>NC_036454.1:16685381-19085381 GCF_002775205.1 Xiphophorus maculatus
GAACTCATGGTTCTTTATCCTGGTTTTACAGACATCTGCTCTCTATGAAGATTTAGTCAGAATAGATAATGAATAGGTTGTAAAAATTCAGCTGTAAGTCAATACAGAAATTATGTTTAAAATCAGAATTGGAAGCTTGATTATTTTTTTAAGCTTAAAAGACTAAACAAAGTTAATTTTCTATGTTCTAGGAGTCATATTTAAACAGAAAAAAGATCTCCTTTCGACCTCATTATTTGTTAGAGAAAGAAAGAACTAGTTTAAAACCATCCAGGTGAAATATGAACTGCTAACATGAAAACATTACTTTTTATAGAGCTAAAGGCTGAATTAAGTTTTGTCCTTTTTCTAAACTGTAATGCTTGTTGCCGGTTTGAAACAAAAAAAACATGAAACTATGTTGTCCTAGTCCAATCCCAGTCCAATCCTTATCAAAGCTTTTCAAATGATTTGTATAACAGTTTCTGTCAACCAGCGATGTTTCGAGTTTATTTGTTGCAATAAATATCATTCAGAGTGAAAGAGACAGCAACTCCTGTTGTATGTTGGGTGAACAGCTTTGTGCACAGTTAACCAGTGTTGTATAAAGTACTGAAATCTCAGAGTCAAGTAAAAGTATAAGTACCTCTCCAAAATATGACTTTGGTAAAAGTCGAAGTCACTGACTGAAATGTTACTTGAGTTAAAGTCTTAAAGTATCTGAAATTTCTTGTACTTAAGTATGGAAATTACTGTAAAAATGGATGTACTCAAGTAATGTAATGAAAAGTACAAGTAAAAAGTAAAACAAAGCAAATGCAGTTTGAATGACATTTTTTATATTTTGGTAAACTTGTCAAATACACTTAAAATAATGTACACAACCAAGTGCAGGCAAAATTAAACCTGCTAATAGATATACCTGCAGGCATGATTTAGTTAAGAAAATTAGGTGCTTTACCTATAGCACAAGGTTAACTTAACCTGCTTTACAACTGAGCCAGCTTCTTAGTAAACCCTCCAGGACAGAAAATACAAAGTTTTTGTAAGCCTTAAGTTTTCCCTTCAAGTAAGGTCAGTGCTGAAAATGAGAAAAATAAATAGTACAGAAAATGCGGCCAACATGAAGAAAAAGAGCTGTTACGATTACTCTACTTCACAAATCAGTGAATCAGTCAATGCTACAGTCAGTAGGTGGTGCACACAACTGGTCATTATGCAAAAGAAAAAAAGAATTGGGAGGGAAATGCAGCTTATTGGCATCTGTAAACCTGGTTTTGAACTTGCATGCCTTTCCTATATTCGTTAAATTCAGTCTAAATTGCTATCGCTATGGCTTCTGTCCCCCTTGAACAGAGGAGTCTAGGTAGACTGCTACAGTCAACATTAGGCCTAAGCTAAATACACCACGTGTGGAACTGAAACAATGCCAAACAAAGTTCATTTATGGTCAAGATTTCACAATACAGTAGTGTCTAGTGACCAAGCTATAGTTACTGAAACAGGAGGATTATAACCATTTCATAAGACATTACCTCGATGTGTTTCTTCAAGTTGGACGGGGAGTTTTTGTAAGATAGAATTTCCACATCTTCGGGCAGGAATAACATAAACTGCATGCGGTACGATGAATCTTTAACACCCACGAAAGAGTGTATTGTGTTTAAATAAGGCCATGGGCTCCCATCACCAGCTGGTGGTTCCCCTGGAGCCGTGTCCGACGTAGTTGCAGTCGTTGTGGTCTCCGTCTCCTCCTCCATGTGGCTGCTGCTGATTGCGAGATTTGCTTTGTGTTTAATGGGAGAAGCGAAACAGGTGTATCCTATTGGTGGTGATGAACAAGCCCAGGCAAGTAGGCTACGGACTTTGTTCGGTAGCCTACTTGCTACTTGCTAATCAGCAGGTGGGGTCAAAACACTTGCGTTTCTCTCTCTCGCTTTTTTGTAACGAGTAACTAAACCACACATTGAAAATGTATCGGAGTAAAAGTACGCAATTAAGTTAGGAAATATAGTGAAGTAAAAGTGAAAGTCATCAAAAATTTTCATACTCGAGGAAAGTATGAAGTACTCCAAAATATACTTAAGTAAAGTAGTGAAGTATTTTTACTTCGTTACTATACAACACTGCAGTTAACCCAGTAAATTTTAGCTAATAAAGCAAATTATTCAGGTTAAGAAGGAAGAGAATATGTTTTCCAAAATATATGTTTTCATGCATCCAACCAGAAAAGCACAGAAACATGCCGAGCTGGATCAAAGCAGAGCAAATATGCTACTGTTAGCTTTTCATTTCAGCAAAGTTCTCAGCATGTTGGCAGGAACCCAACAAAGTTTTACTGAAGACAGCAGCTGTATGTGTGGAATCATATTATTCTTTAGAAACAAACGACAAAGCTATGTGCTTTTCAGGCACATATAACTGTGACATAATTGCATACATACACACAGATTTCATGTCACTTCACAAATCATGGATTTTCTCATAATGACCAAAAAATAAAGGCTTTTGTCCATCCATCCATTTTCTAACATCCTTGTCCCTAGTGGGGTCGGCAGGGGAGCTGATGCCTATCTCCAGCTAACGTTCCGGGCGAGAGGCGGGGTCACCCTGGACAGGTCGCCAGTCTGTCGCAGGGCAACACAGAGACAGACAGGACAGACAACCATGCACACTCACACACACTCACACACCTAGGGAGAATTTAGAGAAACCAATTAACCTGACAGTCATGTTTTTGGACTGTGGGAGGAAGCCAGTGTACCCAGAGAGAAGCCACGCATGCACAGGGAGAACATGCAAACTCTGTGCAGAAAGACTCCAGGCCGAGAATCAAACCCAGGACCTTCTTGCTGCAAGGCAACAGTTCAGAGGCTTTAGATTTTTCTTAAATACAAAATATTACAATGGACAAGAAGTCATTGCTCTTTTCTGCAGCCACTAAACTTAAATATATTTTTGAGTTGGGTTTGATTTTCCTCAATACTTTCATTAATACAAACAAAACAACAGGCAGAGAGAAGTGGAAAATTTTCCGAGTTGCAGATATTTTGGCACATTCATATTACAGCTTGGTTATAAGTACATGCTTCACACAGTGACATCACTGCCTGCATATAGCGAAAAGATGAAACCGTAGAGAAGTTTTGGAGAATTGACAGGCCTACCTAAAATTCTCAAGCAACACAACTTATCCAAGAGATCAGCAAAGAACCCTGAACATCTAAGACCAGAAGGCTTATGCCTCATAGTTAAGGTCCAAGGCATCTAATGACAGCTGTGGAGAAGCTCCAAAGCCAAAACCACAAAGGCCCATCTTAAGTTTGAAAAAAAATAAAAATCTTAATGATCCTCAAAATGTTTGGGAGCTGTTCTTTTGACTGAAGAGATAAAAGAAAAATTTCTCCACAGCGAAAAAACCTAAATGAATTTGAGATAGTTTAGCACATTTTTCTTTCTTGTATGTACCTCCAGAGTCTGAGGTTCATTCCTGGTGGTGAATGGCAACTTGATTGTCTCCTTGTTGTTTTCTTTGAGAATATGAGTGTGAAGAACAGAGGAACTGTGGAGGGCAATCAGGTGAGCAAAAGGCCAGTGGTTAGAGTGATCCAGGCAGGTGGTGTCAAAATGGCAGCCAAACACAGGAACCGATTCTAACATTAAAGAAGACAACAAAGTAAAAACAGAGAAGAAAGGGTAGCCTGACTACCACAGCATAATAATCTGACATCTTCCTCGTGTAATCGGCTCCTCTTTATGCTCCTCTGATGAGGTTTGATGAGGTGCAGCTGTGGGAGCACACCTGCCATCACCTCCTGCAATGAGAGGAGCCAAAGAGAGACACACACACACACACACATACCTACACACAGCTCAGTGGATAGAATAAATAAGGTCACAGATGTTTAATGTTTCCACCAATTTCTTAAATCACTCTGAAAAATTTGCCCTTCTCACTTTAGGTGACATGTTTCATGGATTTCATAAGTGGTTTCAAGTCATCTCACATGTTTCAGGGTGCAGTACAGCTTCAACTTTTGTTTTAAATCTATTTTCCTCAAATACACTCAGATACTCATGGTGGACTCTGTTTTGGTGAGCTGGCCATGTCCAGCCACAGCAAAACATTACCAAACCATGACACTTCCTCCTCCATGCTTCATGGTAAGTAATGTTCTGCTTATAAAAGTGCTGTATTTGGTTTTAGAAAAAAAAAAAAAAAAAAACACGATGGCAAAATGCATTTGAGAACCAGCTGTCAAAAAAAACAAAACATTATTTCAGAAGCTCTGGTCTTTCATGGTTTACGATCGATCTGACAAATCTTAGTCCTTCATGTTTTTTTTTATAAAAATGTATACATTCATGTGTAACTGTATTTCTCACATCGTCCTAATTTTGAGTGGAAACATTTTTAGAGCGTAAAAAAGTAAAAGGTATTTTCCTTTGTCAATATTGTTAAAATTGAAAAAATATATATTTTATAAAATATATATATATACAATTTTTTTCATAGATAGATAGATAGATAGATAGATAGATAGATAGATAGATAGATAGATAGATAGATAGATAGATAGATAGATAGATAGATAGATAGATAGATAGATAGATAGATAGATAGATAGATAGATAGATAGATAGATAGATGAGCAGTCACTAAGTAATATTTCAGATTAATTGAAGTGTTTCCAACAGCACTCCCTCAGATAGGTATATTGCAGATCTCTTGCAGTGATTGCATCTGTGGTCTGGATCATATTGCGGCATTTTCTCCCCTGTGTACCAGAAGAGTGAAGGCACAGCTGTTGGCCGTGAAAGAGTGTCATGCGTGATGCTGGAAAGCAACAATTTCTCATTCACCACCTGAATTAATTACGTTAGTGGCCGAGGCTGAGGCGGCCCGCCAGCGGGGCAGAGCGGGTCTGAAAGGGTCTCTGTGTCTTTGAGGGGTGAGACAGGGGGGCGAGCTCTTCGTACCGCAGGGAGCGCGGCTGAATCGCTTCAATCAGGGAGCGCGCCTCGGTCGGATCTCCTCTCCTCTTCCTGCCGTCACACCCACCCGCGCTCGATGTAGAGGGTTTCACTCCGTGGGAGGAAAAAAAGGGGGAGGACCGACAGCTCAGCGCGGCGACAAGTGCTGCAGTACGAGCGCAGCGGGGGACTCGGAAGCGGAGAAAATATACACACGCATACTCACGCCCACACACGTACACATACCGGGCTTATTCCTCCAAAACCTGGTCTATGGAGAGATCTGCTGCAGCGCCATAGCGACGCAGGCCGACATGGAGGAGTATTTGCGGAGGGTCCAGAGCAGGCTCGGGGTGAGTTGAGAGCCCTCAGCGGCGTTGATGACACCACCTTGTGGGTATAATGAATGAGATCGTGACGGGGAAGGTGCTTCTGCTGTGCTACGAGCTGCGCTCCTGTTGCACAGACAGCGAACAGCTAAAGAAAGCTTTGGTCTCCCTCCCACCCCACCCCACAATAAGCACCTGTAGATCGCCAGTATTTGAGACGTGTTTGGTCCAAACAAATAAACAAAAAAAAAATAGCATGCTGTGTTTACAGGACCACAATGGTGTGTGCATTTGAAGGAGACGCTGGTCTCTAAATCAGTGGGAAAGACATGACATCAACAAGTTTGTCCAGTGACTCTGTGTCTTTCCTGGTATCTGGCTGCTCTGCAGACACTGACTCAGAATTTGCATTTGATGTTGGGCTCAGTATGTTCAAAGAACCTATTAGATAAAAGCCTCATGCAAATACAGAAGAGACTGGCCGACTTCATGACAGAGCCAATGTGAACCAGTTTTGTTTTTAACCAGGCTTCATGTTTAGGGATATTTCTGTAAGCATTCAATGAACCTGCTCTGGCCTTAAGGTTGCAAGGCCATTAAACCTTCTCTGTCCTATTTATTTTTATTATATTTTGGCCACATTGCCATGTAGTGTTACTCATGTACTCTGCACTCTAAGCGACACAAAGAAGTCGATTGTGAGAGAGCTTCCTCTGGTTTGTAAACCTGCTCAGGTATGTATCGTTTAGGAGCAGTTGAAAACACATCATGCTTTTGCTGTTTTGGTCCTTTCCTGTGCCTGTAGTTATATAAATATAAATGCATCCTGTCAGGCACCAGAAAGGTTTATTATGAATACATACATTTTTGGTTTGTTTGATTTTAACTATGAAAAGACCAAATCTGTTCATTTTGCTAGCTAGAGATGGTTGATGAACATTTGACATGAAAATAAAGAGTTTAAATAAGTTAAGTTGCCTTGTTTTATGGTCAGTATTCTGTTGTAAGCTAAGCCTTTGCTTATGTCTAGTTCTTAAACCTTCTAAAGGGTTTTCTTTCAACAACTACTCCATAAAGGAGAGTGTTTGGATCTCTGCAGCTCCTTGATAGTGACCATGGGCCTCTTGGCTCCATCTCTGGTTGATGGCTCTCCTTTGCCCTGACTGTCCACCCAGTCGACAGCTGCCTCTTGGTAGTTTTCCAGTTGTGCTAAATTCTTTCCATTTTAAAATAAGGAATTTAACAGTGAGATGTCCACAAATCTCAACACTATTTTCTTAAACAATTTCTGCTTTGAACTTCTGCCTGACCTGCTTGCTGTGCTCCTTCGTCTTCATCTTGCTAATGTCACTAATGTTCACTAACTAACCTTTAAGGCTTTCACAGAACAGCTTGATTGATACTGTGAATAAATTGCACACAGCTGGTTCTGTTGTCAAATTCAGTGACCTTTGAAGACAATCAGTTGCACTGGAATTTTTTTATTACTATTGGAGTAAAGAGGGATGAATACATTTTAATTGTAGAAAAAATATAAAGCCACAGCTCTTTCAACCCCACTTCACAATTCTTCATTACTCTGCATTGGTTTTTTTTACATAAAATATTAATAAAAGTCACTGAAGTTTGTGGCTATAGCAATTCCTAAAAAATTGTGTTTTTAGGAATACACTGCATGATGCATGTTTGCACCATTCACTTAAAAGCCAGAAATGTTCAGAAGCCATCATCCGTCCATGTAAACTGGAGTGTGAGTGTGTCCCTATGAAAAAGCTGCCAGGAAGGAAATTTTAAAGCGAAATCAGGAGCCTTTGTCCTCAAAGTGCTTCACATAAATACGGTGAAAGCCGTCAAAGAAGAAAAGATCAAAGATGTACATTTGCAAATGAGAGCTTCGTGAGGTTATCTTGTGTTAGGGAGGGAAAGTGTTGAGTCTTGGAGGTTGCAGATAAGATGTAACGTGTCCATTTTGTATCTTGAACACAAAGACACCCATCCATGGATTCTTTATCAATCTCTTATGTCTAAAGTTTGACGATTCAGCCTTTTGCAGACCACTCATTATCTCTGTCATTCTCTGAGAGTTTCTTCACTCACTTTAAAGATGGCCGTGATCCAGAACAGCCATACCTCTAATTGGCTTGGCTCTGCGCGTACTTACTGAATCCATCTCCTCTTCTCAGTTCTTTGCTCTGTAGCTCATCGTCATTTAGCAAAGAGCTCAAACTGTGAGCAGAGGTTACTTACAACATCTGCATAGACTGTATACTTAAAGACCCTTTTTACCTTTTATTCTTCCAGCTGTTATTTATTGACCACTTGTGCGTCTGGGGTGCTGGAAGATTATTTCCTGTGGAAGTTTTACAACATCGTGTTATTGCTTAGACATAAAAGTAACTGCTGGATCACAAAAGGCTCCAGATAAGCCACTTTTTCAAGGTTTCCCGTGTGAATAGGATGTGTAAAACTATTCCAAAGCCAGTCACATCCGTGGTAGCAGAAAGGTTTAGTGTTATAGTGGAAAACGTGTATCTATGGACTATGAGCTACATGGCTCTCAGCTCAGGGCGGCAGAGTCCATGGAGGTGGCATGAGGGAAAAGGTTGGGGTAAAATTATCCATCTGGTGT
The DNA here is from genome assembly GCF_002775205.1 of Xiphophorus maculatus. Lineage (NCBI taxonomy): Eukaryota > Metazoa > Chordata > Actinopteri > Cyprinodontiformes > Poeciliidae > Xiphophorus > Xiphophorus maculatus. The sequence continues at coordinate 16,693,293 of NC_036454.1, forward strand.
TTTCCACATGGGTTTTCCACTACTTGTTTGTGCACTCAATAGTAAATGGGTGTTTATGGTGAATTTATCTATATCTATGTTTTTGTTGGTTCTGTGAGCACTGGATAAATCTGCTTCGCACTATATGTAACTGACGATACTGATTTTAGTCCAAATATAGTCCAAAATCCTAAATATTCAGGTGATCAGCTGTATAATGTAAGGTTTATAAAGCAGTCCTACTTGTGGAACCACACAAAGTTGTAATTTGTTTGCTGGGCATTATGACCAACTTGGGTTGAGATTTTGGTGCACTAGCTTACAGCAGAAGATCGCTCTGAGAAGTAGAAATGTACTTCTTAGTGTACATAGTGATGTACTTAGAAATGTCAGTTTTATTTTAATGTAATTTTGGTTACGTTGCCTTTCTTCCAAATGATGTAATTAGGTTAAATTAATGATAAAAGTTTTGTTTTTAAATTGTGACAATTACATAATATATTGTGAAGCAGGAGTAATAGTCCATTGTTTTCCAGTACTACCTGACAGAAAAATGATCATGTTGACCACCACTGAAAAGAAAGATGTTGAATGTTGTAAAGGAGGGAGGAAGAGCACTCTGACCGAAAGATATCAGATGACTAATACATGCTCCTGCGGACACACATACACACACCAATATTTTCCCGATGCAGTGGAACGGACACTGGCCTTTCTCCTGCTAATGCATCACTTCCTCTCCGCTGCCTATCTAGTATTGATTTATCTTCTCTCTCTCCCTCTTATAAAGGAGCTGCATCGTATCTTTCTTTCACACACCTTCTCTCTACGTTCCTCTCCTAATTCTATCTTCACCTCTCCTTTAATTTGTAAATCTTTCCCAGCTCTCTTCCGGTTATCACTAATTTGCATATTTTCACTTGTTCACTATTTCTTTTAGATTTTTTTTCTGCATATATGATCTGCTTGGTTCATTTTCACCCCACCTCTTTGTTAATAAGCCTATTTGAAATCCTCTCTCCTCAAATCTCACCTGACATCTTCAAATGTCATTCTCAGGGTGTAATTGACAGCCACTACCCTTTTCTCTGCACACTGAACTTGCACTTGTTCCCTCTTTACCACTTGGGCTTCAGCTCGGCGTCAACTAATGATCAAGTGTCACATTTTCAGGGTGATGTCCAAGAAACATGAGTGACTTTGTCATTCTCCTCCATATCACATACAAAAGGTGTGTGGTGTATAGAGGGCTGTATGGAGTACATCATACATTGCTGTTAATTATTTTCTGAAGTGAACTAACCAAGAGTAAACAAAAGCAAAAGTTTTCATATCCTTCAACTTAAGTCTGAGTCCTTCCATGACGACGGAACTTCTCACCTACACCCTGCAAAGGAAACTCATTTTGATGGCTTGTGTCTGCGATCTCGTTCCTTTGGTAAATACCCAGAACTCCAGATGATTATTGAAGTTGGTAACGTAGATCAATTGGTAAATCGGGAGCTGATTGATCAATCAGCTATTGATGTCCTGCTCCATTTTTGTGTCATTCATGAACAGTGATATCATCGTTCTTCTTGAGCTTTTCTACGTTTTTGTCACCTTTCACCCCAAAACTTCAATGTGTTTATATGGAAGACCAATGCAGACTACTAATTTATAATTGCGAGGTCGAAAAATTATACAAGTTTTTCTCAGTTTTATTACAAGTTCCGAAAAGTGTTGCATGTTTTTGTTGTCGACTCCTTTTGTTCTTATGCCCCTAAATAAAAACCATTGTAAACAAAATGCCTTTAAAAGTTGTAATTAATAATTAGAAAGTAGTTGTTTAATCCCAGTATAAACACAAAGGGTTTTTATGAGGTTTGTTGGAGAACATCAAAGAACCGACATCATCTTGGAGACTGAGAAATTAAAATCCACTTATTTATATTATACAGGTTTTTTTTTAAATGCCGTACAGTACTAGAACAGATTAGACCAAAACCCAAATTACAATAATATAAGGCTGAAGCAAGCAACAGATAGGCAGTGGAGAAAGTTGTGATGAGGTTTATAAAACCAAGAGACATGGCGGTAGCAGTATTATGCTCTGGGGATGCTTTTATTTGGCATGAACATGGAAGCTGGTCAAAGGGCAACACTAGAAGAAAACCATTGAGAGGCTGCAAAAAACTATTGGAAGCGCCCAGTCAAAGTCCAGAGACTCTCCCTCTAATCTGATTGGGCTTGAGAGACAGACACCTCAAAAGAGTTGCAGCAGAATATTGTTCTTCAAATTATTTTCTTAGAGTGACTGAATGGAAGTGCATGCCACACTTCTCAGATTTTTATTTGTCATAACAAAAATCTGAGTTAAATACTTTCAAGTTTGTGGTTGTAACATATAAAAATATGGAGAAGTTAAGTTGTGAGGTTAGTTCTGCACTACACTGTACTGTAGACATACTTTTCTACTCGTCTGTTACTCATTTTCACTGACCTGACAGGAATAAAATCAGCCTTTTGCTGTATTTCTTTTCACATTTTGACATCTTACAAAGCAATTAAGATTTGCTTCAGATAACCGGTGAATTCATTGTTTCCACATTTTGCATTGTAATTAACGGCAAAACCTGCAGGCAGGGTTTGTGCGGGCGTTGATTCAGCTTATCTGTTTGAGAGATGAAGCTGTGTAGCTGGAAACAAAGCGAGACATGCTTTGGGTTCTGTCCATACTTACATACTTAAAATCTGTGGAATTTTTTTTAATTGTTCAAATTGCTGACAAATGTGCTCAGTTGGGATGCATTTTAGCCTTTTAGAAACTACTTTTAAATTTAGAATTTCATAAAGACTGTTTTACATTGCAACATTGTGTGCAAACCTATTTGGATTATGCTGGAGGATCATTAATTATCTGCCATTTCAGAGATTACTCCAAGAATCCCAGTCAACAAATGAGGGAAGAGACTTAATTTTCTGCCTTTCTTGCGCAGAGATGAATGCCTAATCTTTGCGATGCAGCTCTCGTTAATGTCTGTTTACTCGAAATGGGGAAATTTTGTCCTCATCGTTAAGCGTAGTCAGTGGAACTAATAGCTGCTCTGACAAGCCATGAAACTGAGAGGTAAAATAAGCTCCTGTTGCTTTGCTGTTCTAAGTGATTTTGACACCATCGCCAACCCTGTTCAAAAGTGCTCTCTTGCCTAACCTGAACTGAATCGTGCAGTGCTGTGGTTTCATTATTAATTCATACAGAGGGTTTCAAGATGATACAGTCATCCAGATGAGACGTGCTGGCTCAGTGAGTTTCCACTGATACACTGTTGTGTGTGTGAGAGGATGAGCGTTTAGGTCATGCAATAATGTGCAATCACGTACAACCAGTTACTTCCTGTATTTGATTACTGAAAGCAAATATTCTGTGCTGCAGACTGATTTATCACTATTTCTGATTAATTTAAATAAAATTCACAGAATGAGTAACTGAGATTCTTTGTGTGTGTTTTCAGGCAGGTCTGCCTGAGGGTCCCATCCATGCTGTCTTAGGTGGACCAGAGCCTGATGTTGGCACTGTGGCCGCAACTCTGTGCTTAGCACTGCACCTCAGTCAGGTAACTGCAGCAACAGTTAATGCGCATCTAACTTGGAAGAGTTAACAGTAACTTTTACTTCATTCCACTTTTGAGAAATGTTAATGGAAAAGTAGGAATATAATGTATATAATAAAGAAAAATCAAAGTTGACATGTAAAATTTTAAACTTCCACTTAATAAAAGACAGAAAAAGTAAAAAAACAAAATCTTCAGAAGGAGGCTTAATAGGAGAATGACGGCATTAGCCAAGTTGTAAAAGCGGATAAAACCTGTTTCCAAACAGAATCTTCTGTGACGTACGATGGTGGAAAAGTGAGGATGCAGGTTTGTTTTGTTTGTTCAACCTGTGCACCACAATAGCTCTTATAAAACTGCTGATGCATGTCTTTGACAATAAGCTAATTTCAGAAAACCTTTATATAAAAAATAAATCCCAGTTTATCTGTTTATTGCTGGTTCAGAGATGGTTTAGTAGCAGATGTCCTTTTGCCTCTCTTGTAAACTCTCACACATGATACACATAAAACCAGAACCAACGGGAAAGTGCTGGATGCAAACTTTCTAGTTGCATATTTACTCATTCTGTATACTCAGGGTTTCTGAACTGAAATGTGAAGTCATCTGTTTGACTTCTAAAGTTTGGCTAAAACTGCTTTATGCAACAGGTCAATGACCTGAAACAGTAAATTGACAACAGCGCCGCTGAAGACAAAAAGGAACATGAGTGTTTTCAACAATTTGGCAAAAAATAACATTTTAACAAATTAAATTTTTTTCTTGGCATCGAATTATTTTATATTGAGAAAATGTGAACACTATGTTAACAGCCTGTTTCAATCAATTATTATGAAATTTATATTTTTTTGTTATTTATGTTTTTAATAGGTGACATAGTAAAAAGTTGTTTGGGCTTTTTTGGGAAAGTGGGTCAGAGTGCGTTGTGTGTGAGAAGACAGAACGGGGCTCCATTTATACAAGAACCACCATTGTCCCCAACTCTGCTTTATTTGTTTCTCTGTGTGTGCTTCTGTGTGATCTAGAAGCAACCCTCAGGTGGAGTGTGTGTACCCTTGCTGTGCAGGAAGCAGTGCAGCACTGAATTGCCGGAAGAGACGGTCAGGTACTTGCGCAGGGTGAAAATTAGTGAAAGCGAGTTGTTATGGAGGGAAGAAATAGACCTAGTGAATCTTCATCACACTGGAAAGCTTTTACTAACTCTGCTGAGAGATGGCCTGCTGGAGAGGTGAGTAAATGCAAATCACATTCACACTCCTGAACGCAGTTGTATTTAATTTCAATTCATTTTAATAATTCACCTAAAAGTTGAATTTTGTATGTATTTTTTTGCAAAAGAGTTTGCAGTAGTCCCTTGGCATGCAAATGTCTGTCTTAAAAGGCTTGCTTGTCTTTTAGAAACTTGTTTGTGTCCTCTGAGGCTTGTAGAAATATGATTTAGATGTGTATTTCAGGCCTCTGTGTGTTCATCTTATGACCCGAAGGAAAACTGCATTTGCACAAATGCCTCACAATTATGGCTTCTTCCCCTGCAGCCATCCACACCCGTATCCCCCCTATTTTATCTCTCTCCTAGCTCTGAGTACCACGCTGTGGAGTCCAGTGTCCTGCGAGTGGTCCATCAGGACGGGCAGCGGGACGCAGCGGATGATGGGGGAATGTCCGCCCTGACAACAGTCGCCAGAGAGATTCTTCAAGACGCAGTGGAGCAGAGCAGAGCAGCGCTGGGGGACCTTCTCGGAGGTGAGGGAGGAAAAGGGACCCCCTGGGGGGAGTAATGGGGCGATGAAGGAGGACACACACAAATCCTCTGACATGACTCGCTTAACACTCACCAGGAGAGATGGAGGGAAAAGTGAGAGGGGTTGGTGAGTATGGGTAAGAAAAAGCTTAGAAAGGTGCACAGAGACCCATAATGTAACTTTTCAAAACAGTTTAAAAAATGCTCTCTTTTAAAGTAGTTTTCCCCCAACAGAACAACAAAGTGTCTACAAAAAAAAATTAAGAAATACTCAGGTCACCCTCCGAATCATTGAAGTTTGGTGACTTTTGGACTTTTGTAGACTCAATTTAGGGATAGTTCCTTCAACCCTAACTTAAATGTAATTGCGCCAGTTACATTTAAGTAACTGGCGCAATTACTTAAATGTAACTACACCAGTACACAAAGCAAGGTCCATAAGCAGGTGGATGAGTGGGTTTGATGTGGAAGAACTTGATGGGCCTGCCGGGTTGAGCCTTGGCCTCAACCCGATTTAAGATGTTTAGGATGAATTGGAGAGGAGACTGTGAGCCAGGCCTGCTCATCCAACATCGGTGTCTGACCCCACAAATGGACTTCTGGACGAATGATCAAACAATTCCCATAAACAGACTCCTAAACTATGTGTACCGATGCATGTTTAAGATATTGAAATAGCGAAAACACATCAGATTGTACATAGGTCACTGTCCTCTCAAAGACATTTAAAGCAGTGGTTCTATGGTGATGCCAAAATCTGAACTTCATTCTGTATCTCTGCTGGTTTTCTACTCAGTCAGTCAGGGAAGGTATATGGAGAGAAAGCTCACAGTAAATCGAGTAAAGCACAGCGTTTAAGGCAGGAAAGATTGATGAACAGAGCAGGAGAATAAAGCACTCTAAGTGGTCCGTGTCCCATATGTCTTTGTGACAGATCTTTGTACTAATTCACTGATACCTGATCAACAAACTCCAACAAAGACGATAAGTGTTACGGAGGTAGAGGGTATAAACTACGTATATATGGTTACTTTTTAATGATGGATATACTTCCATAATCATTCATACAGCAGCCTGATAAGCTCAACATTGATTCACAAAGACCCCACTGTGTGTGTGTGTGCAAGTCAGAGCAGAGGTTTCTTATTGGGTGAAAGCCAGCCTAGATTTTACAGAAGCTTGTTCTACAAAAGTATGTCAGACTTTCAATATGATGGACTTATTTTTTGAAGTACATCAAACTTCTTTTGAAAACAAGAACCTCTGCTCTATTTATTGACTTTGTTTGCATGTTTGTTTTGTTTGTCTCCAGATGCCTTGGAGCTCCTCAGAGAAGCTTTGTGGATCAAACAGGACTCTGGCCCAGAAGAACTGGAGGACCTACTGAGATCTTTGGAGGAGTGGGGTGATATCACTGTTGATCAACCCGATGAAGTGAAGCAACAAGGTGCAATTTTTAATATGTTGGATTTTATCTGAAAAAATTAATAAAGAAAAAAATTTGTAGGAAATTTGGGATAGCTTGGATTTGGTTCGCATGTTTTAATGCAGTTGAGACCCTTTAAGTTCTTTACGCTCTTTAAGGTTAACAAAAAATACAAAATTATTCCTCATTCTGAATTTGTGAAGCCAGGAGCTTGCTCCAATGTGACTGGACAAATTTGCTCTAATTTATGAAAGCTATTTTGTTGAACGTTTCATATCACGTATGTTATCTGTAATAAAAAAGTAAAGTTTCTACTTTCATGGTAAGAAAACCAAACCGTGTTCTGCTTAGTGTGGCTCTGTAGTGAAAAACCTCCAAGCCAACTGTGCTGCAGCATAAAACAATCACATTTAAAATCTCAAAAATTTGTTTTAAATGAACTAAATGTGAAGAGAAACTGAACTTTGGTGCAAATAGCAAAAGTGTCAAGATGCTTTGTTTTGACTATTTGGGATTCTTAGCTCTGAAGCACTTGCAGAGCTTAAGGGATGCAATCTGATGGTCCACATTTCATTAGCCATGTTTGTGGCATTAGATTCTTCCCAATTGAATTTTAAAGTTTTATCCATTCTTATATGTTTATTCAGAACCTTGTAACATATCCAGTGTAAAATTAGAAAAAAATAAGATTTTTATAGAGTTCAAATTTCCTTTGGGACCAGTAAAGTATTTTGAATTTGAATTCACAAAGTACAATAAAAGTAGCTTAGTGTGGAAGCTGTCACTGTAGCATGATGGTCTCTAAGCGTTTAGTTTTGAGGTTTTGATCTAGAATTGCATCATCTGTCCGGTTAACTTTTGGTTCTGGCGAGGATATTTACTCTCCTGTTTTTCTGTTTCTGTTGTGAAACTGTTTTGTATCATTTTGTGTGTGTTTTCATATAACTGTTAGTCTGTTTGTGTGTGCTGACCGGATGTAGAGTTAACGCAGCTGCTGATGATGGAGCTGAAGGAGTTCACAGACGGAGAGATGACCCTCGCACTCACGTCCCTGACCACAGACCAGGAGGTTCGTTCCTTATTGTTGGTACAAACTATGGGTTTAAGAATCTGTAGCTTAATTAAACTGCATTAAAATCAGTCTGAGACATTTTTCTCTTCTTGGCATTTAAGGGTCTTGATTACGAATAAAAGAAGCAAACAATTTTAAGTAGCTTTCTCACAGTTAAGATTTATGTAGAATCAGCACAAAAATGCACATAAGTTAATTTACAGAAACTGATTAATCAATTTATTTGAGATTATTAACCAAGTTAATTTGTACCTACTAATGATTTGACTAAGCTCAAGAACTGCACAAACATAACTAAATGTTAATGCTGTTCTGCAAATTATTATTAAAAGAGGCTGGTTTTCTGACTGTTAGAAATTATTTAGGATTATTGCAGAATTTGTTACGTTTTTCATCAACTGAAACAAAATTCAAAACGTTATGAAAAGGGGAGACTTTACTTTGATTTATTGCTAAATAATATATTTTATCTTTCATTTATGACATCAAAACTTATATTTTTTGTCAAACTTATTGATTGATTTGAGTTTTCAGTAACTAAAAGAAACCAAAGACTAATCTACACATGCTGCTTTTCAGTCTGAGATTCCTAAGAGTAGTCTGACATACAACTCATTAATATTAATTTTTACTAACAAAAATGAGATCATAGATCACAAATTGTGCTTTACAATCTGCAATTAATGATCCACAATACAGATTTTCAAAGTATTAAAGACTGTCAAAAGGGCTAATATAATTTTTCTCAAAATACTAAAAAAGTTTGTCTTTTACCACCATACCAGATTAGAAAGTCAACCTTACAAGTGTGATTTGTTGAACCTACGCATAATAAATCTTTACTTTGTACATGTTTCCTGCTCAAAGGTCCAGACTGTTTAAAAATTTACTCAATTTTAGTCTGAAAATTGAGTTTTCAAACTAAAATTGCAGATTTGAAATGGGAAGTTTGTAGGACTGAAGTTCCTAAATGTATTATGGATGTAACATTTACTGTAAGTTTATTAGTTTCTCAGAAGACCAAGGAAATGGAGTTTAACTTTAACTTTGAGTGTGGTCTCTACATTCATATGAGGGAGGGAAGTGAAACAAGATAGAGCTAATTATCATTATAAGGTTTGATTTATCAGCTCTCAGCAGCAAAACCAAAGGGAACAAGAAAGAGAGCTTCACTTTGGTCCAATCAGTCCATTGAGTCTCGTAGAGCAAACTTGAGTTTTGGTGGTTTCACCACCTCCCTCTCTCTCTGCTGGATCGACGGTCAGCTTTTCTAGTCTAATTCTGTCTGCCATAGATCACTTTGAAACAGGCCAGCAGTTCTGGTTGTCTTGGCACAAAGATTTTAAATATGTGGATGTCGCTTCCTCTGGATCTCTTATAGAACTGGGGATGAAAAGCACTTAAAGAAAGAGCACATATGGAGGAAAACCAAAAGTTACATTTTGAAGGAACTTCACACAAAATTAGATAAATGTAGCAACAAACACAATTAATACAACTGAATCTGACATGACCATCAGTCCTGGGTCCTCTGGGAAAAGTCGGTGGCAGAAGATAAATTAACAGGTTAGTTAGTCTTGATGGAAAGAGACTAAATGTCAATAATTCATTAAAGGACATTTTGAACCAAAAACCAGGTCCAGTGACCTGGAGGAAGCAGTTCTGGAGGGTGAAAGGTCAAATCTGAAACGTTCTTCAGCACAACACATGGATATTGTTTTGTCAGTATTTGAATTTCCTTATTATTCTCTGAGATATGGATTTTTAAAACCCAAGAATTTACAATTTGCATTGGAATTTGAGTTATTACAAGAATTATTAACTTTAATAGCTGCAGTCAAATTATTTTAATACACCATGCTGATTAAACTGCGTTTTAATACCATCTACTTTTTCCTAGAAGCATTTAATGATTTTCTGTCTTTTAAATGATGGATGAATGCCCAAGAAACATGCAGATAACAGATGATCATTTATTTTTCATTCATTTATCAAAAAAGTTACTTTCGGTGATTTTATTGTTTTGGTTGCATTGCACCTGCTCTGCGTCACTTTTTGGAGGTGTTTTTGTTATTGCTGAGGAGCCCCTCTGAAGTTTTATTCTTCTGCATTTTGATGAGATGTAGATGGAGGCCTGAAAGCCTCACACACAGTGATGTATCACCATCCTCCCTGCTGATATTCAAAAATCCAACAAGCACACCGAAACGGGCCATCATTGTCACACACATTTGTGTAACGTTAGTGTTGACTTCTTTTCGCTGTTGCTGGCTCGCCTTGCTTCACACACACACAAAACAAAGTAGGGTTTAAGCTTTTAAGTCTACCCCGTGCTTCTCTCCCTGCTACAACCTCTAATGTGTTCACTCTCCCCACCACTAAGCAAAAAAAAAAAAAAAGAAGAAAATCATTCATTATTTCTTTTATATTTTCCTTCTCAAAGCCCATTTTTCTCAGCGGCTGCCTAGCATGCGGTATTAGGCTATGTGTAAAATAAATGATGTCTGTAGCCGTAGGGGTATGGCTCTTCCTCCCCCAGAAAACTACCTAACGTCCAAGGAACATTAAACACCCAGATCCTCGTTTAGCGAATAAATAACCATTCATTTGAATGGCTTTGCTCATGTGTGCGCACCGGACTTTCTGTGCATATTTTACCAGCGCTGTGCCTACACGCTGTGTGTCAGGAGGGAGAGATAGAGATGGAGAACAACCAAAAGAGGGGGGAAAGAGAGAGAGAGAGCGAGAGGGCCCATTAAAGACTTAATATAGAATAAATGGCCAGGGGCCTGCGTGTCGCCAGCGGACCCCAACTCCACAGCGTCATGGTGGGTTACTAATGACCTGAGATCGGGCTCCAAAATGAACTCCTCATATGCATGTCATTTGCAATGTGTATATATTTATATATTATTTTTTAATTGTGTTTGAAAAGAGAGTAAAACGGTATGAGAGTCATTTATTGAGAGGGCTTAGGGAAGTTCTGCCTTAAATGATTCTTTCCAGAAAACTAAATAAATTAGATTCAATTAGTCTTTAATGGTTTATGTGCTGTGTGTTTGTCAGAGAGACTTCTGTGTATGCGGGCGTGTGTGTGCGTGTGTGTGTGTGTGTGAGAGACGGCACTTACAGAGAACTGAGTTAGAGGTTTTGATGGCAGTGATTGCCTAGTTAGCAAAGGGAAAGATTGTGGTGTGGGATAACGATATGGACACATCGTATACACTGACTAATGTATTTTTGTTTACTGTACAAACATACATTAGTCAGCCTGGGTGCTGCTCAGCAATGGAAGTGCAAATGAAGAGAGCTCCAGAACCACTGTTGGAAGTAATGTGTGTGAGTTGTTGTGGTGCTGTCAGAGTGACTGGCACCCAGGTTTGGCTGTAGGTACGATCTACTCCTGGTTAACCCAAAGCAAGGAGCTGCATCTGACCTGCTACAGAACACTTTGCACAGACCTTTGTCAAAATAGTTTGACCCGGGCCTTGTGAGAGTTTGGCAGATGGATGCCTCTCTACAAACAAAATGACGCAATTTTTGCCGTGTGTCTATGTCAATGAGAGCCGATTTCGCATTAAATGTATTTAGAGCAGGCCATGGTTCTCTACTGGACAATGATGTCCTGAATTGGTGGGTAATCCATTCTTTGCCTCAAGTGGAAGTCGTCAAGTATCTGAGGTCTTGTACATGAATGATGATAGACTGGAGATGAGCAAGTAAATTAGGGGCCCATCTGCATTGAATCAGGTATAGCTGATGAAGAAAGAACTGAGCTAAAAGACGAAGTTTAAATTGAACTACCTGTCTACATTTTGGGGAAAAAAATGTAGTCAGAAAAAGAGGAGTAATTTAAAGTAGGCTGGCATTTGATCGTAATTCCTCCCTTCAGAGACTTATAACCCTTGGTTTTCACCCGTGAGCTGGAGAGTTTCGCTTTAGAGAGCAACGTCTGGATTTCCTTCCTAGACCTAATCTAGAATAAACAGAAGACATCTGACTGATGGAAAACTGTTACCTGGAAGTCTGTAGGGATATTTATAGCATTGAGGCATCAGGAGGCGCTATACATTCTCAGAAGGCTTTAAATCATGTGTATTTCTTGTACAGATTTAGATTTAATATGCCTGGGTGCTTTTGTGGCATCACTTACATTAACTTCAACAACTTTTATGCTTCTTTTCTAAATGCAGATGAAAGTTGGACATGGTTTTTGCAGCCTCACCTTGGCGCTGGCATCAGCTCCATACTGGTTCTATGCATTTAATCTGTTAGAGTGACTAAATGTCATAGCCCTTAATAAACATTTATATAGGTGTGTCATTAGACAAAGTAACTTTTTTTTTTAGTTTATTGCTGCCAAATTTGGCATGGGAAATGGTAAGACTTTAGGTAATACCTTCTAGTCCATAAATCTATGGTGTAGCCATCTAAAACGTGTATCATTAGAAGATAAATAGGTGGGTTTTTTGGGGGTGGTTTTTCAGTCTTCAAGATCATAAGTGACAATTGCACTTACACGGATTCAGATTGTTGTGGATAAAACTTCAGGGTATTTTTTAACTTTTCTGTTAGATCTCAATCTCTTTGAAAAATAGTTCAGGAATTTCTTCAATTTGATTTTTTATTTGTGTGTGTGTGCTTTTTTTAATTGTTTTGGGCTACAATCTTAAGGGTTTATTTTTTTTATTTTTATTTTTTTCTCCAAAGAGTTTTTGCGGCGCTAGTGGCTCGTATTTTTTCGACAGTAGGCAGACAGGAAGGAGGGTGAGGAGAGGGGGGAAGACATGCTGAAAGGGTCATCGGGACCGGGAGTCGAACCCGCGACGTCCGCGTCGAGGACTAAGGCCTCCAAACGTGGGGCGTGCTAACTCCCTGCGCCACCACAGCACACCCCTTAAGGGTTTATATTTGACCAAATTTAGCTCTTATACTTGTGGTGGCAGCGACGCATCTATGTTTTCTTTTAAAAAAATTATTTACATGAGACGATAGAGGTTGAATCAGTTGAAAGTGTAAAAGAAATGAAAGTTAGAAGCACAAGTAAAGTTGCTGCAAACCCCGCTTGACATGTTTTCTTGATGGTGTAAAAGGTTTTGTTATGCTCAGATAGGCAGAGTTCGAATTAATGAATGCAGATTGCAACAAAAACACAATCTTCCCACAGTCGTGTCAGAGGGTGTGTGTCGGAGCCTTTCACAGCCCAAAAATTAGCGCTGGCAGATGAGGCTGCAGTTGGATGAAGAGTCGTCATGCTGTGGGGTTGATGAACTGTGGGAAGGACAGGAGCCCTCAGACACACACAGATTCCCGAACATGAGAATAATGTGTTTTTGCTTACATTAACATGGACATCCAAGAAATACAATATGTTCCCACAATTCTTTGTTTTCTGTTTTTAAAGGCATTTCAGCACTGCTCTTTCGGTACTTTAGAAAACTCCTTGTAGTTTTATTCCCTACTTAGTGTCCATACAACAATCCACTGTTTCTACAAGATACTGTAGTGATTGTAATGTTGTTTGTTTTTACTGTGTGGTAAACAGAATCAATCATCTGTGGTTCTGTGTGAGTCTGACCACTGTGTGTGTATTTGTTTACCTCTCAGTATCCCAATCCGTCCATTTTCTGCCAGCTATTTAAAGAGACCAGGCTTCAGCTTTTCAAGCATATTCAGTGACTTTCAAAGATATTTTGAATATTCATCCTCAATGGTGTGAGAAAAAATTGTTTTTTAGTTGCAAAGCATGTTAAAAATCCTGTCTCATTATCCTTCCTCTTTATAGTTACTCACTGTTTGAGTTGGTCTGATGGATCATAGTAAAAGTGACTCCAGCTGATGAAGTTGATTATTTTAACCTCACAAGATGTAAGAAAGTTCAATGAGTTTGAACACGTTTTTAAGGCAATGCTTCAGATTTCAAATCTTAGTTTAGCTACATGTTTCTGTAAAGCAGCTTCCATTTATTTCTGAGGTCTGCCTCCAAAACTGCCCTCTCTTTTAGTTGGTTTACCCAACCATCTAAAGAAGAAAACATATTTATTGTCATTATTTTTTTTTTATCTTCTTATTGTTTTATTAACTTCAGCAACAGAAAAAAGTTAGAGGATTAAATGATCTTATGGAAACCATTTTATAGAGTGGAAAAATCTTCCCAAGTTAATGAAACTTTCATTTTTCTTCATTTTTTTAAATGAAAAAATAACTTATTTTATGGACCTTCAGACTAACAGAAACATTCACTGCTGTTTTCCGTCATTCCCAAAACTTACCTATACATCCCAGTAAAGGACTCTAAGTAGTAAAGTACAACTTTCTGCAGCTGCAAGCACCCTGAAGAGGTGGATTATCTGGTTATAATGATAGACTTTGACAAGCATACAAATAATAAAGTGCTAAATTGTGGAATTTGTGATAAATGTAATTTCTTTTTAATCCAGGTACTGACTATAATCTGTGTATAGTCAGTTTTAGCAAAATTTTAGGTCTAATTCATTTCTGTTCTGTCTGAAAGGAAAGTCATTTTTGGTCAGAGCTCTGAAAAGAAGTTCATCATCCTGACTGCTTTGTATTTCCCTTCTCAACTCCTTTCTGTTTCCTGAAGACAAAAGAATCATATATTTGAGGAGAGATAACCCTCAGCTGGGATTTCTTCCTTGTTGGTTGTCCCCAGAAAACATCTTTTTCACTAATTAAACAAATTTATTTTACTTTTGTATGGGTTAGGTATATGTCCTTCCCTCTATCAGCTTAGTTTTGGGTTTTATTTGGCGACGTTGAATGTCTCTAATGTGTTGTTTGTTCATAGTCCTCCGGCCCTTCTGTTTGTTTATGCAGGGCCAGTTTTGCCCTACACCACTTGCACAAATAATTATGCTTGCTAATGAAGGGGCCCGCAGCCACGGCACTCGGTAAATGCCTTTCTGATGAGAAGCACTGGGAGACAGCAGGTGCAGGGTGGGCCTCCTAGGGACTAAGATTGAAGACCAGGAATCCAGGGTGCCCCGCCTGCCTTTCCTATTCTCTAGATTTCTACTGGATAATACTTTAATTTCTTATTGTTTTCTGTGCAGCAGGGATATAACTTAGTAGACTATGAAATAGGCATTACTTAGGCTTTGTAAATTGGATTAAAATGATTTAATAATTCTAATTTAGAATAAATATTTTCATATCTTTAACTTGTTTCTTCTATTTTTCTACTTACTCCAATTGTTTCTCTTACAAGAAGTCCATTAAGAACATTATTCCACTCCTAAATTTAAATTTATTGGATACAATAAGACATTGCACAAAAACATATCATTTATTTAAACAAGTTTGGAGAACTGCTGCACACCACAGTCATTTCTCTGCATCCTGCATATCTTGCACTTATGTTTTGTCCTGATCATCTCATCTAAAGGAAGAAAACAAGATCTTTTGACTCCTTCTTTTCTCCCATCTTCATTCTCCCCCTGTGGCTTCCATGGGTTTTGAGGGCAAACAAATAACAAAGCAAAACATTTATAGAGTCAGTGCTTAGATCTTGGCCCCCAGATCTCTACACTTAAAGCTGAGTGAATGAAGCATGTGGAGAGGGCCCATATGAAATCGACGGAGAGACATTTGGGTTTCTGCCTGCAAACTTAAATGCCACCCTCCCCTCTTCTGTCTTCCTCTCCAAAAACTTCATAAGCAGTAATATTCTTGTGTGAGCTTGAGTGTGAACAGGAGGTGATGACTGTTAGTATGGGAGTGTGTGTGTATGTGTGTGTGTGTTGCAAATGGTATATAGCGCACATGTGTGTGCACACTTGCGTGTGTTTGAGCAGGGTGGTGTCAGCTCGCTCCTTGCCACCCCATTTACTGTAGCTGTACCGCTGTGATCACAGACAGATATATAAATCAAACCTCGCTTGATGGATTCATCAGGGTGGCGAAACGATCGCCTGAGAAGAACTCGCAACTCTCTTAGCATTCCGTGTTCTGACGGAAAGGGTATGCAAAGAGCCTAAATGGATGAACGCTTGATTAATTCTTTGCCAGAGATGTTGGCGACAGCAGGAAATGTGTTTTTGCTTTGACTGTGTTTGCACGGGAATTTACGCACGCAGGGTGTGAGTTATGAGGCCTGAGTTTCGTACCTAAGGCTATTGTGCATAATGACGGCAGGTTGAGAGAGCTGCACGCAGCCGCTAAAGACTTGCCACCTGTGGAGTGGAGGCAACCAATGAGAGCGGGAGGAAGTGTGTGTGTGTGGGGTATGGGGAGGGGAGAGGGGGGGTGCATGCATGATGTTGTGTGCGTTGAGATCCATGTGGGAGAAAAGATGAAGCCGGATATGAACAAGCAAAGTGTGACAGAGAGACAGGTAGGCAGGTATAATCTAATTTATGCTGAAGATCTGATAAATGGACAAATCAATAAGTTTATATTCAAATAGGAAAACAGCTCAGGCATCCTGTAAAGTCTTAAACTTTACAGTGTCTATCGTGGACACCGTGCCAGTGCTTTTGCCTTCAGAACTGGCTTAATTATTTATAGCCTAGATTCAACATCCCTGAGAGATTTGCGCCAATAATGTCATGAAAGCATCACACAGTTGCTGCAGATTTGTCAGCTTCACATCTATGATGCAAAGATGCTCTGTCAGATACGCTATCCTGGTCCCACGCTGGAGTTCACCAAGCCTCTGATCTGAGCCCATGCTTTGTCTGAACCAGTTTGCCTGTGTAGGTGTTGGATTCCACACACCTGTGGCTATTAAAGTAATTGAAGCACCAGAAATTAACAGTTTAAAGAGGAGAGCCAATACATTTGGTGATATAATGTATAGTATCAGTAGCCGCAGCAGTTTCTGTTGACTATCAACTCAAACAGACACATGTCAGTTAATAAATTGGGAGTAAACTTTGGGGTTCAGCAGGAAAACTGCAATATCTCAGCAAAACTTGGCATAAGAAAAACTGGTTTCTGTGCATGCATCTTAATATTCCTAGAGACGGTTAGCAAGTGGATTTTAAATCTAACATGTTGATAATTTATAAGAAAAGGCAATCTGTGTGTCTGGGGGTGGCAGAGGGAGAAGGAGGAGGGGCAGCAATATGAGTAGTAATTTACTCAGTTAAGAACCAAATGGCAGACAGACTGTCGCCCTGCGTGTTATCGCAGAGCTTCGCACTCTGCTCGTTTTCTGACTCTGTTTCCTCGCTCCTGTGTGTAGTTCTGTGTGCAGATGCATGCAGTTGGCTTATAGCGTTGCGATCTGAACATTTCTTAGCAGAATGGGCTGTAAACGGTGGCGCCTTTATGGCTGTAATAGAGATTTTATGTGCACATGTTTGCTCATAAAGTCGGGTTACAGTAGCTAACTGCAGGTGGATTAATCTGGGTAGCTGCATGTGCTGGGAGTCACATGTGTCCTTACTTGTGTATACCCATGTGAGTGAATATGTGTGTTTTATTGAATCTCGGGAGGCTTCATTGCACTCATCAGGATATCAGCGTTGAGGAATGGCAATGTCAATGAAGTGACAGTCGTGTGTGTGTGCAACGATTGATGTTCTTAAATCTGACAGCAGCCATATTGTGGTGAGCGAAGGGAGGGATGGAGGCTGGAGCAGAGGGAGGAGGACTGCAGCCCCCTCATCCTTGCAGGTTAATATTGACACAGCCTGGGCAGACACAGTGCCTCAAGCAGTCATCAATCACCTGGACTCAGTGGACTCATACAAACACATACACACACACTTACTCTCAAGTAATGAGAAGGACCACACACGTTTTGAAAGAACATGACAGAAACGCGTGTTGTAATATCCCGGACGGCTTGAATATGTCATATAACGCACACAATCATGTGAAAAGCAGCATTAACTTACTATGAATATCTCCCTTTATGTGAAAGTTCAACTTAAATAAACACAGCAACAATTTCCAAAACTTCCCTAAGCAAACAGTTGTACAGCAAATGTAGATAAATCAAGCAAATATGTTTTCAAAAGTATCACTTTGTACACTTTATGCATATCCCTGCGTGGCAAATTATGATTGCAGTAACACTGTTGTTAATCATTTCAGAGGGAGTGAGAAAAAACAAGTTCCCTTGACAAACAAAACAATTAATTAATGCAACTTTCTATCCATCAATCACAGAGGATGTCACTGAATTACCATAATCTGTGCATGGTGGCTGTTTTAAGAGCAAACAGTTAATTTCCAGACAATAAATCACAAAGTATCTTTCTACCCCTCTGTGCACTTTGACAGCTTCGTCTCTCATTACTACAGATGAAGACACACTTGAAACTACTTTTACTAAATAAAATTAAATCGAATGTGCAATAAAAGTAACAAAGTTAGCAACAGATGTAAGCAAAATGTCTGGAATTAAAAAATTGTATTTGTAAGATTATGATGAGTAGAAAGAAATGGTGTCATATTTTTGTATTTTTTATATTTTTTCCCCCTCTCACATTCAGGACTGGCATAATTACGTGGATGACCTGAAATTATTCTGTCACCAGAATGGCTTTGACGTTCTTGTGGCAGTCTTGTCCATCAGTGATACAGTTCATCATCCTCGCCAGCAGGTGGCTGTCTACTCAAACAACACAGATATCCTAAACCAGGTAAATTCCAACATGTCTGTGCAAAAAACCTTTTTTCAAAATATTTTGTGTTCATTAAAACCTACTGAGAAAATCAGCAAAATGTTATAGTTTGCTGTAAATCCAGAGTATTACCAGTAAAAATGTCACATAGTGTATTTTTGGTGATGACCTTTGCTGTTAATGTAATTTTAATTAAAAAAACACAAATAGAAAAACAAGAAAAAAACAGGATGTCATCATTTATTGGCTCTGATTACAGATCTGCGCTGAGCTAGAGGAGTCCTCCAGCTGGTCTTTTTCTGGTGAAACAGAAGAAAGGGAAAATCTCCAGGTCTACCACATTCCAATAAACACATCCAGCCCTTCTGGTACTCTTCCTCTGCTGCTGGAAGACATCCAGAGCATCCTGAAGGACTTTGTGAACCGGCGAAACTCTGTATTGGGCTGCCACCCCAGCAGCAGGACTTCCTCAACAGAGGGAGTAGCAGGCAGCGTGGAGTTTTCCCAGGGATCATCTGGCATCAACGACATGGACGGATCTGACACAGAGAGGGCAGATGGCAACGGAGATGTGGCAACAGAAGCAAGGTATTAAGTGCACTCAACCTCAAAATTGTACACACCCCTGTTAAAAGACATGGTCTATAATGTCAAAAAGAGTAGGCCATTATAAATTATGTTCGAATTTATTCTGGCTGTGATGTGCCGCATTTCTTGTACAGTTGGACTGAAAAACAATAAGCTTGAAACAAGTCTTATTTTGGCAAATGTGGCTCTTAGGATCATAAAAGTTGCCTACCCCAGCCCTAGATAGAGTCCAGAACTAAATCCAGTAGAAAAACTGTGTGTTTGTCTGAAGAAGATTGTGCACAAAATAAGGTTGGAAAAGATTAAATTAAGATGCAGTAGTATGCTGAAAAATATTTGCTTAGATTATGACTGGATTATTCCAAGTTTTTGTTTTTTATGTTTGTTCCCTCCATTAAATTACAGAGTAAATGTCTCATTAAAGAGTGTAGAAGTTTTGAGGTGATTCATGCATTTTAACAGGGATTTGTACTCTTTTGAGATCCACTATACTTAATTATGATTTAAACAATACTGCCACAGTTTAACTTTATTTCAAACAGGGTGATTGCAGAGGGTGAAGAGGAGATGGGAGCTGTGGGAGTCGGTGTTAGTGGTGAGCTTTTGAGCCCTGATAGCGGTATGACCACCATCCGCAGCAGCCGCTCCTCCAAGGAGAGCTCTGTGTTCCTCAGTGATGACAGTCCAGCAGGTGAAGGTCCGGCTGGCGGACCAGGACTGCTTCTTCTGAGGAACCCTTCTCCTCTGGGGTTTTCATCTCTCTCCCCTCCTGTCCCACCCGAGAGGAGGAAGCACCGCTCCAGCAAAAATAAGAAAGACAATTTCAATTTATTTAGCTTTGACCCACTTCATAGCAGGGACCAGCCACTACCAGCGGAAGGAGAACTGGTGGATTCTCTAGAAGGAGTTGATGAAGTGGAAAGAAGAGCTGGAAGCTCTAGCTTATCGGAGCTTGATGAGATGAGCTTGATTGATTTCTCTGCTCCAAACTCTATAGGAGGGCTAGAAAGTAGAAATTCCTCAATTGATCACCACGGTCAGATCTACGGGAATGAGATGATGGACACAATGGTTCCTCCAACTCCCGTGAACAGCCTGGTAGGTAGCCGCCCACCCAGCAGTTGTGGTGTCAGGTTTTTCCCAGAAGATGTTGTCGAGAGGATCAATGGCCTACAGCACAAAGACAGTGTATCATCATCCCTATCAGAGACTTGGGATGACCTGAGCAGTGAAACCCAAGGAGCAGCTTTCTCCAGTGACATTAGTGCATTAAATAAGGTCAGCAGCTCAGGCAGTCCTCAGAATGTTTTAAATGAAGTAAAAGACTCAATGGGTGATGCAACAGAAAGAGATATTGTAGACCAAGTATCAAAGCCAGTTGCTGCCTGTCAGAGGGCAAAGACTCTTGAACCTCAGCTTAGTTTGATCACTGAGCAGACTGAAACATGTGAAAAATGGAACCCAGACTATGTACTTAGGGATCAGTGGGACCCTGTGACCTTGACTGATCTTCAGTTAACACCACCTGAAGATGGTGTGTTTTTAAAACCCAAAGCTACTGCAGAAAAACATGTAACATCCTCTGTATTGAAAAAGAAACTCACCCTAGACACTTTAACACCAGAAACTTCTAAAGAAGAGGATGAAGGTAAAAGACCAGGCCAACAAATGGAGCTCCTGGACTTTTGGACGTACTCAGCCCAAAAGGGATTTCTGAAATCCGACAGTGGAACTACCACCTCCTACCCTGAATCTCTAGATATGTGGAATATGACGATTAGGGACGACAGTCTCTCACCTCTGACTACCCCAGACAATTTGTCTGAAAATGCAGGATCCTTTAGCGGGCTGAGCACTGTTATGCGGAAAGATGCATCACTGGAAAGTCCACTGGGATATTCTAATGGTGGCATGGCGATGTGGAACACCACCATTCAGGAAGAAAGCTCCTCCACAACAACAACCCCCGAAGGACCTGAACATGAAAAAGATCTGGCATGTGTCGGATTGTTGGTAGCTAATTCTTCTCCTGAGACTGAGGAAAGAGGGCACCTTCAGTCACCTGGAGATGATGACTGGAGAGGTGTTGAGCACAATGTGAAAATAGTCATAGAAACAGCCGACAGTGGATCACAGGGGGAGGAAATGACCAACAATGACATGCAAAGTGTTCAGAGAGAGCTTTTAGAGGCTGGAATTGGGAACTTGGGTTCTGCACAATCAGATGTTGAATCTTCACCTCACATAAGCACTGACTTATGGGAATTACCTGTTCATGGCATGGTCACATCCACCTCTGAATACGACAACATTGGAGCTGGGGGATGGAGCCATGCATCCTCCCCTGACAACTCTGCCAGCCCTGTAGTGGACCTGATACATCTAGAGGATCAATCTAGCCCATTTATAGCAGTACCCAGACTTTTTCAGAATCAGAGAACTGATCCTCTGGGAGAAACACAGGCAGATCTAAACAGAGATCAGACAGAAAACCAAATGTTTGTATTTGACAAAGAGTTTGATAATCTTACAGGTAGCACAGAAGGTCCAGTTGAGAGTAAGTCCAAAAACACTGATTGGATGGAACAATCCAGTGAGCATTCTCCATTTGTTTTAGTAGATCAGTCTACTGTTACTCATGCTAAAACCCAAGTTCAGACTCCCCAGTCACTATCTCTAAGCCAGTTTGATGGAGACGGCCATCTATCAAAGAGACATGATGGGTCAGACTCAGCCTCATCATTAGATCTGACCATCAAAATGGCCAACAATGTACAGGAGGAGTCCCCAGCTGAAAAACAAGAGCTGGACCAAAAAGAAAACAAAATAGCAGAAGAAATATCTTTGAGCTGTTCTCCAATGGATGAAAGAGAAGCACAAAGTAGCCCTAGCAGTCTTCACTCAGGTCATCAGAATAACCATGAGACTAGTTCTGATGGAGACTCATTCTCAACCTTAGAAATGGAGTACATTGTCATGCCTGGAGCAGTAAAGGAAACTAACAGGGAGTCTGCAAATGAGATTACACAGGAAGACAAGCAATCTAAAGTAAAACGGAGTCCCATGGAGACATTCAGCATGCTCTCCTATGCTGCCACTGCACTGAGATCTCACACCAAATCTGCACAAGATGAACACCTGGAGAATACTCAGCAAAGCAGTCGACAACAGACCAGAGGAGCTGAAAGCAAATCCGTGTCATCTGAGTCAACCTATCCTTGCCAATCCAGCCTTGATTATAATCCTGACCATCACATCCTGCCAGGAAAGTCCACCTCTGACCAGTCAAAAAAGATCTCTGAAACTTTCCACCAATCAAATTTTGGACCAACAGAGGAATCGAACTCTGAAAATGAGTCTGGGTTAGCTGCCAGAAGTGTGTCTCCTTCCCTAAGATATCCGTCTGATCATTTCCTGAAGACCAGAGAGGAAGTCTATGTCCATTCACAGATCTCAATGGAGGATTCTGATGAAGGTGGGCATTCACCACCAGCTCCTCTGCCAAGCACTGCTTCTTTGGCTGACTTTAAACTCTGGGGAGGCCAGTTAGTCGACCAGGACGTACCTCCATCAACATCTGAAGCCCAGTCCCCGGCACTCACTAACAGTTCAGTCTCTCAAAACAGCTCTCTGGTAAATTCCCCGGTAAATGAGCTGTGTTTTTCCACTGAAAAAGGACTTGACTTACCATTTTCTGGAGATTTAATGGAAGAGGAACATGAAGATGATGATACAGAGTCCACTGCCCTGCCAAAATGTAGCTCAGAAGAACCACATGAAAGAAAAGAACGAGAAGGGTTTGAACCTCCTGACCTCTTGAGTTTTACTGAGGACCTTATTGAAGCTCCCATGTTTAAACAAACAAATTTAGAAACTATTGAACAAAAGAATGATGGGTTTCTACTCAACACAGAGGCCTACTATGATTCACAATTTATAAGGATGGATGAGCAACAGATTGAAGATCATGAAGCTTCTGGAGACATTGATTCACCTGTTTTAAGGTAAGCTTCCCCACAAATAAAATATTAATCTAATAAATGGGTTTTATTTCTTTAAAATCAGGCTTATCCTTAGCCTTTTTTTTTTTTACAGATTTCATATATTCCATCTCATATATTCCATCCTCTTCCTGTTTTCTGCTGGGTTTTGTCCAGCTTTTCACTTGAGTCTTTCAGGGAAAAAAAATTGGCATCACTGACAACCCTGTTCTAATTGAGCTGGACAGTTCTCCCCAGGATATTGGTATAGCAAAGAGGGTGTGGCTGTGTGGGTGTGTGTGTGTGGGTACACATGTGGGGTGGATGAGTGAAAAATGAGTGCTATATCAGTGGGGTAGTGGGGTAATGGGAATCTATGTCTGCATCGCTGTGAGGAGATAAAGAGCTGTACATATATATCTGAGTGCATGTGATGTGTGTTTAGCATCGAGGTTTGATCTGCAGCTCTGCGTTTTGTTTTTTATAAATCAGTTTATGCCTCATTAAATATGCATTACCTGCCTCATTACAGCTGGAGCCCCTCCACTGCTTATGGAAATGGCTCCCCTTGCTTTCTAACAAGGTGCTGGCATACATGTGTATTAGCAAAGTTTCCATATGTAAAATCAGGTGCAACAGAGAATACCTTGTCCATCTGGCTTTAATTTTGCATTAGTAATGCATTTCTGTAGTACTTTAAGCTGTAAGGCAGAGGTTTTTAAAACATAATTGCGTATATTTTGTTTGCGTCTAAATAGTATGTGGGAATGTTAGGATCACATACACTTATTTTAAGATTAAAGATGAAAAAAGAGGAAAAAGTGGAAATGAAATAGGTCAATAATAAAGTCAAAATGACACTGGCACAACACCTACGACAGCCAGATCTTGTTTATATAAGCTCCTAACTTCATACTTTAGAATAAGATTGAATAACAAGAAACCATTTTTCTGCTAACATATGAACAAATATGGGTTAGAAAGAACACAACAGTTTCAGAATCCCACCTTTTCTTCTAGATTTCATTTCCACTTTATACTCAATATTTTTGTCTTGACAGAAAAGAATTTAGCTTTTTTTCTCAACTTATTCTTGAATTTAGTTCTTGACCTTATTTGTAATGGAAAAGAAAAATAAATAACCATGTTTTTCCTCCAACCCTAATTCTATTTTGCAAAATATAAGTTTATCTGTGTTGCCAAAGTAATATGTGCAGTTATCCTTGAAAGTGTAATATATTGGTGGCCAACCAGAAGTTGTAGATACTCACACTCAGTTTAGATAATAGTTTCTGAGATGCAGTACAGTATTACAAACTATGAAAATATACTTCAAGTATAGTGTCAACTCTCAACAATGATACAATACATTCTTTTTTAGATATCATGTGATGCCAAAATTAATTCTAGTTCTATATAGTTGGGATATACTGTATATTCACCTTATTCCTAGTTTCCATGAATCATTGGATGAATTATATTGGCGACTTCTGGTTTGGTGTTTTTATAACCAAATGACCTCTTAGATATGGAATAAAATCATGTGGGACCGGCTACTTTTACATCTTAAAGAGGACAATGTTGTCATACCAGTCAGCTAAACTACATCTTTCAAAGATTTTGTAGGTTGGCCTGAAGAAATGGACTCTGATTATGTATACAAATGTGTTTATTTATTGTCGCAATGTCAATTTTCCAAACAAAAAGAGTGTAGCATTTAGATTTTAATTTAAATCTTCAGCATTAATGCGTTGTCACTTTTATAGTTTGATCCAAACAAAGCATCCCAGATTATACTTCATCAGAAGGTCTTCTTGTCCTCCTCAGATGCAGAAGGACAACGATTTTGATGTCCTGTCCTCCAACAGGACATCAAAATCTGAGATATTCCTAAGGATTTAATATCAAGATTGAAGGAAATGTCACAGGCAAAAGAAGTCAGACGCTAAAAAGAGACCCAGAAAAGAGAAATAAGAAAAGTTTAATACATGTGTCTCTCTCCGTCAATGTTGTCTCTGAGGGCAATTGCTTTGTTTTTTCCAGTGCAGTACTGCCATCAACAGATCTTTCTAATAACTGCAGAAATTTCATGCATCTGTTTTTGTATTTATGAAGAGCAAGATAATAAGTTGCAAAAATATAAAAACAGACCCCTACTATAGATCCTTGACACATGAATACAAAAATCTATTTTATTTTCCAACAGATAATTTGAGTTCTCGAAAGAAAAATACAAAACTAATAAGATAAATGCTTTTCTTTTCTTCTTTAGTTACTCTGTAATTAATGGCAGAGAATCAGTATAATGCAAAAGTGGTTATTTTATTTCTAGAAATATTTCTATTAGTTAAACAGATGCATCCAAAGTGTCTTTAAACTAGGTGACATTGTTTCATTAGCTTTTAACCACACCTTGTTTTCAAATTGGGTATTATTATTGTTTTAAATAATTTAGATATAAAGTATGAAGTACTGCCTAAAACTAAAGTGAGGTATTGTTGAATGAGTGTCACTGTGTCCCATATGTATTTGCACTGATCCCAGATCCCTTATCCCCGTAACAGAAGACACCAAGACAGAACGTGTCAGCCATCATCTCAGCCGATTAATGAAAATGCTGCATCTGATCTGAACACAAGTCTTGTTCAAAACAAGTATGGGTACAACTACCACCACATCGACCAAAGAACTGAAAACCAGCATGTTCACCCACCCTGTGCGATAACCAAGCCTGAAAGGCCTCCGAGCACCTCAGATGTTTACGCTGAGTTCACAACCGATGCGCAGGCCGAGTATTTCAGAGCCGAGCAAATTGAGAACCAAACTGGAGCCAGCGCCCATCAAAGCCTGCATTTTAAATGTCATTACATCACTGACAACACGTATGTGGAAGAACCCACGAGCAGCTCCGAACTCCAGGACCCTCAATATGAAGCTGGTGGAAACCACTCGACAGAGGATCGTGCTCGATATGTATCACAAGGATATGTTCACTTTCGTCTGTCAAGGTGAGTTGCTCCAGAAAAAAAGTTCAATTTCTGGATTTTGATTCCATAACCCAATACAATTATGTTGAAAGTGAAAAAAACAATCTGCCTTAAATTAAAAAAAAAAATACAAATTGTTGCATTTTAATTATAACATTACTTGTTTTGTGCAAAGTTTTGTGCATCACTCCTATCATTATTATACCTCCAGCATGATGCCTTTCTGTTGCAGTCTGCATCACTGTTCCTCTAATCATTTGCACAGTCAGTCTTTGTAGATCGTGTGCAACACACCCACTTATTGCACATTAGATTTTTTTTTCTTTGCACAGCTTACTGCTTCTTATTTGGAATCTTTGCAGATAAGGCCCCATAATTGAAAAATGTACTCATGCCCTCAATATTTTCTTTCAAGTTTTTATATAATTTTCCAAAAACATTTCATAAAAATGACAGTCTGAAAATAATTCACTTTACATTCACTGCACAGCCTTCAATATTCATGCCTTGAGGTTTTATCCGAGCCCTTGTTTCGTGACAGGTTTCCATCGTTTCAGGTACGCTGCATTCGCAAAGGTGTTTGCTTGTTTACCCTCCCACACATATGAGGTTGAGTGACATCCCAGTTTAAATCCATGGAGTTTTACACGATGTCGGCACACTCTTTTCAACTACTCTAGCTTCTGAAAATTCTTTTGATAGGGTCTAAAAATTACAAACGTAGTAGAAAAAGACAATGAATCTACTGTGCTACGCCTTCCTAAGATACTGTTTTTTTCTAATGGGGCGCTAAAATAAAGCCTGTTTTTAGGTAAGTATTTGTTTAGGGGGTGCTCTGGTCATACTGTTCCCATTAGTAGTTCCAGTATTGTGCTAATTTTGTCCCACGCTGGAATAATGTCCCGCCCCCTCTTTGGGATGCATGACCCTCCCCTGTTTAGCACCGCTTGTGTGTGTGTGTCTATTTGCATACATGCACAATAGGCCTTTCCCCTAATTAACTAGTCATGTGACCTACTGTGGAAAGTCTGGTTCGGAGGACACTGTGATGACAAAAAGGTAACAATCAAAATTTCTGTAAACAAAAAAAATTATCTTGTGCATGTGTCTTCATGTGTATCTCTGTGTGTCAAGGCACCTCTGTAGTGCTTTTCTCCATTGTTAGCGGTCTGTATGCTAATCAGAATCTATTAGAGGGGCTATAGTTGGAGGGAGGTGGTAACACTGCATGGTATTGTGTTCTCAGCCCACACGTGCAGCCTGGGAATGAAGCAGCGGGTCAGATTCTCTCCATCTGCTTTGTCACGTCTGTAATCCTTCATGTCTTGAGTCAAATGAATGGATTTCAGATTCTGTTTTATTCAGTGTCATGGGAACAGCTCTGTTCTTTTGCTTTGGAGATAGATGATTGTCTTTGCCTTGTTTGGCCCTTTACTGTGTGTAGTTGTGCCTCTGGTAGCATTGGTCATAGCAATGATAGTTTATGTCATGGCTCACTATTGTATTTCTTTGCCTCTGAGCAGAAACTCCCATCAGGGAGAAGGTGAAGCAGCTACGATGATGAAGATGGACTCCAGTGAAGAAGCAGCTGAGAAGCTGGAAGACAGAGAAGGTAAATAAACCGAAAACAGAAAAACAAAACTTGTATTGTTTTCACTTCTCAAAATCTTCTGTGTGTGTTTTAGTTGTTAAAGGAGGTTAATGGTACAGAAAAAGGCAAAAATAAAAGCCCTCAAAAGGGAATCAGTCCTGATGTGAAATAAAGACTGAAATAAAGAAAATAACTTTTAGGGCAGACAGGAAATAAAAAATAAAGAAAATGTTTTTCACTTTGACTGAACATTTTGGTATTATGTAAATCTGGATCCCTTTCACACTTCATTATTATATCAATAATATTAACAAATGCACAACAAAAAAAAAGAAACATTGCATTACAGTGACAGAATGAAAAGTTTTAATCCAGATGAGAATTAATCTATTTTCCAGAGTTTGTCCAACAGTCTACACTTACGACTGGGTGTCATACTAGCATCTCTGTCTCTTCCTGTTCCTTTCAAGAATGTTTCTATACCAACTATGCCACTGAAATCGTTGCACAGATCCCTCCTCTTCAGCAGACACTTCAGCTGGATCAAACCACAGGAGGAAGCTGTCGGCTCCGCCAATAAACCCATCACTGGAACGCAGTGAAGGGTCTCTTCATTCAGAAGATGCTCTGGACACGGATGATGATGCCTTGGACACTGGAGACGATCTGGATGCCAGCATAGATGGGATAGACACACCTGATGAGGCAGACTCACTCAAAATGAATGTCCAGGGTAAGATACAAGCCCAGACTCAATGCAAATATGGCGCTTGAGGGTCTTACAAAAGTTTTCATACCCCTCAAAGTATTTCACATTTATCACAAAGCAACACAAAGTACTCAATTTATTTAATTGGGATTTTATGTGATAGACCAACACAATGTTATTGAGATGATTTGTAAGGTGCAACCAAAACTATATATGGTTTTAAGATACTTGACATAATTAGCTTCTCTTGAAGTTGCA
The DNA here is from genome assembly GCF_002775205.1 of Xiphophorus maculatus. Classification (NCBI taxonomy): domain Eukaryota; kingdom Metazoa; phylum Chordata; class Actinopteri; order Cyprinodontiformes; family Poeciliidae; genus Xiphophorus; species Xiphophorus maculatus. The sequence goes on from NC_036454.1 coordinate 16,721,812, forward strand.
GCTGAGAGCTTTTTGTGGAATGTGTCTCCCACCTTGTCACATCTGGAAACTGAGATATTTGCAAAATAACTGTAGGTTTATGGTATCTGTGAACATCAGTTGTGAAGTTTTGCTGCAGAATGCAACTAGAACATCAAATACAGACACAAGGAAAGACAAGAGAGAGTTAGATTCTTTTTACTCGCAAGGAGAACGGACAGAGACGTACTCAGTTACAATCTCGACCCGCTCTGAAAATACATCCTGCCGCACCCTCTCTTTTTATTTCAATCATTCCCTACAATGCACGTTTCAGCTCTGTCAAAACATTTGCAGCAGAAACGTGATTCAAGGTTTCATAAGATAAACTAGAAAATTCCTGAAGAGATGTAAAAGTGTGCCTGTCGGTTTGGACCCAGCGTTCTGATGCTAAAAATTAGCATCAATGCTAAGGAAAGCTGCAATGTAATCAATGGCATGAGGAGAATGATAAGGTTGTTAACTAACATGGACTTGTACCATTCAGTATGATGAAGTAAGTGTATCAAGTAAAATTAGCCAAAATGCTAATGTTTGTGTGAATGCTATCAGCAGCATGCGGGGCATCACTAGCATGTTATCTATAATTGACTTATTCCATTCAGTATACTAAATATGGCTAATAAGTCAGAAAAGTAGCTAATAGATTATTTAAGCTTAAAGGCTAATGCTAATGAACTGCCTTGCACAGCAAGAGAAGAAAAAGATAATGCAAGCTAATATTATTGCACCGCCTATGGCGGTGCACTAACTTGAGGGGGTATTGAAGCTTTTATTTTGAAATTTTCAGTAAGCTTCATATCAAATGGCCACACCAATCCAATGTGTACCAGTGCTTTGGATAAACCAGTCACATAAAGCCAAAAAGAGCAATTACATGATGTAGAAATTGTCAAAGCTTTTATTTTGAAATGTTCAGTAAGCTTCATTTCAAAAGGCGAAACTAATCCCATGTGTAACAGTGATTGGGTTAAATCAGTTCAATAATGCCCAAAACACAAGTAGTTCTAAAGGCCAGCTCAGTCCTCCTCTGTAGTAACTGACAGTTCTGCCATGTTGTAGTTCTGACTAGTAGTTCTAGCCTGATATTGAGGCTTTTATTTTGAAAAAAAAAAAACCATAAGCTTCATATTAAATGGCCACACTAATCCAATGTCTAACAGTGTTTGGGTTAAATCTGTTATTTACTGGCCAAAACAGCCAGTAGCTCTAAATGGCAGCTCAGCCCTCTGTTTTAACTGAGTGTTAATTAGAACTACAGTGATGCGTATTTGTAGTCCTAACCAGCAGCCAATCTCCTCTTGTGTTCCGTTGCTATGGTTATCAATCCTCTGCTAACTGTCATGTGTGTGAGACAGAGAGGTGGAGAAATAATTCTATCTTTGTGAGACACCCAGTCAGTTTATATGAAAAAAGCAGTCCGAACAACTCCTTCCCGTTCAGGAACCGAGAGATGTATTGGAAAACCGTTTGAAGCGTATAAGAGGGCTATTTGTCGTCGTACAGACATGAATTTTCTTTACAACAATAATTCATATATGTAAATATGATTACATGCTGCCTGATCATATTATTGTTAGGGACTACTCACAATAGTTATCACTAAGGACAGCTATGGTTAATTGCTATATTGTGATCAGACGTTCTTAGTTCAGAGTTTTAAGTTGGTGAGGTGTGTAACGCCAAAGCCTAAATCTTATGGGTCAGTTTTCTTTTTCTGTGAGCTAAAAATGATGAGTGGAGTTTGAACCTCCCGTAGTTCTAAGGTTCCGCCTGAGCTTTTTACAGTGTGCGGTTCTGGTGGGTCGCCGGTTTATTAGCTTTTTATGGTTTCGCTAACTGAACAGCTGACGGGTCACCTGCTGGCTGACACCAGCCAATGTCGACAAGAAATGTCGACATCTGAGGGTCCAAAACTATCACTGCACCTGACCTGCAAGAGCACAACCACCTCTCCAACGCGCAAAAATCGGCACAAAACTAAACCACTAAAGCGCACCCTTTTTTTTTGTTTTTTTTTTTTATACAAACGATGCTAAATAATAAAGACATTGAAGCGAAGCCTACCCTTGTGGTTCACAGAAAGAGGAGAGTGTTGACCGCAGGTTCAGGTGGTGTCAGACGTCCAGAGGACGAGAAGGTGAAGCAACAATATTTGCTTAGTTTCTACTCTACTTTGGCTAGATTAAATTCGACCAGATTAAATTGTTTAACCCGCAGTCTTAGTGCGACGCTAAGGAAGAGCGGCAGATGTCAGCCGACAGGTGACCCATCTGCTCTCCAGTTCAGGAAACATCAAAGAAGCTCATAAACCGACTGGGTGTCATACTAGCATCTCTGTCTCTTCCTGTTCCTTTCAAGAATGTTTCTATACCAACTATGCCACTGAAATCGTTGCACAGATCCCTCCTCTTCAGCAGACACTTCAGCTGGATCAAACCACAGGAGGAAGCTGTCGGCTCCGCCAATAAACCCATCACTGGAACGCAGTGAAGGGTCTCTTCGTTCAGAAGATGCTCTGGACACGGATGATGATGCCTTGGACACTGGAGACGATCTGGATGCCAGCATAGATGGGATAGACACACCTGATGAGGCAGACTCACTCAAAATGAATGTCCAGGGTAAGATACAAGCCCAGACTCAATGCAAATATGGCGCTTGAGGGTCTTACAAAAGTTTTCATACCCCTCAAAGTATTTCACATTTATCACAAAGCAACACAAAGTACTCAATTTATTTAATTGGGATTTTATGTGATAGACCAACACAATGTTATTGAGATGATTTGTAAGGTGCAACCAAAACTATATATGGTTTTAAGATACTTGACATAATTAGCTTCTCTTGAAGTTGCAGCTGAGAGCTTTTTGTGGAATGTGTCTCCCACCTTGTCACATCTGGAAACTGAGATATTTGCAAAATAACTGTAGGTTTATGGTATCTGTGAACATCAGTTGTGAAGTTTTGCTGCAGAATGCAACTAGAACATCAAATACAGACACAAGGAAAGACAAGAGAGAGTTGGATTCTTTTTACTCGCGAGGAGAACGGACAGAGACGTACTCAGTTACAATCTCGACCCGCTCTGAAAATACATCCTGCCGCACCCTCTCTTTTTATTTCAATCATTCCCTACAATGCACGTTTCAGCTCTGTCAAAACATTTGCAGCTGAAACGTGATTCACAGTTTCACAAGATAAACTAGAACATTTACTATGAACAGTATGATTGTATAAGGCTAATTACGCTATAACCTATCTTATTATAAACATGAAGAACAGGATGTCCTTCTGCTCAGCAGCCGTCTGATTAGAACAAGCTGGCGCCGGCTGTCTGCATCCTTCAGCAGGGCCTCCTTCAACATACTCAGAAACATAGTTAAAGCAATTCAACATTCATGATGCATGAACAAAAGAAGCAAATGTTTGATAACATAATTGTATATACAATTTCTCTACGACTAACACAGGAATTTGCTTTGCTCTAAACTCATTTGTTGTTCTGGCTGTAAGTTTAGGACTGAAAGGTGGAAGTCTTTCACAGCCTCTCATAGGTTTTCTTCCAGGATTGCTCTATGTTTGTCTCCATCTCCCTATAAACGTTGCTCAGCTTCCCCGTCCCTGCAAAAGTAAATAAAAATTAAAAAGAATTTAAGAAAGGAGTCCCACATCATGATGCTGCCACCACCACAAGCCAAATGGAAAAGTGAGTCCATGGTAATATGCGGTGCTTATATTTTTTAGAAAGTTCAGTTTTGGTCTCATCCCCTACTAAAAATGTGACTTCTGGTGATTCTCTATCAACCACAACTTTCTTTCTGATACTCTTTGATAAAGACCATATTTGTGGAGTGCTGTGACTTTTAGACTTTTAGAACTGATACTCTTTGATAAAGACCATATTTGTGGAGTGCTGTGACTTTTAGATTTCAACATGTCTTGGCTGGTCTTTAGTTATATCAAAGTCTTTTCATTTTCAGGATTGGACAGTTTTCTGTGAGCTTGGAGTATTGATTTACAGCCGTATCTGTTTTTAAGGTTTCTCCCTTATTTGATATTTCTCTCGTATCATTAATGTCACCAACGACAGAGTCAAAAGAGGCTGGTTTGGGTGCAGGAGCAGCGTCGGGTGATGCCGCAGCAGAGCGTCGAGGAGAGGAAAAGGGAGACGACCGGCTGTGGAGGAGTGTGGTGATTGGAGAGCAGGAGCATCGCATTGATATGAAATGCATTCAACCATACAAGAAAGTCATTTCCCATGGAGGTATGGAAACACAAATGGTTGGCATCAGTTGTCCGTGTAAGACTTGTCTCTTCTGTTCATTTTATTGTCTCACAATTTTCCAAAACAGGTTAAGCAAAACGTCACCCTTTGTTTTGTAGATTCATGTCTTCATGTGGAAAAATGCTGACCTCTACGTTTTCTGGTTTAAGTTAATGTCAGTATTTGTATATTTTGTCACTGAACTCTGTATTTTTTTCCTAAGTTTCTTTTCTGTAATTTTATCCATTTAGGTTGATGTGGGGAAATAAAGAGAAGCTTTTTATTTGCTTCTCAGTGCTTCACCTGTGTTTTCGGTTCCTCTTTGACTTTGACGTACGACTGCAACATGATTTATTCAAACTAAAAAGTCTGCTCAATGAATGTCCATTTTGTTTCAGAGCTAATAAATATGGAAATAAAAAAGGTGCTCAACAAATTTACGCAAACTGAGAACTGATGTGGTGCCCTTTCTTTTTCTGCAGGTTACTATGCTGAAAAGAATGCCATCATTGTGTTTGCAGCTTGTTTCCTGCCAGACAGTGACTGTGAAAATTATAACTATGTCATGGAAAACCTTTTTCTGTAAGTTGAACTTTCCAATCTCCCCGATTTCATGTACACATTCAGAGCAGCCACGATGCCCACATTTAATATCAAAACCATTGACATTAATTCACTGGGGTTTGGTATGGTATTATCTTGGACTGGCCCTAGAAAGTGATGCTGAAATGAAGAAGCGTTTTCTCATTAATTTAAAACTAACAATGTTAGACCCAGAATGCCATGATATGATGTACCATTATTTTCTTATCGTTATGAAGGTAACGTGATAAATCCAGGTCCGATTTCCTTCTTCTTGCAGCTATGTAATAAGTACATTAGAGCTAATGGTGGCAGAGGATTACATGATTGTGTACCTGAATGGAGCCACTCCTCGCAGAAGAATGCCAGGTTTCACCTGGATGAAAAGGTGCTACCAGATGATAGACCGAAGGTAATCATTGCACCAGTGCTTGCTTTCTCATTTTCTACAAGACCTGATTACATATCGGACATTTTTAAGAGCCAAGCCTAACTTAAATCTTAAAATAATTTCAGATAATTTTCAGGTAATTGACAACTAAATGATCTGCGGTTATGTTTTTTGTAAAGTTTTCTCACAAGCTAACACTGTAAATTAATAAGTATTGTCGTTGTCTACCAGTGAATGTTTTGTAGTTTAAAAAACATTTTTCTCTAATTGAGATTGAAATAGGATAAAAATTGATGGTGCTGTCTATTTTAAGATTATAAGAGAAGGTTTGAGGTCTTTCTAAGGAAAAACACGATTTTTGACAGTCAAAACTGAAAACCTGGCAAACAGTAGGTGAAGATTGATGCATCTCTGATCCAGTTTCCTCACTTTTTTTTTAGCAGATACGCTCAATATGTTATGGTCAGGTTTTAAACAAAAAATGTATCAAAAAGCAGTCACGGTCCACAGAAAAACTTTAAAATATCTTCAGAGAGCATGGACATACAGTAGATGTTTGTCTCAATATCCTTCATGATGTTTAGTTTTCTCTCTCGTTTTGCTGCAGACTGAAGAAAAACCTAAAGATGTTCATCATTGTCCATCCGTCCTGGTTTATTCGAACTCTGCTGGGACTCACCAGGCCCTTCATAAGGTCTCACTGTAGCTCACAATTTACTTACACACAATATGAACATAAAATGCAACAATGAATATCGCCGTACACCACTGGATATCGACTTACACTGAAATCTTTTTGATTCCTGTTTTTATACAGCTCAAAGTTCAGCAGTAAGATCAAGTATGTTCACAGCCTGCAGGAGCTCGGAGAAATAATCCCAATGGAGTACGTCCACATTCCTCCCAGCATCATAAAGTGAGTTTTTGTCAGCACTACGTAAAACTATTGTGAGAGAATAATAACGCATGTTGCCTCTCTGTATATGTGGACCAGGTTGTTTGAATATTTTGAAAGGGAAATTGCCTCATGCTCCAATCTTGCACATCTTAACTGCAAGCCTAAATTTGACTGATAGGTATGACTGCAGGACATAACTGTGTGAAAGGTTTCCATGATAATAGTCTGCTCATTTGAGTCTGCTGGTTTTGTGAAAACCAAAACCAGCAAATTCAGATTAACATTTGATTTTCCTGCATCCGTCCCAAAATCAGCTGCTTTTTACATTTTAATATTTCTCTTAGTCGAGGGACTGACTTTCAATGTGAATGATCAATTTTGAACTCGCTGTTCGTTTAAATGTGACACACATGTTGCATCTGTTAGCGTGCGATAATAGTAAAATTTAGTAGCGCATACAAAGCAAGTCTGCCTCCAGGTTCTGAGAACTTCACTCTGTCTTTAGAAGACCAATGTACAAACCAGGAACTAGCTGACTTTATGGGGTTGATAAGATAATAAGTTCCTACATGGTAAAGATTCCCAGGTGTACTAACTCCAGTCGAGTAACTTTAATTCTGGTGTTTATTGTTCACAAATAAAATAACCAAGATTTTCACTTTTTTCCCCCATAACTTTTTTTTAAAAAGTTACTAATAACTTGCAGTGTGTACCAGTAATGATTATTATTTTACAAGACTGAATATTTCAATTAAACCCTTAGCATCCATTTTTTTTGTCTCGCAGTCTGTTTCTTTATTTTATTTGTTCCATGTGATTTTCTAATAAAAAATGCTCTCATCGGGATCCATCGATTTGTATTACCAAAAAACTATCAACATTATGCCTTTCATCTTAACTACATTTACTTTAGGACTGATGAAGGGAGTAAAAAATAAAATTGGTCAATAACAAATGAGACTTGCCTACTAGAGAATCGTGAGCGGAGGTTGATTGGCTAAAATATTTAGCTAATCAAATTTTTACTAAACACACAAGTCCTAGATGCGTTTTTGTTTATCAAGTATTATCTACAGTCAGCCAGATTGTCTAGACGTCCGGTCTTATAGAAAGACAGACTGCTGTCAAAACAGAAAATGTCACAAGGAAAAGAAAAGATAAACAGATGTTAGCAAGTCATGTCGGCTGACCATTTGTATTCATCAGATATAGAGATATTCAGTGAAAAAGCTCTGTGGAAGAATTCAAGACAGGAACAAAAGCACAATGGCTCTTGGAAGATAGAACAAGCCATCGCTTGTTTAACAGCAATAAAAAATGCATGAAACGAATGTGTGCTGATATTTTTATTCATCTCTTGTTAACATTAACCATTACTAACTCTTTCTGACCTACTGTTGAAGCAGCTACAGATCACATTAACTTTCATCTATGCTTTGCTTATTAATTATGATCATCAGTAGTAGCATCACAACATGCTACACTGTAAAAGTACCACTGTTAAGGCTGCAGTTTGAAACAACCTATTTTAGTGAAGATGTTGCTACAGTGTCTAAAAAAACACAAATTCCTTCGAAAAGATTTTTACTAGCTTGTACTTTGAACATCAGTCAGAGTATCAGTTAATAATTTAATAGTTTGATCGTTTTTATATCTGGAACTGAAAAATGACTAACTGGAAGGTTAGGAATACAGCTGACAGGTCATGTATAAAGTTGTGGAAAATAAAGCTGGGTCAAAAACAATAGAAAACTAACAGTGTTCGTCCCACTGAGAAACTATTTTGCATTTCAAACAAATCTTCTCCTTTGAAAAATATGTAATATGAGAATATTAAATCCTCAAGGACATGTAAGTCGCTCTTATCAAGTAAATATTTAAGACATACAGTATGTAAGTGGGAAATCTGTGCAGCACTAAAGCGTCATTTAGCAACAAACTAAACATCACTGAAACATGATCAGGATCAGCCCGCCTCTGTTGAGCTAACCAAACACCTGCAGAACACATACAAATTTAGCAGGGAGCATAAGCTTGTTGGTAAAGGGAAATTACTCATAAATGCTTCATGTTCTGACCACCATTTATGAAGAAAGCAAATATGCTTGAACTGTATAAAAAACCGAGCTTCTGTTTTTCCAAAGGGATGGGAGAACATTAAAGCTGCCCTGGTGAGAATTAAATCAAAGTCAAGGGTTCATTGTAAACGTCAGACATATGTGAGCCTCAGAGACTTTGGAGTTTATCATTTTATGAGTTGACTAAAAGCATTTGCTTCCTTATCCTACTTAGTGTATATTTTGTCTCAAATTCATAGCCAAAGGAAAGGTTTCCCTGCAGTAAATGTTTTCCTCTTCCTTTTCGTCTTCTGTCTCCTTCAGAGTGGACAAAGGGAAATCAGCTGTTTGAGAAGACACTTGGATGCTGCCTCGTTTCTCCCTGTATTTTGCTGTACTGTCTGCCACAGCATGTCCGAGTATGAAAGCTTGCAGCATGATTAGTGCGGCACATAGTTGTTGCCTTGCAACTATTGGTGAATCGGAGGGGATGGAGCCACAAAGCTAACATGGTATGATCACGTCGTCTTTGTGGAGAGTTTCTGATTAAAGGGTTCAAAGATGGTGGAGACTGTCACTGTGCTGAAAGGGAGGAAAGCTTTGTCCCATTTTCACATCACTTAGCTAAGTTCCCTATCTCTTCCTGTGTTTATTTAAATATAATTAACACATTTACAGCTATTCTTCATTGTATATTAAAAGGTATTTATACTATTGTGTATTTTCTGAAGTCACAGTTGCAATTTGAACTCAACGTTAGCAGAAAGCCTCTGCTCTCCCTCTACCGTCAGGGTATTGTGCTGTGTTAGATCTCTAAGAAGTCTCTGCTTAACTGTTAAACAGAGACTAGCTGTTTTATCTGTTTAGACTACAGTCTCAGTCGATGGGCTTTTGAAAAAACAATAAATTGGCCTTAAACATTAGGACTATTTTATAAGCAGTGGGACCTGCACTTGCATGATGTTGATAGGTGGAGGTGGTTGACCCCATCAAAGAGAAGGATGTTTTGTTGAGTAAGAAGCTGTGATTTTTTTTTCTGTGTGCAGACTTGTAAGTCAACACTCGATTTGTTTATTAATAACATGAGCTGTTCTTTCCTCCAGCTACACTGTGTCACTGTGAAAACATCCATATGGTCAGCAGAATTTAATCACTGTAGTGAAATTAAAAGGTTGTCAGAGAAAAACAATTGGAGTGGAGTTTTCCCATGTTCCAAATGTGTTCCATGTTTTCTATCAGCTGTTTGTAACGATCCACTTAATGGTGAAACCAAAGGGAACATGGCTTTATGACTGGCTTCATTATGATGAATGTGAGGTGTAGTCGAAGTTCAACCTTTGTGTAAGATGAATCATTGGGTGACAAACTTAAGTACTTTGTGTTCCTTCTTGCAAAGATAACAGCCACGGTGGAGACTCAGTAATGTATGCTTTTACTCATAAATGTTAATATGTAACTGGCATATGTGGTGGGAAAATAATTATTAGTTAACATCTGCTGATCTTGTTATATTAAATGCTTGTGAACTCTCACCAAAAGAACCGGTTTGGGCTACACAAAGGTTGGAAGTTGTTTTCCTGCAGCTACATGGGAGCCAGACTGTTTCCCTTAACCCTGGTATAAAACTCATGCGTTGACTCTGCCTGACAGAGCTTTTCATTCGGAATCTCTTCATTATTGATTGTCTTACAAACTCTCTGTACAATGCAATATACAAATAAACCTGACAGTGATTGGAAATTATTTTTTTTCCACAGCACATAATATTTATTTGTTGTAGAGATCAGAAAATTGTGCACTTCATTAAATACATTTTCCTCCCGACCATTAGCTTGTCGTGTTTTATTTGTTTCCAATACTTTCCAGAAGTATTTATATTAACACGCAGTGACAAGAAGCTAGATGTTTCTATTTTGTCATTGAGATACTTGATCAATCTTTTTCTAAATCTTCTATTGGGTAATTTTCCTTTTTTATGTTTCTTCAGTATTGGGGGGTAGGGGGTGATACAGTTGTCATTTTGTCAGAGAGCATGATGCTCTTTTACTCTTTCCTAGTGGTTGGGTAAAATGATTTATTACCAAGCATTTTTATTTGTTCTTTCCATATCATAATGACTAGAAAAACAACCTAAATGACTCTGACAAAAAGTAGAATTTTTAAAAAAAAATTCTGAACCTCAATGATCTCAAGGATCTTCTCTATCCCTGCTGTAGCCAATGACAGGTTAAAAGGTTTGGTTTTTTGTTTGTTTTTTGTAGTGATTTTTTTTACTTTTATTTGCTCAAATAAACTAAGCATACAGTATTTTAATAAAACACAAGATTTATTCTGTTTTTATTGAAAAGAGATTTATAAATTGTTGTACATCCAAAACATAAGAGTTTTGTTAAACTTGTTAAAAGGAAAATACGTTTTCCGACTTTTATAGGTCAGTTGTTTTTCCATTTCTTGAAATAGGAAATAGTTGCATATGCTAAGCAACAAGAACAGAGTAGTCACTCTTTCTTCAAAAATGTTTGCTCTATTTAGCCAAGTTTAAGGAATAGTGATGCTCAAAATAGTTTTTTAAGAGAAAGTCACTGGATGTTTGTGGTCATGTTTAATATGAAGCAAAAACTAAAGAAAAAAACATCTCAAAAAGTCAGATGGGTTGTATGTAATATTTTCCAGTAAGATTTCAATTCCTACAAAAGTTGACTATCTGGATTGACCATCTACGATGTTGGGAAATATTTTCCATTTTTCATTCGGGAAAATCCTGCAGTCTAACCCAGCAGTTCAGAAGGCATGAAGTAAACTAAAATGTCTTTAATTGGGCATTTTTAATGCTTTATTAATCTAGAAAGGACAAAAAAATGACAAAAATTGTACACATAAAACTTCAAAGGTCATAAAAATTTAAACAACCGTGAAAAAATTTTCAAAGATTCGTTCAACAGTGATACTAAATGGATCAAAACAGTAGCATTCAGATCTAAAATGTTTAATATTTGTTCAGTCACTTAATGAAAAAAGTTTTATTTTAATTTTACTTGGGATATTCTGTACATATCAAAATGCAATGATGAATGTTTCCCCAATTTAGTCAAACTCCTGGGCATCATCAACAGATTTTTGAGGGGAAACAGTAAGTTCATGCCCTGTTTTGAAGAATGTAGGATGTAAAAAAAAAAAAAGCAACGTTGATGAAAATAGCGTCATAAATTAAGATACGTTTAGATTTTTGCATTGGCAAAGTAGAGCGTGCGATATTCAGGAATAGCTGGGCTGATGAAGCACATGATAAGATGTGTTTCCAACAGAGTTCATGTTATCAAAATAAAGATTTAAATTTGCTGTTTGATACTCCTCAACCAAGATAATTAACATACCAAAATAAAATTAGCAACTGAGAAACTAAATGGGATGCCTTCAGCTTAATTTTTAAACAATCCAAAAGCATTTTCTGACAAGACAAAGATTCACCTGCAGGTCATACTTCAGCTGAACTGCCAGAAAAATAAGCAACATGCAAAAAGAGCCAAGTTGCTCAGTGTATATCCAGTGAAAGGTGTTCCGACTCGACCCAACAGCACTCAAAGACGCTATATTCTTCACCAGAAATCTGCTTTGTTCAATATTTACATATTTATTTAGAATATTTAAGAGGGGTGGAACATTTAGAAGGCATGGCTGGCATACAGTCAGTGCCACCAGGCCCTTAGTCAGACCAACACCAGCAGGCAAGGCAGAAGAAGAACATGACTGAAATACACAGAGCTGGCCATAACAAGCCATAAGCTTGACGCTCTCCGTCTTTCCCATTCGATCCACTTGATGACGAAACGACAAAAAACCAGACTGGATAAAGTTAAACGGTTTACTTCAGAAATAAAAACGGTACAAATGTTACTTTTCCACAAAATAATAAAAAGTAAATAAGAGAGTCTAAAGAGAGAGGTCAACAAACTGTGTGGCTAAACTCCAACTGCCCAACTATTGTTCCCTAGCCACACCCTAAAATCCTTAACTGCAATTAGATATACAAATTTAAAAGACGGCTTTAGTATAGTCCAATGTAACAAATTTGTATGCATTGGAGATTTAACTAGTAATCATTTTTATCCAAATAAACAAATTATCATAAGAAATATAAATTTAATTTATCCTAAAGGTCTGAACGAACAAAACTGAATTTAGGCTTCTACACACTGGTTACAGGATGAATTGCTACCTCTGAACCACAGTGGCCTCAAAGTATTCATAAACTCCCCTGCCCCCCTCCACTGTCTTCACCCCCCACAGATAAAAATTTACTTTCCAACCATAAATATGTTCCAGTAGATCATCTTGTTTTAACTCATCTATCAAGACTAGAAAAAATTTCACCTTCTGATTCAGCCAGAGCTTTCTGTCTGAGATGATTCTCCAAGCAGAAGACAGGAATGGGATCTTTGTACATGTCAAATTTGTTGGCAAATAGGTGATGGTTCTCCAGCAGCCATTTTACATCCCCAGCTCCATATACACAAATTGACCGTATGTGGCTGCCCTCACACGGAGGATACACTGCTGAATGCTGTGATCCTTCATGCGACGCCCATTTCACTAGTCGTACAATGGCATTCATGTCCGTTTGATCGTACTTAGTGTGGGGTCTCGTCGAGCCAGGCACACCGGGGACTCGTTGAATGGTCGCCCACAGGAACTCATCAGGACTGTAGGTGTCTTTGAACCATTCGATAAGAGCTTGTACTCGAGTGTCGTTCAAAACACTCTGGACGTAGCCCCGAGTTACCACGATATAGGCATTTCCTGACTTAATGGGGAAGTTGAAGGGAGGCGGACTCTTTGACTTTCCTGTCGACTGAAAACGCAGAGTAAATAAAAATTAATAAAGTATTGATAATTAGGTCTCAACACAAACCACAAATGCTTTCCAAATGTACCTTGATTATCCCATTAACAACATGGTGAACTGTTGATACCCTCCACTTCTTAACTTGAGACATATCTTCGGACTCCATGCTGTTGCCGCCTTTCAGTGAGCGCAGTATTCTTACCATTTCCAAATTGGTTTTTAGAGGGAAGTCTTGTCCACACAGGTTGATGAAGTATTTCCACTCTGCACTGTATTCATAAAGGTCAGCCATGCAGTTGAGGTCAGCTTGGACACGAGTCCACCCAGCATAGACCACGGTCTCAGCCTTTCTGGCCATGAAGACATTGGGGAAACAGGAAGCGATGCTGCTAATAGCAGCTATTACAGAGGGCTGGGATTTTTTGTCCACATGAATACAATAAATGTTCTGAGGTGCATAGATGGCTCGTAGCAGTCGCTCAAAGTTCTGCACCTAAAATATGACGATAAACAAAATTATGTTCCTTTTCTTTCTACAGGAGTGAAACATTGACCTGTGAGGAAATGCATGTTCAGTTTTCTAGCAGTTTTAAACCCTTGAAATAGAAACATCACAAAATCTCTGTCACTTTTTCCAGAACAAGCAAGTGCCTGCTTACATTTTCTTTATTTATTTTAATAACATCACAATATGTGTCTTCTCTGCATTGTTGTGCCATTGACTCAAATACTGTTTCATTTCATGTGATGGGAAAAAAAGATTGGAAAGGGATTCGGATGAGGCTCATTTGTCAGATCAAAAGTACCTTCTTAAAATCAAAACCTTTAAGCAGGTATTAAATATAGTATTCAGTAAGCTCACATTTTAGAAATAAAAATGTTTGTTTCTTTTGACCTGATGTAATATTTAAATGTTTTCCCATTATTAGCAATGAGTAGAAAGTCAACAATAACAGAAATGAGAACTTGAAACCATAAGCCCACAAGCTCAATCCATGTAAGGTCAGGAATATAGATTTATATGTAATATATATAATTAAATGTAATGTTAGAATGCACTTACTTTGTGATGAACAACTATAGAATAAGCCAGAGGAAAGTCTTCTTCTTCTTTGCTAAGGGAAAATGTTATATATTTCCTCTTTGACTTGAATTTCCTGTAACAATGTTGAAAGTCATTATGTATCACTGAAATGATTGATTTTCTAAAAGAAATAAAAATCTTTGCAGCAATATCCAAAGCCCTTAAACGTTTCACATGTTGTTGCGATGCAACCACAAACCAGCATATTGAGGTTTTATGTGACAGAGCAATACAAAGTGCTGCATAACTGTGAAGTAGAAGGAAAATGTTTTCTCATTTCTTTCCTCAGAAATGACATTTATGCTTAGATGGATCATAGGAGTGGCTCAGTTATCAATGAATAAAATCCAATACAATCAATTGTCTTCAGAAGTTATTTTATTAGCAAACAGAGTTTGTCTATGTGTCATTTTTTGCTTATATATAAATTAATCTGTCCTTTAATGGTCTTAGGGGATTTGAATACAAGTGTATTCATAATCTCGTTCTACGCAATGTTTTTCTGTCATAAAATTGCAACAAAGTGTGAAAAAGTTCTAGGGTTATGAATAGTTCTGCGATGCTCTGTAGTTTAAAGCAACACACCCACAGTCTTTGGTTTCCTTAATGTAATACTCATCAGGGATCTGAATATTTTTCTGGAACTCTTTTGTGATGGTTAATAGTTTGGCTTCCTCCAGCGCCTCTGTGTTTCCCTCCTGGATTGCTGAGCAGTTGCACACCCCCTCTGGGCCGAAGTCATAATCCCTGTACTCCAACCAGCGATTACTGTGGATTAGGTGAGTAGACAAGGGTGACTCCAGCTGAAGGGCCAGGAACAGCGTCCACAGTGATCCCAGTGCAAAGGTGAGTTTCAGTAGCAGCTGGTGCCAGCTTTGGTTGCAGAATGGCATGGTTTCAAGACGGCCTCAGGATAGTGAGTTCTATAAAGAAGCCAGCAGTCATTTGCACATGATTTTATAGTTCCTTCCAGTCAGAGATTAGTTTTATATGCATTTGAATGTATCGTTTTTTTGAGAATATTGAGTAAAACTTTTGTCCTTTACCAAGAACGAGGGGGATTTTCCACAGTGGTTGAAACAGTTGCAGAGTTGAATATAGATTTGTAAATCCCTGTTCCTGGAAATAAAAATCATTGTTTAGACTCATGCGTAATGTTGACATATACTAAAATGTAGACATTTCCTTTATTTGAGTGCTGAGTTTTAGAGAGACCAAAAAGGAGAAAGAGAACAAGAGTGAGATGTGGTTTCACAAGGAGAGAAGTTTACAGTCATAAGTTCTCTCATGTTATTGATGCACAAGTTAGAACATATTCACAAAAAAGCCAAATAATTGCATTGATTGATTCCCCCCTTTTCCCGTGTTCCCACCAACTTGCAACGTAAGGTTGCACCCTGGGATGCGGGCACAGAAAGAAAAAAAGCTGTAGGAAATTTTGATGGGGATTGTCCCTGTCAGGCCAAAGTTGGTGGGCACTTGTCCACACAGTCCTTCAGAAAGTTACGCCCATGATGGTTGTTACTATTGGCTGCAGAGTTGGGTAGGACCTTGTTACACTTAGTTATATTTATTTGAGAAAGGTTTTATGGGGGGAAGTGGTTTTAGGAGTAGTTTTATTACTAAATATTATGAAATATCGCTTCTTTTACTTGCGTAAAATTTCTGAATACTCTACCACTTTGAGTAACATTGAATGAAAAACAAGCTTGTCTTAACCAGAACATTTACTAACAAAGGGTTTTTATTAGAGTTTCATAAGTTTTATATTGAAAGAAATGTATTTGGAAAATATTTTGCCTGCTTTTGTTATTTTCGTAATTATGTAATTTATGTGTATTATTGTTATTTTCTTCTTTATAAACGAACCAGAGTCACGTCGATGTAGCACACTTCCATCTCACTCACGTTGCAACTAAAGATACACAAAGATGCCGCTAAGCACACGGGGAAATATTTCCCACTCGCGTCTTTTTCTTCTTTCAGTTTTTTTTAAGAGCTAACCCAAAAACTCTAGTTTATTCAACTCTTGGAGGTCTGGCAAAATTAACAAAAAGTTAAAAGTTTACCTTTCACAAACTCACACGTTTAGATTCAAGATCTAAAACTCGCTAAATCTACTTGACTTAAAGAGAAGATAGACACAACTAAATGCGACTCAAATGTTTTACAGTGTAGTAAACCCATCACCAAGTGAAAGATACGTCACAAATTACCTTCCAATTGAATAACTGGGGTTGCATCCGCGTCACCCACCCCTCTTCCCCGCAACGCGTCTCCACCTACCTGCAACACAAAGTTTCTCACGTATTTAGAGGGGCAAACATGTTCAGCTACAACACTAAATAAACACGCCTCAAACGTGTCACTTTTGAAAAACCCGCATTTCCCGCACATCTTCACAGATTATGCTGCGAATAAAATGTTAAAAAAGGAAAATAATAATAATAATAATAATAATAATAATAATAATAATAATAATAATAATAATAATAATAATAATAATAATAATAATAATAATAATAATAAACTGAGTGGAGCCTACGATGAGTGACTGTGAAAATCGCTTAGAAATGAATTTGTAAAGCCATGTGTGACGTAATATTGTAAAATGCTGTGTAAGCATTTAAGCCATGGCGCATTATTTAATGTCTGAGCAGGAATATAAAGAAAATCTCCTAAATTTAGCGCTCACCGACATTAAAAGTAGAGAAGACCTCCAAAGCAAATATTTTAGACTTAGAAATGTTTGAATACTTAAAAACTGATTATGTTAATTATTATTATTATTATTATTATTAATGTGCTTCTTACCTGTCTTCCGACCTGAGTTTCTTCTCACCAGAACTCGACTGTCCTTTCTGTGTGAAGGTTAGGTAAAGAGTGCAAATTCCTGTTCCACATCTAAAGTGCGTTATAGACGAGATGAGGCATAAAACAAGGAACAGAAGCTGTCTGAGAGTTGTTTACTGCCCTTGAGCCGTTTTTTCAAATAGATGCTTCTCTCCTTTTAAGTTGCTGTTGTGTATGGTACACTAGGTCAAATAAAATAATGTTCAAGCAGATAACTGGAAGTAGCACATGGCAACGTGTTTTTTTTTTTTCGAACCAGGAAACATCTCTCCTCTTCACAGGTTGCTCACCTCTCTTGTGCACAGCAAGAGCGCCACCAAGGGAGAATTGCTATATTTCCTTTACCTTCAGATTTTACAACCAAACAGCCTCCAATATATAGGAGCATAATCAGACCAAAAGTGTCTAACAATCTTAAATCTAGAAGTTCAATTATTTCTTTGTTTGGAACACCACCGACAAAGAAAACCACACCACACCTCCTCCCCTGTAAAATCAATAAAAATCAACCCTAACCCAATCATTTAAACATCTTCCAGTTTTTTTCTTTTATGAATATAACTGAAGTCAAGAAATGCTTTTTTTCTTTTTTTTAAACCCTCATTTAGAGTTGCAATTTCAAGTTGAGTCTATCAGGAGGTCGCCGGTTCCTCACTGGACGAGTGTTCCTTTCGACTGTAGATGATGGTAAGTCTATTGGTTGATTCCCAGCAGTTTTTTCTTCCATCTGTTGATCCACACCTTTGGTTGTATTGAGATTATCATCATTCCAAAAGTTTCCAGCACAAGAGTCTGTTTGTGTAAAATGAGCTGGATTTCCATTTACACCCAGAATCTGATTTACATGTTTTTTTTTTAACACACTTCCCTTTCACTTCCACACTGTAAGTTACAGGACCCAGGATTTCTTGTACAACTCCATTCAACCACTTCTCCCCTCCACTGTAATTCTTAACCAAGACAGGTTGACCTACTGTGAAAACTCTAACAGTGGAAGAGTTGGTTCTGTTTTGTTTCCATTCTCTAGAACCCTAGTTCTAGAGAATGATCAGTGACAGTCGTGTTCGTGTAAGTGTCACTAAAATGATTTATGTCATGAAAAAATGTATGTTTATTTCTAACAGTTAGGATAATGTATTTTAAGTTGTTCGGTTTACGTTTTGAGATTTGTGTAAAATGATTGTATATTATTTCGTTTCAAACTATTTTTGTTGAAAGTTATCGCGAGATTTGCATATATGTGAAAGGCTTGAATAAACAGGGAAGGAGCAGATGCCTGGAGCAGAGCTATGGGTAGCAGCCTCGTATTCAGTAGCTGTCAAGGTATTTTGTAGTTATGTTTGTAATATTTTGTAAATTTATTGGTTACGGTGTTTTAATTACATAATATTTTAATTTAGAGTGGATGACGAAAAATTAATATGTTAAAGACCTCCGAAGTGGCAGGCGGCCACAAGGTAACCTTTGTTAAAGCACGTGTCACCTGTCTGTCTGCAAATGTATCTTTGTCTAAAGCACAGGTGTCAAACTCCAGTCCTCAAGGGTCGGTGTCCTGCAGTTTTTAAATGTGCCACAGGTACAAAACACTGGAATGAAATGGCTTAATTACCTCCTCCTTCTGCAGATCAGTTCTCCAGAGCCTTAATGACCTAATTATTCTATTCAGGTGTGGTGCAGCAGAGGCACATCTAAAAGTTGCAGGACACTGGCCCTTGAGGACTGGAGTTTGACACCCCTGAAAGCTTTGTGTTTTATTTCTATAGTTTTCACGGCATTTAATAAAGAGCCCGTCTAAAGGAAGCCGTGCCAGTGTTGTCACTTTGGAGCTACAGTTCGAACTTGTCCTTTTAGGAATAACTCAGCAGGAGTTTTCCCTGTAGTTTTATGGGGTGTGTTTCTGTACCCTTAAAGAAAATTTGCAACACAGTGCTCAAGTGTCACCTACGGCTCGATTCTTTGCTAGCGACTTTTAAAGATTTTGGACTACGCGTTCTGCTAATCCATTGCTGGCAGGGTGGTATGCAGGTGACTTAATGTGCTGCACTCCATTTTTTTTTTAGAAATGACTCAAAATCTTGTGAAACAAACTGAGGACTGTTATCTGTTACAACGTCTTTCGGTAACCCGTAAGCAGCAAACAAATTTCTCAGTGTTTCAATGGTTTTAACTGAAGTAGTAGTATGCATAGGAATAATCTCTGGCCATCTAGCATAGGCATCCATAACTACCAGAAACATCTGCTTGTGGTCCTCTGCAAAGTCCAGATGGATTCTCTCCCAGGGGTTGGCAGCCCATTTCCATTTATGCACTGGTGCAGTACAAGGCATACTATGCTGCTTTTGACAAATTGTCATGATTTGAGTTTTTCTGTGTATTAATTTTGAGTTCCCTTTGTTTCTGAGTCTCCGTGTTGTCCTGTCTCCCCTTGATTAGTTCCCAGGTGTGTCTCGTTCCCTGATTACCTCCTGTGTATTTAGTGTCACCTGTGTCTCTGTGTCTTTGTCGGGTCCTTGTCGTGTGTCAAGCCAGTTGTCTGTCGGCTGTGCTGTCTGTCTGTCAGTCGTCCATTCGTTTTGCCAGTTGCTACCGGTGCTGAACCCTGGATTCTGTTCTGCCGTGCTGCCTGGTTGTTGGACTGTTTGTATTTCGGACTTGCTCATCATTAGTGATGGTGAGATGAAGCCTCATGAGGCATTGAACCACTTGAGCCAACTGGTTCGAGAAAGGGTTCATTTCTTGAAGCTTCATGCGCACGCGAAACCACCTACTGGCCAGGTGTATAATCACAGCCAGCTGTATCTTAACACGTGTGATGCATTGAATTTTTGTCTATTATGGCTCTTGGGAATGACGTCACAAAAGGTGTAGGACGAAATCATTTGTCTACATAAATTATGTATACACATATGTGTATAATAAAATATTGTTTGAATGTATTCTCTGTGTGTAAATGTTCCCAAAATAGTAGTGTCATGTGATATGGCATGTTGTGTAATGTTTTTCTGTGACTAGAAAAATGGCATGGGCTTAATCAGGACAGTGAAAGTGCTTGTGGAACTAGGGAGGGGGTAGTGAATAGGCTAATGCTTGTGTAACTTGGATGATTTTGTGCATTTTTATTAAGAAACAACAATTTCTCCACAGTTTTTGGTTTCAAACGATTTCTCTTTTTTGACACTACATGGATGAGGTGTTATTATTGTACCCCAACTCCTTGGAGCAAAATAAACACCTCACCTTTACAGAAAATAAGAAACAGTGAAAAATACAGTTCCTCATAAGCAAACCTAATGCATCTGCAAATGTTCAGCTCACCTTACCTTGTTAGGGCTTATCAAATCAAAATAAGCCCTAACATAGGAGAAAACCTCCTCTTTCTCGCCGGCTCCATCCTACTCCTATCCTGTCCTCGTGCTCCTAAATCTCCTATCTATCTGTCTATCTGTCTCTCCTAAACTCTCCAAACACCAAACTAACTGTCTCAAACTAAATAACCACTATCCAAACTCTGCTATCCAAACTATCAAAACGCTATCCACTCTCTCAACTGACCGCAACTCCCCTACAACAACCCACATTTTGAATGGAGCCTGTGGGGTTTCTAAAGCTGTCAAACCCCGCGCCAAACTTTGAGCCACTTCCCGAAGCAGTCACGTGGTACAGCCGGGCAGCGAGGCTTCGGACGTCATCGTTTTCGGCTCCTCCCCTAAATGAAGCAAGCCTCGATACGCGCTTTACGGAAACGCCTCCTCCATTACTCGACACACGCCTCGAAGCTTCGGCACATCACGTAACATCACTAGTCATCATTAAACCATCACTTTACTTCTACCTGGGTCTAAGCGTCCTGCCTCACTATCTCCCCCCATTTCATGACACAAATGGTACACTCACTGACTTCCTGTTCAATGCACTCATCTACTGCTGGCCACCACAATAAACTTTTTCCCCATCACTTTTTAAAAAATCTTCAGAGCTACTAATAACTTGCAGTGTGTACCAGTAATGATTATTGTTTTACAAGACTGAATATTTAAATTAAGCCCTTAACATCCCATTTTTTTGTCTCCCAGTCTGTTTCTTCTTTTATTTGTTTCTTGTGATTTTCTAATAAAAAATGCTCTCATCGGGATCCATTGATTTGTATTACCAAAAAACTATAAACATTATGCCTTTCATCTTAACTACATTTACTTTAGGACTGATGAAGGGAGAAAAAAATAAAATTGGTCAATAACAAATGAGACTTGCCTACTAGAGAATTGTGAGCAGAGGTTGATTAGCTAAAATATTTAACTAATCAAATTTTTAGTAAACACACAAGTCCAAATGCGTTTTTGTTTATCAAGTATTATCTGCAGTCAGCCAGATTGTCTAGACTTCCGGCCTTATAGAAAGACAGACTGCTGTCAAAACAGAAAATGTCACAAGGAAAAGAAAAGATAAACAGATGTTAGCAAGTCATGTCGGCTTGATTACATCGGCTGATCATTTGTATTCATAAGCTGATCATAAGCTTGACGCTCTCCGTCTTTCCCATTCGGTCCAGTTGATGACAAAACGACAAAAAACCAGACTGGATAAAGTTAAACCGTTTACTTCAGAAATAAAAACGGTACAAATGTTACTTTTACACAAAATAATAAAAAGTAAATAAGAGAGTCTAAAGAGAGAGGTCAACAAACTGTGTGGCTAAACTCCAACTGCCCAACTATTGTTCCCTAGCCACACCCTAAAATCCTTAACTGCAAATAAAAGACGGCTTTAGTATAGTCCAATGTAACAAATTTGTATGCATTGGAGATTTAACTAGTAATCATTTTTATCCAAATAAACAAATTATCATAAGAAATATAAATTTTATTTATCTTAAAGGTCTGAACGAACAAAACTGAATTTAGGCTTCTACACACTGGTTACAGGATGAATTGCTACCTCTGAACCACAGTGGCCTCAAAGTATTCATAAACTCCCCTGCCCCCCTCCACCGTTTTCACCCCCACAGATAAAAATTTACTATCCAACCATAAATATGTTCCAGTAGATCATCTTGTTTCAAGTAATCTATTAAGACCAGAAAGAATTTCACCTTCTGATTCAGCCAGAGCTTTCTGTCTGAGATGTTTCTCCAAGCAGAAGACAGGAATGGGATCTTTGTACACATCAAATTTGTTGGCAAATAGGTGATGGTTCTCCAGCAGCCATTTTACATCCCCAGCTCCATATACACAAATTGACCGTATGTGGCTGCCCTCACACGGAGGATACACTGCTGAATGCTGTGATCCTTCATGCGACGCCCATTTCACTAGTCGTACAATGGCATTCATGTCCGTTTGATCGTACTTAGTGTGGGGTCTCGTCGAGCCAGGCACACCGGGGACTCGTTGAATGGTCGCCCACAGGAACTCATCAGGACTGTAGGTGTCTTTGAACCATTCGATAAGAGCTTGTACTCGAGTGTCGTTCAAAACACTCTGGACGTAGCCCCGAGTTACCACGATATAGGCATTTCCTGACTTAATGGGGAAGTTGAAGGGAGGCGGACTCTTTGACTTTCCTGTCGACTGAAAACGCAGAGTAAATAAAAATTAATAAAGTATTGATAATTAGGTCTCAACACAAACCACAAACGTTTCCAAATGTACCTTGATTATCCCATTAACAATCTGGTGAACAGTTGATACCCTCCACTTCTTAGCTTGAGACACATCTTCGGACTCCATGCTGTTGCTGCCTTTCAGTGAGCGCAGTATTCTTACCATTTCCAAATTGGTTTTTAGAGGGAAGTCTTGTCCACACAGGTTGATGAAGTATTTCCACTCTGCACTGTATTCATAAAGGTCAGCCATGCAGTTGAGGTCAGCTTGGACACGAGTCCACCCAGCATAGACCACGGTCTCAGCCTTTCTGACCATGAAGACATTGGGGAAACAGGAAGCGATGCTGCTAATGGCAGCTATTACAGAGGGCTGGGATTTTTTGTCCACATGAATACAATAAATGTTCTGAGGTGCATAGATGGCTCGTAGCAGTCGCTCAAAGTTCTGCACCTAAAATATGACGAAAAACAAAATTATGTTCCTTTTCTTTCTACAGGAGTGAAACATTGACCTGTGAGGAAATGCATGTTCAGTTTTCTAGCAGTTTTAAACCCTTGAAAGAGAAACATCACAAAATCTCTGTCACTTTTTCCAGAATAAGCAAGTGCCTGCTTACATTTTCTTTATTTATTTTAATAACATCACAATCTGTGTCTTCTCTGCATTGTTGTGCCATTGACTCAAATACTGTTTCATTTCATGTGATGGGGAAAAATGATGGGAAAGGGATTCGGATGAGGCTCATTTGTCAGATCAAAAGTACCTTCTTAAAATCAAAACCTTTAAGCAGGTATTAAATATAGTATTCAGTAAGCTCACATTTTAGAAATAAAAATGTTTGTTTCTTTTGACCTGATGTAATATTTAAATGTTTTGCCATTATTAGCAATGAGTAGAAAGTCAACAATAACAGAAATGAGAATGTATATGTAATATATAATTAAATGTAATGTTAGAATGCACTTACTTTGTGATGAACAACTATAGAATAAGCCAGAGGAAAGTCTTCTTCTTCTTTGCTAAGGGAAAATGTTATATATTTCCTCTTTGACTTGAATTTCCTGTAACAATGTTGAAAGTCATTATGTGTCACTGAAATGATTGATTTTCTAAAAGAAATAAAAATCTTAGCAACAATATCCAAAGCCCTTAAACGTTTCACATGTTGTTGCGATGCAACCACAAACCAGCATATTGAGGTTTTATGTGACAGAGCAATACAAAGTGCTGCATAACTGCGAAGTAGAAGGAAAATGTTTTCTCATTTCTTTCCTCAGAAATGACATTTATGCTTAGATGGATCATAGGAGTGGCTCAGTTATCAATGAATAAAATCCATTACAATCAATTGTCTTCAGAAGTTATTTTATTAGCAAACAGAGTTTGTCTATGTGTCATTTTTTCCTCATCTATAAATTAATCTGTCCTTTAATGGTCTTAGGGGATTTGAATACAAGTGTACTCATAATCTCGTTCTACTCAATGTTTTTCTGTCATAAAATTGCAACAAAATGTGAAAAAATTCTAGGGTTATGAATAGTTCTGCGATGCTCTGTAGTTTAAAGCAACACACCTGCAGTCTTTGGTTTCATTGATGTAATACTCATCAGGGATCTGAATATTTTTCTGGAACTCTTTTGTGTTGGTTAATAGTTTGGCTTCCTGCAGCGCCTCTGTGTTTCCCTCCTGGATTGCTGAGCAGTTGCACACCCCCTCTGGGCCGAAGTCATAATCCCTGTACTCCAATGAGCGATTACTGTGGATTAGGTGAGTAGACAAGGGTGACTCCAGCTGAAGGGCCAGGAACAGCGTCCACAGTGATCCCAGTGCAAAGGTGAGTTTCAGTAGCAGCTGGTGCCAGCTTTGGTTGCAGAATGGCATGGTTTCAAGACGGCCTCAGGATAGTGAGTTCTATAAAGAAGCCAGCAGTCATTTGCACATGATTTTATAGTTCCTTCCAGTCAGAGATTAGTTTTATATGCATTTGAATGTATCATTTTTTTGAGAATGTTGAGTAAAACTTTTATCCTTTACCAAGAACGAGGGGGATTTTCCACAGTGTTTGAAACAGTTGCAGAGTTGAATATAGATTTGTAAATCCCTGTTCCTGGAAATAAAAATCATTGTTTAGACTCATGCGTAATGTTGACATATACTAAAATGTAGACATGTCCTTTATTTGAGTGCTGAGTTTTAGAGAGACCAAAAAGGAGAAAGAGAACAAGAGTGAGATGTGGTTTCACAAGGAGAGAAGTTTACAGTCATAAGTTCTCTCATGTTATTGATGCACAAGTTAGAACATATTCACAAAAAAGCCAAATAATTGCATTGATAGCTCTAGTGCAGGGGTCTCAAACTCCAGTCCTTGAGGGCCACACACCTGCAGTTTTTAGATGTGCCACAGGTACAAACCACTGGAATGAAATGGCTTAATTACCTCCGCCTTGTGTAGATCAGTTCTCCCAGCCTTGCTAATGACCTAATTATTCTATTCAGGTGTGGTGCAGCAGAGGCACATCTAAAAGTTGCAGGACTGCGGCCCTCGAGGACTGGAGTTTGAGACACCTGCTCTAGTGTAATGTACACAGATTACTCACTGTTCTCTCTGATTGCTTCATTTTTAAACAATACAATATTGATTAAAGTTTCACAAATCACAAACATGGTTTTAAATATTCTGCTATTAGAGCAGAATAATCCAGTCCAGGTTTGAAGAGTATAGGGGTTGTAGTTTTTAAACTAGAGTCGATTAAAGATGCCGAAACTGGTGAAAAAAGGAATCGCCCTTTAGCCATTTCCAGACTCGGAAGCTAGAATTGGAAAACAATTTTCAGCTCAGAGATCAGCTATCCTCCTCCTTGCCACAATGGCAGCGTTCCTCCCACCGTGCATTTTCTTGAAGTCTCAGAAAAATCACAGTCAGGCTATAAAACAATAGCTCAGCTCTCTCTTCTTCTTTTGTCTCAGAAAAACAACTCCCGTTAGGTCGCGTAATAACGAAGCACAAGCACGTGGCGCCTGGAGGCGGGGCGCTACAGCCCCCCACCGCCAGGAGGCGGCACCTGCTACAGAGCCGAGCCGAGCCGAGTCAAGCCAGCAGAGCCGGGCCGAGCCGTGCCGCGCCGGGCTGCTGATGTAGAGCCGGTGGAAAAGGGGGAAAACTTTCTCCATAAATTACAATATTACTGAAAGGGTTTTTTTTTTTGTATTTCCATCACCAACTGAAAGACATATGTCAAAAAAGACCTTCCAATTTCATAACTGTGAGGGCCTCCACCCCCAGTCTACCCCCCCTTTTCCCGTGTTCCCACCAACTTGCAACGTAAGGTTGCACCCTTGGATGCGGTCACAGAAAGAAAAAAAGCTGTAGGAAATTTTGATGGGGATTGTCCCTGTCAGGCCAAAGTTGGTGGGCACTTGTCCACACAGTCCTTCAGAAAGTTACGCCCATGATGGTTGTTACTATTGGCTGCAGAGTTAGGTAAAGAGTGCCGCTACAGGAAATTCCTGTTCCATATGTAAAGTGCGTTATAAATTAGATCAGGCGTAAAACAAGGAAAAGAAACTAAGAGTTGTTTACTGCCCTTGAGCCGCACCCAAAGAGATGCTTCTCGCCTTTTAAGTTGCTGTTGTGTATGACACACTAGGTCAAATAAACATAATGATCAAGTGTAACTGGGTCTATATTAATAGTTGTATATTTTCACAAAATGTTTTCTTTAATGTATTTGTCCTCTTATACTTGACTGTCCTTGTGTTCATCTGCTATAAGGGGTTGGTCCTCCAACTCTGCCTTACTTTCTTCTTCTTTTGTTCAGGGTCCTCCAGGACTGTTATAAATATTAAGTTATTAATTTCCTCTTCCCTTTTGCATTTTCATTTGAGTTGCTATTACTCAAATGTAACATTTATAACATTTGATGCATGCTAACGCTATTATTTTGTATAGATCGGGTTGGAGAACTGGAGCACATGCTACATGCTAATGCTAATATCTCCCGATTGACAGATTAAATAAACGGAGACCGCCTCCAAACCCAGACTTGGTGTTTTGTGGTTTGTCCGATCACCTCATAACACACACAACGCAGAAGTCCACCGGTCACACAAGCACATAACTGGAAGTAGCACATGGCAACGTTTTTTTGTCGAACCAGAAAACATCTCTTCTCTTCACAGGTTCCTCACCTCTCTTGTGCACAAGAGCGCCACCAAGGGCGAATTGTTATATTTCATTTACCTTCAGATTTTACAACCAAACAGCCTCCAACACGTAGGTACGGAAGAGGATAAGGGCCACAGGAAAAAAAAAGAGAATTCTGACTTTAATCTCAGTATTCTGACTTTAATCTTAAAATTCTGACTTTAAACTCAGAATTCTGACTTTAATCTTAGAATTCTGACGTTAATCTTAGAATTCTGACTTTAAACTCACAATTCTGACGTTAATCTCAGTATTCTGACGTTAATCTCAGTATTCTGACTTTAATCTCAGTATTCTGACTTTAATCTTAGAATTCTGACGTTAATCTTAGAATTCTGACTTTAAACTCACAATTCTGACTTTAATCTCAGTATTCTGACTTTAATATAAAAATTCTGATTTTAAACTCAGAATTCTGACTTTAAACTCAGAATTCTGACTTTAATCTTAGAATTCTGACGTTAATCTTAGAATTCTGACTTTAAACTCACAATTCTGACGTTAATCTTAGAATTCTGATTTTAAACTCAGAATTCTGACTTTAAACTCAGAATTCTGACTTTAAACTCAGAATTCTGACGTTAATTTTAGAATTCTGACTTTAAACTCAGAATTCTGACGTTAATTTTAGAATTCTGACTTTAAACTCACAATTCTGATTTTAAAATCAGAATTCTGACTTTAAACTCACAATTCTGATTTTAAACTCAGAATTCTGACTTTAAACTCAGAATTCTGACGTTAATTTTAGAATTCTGACTTTAATCTCAGTATTCTGACTTTAATCTTAGTATTCTGACTTTAAAGTCAGAATTCTTTTTTTTTTCGGTGGCCCTAATCCTCTTCCGTACGTAGGAGCATAATCACACCAAAAGTGTCTAATAATCTTAAATCTGGAGGTTCAATTATTTCTTTGATTGCAACACCACAGTTGCCTCGCCAATTTACTTGAAACACAAAGGTAACCAAAAAAAAAAAAAAAAAACAGTGATGATAAAAAGCTTCCAGAATTGTGCATAGTTTCGAATATCCAACTTGAGACCAACTTCACTGCGGTAATTGGGGCCTGCCATGCAAAGCAATGGCAGGAACCTATTACTATTGTCGGAGAAGTGTTTCTTTCTTCTTCTTTATTTTTCTTCCGTAACCGTTAATGCGGCTCGTACCGCTGGGTGCACACCTACAAATGAGGTATCAAAACGTCCAGAAAATTCACGCCATTCCAGCTATTACTTTTGGTGGGATTTGGGCTTAACGTGGCGACATAATTCGCAAAAAACTACGAAAAAAAACCCATTATAAGTCAATGGGAAAAATCCTAGAAATACCCTATTTTTGAGGATTTTCTGTGTCGTCACAATTTCACCTAGAAATGCCATTCAAATTTCATTTTGTAGATACGTCTGTGATCTCTTCGAAAGTGAAGACGGCTCGTCGATACCAGTTACGGTTTGTCCACAATTTGCCTCTAAGCGACCCAAAGTTTCTCATTTTTCCTAAAGTTAGAGTGCGTCTCTGGCTGCTTAGAGTGAGAGATGAAGACAACTTTTTCAGCCCAAATCATTTTTGAAATCGCCATCACGCCCACAAATATCGCACGATTAGTATCAAAATCGGTCCTGACATTGATACGCCTGTCTGCTCCGGTAAAATGTTTTCGAAATTTATCTAGACCGTACGGTTTTCTGTCACGGTGCTTCAGAGCAAAGTCATGCGACAGGATTTTCTGAGGCTGTCTGAGGCTCTCTCCCATGTATTTGAATAGAATTTCAGATCTGGGCACAACATTTCTTTCTCTCATCGCTGTAAATGCTCTGACTGAGGTACAGATATGAATCTCGGGACTATAGCAGAAGACACATTGCCCTCTCATACGCTCGAAACGCTTTTCGAATATGTATTACGGTTCCCGAACACGAAGGATTTGTTTCCAATGCTTTTTTTCAGTAAAACGTGTAGGCTCAAACACACAATTGTGTGTTTGAGCATGTATGATTCACAGCTCACACCTGCTGAGACCATTATTTACCATGGCAACGGAACTCAAGAGGCTATTGGCTGGTGGTCAGGACTACAAATACGCATCGCTGTAGTTCTATCTATCCTCAGTTGAAACAGATCAGGACTGAGAACTGGCCTTTAGAACTACTTGCTGCTATGGGCTGTATATAACTGATTTAACTCAGTAACTGTTACACATGGGATTAGTTTGGAACTTTAAAATTAAGCATATTGAAAATTTCAAAATAAAAGCCCTGAATATTTTTACATGACGTAATTGCTCTTTTTGGCTTTATTTGACTTTTTCATCCAAAGCACTCTTACACGTGGTATTAGTTCGGAACTTTAAAATGAAGCATACTGAAAATTTCAAAATAAAAGCCTTGAATATTTTTACATCAGCTACTTGTGTTTTGAGCATTATATAACTATTTTCACCCAAGGACTATTACGCATGGGATTAGTTTGTCCCTTTGAAATGAAGTTTAACAAAACTTCCAAAATAAAAGCCTTGACAATATTTTAAATCGTACCGAATGGTGCACGTCCACCTCGCTTAACGTTCTTGCGGTTCTCCGCGTGCCACTGATTACGTCGCGGCGTTCTTTAGCGTCGATGCCGATTTGTAGCGACGACGCCGTGCCCAAACCCCACGGGCGCGCCTCGGCAGGCCCCGGCTAAATTTCTTCCGAAATTTTCTAGTTTAAGAGATTACTCCCCTCCTTTAATGTCCTTCCTACAGATCCCAACCCACCCCCCCCAAAAAATATCCAGAATTTCTTTCCGGGATAGCAATGTACATATTAGCCATAGTTTAATTTATATATTATTTGAGTTTTCATACCTACTGATGAATTGTGCGATAGTTAAAAAAAAAAAAAAAAAAAAAAAGCTTAAACTATTATGATGTTGGTAGCGGGAAATTGCACACCATGGAGCAGAGAACATATTCATCACGGACTGTAAAACATTCCACTCAAACGTGTCTCGAAAGCAGTGTTGTATAAAGTACTGAAATCTCAGAGTCAAGTAAAAGTACAAGTACCTCTCCAAAATATGACTTTGGTAAAAGTCCAAGCCACTGACTGAAATGTTACTTGAGTTAAAGTCTTAAAGTATCTGAAACGTCTTTTACTTAAGTATGGAAATTGCTGTAAAAATGGATGTACTCAAGTAATGTAATGAAAAGTATAAGTAAAAAGTAAAACAAGGCAAATGTAGTTTGAATGACTTTTTTTTATATTTTGGTAAACTTGTCAAATACACTTGAAATAATGTACACAACCAAGTGCAGGCAAAATTAAACCTGCTAATAGATATACCTGCAGGCATCATTTAGTTAAGAAAATTAGGTGCTTTACCTATAGCACAAGGTTAACTTAACCTGCTTTACAACTGATTATTATTCGTTAAATTCAGTCTAAATTGCTATCGCTATGGCTTCTGTCCCCCTTTGAACAGAGGAGTCTAGGTAGCCTGCTACAGTCAACATTAGGCCTAAGCTAAATACACCACGTGTGGAAATGAAACAATGCCAAACAAAGTTCATCTATACAGGTAACGTTATGCTCAAGATTTCACAATAGTGCCTAGTGACCAAGCTATAGTTACTGAAACAGGAGGATTATAACCATTTCATAAGAAGTTACCTCGATGTGTTTCTTCAAGTTGGACGGGGAGTTTTTGTAAGATAGAATTTTCACATCTTCGGGCAGGAATAACATAAACTGCATGCGGTACGACGAATCTTTAACACCCACGAAAGAGTATATTGTGTTTAAATAAGG
Source organism: Xiphophorus maculatus (assembly GCF_002775205.1). Lineage (NCBI taxonomy): Eukaryota > Metazoa > Chordata > Actinopteri > Cyprinodontiformes > Poeciliidae > Xiphophorus > Xiphophorus maculatus. The sequence continues at coordinate 16,752,400 of NC_036454.1, forward strand.
CCATAGGCTCTCATCACCAGCTGGTGGTTCCCCTGGAGCCGTGTCTGACGTAGTTGCAGTCTTTGTGGTCTCGGTCTCCTCCTCCATGTGGCTGCTGCTGATTGCGAGACTTGCTTTGTGTTTAATTGGAGAAGCGAAACAAGTGTATCCTATTGGAGGTGATGAACAAGCCCAGGCAAGTAGCCTACTTGCTACTTGCTAATCAGTAGGTGGGGTCAAAACACTTGCGTTTCTCTCTCTCGCTTTTTTGTAACGAGTAACTAAACCACACATTGAAAATGTATCGGAGTAAAAGTACGCAATTAAGTTCGGAAATATAGTGAAGTAAAAGTGAAAGTTATCAAAAATTTTCATACTTGAGGAAAGTATGAAGTACTCCAAAATATACTTAAGTAAAGTAGTGAAGTGTTTTTACTTCCTTACTTTACAACACTGCTCGAAAGGTGTCAAAACCAACCTGTCAGAGAACGCCCACCTTTTAGGGTTTTCATGGATAAGAAACATGATAACATTGAGAATATTTTTAGAAGTTGCATATCTAAAGCCGTTTTCTCATTGTGCTCTATCGATCACTATTCTGCCAGTGATCGCCCCCTCGCGGAAGCACACACTTCAAGTTGATGTTTTGTTTTGTTTTTTCTTTTTTTCTTTGCTCTTCAACACACCAATATGACAGGTACAAAATGCGCATGATAATATTTCTGGCTGAAATGTTTTCTTATTACTAAATGAAGCGTCTCTTTTGCGTAGTAAATTTGGTGTTTCTCTTTCATGAAATATAAGGCCTATGGACCTCGATATAATTTTCTTTTATTTTTGTGTATTATTTACAAAATACTGTGAACAGGCTGTGAACAGATCGGTGATAGCGTTCAGTGTTAAATCCGACTTAATTCGGAACATGACGACGTTGGATTTGGAAAGAAGTGACTGTAATAGTATGGAGTGTAGTGACGAGGAAGGAAGGAGTGGTCGGAATGAAGATAAAGAGTGGGAAAGGGTGGGAAAGGGTGGAAAGAAGCAGCGAGCTGCTGAAAGAAAGAGGAAAAAAGGAAATGAGGAAAGCACTGAAGACACTGGTAATGAAGGAATTGAGGAAGGAAAAGAAGCACCAAAAAGACAAAATCTGAACATTATAATAAGATTTGATGAAGGAGAAGGAGTCAAGAAGATTGATCCACTTAAACTAACAAAAGCACTTAAGACACATGTTGGGGAAATTAAACATGCTAAAGTACTGAGAGATGGAAATCTTTTGATTGGCTGTAATTCTGAAGGTCAGGTTGAAAAGGCGAAAAAGCTTGGATGGGTGTGTAAAGTCAAAATTAGAGCAGTTGTTAAAGTGGGTGAAAAAAGAAATAATGAAAGCAAAGGAATCATAACAGGAGTGCCGTTAAGTGTTGACATGAAGGAATTAATTGAGAATCTGAAAGAAAGAAACAAGGAAGTAAAAGGAGCACGAAGAATGACAAGGGTTACAGAGAAGATTGAAACAGAAACTGTGTTGCTGGAGTTTGAAACAAAAGAAATGCCAAGGGAGGTTTTCTTTGGCTTGATAAGATTTAGTGTCAGGGAATATGTGCCCAAACCAGTGAGGTGCTTCAACTGTCAGGAATTTGGCCACATTGCAAAAATGTGTAAAGGAAAAAGGAGATGTGCCCGTTGTTCTGGAGACCATGAATATGGTAAATGTGGAGTTGGAGTTAAACCAAAGTGCTGTAGTTGTGGAGGAGAGCATAGTGTCGCTTTTTGGGGATGCGAGGTAATGAAACGACAATCAATGATACAGAAAACAAAAGTTACGCAGAAAGTAACATATGCAGAGGCGTGTAAAGTAGTTGAGAAAGAGAAACAAACTGGGAAATCTCTAACAGGAGAAAAGCAAGTAATTTCAAAAATTATGGAAATGGTTGAAAAGAAAATTGAAGAGGAAAAAAAGAAAATAATGACTTTTATTGCAGGAGTTATAAATACAACATCGGATGTGAAATCAAAAACGGGAAGGATTCAGATTATTGTAAAGGCAGCATGCCATAGTTTAGACTTAAAGAATATTCGGTGGGAGGACATAAGGGGGGAACTGTGTAGTCAGGCAAGTCAAGAAGGATAGTCTCAATATTGCAATGGAATGCGAGGAGTCTTCTGTCAAATGGGCAAGATTTTAAACAGTTTATTTACGAGTTAAAAGAAAAACCTGATGTAATTTCTATACAGGAAACTTGGCTGAGGCCTTTTTTGGATTTTAAATTAGATGGATATATTGCAGTTAGATATGATCGAGAAGAAGGAAATGGGGGAGGGTGTCTTTCTTTGATTAAAGAAGGTATTCCGTATAAAGTTATTGGAAGAAAAGGAGATTTGGAGTATGTTGCAACTGAAATATGGGTGGAAGAGAAGGTACTGTTGGTTTTAAATTTTTACAATCCTTGTAAAAAGCTTGAGGTAAGTAAACTTGAAGAGTTTACTTACCTCACCAAATAACCAAATGTTATTTGGTGTGGAGATTTTAATGCACATCATTCATTATGGGGTAGTGAAAAAGTAGATTATAATGGGAACATTTTAGAAGAATTTCTAGATAGTAATAATTTGGTTTGCTTGAATAATGGAAAGAAGACAAGAATTGATATAAATTCAGGTAAGGAATCTGTACTAGATCTGACATTTGTTTCTAGCTGTTTAGCTCCACTATGTGATTGGCAAGTTAAAAATAAGTCATTTGGTAGTGATCACTACATTATAATCAGCAAAATAAGGATGGGCCAGGTGCATAGGCCTGAAATGATAGGAGGAAAGTGGATATTTGAGAAAGCAAATTGGGAGGAATTTTATAACCTATGTGATAGGAAAATTTTAAATGTTCAAAATGATCAGAGTATTGAAAGTATGAACCGAGTGATTAGTCAGGGTATTTTAGTTGCTGCAGAGGAGGCTATTCCAAAAACATCAGGGAAAAATAGGAGTAAGTTAGTTCCATGGTGGAATGAAGAGTGTAGGAAAGCAGTTAGAGAAAGAAATAAAGCATTTAAATTGGTTAAAAGGTCTCATAATTTTCAACATTTAATTGAATATAAAAAGTCACAAGCCAAAGTCAGGAGAACAATAAGGAGCACAAAAAGAGAATACTGGAGAGGTTTCTGTGACACAATTGGCAGTAGTACAAAACTAGGGGATGTTTGGGGGATGATCAAAAAAATGGGAGGAGATAGAAGGGAATGGAGTTATCCTATACTAAATAAAAATGATATAGTAGCTGTAACTGACAAGGAAAAGGCTGATATGTTAGTGAGAACATTTGTGGAGATACATAGTGGTGAAAAATTTATTAGGTAATGAAATGGAGGGAAGGGAGAGAACTAAAAAGGAATATGATGGAATCTTAAGAAGAAAGGAGAATAATAATGATCTGATGAATTATCCTTTCTCTATTGGAGAACTAAAAAGAGCTTTGGATAGAACTAGGAATAGTGCTCCAGGTAAGGATGAGGTGTGTTATATAATGCTAAGACATGTAAGTGAGGAAGTTTTAAATAAATTATTAATTTTATTCAATAAGATTTGGAAGGAGGGGAGACTGCCTTGTAAGTGGAAAGAAGCTATTATTATTCCGTTGAAGAAACCTGGGAAAGATCAGAGTAACCCTGTAAATTACAGACCAATAGCTTTAACATCTAATCTGTGTAAACTGATGGAAAGGATGGTGAATGAGAGATTGACACAATATTTGGAGTCAAAACATTTAATTGCTCCTTATCAGAGTGGTTTTCATAGAGGGAGAGGAACAATGGATCCTATTTTATGTTTAGAGGATGATATTAGAAAAGCTCAGATTATTAATAAGGAAACTGTTGTTGCTGTATTTTTTGATGTGGAGAAAGCATATGATATGTTATGGAGGGAAGGGTTAATGATTAAATTACATCAGATAGGTATAGGAGGTAATATGTTTAATTGGTTATGGGATTTTTTACGGGATAGAAATATTCAAGTTAAAATAGGATGTCAGTTTTCGAAATTATGTAAAATAGAAAATGGAACCCCTCAAGGAAGTGTGGTAAGTCTAACATTATTTTCAGTTATGATCAACGATATTTTTAAAGAAGTATCCAGCGGTTTTGGTAAGTCACTTTTTGCTGATGATGGAGCATTATGGAAAAGGGGAAGAAATGTGGACCATCTTATTGTGAAAATACAGGAAGGTATAGATAAAGTGGGTAAGCGGGGAGTAAAGTGGGGCTTTAAATTTTCAATTGAAAAGACAAAAGTAATGTTTTTCACAAATAAAAAAATAGGGGTTGATAAAAAGTTGTGTTTATATGGGAAAGAGTTAGAAAGCGTTGATTGGTTTCGTTTTTTGGGAGTAGTTTTTGATAAGAAACTAACTTGGGGAAATCACATAGAACATATTATGGAGAAGAATAAAAAGGTTCTAAACATTATGAGGTGTTTAGCTGGGTTGACATGGGGTGCAAATTTCGATTCCCTTAAAAATATATATGTGTCTCTAATTAGATCAAGAATAGATTATGGGAGTGTGGTGTATGGATCAGCAGCTAAAACTAGGTTAAAAAAGTTAGATGTTATTCAAGCCAGAGCAATGAGAATATGTTTAGGGGCAGTTAAATCAACACCAATATGTGCATTACAAGTAGAGTCAGGAGAAATGCCATTAGGCATTAGAAGACAGCAGCTAATGGTCAATTATTGGATAAGTTTAAAAGGACATAATGCAGATCACCCGGTTAAGAAATTATTAGGAGAGTGTTGGGAAAGAGGAAAGAAACAAATGGATAGCTTTGGGTGGGTTGGGGATGATAGAGCGGAAATTTTTAATGTATATTATAAGGAATTTAGTCCAACTGTATTGTGGCCTTTGAGACCGACGTGGATTTGGAAATATATTAATGTAGACAGAACACTAACAAATATTAGGAAAAGGAACACATTAGATACTTGCCAAGAATTTTATAATCAAATGCAGAATAAATATAATGAATATTTGCAAATTTATACGGATGGGTCGAAAGACCCTAAAAGTGAAGCAACCAGTATAGCCATAGTGATTCCTGAATTAAAGATTAGTATTTCAAAAAGAACATCTGATTATTTGAGTGTATTCGCGGTAGAACTAGGCGCTATTTTAGTAGCTTTAGAATGGGTGGAGGAAACTGATAGGAATAAAATAATAGTTTGTAGTGACTCTCTATCTGCGTTGACGAGTATCGGAAAGGGACGTACAAAAAATCATCAAAATATTTTATATGAGATTATGGCGGTTCATCATAGGATATATGAACAAAATAAAAATGTTGTATTATTCTGGACTCCTGCTCATGTAGGTATTATGGGGAATGAAAGAGCGGACAGGCTGGCTAAGGAGACAATTAAAAAAGATGATATTGATATGCAAATAAAGTTATCTAAATCTGAAGGCAAAAGTATAATTTGGAAAGAAAGCAAGAAGATATGGGAAGCTAGGTGGGTAAATGAAATAAATGGAAGACATTTATTTAGAATACAAAATACAGTCGATGTAGAAAGGATCAGAGGATTAAACAGGAGAGAAGAGATAATTATAAATAGAATAAGAACTGGGCATAGTTTCCTAAACGGAACTCTTTTTAAGATGGGGAAACACCTTACTGGTTTATGTAGATGGTGTGATGAAGTAGAAACAGTGGGACATGTTTTGATTAAATGTAGGAAATACGCAAGTCAAAGAAGATTATTAAAAACAGAACTAGGTGTTAGTAGGGAATTGAAATTTGAGAAGGTGATCGGTCAGCTGAATAGTATTGAGGGGAAAAAGAAGATTTTCCGTTTTTTAAAAAACACTGGGATTTTTAAGAGAATTTGAGGTGTAGGTGGTAGGAGGCAATAGAGGGCAGTAGTGCAACGCAAATGGATGCAAGCTGCCGTTAAAATCTAAAGAAGAAGAAGAAGAAGATGAGCTTGATCTTCAGCACACCACGTTGCAGCCGTCCAGAAAGAAGTACTGTCATCCCCCGGGTTGCTATAGAAACAGTTGTCTTTAATTTATCCATGGTTTCACCCTCTTCAGGATCTGTTAGTGGCTGATGAAGGTAGTTAGCACCGCTAGCATAGCTGGTGAACTTTCATCATCATCTCTGCTCAGTGACTGAGGTTCAACTTTAACCAGCTTGCGGGAGGCACCTCGGTAGGAAAAGCTGACTCAGACTCGGGCGCTGGAGCTTAACTTCAGAATAAATGTACATAAATATATTGTTTTCTCATAGCAGAGTGCTAGCCGTTAAAACCGTTCCAGTCGGAACAGCCAGGCTCACTTCCTTGTGCCGTGTTCGAGGTCATTCTGTAGCCCCATCTAAAGCAGCTGTTTCCGGGATACAAAACATGAAGAGCCTCCCGTACTTCTGCCGAGGAGAGGTCGTTCGAGGTTTTGGAAGAGGAAGCAAAGAACTCGGAATTCCCACGGGTGAGGCAAGAAACGGGCACCAAACTATGAGGTTACCAGTTAGATAATATGGTACATAACTGTCTACGTAAATAACGTAAAGTCTATGGTAACAGATTCTTTACTGATTCTCGGAATTATGCAGAGGCTGGATCGTAACGTAACAAGTCCAGCTAAGTGGTTTGGTACGTCACCGGATCAGCAATTTATGCTTTACGTGAGCGTTATTCGCAACGATCATTATAAATTTGTACGTAAACGGAGCTAATCTTTTTACGTAGGTATGTGAGTTGCGTAACGGAACTTGACTGATGCTAAGAGCGCAGCTGTTGACTCAGTATGTCCGGGTGATTCTGTCCAAAATGTGAAGTCGTGTTTTATGTAACCTGACATAAATAGAGGAATTGAGCAGACGGACAAAGACCAATACAGGAGAATAAAGAAATGTATATGGAGTTCCTCGGGTTGGTAGCAAAGGCACGTTTCTTCTTATAACTTTTACTTTATCCATTTTATCCATCGTATCCATTTTTATCAGGAGTGAATAATGCCAGCGAACCGAACAAGTGTGCATTGTTTCAAAACATGATTCAGAATTTAACAATAGTCACCAAATAATATGGCCATACAAAATACTTGCAGCTAAAATGTGTTAAATATCAAATGTAAAAGTTAATTAACATTACAGAGGTAGTAGTCTTGAATACATCGTTAATTGAAGAAACTAAAAAATCATCCCTTTTATGTGTAAGCATATGCAGTAACATAACGTGTGAATGTTTTTATTGTTAAATAATAAGCCAGTTCAGATTTTGTGAAAAGTAATTTTGCAAACTTTCTCCAACAGAGATGAACTTTTTGGTTTCACAAATGAAGCAGGTTTAATCTACCAAAATAAACCTTTTTAAAAGAGTCTAATTAGATAGTCTTCCGTTTTTGAAACACTTCAGATAACCTAGTTAATAGAACTTGGATGTAATTGCACAACAAAATGATTCAAATTCAGATGTGCTGTGTGACATGCCTATTCATTTGTTTTATCTGGTGCTGCTTTGTCAAGGTCAGAATAAATCCTCTAAAGTAAATAAATCTAAGCAGAGTTGCAAATATTGTCTTTTTTGATCAACTTTAGTTTTATCATATAAAAAGGGGGGGAAAAAACAAGATATAATAAATCAGTTGTTCCCTTCTAAAAATAATCAATTCAGTCACTTACAACTTAGAGCATTTATCGTCTTGCTTACCTCTGCCTCTTTCTTTACTTTTGCCTGTTTCTTTGGTTTTTATTCCTCTTTTCTCCTTCTGTCTCTTATGTTGGGATTTACAGCCAACTTTCCGGATTCGGTGGTGGACAATCTTCCAGCAGATATCAGCACAGGAATCTATTACGGCTGGGCATGTATCGGGAATGGCGATGTTTACAAAATGGTGATGAGCATCGGCTGGAACCCGTATTACAAAAACACAAAGAAGTCCATGGTAAGGGCAAGTTGGGTGGCTTTCATTTCAGTCATAAAACTCATCCTCACTTTAAACCTGTTTGGTTGGCTGATGGTATTTGTAATTTCTTCCGTTGACACCTTTAATCGTCCCTGAGTGACAAGATCTGTAAAGTTATCTGAACAGAAACTTAAGCCCTGTGCTATGCATTTGACCTAACATGGCTCCAGGAAATAGTTACTCAAGTTTTTGCATTGAATTGGGCAGATATGTGTTCCCGGCATCACACACCTGCTTGTATCAGGGTCGTTTTGCTCTGCTAAAAGGAAAACTCCAGATGGAATTGTGATTGATTGAGCATTTCAATACATTTTGGCAAATTATCTGCTTTTGAAATTCGTGTGCATGTGTTTGGGGTTCTAGGAGACGCACATCATTCACAAATTCAAAGAAGACTTTTATGGACAGACTCTGAGTGCCGTTCTGGTGGGCTACATCCGCTCAGAGAAGAGCTTTCCCTCACTCGGTATGCTGTCATCTGCGTTTTTCGAAACTGGAATATGAAAGTCATATTCATGCATTTGTACTTTAGTGAAAGAAACGAGTCAAAGTGCCAGCAACACAGTTTCTTCCCTTTTCTTGTGCTATTTATCTCCTGACGCACAAACTGCCTTTTTGTCCTTGCTGACAGAGGATCTCATAGCGGCCATCAACAGTGACATCGAGGAGGCCAAGGTTCAGCTGGAGCTCCCGGAGCACAGCAAACTGAAAGAAGACAACTTCTTCACCAGCACGACCAATTCGTCTCCGGTCTCTTCCTCGTCCGCTGCGTCCACGTCTCAGAGCATCATCAATGGTCACTGATGGCTGGCAGAGAGGGCAGCGCTTTGTGCCCTGAGCACGTTTCTGTTTACATGTACAGCCTTATTATAAAATCTGTCAGCTGTCACATAAACAGTCAACCTCTGTGTCTTTTCACGTGGTTCTGTGTTAAAACGCTATTTTCTGACATCAGTTGTTAAACTGCACATAGCCTGAACTGTATATATTCTTGCATTATTATCTGGACCTTCTGTATATTTTGAATCTTTTAGTAGAGAGGACAAATAAAAGTCACCGATCAGATGTTTTTTGTTTTTTTTTAATTGAATGAACCATAAACTTAAAAAAAAGATAACTCAATATCTTCATATACCTAAGTCAGCATTGCAGCATCATTGTCTGTAAAAGATAATATTGCGTAGTTCATCACCATCAAAACTATAATAAAGTTGCAACTTATGTAACCTTCATGATGAGTTTTACTATTTCATGCTGCCAACACCGTCTGCTGCAGTGTTTCTGTTGGAGAAACACTGCAGAAACTGTTTCTATCTGTCTGAAATCCTACATTCGACCAGATTTGGTCGAAGCAGAATACACAAAGACGTTTTAAGAAGTTATACCACATACCACTGCAGGATTTGAATTTGTTGATGCTTGATATCAAGGTCTTGGTTTTATCAGCCAAGGTGATGAACGATTTGGGGAAAAACACTAAGCTTGAATGACTAAGCATTTTTTTGCCCCCTTTTTATTAGTTATAGTCAAACATTTTTGAATGATTAGACTAAAAAATGTTATGTATTTAATGTGTATATACAGCAAAAGCCTTACAAGTTTATGAACATGAATTATTTTTTCTATAATCGTATGTGAAAGTTGGAAACAGACAAACTATTGCCCTTTAAAAAATATTCAGTTTTTGTGAAGGAGTATTTTCTTTTTACTGTTTCTTTTAAATTTGAGATAACAGGAAACTGTGGATGTGAAGTTTTTACATTCTCTGTAAAGCCTGTTGTAATTGCTGGAAACCTGCATCTGTAATTTTTTAGGTCTATTTAATTCATGAAAGCCTTTCTGAGGCCTGAAATTATTATCCTGTGTCATAAATGTTGTCTTCTTGCATTATAAAATATGATGCACTAACCAAAGGCACTTGGTTGCTTTTTATTATTGCTTTTAAATTAATTTTGTTGTAGTCAGAGTCCAATATTTAATTAAAGTTATCCAAAGTGTCTTGACATTTATCTCAGAAATTGAGAAAGAAACACGTTTATCATCTCATCTGTTGCAGCAATTTTCTGGAGTTCCCACAAGAAGTAGGGTTAGTAAGACAGATTGAAAGGCTCAAAAACATAATACAATAGATTACTTGTTTCCTTCTAAAAAAAAAAAAATTGCAAATTCAGCCACTTACAACCTATAACTTTTATCTTCTTTCTTTACTTTTGCCTGTTTCTTTGGTTTTTATTCCTCTTTTCTCCTTCTGTCTCTTATGTTGGGATTTACAGCCAACTTCCCGGATTCGGTGGAGGACAATCTTCCAGCAGACATCAGCACAGGAATCTATTACGGCTGGGCGTTTATCAAATGATGATGAGTATCTGCTGTAACCAGTACTACAAAAAGACAAAGAAGTGCATGGTTAGTTGAAGTTGGGTGGCTTTTATTTCAGTCATAAAATCCATCCTCACTTTAATCATGTTTGGTTTTGCCAGCCAATCGAACAGGTTTAGTGTCTTTTACAACCGGACCACACCTTTTAGAAACTGGTTTCTTCAGTTGAAACTATTAATGTTCCCTTGGGAACAAGATGTACTCATAGTTTAGGGACGTCGCATTCCTCACAGTTAACAAGAACAAATCAAAAACCCTGAGCTGCACAGTTGACCTGGAACATGGCTCCAGGTTATTTTTCTCTGTCTGAATTGAGTTGGGCAGATACAGTATGTGTTTGTACCATCACACATGGAGATCAAAGAAACATGAAAACTATTTAATTTGACTTCTGAAAATGATTTCTTATTTTAAAGATGAAATATAAATGTTACTTTTGATCGATCTATCTATCTATCTATCTATCTATCTATCTATCTATCTATCTATCTATCTATCTATCTATCTATCTATCTATCTATCTATCTATCTATCTATCTATCTATCTATCTATCTATCTATCTATCTATCTATCTATCTATCTATCTATCTATCTATCTATCTATCTATTGTATTATATTTATTTATCTTTGTGGCATATATTCTGTGAGGCTAATAAAGAACAATCTTCTTCATCAGGCTGGTTCTAACTTGCCTGCCTGATGAAGAAGAACAAGCTGATTAATATGATGAATGACTTGGGGGGAAAAAAACACAAAGTTTGAATGACCAAGCATTGTTTCCTTTTTATTAGTTATAGTCAAACAGTTGTTGATGATTAGACTCTATCTGGTGTGTGCTTACAGCAAAAGCCTTATGTTTATGAACATACATTTCTTTTACATAATCGTATGTCAAAATTGTACAACAGATAAACTATTTTCCATTTTGAAATATTTCAGTTTTATGATATTTTGTAATGTGTTTGAAGCCCTTAAATGAGGATTTTCTTTTTACTGTGTTCTTCTTACTTCAGAAAATATGACAGATTAAGCAAAAGTGCATGATTGCTTTATTGTTTTTATATTGTTTTAATCAAGGTTGAACATTTGATTTAATTAATGTAATTTATTCAATTTATTTAATTTATGTCTATCATATCATCTGTTGTAGCAATTTTCTTGAGTTCCTGCAAGAAGTAGGGCTACTGAATCAGACTGAAAGGCTCAATCCTTTCTGTTTCTGTTTGAATTTCCCGTAATGCTGTCATTAATTGCTAGTGATGACTGGCATGTCTTAAAATGCAACTAAATAAAAGGGGAGTGATGTATGAAAATAAAAAACTGTAACTGTGGGGGAAAAAAATCTTCCAGCTACAGCTTTAGTTATTTGTTAGTCAGTTTACGTTGTAGCCTAAACAAACCAGGGAAAAGGTTTCTGCCTTTAAAAGATCCAAACATCTCAGGGTCACATGCCAGACTGCACCTCAGAGGGAATTGTACTTTAAATTTTTAGTCACCGCTAAATAAAAGCTGAGCTGCATTGTTACAGCTAAAAGCAGATGGAGCTGCTTGCTATCACACTTGATTTTCAGAACTTTGACTTTAGTCCAACTTCCCTGCTCACAGAGCCAGTAGCCCAACAGCTTTCTACTGGGGCAGCTGGTATAGTAGAGAAACCAGATCACATATACTTAATCTTTGATACAACCTTCCTCCTTTCTTTCTCTCCCCATCTCCTGTCTTATTACTGAATATTTAAATATATGTAAAATATAAGACCGAGAAAAAAAAAACTTTATTCACCCACAACAAAATACATTTCTTTACTGAGCTCTGGACTTAACTTTTCTTAAAACATCCAACCAAACAAGAAGTCTCTGTAATCTTCTAAGCATTTATTCATAACTTAAAACAGTTTACATGCAGTTTGACCATGCAGGGAGGTTGTCTGGTAACTGAAATGATATTCACAAAGACATTTAAGAAGCTTCATCTGACTGACAAAGCTACTTATGACTTATTGTCACACACTTGTATAACACAACTTGATCTAGCTTAATGTGGTGCAGTTTCTTATATTCTACTTGAATATGTTTCCTGATTTACTGTGTGTAAAACTACCAAGCAATCTGAGTCCTGAGCTGGAAAATAACACTGCATGTTAGCAGAAAATGTTGTGAACAGTGAGGATTAGTGGTTAACTTCAAGTTGAAGTTTTAATATAGTTAATTTGTCGATAAGCCAGGTATCCGCAAGCTCCAAACAGTAGAAATCCTGTAATCATGAATAAATCCATGGTGTATCCCGCTTGGTGTGTCCAAGAGGGCTCTCCTGTGCCCTGTCGTCTCGTCGAGAAAATTTGATCAATTGCATAAGATAAAAATCCACAGAAGAAATTTGTATTCCTTAAAAAATAAATCTAAACCGTTAATGCTAATATTTTTGTTAGAAAAAAAAGAGGAAATAGGAAAAACCAACATATTTTATTAGTTATGACTGTTGTTATGTACAATTTAGTTTCTGTTACCATGGAGCTGCCATCACCATTTACATCCAGCTTGGTGTTATCACAGGAAACAAGTCTGACAGACGAGTGAATCCCACCGTCTCTCTACTGTCACACTAACTAGTCACAACCTGAACATTTAAAATGAAGGCCCAGACTTATAGGGATCACATGTAAGCAAAAAACGTAAAAATACAAACATGACAGGAAACATGTGGAAGAAATTTCTGAATTTTAAAGACAAAAATTACAGTTTTAGTTATCATCTTTCAATAAATAAAAAGATATTACCCTGCTTCAACCATAAAATGAGCTAATAATCTTAGTTAAGATCACAGAGAAAAATCATTTGACTTAATTACATTGATGTATCGGTTAAGGCACTTAAACAAGAAACATATTCACAAACATAATCATAAGCAAAATCTACCACTTTAAAATAAGACAGCCCTCACAAATAATTCTTTAATTGTGTCATTAATTAGGCTGTTAAAGCTTCATAAATAATAATAATAAGCTGTTATAAATGAGACTTCTCATAGACTCAGAATAATTATTTAGCAAGGCACTTTCCACCTTTATTGTCTGTCATTTTTAAAAATAATACACAATAATTCTCTATTAGTGGTTTATAGTGTTCACAGCGTCACTAATAAAATGTTATTACTTGTTAATAATTAATTTATTAAGGCTTTCTTATTGTAAAGTGGTACCAAAAATAGGCGTGAATAACATTTTTGCACAGCTATTTTTTCATGTTTTTGCTTCATCTGTATGAGTAGCTCTCATCGTCATATTCCAGCTCGACATCATCATCATCCAGAAGGCCGTACTTAAATTTCCGATACACCGTTCCGTCTTTACTCATGTACACGATGTCCTCTTCGTCGTACTCCTCATCGTTCTCACACTCTGTGATTCTGTCGCTGTATTCCCCAAAGGAGGAGGTGGTGGGCTGCGGTGGACTAACATCGTTCGTGTTCAGTTTCTGATACCCCCCCTCCTTGGTTTTGGACTTCATGGCGAACCACTTGGAGCGGGCGGAGAGCAAAACAAAGATCCCTCCACCCAGAACAACGATACTCATGACACAGGCCATGACGTTGAACCTGGCACTGCTCTCTAAATCCTCAGCTGACCTCATGACAAAGTTGACACCGAGGATACACCGCACTGAAAAAAAGAGAAGATACATATTTATAAGATTACTTTAGATAATGCAACCTGCAGCTTAGCATCGGTTCTTAACATATTTTATTAGCAATGACAGAAAATAATGATGTTTTATCACATTTCGACAACAAATGTTCCGTTGGGTTTGGACAGGACTCCCTGCAGCCCAGACAGATTATTTCATGTCATCTGTCCCATATATTTATGGTCATGCAGGAACAAGTAGGTGACATCCTCAAACTGTTCCCACAAATTCGGGAATATATACAGTACAGACCAAAAGTTTGGACACACAGTTGTGTCCAAACTTTTGTTATAAAGGTCGCTGACCCCTAGTCAAAGCCAACAGAGTTATTTAACCTGCTCATGGAAAGAAAGTAAAAGTTTGACAATATTTCAAAATCCAGAATAAAACAACAGGCAACGTCTTTAAAAAGATTCTACAAAGGGTGCTTGGGCTGGTTTCCTTTTAGTGATCAAATCATAAAATGCTGCTGCTCAAAACTTGTTATGAATGACTTAAGCAGCAGCAGAGAGAACAGCACCTCTCTGTTCTTGTGAACATAAAACTTTGTTTTGTCCTTTGGATTGCCAAAGAAGAGTGATTTATTACGTCACTACACATTTTTACTGCTCCAGAGTTCAGTAAGGGTGTTCTTCATCCCACTGCTCTCAATCCTTTGCACTGAGCTTGATTTAGGAATATTTAGTAGCATCTAACTGATTTTAGATGGAAGCAGACAGCATGTCTAGATGGGTTTATACTTGTGACCATGGAAGGGACTGGAACACTTTAAGTCAATTATTTTTTAGGCGTGACCCAATATTTTTTGCAATATAGTGAACTTATGGAACTTAAGTTATATTTGTTTAAGATTCAAGAAGGTTCTGCAGCCTTAGAAGAAATTAATTTATATTAAAGTGTTAAAATTACTTGCTGTATTATAAAGGTCGCTGACCCCTAGTCAAAGCCAACAGAGTTATTTAACCTGCTCATGGAAAGAAAGTAAAAGTTTGACAATATTTCAAAATCCAGAATAAAACAACAGGCAACGTCTTTGAAAAGATTCTACAAAGGGTGCTTGGGCTGGTTTCCTTTTAGTGATCAAATCATAAAATGCTGCTGCTCAAAACTTGTTATGAATGACTTAAGCAGCAGCAGAGAGAACAGCACCTCTCTGTTCTTGTGGACATAAAACTTTCTGTTGCGTCTTAACAGAAAGTATCCTTGTTTCTGTCAAGTAAAACCAGTTTTGTCTGTCAGTTAAATGACACCGTTAAAACCGGGCAACCTTGACAGGTTTTACTATCAAGTAAAACCTGTCTGTTCCTAACAATTTACGTCTGTCAAGTAAAACCTGTCATACTTTTTGTCAGAAAGTATCAGGTTTCTAGGGGTGTCATGTTAAAAAGGTAAATTGCTGAAATAATTACTTATTGACATTGCAAACAGCTGTTTTGCTGTGAAATAAAACTTAAAACACTCACTTGGAAAAACCTTTTAAATGAATACAGTAAGTTGTAAAAGCGCTGCAAGTGGAAATCATGTTAAAGGGGCAACATGATTTCCACTCAAAAAATCCAGTTTATGATTAAAAATGTTTCTATTCACAAATCCAGGGAAGACATTTCCATTGATAAGATGACCGTAGAGGTGATGCAGTGTGTTCTTGTTTACCGTATGATGCCTCGCAGTCGCAGCACTCTCTGGGTATTGGTGTGTCGTCAAGTGGCGTCTTCTTTCCACAGCAGCTCAAGCAGCGGCCGTCATCGGCCAGGATGTGGCTCGGGTGGCAGAGGGTGCACTGCCACATGCTGGGGCCCCAGCAGCCCTCACACGATTGGTCACAATGTCTGCAGTTTGGGTCATCACGCTTCAAATCCTGAGAGGGGGGGGGGGGGGAATGATCCCACATCTATTGCTTTTGTTTTACTTTTACATTTATTTCCTAACAATTTAACAAATATAATATTAAGTACAATATTACGTAACTGTGACACATTATTTATTATTGCAGCTGCTAAAGCCAAAAGGTAAACAAGGGTTGTTTCTGGTTTGTTAAATTATTGCATTAGTAAAATGGGGCACTACCAACTCTCTTCTGAAGACAGCTCAGTACTAAACAGATTCAGAGTGTGTGTTATTTAATCTCAGCAAAAACACAGGGATGTGGACCATTACAATGCTTACCAAGACATGGCCGTCCACTTAAACTGAGACTGAGACAAGAGACGATTAAATCTAAAGTGCTTTGAACTGAAATGTTCCATACAAACAAACTTGATTGATTGGTTAATCAGAGAAGCAGCCATTAGGCACATGATAACTCTAGAAGAAGTGGAGAGATCTACAGCGCACATGGGATAATACGCAGAGAGGATAAATATCTTCTTATGAAACTTGCTCCTGTTTCGTTCAAATTTTATTAATTTATTGAATTGAGTCAAATCTCTTAATTGCTTGTTGTGTTTCCGTGTTTATAATTTTGCTTGTTAGTGTGGTGTTTTCTTTCTGTTACCTTAGAGGCCGGGTAGGAGCCTATAAAACAGGGGTTGTCACAGAATCCGCCCTCAAAGGTGAAGCCGTCATAACAGGACAGACAGGACAAAGCGCCCTCATCTGGACGAACATGGAAATTACATGAAGCACAATATCTTTGACACATGAACCGTAATTTCAAAAAGCTCAGCAGAAGTGCATCTTATTAAAATCTTATAACTGTTTCAGCATCTGTTCTCAGTTTAAACCCTATGTTTCATCTAAAACCAATTGTCTTTACAGAGAGATAATTGCAGCAAATGCTGATGTGTCTATGGTTTATCTCTCACCACTCATCTGGAAACACAGGAAGAGGAAATAAAACCACAGAGCATCAGAAAGCCACCGCAGCTTTTCTTTACCGTTGCAGGTCTTGCAGGTGTGGTGACACTTGTGACAGTCTGTGGACCAGATATCTTTGTAGTACCCTGGAGGGCAGCTCTTCAGGCATTGCCCCCATGGCCTCATGTACACATAGCCCTCCCTACAGTTCAGACAGTGTGTGTTGCCACTGCCTGCACACTGGCTGCAGGAGGGGTCACATCGCTCACAAAGCATGGTGGTCTTGTTGCCAAAGTGGCTGAAATTGAAGGAGGATTAGTATTTAGAGTATATTACGGTGATCAGGAAAGGGTTTTTAAAATGTTCTCTAACCTCTCAGAGCAGGTTTCAACACAGCTGCTGGCCTGTTTAAAAAATCCTGGTTTGCAGGTTTTGCAGTGTTGACTGTGATGACCAAAGCAGGACTCACAGCTGGGGTGGCACCGTTCACACACACGATCAACTTTGTCCTCGATGTAATAGCCCACCGGACACTTCTTCACACAGGTGGTGTCTAAGGGGCGCAGCCACAGAGATGTTAAAAGTTTCCTACACTGAATGCATCCAGACGGACACCACGGCGACTCACTCAGTAGGAGGTGCGGCTCGTTGCAGCCAAGGCAGTGGTCTCTGCCTGGACCGTCACAGCGGTGGCACTGTGTGTGACACCGCTGGCAATCACCGTTCAGGTCCATGTACGAGTCCATGGAGCACTGACTGTTCCACACACAGTGTCTGCTCTCATCCACGCGTCTGTTGGTGTCACAGCTGAGGCAGTCGGTGGGTTCATGGCCTGAGCAGGTCAGACACGACTTGTCACAAGCTGCAGGAAGAAGACGCCATTAGGACCTTCCAGAAGAAGTCAGCTGTATCCAAGAAAACTCATGGGAAACTTTGTGGAGGGGAAAACTATAATTTTAGCTTTATATATATATATATATATATATATATATATATATATATATATATATATATATATATATATATATATATATATACAGTATATATTATTATAGGTGGATAAGTCTCCACCTTCCCTACCTTTGCATTCATTGGTGTTCTCATCATGGTAGGTGTTGCTTGGACACCTGGCCAGACATTCTCCATAGTATCGGACCGCTTTAGGGTTGCGACACACATCGCAGTCATTCTGGTCGGGTCCGTCACATGAAGCACAGTCAGCATGACACTGCATACACTCCTGGTCATTGTCAAAGTAACCTTTAGGACACTCGTCCACACAGTCAGCATCGTACAGGAAGTAATAATCTGCACATTCTGAAACAGAGAAGATAAATTATGCAATAAGCAAAAGTCGGTGTAATGAAAGACGGGACAGTAATGTTCAGGGGGTTTATTGAAGAAATTTTACATTTATTTTTCCAGTTCACTCATTTAGTTTAGTCAAACGAATGACCACGATTTACCAAAAACAACACAGTTACCAACTTTCTCTTGTTTTTTTAGCCTGTTTTAAATCCCTCATCATCTTTTTTTGAAGGGTCAGATCAGGTCACATCATAAATGTTTTTTAACATCTATGTGATGTTTCAGAAAAAAGAGTTAGGGTATCTAGCTAATTTAATTACATCAACTTTTAATAATGGTCTACGTTACAAAGCAAGTAACTATGTTTTTTTTTTTTTTTTGGTTTAATTAAATTCTGACCACATTGACCCCAAATTGTTGTGGTCTTTGTTGGAACAGCGTAATTCAATTAATTAATTAAAATCATAGAATTTTATGTAATTGTAATGAAATAGCAAAAATTATTATCTAATTTTTAAAAATCTAAGGCAAATATTTGTAAAATAACTTAAATCTTATTAAGTAACACCGTCAATGCCCGTGAAATTTACAACTTCATATTCTACTCCAATTACTTTAGCTAAGTTAATATTTTACTTTCAATGTCTATGGAGAAATATAAAATCAATCCAATGTAAACAGATTTAAATTACATGTCATACATTCTAATTTGATACAAGTTGTGAAACAATGAAGTCAAGTTCATGTGTGAACTTGGTTTTATATATATATATATATATAAAAACAGACAGAGAAATAAAAAAATATTTGTCATCTTTAAAGTTTTTAATACAATCAATCATTTGTTTTAAAAATGATTCACTTATTCCCATGTAGACACAAATCATTTTTAAAAAGTTAATTTTGTTTTTCTTTTTATTGTTTTTTTTTCTAATTTTGCTGGTTTTTTTTAGAAAGATTTGTCAGAAACATGATTTTTTTGATTGTCCTCCATTTGTTTCATGTTATACTAAAATATAACGGGGTTTTTTTTTTAACTGTCTTCATTTATTTATTACTTCAAACACAATCTTAAATAATCCATTGAAAATGCAATTTTCTCTTCACTTTAAGCGTCAGCAGAACTTGGAAACTAATAAAAAGCAGCAATGTCCTTCTGTTGTTCCTACTTCGTGTTTTCATTTAGCTGTGTTCGTGTTTTCTCAATTTAGACTCTTTGCTGTTGAGAAAGCAGACGGAGAAGTTTCTAAATTTCCTGTTTTTTCTCTTTCGCCTTTCTATAAGCTTCCTCTTTTCAACTATTCAGCTCTAAAGTAAATCCCTTTCAAATCAGCATGTCTGCAATCCTTTTCACCACATTCTCCATTCCTACTTACTCTTGCAGAGGCCATCCTGACTGCACTCGCTACAGTGCTGTGGGCAGCGCAGGCACTCTTTGCTGTTGTCATAGTAGCCCTTTGGACAGGAGGACAAGCAGGAGTTGTCCAGCAACAGAAAGCGTCTCTCACAGCTCAAACAGTTGGAAGAACGTTCTTTGCAGGATCCACACTCCGGGGCACATTGGTGGCATTCTTCACCCTGTGGGAACCCTCTGAGGACGAGGCAGAGAGAGGCCCAAACCACTGAGTGACTGCTAGCAGCGACATGCTGTGTGATTTGTGCAAATAGTAAAAAAGGAGATGAGAGGGACGGCACCTCTGACACTCCACCACGCAGGTTCCATTTTGCAGATAAAGTCCTGTAAGACATCGCTGACAGGCTTGGGCTTCCTGACACACGACACACCCGCTCAGGCAGGGATCACACTGTCCAGATGTCTTGTTGCCAAATGTACCAGATGGACAACGAGACACGCAAGTGTGATTCAGAGTCAGAAAATGGTCTAAAGGCAAAGAAAAAACACAAATTACGTCAATCATACAAAAGAGGGCATTGAGCCAGTGACTCCGAATTGATACACCAGCATGTTTGCATGAGAAACATCGGAAAATACACAAGTTTGTACTAACCCATCATGGGAACACTAAAAACCTATTGTACTGTATTATAGATATGTATAAAGTTCATTAAAAAGCTTAATGTTTGCTTGCTTTGTCCTTTCCAAAACCAGTTCAGATGATTGTTTGTGTTTTCCTGTTGGATCACCGCGCTGTGTTCATGCTTCTACCATCTACCATATAGTTAATCATCCGATGTGAAGCTAAGGAAATACACACTACTCAATCATCTGCACTGCAATGCACCAAACCAGATGGAATGATGCCGCCACCACAGGGCTTGGTTTAAAAGCTTTTACTTGACTCCATAGGCTCTTCTCATAAGTGTGGTCAAATAACTCAATCTTTGTGTGGTTTGACCATAAAACTTTTCCTAAGAAGGGAAGTGGGACTACAGAGAGCATGAGGAGCTGGAGTCCTGGCAGGAAGGTCCTTTCAGTTTTTAAAGTTTACATTTTTGGAAAATCTGGATTTTTTTTCACCAATTTACTGGTTTCTGTAGTTCCAGGTGATGTCAGCCCACCCAGGGCCTTTGTTGTCATTTGGCAGCTTCTACTTACTTGGACTTTGAATAGAGGAAAGGTTACAGAAGGATTAACTGAAGTAAAAGCCCTTATTTGAAAACATTTGTGTAATTTATAATTTCTTTTGAAGGAAAGAAAACAAGGAAAAAAGAATTGATTAAAATCAGAAATCGGATTTTGCATAAAAGAAAAAGAAAAAAAATAAAGATTGTACTTTTAAGCCAGGTTGCTCAGTTCTAATAAGGTTTTTGATGGATAGAAAAAGCGTGTTGGTTGATTTACTAGAGTTGCAGCTGCTGCAACTTTCCTTCCTTGCAGCAAAGCAGTTCTTACAGGAGGAGTGACACAGTTCACATTTGCCTTGACCTGATGCAAACAGAGAATAGAAAGCAGAGTAATCATTTCCAAATTCATTTTGGTTTGAAGAACAAAGCTAATAGCAGTTTCATATTTCAAAGTGACTAGATTTTGAATATTATTTAGTATAATGGCTAAATATTAACAATCTGACGCACTGTTTTTGAACTGTCCCTCAGGACAAGTAGCGAGCTGCTTCCCGTCGAGACACTCCCCATTTTTCAGAGTGAAGCCGTCTTCACAGGAGTCACAGCTGTCAGATCCGGGCCCTCCACAGGAGCGACACTCTCTGTGACAAGGTTCACATTCCTGACTTTCCTTATCCATGAAGTATCCTTCCTGGCAATGATCCACACACTCTCCCTCTGGACACACAAGTGAGCATGAATTTATCTGTACCACATAAAATACATTTTGTTTCTCCAAGTCCAACATTTGGGGTTGAAATTCATTCAACAGCTGGTGACTAAAACACTTGAGATGAATAAAAATAATCAATTAAAAGTAACAACGAAATACAATTGAAGGACTGAAATACGTGTTTCTGATGTTACCAGAGACGTAGAATCCGTCTTCACACCAGTAGCACTGGGACTGGTCACAGACTCTACAGACTGGGTCATCACACGAAGAACACATCATGGTCTCCTTCACTTCGTAGGTCCAGTCTGGACAGGACTGATGGCAGTCAGCCTCAAACCTGCAGCACAGGACGTTTGGCATCAGTGTGAGAGCTTAAAGCTGGACGACGGTAATGAAGGAGCAATCCGAAGATACTCACAGATAATATCCGTCTTCACATTGCAGGCAGGCAGTTTTCTGTTTCTGATCTCCCGAATCATCTGGAAATTAAGAGAAATTGTAATAACAGATTTGTAGCCAGCGTCTTCTCCGCCCATCTTTAAGTGGGTTTATGTAACTTTGACCAACAATGGAGTGAAATCAAACCATCTTCATTTTTTTAAAGATAGCAGAAAATAATAATAATTTTCCTGTCTCGTTTCATTAAAATAAGTGCATGAATGAACGACTCTAAAATGTAGCAGCAGTAAAGCTTTAAAACAAAGTTTATTCAGATTTGTAAAAGATGTGACCAGCATCAATAATATGACTTAATAAAAGCTGAGGGTAAACACAGCAGACCAGTGGCAGTAAACTCAAAAGTTTAGTCATGAAGTTCCTACAAGAATGCTTTTAAGACAGAAATCCTATTAACTGTTGATTTCAACCCAAAACTGTCTTGTAATTACTTTTATTGGCTTTCAGATTCCTGGTACAGCTGCGAAATTATTTTGAGCAAAACTGCTGACAGAAACACACATTAGAAGTTACAACATCAGCCAAGAAGTTGGTACAAAAATAGGGAAAAACTATATTTAGTAAAAAATTTTGCCAAAGGAAAAAATTATATATATATATATATATATATATATATATATATATATATATATATATATATATATATATATATATAAATAATATATATAAATAATTTAATAAAAAAGAAAGTTATATATATATATATATATATATATATATATATATATATATATATATATATATATATATATATATATATATATATATATATATATATATAACTTTCTTTTTTATTAAATTATTTCTTATGTCTTTAGTGATTTTCTTTTTACCTTTGATGGACTCAAACAGTAAAACAATGAAATGTTTGAAATAAGAAAAATCCTAATTAATGGTAATGTTAATTTGATATGGAGGAAGACGACCACAAAATCGTTATACGGGAATCATTCTTGTCTTCTGTCCTTCCATCTTTGCATAAGAACAAAATAAACTAATTTTAATGTGCTTTTTGATTGGAGACAAATTTTATTCAGATGTGAAATTGGTCAAAAAGACTCAAGAGGTTGAAGAACGCTGTTCTAAGAGTAGTTTCAGTTAATACCAGCAGGTGGCACTCTAATCTCAAGCAACAGGTTCCTGTAGAGTACGACGCATGGATCTGCTTTATTCCGTCATCACCTCAGTGTGATCATAATAATAATAAATCAAACCTTTTTGCGTGTGTATTTATGTTTGGATTGATCTGATTCTGAATGTTTTTTAAAATAGGTTTGATTTGCTGATCTTGTAAAGTACCTATTGGGATGAAATTTGATGTGAATTGGTGCTTTAATAAAAAATAACTGTATCGATTTTAATTAAGCCTTCAAAATAAATAAATAAAGTTAAGAAAGGATTTTTCCCAACTTTAAATGAATGTTCGAGGCTGGATTTAAAAGAAAAAAATGTCCAGGGTGAGATTATGCTACAACATTAAAGTTTATATTTATTTTAAGAATTGCCACACACTCTCCTTACCAGGGATAATACAAACAAACTGGAACATTGTAGCAGACCCCAATAATCATTTCAAGTGAGTTCGTGAGAGGTTGCTTTTATACAACGACCAGAGAGTGAGGTCATTTTCCCCTCAAACTAATTAATCTGAGCTGTCTATCAAAACCATTCAGCTGGTAACTCTGGAGGACCCTGACTGTCACCTCCGGATGCAACAATGTCACAACATCTTCAAGGACGGAGCGAGTGAGCAGTGTGGGTAAAAGAAAAGAAATAAAGGATCAGACAGGCAGGGAGAGGACTTAAAGGATGGCTTAAAAAGACGCTCCTGCAGATCTTCCCTTGGGGCATTAATCCTCTCAAGAAAAACCCTCCGCGACCCCCACATCCCATTCCTCTTTCTGTCTCCTTCCAGCACCCTCAACTTAACACTGCACCAGTTTGCACTTCAATGCCGTCAACAAGCCACAACCTGTGAAAGCAATTACTCATACAGGGATAGAAAGACTGGGAGAAGGGGCAGGCGGGAGGGACGGAGGTGTAGGAGAAATACTCGGGTGAGGAGCCGGAAATCGTGCCTGCAGGCTGTGTCTATGAGAGGGAGAAAACAGCGCCCGCATAAATATTAACGGTGCAAAGCAGGAGGAGGGGTGGATTTCAGCTGCCGTACACATCCTGAGGTATTGACTTGTGGAATGTGCAAGCACTCACATTTACTTTTTTGGGGGGGCGTTTTTTTGCCCCTAAGTGCATTGAAAAGCTGCACATCATGTCAGCAATTGAGAGACATGTGTGATGTGAGTGCACACAATCACACTTTAAGGTGGTTCAGTTCAATTAAAAGTGAAAGGCAGTACAATCTAGGGAGATGACTGATGAATGCGGTGCCTAAATTTATCACTTCAGCTGGTTGATCTGGCATTCTGCGACTGTCAGGAAAAGAAAGGGGATAAATGAAAAATGTGGTGAAAAGTGAGTCAAAGTGAGCACCGAGCTGGCTGCGCAAAAATAATGAACAATACCGATGTTAAAAAGGAAGGAATAAATATAAGGACCTGGTTTTGAGAATACAGACTATAAAGAGCCTTATCAGAGTGACTCAGTAAAGGTGCTGGGTCTCCACATGTTGCCTTCACTTCTACTTGGCATTCACTCTGCAAGCCCGTGCAGTTCTGCTGGCGGGCGTCTTCCAGGAGATACTCCCTCACTTTGTCTTTTAACAGTGATGGTAAAGAGGGATCTCTCACACTTTGGTCCAAACAAGAAAATATTCTCTTTTCGAATCTTAGAAATTTGAAGGCCACTTCCTGTACTCATCTATCTGTTCTTTTAGCGACCGTTATTGTTCCCTTAGATACAGGAATTTGCATCCTAGAAAAAATGACTAAACGCAGCATAAAAGTTATTTTTGTCCAAGATCCCCAAAATCTTCCTCTCCATATTTGAGCTGCACAAGATGCTCACAGTGGGAGTTCCAAGTTTCAGATTTATCTTCTGTTTTGACACCAGTCTAAATGAAAAGAGATGCATCAGCAGTAATGCTTAGAAAAAAATTTTTTTAAATCAAGTAGACATGTGCTGAGGAGGAGAAAACCAAGATAATATCCTTTATCCTTTGAATAAGACAGAAAAGTGACCCCAGAGATGCAAATCCTGGAAGTACACTGAGCACCAGAAAAACATGAATACATTGTGTTTCTAGAAGATTTCCAAATCTCTAGCATGTGGTTTGGAAAGCATGACTAGTATGTTTTGGAGTATTAAAGGGTCTATAATAGGTACAAAAGAAAGTCTTGTATAACAAACTGACCCACAGATGGTATTACTTTAACATTAACCCTTACAGATCCAACATGAAGCCTAAACTGCAGATGCAATTATTCCACAACATCTCCATGACCTTATGCAAGACTTGGAGTTAAAAATCAGATTTTTTTTTTTGATTTATTCAACAATAAACTTCACTGTCTTATATTTAACTTTTATGTGATGGACAAACACAAAGTTTTGCAAAGTTGTGAAATGGAAGAAAAATTATTTCTTTCCAAAAATTTGCCGCAGGGTCAAAGTACCCCAACATGAAATGAAATCTGACTGAGCTTGAACTATTTTGTAAACATTAAAGAGCAAAAATGTCCATCTCTGGATGTTCAAAGCTGGTGGAGACACAACAAAGGTCTGAAATTGCAGCTGGATGTAGTTCTGTAGTATTGACTCTGTAGCAGAGAGTTAAACTATAAAACTTTTTTTTTAAGAAGCAATCCTTTTCCTTCCACTTCACAATCATGTGTAGGTCTAAAAGACAAAACCACAATTAAATACATTCACATTTGTGATTGTAACATTGCAAAATATGAAAAAATTATGACAGTATGACTACTATTGCAGTATCAGATCTGTTTGGTTTACAATCTAAAAAAAAGCTAAATAAAAGGATAAAAATGTCTTTCCACACACAGAACCTTCAACATTAACAAGCATTTTTCCAATATTTCTATCCCGGTGCCCTAACATTACCCTGTAGCATCATGTTTAGCAGAAGCGCCGTTCATCTTAAATCCCTCCTCTGCTGACTGATACGTTCAGTGTGGGGAGATGATGGGTGGCAGGACGGCCGAGCAGGCAGCCAGACTGAAGCAATATTCCAGACGAAACATATAATGACATAATAACAGCCCATCTCTGCCTCAGATGAGTTCACTTCACAATAACAACTTTCAGCTGTGTGTGATAATCATCTGTAAGAGGAAGAAGGTTTGTCTTTCTGTGGCATTGCAGACTGCATCTAACACGGCACTAGAGTTAGAGTGTAACTAACAGAGCATCAGGATGAAACAACCAACTTTTTCACCCTGACTCTGAGCTGCACAACATCCATCCAATCTCAAACCTGAACTCACTTTGAGAACAAGTTTTATTTCAAAGTAAGTGTCTTATGTAGAGTGTGAGGAGCAGAAATCAGTCATCATTTATAAATGCAACTCACAGTCTTGTGGAGTTAATTTAAAGCACAACAAATTCTTTCCTTATCCACGATTTTAAACGTCAGCAGGACAACAATTGTATATTATTATTACATTTCACTCCACACATTTGGAGGAGCAGGAAGAAAAGTCACTGTTGAAAATAAAGAACGTACGAAGCCATGATTCAAACTTGCCACAAGTCAGAGGACACGGCAAGCATGTAGTAGAAGGTTCTCTGGTCAGATGAGACAAAAATTAAAAAGTAGTCATCAAAATAAAGGTTGCAGCTCAATCTGAACACACCCTTCCCATATTCAGCAGGCGCAAAACTGGTGTAAATAGATGGAGCTCAAACAAGCCAGTGCTGGAAGAGAAACTGTGACTGCAGAAGATTTGAGTTTGGGTCCATAAACATACAGGTTTGGTTACAGCATATCCATGTGTCAGAATGGCTTTTTTTAAACTCCAGGCCTAAATTCAACTGGGAATCTGTGGCAAGACTTGAAAACTGCTGTTTGTAGTTTCTCTCCATCTAACTGAGCTGTTTTGCAACAACAAATTAGCAAAAAATCCAGGCTGCAGATGTGTGGACAGATAGTAGCGACACACTTGAAACTGTAATTTCTTAAAAGGTGAAAAAAAAAAATCCCATAAATGCTTAGAATTTTGTGGTTGTAACATAACAAAATGGGAAAAATTTAAAAGGGGGAATACATGGCACTAAATACCAACTGAAAGCCGTGACTTTTAATAAATCTTACTGTGCCCTCATGTGCACCACAATTGGTGGGTTTGTGCAAATTGTTGTTTACAATCTCATATTCTTTTCATATAAGTTTCATGCTCTGTGTCAATTACACAATGATGCTGAGCAGTCATTGGAGTAAAATCCAGAGAACAGCAGCGGATCACAACATCAAGTTGCAGTGGCTTAAAGTTTTGCTGATGGTTGATCAAGTTGCAGCATGTTTTACCTAGGATACACACTTTCATTCTGGTTCATCCTGGTTCTAAATGGACAACATCTGTTTAAGTTGGAGACATATGAGAGGGAAATAAAAAAAAAATAGAGACAGACGCAGTCTACTTACTGAGCCTGCATTTCTTGCAGCCCTCATCACAGGGAAGGCAGTCCTGTTGATCATCATCTGAAGCCTCATCTGACAGAAAACACAAGAGAATTGATATAAGGAATAAAATACTAAACAGATTTCTCATGTCTTGAAAAGTGCTTTTGTGACTTTTAACTTTTTCAAACATTACATTTAGTCTAAATCAAGTAAACTGAATCAAAATGTTACAGGAGAATGAAAATTAAAAACAATATAGTTGCAGATCTACTGTCATGATGTCATGATGCAATCTCTTCATGTACAAACTCTCATCCATGTTCATTTCAGACCCACTGGCGCAGAAAGCTCCATCTCCGTTCTTTATCTCAAATACTGCGAAAAGCAGAAGTCTCAGCTTTCGCTCAGTTCTCCCCTGACGGCCATTCCCAGCTGATCTCATGCTTTGATATAAACTGTGAGGTGTTCATCTTTCACAAGCTCTCAGAGGATAAAAATGAGGATTAAGATCAGAAAAAAGGGGAGGGGGGCCTGCACCATGTGGGCCTTGGTAGATGGACTAGATTAAGGCACGCCAGCAACTGTGCTTCCAACATTTTTCCCTTTGTTGAATATCAAAGATGATGGTAAGATGGCATGAACTCTCTAATCATATAACTAACATCATGCTGGGAACATCTGAGAGCTTCTCAGATGTGAAATTTAAAATGAGAGAAGAATCTACTTCTCTACAACAAAAGCTCTGACAGTTTATCATTAAGAGACTTTAAAAAAAACAGAAATCAAATCCAAAAGTTGCTTTGCTTTTTTGTTTTGTGTTGCTAAGCAGATAAACTGAGGCATCATTGTTCAATCATGACGCATTAATTCAATGATGTAATGTTGGTTATTATAACTATTATCTTTCTGACTAAATTTCTCAGAGTTGTGCCACAGTTAACCTTAATATGCAGATGTTTGATGCAGAAGAAAATGTGTCACCGTTTATGTGTCTCTAACCTGTGCTGCACTCCAGTTGGACACAGTGGCCATTTCTGAGCCTGTATCCGGAGCTGCACTGGACGCAGCGGTCTGCTGCAGTGCAAACGACGCATTCTGCAGGACACGGCTCGCAACACATCGTTGCAGAATGGAAGAAGCCCTCAGGACAGGCTTCCCGGCACTGATTCTGAAACAGGTATCTGGGTTCACCCAACCTGTCTGGGTTGAAACGGGGAAAAAAAGAGATGAGGGCTTTCATGGGAAGGAGAAGCTGATGAAAAACACAGGCATGCAGACAGACACACACCCACAGACGGAGGTTTAAGAGTAATTTAGGTTTTAGGAAACCACTGTCTTAAACGTGAAGCATCATTCAAGAATGTGCAGTCTCATCTGCCTAGCAGAGATCTTCATTACCCTTAAATATTTTCATCATTTGCTACCCCACAACCACAAATATGGATAGTTTTTTTTTGTAGATTTCATGTGATAGACCAGAGGTCTAAAAGAGCCATTTTTGCCTTCAATGACATTTACTCAGTTGTTACATGATTTCATGGAAAAAAAGATAAACATCAACTACAAAATCTTTCTTGCAATTTTCAAAGCATCACAGCTTTATTTCTATTTCTACAAGTTTAAAAAATACAGAAAATAACAAAACTTCTGTGGGATGTTGAAATTTGTGGAAAATGATGAAGAAAAAGATTACTTAGTTGCCCACAGACACACACACAAAAAAATCTTCCATTTTGGAAATTCAATGTAATAATTCCATGTCAAAAGAGGAAAAACTACTAAAATCTACATTTGTTACATTTATTTTTAAAAACATTAGCAGGCAACATTTTAAGGGCCATTGTGGAAGGTCCAAAGAGCCACTTGCAGCTCTGGAGTCTCAGGTTGCAGGTCCCTGTGACAGACCAACATGGAGAATAACATCATTATCCTCCTTTTCCACCTGAACATTTATTAGAATCTGCATAGACCGTTTATCCTGAATCTGAAGTTTTCATGTTGTGCATTGGAATTTATAGGTACAGTCTCCATAACATTTTTATTTTATTATCACTGGTTATCTTCGTGTGTCTGTGTTTTCCCCATTCTATTCTATTCTATTCTATTCTATTCTATTCTATTCTATTCTATTCTATTCTATTCTATTCTATTCTATTCTTCAACAGCACTAGGGAACCTAGATAGGACAGGCAGGAAGATGTTTGCTGCTAAATAGACAGCAATCGTCAAAGAAAACTCCATAGAGACAGCAAAAATATTTGCAGTGCAGTTTCTAGTTAAATCTTATGTTAAAATTTTTATAAACTTTATATGTGTTATTTTAATTTTATGTCTAGAAAGTTTTTTATTTGCAGTTTCTTTTACTGTCATGCTCCCTCATTTAAAAGTGACAGCAGGGATCTAAAGCATCACTATCAAAGGTCAGTATCAGAAAATCTTTTCTGTATCTTGCTCTTCTGGATGCATACCTTGTGTGGGTGTGTGTGTGTGTGCGTGTGTGTGTGTGTGTGTGTGTGGGTGTGTGGGTGTGTGTGTGTGTCTCTGAGATAAGAGAGGCTGTTCTGAGGAAGAAGCCAGGTGAGACAGATACAAGTTCTGTTCCTGCTGTTATTGTTATGTCTCATTGAGCCTCAGACAGACTTGCAATTAAACGGAACCACATTTTCAAACATAGGCTGACAAATTTTTCGGCTAATTGAAAGTGTGTGTGACGAGGAAATCTGGTGTTAATTCTTTACTCGGACATCTGGTACCTCAAAGTGAGTGTAGGTGCGTAACAGTATCTCCCCAGCGTAAACACTCTCATTCTGACAGCCATAATACCGTCTGCAACAGTGTGATAAACACAGTTGCTCCTGATACCATCAGACTAATATTTCTTCAGCTGCAGTCTGTTAATGACCTCTGAGATTTATATTAATATGAGAAAAAAGGAGTGAGGATTAGCTGCTCAGAATCAGAGGATGACAGCACTTAACACCGGGGTGGGTTTCACATTGAGGAGCGAGGAAGAAGATAAATGGACACCGTTACAGCGAAGACATCAGGGTGGATCATTCGAAGACTGATTCTCCCTTTCTAAAACACATCTATCAACAGCAACATTATAACTTAATTAGATCCATTTACTTTCAGAAGATTAATTGGGGATGTCTGACACAAATGAGCCTTAGCTTGGTCTAAAAGCACATTTGCTCCAGTCAGCAGTCAGAGCCGCGCCAACAACTTCAGACCCCTTGAGTTTTTCACATTTTCTCAGGTTAAATCTACAAACGTCTGTGGATGTTATTGAACTCTTAAGTGAAAAACAAAGTAAAGTAGTAGATAAATAGGAAGTGGTGGGAAATTATGCAAGCTTTTGCATTTTTCTGTGTGGCAGACTATGTTTTACTGCAACTACAGCTGCTGAGGAATGCTTCTACCACCTTTCCACATTTAGAGATTTAAAATTTGCGTCCATTCTGAATCTGTGTACATTAATTTTCAAGTATTCTCATCATTATTTAGATTTGGGCCATTCTAACGCATGAATATGCTTTGAGCCGAACCATTGCGCTGTAGCTCTGGTGAATTTCTCAAGCCTTTTGTAGCCTCAGAGGTTTTCATCCCGGAGTTCCTGATCTATCTTCCCGTTAAGAGCGTCCATATCCCTGCGGAAGAAAAGCATCCTCTGTAGCTCCCCAAGTACAACGAGCTTCTCTGATTCCTCTCTGATTTTTTATTTCCTTGCGCAGCGTGTCAGTTTGTGTTGATAGGTCTGGTTAGGCTTGTAGTTCCATCAAACTTTTCCATTTCAGATGATAGATTGATCAGTACTCTGCAGATGTGCAAAGCCCTTACTGACATGTCTGGTGTGTTCCCTGATTTTCACGAAGAAACAGTTTTGTATTTGGGTATTTAACGTGTTGGGGGCTGAACAGAAATGCATGTCAGACTTTGAAGATTTTTTTTTTCTGTAAAACCTTTTTAATACAATGAATTATTTTTCATTTCTTCCCAGCCCTGTATTACTTTGTATTGGGTATATCCCACAAAACCTTCATGAAATACATTGAAGTTTGTGGTCACAAGTGGGAAAGTGGTATGAAAATGTTTGTGAGGTTTAGTCACAACTTCACATGTTCTGAGTCTACAAACACAGGCAGCACATTGAGAAATTTTCACTTAGTAGCTATTAAATACCAAAGCTAAATCAATATCCTGTGCAACACGGCGAGTCAATACACCAACTTTAGTAATTATCTTCCTTGATGATTTCTGAAACATTTCAGAGATCAATAATTTACTCAAATGGAGGAAGGGGTGAAACTTTTCTAACTTCCTGTTGCAGCTAGTTGTGCTAATGCTCGCTAACATAGAAACACCTGGTGACTCATTTTTACTTGTAGCTGATATTCCTGTTCTCCGCTACAGCAGTGACACAGAACATCAGGGTTGGTATCTGCAGCTTTGGAAACATAAACCACTCATTGCTGCTCCCACTGTAAATACACTTCTGTGCCGATACAAGCCTGTTAAATTAACACACATTCAACTTGCAGAGATGATGAAAAAAAGAAAATATTTTACTTTGGCACCTGCAAATATTTTTCTATTTTCACCACAAGAAAAAAAAACAAAAAACAGAACAATTTGAATGTATTTATCTCTGTGGGAGTGTTTACCTGTGTCACAGCTGGTGCAGCTATCTGGACCCTCAGCAGTGCACGCCTTGCAGGTGTTATGACAGGGAAGACACTGCTTCCCCTGGACATAGCGCCGCTCCTGGCAGCGGATGACACAACGGCCATCTTCAAAGAACCTACATGGAAGCATGAAGCAGAGCCACAGCTGAAACATAAACACTGTGCATTAAGAAGTTAGATTTATCCTTGGAAATGAGCAGAATTTCCCATTATCTGAACCCGCCCATCTGTGAATTCACGTCTGATTTATAAAAGCATCAACTCTGTTTTCGAACCACAGTGCAGTGGTTGGATTGTAAAGCAATGTTTGCACCACTTCACTTTAGCTTACATCTTTTAAATGAACAGTGCAGATGAAGAATGTTCCACATTTTGTTTTGTTTCAGGTTTGTCTCAGCATGGATCCATTTGTTTTTATTCCTTCATTGAGTTACACACAGCAGTGCGAAGGGACTCACAAAAAGTAGTTTTAATAGAGTGTTTTGTAGCACTTTTTGTACATAGAATATGCCTCTTTGCATAATTATTGAAAAACTTCTCTTTGTACTTGGCTGAAGAGAGTTTGGCAGCCTGGAGGTTTCTTGGGAAAGATACCACAAGCTTGGCATACCTTTGTCTTGGAGGTTTTTCTGTTTCTTTTTGGCAGAATCAGTCCTGAGTGAATTTTAGCTCTCTCTGGAGAAGCTCTGCTGGGTTCAGATCCAAACTCTGGCTTGCTGCGTCCAAGACCTTAAACAGTTTTTGTGTGTGCGTGTGTGAGAGAGAGAGAGAGAGAGAGAGAGAGAGAGAGAGGCCATTCCTTTGTTTTCTTGGCTGTGTGCTTTTGTTATTGTCTCCTTGAAACTTAAGCCTCAGTTCCAGATTAAAGTCCAGATGATTGTAGGAACATATTCAGTTATATTCAGTTTGCTTTATATTTTCATGCATCTTTCTACTCTTTCCTGACCAAACGTTCCTGCAAAATAAAGCTGCAATAATTATATTCAGCTGGAAGGATGGTACAGAGGTAACACACTGTGCCAGGTTTGATTCTTAATTGATCCTAATAGCTAGAGAGTCATTCGAGTGGCCGTTTGGTAATTTAACAGAGGACTTTAACAAGCCTTTTAGAAACAATTAGCTTCTCCCCGCCTCCACACCTTCACTGTTTAGTGAAGTGCTGCACCGGTAACTTGTTCTCTAAGTTCTTCTGTCAACACAAAGTAACATTAGATGTGGATTTCTATTATCCTGTTCAAAATTTGTCCTGCTAGCTTCCTGTTTTGGAGTTAAAATGCAATATTTAAATATCTCCAAAGCTCAATCTTATAATAAATGTGTACCAAAAAGTGCGAGTGAAATTCTAACAATAGCTATGAGTTTTAATGGAGATCACATTTATGCAACCACATTATTTAAGTCTTTTGATTTCTCCCTCTAGAAGATTTAAGTTTATTTCTTTAGTTGAGTTGTACTGTTTCAATGTTATAATAAAGGTGAAAGATGTTTTGCAATTATTTCTCTTGGCATTACTATTTTACACTACAACAATTTGGCATTTTAACGTGTGCAGATTTTTTTATATCCACTGAGGCTCATAGCGACTACCATAGTAAAGATCAAATCACACAAACTATGAACTTTGATAATCATCTTAACATATCTAGCTTTAATATCATCTCTTTTAAAACTGGTCTGGGAAATCAACAAACGTGTGAAACAACAAAAAGTCTGAAAACATGTACTCTGCACTGGTGACGTTTCCTTGAGAAAGGTTTTAACCTTGTATCTGGGCAGACGGTGCAGGCTTCACTTTCCGGACCCGTGCACTGCAGACAGGAAACGTCACAAAGATGGCACGTTCCCTGTTTACTCAAGTACTCCCCTGCAGACAGAGAGCCACAAAAAACAGCTTCATTACAGACCCGCTGCAACATTATCATTCAACCCATTTCAGTTCAATTCAAAAACTTCTTGTTGATTCTTAAGGAAAATAAATTTGCGGTAACTCATATTATTGAAGTTCCTTCAAAGAATTGTAGTGGATGCTGACAGGTGGAGGCAGGAAGGATCGCCTGTAGCAGTCTGTGTCGCAGCAGATCTGAAGGAGTCTCAGACTGAAGACACTGTTGATGTGTCACGGTCTGATGAAGAAGATGCTCAGGGCTGTCCATAATGTTCTTCATTTCATGAAGAATCCTTCTTCGCACAATAATCCAAAATAGAACCAGCTTTCTTTATTCAGATTGTTTAGCCATTTTTAAATCACTAGCCAATGCTGCGACCCAAACAGATGATGGCAGAAGAAACTGCGCAGACTGACTTTCAGCATCGTGCTGCAAAAATACTTTTAAAAAGTCACTCAGATAATAAAAGTTCTGAATATTTTGGGTTTGGTTATTCCAGGCTTAAAGCCAGAGGTAAATGCAGATCATTTAAATTTCACTGATGAAAGATAATCTGCATTATAAGAACAAAGTTCAAACAACTTCCTAACCAGTTATACTTTTTATGACACTAGATATTTAAAAGTTTTAGAGTTTAATGCTTCTGTGTTTATTACCCATGATTGGAGACATTTCCACCTTTCAGCAGCACAAAAGCACAGTTGGAGTAATAAACACCACCCAGAAATTTCCAAATTAAAACTGCAGAGGAAAGTTTAACGGACTAACATCATCCCAGTTTCGAGTTGTAAAAACTTCGAAATAATGAAAGTTTGAAACAAATAAACTGTGATCGACCTAAGTAAGCAATTCTAAGAAAACATTTTGACAACAAAAAGATGTTGCAGTCACACATCTCTCAAAAACAGGAAGTGATCATCATCTATTGCTAGTAAATTATCTGCATCTGTCAAAAGACAGATGTACTTTTGTTGGCCATAAAATACCAACAAAAGTTTTAATGAAGACTTTTTTCTTCATTAAAAAAATAAACCCTTTAAGTATTGCCAAACAGATGTGTGGCCACTTAATGGTTACACAGAAAAGGAGGAAATGATACATTTTATTACAAAGATAATCTATAAAGGAAAATGCTATTGGGATTTTTTTTTTTTTTTGCCAGGGATTGTTAAACAGTTTATATTCACTCAAAATTATTCTTCGGAATGTCTTAACACTCATTGTTTCTCTGTGTTTGAGACAAATAAAAGACAAAAACAATTGCATATCAGTCTTAACATCCTCTCCAAACACTACATGTGTATCATTAGATTTAAATGACTTAGTAGAACCAAACCACAAGTTGTTTAGTAAACTACCTCTTTCCATTATTACAAAATTTGGGTGACAAACTGTGCCCGCAAAATAAAGTTTTAACTGCTACATTTCTGTGGTGAATTTTACTTTCCCAAGTGAAGAAGTGACAGATGTGGAGTCAGAATTGGATCAGAACTTGCCTCTATTTGGACGCTAGCAGGTCACAAATGACAGCTTAGTAGATTATAGGCACATTTGGTGCTTTTATCTTCTACCGTAGGGTGCCAGTATAGTAGATACCTAAGCTAAGGTTGTCAGAGAACATTTCTCCTTACCTCCTCCTGCTCAATGAATAATTTTAAATGTTAAATTTTAAATCTTAATTTCAGTTTCAGACTCTGTTATCACTACTCTACCCCTGACATTGCTGACTGAGTTTGGTATTCAAAACCTGACATTTTTAGTCAACTTTCATCTATGTATAGTCACAGCTCTTATGTGCTCATTTTTTATTTTGTGCTATTTGTGTATTTTTCCAATGTTGCTATTTAATGAATATACTGCTACAAGTCAGAAATCTAAACAAAAAATAAATAAATAAATTGTGAAAGTTATCATCTTTATATTCATTTTTGTGACCAAGCAGCAAAAGCCTCATCACTGAGAGACTGGCTTTGTTTTAGCCTGAGGTTCATAACTCCACTGCTAAAAATGCTGAACCTGTGCGTGGGTTTCAGAAGTGCAGCGAATTGAGATTTGCCTGCTGGAAACCTCTGCGACTGGCAGAGTAATCAATGAATCATTGCATCAAAAACATTATCACAATTACCATGGCCCTCTGGGTGGATGTGCAATTATGATTCCACAAAGGGCAGAGGCATAACCAAAGTTATTAAACAATGTTTGAAAATGGTCCCCCCCCCCCCCAACAAGAATAAGAGAACAAACTTCTGAAAATTCATAGAAATTGTCTTATATTGCTGGCAGTGAACTAGAAGTTTCCACAAATCCATTGACCCTAAAAATGCAAACAAGTGGCGCATAAACATCGTCTCCCCTCACTTTGCTGTTAAACAAAGGTGACAAACGCTGGTTTAAGCATAACGACGGAGCAGGATGTTTGTGTAAGAGTAGAAAGCGAGAGCATCCTTCTCCGCAGCGGTGAGGTTTGTCTGTGCTCTCCGGCTTTCGGTGAAAAGCTCAATTGTTCCTCTGGAAAACAAAGGAGGTTCTTTGTGTACAAACACAACAGGCGGCAGCTTCCCATTCAGCCTAGCTCTGCTGAAACCATTCAAAAGCCCCCCAGCCCCCTGCCACCCGAATGAGCGCCGTCACTCTTCCTCACGCCCACCCCCGCAGACAAACAAACAGAGAGCCAAGTTCTCAGGGGACCGAGGGCCACAGTGCTCTACTCAGCAGAAACCTTCCTGGAGTGCCATCCAGGAAGACAAGAGAGGGGGAGACACTCAGGGTGGTAAAACGTCTGTCCTCTGTTGTGGACGCTCAGGTCTGAGCTTGTAAGGGCAGCAACAAGTTGCTGCTGTGAGACAATGCTGACATCGTATACTAGAGAGTCTGAATCCCAGCTCCACAACTCTTCTACATCTTCTCACACTCAGTCCAAGAAAGCAGAACAAACACAACTTGACTACATCCTCCAGCAGATACATTTAGATTTTGGAAATCTTGAACGACGTACAAATACTAGATACTTTAGTGTTCAGATAAATCTTCAGAATAACTACAACATACAGAATCTTGCGAAAGGATTGATACTCCTTAAGCCTTTGCCATTATGGGATGTTCTGATAACCAAGGCTACTTCTAAAGTGGAAAGAAATAAGAGTTTCAGATATTTTTTTTTTTTACAAATTCAACTAGGAAAACTGATGTGTGTGTTTGTCTTCAGCTCTCTTTATAGAACCACCTTTCAATGCAGTTATCACTGCAGATTTTGTGGCATGGTGTGAAAACAATCATGTCAACTTCAATGAGAACAAAACAAAAGAGATAATTGTAGGTTTCTACAGAAACAGGGTTAGATCAAACTCTATTTCCATCATGGGAGAAGAAGTAGAGGTGGCTGAGGAAAATAAATACCTCAGTCTTCATCTGGACAACAGACGGAAAGGACAGAGCAGGATGTACTTCAGGAGGGATGCTACACTTTTTAGATTTACAGCCATGAGAAACTTTGAAAGCCGTGTATCATTTTTACCACTTCACAATTATGTATCATTTAGTGTTTTAAAAATCCTAATAAAGTCAATTGTAATTTGTGGCTGTAATTATCAAAGAAAGAAAGTTGAAGGGGTAATATTATCTTTACAAGGCAGTCAGTGTATTTCACACAGTGTCCCAGTCTTGTTGGTCTAGACCGTGCATTAAAATCATGTTAATACCATTAATCATCTATTTAAGAGGTTTAAAGTTTCCAAAAATCCTTTAGGGATTTTATATTCTTACAGCCATCATAACTACTGTACTTACATGACTTGTTTTTGAGCAAACATTTAGGAATCAGCTATAAGGGTAAAACTGTTTACTATGCATCAAATCCACTAGATCCCACTAGGTCAATGTGCATGCTTTGAAATCATGATTGATGAAAAGTGAGTTTATATTTAACAATCCCCAGAGGATCCGCCGTCAGAAACTACGGTTTTCTGAAACAAGTTTGATGTGATTAAAGATTCCCGACATGTCACATCCCGATGTAACTTTTATCAATAAAGTCAACAAAATTCATAAACAATTTATTTCCATTTTATCAAGACTGAACATTCTATGTTACTGTTGTATTTGGTGAGGATTAGACGTAATGACCACTTTTGGAGGAAAGAGGCAGATTTAAGTAAGAGGGAGTGGCCAAAAAAGTTGGCATGATGAGCAAAATATGTGGAAACATTGGACAACATCTCAATTTATCAGCCAAGAAGATAGAGATTGGGCACAAATGAGCCTTGGAAATTGATAAAGACCACAAGCATATAAATGCATTTATTATAAAGTGGCTTAACGATAAGAAAGTCAATGTTTTGGAAAGGCTGTCACAAAGCAATGAGAAGTTGTGGGCAGATCTGAAAAGGTATGCATGAGAGTAAGATGAGTTGCATCATTTCTATCAGGAGGAATGGAGCAGAAGTCTAGTGAGGAAGGAAAACCAAAAAGCTTAGAATCAAGTCAAGTTGATGCTGAGAAAATGTATGTAAACCTCTACATTTAATTGAATAAAAACCACTGTCAGTGAGAAAAGTGTTTTGAGTTTTTATGTTGCGTATATTAATATCAAGTTTATACTGCATCTCCTCCAAAACACTCAGCCTCAAGGAATGTGGAGCCTTTATTAAATCAGCTTGACTGATGAAAACGTATCACTTTTTAAAATGTAACTCGGTGTAGAGTAAAAGCAGATTTTCAGATCTTTTCTTTAAAAAAAAAAAAAAAGGAAATAATTCACGATGCTAATACAGTAACAATTTCATGGTAAAAAAAAAAGTGAATAAAAGAAAACCCGAGAAGACAACAGAACCGTAAACAGATTAAACATTTTAATAAGAACACTTAAGTAAAGGTAATAAAAAAAGATTTTCAAAACTAGGACTTTGAGTAACATTAATAATGCATTGTCACAGATATGTCACAAGTACACAATAAAAACAGCTTTTATACGAGGGGCTGTATGTGTGTGTCTACTGTCACACACACGCAATCAAAAGTCATCTTAAACAATGACCAAGATTAACTTCTTTTAACCCAAACAGGGGACTTTCTTTATTACAAATCACCAACAACCATTACCAGCCCACAGTACAGCAATTCATCTAATACTGTAAAGGCTCCAGGCTGCAGGCATCAACACCCACCAAAAAGTACCATCCAGAGAGGTTTTTATTTTCCCTTTTAGGTTTATTTGCATTTTTTTTTTTAATTCTTATTCAATGTTAAAAGCCAGCATTTCTGGAATAATTTACGAGCTCCATCAGGTAAAGCTCAAAGACGGACAGGAGGGGAGCGCAGCACGGACGTCTATTGGGCTCATCACTGAAGCTTTTTTTCTTTTAATTATGTGAATTTTTGACACAGTTTTGAGTTCTGACACCGACAGCTTCCCTTCAGAGAAAAATAAAGAGAATCAAATGTGTGACTATACCTTTAGCTTAACAAAACAACTCAATTTGTCTAAAATTGAGAAAAATAAGGATAGAAATGTGAGACGGCCGTTCCCTGTCCAACTGCCTCTCAGTGAGCTTTATCTGCAGATGCAAACATCATTAAATGAATATATTATGTAAGAATTGTCAGAGAACATCAGTTCATGTGCATTGTCATTGTAACAGAATAAAGAGAGCAGAAACTTCTAAAACTCTATTTTATTTGAGAACAGTAACATATAGGGATGCACCGATACAGATACAATATCATTACTGGACAATAGTTCCCTTAAGCTGTGTCATACAGGGCATGTGGAGAAAGGTAATCAACATTTCAATAAATTTCAGACCCCAGTAACAAGTCTGACAGATATTGCAGTTTTCTTATCCAACAAAGTAAAGGAAGAAGCTTTGAAGTGTGAAGTCACTGCAGTGGATAAACTCGGTCCTCAGTTTTTGGGCCATGAATCTTCGTCACACGTGTGAAAACGTGGCATCGGTACATCCCTAGTACCGCAAATTCATTATAACTTACTGCGGAGCTCCCCTCCCTGCAGAACGATCTGGAAAGAATGACTATCGACTCTTGAATGAATCAATGCCGTCTGGGCTTACATCAAGAATTAATGGCAATCTCCTGGACACCGCAATAAAGATAAACACACCCACATACACACTACTCAGAGGGGCAGATGGATGTTTGAAGTAA
This sequence comes from Xiphophorus maculatus, assembly GCF_002775205.1. Taxonomy (NCBI): domain Eukaryota; kingdom Metazoa; phylum Chordata; class Actinopteri; order Cyprinodontiformes; family Poeciliidae; genus Xiphophorus; species Xiphophorus maculatus. Next base: position 16,792,464 of record NC_036454.1, read on the forward strand.
ATGAAAAGAGTTGGTTCTGCTCAGTAATGTGCATCAGTCTTGGCGTACGCCGAAGTCTGTAACTTCAAGTAGTGGCTGATAAATGTGTCTGCGCTCCTGCCTAAAGGTGCATGTGTGTGGTGTGGATATACATATATAAATATAGACATTTATGTATTTATATATGTATATATAAATGTGCATCAGTGTACTGCGTGTGGTACGTACTAAAGTGTGAATTTGTCTTCTCTCCCCTCAAACAGCCAGAATCAGCCCAGACACGCATTATTTTCACATTATGAGCTACGTGGGTTTTTTTTTTTTTTAATCTTCGCCTTCTTTGACGTATATTTACAGGCAGAAAACCATGGCATCTCCTACTGTATGCTCACTTTCTCCATCTGTTGGTCATTAGCACTGGAAGGAGATGAGAAAGAGGGGCCAAAACAAAAAATGCACACAGACGTATTGAGAGGTCTGCAGGCTGAGAGGCTCCTGTTTTTAACTATGCTCTGTACACTGGCAACAAATACAAAGAAGGTTCAATTATTTTGGCATCAATGCTTTGGTCACAAAATACCAACACCTTTATTTTCTTTTGTTTGTTTGCTTTTTTTCTTGTTGTTGTTGTTTTCAATAGCTCATTTTTCTTGAAGTAAGTCCCAGTCGTTTCACACCCTGATCATGTGTTTGTCCCAGTACTGAAAAAAAGGTAGGTTTGTTGTAGTCCTGTCATCGCACCTCCGATGCGTCCTTTAAAGAGGCACAGATTTTCTTATAAATTATGTGACTGTGAATGCTCAGGCAGGTAGAGGGAGGAGGGGGGTTAAAGAAGGAGAGGGTTGGCCCCCGTGCCCTCCCACCCCTCCGTGCGCTCCCTCTCGCGCCCGGTGGCGGCGTCCCGTCACCCCTTTTGCGAGCACGTTCTGCAGCACAGCTGCTGCAGCACTCTCCTCTGGCAGAGATTGTTCTTTTTAACGAGCACGCAGAAACCGCCTTCCGCCCAAGATTCTTCATTTGCTTTCCACAGACCAGGAAGAGGAGATGCAGGCGGAGGGAAAGGGAGAGAGGGGGGCAAACATTACAGAGAAACACACACAAGGAAGAACCATTAACAATGACAAGCAGAGTTGCATGATTGGTCAGGAGAATGTTCAGGTGACAGGAAGGAGGGTTTTTTTTTTTTGATCCAATCACAGGGATGTTCATCGAGGTGGAAAAGGATTGTGGTCCAGCGGAGTGATGTCAGGAGATCAGAAAATGGATTTGGGGGAAAGAAAAGAGAGAGAAAAAGGGGAAAAAAGTGTCACACAATTAGTAAAATAATGATTTCCCCCCCCCAAAAAAATATTAATTTAATTTTTCCAAACTAGTGAACCCTCCATCTGTACACGGGCTTTTAATAAAAGCATTCTAATTTTAAAGTTGCAGACAAACCATCATCAAAATGAGACTTTTGCTTTACAAAGACAGACTGAGGGTGCACTTTAAGTAATACAGATCATCGTCAACATAAAGGTGACGCAGCAAAGCCACGTTCCAGAGCTTTATCTCATCACACGGATGTGTTTTCAGATCAACTAGAACATTCTTGCCCAAGCAGAAAATCGCAAGTTGCAGTCAAAGCATCATCAGACTGACAGGTCTGTGAGTTAGTCAAAACTATTTATGTCTAAAGAATCATAGACACAACATGCACAGTTTTAGGGGAAAAGAGAGCAGAGGAGAAAAAAACTGAATGTTCAACAAAAAAGATGAATGCGGGAAAACAGACGTTATGAAGTAGACTTCAGGTCAGTGCAGAGAGAAACTTGGAAAAACTGTTTTAGAGATGGAGATCTTGTCAGTGAGGTATTTCCAGAGAAATGATATGTTGTGGGCATAAACTGTGAGAAAGCAACACATAAGCCAGAGCATGAAAGCAAAGGCAGACTGGCCGCTTGCTTTGGAGCTACAACAATGAGTGGGTTAGCAAAGATGTTAGTAAAAAGCTCAAAATGTTATCAAAAGGCCACAAGTTTTGCTGTGCATTGCAAAAATACTGTTAATTTATTCTACTGTTTATTTGGTCATCTAAAATTTATCCAACATTTTATTTCCCATTTCTAAAACGATCCCATTTCTATACTAAATGCTTGTACAATGAAAATCTATCCTATTTGCATGTTACGGCTAATATTGAAAATGCACACACACATATAGAGCATGTAGCTAATAAGAAAGCTGACAACTCACCATCTTTGCAGACTGTGCTAACCACGCAGGTTCCCGCCTCCAAGTTGTAGCCGCTGTTGCAGCTGCTGCAGTTCAGTTCCCCGGGTCCCAGGCACTCGAAGCAGCTATTATCACATCTGGCCAGGGTTAAATCCAGAATTACGTTACTAAACTATTAATTACGGTATTAAACTTTCTTTATATTGATACGGTTTAAATAAAATTAAATAAGGAAACAATCAGAAAATTATGCAACAAAAATATATTTAGTGAAAGTTTTGGGATTTAAGAAAATCATTTTAATGAATTTTTTTTTCCCACAAAAAAACAAGAGAAAGTAAGAAGATAAAGATTCTGAACATCATCTTGATCACAACAAAACCCTTGCCCTGCGGGAATAATGAAAATAGGGAAAACGCCTATAAAAATGGTTTTCCTGATAGGAGAGGGGCTGACAGAGAATGAAAGAACTGAAGAGGGTAAAAGGTCGGGTGAGCAATAAATAATTCAAGGTGTGAGAGCAAAATACAAGGAATGCATCACAACGAGCGAAAGCAGCACACATGTCCGATTCTGTGGCGAGGATTGGCTTTGATGAAAAAAATAAACTGATCGTAAAATAAAAAACATTAACAGAGGATGTTTACGGCTGATTCTTACTTCTCCTTTATACATCTTAGCATTATTTAAAAGTGGCAGCAGAAAATAAACATCATCAGCCAGAAGAGCACCGATGTGTTTGTTCACATTTTTATTCAGGCAGTAGCACATGGTGCTACAGTGTAGATTGTTTTCATAAACTGCAAAAAGTGAAAGGTTTTAAATGTAATCACACTTTATGCCATTAATCCTTTCATTATAATATTCTCCCAGCAGCATATTAATCTTTGATCTTCCCATTTAAGGCTGATCCAAGCACCATAAAGACATAAAGAATATTTAATTATAATTTCAGATCTTTGGTGCTTTGTGTTGTTAAAACTAAAAAACATCAGCTTTTTAAAAAAACGACACTTTTTTTTAGTGCAATATGTTTTTATGTTTTTTCTCTTAAAAATAGTTTTACTTTATTTATATTAATGTAGAGTTTTTAATGACCTTCCACAAAATGAATGAAACTACGTTTTGTGAGTTTTTTATAAAAATACAACAAAATACAATGCTTACCATGTATGGTGAGGACTTGAGCTATTTATGGCATTAATAAAAACAACTTAAAAATAAAAGCAAATACAATTCAGTCTTTAAGAGCCTTTTGTGTTGAATGGGTAAAGGTGGAACAATGTAATACAAACTATATTGCAAAGAAAACAGTTCAGAATGAGTATTTGCTGCTAGACTAGATTAGTGCTGCAAAATATTATTTTAGTAGTGTTGCAGTATCAAAGAACTGCCTGAAATAAATATTATTTAACTGTTGCAGTGCCATGCATCCAGGCTGTCTGTAATATATTTGGTGATTTGTTTAATTCAGCATGAAAAGCAATAGAAGGTAAAGAAGTGCTAAGATGGTCAAGTCAGTAAGAAACAATAGCCAAGTCTCAGTAAAACCTTGCGGTTGAGATGGAAATAATGATTTTTTTCTTCTTTTACAGTAGCTGGACACACTATTATCTGGAGTTTATGTTTGCTATAAACCCAAAGCAAAAAGAAATCAATAATTTTTAAATTATTTTTCTTTATTTACCGAGTTTTGTTACTTTGACACTTCCCGTCATCATCAAATATTTTATGTTTTCCTAGTGAGCAACGCCAACTCTGACAGCAATGAAAATTAAAACTGGCACAGTTGTGTTTATTTCCATAGAAAGTACTCCTAGTTCAGTGATTTTATGCTAAACTGTGACATTTTTTTGGGTGATGCAATATTCAGTTTTTAACTCTGCACATTCAGTTTTTTTTTTTTTCTGCATGCATGCTCAGTTTCCTTCGACATGTGTGATTCTGAGGTTTTAGAAAGACTTTGGCTTCACATTCACAGAGTTTCTTCCTGATCTTATTTTGGCCTTTCTTCAGTATTATGTAGAGATGCTTGCTGAGCAGACTCACTTCTTACAGAACCGCTGCACCTGGCCATTGTCTGAGGTCTGCTCTGACAGGTAGTAGCCAGGGCTGCATGTTAACACGCATCGCCAGTCCTCCAGTAAGTAGTCATCTGCACACTTGGTACACGCTTCTATACCTGTACCTAAAAGACACATCATTTTTTTAAAGCAAAATATGTTGCTGAGGTAGCTGTGTTTTTTTTGTTTTTTGTTTAATCTTGGACTTTCTACCTGCACAGGTGGCACAGGCACGATGACAAAGCTCGCATGTCCTCCTGTGGCCGTTGAAATAGGTTCCAGGATTACAGGTCATCTGGCATTTATGTCCTTGGAGACTGGAAGAATAAATAAAAAAATTAGTTTATAACTCCATCATCCTCCTGGGTGGCACACAGAAGAGCAGCAGAATATTTGCTGCATGTTCTGGACCAACATAAATCAGCCTGTTTTGACACGCTACAAGTGGTTTTGGCCTTTGAGCCAGATGTATGGATAGAGGTCAGCTAGGAAGCAGGTTTGGAGGTTATAAAGTCCCTTTTTGTGAAGTCACAGTGAGGACAGGTTGGTGCGTCTGTTGCACTGAGCTGAAAAACAGCTGGAAAGCGTTAGCAAAAGTTTCCCAGAAACAATCTGGTCCCCTCTTCCTCCCTGGCTCTTAACAAGACTAAATGGAGGAGGGGAAGCTGAGCGTGTGCATGTGTGTGTACAAGGTCCTTTTATTTTTTTTACTGTGATCTCAAAGCCGTTCCGGGGAAATTACGGCCTCCGAGTGTCTCCACCTCCACCTCTGGCTACACTGAACACTTAAAAGTTGAGTTTGAGACTTCCAGACTGCAATGTGTTTTAAACGCTTCTCAGGAGTTTCCCTCATGACCTCGGAGGAATGTCACCACTTTAAATCATGATATCCTCTCTGGAAGGGGCCAAACAAAATGAAATGGAAAATTTAGAAAACACTTGAGGTTAAATTAAAGTGTCTTTAAAGAGAAACATTTAACCCAGAACAGCTCATCAAAAACGTACATTAATTTAAAAAATACTAAATTAAAAAAAAAGATTTTCAGGGAAACAAGATTGATTATTTCATGTTGCAAAACCAAACAAAAGCTTACTGTAGAAAATTAACCTGAAATAGACAAAATCTCTTTTGCTATCTCTGTTGCAAAAGCTTGTCGTATTGAAGGCTCAACATTTCTAATCAGTAGTTTTATTTTTTTCCTCGACACCTGAGTCCCATCAAGTTTAAACTGCTCCGTATTGCTTGAATACAAATATGACCACATAGCTGAATGAGACAGTAAGGGGTTGACTTAGTTAAATGAGCACAGCTGTCTGATCTGATACAGTTCAAACTAATGATTATTAATATGCTAATGCTAAACGAAAAGAAAAGAAGTGGCCGGGGAGAGGGAAGTCTGGGCCTCCCTTCTGAAGCTGCTACCCCCGCAACCCGACCCCGGATAAGCGGAAGAAGATGGATGGATGGATGGATGGATGGATGGATAAATTACTCTGTTCAGTATCTGGGTCGAGACACCCTAACACTGTGCCTAAGCTCTCGGGTTTTACAGCTTCGGTTGCAAAATTTGAGCAAATTTAAAGTTTGCAAACTTTCCATGGATTACTCAGAGGAATAAGTTAAAATAAGTAGCAAAAAATGGGGACTATAAAATATAGTTCTTCAAGTGGATTTTAGATGCAGTTACAGTATACAGAATACAGTTACAGAATACAGTACAGACCAAAGGTTTGGACACACCTTCTAATTCAATGGGTTTTCTTTATTTTCATGACTATTTATAAGGCAAGAAATCCCACTTATTAACCTGACAGGGCAACACCTATGAAGTGAAAACCATTTCAGGTGACGACCTCTTGAAGCTCATCAAGAAAATGCAGAGTGTGTGCAAAGCAGTAATCACAGCAAAAGGTTGCTACTTTGAAGAAACTAGAATATAAGGGGTGTTTTCAGTTGTTTTACACTTTTTTGTTTAGTGCATATTTCCACATGTGTTATTCATAGTTTTGATGCCTTCAGTGTGAATCTACAATGTCAATAGTCATGAAAATAAAGGAAACTCATTGAATTAAAAGGTGTGTCCAAACCTTTGGTCTGTACTGTATATTTTAGCATTTTGACAAAAAACAACCAGATTTTATGAGGTTACATTTGGTTATTCCTATTCTATATCTCAACAGCAAGTAAACAGCATATTGCTTTCTGCAGAGGTGTTTAGGCCACATAGCAAATTACCAATTTTCAGAAGATTCCGATAAATTTCCAAAATTCCTATGGATACTTTCCCACTTGGAATACTTTGAGTATTTTGGAAAATTTACTATACATTTTTCTCCTTCTTGCAAATATATTTGCAGCCATTTCAGTGTGCCAGAGGGCAAAAAAACAGAAGTAAATATGTAAAGGTGAGAAAAAATTCACATTAAAATTCATAAAACAAAGTGATCTGAAAGCTATTCTGTGTGTATTTAAATGGTTACAATATTGTGAGGTAGGCAAAAACCAAAACCAGCATTGCAATAAATGAAGGTGAAGAGAAATATTCAAATGTTTGTCTAATGTAAAGAGCAACAGTTTTGACATATGATGTGCAGCGGTTCTGTAAGAAGTACTCATCATATTATCTTTATAAAAGAATTAAAATAAATGTGGAAGTGTAAAACCACCCTGTCTCATGTATTTACAAAAGGTTAAAATATAAGCTAATGTAAAATAATTTATTGTCAGTCTCATGTTTTCTTTGCTTACCTCATCCCAGGTTTACACTCAGTGCAGATATTGGAGGCTGAACATCTCTTACAGTTCTCCTGACATCTTCTGCAAATGTTGGAATCTGTAGGACACACAGTGTCCGCATCATAATTAGGGGCTGACCTGGAAACAGTGTTCCTGCATACATTTGGTGAGATGTGTAGGTTGAAAAGTCATCAAAACAAGAGGATTTATGACAGGTGCTAGAAAAGATTGCTAGAAAATATTAACATGTTAAAGACTCAAGAATAACATAAATATCAAAACTTGAAAACTGACATGTCTAGTGAACAAAACATATTTTTTCACAGTTTTTGGAAAATGTAGGAAACACTTCTGCAAGTACCAAAAGAGAATAAAGGCTACGCCACACTTTCACACAATCCTCAGCTGCCAAAGAAGAGAGAAAAAGAAAGAAATATAAATTGAGAAACAGGAAAGTCTCTGGCTCCTACATATTTTCCTTTCAGAATGCCAAAAACAATATGTATATAAATTTAATGTCAGTATTTTAAATATGGAACTTGCAAAAACATCAGCGAGTCAGGAGGAACCAAAGAAAAACAAACAGATTGATGGATGACTGGATGGACGAAAGGATGCATGGCTGGATGGACACACCGATGGATAAACGGTTGGATGGATGGCAAATACATCGAATGATTGATGAACAACGGGTGAATAGATGGAAGAATTTGTGAATGCATGGATATACACAACTTTTAGAAAATGGGATAAGCTTGAAATACTTTTTTTAAAGTCCATTTTCTGTTTTCAGCCAGATCTCCAAATGACTAAAATCAAACTTGGAACTGTGTAGAAACCCTGTTTGTAATTAAGTTTATAATACAATAAAGGAACAGACGCATTTCCTTTGCTTATCTAACTTTATCGTCACTTAGAGTTCTTTAGAAGGAAAAACATTAAATAATGAATCTGTCAATGTGATGGATGGAGGAGGAATTCACCTCCTTTTGCTGCCAGAGTGATAAAAAAGGAAACTAGTTTGCTCATTTGAAAACCAAACATTAAATTGTGGCACCGATTCAAAGGAAACAGCATCCACTTCAACTTGGCCTGGTGGAATAACGATGGGATTTGGATCAGATCATTTCAGATCTGCAGCCAGGGTTTACACTAAGCTGGCTGTAAACACACACTCATAATTAGAAGATTTACACCAAAAAAAGGTCATTTACAAAGCTTTAGTCTTTTGTACTTGATCTGCTTTCAAAACTGGCATATGTCTCAAACATAAGGCAAATCAATCAGTAGGTCCTTTCCGTGTTTATGTTATAATGTAAATGAATAGATTTGGAATGACTCAATGCACAGAAAAGACCCTGATCAAAATCTAAAGGCAATCCTGTAGGTCTGTTTCATTTTAGTTTAGTTATTTTACAGTAAAACATCTTTACTACCACATGCTTTTTCTTTTTTTCCTAATTGGATTCAGCAAGTGCAGGAAAATAAACACACGGCTAGACATTACATCAAGGGTAAAACGGCATCACTGTGAGTCCAGGAGTAGAAAAACAGTTTTGCAGAGTACTCTTTTTTTTGTAAGGCAGGTGGTAGACAGATGTTTCTAAAAGTCTACTTTGCTTCGCCATCTCTGGAAAACCGTTTTCACAGTGCAATACCTTCCACCGTGCTTTTATCTCAGGGGCCATGAGCTTACAAACGATCAATAGAGAGAAAAGGATTCTGGCTGGACAATTAACAAGATTGGTCCAATCTGCCCTCAACAATTTGTTTGGAAACAAACACTTCACTGCCAACACATCTACTCGTTTCTTAAAGCTTTTTATGGAACTAGTGATCTTTATTTAACAGCAGCTCAACAGAAAGAAGAGCAGAGAGAGAAGGGAAACGCATCATATTATTCAGAGAACTGCAGCGCCACTGTTCTGCCACATGTGGCGCTCCATCTGCTCACTAGCTAAGCCAGGAAGAAAAAGGCGCACCACTATCAAGGTAGAAGCCATCAGCACAGTTGGCAGCGCACGTGTTGGAGCCCTCGATGAGGTGGTAACCCGTCCTGCACGAGATGCACTGGTCGCTCCGACTGCCGACACACGTCTCGCACATGGAGGAGCATTTCTTGCAGCGCTTCCTGTCGTCACGGAAAAATCCACTGGGGCACTCAGAGACACACATCCTGGGGCGAGACGGGAGCAGAGGAGGGAAACCAGGTGAGAAAGAGGTTGAAGAACTTCACAAAGATGAACTCAGAAATATTTATATGCATAAAGAGTTAAATAAAATGTTTTCTCCCGTCCCTGCCTGACATTAAATCAGGCTAATTTAGTTCAGCTAGGATTACCAAAATTATCCCCATTTTCAAAATTTAAAGCAAAGTTTCTATGTGGCTGAGACCTGGGCTTTGCGATTCCAAAACGTTACATTCTTGTCCTCAAGACATTTTCCTTTAATGGCTTGTTTAGAGTCAATGTCCGTTTTAAAGATCCATTTTTGGCCAAACTTTAACGATGTGTTGCTTTAATATATTAACATGTTATTGTTTCATCATTATGCTACATATTTTGTTTAGTGCATCAGTGCCTCCTGCAGCAAAACACTCACACAGCATGATAGTGCCACCACTGTGCTTCACACTTGGGATGATGTTCTAAGGGTTTGCAAGTTCAATATTTCTTCATCCAAATGTAAACAGTCATTACTGTCAAATATAAAACCTCATAAAACGTGTCTCAAAAAATTTAAGTCTTGGCCCTCAAATGCAATTAATCTGGACGTTTTATGTTGTGTTTGTAGCAGCTGCTGCTTTTCCGAGCGACCTTTTATGGTCAAAGGCTAATACACACACTGTAACAAGAAGTTTGCCTCCTGATGTACTCACTCATGTACAGCACTTTAATACTTGCAAATAATTGATTAAAGTAGATAAATGAGGAACATTCAGTCATCTGGAATCTCATTTTCCTTTGATTTTTCCATACAGTCACACAAAGGAGTAGTTTGTTTGAGGTGCTGCCCTAAACTACATTCACAGGTGTTCGTACAATTAACTCAAGTGTTCTGAATTAAAATATCTCACATGTAAAAAAGCCATAACATTACTATCATCTGATATTTTCCACATTGTTTTAAGGCACAGTAATCTTGGTGTATGTAAAAGTCTGACTTTGAAGAGAGGGGGAAAAAATGATCCCACTCCAAAAGAATCTCTTATTCACACATTTGGCAAATAAAAAAAAAAACCCAACTTGATAATAGTAACAGTCAAACTAAGAAGTCATTGTCAGACTGTAAAAAAGATTGTGTTTTATTCTAAAGTGAATGTAAACATCTGGTTTTAATTGCATGTAATAAAATATTCTGGTTTAGATTCCATTAAAATTTAAAACAGGAGTTAAAGCTCATAAATGTATAATGAACACTATCACACAGTTTAATGGTATATTAACAGGATCACATTGTTCGGCCACATCCTACAGATAATGTGGCAAACACGAGCTCTAAATGTGTTAAACTGAACCAGAAATAATCATATTTCACTGAGTTGGGGCAGACAGATGTGGAGGTGTAATGGGCCAGTTTGCGTGCGTGCAGGTGAACATCTGCCGGATTACATCAGCACGCCTCGTCACCCAGAGGCTCCTTTCCTTAGGTGGAGAGACCTCTGAAGTCCTCAGCAGCACAGAACACACACACAGTTCAAGCCTTAGTCACACTCTGCAGAAACCTCTGCCAGAAAGCACATATGGAACATGTCAGACACTGAATCTATGTGTGAAAGCACACGCTGGCTGCAATTGTGCCGAACTGTTAGAGTCCGCTTTCTCGTCAAGCTGAAGCCGACAGACGACTTGTAGCGCATGCTGTCCTAATCCAACTATAATTTATAATTTTTAATCAAAGTCAATCAGATTCACTTTCTAAGATTTAGAGATTACATCACTTTAATGAAACATCAATGTCAGACAATCACGCAAACCTCTTAAAGATTTAAATATTCATGCATCACGTTTTTCTTTCCGATAGAAACCAAAAAAAGTCCCATTGGACAATAGAAGTCCATGAATTTGAGTTCACATACACATCCAAATAAAGATATTTAGTGGGATTGTGAACTAGAAAAGAGGAACATGAGATGATTCATGCTTTTCTTTGAAATTGTCAGACGTTTTAAAACAAAAAAAGGAAAACTTCTAATCAAAGAGCCCAGCACCTTTCAATAAACAGAGACCATCTAAGATGTGTGTTGTTGTAATTATCTGAACATCCTGCCCCTTCCTGCCATCACTCCCCTCCAATCTCCATTCATCAATTCCTCCCTGTGCGGGCAGAAAAGGCCAGCACATCTCTAAAGTGGGCCGATGTTAAGCTTCAGCTAAGCTTTCACGTTCTCATTCACCTGCATTGCTTTGCCTTTTATCTGCACAGAGGAGCGCCAACACAAAGGCAGGTACCACACACTTTGATCCTAATGGGATTCGAGTAACACAAGAAAATCACATCTGCATATTTACAGCCCACACTCACAAATCATGTTTATGATTTATAATTTAGAGCAAGAAATGACAAACTAACACAGTGCGACAGGAATAAACGTCTCTACAGCCACCGTGTCACAGTAACGACAATTAAAGTGTCAAACTGTGGAAACAGACAGGAGTCCTTATTTCACACAGAGGACAAGTTATTTATGATGAGACAATGCAGATAAAGTCACAACTTGTCAGTAATGTTGGAGGCAAAATTTAAAGCTGGATCAACATTTCCTGAGGAAACTATAACTAGAACAGTAGAAAGACAAATAGAAACCAGTTACAACATGTTTGGAGAAAAAATGTATTAGGCCTTAAAGTTACACAACTATTGGATTCAATTCTACATATAAATGAACTATAACATATGTGATGTATGCATTAAGGATGTTTTATGAAAATAATTAAAAAAAAAAATAACTCTTCTGCTAGGTACAGATACAGTGCCTTTTACAAGTCTCAACACTTTGCTTTGTTCATGTTACAACTACAAACTTGTCATATTTATATTTAGGAAAAATTCTGTACTCAGGACTTCGTTGTATTCAGATCTACCACATATAATCTCTATAAAATGCAACAAAGTTTGTCTGTAAGGTGAAAATGAGTTAACAGGGAATTTCTGAAAAATAAAGCAAGCATGACCGTACAGGGGGAAACTGGATTTTGAAATGTGTAAAGAAATGATTATTTTACATCTGCTATGGTCAAGAGGCCAGAAAGATCTGAACGGGTTTTAAATTGATTACAGAATCATCTGTAATCAATCTTCATAAATTAAAAATCTTTTAAAATATATATTTTTATTTATTTATTACTGCATTCTTCATTGTTTAACAATTTGTTATCTGTAGTTGAGGGTTTTCACAGTTGTTCTATTTCAAAATTCCATATTTTTCTACGACCAAATGTTCAGATATTTTTCTCACCATTTTATAGCATTCAGGAAGTTTGGGTGCAAAACATTTACCTTGAAAATTCTTGTACAACTTAAAGCTTTTATTATTGATATGTTCCACAGATCATTGCATGACCAGAGTCTGAAGTTTGCTCAGTCTGCTTCAAAGGGCTGTTTTCCTGCTTTTTTCTGTCATCTGCACTGACTTGTCAGATCAATCACATTTAAAAAAAAAATCTAACATGCTTAGATGTCTTAAATTAAAGATGATTTCATAAAGAACACTTTGATGCTTTCATTCTGTAGTAAAAAATATATTTTTAAACAAAAGTCATGGTTTATGTGGGATCAAAGCCAACATCCAGTTTAAAAACCTGATATAAAGATACAAATACGGTTTGAAATTGAAAATATGTTTGAACATGTGTATATCTGTGCAGAACAGACAAAGTCTAAGTGTGAAGTGGCAAATTGAGAATAAAGAAAATGATTTAAAACATAAATCAAGAAGAAACACTTTTTGAACTTGGCACACTTGTAAGTACCACAGTAGGATGGCAAAGTCCTGCCAAGATTTATATTTAAACCCACATTGAAGCGTTTCGGATCACAGTCTCTCCAGATCTGTGGCTGAACCACAAACATAAATGACAAAATATTCTTGGGTTAATAAATGAGGGCAAATGTGTGACAATTTGTTCAAAGTGAGAACAAATTTCTAGTTTATTTTGGTTGTCATGTTAATAAATATGCTTAATCGTTCAATACTTTCCAAACATCTCTTTTCTCTCTTTTACAACGAGGTGAAATTAGCTTTGGATCCATGTTCTCTTTGAATCTTTCCACTATTCCTTCCCTTGAAAACAATTTGTAGATCGAGTAGATTAATATCAATACATCATTATTTTTAAAATATTTTGCAAAGCAAAGAAAGAAAGAACCTTTCTGTAATGTTCTAAATCAGACAGACCTGGTGTTGTTCTTGAACTTGAGGAAGTAGTGGAGGCAGTTGATGCAGTGGTGCGGTCCGGGACCCTCACAGCCATTCTCGTTGCATTCAGCATCACAGGGACCTGGAAACGGACAGAAGAAGCCCCTCAGTGAAACCCCCAAAACAACATCTGGACTGACTAATGATAACTTTCTATCAAAAATAAGCCAGTTCAGTCCATTACGCCACACAAACTCCCATGTTGTGGTATATTAAAAAAACTATTAAACCCGATTGTTTTTTTTAATTTATGGTGATGCTGCAGTGTGTTTTGTATGATTCACCGTTGTACTCCTCAGTGAACTCCTCCTCAGGCTGCAATGAGTCTGTGAAGCGATCCTTTTGCTGAGTGGAGTACGGGTGGACAGAGGTGCCATACAACACCAGAGACCACTCCTTCAGCTTCCCTGTGTAACACAGACTCCTGGTGAAGATCAACCCCAGGCAGGAATTACCTTCGACTGACCAGGATTACTACATGTTTCCCTTATTGAGTTCTGTGTCCTGCAAGTCAAATGTTCACATCTTTCAAAAGTGTTCCAGATTTAAATAAACAATGGGACGGGAAATTTTCACAAAATTCTCATGTAATGCTCCGAAAATTTGATTAAGTTTGCATCCAGGTCAAATGTTTGCTACAGATGCTCACATTCCTAACAAAAATGTAGTTAAAATCCTGCTGAACCAAATTTTTGATACCAGTTAACAGCAGTGCAGTTTTTACCAGGCACTTTCTGGCTGCGGAGTTGAGAGGGCGAGTCGTAGATCTCCAGGATCCAGTCGCCTGCTGCCTTCTCTCCCCAGCAGTGGGTGGTCATGAATTCCCAATTCTTAAAGCCCTCCATGGAGTGATCAAACAACCTGTGCATTAAAAATATACACCCCACACACACGCACGCACACGCACGCCAGGATACACACACCCCACAGATCCAAGTCTGATTAGTAATGAACTTAAGTGCTCCAAATAGCAGAGCAATCAGGACAATTCACACTCAGCAAAATGGAATTAGCTTCTAATAAACACAAACAGGGCTGTGACTTATGGCATTCCGGATTCTGTCTGGAAGAATTTAGTAGCAATCAGAAGGCGTAATCATTCAGCTAAAACTAAGGTGTTTACAGTAATTAAAGTTAAAGGCAATGAAAGCTGAACACAAGCTGCAGCAGTAAAGCCCAACAACAAAACAATGCGCTCTCTACAGGAACAGCGTAGACCTGAATGCCTCATAAATCCAAATTAATGTTTGAAACCCAATGAAAGGTCACAGGTAATCCAGAAGAAGCCAACGTGCAGCAATTAAAATGTGAAGCAGAAAACGTAGAGATGACCCAGAGTCTTCAAACAGAAAGTATTCTGTGTAAACTTCTCTCCATGCATACAAACTGTTGGCCCAGTTGTCCATTCTTAATTAGCAACATCTGCAGCTGTAAAAGAACAGCCTCATCTGGCCGGGCGCGCGGCCACAGCATGGAGGGCGGGGACGCGGACAGATAAGTGAAGCTGGTGAAAAACATAATGACTTACAGAGGAAGAAAAAAATTCAACCTTAGTTGATATAAAATTTTCATATTTTCCCCGCACGCTTTAACCTTAAATTAGGCTTAATTTATCTTTTGTAGAAAAATTATTTGTTTGGGCAAATAATTGATATTTCCATAAATGCCAGAAGAATAAATAATTTTTTAATTTTTCTAGATATTTTCTTTTTACTTTTTTGAAAAATCAGAGGTTTACGTACACTAAGGTTATTGTGCCAATTAAAAAGTGCTAGTGCCTTTGTGAGCTTCTTATAGGTTAATTGACAACATTTGAGTTAACTGGAGGCAAACCCATTGATATATTTTTAAAAGCAGGCCTAAAACGCACCACCTCCTCCTGGGACATTATGAAAAACATCTAAATAAACCAGTTAAGACATCAGAAAATGACCTCTAAAGATGTGATTCATCCTTGGCTTCAATTTTCAAATGCCTGAATGTTCCACATTCATCCGTGCAAATTATCATATTCAAGTACAAACAGCATGGAAATGTCTGTGCCATTAAACCACACAGTAAGCAGACAGGTTCAATGTCCCAGATAGGAATGTGTTTTGGGCTGAAATGCTTGGTTCAACCCTAAAACAAAAGCAAAAGGCCTTGTGAAGACGCTGGATGAAGATGGAAGATGGCGCTACAGTAAAACAAGTTCCTTATCAACATCTGCTGAAATATGCAAACTGTAGTCTGGATTTTTATGTTGTCCTTATTTTCTGATTAAAGCAAATTTTAATGTTTTGCCTTATGAAGAAGAGGGAAGGCTGCAAGCCTGACAACCCCATCCAGAATGAGAAGTATGAGGGTAGCAGCGTCATGTTGTTTGGGTGATGCGCTGTGGGAGGGACTGGTGCACTTCACAAAATAGATGGCATCTTGAGGAAAGAAGTTTATGTGGAAATACTGAAGCAGCATATCTAGATGCAAGCCAGGAAGTTATAGCGTGTGCATAAATGTGTCTTCTAAATGGAAAACAACCCTCAACATGCTGGCAAATTATCTGCAACGATGTTTAAAAACAAGTAGCTCTGTGACGTGGAGGGGAAATCAGAAAAAAACGTGTAGGCAGAGCAGAAAAGCTGAATGTGAGGAAGATGGCCTACAAAACCTGAATCTGTTTCATTGTCAGACATCCACATTAAAGTATCGAGTCCTCAACAAGCATTTACATTTTTGAAAAATTGCAGCTGAAATAAGAGAGTTTCTTTTCTATTTCACAAGATGCCCAAATGCCCAATTCATCTAGGAAATGTTACAAATTCTGTCATCAATAATGACAGCTGGCCTCAACAATACAACCAGGTTTGACAACATCTTTAAAAATGAACACAGCTGACCATCCACGGCTTTTTCTGTTCTGTACCTGTTGGCGAGCAGCTGCGACTTGGTCCCCGACGGAGAGGTCAGGTTGATCGACAGATCCCCACGACGAGGGTGCGTGATTGTTATGCGTACAACCACATGCTCCAGGTAGATCACTTTGAGGTTGGGATTGTCCGAACATCCAGTCGCCTTGTACACGGAGCGCACCAAGTGCTCCGGACGGATGGTTCTGCTGGACAGGAAGGAGGGAATTAGTAGGTCAACATTAGCAACACATCCACGGGTATAAATGATGCTTTAAATTCAACGACTGAAGGGAAAACTGGATCAGTGAACACAAACAATGAGGAACCTTTTGGGTTCTATGTCAAATGCTTGTTTAGTTGGATGGACTGCTGCAAATCCAGGACTTCCTTAAGTAAATACCTTTTCACTAATTGGTTTTTAAGAATGACAAAAATCTACCCTAATCCCTCATTATAATCATTTAAATCAAAAAAGCATCTTCCCTTCACACTTCTCACTTCTCAAGTTTCTTTATTTTCTATAAATTGACTTCTTCTTGGGATTCATCAGCATCCTAGATGGTCACTTCCTCCACATCAAAGTCCTCCTCTTCATTTCCACTGTAGAGTGAGGCTTTCGTACGGCCAGTAAATTTTTCCACTCTCAAATTCATGAGCCTATTGCTACTCTTTTGTTTCAAAATATTACCCTTTTTTTAGGCATGAAATTCTCTTAGTAACCATAAATTTTCATGACAAGTTTCCATTCTTCCACCTAGATCTACCCGAGGACCTACGATTACAACCATCAAGTTTTGCTGTCATTGCAGCAATCAATAACACTTCATTTAAACTGAACAGTGCCCAAAGTTTCCCATTTCTAAATGTCCATCCTGCTAAAAAGCTGTATGTGATAAGATAAAGAGAAATATTTGCTGAATCTGCGATGCACTGCTCAGCGGCACAACCACCTCAGAACAGCCAACACAAACATTTAATGGCCACTTGAATAACATTTGCAGTATGATCTAACACCACAGCAACACAACACCAAAACCACGGAGAGAGCCAGTAAAAAAAACAACGCATATCTTCCTGCCAGCTCAGGGTATTTTTATGCCACAACTGTGTAAGAATTCGAAGCACCAGATCGATAAAATATCAGGAGGTTCATCAGAGTGAAACAAATTACCATGATTTGTGTTGTCACTGACGTGTGTCCTCCCATCTTGTCTTAGAGATGATTTAATCAAATTCCTTCTCGTCTCGCCTAACAATCACAGTGATGACATGTTTACCGACAAACCGATCCAGCATGGATATTTATCTTCTAACCAATAATCCCTCTGAGGTAATATGCAGTTGGTCTCTGATTACTTGGAAAAAGAGGCACGACATGCCAACACGTTCAAAGAATAACTGATATTAAACATATTAAAAACTCACTGACATCAATTATCAATACTAATATTGATTGGCTTGTTAATTGAAAAATCCAGTTTAAACGTATAGTGGATGTTAAAAAGCTGCTTAAAGGAGCAAAAGTTATAAAATCAGTTTTGAATAAGTGATTTATCAATTTAAAATGAAAATTTAAGCAAAACATAAAAAACTGGTATAACTTTTTTCCACTTTAGCTCTAGCCACTACAAGCCTGACCTGTCCTACTGAAGGAGTCAATAACAATTTAAACATAAAAACACAGAAAAACAGCAAACATTATCTGGAACAGACTACTCTGAATGAGCAGCAGTCGCTTTGGACGCCTGTCTGGGGAGTATGGAGCCGATAGAACAGCTCTGGCCTCTCCATGACACAGCTCAGATAACTGAGTCGTACGCATGGGACAGAGCACAGCAGATGCACAGCTGATTACTACCAGCTTGATTGCACAAAAATGATTTCTTTTTGTTTTGTTTTGTTTTTCTGGCGCATACTCCAAGCAGAGTGCAGAGGATCAGCTGCAGAGCAGCAACACTAAAGAAGAGGGGAAGGTCCGGTCAGATGGTGTGAAGGAACACGGCATTGAGCTGATGTCTGCCCTGACTGTCAACATTTCTGCTAGAACCACGACTACAAGTCACATAGACACTCTACTTTCAAAATAAAAATACCGATGTACAAAATATAGTTGATATTAGACATGAATTAACAGATTTCCAAACTTTTGGATTCATATGAAATGTTCCAGTTTTTAATTGAGACAGAATCATAAGAGGTTTTTCCTTCGTTTTAGTTCTACGTCACAGATAAATTAGGTTTTTATTTTCTAATTGCATACCTCTTGCTGGATAGAGATCCAGTTTTCTCCAACAACAATTAAAGAACCTCCAAGTGTCAATTCACAAAACAGAAGGAACAAGAAAGCTTAAATGACAGGGTTGCTTTATTCATTTCACGCTTTAGCCCACATATATTACAAGACTGTAAAAGGCTTGAAGATCACTGGATTTGACGTGAGTCCGACTTTACATAGGGCCTATATGAAGAGACTTGTGCAGTGAAGCAGGACAGACAAAATGACACAGATAACGCTGCATTTTCTGTCCGTGGAGGCTTCAGCTGAAAGCAAACCAGTCCAGGGCCCTGAGTTCAGCCAGCCTAATACAGCACAGCGCTCAGGCTTCCAGCTGCATCAAGAATAACAAGCTGTGAAGTCCTGGCTCTCTCTGAGTAAGAGTGTGTGTGCATAGTAAAGGTCTTATGTGAGAACCACCCTGCCAGAACTAATGCTTGGCCCCTATCAAGGTACAGCTTGCACAACCGTACTCTAAAACACATGCCGGTGCAAAACACTGGAGACAGAAAAAATGAGAAAAGACTTTACAGCTGAGAGAGAAAGAATGGAGCAGACAGAGAAAGAGGTTCCTGAGCGAGGCACAAACCAGTTCCCATTTACACAGCAACCATATTTGATAGGGATGCACAGATATTAAAATCTGGGCAGATACTGATGCTGATGCAGCTGATAACCAATATCTACCAACATTACTTACATTTTCCCTACCCTTTCAACATCATGAAAAATCTACCGTACTGCTGACATCACTATCACAAGGCCAATCCCCTTCCCTCCTAAAACACACACACTAAATAAACGTTAGTAATTATTATTATGAAAATAA
Organism: Xiphophorus maculatus; assembly: GCF_002775205.1. Classification (NCBI taxonomy): domain Eukaryota; kingdom Metazoa; phylum Chordata; class Actinopteri; order Cyprinodontiformes; family Poeciliidae; genus Xiphophorus; species Xiphophorus maculatus. The sequence continues at coordinate 16,811,867 of NC_036454.1, forward strand.
TCAGTCGATAACGATAGCAATGCCAATATATTGTGCATCCTGAATAATTGATCCACTGATGGATAAAAGTTGCAACACACACAAATGTGGAACATTTGATAAAAGTACACTAAACCTGCAGCTCATCTGGCCTTTTAAGTCCAAATTAAATGAGTAAATACAAAAAGTTGTTGTAAAATGATGATTTAATTTATTAACGAAGAAAAGCTATTAAAACCAACATTAAAATAATCCAGTGATTTCTAGTGAAAATTGTAAACAGCTTACAAACTATGAAAACCTGCCGGTCAAAATGTTAGTCTTCACTAATGCTCTTTTCTCCTCACTGTTTATTGCCTTATTTAATAGCCTGTGCACCATCTGATTGTGATTATGCTGCACCTGATTTGTCTGTCGGCGGTCTCCACGCAGACTTGTTGGGCGGGGACGTGCTTCCATTGCTCCGCCTCCTTCACCATCGCCTCAGCATCCATAAGGCCAAAGCCGTACAGGTGGCTGACTGCAGAAACAAGGAATGTTTTAGTGGTTTTAATCTGTATGCAGACAAACATACAACATAAGGAAAACATGTGACTGCAAGAATGAAATCATTCTCTTCTCTTTTCTCTTTACCCCCACATTCCATTTTCTTTGAGCGTTAGTATTTGTCAGTATTGGTTTCAGTAAAATCCATATATCTGGTCAAATACGCTATTTGCATGCAGTGCATTAATGTATTAATGCATATCGCCAGCCAAATGCTGCACATTAATAAAGTGATGATGACTGTGATTCCATATGTTGTGCAGCTATTTTTTATTCCAGTATATTACATAACACAAATGTACATGGAAAGTTTTTGCTTAAACCGATTCCCTGCAGATTTTCCGATTTAAATATTAGATGAGTCATAGAATATTACTAATATTTAAAAAAAAAAAATCAAACTACTGCCCAACTGATTGCTACATATAATGTAGTGTGAAATTCTTTCATACATCTACCCCCCCTTCTGTCACTTGGAAAGTCTCCAGGCAGCAAGTCTGCTGCCTGGCTGACCCTTAGTTCCCACTCTCCTGGTTTCTCTCCAACACACACTTTCATACGCTCCCTCTCTCTCTCACTCTCACACACACACACCCACACACACATTCAGGTATGCGTTAATCATGCACTGAAAGTTACAAAACAGCACCCACCACATGGACCCTGACAGATGGCAGCTGGCGGCACACCACTTAGCAAGCAAGAACTGAACCTTTGGAGAAATTGCTCAAGGCCTTTTATCTCACTAAAGAAAATCTGTGGTAAAAATAAGTTATGTATCCAAACTGATGAGGTGATTAAAGAAAATGACAGTAAAATTCATGATAAAAGATGGGAGATAATAAATGACTGTCTAGTAAAAGATTGTGAATCTTTTCATTTATGTGGTGTTGCAAACTGCTGCTGATTTTATCTTGCTACAGATAATCAGTTCTGGGAAAGATGAAAACATCTTCCTTTCTGAGATGTCCAAAGGTTTCATAGCATGTACTTATTAACATTATTTTACATCCTTTCAGTGCATCTTTAAATCTAACTCACAGGTTTATTTTTCTGCTAATCTCAATCTTCTTTTAGGTATTGTTTTTAGTGCAAGACTTATTTTATAGCATCATGGATTAAAAGTCATCTAAAACTGCGGTGCAGTTACCTCACACAATCAAAACAGGTGCAAATTATAACACCACCCCACACCCTATCACACATATGGGACAGTGCTTATGTTCTTTACAGCAAACCGCTTTCTCACTGCTATTAAACTGTCCACTGTCACCACATGCTTCCGCAGGAGATAGGATGATAGAAAGTCAAACTCAATGAAATCATCTGGTTTAAAAGGGCAATATGACATGTTTTCCAGGCATATAGTACCTTTTATAGCACAATCAAGTAACTATGATATCTTCAATTGTTATTAAAAAAAATACTGTATATATCAAACACGACTTAAGAGAAGTTTGACATTGCAATTCAACGTCATGAAATTGGGCTTCTGTCTCTTTAAGAGAGAAAACGTGGAGGGACCTCTGAATGGCTGCCACAGGAGATTAAGGGATTTCTCAAAAATGCATGAAAGAATCAAGGCTACAATCCAGATGTGTTTATAAAGAGGGAATAACATTTAACGCAATCTAAAGGTCAAAAAAAGTCACATTTATATAATACACCCCTTTAATTAGGTTGACTTTTTCCCAATTGGCCTTTGTAGCCAAATTAAACCAGCATCAAACTGGAATGTATATAATTTTTACAGTTGAATTTTTGTCTTGTATTTTCCTGTAAAATGCCTTAAGTACGGTGGCCGACAGGTGCAAATGCGCAGCAAAAGAGAAAACATGCAAACAAAAAAGAAGACACCCCCGAATGAAATGCAGCAAACAAAAAGAGAGACGCAAACACCCCCGAATGAAATGCAGCAAATAAAAAGAGAGACGCAAACACCCCCGAATGAAATGCAGCAAATAAAAAGAGAGACGCAAACACCCCCGAATGAAATGCAGCAAATAAAAAGTGTTGAAAACGGAAGTGCTCCAGACCACTAGGGGGAGTCAAAGAAAATAGTATTCATTTCTATGGGACCAGATGCAAGATTCTTCTTCTTCTTCTTCTTGGTATTTATTGGCGGTTGGCAACAAACTTACAGTAGCATTACCGCCACTTACCAGTATGGAGTGTGGTTCGAGATGGTCTATAAACTTTCACTTTCTACCTTTTCCCTCCATTAACTCCTGATTAAACATACCCCCACACATACACACCTGCTTATATTATCCAACTTGCTTATAACTTTATATACCCCTCTTTGATATTCTTTACACATTCACACCCAACTTGCTCTACTCATATCCTATGAAATAGCTTTGTTTTTTTAAGATACCGAATAATTATTTGAATATGTCTACTCCCGAAATCTCTCCTCAAAAATTCTATTAAATTAAACCTTTCTTTAATACCTACACACTCTCTCAGCATGCATCTTCTCTCTTCTTCATACTTACAACACTCTAAAATAACATGCTCTATTGTTTCAGACTTCTCACAATAATCACACTTTCCAGATGCAAGATTCAGAGAGATACCTTTACTTTCTTTCAAATTTCTTTCTCTGAATCTTGCATCTGGTCCCATAGAAATGAATACTATTTTCTTTGACTCCCCCTAGTGGTCTGGAGCACTTCCGTTTTCAACACTTTTTGTTTGCTGCATTTCATTCGGGGGTGTTTGCGTCTCTCTTTTTATTTGCTGCATTTCATTCGGGGGTGTTTGCGTCTCTCTTTTTGTTTGCTGCATTTCATTCGGGGGTGTTTGCGTCTCTCTTTTTATTTGCTGCATTTCATTCGGGGGTGTTTGCGTCTCTCTTTTTGTTTGCTGCATTTCATTCGGGGGTGTCTTCTTTTTTGTTTGCATGTTTTCTCTTTTGCTGCGCATTTGCACCTGTCGGCCACCGTACTTAAGGCTGCATTTGTTGTGCATCTAAAGTTATATAAGTAAATACATTTAATCAAACCATTCTTACAACTAAAATGTTCCATTTTATTGTTTATCCATCAACACATTTTTCCAGCTGTCCACTGGCCAGACAATGTGACCTTTATCAAACTGCAGACAGCAGGTTTCTTCCTGGTGGATCGAAGTCTTCATTTCGCAGCTCGGCCATGCCCACACTTGAGTTCACCGTTCTCTTGATGGTCGACTCATTAACACCAACATTGGCAATTTTTATTAGTTATCTGTTTTTGGCTTTCTTTATGACATTTTGCTCCTAAAGTAATCTCGTTCATTGATCTCATCTTGGATTGGTAGGAATGTTCTTGAACTCGCTTTATTTGAGCACAATCAGCCTTCTTAAAGATTTTTGGAGATTTTTTTGAACAATTTTGCAGTCCGAGCAGCACCTTTGATTTGGTGATTTTACTTTGCTTGTGTCTGTGTTTGTAAGGATGTTTACCGTTATAACCAGCGGCATTGGTCTTCCAGTCAGGAGCGCTAAGATGTCCAGCTCTTGAGGTTTTCACGATGATGTGCTGAACATCTCTCCATGTTAGAAAAGTACTAAGGTAGGAAAAGCATTAACACTGCTTAGTCATAAAGTATAATACATAATGTCACATATAATGCAGTACAAAGAGATCATTAGAAGACAAAATATGTGTTTTAAGAAGCATTCATTAAATATGAATACATAAATAACCTTATGCAGGGTTAATTATCCACCAGAAAAACATGATGAATAATTCATTGTAATGTCAACAGATTAGAGTAAAAAGAAGATCAACCAAAGGACTTGGAAGGGCAGGATGATCATTAATATACACAGACTTATCTTTGTTATCAGAGTAAATTTAGACAACAGTGCAGAGGGCAGATAGTTAGATGAAAGAGGAACATAAAGATGCAAGATGAAAGAGTTTAAAGACAAATCACAAAGAAGAACAAGAGATTGTAATATGAAAGCATAAGGTAAAGAAACGAGTCATATACTGTGTATGGTAGATTAGATTAGAGAGCAAATTACAGAGAGCACAGATGAAGAGCTGCCTGTTGATGTATCCCTTAGTTTTCCTTTTTTAGATCTCACGTGAGAGCTATTACAAGATAGCAGCCATGTGTCTGAAGTCCTTTGATGCCCAAACAGGAGATTAAAGGCAAAAGAAACAGGAAGAAGTGGGTCACCAAGTTTCATGGGATTCCCTTCGATCTCATATGTTTGCCAGATGCTCTGCTCCCTCCCTCGTGTCACTGCCTCACCATCTGAGACCTCCAGACTTCTCAGTAATCCAAAACGCTTGAAGAAACTGTCAAATATTATGCTTGTTCTCCATAGTTTGGGTTTTAGAAGCTAACAATGTTCTCTGATACAACACGAGAGAGAGAGAGACGAAGAATAGCAATCGACTTCCTGCTAAATCGCTTACATAAGAGCAGGTATGTTTAAAATCCTGAACATCTGTGCAGAGTCTGAACGTCACATATTTAGCTACTGCACATGTTTCCAGAGAGGTGTTTACATATGCTTGTTATTCTGTGAAATTCAGACAATTTGGGGCTTTTTGTGAAACTAAAGAAACACCAATCAACCTTGGATTCTTCCATAAGGGAAAGATTAGCAATTTAATGCTGAGAATCAATCCAATACATGGAAAATCCAAGGTAAAATCTGGTTTGTTAAAAAGAGGTAGATGTTTCCTATGAAAACAAACATCTATGAAAATACCTGGATCAAATCTCTATAAAGTAAAATAGACCGATGCTTAAAAAAAAACACATAACATAGTAGCGCTCTGAATAAATCAATCTCTGACCAGTGCTCTCAAGGAGCCAACTCTTATTAAATCCATGAGAATATTCAACATCTAGGACAACTGGCTGGAAATAAAATGTCAAGAGCAAAATAAATAAAGGGTGGAAGCGCAGATAAGTCCTGAAAGAAGTCAGAATAATTAATGTTCGGATCAATATTAATAGGCTAAGCTGCCACTGCGTAATTATGGTTCCATTAAAGTTTTATGGTCATTAATTAAAAGTGACTTTGGCATTGCTATCTAGGCCATGACCGCCTTCCCATAAACAAGCCAAAACTAATTAATGGAGGAGCTCACAGACAGCAGGAATCTGCAGCAAATAAGAAGTCTAATATACGTTTCTCTCTTCTTCTCTGAACTGCAATTATGGATGGAAATAAAGCTGGAAAACAAGGAATTTTGAGGAAAAAAGGAAAAGAGAAAGAAATAGACATTCAAACTTTCACCTCTCTATAGTCTGTTTACAGAGGGACACCAGTAAAACCGTGGTGAATTTATTTTTCCACAGAGAAAAAGAGGAAAACCAAGTTTAGGTTTGATCCATCTTCTGTCTTCTTGAAGACTCCCTTTCCAGCGTGAGGTTTATCAGACATATTATTCCTTCCTTTTCATGTTTCCTGATCACTTTAGCATTTTTATGTTACATAAAGGAAGGAATCAGAGAATCATACCAATAGTCAAACATGGTTGTGGCAGTGTGATGATCTGGGCCTGCTCTTCTGCTTTAAGACCTCAGGCACCAGATGTAACTGTTTCAACCATGAATTCTCCTCTCAACCAAAAATTATGCAGCAACATGATCTCAACACCATCAAATTTATCTCTTGGATATTCATCGGCAAAGTCTAGTCTTGATTTAGGTTCTATTGACGATAAACAGTCCAGTTTTCCCAAAGACTTGGTCGCAGTTGTGGACTCAAAGGTTGGATTTTCACACAGCCATTTTGGTTGGACAGCTTATTCCCCTCATTAAAATAAATTATCATTTGAAAACTGCCTTTTTTAAAATATTAAACTTTTGTTTACTGATCTGAAACATCAAAGTATGACCAAAAAAAAGCAAAAATAGAAGAAATCTGAAAAAAAGTAAATTATTTTTTGCAGCATGGTGGTTTGCGAGTTTGGCATGAAAACCCAACCAAGCCAGCAGCGTGAAAGTCAGTTCAGAAAGAAGTCGGTTTCCCTCACAGGACTAACAAAGAGCATTGTTGCTGTGATGGAGCCACAGAAAAGCAGAAAGCAAGCAGGGAAGAAACCGTGTGTGATAATCTTGTTGAGAAAACGGGCTTACGATCCCGGCACTGCCTGGAAACCGAGAATATTTTCTGTTGGGAGGATTTGGATCGGATTATCCAGGTTAATCGACGTGACCTCAGTTATCCGAGCTGCTCAACATGTGATGATGGGCCTAATTCACAGTCTCTGCACCTGCGCTGCACTGTTGCCAATTCATGAATTTATTACAATATTGATACCCAGAACGGATTTAAAAGAAGAACCTGATGGCATGGAGCAAAAGAGAAAGGTCATGGAGGATCGAGAAGGGATTATGGCAAAACACTGAAACAGATCAAAAAATGACTTGCTTTTAATAAATATTTTTTCTAGGTTTTGGTCTCGCTTTGATTAATAAAATCTGAAAACTAAATCTAAAAAAAAGAACAGATTATATAGATGAACTGAAGTGTTTGTTTTGTGAGAATGAAGTTTTCTTTTTAATCGACTGTTGAGGTAATGATCAGAGTTAAAGGCAAAGGCATAAAGCAAAGCGGCTCATCGTTTAAATTTCTGCAACAAACAATCAAAATGCTAATGAGTCATCCACCTGCCTCTGGATCCCAGTGCATGTATTCATAATTTACCGCCGTCGGGAACAATCCCGAGTAAGTCTTCTTACAGTTTGCACACACTGTAGCTAAACGTGGATGCCGCTTCACAATAGTCAGTTTAATCCTGATAAAGCCCCTGAAGATAATCACTGAATGAGCATGATGACAAACGATCTGAAAAGCAGCAATTAGGTTCAGTACTGCAAGAACGTTCCTCACTTCAAAACATAAGCAAACAATTGAAAACTCTGCTCAAGATTTCAAAGGCCAAAAGGTCAGAGTTGAGAGAAAATCAAGGAGAATTTTAGACTTTTTTTCAACATTCAGTGCACTGATAAAACAAAGACTCCTGCATCTCCAAGCGATGAAGTGTATTTGTATTGTTGACAATGTGAAGTCTCACGTGTTCCTCTTATAGATCGGTGCGATAAGAGGACAACAGGGCATTAGAGGTTAGTGGCGGGACAAAGGGATGAGAGGATGAGGTTAAGTGGATCTTACTTTGCTTCCAGGGCCAGAGCAATGATGGCAGCTGCCATGGGAGCCGAGGCTGATGTCCCGGTGTGACTGTCTGTGCATCGGTGTCGCAGGTCTGTTGTGATCTGAGGATGAGGGAGCAGGAGAGACTCAAAAAGATGGATATAACACAGACTACAATTAAGACGGGGATAAATGACAGAACTGTGGAGGAAGACGGCAGTGATGACAGGTAGAACGGGTGAAAAAGGTTACGTTCACACAGCAGGTCTTAACATATTTCCAATTTTTTTGCTGAAATCTAATTTTTCTTGTTGTTTCGTTCATATTACCGAATGATGCAACTGAGATAAAACTTCTGTGTCACAACCACCAAAAGACCTGCATGCAAGAACGTTGATGTCATAGGAGGGCACAGTTTAAGGAAGTAATAGTGGATAGAGCCGTTTATGGATCACTATTAAAATTATTTAGGGATGACAGTATTGTTGCAAGATCATAACACGAAAGAAGCTAAGAAGAAGACATAATAGCTAATAACAATGGCCTTTTGTGGAGCACTGACTGCAACTTCGGTAGAAAAGTCTGTTTGGGCGTGAAGTCAGACCAGAAGTGGCTTAACTGTGACTAACAAACTTCTTTCATAATTTAATTGTTATACTTTTTAGCCATTGTTTATGTCTGGATTTACCCCGTCTGACTTCTTCTGGTGAAGAGTTATGACGCAAATGTCACGTCGATGATGTAAAAGTCGAACAAAATTCGACATGACCGTTTAGACTTCTGACACCTTAAAAACTTTTGGCTGCGTTTCCAATTTAGTTTTAAGTTTTATGTTGTTTTATGTGGTCATATGTCTGTTTCTGTATGTACTGCTGCTGCTCTCTGCACCTTAATTTCCGTTTGGGATGAATTAAGTTTTATTGAATAGACTTGAATAAAGTTATTTTTGGTTTTTTTGTATGAAAAGATTGGAATTGGGCCGCCCAGACTGCCATAGAAACATCTGTTTTGGGTCACATTTACCTGCTGAGTAAACGCAGCCTAAGAGACAGACTAAAGAGATGAGTATCAGCCAGATTTAAACACACCTGAAATCACTCAGACACACATTCCAGCTTTCATACAAAAACTCACGTCAGTTTATTATGAAAGAAACAAGAGACACATTGTGTTAAGCAATATGATGTAAGAAAAGTTATTAAAGAGCCGTAATATTTACTTTGATTGCGCATACGTTAAACAGCTTGACATTCAGTTGGCCAAGAATAACTTGGATCATTTCCAGTCTGAGCTCTCATCAAATGGAGCTTGTTTGGACTGGAAATATTGAGGGATTATCTGAACACAAACTGGACCTTACCATCTGCTGTGGATTGGCCAAAAGTTAAGACACACAAGCTTCTACTTTTCAAAAGCTTTACAGAAACTGTGTGCGTGTGTGTAATGTCAGTGTGAGGAATGTAGCAAGAAGATGCTGAACAAGCCAGTTCTTCATGGTCAGACATCTTAGTTCATCCCAGTGATGTGGTTGAAAGCTGTCAGACAAAGTCATAGTGCTTTAACCACATTCACAATGAAGAAAATAAATGTCTTCTTAAGAAGAAGAGGCTTTATGTCCAACTGGAGCCAGCTGGCTGAGTTAAGAAACGAGGAATGTGGTGTGCTTGCAGACAGACGTTAGGCTGTCGAGCACACATGCAGGGAACAACTACAATAGCTCTTCTCCTGCTTTTTCTTTTAATTTGATAACAGAAAGGAATGATTGCAGATGATACACACTCAATATGTACATCTTGAAGTTATGATGATCAGTTTCCACAAATTAAAAAATCCCAAACATACCCAACAAACACAAAGCCAGTGTGATACTCACGATCTTTCGGTCGTAGTTCTCGCCGCTGCTGTACGTAGTGGTCAGGGTGGACGAGCATTCCTCCAGGTACCAGGGCTTTCGTCCGCTCTCGGCCGTGCTGGAAATGGAGATGGTGTAGATGGAGTTGGTGTAGCCGTCGCAGGAGCAGTGGTCTCTGCTGCGCCCACCGTTTCCTGAAGCCCAAACAAATATAGAGCCACGGCCCTTCCTTCCCTGAAAGAAAAAGAAGCAGTTGCTCCACTTATTTCATCTTTAGATTAATGTCTCGGGTAACGGAGTGAAATCACAAAATGAAGCAAATTCACAAGTGCAGTTGAAGCCCTGTCATAAGCAATAAATTGTTATCAGATTACAGTTCAAGCTGTAGTAAGATTCAGTAAAACTTTACTCGAAATAAACACTGAAATCAGAAGGACATTGGCCCTCCAATTTTCTACATTTGGTCCCAAAGTCCGGTTCGTCAAAGCTCTCACATTCATCATCATCCTCAGTGTATTTACTGTCAGGCACGGCACTGTCGTCTTCAGAAGTTGTAACCATGACAACCACAGCTGTAATTTGGTGCATGTATAACATTTTTATCTATGGTGTCTAAAGTGCACTGTAAAATATGCAAATGTCAGAGATCACTACAATGTCCACTATCAAATAGATACGAATGTACACGTTTCAAAAATGTCCTCACTCAGACATTTGCTCGCCTGTCAAACTCTAAAAATACTGAAATCAGTTAAATATAAAATTATTTTCTACCAATTTTTCCAGATATATGAGCATATTCTATATGTGTATGTAGTCAAAACTTACTAAAAAGGAAACTAATAGTCTGAATTAACACAGTGAGGTTGTCAGGAGCGCTCAAGATCAGCCAGGAGTGGGTGAAAAAAAAAAGATCCAACAAACAAACTGGCACTGAAATTCACACCAGTTGCTTATACACACTAAACACACAGACTCACAAACTCTAATACATGGTAATAAAAGGTAGGATGGAGTTTTTCAAGAGAAGGCTTCTGTCAGACAGCGATAAGCGCATGAAGCCCCTCTGTGAGTTAGAGGAGGATCAGTCGGGACTAAAGGCTGGCAGGTGAAAGTGATGGAGAGCACTTTTATAAGCAGTTAACAAAGGAAAGGGGGTATTACACAAAAGGATGGAGGATAGTGAAGGAGAGGAGGCAGAAGAATGATTAAGTGCTATATAAACATGGCACAGACAAGTTAAGATCTGATTAAATCATATATATAGCAGCACATCACAGGATGTAACTCTCACCACAGGCATCAGTTATACTGCTAACACCTCGGCTCTGAGTAAACCGTCTCTTCAGGGTGTCTCTCAGGTCCATGTCACACTAACAAGCACGCCACTTTCACTCATCCTCACTAACCCAGCTGTACGGGGACAGTGGGACAGATCCACCTGCCCAGCTTCCACAGCTGGACAGCCGTCTTCCTCACCTCTGTCGTCTGTAAATCCCAAACAACCTCCACCTTTACATGTTTTCTTTTTGTCCACAGACATTCGGTTGTAGCCAGTAATAATACAGAGTACACCTTACATTCAGATAAACACCATTAACTCTTCTCCCTCGCTACTACAACATCTTCTTCATTAATAGAGAGCTGACTAAAGCAAACAGTGTGAATGTGCAGGCTTATGTTCATGCCATTAAATCACTTCACCCCCATTGACCTCTGCTGCAGCTTCCCACTCGACTCAGACACTCTGCCCTGTGACTCAATAAGCGCCACTTTGTTGGTGTGAAAAGCAGCCGATGAATATGCAAATGAAAATATGCTAATAAAGAAGCATTGCACTGAAATGTCAGGAGGAGGACTGTAGGTAGAAAATGGCAACAGATATCTCTGATCAGGAAAATACCGGTAGGAAAAAAATGTGTTTATATCACTTCTAGCTATGTAAATGCTCATGTTCAGTTTTTGGCTGGTTAATGGTTTACATGTTTATATATGATGGGATATTTCTGCTTGTAAAATGTGAATCCAAATGCGCTCACCATGCGGATGCCGTTCTCAAAGGCCTGCCTGGCCAGAGACGCCGGTCCGTCCACGGTCTTCCCATCGTCATCGGGTCCCCAGCTGGCGCTGTAAATATCAATATGCTGCGGGTTGAGACTCAGAGACCTGGCCTCCACCATGTCTGTTACATCTCCGTCCAGCATTCGGACACCTAGCGTACAAACAGAAACAAAACCAAACACTTCATCTTTTCCACAAAAAAAAGATTTAAGAGGGCAGTCACTGAAACCCAGCAAACTTATCAAGTACTTCTGTGTTGCATTTTTTGCCTCAGGAAAATATATGAAATTAACAAGCACTGCATTTCTGCAACACAATCCTTCAAAGCCTTGAGGAGAAAAAACAAGAAAAAAACTGAGGGGGAGTCTCCTGCAAAATTTAGTGGCTCTGTTAGACTGTGAAGGGCATGTCTGGCTTTTTACCTTTTTGTCCATTTTTACTGTTCCGAGTGATTCCTCGGATGAGACACTGCTAATAGATTTACATACCCCCAATTAATGTGAAATCTAGTTAATGATTTGATCGGCATTAACAACTAAACTGGAAACTTCACCAACTCTGCGGTTTTCTAACCAGAGCACCCTGTACATTTACTGACAGTCCAAATGAAGAAGGAAACAAAAAACATTGAAATAGTGGTTTTGCTCCAACTATTAGATTCAGTGCTTTTTTTTTTAACCCTCTTTAAAATTCCAATATATTTTGTTAAATCAACTCTGGATTAAATCTAAAATCTAAAAACATTTAGACTTGTCATACCTGGTGGGTTCAAGGAGGTGCCAAAAATAACATTAATCCAATTTATTTATTATGAACCATAATAAACTAATAAAAAATGTGATGAACATTTAAAATGCCTTGAAATTTATTTCATATAAGTTGGGGGTACACTACATGTTTATAAACTATAAAACATATTAGAGAATATACAAAGTACAGTGAAACCTTTAAAAAACATTTTTTTTAAATCAAGAGTTAAACATACTGAACTACTGACCTCCTATTCTGGCATTGTAGGCAATACCCACAATGCAGTGAGAGTTGTTTGCAGCTGCAGCGACTTCACCTGCACAGCGTGTACCATGTCTGAAGACAGAGCAGGAATAAACAGCTTATCATTGCACAATTTCAAACACTCTCAGTTGATATAACTGCACAAATTCACAAAAGTAAATTTAGACACCAGCAGGAACCAAGTATATAATGTAAACCTGCAGAATTTAAAGAAAAACTAATAGATGAAGGAAAACGCAGGTCTTTAAAACGTGAACATGGTTGAAGAAGTTGTAAACAAAAAGAGCTGACATGTATAAATTAAGGGATATGCAGGCTGAAAACATACAGAACATCTTCAAAAATATATATATCAGAATCGCTTCTTTATAAATGTAGAAATCCAGAGACCTTGTTTTGATATTCTCTATGAGAAGCCCCCAAGCTGTATACTTCCACCGGACCAGAAGAGGACAAAGACAGCTTTAGCAATGCCTACAAGTAATAAGTTTGACACGTGAGTGAGAGGGTAACATTCCTTGAGTAACTGCAGCAGTGACAATCGAGCCAGGTCAGCGACCATGACACAAACATGGCGTGTTTGTGTCTGCTGCCTTCTCCAAAACACCGCTTTCCAGATCTACACAAACACACACACACCTCCTACAGAGAACATCTGCATCACAACTCACACACACACAACCCCAAGAATAAAAACGATCTCTAAAAGCAGCCATGGAAAACCAGCAAACAGTTAAACAAAATCCACCATCAAAAAAAATAAAAAATAAAAAATCAAAGGGAGCTCCAGAGTCCTGAAAGCATTTTAGGCTGAATAAAGTTTGTGTGTCAAATCATCTCAAGGTAACAAAAATTGATTTACGTAACAGAACTGTACACTGAAACATCCTCACTTGCTGCTGATGTTATATCAAATATCTTGAATCAGTTCTTTAAAATGAACCATTCATGAGGAAAATCTGGGCTAGAAATTCAGCCAATCTTCACTTGAGTGCAGACACTGATGCCAGTTTAATAATTTGTTCATATTTTTTCATCTTATACTTTTTCAATCAGAAAAAAGAACCCTATACAAGTATATTTAACAATAATTTTAAATATATGTGTATAGATATCCTTTCTATTTTAGACCTAAAATAAATAAATAGATGACTGACAGAAAGAGGGGGACTTTTAAGTTGAACTCGACCTGTACCTCAAGTCTCAATGAAATATGAAGTTTCTTTTCTTAGAGATTTTGATGTTCAATGTTGAGGGATTCATCATGATATGGGACCGAACTGCTGCCTGCATCAGAAAATTACGAGGTACTTTTGAGCAAAATGTGACGAGACAGAGTACTTCATTTTTGGCAAGACAATGTAATAATATGACCAAATTGAACTCCTAAAAGAAAGTGGAGTCGGTCTGATTAAGACTTAGACTTAGACTGACTTTATTGTCATTTTGCATGCACAGGGTGTATACAGAACGAAATTTCGTTGCATACGGCTCAGGACAATGTTTTGAGGTTCCAATGTTATGAGGTTACTCCAGAATAAATTAAAATACAGTATAAAATATGAATATAAATATAAAATATAAAGTGCAGGAATGACAGTAAAATAGAAGTTATTTAGCTATGTACATGTGCAAGGTATGAAGTGGAGACCATTCTCCAACACTCAGTTCTGAACCAAATCCTGCAGAAGATCTATGGAGATGGCGGGAGCTGAAATCTGCCGCTTTCTTACAGGTTCTTGCACCTTTAAGCCAGTTTGATGCTTTGAAGCTGCAAAAGTCACAGGAAAGTCTAGATGACCTCTAATCTGCTTCAGGGTTCTGCATCTGAACGTAACAGTTTTCCACAAACGCAGCTCTTATATCAGCCCTGAGATATTCAATCAATGTACACAAATATGTGCTGTACTCCCCATTCAGACACATGTGGGAGTCGCATCAACAAGAATGACCTTCATTTGCTATCTTCCAGTTGTAAAGACAGTGATTTCCACATCATGACTTGTCTCCAGCTCGCGCCTCCGCATCTCGCTCACATTTCCAGCTGTGAGAACACGTCTCCAGCAGAAAACCTCCAGCTGTGAAATGCATGTGTGAGCAGCATCTGCAGGAAAAATAACTTAAATTTCACATTTTCTGACTTTTACATCTTTTTTCAGACTAATTGTTGGATAATTGTGGAATTATGCAAGATTAAAAAGAATCTGTTTAGCTGTAAATATAAAACTCAAACAAATAAAGTGACTACAGATTAGTAATCTGACTTTTTAGCACAGTTAATTAGCTCCCTCTCCTGCACTGTCCAACCTGCTCACGTTATCGCAGTAATCCATAAAACTGTCTTTCTGGCCTTCTTTTCGTTCTTTAGTGCTTGTGTCTGTCATCACATCTGTGTTGCAGTCACTCGTGGATCTCTCTGCTCAACCAGAACCAATTTTCAGCAGATGGAGCCACCAGAGCATCTCATTTTCTGTACACAAGTTAATTTGGATCCAGTTCTAATACCCTTACAGATATTTTCATGAATGTTTCTGTTAATCCTGTGTTGTTTCTGATGCATTTCAGACCATAAAAGACTATCGAGTTACAGCTTTTGTTTGTTTTCAAATGTGTCATATAAATTAATTTTAAAAAATCACACCAGTATTCCTGTTTTTTAGTGTAAAAAAGGCAGCTAATGCTGAAAATGTCTTAGGTCAAAGTCATAAAATCTCCACTACTGAGTAGATCCACCTAGAAACCCTATGAAATTGTTTTAGTCTTTAAATCAAGCAGGTGTTAGTTTCTAATTTTGCAGACCTAAAAAACGCACAGGTAGATATTACAAAAACCTAGCTGAAGCTTTGCATCATCAAACTGTTAGAAAGTTCATTATACTTTGATTTTAGCTGAAGGCCGCCTGATTAGAAAATAATGTATTTAAAAATGCACTTCAATACTTGCACCCACAAAGAGGGGCTTACCAGAGAACAACTCCAGAATATGAAAGTGCAGAAAAAAGAATGGCACATTTGACCCAGATCAAGAACCACAGGTGCAGTTAAGCCAAACGTTAAGTGTTTTCTGGGCACATAGTGCTATTTTATACCACAATCAAGTAACTGTGTTACCTTCAGCTTTAAAAATGCCGTATAAATCAAAAACTTCAAAGAAATTTCACTTCCATATCCAACTCCTTAAAATTGGCTTCTGTCTCTTTAAGAACCTCCTGTCCTTTTCGACACTCCTCTTTCAACGCATCATCACAATAAAGCTTCTCCATGCTGTCCATTGAACAAACTAAAGAGGTCAGCAGGTGCACATTTCCCCCAGGTGTTTGCTAGTTGCTGCTGCCGCTAGTCTGGTGGAGCTGAGTGGGGGAGGTGCAGGGAAGAGCTGCGCTGTGAGGCGGGAGATCAAGGATTCCTCAAACATGCATGAAAGAGTCAAAACGTCACCTTGAGTATGTTTGTGATGACACGACATAAAGATCAACAGCTACATTTTACATAATATGCCCTTTAACCATTCTTAGACCTTTGTCATTTTGAAAATAAAAGGGAATAACATTTTGATAATGAAACATTTTTATAGACTGTGAACCCTGAGATGAAGATTGGTTTCAACAAGCCAGTTATCTCATATCAACATGAAAGATGTTTCCACTAAAGACATCTGAATTAAAAAATAAAACATAAAACTGCTCCACCCTATGATACTAATACAAAAGGTCATAAAATAGCAACACCCAAAGCCTTATAAGTGAAAAATTCAACCTGGAGCTCATTCAACTGCATCTGCAGCCCTCATGCTGTCTCTTTAAGACATCACCAGCAGGGACTGAGCCACTGCCACGACACTTGTGTTGCTGCAGCCAAACACACATTCAAACAAAAAAAAAAATAAAAGAGGAGGAGGGGAAGTCACTTGCTGAGCTAAAGCCAAGCTGGCACAAGACAAGTGCATAGACAAGTGAGTTTGTTTTTCTCCCCATTCTTACACAGCCACTCACACATTCACATTCTTCCAAACAGAAAAAACCACAAGCTTCCCACAGATATCATCACAATCAAATTCTCTGTCACTCAGCAAAACCACAACAAAGTCAGGACTGAACTAATCCATCAGAAAGACACAACTGCTTCAAAAACAGCATGAAAGCACTCCAAGATGAAGAAGAGCAAGTATACCATAAAACCCTTCCTGTCCATGACTCATTCTTTTTGTAAAAATATTTTTTCTTACTTGTTCTCATTGGTTGCATCGTATCGCGGCATGGGATCCAGATCATTGCTGTTGACGTCATAGCTTGCTTGAGGATCCTGGAAGAGACACCAAGATGAAATCAAGAATATGAAACTTCAAATTAGCTTGTAATAAAAACAGGAGGGAAAAAATCTTGACAAAGCCCAACATGGTCATGTCAATGGATCATCAAAATGCGAATCCAGCCTGAACAAACAGTTCACACGAGAGTCATAACGGCTCTGTAAATTGAATGCAATCGTAGTTAATCCACTGTGCCGAGCATTTCAGCCTTCAGCATAAACAACTCCTGGCATTAGGAGGAGTTAATAACCGCAGCACAGGCCCTGTCAAACAGGAGGAATCACTCTGACTGATAGCCTTACCAGCTGCCTGAGGCCAAGATGTTTACCTAAATATCTGACAAACTTCATCATCCCTTCATCATCTACTGTATGTAACTAGAGATGTACAGCAACATGGACAGCACCTTGCAAAAGTACAAATTGCTCATGCACTTTTGCTTTTCTTAGATTCCTATTATGTCTTGTAACAGAACACCATGACGTTCTGGACACTTGTTAAGTGGAAGTAAAAATACTTTACTTTTTTACCTAAATGTTTTCTAAATGAAAATCTGAAAAGAGGGGCAAATACTTGTGTACAGCACCTCTCACTTAATGATTTTTAGACCACCATATGCTGTAAGTGTTTAGAGGTATTGCTCTACCACAGGGGCGTCCAAACTTTTTGTCACATCGACATCGAGTCTAAAATACTCAAAGGCCAAGAAAAAAAAATAAAATAAAATCAAGCAAAATAGGCTGATTTTTTATTTTATTTTGTAGGAAAAAGATGTTATTCATCATCAATCCAAACATTTGAAATGATTTTATTAAAAGAAATTATTTTGAAATAATTTTAGGCTCGTTTGAACAGGATTTGGGTCACTTTCTTTCACAACGCTTGCTATGTTCAGCAGAGTTGAATAAATTTGGGTGCAGCAAAGTCAGTTTTTCAGAAAAAGTCTCTAAATAAACGTGGTTCTACTTATCATAAAAGTTTAAAAAGACAAATACTGTTTTAAAAGAAAATTGTCAGTAATAGTTTCACCCTGGGTAAAAATGAAAGGCTTTATAAACATTATTCTTGAATACAGTTGGAGGTCATTAAAAAAAGAAAAAAAAAATGTCCAAGGTCACATATGGCCCCCAAGCCGGACTTTGGACATCCCTGCTCCAGCATCTTTCCACATCCAGAAACTGACATTTTTTCCTCATTTTCTATTGAAAATGGGGAAAAAGCCTCAAGCTTAGTCAGACTGGATGGAGAACATTTGTTAGCCTCAGTCTGCCATCGACTCACAGAGTTCACAACAATTTGTTGTCTTGTTAACTGATTCCTCCTGCTTAGCTCTCAATTTCTCCAAAGGAGATAATTTGATAAGATCCTATTTGATAGGCTTTTCTGATTAAATGAATCCTCTCTTGGCCCATGGGTTTAGCTGGATGGTCATGTTTTTACTGGTCATACTTTCCATTTTGTGAATGTTTCTGTTAATCCTGTGTTGTTTCTGAGACTTCTTCGTCATGAATCTGTTTGCTCACTAATGTTCTCTAAGAAACCGTCTGAGGCCTCCACAGATTTACTGATTAGTTTTGCATACAATATTTTGGAAAACCACACATTCTTTCCCCTGCTCCACATAAATATGCGCTGCCTTGTGTTGATCTAAAAGCTAAAAATAGCAATAAAATACATTAAAGTTCAAGTTTGATTTGTTACAAAAAGTGGAAAACTTTATACTTACTTTTGCATTTATTATACTGACAGCCTACATATGCTCTAACAAGTTTAAAGAAGCTTCCTACTACAATATAATTTGTGATTATCAGATAAAAATTCCTTTGGAGGTTTAAATTTTTCACATTTTTTTTAGACTTTTATTATATAAAAAAAAATCTTTCTATAAGCCTGACCTTTTAAGACACAATATAAAGCTAGAGCCCAGAGACTACAGCATAGTTTGTATACCTACCCAAACCTCACATGTAAGCAACAGTACTTACAAAGATCAACACTTTGAAGTCACTGACAACACCAAACATAAACACACTACCGCTCATAGTCGCCCTACACGCGCATACATACACACTCACGTAGTTCTGAGAAAGGTCCGGGTGGGTCCGCTCAATCCCATCGTCCAGAATGGTGACCACCACGTCTTTACCCGTGTAGCCCCTCTTCCACGCCCCCATGATGTTCATGTCCGACTGGCAGTTGTGGACGTCGTCGCTGCAGTGCTGCAGGGCCGGAAGCAGATGGAGAGGAGAGGTCGGGAGAAAATAGAGAGTAAATAAAGCTGTGAGGGGAAAAAGGTTAAGAACATTCAAACATGTACTGCTAATTTACAGCAAGATCCAGAGTAAACATTGCACAATCGGACATAAACAAGCTCAAACTTGTTTATGTTAGGTTTATCTGGAGAGTTTTTTTTCCAGTTTCATTCAACCTGGTCAAATCATACAGTCCTGAAAGAAAAAACTACCTCAATCTCATTTGTGGAGAAACCAAGAACATATGAAAAATAAAAAGCTAAATTGAGACAATAACATAATTGAACTCTGCCATAATTCCATCCTCAGAAACACCTATAAGTCATAAGTATTACTTTCTGGTAGAAAAGCCAGAAAGTAATAAACTAAAAAAGCTTCATTCAATTCAGTCTGGATGAATTTTAGGTGTTTTCAGTTGTCATCAAACATTTAACTTGACATCAGCAGTGATGAAGCAGAGTTTGTCAATAAGAAAACTACAAGTTGTTCTGCACAAATTGTAATTTCTAAACTGAACAAACACACTCATACATTAGCAGTGCTTGTGATTTCCTACCTAGAGTGTCAACATCACATAACATTGCAGCAGTGGCAGAATACCTAAGACGCGGTTGGACCACGTGGTTGTGGTCCAAACCTCTTCGAATGCTATTGGTTCATGTCTTAACATTTTCACATATTGCAAGTTTTCTATCATGCAACTCTTGAACACCATTTAAAATAAGAGAAACTGTTTTGATTACTTTATCAGAGTAATGTAATTACATTAAGTTTCTCTTTGATTACTTTTTAAAATATCAAGGTAAATCACATCTTCAGTTCACATTAAGCAGTCATCCAAGATTGGCACGTTTCAGCCACTCAGATGAGATATGTAATCTAAATTTAAAACATCCGACATTATTGTTTTGAAATGTTAAGAGGTCAGTGCAACACAATTTTTACTCCTATTGCTGTCGTCACTGCTGCACCACAATTCCTGTCATTTCTGAGCACTCACAGTTGTGCGGGATATCACCGTCTCCACTTGTGATTTATGACTAGCCAAAGGGAGCACAGTGGCGGCTTGTCTTTGTGAGTTTATGGCAAACGTGTTTTTTTTTAAAGAGGCTACAGACTGTTTGGAGCACAACAACATCTTGAAACTAAGAAAACATTTTACAATGCAGTTAGATTTGTGCCTTTTCAGCAGATATAACACACTTTAATCACCCGTAGCACCGGCAGCTCTAAAGTCGTGCAGGCTGGAGGCAAAGGAGGCGGCAAACAGGCAGGTGGCGCTGTAAACGGAAACTGCTTACCAACGAGCCCGTAAGTCAAGAGTAACTTCTGTAATTCTCATGAGACAATTAAAGGAAAAATATAAATAAAATGTTGGAAGCACTTTACTCTCTCTAGATTGCAGCTATATTTGAAGAACTAATTATCTACTCACTAGACAATTTAAAATGATATTATGTCGTACGACAAAACATTACTGCCAGGATTTTATGAGAGCAATCTCACAGTGTGACACTTGCAATAAAATTACACGATTGCTGTAGCTGCACAGGCTGACGGCGCCTTTTGTTTGAGTTGGCAATCCCTTATCGCTCAATGAAAATGTTAGTCAAACGTGTCCAATTTTATTTGTTTCCAGGTCAAAGTGAAATTTAGGTGCACAACTGTCAACAATGACTTTACCTTTTAGCCACTTAAAGGGGAGCTATTATGTAAAATCTACTTTTTCGAGCTTAAGATCATGCTATGATGTTGTTTTAGTCTCCGATGTCAACCACTCAGTGGCGCCTAAACGCTTGCTCTCACAAAGTGGCACCCATTGACACAAAGCTCTCCCTTGGAGCTGCAGCCTCCAATTCAAGACCTCACAGACCTCAACTATGACTCATTAACTGAGCTCCTTCAGACTAGCGGCAGCTGCAATTAGCAAATACCTGGTGGAACTGAGTCTGTTTAGTCCAACGCTCTTAAGACAGGGTTGTAAATGCCATAATACATGAACATTGTTGTGATTACGTGAAGAAGATGGAGTGTCAAAAAAACGTAGGAGCTCCTTAAAGAGATAGATGGCCAATTTCAAAAAGTCAAATTACAAAGTTATGTTTGATATATGCAGCACTCTTATAACAATTAAAGGTGGCATAGTTACTTAAATGTGCTTTAAAATGGCACTATATGCCTAGAAAATACATAATACCATCCCACTGAGGAATTTTCTGCTCGTGTGTTAAGTTAGAAAAAAACATTTTCATTGTTTCAACTGTACTGCTGGTTTTTTTCAAGGAAAAGACAGGATGTAATGTTTTTTTCTTTGTCTCAGAGAAAAAAAAAGTACAGTAAAAAAATCAGTTAAAAAAATACTGGCATAACCTAAAACCAAACGCAGAAAGTTCAGAGAGTTTCATCCCCCAGCTGAACCCCCCCAAATCTCTGGTCAAAGTACCAGGATTTATCTAAATCAAGTTAACTATTGACAGAGTCGAGGACACTGGACCGGTCACATACACAAAAAATGTACACCTAAAGGAGCAATGATCTGAAGGTGTACAGTAAGTAAACACCTCTGATAAATGCCCAAACACAGCTGGTATAAACCACGCTTCTAGTTGTTTTTCATACGGTAAAGAGGGACATTTTTTCCATAAAAACAACCACGATTGTTTGATTTCAGAGAAAATAGGCACATAAATCCCTCAGCTCCACTGTCACCGCAGTAATCAGGGCCACATCACAACACAACCAGACCTTTGTCCCACAAACTGGGGAAAGGTGGGCAGCACACAGTCCTCTGAATATACAGTGTACTTACAATATACCACATGCTGCTCCACTTTGCATCATTGTAGAAAATGTTGTTCTGGGCCACGCTGTTCTGGGCGGGGCTCGTCTGGGAAAAGGGTGGGACAGGTTTGTAATCCCTCTTGATCCTCCTCTTCACCACCTGCTGTTCTATCCACTCCACCTAAAACAAGCACATACACACACAGGTGTAATTTAGCAGAGATCACTACTACTAATTAAACACACAGTGAAAATTAGCCCTCAGATAACACAATAAGGAAACAAGATAAAGTATAGATAAATATATAAACCCTATGTTCTAATTTATCACATGAACCAAATAAAACATTGAAAAGAGACTTAACAGAACAGATTATTAGTTACCTGCGAGCCAAGGTAATAAATTATATTTCAAGCTGAGCTGGTGCTCTGTTGATAGCATCCTCACAATATATTTTGCAAAAGTTCTCAGGATTGATATCTCATCAAAACAAATTTATCTCTGCAACACAGAACTTCTACTTTCCAAATGACATGATAGTTGGATGTTCCCAAAAATAACGTGACTGATTACTTCTGATTTTTTCTTGATGTTGCACAAAGAAGCAATGTTATTGAGGTTATTGCTTTAAAATAAATCCCAACATTTACCTCAGTTTAACTAAACTGCAAAACAAAATTTCTTTGGTGATCCGAACTGAGCTAAAAACGAAAGGTTCACTCTGATTTACTTTTAGATATTGAAAAAATTAGGTTATTAAAAAGTATGATTTTTATATTACTTTACAGTGGTTGTAAAAGTCAGGTTTCGACTAAATGTAAAAGCAGCATTGATTTTACAAATGAAAACCAAAATGTGTTTTGGAAAAAGCATCACAACAACCCAAGACAAAAAAATAAATAAGTAAAAGGCAATCTTGTATTTTCTGGCTGAAAATCATTTGCTAAGAACTCATAAAAGTCTCCCAGGTGACATCAATTTCTCAAATGTTATGCGCTTGCTTCCAAGCACAAGCCAGTCCTTGGAAAAAAGTTAATCCCGGTTTTAGACAGAATTTTCCGATTTCAAAAACAGCATTTTGCTGGATCAGAGGAGGACAGCTGAACCCACTGCTGAACTCTGCTTCTTTGTGTTTAGTCTAGCAGGTTTCATACCTTCAAGAGTTTACACTCAGGCAGCAGCACAGAAACTGAAATGACACCAGACACAACATCCATGGAGAAGAAAGGAAAATACTATAGAATTTAAATTTGCACTTAAACATATGCTGCAAAGAAGACAAATCCCATTGCTTTGTATAAGTTTTAACCCTGACTGTTTGTTTATATTTTACCTTTGGAAAACTGGTGCTAAAGATGGCGCTTACAGCTAAGAAGCTTTCAGACTCTCTGAAGATCTTCCTGGTATTTTGTCTAGCTTTTACACACACAATACAGACTAAAATGTATTTAAAGTAAGCAGCAAACTGAAGGAACGAGTGTGTAAGAGTCAATTTTAACATGAATCTCTAGCTACTGTGTTACTAGTTGGTTAAAAAACAAATAGCATTCGTTACATTTCTTCAAATAAATCTCCAAAAATGCTAAAAAAAATAATAAAAAAAGAATGTGGCAATTTAAACTAATTGTGATTCCATTAACTGAAAAACGTATGGTGACACAATATGCAATGATTAGCAAAAAGCGTTAACAAGACAACTGCAATTTCTGTTGTTAAAAGCAATAAAATACTGACAAAATACCTGGTAATTCCTTATGCAATTTCTTTAGTCAATATATCTTTTATAAATAACTCTGCAAGTAAAAAGAAGGATCAAATGAAGTGTCTTTGTCATAGACTTGTGAACACAGAAGGCTGTACAATAAAACCAGTCGGCTTTAAGCCTTTAAGAAACACCAATCAGGATTTACCAACTGATACTGATATTAGACGCCTGACTTTTGTTTAAGGAGATTAGAACAGGAAACATATTTCTCCTCATTTTGTTTTAATTCAGCAATTAAATGTAACAAACACTAAACATAAAATGAGGGGATTACAAGAGTTTTCCCATTTGTGCACAAACTTACATGTCCCTAATCATATCTAACTTTTTCTACAGTCAAAATACAGAAAATGCTTTTAAAGAAGAGCCTTTTCTTTCTTGATGCATTTAATGAACATTACATAGGTCAGAGTTTGGCAGCTTAAACAAAGATTTAATAACAAATACTCTAAATAATAGAAAACAACAGCCAGTGTGAAAATAAATAAAACCCAGAGAACCATTGATCAAGATCCATTGAAAAGATTAATAAGAACAATCTCCCTATTCTTAAAAGACATATTGACAATAAAACTCGCACATGGAGGTATTTTGTCAGGTTACAACCACAAAACATGCATTTTATTGGGATTTCATGTGAAAAATCAATAGATATAGAAACTAGCAATAATTTGTGTAAGAAGGTAGGAGGAAAATGAAACATAATTTACTAAATTTGAAAATCTAGAAAATATGTCAAGCCTTTAATTAAGCCCTCAACCTCTATGGGGTTATTTCCCCATGATGTGGAACTTTGTCTTGATCTGTCATGAAATGTCATTAAATTAAAAGAAGTTTAAGGTTGTAGTGTGACAAACTGTAATAATGTTCACATTTTACAAACCGTTGTGTTTTCAGATATGTATGTGGTACTGTTGTGAAGCTAGAAGTCTGACTGTCAAAGTGATGCTCAGACAAAAATATAAAAATACACATTAAGGGCAATCAATTTATTTTTATTTTCTGATATTACATAGTTCACCAGACATTCAGAAATCCATGATTACCCACATATTACTCACTGTACCTCTGTAAAAGTAAAACATTTCTCTGCTTCTATGCATGCTTTGCAGATGAAGAGGAGAACGAAAACAAAAAAGAAGAACAGAAAAGCTGACATGACGACTATGGAGTGATTATCTGGTCTCATACACTGAAACAATCCACGGGATCTCTGGAGAGTTGGAAAGCGAGGCAACAAGACAAGAGAAGATGAGAGGAGGAGAGACGATAAAGAGCTGAAGAGAAGGAGTCCCAGGAGAGTGAATGAAAGAAGTCTGAGCTTGAAGAGGAGACAAGTGAAAAACAAATTGCATGAGGGACCAAAAGGGAGAAAGAGGTGGTAATAATTGATTTTATAGTAAATAATCTGGATTTCTTAGCTACATATATTGTTTACAATGTTGTGAAGAAAGGCTAAAAAAAAAATAACACTTTCCATTTGTGAAGTAATTCAATAAATGTGCAGAGCACAGCAAGATATGAAAGAAATAAAATCAAGGCAAAGAGAAATAAAATGATTGGAGATGGAGAAAAAGCCTGAAGCTTCCTCCATGTGCCGAAGTCTCGGCTCATTTCACTTCGGACTACTATGAGGACCATCAGCTTCAAAGTGACCATTTACACAACCCATTAGCTCCAAAGCAAATCCCACGTAGTGTATGACCCTTCCTGCAATTTGCAAATCTAAGATCCATGAAGCCTTCCAAAGCTTTAATTGCACTTTTTGAAAACTAAAAGTAATTATTCACTCAAGTCACAACACATATATCCAACATCTGAATAAAAATAAGACAATCATTGCATCATTTACAATACTTTTACTAAATTTTAAAGGGGCAAAGACATTGAACCTGAAACTATTTTCAAATTAAAAATGTTTACTGAATGTATAAAATCTCATTGCATTTATACAAAGCTCACTATCAACAGAAATGTGCAGATCTTTTAAGCCGATTTTGTTTACTGAAGTCCAAAACTGTTCAGTAGCTTCTCTTGGAATTACCAGAATGTCTGACCCCAACTACAGAGAAGCAAGCTGCTTACAGGAAACATGTCCTTTTATGGACCTGAGGCTGTGGAGGCCTGCAGCCTTCATGTTGATATCAAGCAGGCCAAATCGTGCAAAGAGAGATGGTGCAAGCTCTTAGTGCAAGTAAGAGCTGCAGTTGTATTTGTTTCTTTTTGTAAAATTATTCTTCATACTTGATTTCATGCACAAAACATTAAAGCTCTAAGATGTTTCCTGGGGCTTATTTTTCGAAGACTTTTACTGACACAAAGAATTAAAAATAAAAATGGTGTAATTTTGACACAATGAGCTAAGTTTTTCAATTCAAATAAATTTTGCTTGATGCTATATTTAACAAAAAGACTTGATCTCATGGATTTGTTTTCATGCTGTGGTTTCTCCAACTGTACAGACCCAAATATATTTATCTAAATCATGCATCATCTAAATCATTCCTCGACTGGTTAAAGAAAGTGTATTTAATAATACAGAGCTTTGCATAAAACAATTAAGTCACTTTATTTTACTAGAAATGTGACTTTACAACCTCAGTATGAAATGTGCTATTTTTAACATGCCTCACAGAATAACTGTGGTTTTGCAAATTTTTTAGAAAACTGATTTTAACTTCACTGGCCTTACCAAGGCATGATTACCTTCACACCCGTAGTCAAAAATAGATTCATGTTAAGTAATTTAAGTACGACAAAAAACAAAATAAATCTTTAAGAGACAAATACGTTTTATGGTGAAAGCTGAAACTAAAACTAAAAGCTGAAAAGACTAAAACAATTAAGGGTGTCTGCACAAAAGCTGCTAATGACTGTGGTTTATTCATGTCGACTTACACAAGCAGTAAACGCTGGATATGTAAACTTGGATATCAGGATCTGATCAGAACTTTTCTAAACCTGAAGTTTCCTCTACTTGGTAATTTTTCTTACAGGCATATTGTTGTTCTGTCATATCTGTACCACAAAACTCAGTGTCAGGTGTTCGTAGGACTATACTGTTGGTTTCATTTATGTTTTAGTACGAATGCAATGGTCTTTTTAAAGAGATTTGACCTGAGGATGGATGGGTGGAAGAATGAGGAACATTTTCCTGGACAGACGAAGAACTGTCTTAAATTTTCGCAGACAGTCAAAACGTTGTGCATTTTTATGGTCACAGAGTTCCCTCAAAAAATTCTTCTGTTGCCACATCCTGCTTTATTTCTCATAAGTACATCTGTCCCTGTGAGTAATTATATGCTGTTTTTCTTTTTAAAAGTAGTAAAATGAAAAAACTGACTGCAGATCAGTCTGCTGAAGTTTACTTCAACTTTTCCAAATTGGAATACAAATACTATTACTTACATAATAAAATAAAACAAAAGTTATACAGTTATGATAATGAATATTTTTTATTTTATTAGGGAAATTGCGTGATGATTGGGATGTTCTGAATAATCCATCTATAATATATTTCATAAAATGTTAAAGTTATTCTTAAATGAGAACAAGTGTACCCACTAAAATAAAATGGATATATTGTACATGCATTTTTCTCTACAAAACGTTTGTTTATGGTTGGTGGCATTTTGACATGGGTCATATGGGCGACTGCCCAGGGCAGCATTTGAAAAGGGAGTGCAAGAGAGCTGGATTTAAAAAAATTGAATTATATGAATTATAAAAAGGAGATAAGCTGAGAAAAAAACCCTCACTGAAACTTCAGGCTGACTTTTCTGTCAATCACGCTGCTAGAGTACCTTTATGTGCGCCCAACTGGGAAATCTGATGAAATTACTTCCTCACAAACTGGAACTGCACAACTACAAGTAGACTGCACAGATGATGATACATTTCTTTTCTAGGAATACATTTAAAAGTTGTATGCTCAATTTGTTTAATACCCACAGGTGAGAAAAAGGCCGTCATCTAACTATTTTAATCTACCAAGTGCTGTGGCCTTCCTATTTGGTCTTCAATAAAAACAAACTATTGCTATCTAGATCGATTGGATTTTGTGTGCCAGAGTTTATCCAAACAAAAAACAACACTGCCCGTCGTTACTGCCCCTAAAGCTTGGCTATATATTGCTCAAGTTGTTTTTGTGCCTGTTCTTTGGCCGGCCTTGAGGTGTGACAATCTATTTAGCCACTTAACTCCAATTTGATTGAACACTGGATTTCCTGCTAACACCTCTGCTCCAATGTCAAAGTTCCTATTGTGCTTTTTCTTCCAGTCTGATTCCCAGTTATCTCAGTCTTCTACCCCTCTCCTCTCTGCCCCTGATTTACTGCTCTCTTAGCAATTCTTTTTCATTACATTTTCTGCTCCTCTTATCCACAGATGCCCATTTGCTCCCTCAGATGCTTGTCGTTTTACTCGCTCCTATCTCTGCCTCTCCCTCCTTCCTCCCCCCGGCTCTCATTCGAGCTCTGTGTAAGGGTTTGCAGGTGGCTCTCTTGCTGGCTGGGTCAGTAACCAGGGGAAACTGGGGAAGAGTTCACTTCAATAGAGCAAATGGGAACAAATTGATCCACTTTCACTGCTGTTTGTGTGATGATGTTTGAACTGCAGGCTACAAAAATGTAAGCTGGGAGTTTGAAGAGAAAAAAATAGCAAGCAGAATACTCAGAAACCTTTGGCCTGAGAGAAGAAGCCGGTTATTGCACTGACATTTGAGAAACTAAAACTTTTTAGAGACTTCAGATTGGGTAAAACTGTGGTTTCCTTGCACACTGAGTCTTAATTTATGAATTTGGTACTTTTAAAGAAGACAGGAGATTTGATACAAGAACTCCATATAAACAAAGATCTGCACCTCTGACTTATTATTTACAAATTTGGCAGATTGTGACTTTAAATTATTTTCATTTAACGCACAAGCCTGTTTCTAAACAGGAATGATAAAATAATAATAAAAAAAAGATTCAGTTTAAGGGAAGCAATGCCAACAATTTAACTCTTCTCAAAAATAAATGTTATTTTTTATTATTGTTTTTACACATTAAAAAAATTTGATTGTTTCTTGTTGTTATTTATTATTAAAATTACTCAGTTAAATCTTTGCTTACTGGCGTTTGACGGGTTTCCACTGGTAATTTGATGATTTATTTATTATTGATGAGCTCCAAGTGATAGAGGTAAGAAGGCGTCCTTGCTACCACCCTAATCTTTAGCTCAATTCCAAAGATTACCAATCAGATTAAAGTCAGGACTCTGACAGGATACCTTTGAAACATTAATTGAAGAAATGCGTTCAGTAAAAGATTACCGTTACTGAACATGTTTGTTAGGGTAAATATTAAGCTTCCTTCAATGGTGAATAAAAAATATATGGCCTGTACTTTTAGAAAAATCCACCTAA
This sequence comes from Xiphophorus maculatus, assembly GCF_002775205.1. NCBI lineage: Eukaryota > Metazoa > Chordata > Actinopteri > Cyprinodontiformes > Poeciliidae > Xiphophorus > Xiphophorus maculatus. Next base: position 16,840,944 of record NC_036454.1, read on the forward strand.
ACATATTTTTAAAAGACATTTAAAGAAAAAAGGGTAAGAGGAAAAAGAAAACATTTTGAAGTGAGTTTTGTCCAAATGAGTAATTTCATCTAAACACTTGTGGAAATTAGTGAAAGACTGCAACCAGGACGGCCCAACATCCCAAACAGAGCCGCAGAAGCAATTCTGTACTAATTTCTGAAAACACTTTAAAAGGACACAAAACAGGGAAAATAATATTATAATACTGTAATTACTGCTTACACTCAACATTAAACAGTTGGAGAGTAATTTCAGATTTGTATTGCAGTAGTTATTTTGAACAAAGACATGTTGGAGGGAACAAAGGGTTTATATAAAATGCAATGATTTATTTGTATTTCTTGTTTGGAATTCAAAGCTCTGGAGATTTGGTCGAGTTCAGACATCTTTCTTTATCTGGAGGCAATTTCAGATTAGAAAAAACAAACTGATGATGTAATGTACGGCGTTGCTCATGCTGTCAAGTGCCAACTTTTTGTTTTAATTTGATAAATCTCCTACAAGTTCATGTTTCATATTTGGCTTAAAGCTAAAACACAGTAATAATGTGAAATCTGGTTTCCATAGAGTTGATGTCAGTAAACTCCACTAAAAAAAGGTTCTGTCAAATGGACAAGAAGTTCATTTCACTTTGAAAAGTCTGACAAAATATTCAAAAACTTTCAAAATTGATACAAAAATTAAATATTAACTGTGTGAGGCAAAATTGTAGCACATTTTAAGACTGCCCGCTTCTCAACAGATCTGGTTATTTAAGGCAGGCTCCGGCGAGGGGAGGAAGTTCTAGCGAAGCACAGAGCAAGGGGGAGGGTGTGAGCAGCATGTACATGTCAGTTGATTGACAGCGTTAAGACCCACCTCCTGGCTCTGACTGGTTGTTTCTGACCAGAAGCAGTGTGTTTCTGCAGACGACCTCAAGGAAGAGGAACTCGATTTTGTCACAGATTATCTGTCTCATACTGTCAGGACATAGTGACAGTTTTAACAAATGTGTGAAAAATATTTTTATAAACATTACCTATTGAAGCTTTATATAATCGCTGGGCTTCCTCCTAGTCATGGTTGAATATTCACAGATTCACTTATTCTATATATATTGGCATAAATATCAAAAGTCAGATATTTGAAAAAAAATGTATGTTGGAAAGCTGAAATACTGCACCACACCTTTGAAAGATAAAAATCCCAACACGTTTTAAAATATCATACAAACAATAAGAGAAAAAAAAAGAACAAAAGAATAAAAGTAGATAGTAAAAACTAAAAGTTTAGCTGAATAAAGAGTCACCAGCTGCCTTTTAAAGTAGTCAATGCTGTCAATACCACAAAAAGACAAGAGAAGCATCTTATGCAGTCAAGGTGTGAATATCTGAAAAGAGCAAACTCCACATTTACAAGTTTTGAAGCCGGTCTGAGGACCCAACCAGAACCTCTGGTTGGCTGAGGTTTTGAGTAAATGTGTAAGGCTTCACCGGGTCAGAGATATAAATAAGGAGCTTCACCCTGCAAAGTCCTAAAGGTTAACAGCAGCATGTTAAAGGGAACTCTAAACGTACCTGGTAGCCATCCAGAAACATTAACACAGTGTGTCCTCTGCTTGGTTCTAGTAAGAAAGTGGCGCTGCAGAGTAAGGTAAATAAGAAGAAATAAAAAGCATGGAGGATCTTCTCTAATCTATGTCCTAACACCAGCCTTCTTAATTTAGAAATATTTCTCAAGTGAAAGAAAGAGTTTCGTACCAGCTGTCTTGTGTGATGGTTTAGAGACATGGACTGATCAAACACAGCATCCAAGCTCCGCAGACAGGACAGGCCAGCTCAATCTAAACGGCTAATTTTAATGTGGAGAGAAAATACATGAAAATATAACAAAATCTCTTTAAATGAAAGTTAAAAGTTGCTTTGCTCTTCAGTGAGTAAAACAACCAGTTTGACTTGGTCCTACTTTGAGAATCATCCATTGACCAGCACAATTCAGAGATGTTTTTTTCTAGTTGGCCTTTAAGTTTGTAGAGATCTCAGGGGGCATTTTGCAGAAACACTCTAAATTCTTTAGGTTTCTTGACCGCCACTTGGCAACTCAAAGTTTCAGCTTCCTCCACAGATTTTCTGTAGAACGGAGATCTGGAGACTAAGGTCACCTCTTTATGTGCTTCCTCTTTAGCCCCTTTGTTGCCTTGCCAGTCTTCATAGTTCTGGCTGAGGAAATAAAGTTTCTTACTGAAAATCCCTAGATGAAAAATCTCCCCAAACAATAACTCTTCAACCTCCAAAGGTGACAGTATAAGTATCCACCAAACATGTTGGGCCGATTTGGTCCCAAAAAACTCCATTTTGATCTCATATGACTACAGCTCTTTCTCCCACGTTGTCGCTTAACCATTTAGATGATCTCAAGATATTTAAGACAGGCTGTGATGTACGTAGTAGGCCTGTATCAATAACAAATTTTGTGGGCAATAAGTTATTATTGCGATGATGTTGTTTTGAGACCATTTTCAAGTAATAAAATGATAACGCCAGAATAATGAAAAGTTTGTCCGCTCAAGACCAATAAACTTTAAATTTGTAAAAATAAATAAATAAATAAAAATACCTCACACTGGAACAGGGAGATATTTGAAATAATCAAATAAATAAACAAAATGCCCAAAAACAATAAATAAAACAGAAATAAAAATCATACACAACTGAAACAATAGGTGTAAGATTATGAAATCTGTCAAAAAAAACTGCCCTCCAAAAAATATTAACTATTAGAATGGAAATTATCGAGCTTATTTTGATTTATTATGTGATTAATTAATGTATTGCTTGTTGCGTCTGGCTCTGATGTAAGCCTTCTGCAGCAACAAGATGTCAGGCCATGACAGCAGAGTGTGTTATCAACGGTTCCTTAGTGCTTTCACTAAGGACTTGAAGGACTTGACTGGCTGTCCAAAGAGCTGTCAAAGAACTAATGAAGGATTTGCTGGACAGCAGAGTGTGACTGATCAACACGGGACATGAGAAAAGACTCAGACTTCATGTCATTAGCCAAACTGCTCCACATGCAGTTACGGGTTAATCCCTCTTCGTCCCCTTGAGGTGAATTCAGTCTAAGGGTAACAGTTATTTTGTATTTTAATAATACTGTAACAAAAAAAATCTGTGATATCTCTCAAGCTTTCATTCTTAAGATATTAATGTTGCTACAAATGGCATTGCTCACAGCAACTTAGCAAATTACCAAGAAGAATGTTGCAACCTAAAACGAAGCAGTTCTCTTTGATGGCGCTAGAACGTCAGCTTTTGCTCGGTTCCACGTAAAGTGGAACTGAGTAAAAGTCTTTTACCTGATCTGAATCTAGAGGCAATTGTCAACTGGATCATGTTTTTATCTTTAAGCCATAAACGCATTAGGATTGTCGCAGTGCGGCAAGTCATGTTGACACGGTTAATTGTTGTCACCCATAAATAAATAGGCCACGTCACACCGGGCCAGTGCCGACCTCTGGACTCTGAAATAACTAAAACAACAGAAATGTATTGTTGTGATGCGCATTGTGCAACTTAAAAAAACTGTCAGCAGTTGAACAATGTAAAAGTGAAAATGGCTTTCTATATGGCTTTCTGCCGTCTTTCCATAAAATACGGTGGGTTTTTTTGTTGTTGTTTTTTTTAATTTCCTTTATTTAACCAGGTAAATCCCATGAGATCTGGATCTCATTTTCAAGAGGGACCTGGGCAGAAATCTGCAGTTAAACTACAAGTGTTTTGTAGAACAATTTTTGTTCTTTTCACTACTGCCAATTTAATCTAAAAGCTCCTGTAAAACTTGTCATGAGCATTTGTTAAATCACCAAAACAAAGTGGGGAGGAGACTAATGAATGCCAAATTACTCAAGGAAAATGAAACAAACTTATAAGATAACTAATGTTTCTAATTTTATCAAATATTAACATGCAATAGTTGCTTCTCCAAGGAGTCTTATAAAACCTTAAAGACTTTGATCTTTGAGCAGTATATCCTGACAGGTTTATCTTTGAGTTTGAGATGCCATAAAATTTCCATTTGCACTTCCTTGGGGGAATTTTCCAACAAAGCGGTTCTAGAACTAGCTTAAAAGCACTTGTTTATTCATGCTTTTAATCACCAATGTGTTCAATTTAATCACTAAGTAAATAAAATTGGTGTTCTAATGTCAAAAACTCTTTGCGAGGCCCAGTGTAAAGAACAGCTGTTCTGTGAAGGTGTGTGGTAGATATAGTAAAAACTAAACAGAGGGATTTAATTGAGACCTCAAGCGTTCAACTTTTTGATTTAGTTTAGCTTTTTATTATACAGATAATTTTTGAAGTTCAATAAATGTTAAGCAATGCACAATGTGAACTACAGTTAATGTAATGGTTTCAAATGTTCCCTCAGTTTAAATCTTCAAGACGTACTTCAGGAATTTAAAATGACCGCAACCAACAGACTCGTTTCTGCCACATGCAGCCTTCTTGGGATGCTTCTCGGCATCTTGACCTCTTTTTATATTGGAAAATGACCCGACAGGCGAGTGACACCACGTTTAGTCAGGTGACATAAACTGGTAATCTGTGCTGCATCGCCATGGCAACATGCGTGCCAGTAAGTACTGGGGATGGCAGGGTGCGTCGTTTCATGGCTCTGCTACACCCATCTGACTCACTCGTACACACACAAAAAAAACGCGCACGGCTGTCATCACAAAACCTGATTGCAAAACATCATTAGCAGTGCGCCAGACTCAGCTGGAGCAAACTGGCCATCAGTTTGAGACCCAAACACAGACTGGTCTGCAGATTGCTCTGTAGGGATAAAAGCTGACAGCTCAATTACTGTACGGTCCAGGCTTTCTTCACTTAGTCTCTATGGTTCATCTCCCTTTCAGTTTTCTCTCAGTTAACCTTCTGTTCCTCATCCAGTCTGTTAAAATCCGTATCTTAGCCAGCTGGCATCAGACCTGCATCAAACAGGCACAGTGTCGGGCCCAAGAGGGCAAGAAGACAGAAGAACCAGGACAAGAGACGCGTATACTGGAAGCAAAAGAGGGAATCAAAGGAGCATAAAGAACAATAGATGAATGGAATAATAAAAAAACACAACATGAACCAAGCTATAAGACGACAAGGTGTATGCCAAAGGAGGTGACAGGTGGTGTCTCTTCTTTTTTTGACTCTCTGCTGTAGCTTAAACACTGGGATGCATCTTTACTGATCCTTACTGCTCATCATGCATTCATGTCTGTAGTTTGCCAAGTCAAGCCTGAGCTTGTATGAAAATGTGACCCACTTCATAAAAAAGCAGATCTAAACAAGCTTGACTGTGAAAGATGAAGGCAAAATATGTTAAAGATAAAAGATTAGAGCTAACCATACCATTTCATCCCAGTGTATTTACATTTTATACCCATAAAAGAAAGATTTTGTAAAGCTGTATCTAACTGCCTAGGGGACCATACTATCTTTGGGCAATACTTAAAAAAATCCAAGATCATCATGTTCAAATAACAGTTTTTCTACAGTCAATTAATAAGAGAAAACTGACTTTTTGCTCCACAAAAGGTCTGAAAACATTTCATGTTCCTTTTCGGTTTAAATGAAGTAGGTGATCATTTCTAATAATAAACTAATTAATTTTGTTAAGCTAAGTAATGGAAACTTGTTAAAATGGTGGCTTTATCTAACAGTCCACCATTATAGTATTACCATAGTAGCATTGGCATAACCAAGCATTGACAGAAATTTAAAGAGGAGCAGCAAAAGCAAATAAACTGGATAAGCATTGCTTGCTAATAACTGATGGTGTCATCAGATATTAAGCTCTTAGCATCTCATGACAGTCACACGGCAACAGTCTTCAGTCAGAGGCTTGCTCAGATTGTTGTAAGACTGACTGCTGCCTGAGATCCTTCCTGCCCACAGCATCAACATGCTCAATCTTTGAAGCTACTTGGGCCATATGAGTTATGACAACATTTAACTTGCCTGTGGGAAGAAAAAAGTCTTTTTGGATCGAATTGAATACTAGTTTGGGTATTTATAATGTTCAAAGGCATATTATTTCATCATACGTGTGCTGTTATCTTTATAAACATGACATCATCTTTTCCTTTACTGACATCATGATGCGTACCACAGACTGCTCGCCGCTGCGTGTTTATTTACCTTGTTTTTTTATTGTTTTATTTGATGGATTATGGAGTTAAAGACCACAAAAATGCTCACCGTTGTCTCTAATTAAATGCAGTTGTATGTCATTTTCTGCAGCTTTCTGCAGTACAAAATCATTTTAATTTTATGTGTAGTTTGTAATAAAAATACTGTTCTATGTATGAACATTTAGTACTGTGCGGAAGATTGTATTTATTTATCAACACCCAAGTCAGAGGTCAGCAACCTGCGGCCCCAGAGCTTCACCTGGTTCATTAGGCCGTCTACATCCAAAGTCATTTACAACAAACCAGAGATTTAAAGCATAACAGGTAGTTTAAAAAGGCAAGGGTTTACCTTTTTTAAAGCCTTTTCTGCACAGACCTTCCATAACAATGGTGAAACAAATTATTATTGTTCAGATATTTTTGATATTAGGCCACAAACATTTCTTTTGTTCCCACATGCATGGGTCATTCCAGACGGAAATAAAATATTCACTTTTTTGCAAGTAAATGTATGTCTTCTCAGCATAAATCAATCCATAAATCAAACAAATGATGGACGCTATTGCTTAATGTACCTGGAATGCCAAATTAACTTTAAACAGTTTAACACCAGTGAAACTAAATATTAGAGTCTGGAATGAAGATGGCTGACCATCAGCTATGAGGAAGATGAAATGTGCTGAATGAGAAATTTTTAATTACTTTAAAAAATCATCACAAGGTTTTCAACACTCTCCTGTCTTTAGCATATTGGACACAGTAACCAGTGTCATGTGTGGCTATTTACTGTTATAAGATTCCAAAAGGTGGAATACAAACCAGCACAATAGCAGAAAAACATGTTCATTACAATGTTTTTATTGAATATTATGATTATACTGGTTATGATTAACCCACTACTTTCTTTTCCAACATCTGCAATTCGATGTATGTTTGCTGCTAATTTCAAATTATTTAAAAGATCTTTGTTTTTCCTAGAAACTTGTAACTGTGTAAAAATTTTGCTTTCACAAAAATATTGTTAAAATGTGTCATTATACTCTTTGTTAATAAAAATCGCACACTGTTATAAATGGGAAGTTTAACACTGAAGACTTTCAGCTACTTTCATCCAACATGGTTGTTTTACACAACTATTACATACATTTATCAGAAATATTAAATAATACAGCATAATGCAAGTAAACTTGATTTAATTTTCAGCCATGGTGAAAATGTTTATGTTACCATGGTTCCCTCAGGAGTAGCTTTTACAGATCTGCCTGTGAACAAAGGAGTGAATACTTTACATAGTATATGTCTAAATAAGGTCAGGACAAAGGTTTTGGACTACAAGCAGAAACATCTGGATCAAGAAAGATTTTTCTTTCTTTAGCCAAAGAACTTCTGTGAAAACGTTTGTCAAATGTTGTGACTGCATTTTGGGTCAAGCTGCACCTAAAGCCTCAACAGTCTGAGTGATAAACGAGGTTTGACGCACAGCAGCGTTCAAGGTGGAGACCATGAACTTTGTGCTGCGGCACAGTAAAAAAAAATCTGATCAACACGGTTACATTCTGGTTCCTTTTGAGGCAATACTGAACCTAATGCCAAAAACTGAAAAGTAATTTATGTTAAAGCTGTAGAAATTGGCATCTTGGAACAAACGTAATGAATAAATTCAGTAGTAAAATGTTTTACAAGAGTTTGAGTTTTTTGAGTTAGACATGGGCAAAATTAACTCAGAAGTTTAACTATGATATAGTGTGATATTACCAACATTTAATGTGGAAACATTCAAAAATCTGAACAGCAAATGAAGGTTTTGATTGCTGTATTGTAAATAAAGATTGTACTGTTGATTAAAGAGAAGAGTATAAATCAGTTTAACAACATAATCAAGCAATTTTATTATTACTTTAAATTCTAGACTAAATGACAATTTAAAACTCAAATCTGCCAGGGTTACAAGTAATTCTAGGTTTAACTGTGTAACAGTGTGTGTTATATTACTTAGACAAGATTAACAATTTCTGTACAGAGTGTCAGAAATGCAGTCCCTTTTTATATTCTGTACTTGTATGGGTCAATACTGTTTCCTGCAAAGAAAAAAATGCCTCAGCCTTCCAGTTAGACAAAACCCCATTTTGACAGAACAATCTTCATCCACATAATGACCTAATAAACCAAACCACCTGCACGACTCTGAGTAACACATGGAGTATCCTCAGCTGCCACCCTGAATAGCAGCTTGATTACAGAGTCAGGAAAGACCCACTGAGTCTCAACTGAGTCAACTGAGCCAGTCAACCCATCGACAGACAGAACCACAGACATGCGCCGACACAGCAGGTCTAGAGCAGGCCACAGGCTCACCTTGGGCTCCATGGAGATGAAACTATGGCGACCACGGCTTGATAAAGTTGATCTCTTGATAGTCCGACTGTGGAAGAAGTGATAGTGGTCTTTGAGGTCCCCAATCTGCAAAGCACATATGCAGACATTAATGCATATACTGTATATCAATGTGTTATTTGTACTTAGTGATATGTTGAAGTAAGGGAGTGGTGGCATTTTTACTGATGAACCATCTTGAGACACCAAACCATAGAACATAAATGTATTATTCCAATAAATTCTATTATAAATGTTACCAGAGTTTTGATACAACAGTGACCAAAGAAAAATATGTAATTGAAACATGATATTATGACAAACTAGGAGTGGGCGGAAGATATGATGACATTTGATAGTTTAGGTGTTTTGAGACAGACATGATGGTTTCTATTTCCTTGATGTCAATTTCATAAATACAAATAAAAGCTATTTGCTCTAGATAGAGATGTTTTATTTCTATTAGAGCAATTCTTTTATGTAGAGAAAGTATTAATGACTTCATTACAAAAAAGTTGATATGATCGTTTTCTATAAATAATCCACATTTTCCTTTTTTATCATTACACATTGTCAACACTAAGGATGCAGGATATTATGAAAACATTCGATAATATCTTAAGATTGTAATAACAATACAATTTGCAGTTCATAAATAAGCAAACAGTGTTTATCCCTTTCTGCTCTGCAAACATAGACCAGAACATAACAGTCTGTCCAGCAACAGGCACAAAAAATAATTGATTATTTCTACCACAAGGTTTCATTGAAAAAGTTGACCCTGACTGAGGTGTGTAGTTTTTAAGTCTTCATGACTTGAGCATCATCCAAAACTTTTCTTGCTGCTTAAAAAACCTGGCAATACTATATTTGCAAGCATAATACATTGGTTGCAATGCACTTCAGCTCAGACAGTTGTTTGCGATATGCATACTGCGTACAGTGAACAATAAATGTGCAATATATTATGCAGCCGCTGCCTTAGACAACATTACTCTGCATAAGTCTTAGTATCTGAACTAAAAGCTGAACTATCAGTTACGGGCAGTAAAGGCAACTAAAGACTATCCAGCTGGACAAATATGCAGAGCGTGAATGCATAACACTTGAAATCTAATATTCTACCAAATATCCCGTCCAAGCAATCCTGCAAGATTGTGATGTAGTTTGTGCCTTTGTTTGCTTTTGTTTAATTGACTAACAATGTCTGTATAATTTTATGACAATCAGAATCACAAGTCTCCATTTATTTTAGAGGTCATAACAAGATTTTTTCCCCAAACCAGTTCAGATGCTAATCAGTGCCCCACTGGTTTTAGTGACTGCATGAGTTTCACCACAGCCAGATTTGGCACTGGTAAACTGGTGCATATCTTGGCAAAACGACAAAGCTGAGCCACAGAAAAGAACCACTTTCTACCTGGAGATCAGAGATCAACAACCATGTTAGAGAAACGTTTAACACTCCTGAGATGATTTCGTCTTTGATTTGCCTAATTTGAGATGATAAACTAGAAAGCCGCCAGGTTTTAGATTAATAAAAATTGGATTAGTTTTCGCATAATGTTACTTGGCTCTTAGGTTTGAGTTGTTCATCCTAGTATTCCATCCATTATGAGGCTTTATGTTGGTCAGCTCATATCTGCTGTTTTTGCTAAATTAGTGAGGTAGTTCCTAAACATCCTTGGTCTTCTGAGATTAATAAATACTGATACCAATCAGATGAGCTAATCCAGACTGTGAAACATTGACAAAATCAAATTGTTTAAAATGGTTTTCAACAACAATAAAAATGGTGACATGAAGGCATCTGTATGTAGTGTTCCTAAGACAGATTATGTGATTCCTGTAGATAAACTGTCTGTACCCAAAGATACTCCAATGTATTGGGCTTGTATCTTGTCATGTTATTCTAGATCAATCAATCCATTCATCAGGGGCCACCATCATAAAGATCTAAGATCTTCCCCTGCAAACCTGTATCAAGTAATTGAATGATCTCCTTAGCGTGTTACTATGTTGTGTAGGAAACCCATTCAAATGATTCTGATGAGTTGCAGCAGGAGAACATCTAAAAGATGTCATTGAGAGTGGGAAAGTGTCCACTTTTGTCCAACACCGATTTCATAATATCTGTATATAACTTGACTTTATGGAGGATAAGACACACTTCTCCTCGACTTCCTGGTTGTGAGTTTCTTTTGTGCTACAAAATGTGTGAAGGTCTGATCAGGTGCTTTAATTATGGTAATTTGTGTGGATAAACTTCTCCACAGTTGAAGCACACAGTGTAAGCAATTTATAGGTTTCTATGAGAAATGTACTCTACAAGTGACTACCAAGAGTTAATTTAATTTAATGTTTATTATAATGTTTGTTAATATTTCTTGTTCCTAGAAGTTTAAAAACAACAGCAATAAAAGGTCAGAGAAAAGGTGAAACCCGAGACAAAATGAAACACGACCTTTTAATGACTGTGGGGGAAAGGGGACAAATGATACACAGAAACAACAATGGTAGACAGCCGGCAAGCTGCTGTTAAGGTGATTAGTTTTAATAATTGATAAAGACCATTCAATCCTTCAGATGATCAAACTGTCATGGCTGCCAGGGGTCCTGTGGTGCATCGCTGCTCCACGGCAGAGAGCCACCACCTCAGAGTCCATTAGATCAACTTTCAACTCCAACACACGCCCGCATTTTCCAGCTTACTCTGAGAGGAGATGAGAAACAAGTAACTGCAAAGAGCTTCACATCTACACCCCTTAGCAAAGCTTCAACATGTCTTCATCGCCTCTCTTTTTAATCGCTTTAAAAAGAGGCTGGGGTTGTCACCGTAGTTATGACAACCTGTGATCGCAGGTATACATGCAGGTACTTCCAAGGGCAACAGATGTTATCCAACTACAACAATCTGCTGCAAGTTCTCAATAAAAACATCAGAATGATGTGTAGGCTGAATGAGAGGGAGAAAACACAGGATTGTGGATACCCAGTGCTTTGTAACCCTGACTTTTTCCCAGATTAATTACATTTTCAACTCATCTGCAGAGTTCACTCTAGGGAACTCAACAAAACACACACATTGCCCAAATAAACAATGATGTAACAGCTCAGACGGTCAAAATAGGAATTCAAACTTTAATCACATTACTGCTTTCCTTTTATATCAAACAGAGGGACAATCACAACACAAGAAGCTGAGGAAATTACACACAAATCTACTCTGAATGATTCTGCCAGATTCAGATCAGGTTGCACCATTGGCAATTCAAAACCCAATTTAATATCCTCACATTGCCATTTTGTCCTATTATCTGCCACCCTGTGTGGCTCGATTATTGTTCTGATCACTTTATAGACCAAGTGACTAATGAAATATGGCAGAATATGTTCACACATCACCAGAATTGCAGTAAAAGGACAAGCTGTAGTGAGTCCAGAAAGAGCAGAAATCAGGGTTTTAGTCATGGACGGTTGTATCGGAAGCAGAAACGCTTCTGAAGAGAACAGGTTTAAAAATAACTGCTCAGTGCTGCACCTTGGAGCATTGGCTGCTTTTTAAATTAAGTGTGATTAACCACATTCCTCTGGTTTCATTTCACTAGGATATAGGAAAAGTCCAATTTGTGACAGATCTATGAAATCAAGAAATCAGTAAAAAGGAGCTTGTCTGATGACACAAAGTAGAAAATGGATCTCAAAAATGAGCAATCTCAAGAAATTCAACAATTGAGAAACAATGCAATTGATTTTATCAATCTGGAAGAGTGGCCAAGTTAATTCTAATAATTTAGGGCTCCAGCTAACCACAGAAACACTCAGACTTCTAACAAGCAGTTTGCCAACCAAAATTAGTCCAATAACCCATCAACAACTCATCCAGGAGCTCAAAGATAAAGTTGGCAACATCTAAAATGAAAGTGTTCAGCACTCAACAATAAGATAGAGTGAGAAAAAAATGATCTATTGAAAATCACTGCTCAGTTGCTTACAAAGGACACAAATACCTGTCTCAGATTTTTTTTTTTTTTTACTTGTCTCACATTTACTATAATACATCTTCATGATCCCTAAATCGTCTGGGAAAGTATTCTACTGACTAGTTTTTTGGGACATGTGTTCCATTACATCTGGTGACAAAAACAAAACAAAAAGATGGTCATGCTGCCAGTTAAACTTAAACTTGGTAATTGTGTGATGCAGAGTCTAGAGCTGCTCTGAACTATAAGGAATTTGCCTAATTATTGATGGAACCAGTAATTCTGATCTCATCAGAAAATCCTGGCCATCCAGTGAAAGGCAGTGATCAGTAAGTCCATTTCGGAATGACTAAAATAGAAAAAAATAACGTTTATGAAAAGGCCTAGTCAAAGACCATCTTTAAAAAAAGATGAAGTGATATAACCTGAAACAGGCTTTTCATACCCTAAAGTCCTACAAAACCATTTCAGTGTGGTAGCAAGAAAAAGCAAAAGAAATCTGAGGTGGTAATAGGAGCATAATTTTTTTGACTCAAGTTATTTCACCAATCTGTGTTGCCAATGAGCAACTTCCTCCTAGTAGACTTTTATCAGAGGCACATAACCACTTTTCCTTTCAGCAGACTAGGATTATAGAAAATTACTTGATGCATCAACTTAACGTAGCATTTTCCTTTTTTACTAAAAAAAAAAAAACTTGGGTGCAAGACAACCAAAATTCAATATCACGAAACTGTAATTGGGTGAAATGACCAGCACCATATTCTGCCTGAGCATCAACAACAGAGTTGAATTGTGACCAGAAACAAGTAGATGTGGAGCATAGTCCTTCACAAAAAAAATGAGAAGCACAGAAACCTAAACAGCACTGGTTTTAGAAAATGCAACATTTCACAACACAAAAAAAATCTTTTTAAAATCATTTTATCTGAAATGTTTTCTGGATTCCGTTCTTACCTCCTCTGGGTTGTCAAGTTACCTTTTGAGAAACTTGCAGATTTTATTTTGAATGGAATATTCCTCTATTTTTTAGACTGCATTTGTTTTCCCCAGTTTTTGTCAAATCCTAGAACCGTTCCTCTCTTAACCCAGTAACCAACAGACTGCAAGGCATATTCTGGAAGCCCAATAACAGGAGAAAAGAAATAAATGCCCTGTACGAATCACCATCTTCAGTTGTTATTGATCCAAGCGTCTCCAGTCTGGCTCCAAGTTATGACCAACCCTCTCAATGCGATCCACATCCTCTCCCATCCCTTCTAAACACCAATTTGGACGGATATCCACGTCTGGGGCCTCATCAGCTGATTTAGACTCAATTTGAGCCAGTGTCTTAGTCTGGGAAGGGGGCTCCACAGCTAAGAGGATTACCCAGAATTCCCCAACGAGGCGCTCTCGTACTCCATGCCAACTCTTTTCATCCATCCGTCCATCCATGGTCCCAGCTTTCAGCCCCTCATTCTGTCATCTCTCAGTGTGCTTATCTTTGTCTGATTTCCTCTTCCCAACCCCGTAAAGAAGACCATATTGTCCCTAAGCAGCATTTTTTCCTTCCCATCCCCCTTTGTCTTTCTTTAAGCACTTGATCCCACTCCCAATTAAACCCCTCTCCTAATTTAGCATCCATATTGTTGTTTTATCCTTTGTTACAAGCGGCCAACTTGAGCACTCTACGCAGGTTTAAGCTGCAAAACCTGCACATTAAAGTGAAAAATAAAACATAAAAACATATTCCAAAATTAATTTCACAGTGATATGAATGTTGTGCTGATAAACAGGCTGAGGGTCTGCTATGACAGAGATGTCAGAGTTCACATTAAGCAACCAGAGCGTGCTGCTATCAATCCCATGGGAGCGGCTTTCGGCTGACCCCAAAATAAGGAAGTGAAGTGAAACTCTTGTCTATGAGGTGTCAAAGTCCAATGAGTACTCCATATTGAGATGGAAATCAGGGCGAACGGCGGGGGTTGGGGCCGCCAACCCACTCTGCCGGGGAATTCCTATGTGCGGGGGGTTAGTATGGAAAAATTGGGAGCGTGTGTGAGTGTGTCTGAGAAAGGGGGTGCAGGGGGTGGGGAGAAGAGATTCAACACATTAGTTGTTGTCAAAGAGAGGGGATAAACGAGGCCATTAAGGCCTACTCTCTCCGGGAGTACGGTGGGTGGGCAGGCTGGGTAAGGTGGAGAGGGAGGGGATGGTGGTGGGGATTCAATAGCTGTTGACTAGGCTACCCCACAACAACCTGTCAGAATGCCCCCCTCCCCATGTTCTGTGCTGTCTGCACACCCAACACTGGCAAGTGCAGGCATGAGCTGCCCATGTATGATGGCGGTACTGGAGTGTGTGTGGGGTCCACATTTGGGGTTTCTTTTGTCGGCCACTCTTTCAACTTTGTCAAAACACATGTAGAAGAAAAGGGATAAACCTCCCGACACCGACACAGCGTCCTGCTGTCAGTTACTTGCAGTTTTCCATTTTCTACTTCTTTAAATATGTTCTTGGAAGTTATTTTCTACCACATTATACAAAAGCCCCTTGCTTTACTGCATCAAATCAATTGAATGCAGAGGGACTTGAACTGCACATAAAAGTGCAGTTTACCCAATTATTCATGCCACTGGATTTAAAACTATGTTTTCAATCACCAAAAAGTTTGTTTCTAATTCTAAATCACACAGGCAGCTCGCAAAAGATAAGCAAAACGACGTGGAAAGAGAATCAATTTAGAAGAATAAAAAGCTTTGTTTTTATTAAAAAACAGCAATACAAACATTAGCTTTATATAATTATTTATAATCTTATCATTGCTGGCCAGCTTTTTGAACGTTTCCACTTGGATTGATGAGCTCCAAGTCTTTGAGGTTGGAATACCTCATTGCCATCACCCTAATCTTTAGCTTCCTCCACAGATTATCAATACAATTCAAATCAGAACTCTGGCTGGACATGTTGGTCAAATCAAAAGAGGACTTTGAACCTAAATCTGGCAGGGGTATGAATAATTTGGGGCTTGACTCAAAATTGGGTAATTCAAATCTAGTAATAGATACCAACGTTGGACCAGTTACTTTTAGAAATTACAGGCCATTTCTTGTAACATTTTAAAATGCTGCACTATCATTCTCAAAACTTTTGCATAATAAGACGATTTGTGAAAGCACCCAATCAGTCATTTCTCAAAGGGTAGAACCTATAAACAAGGGGTGCAACACTAAAAGTTATGTTGGAACATAATGTGCTTTCTTTCTATTAAAAAGTTCTCCTGAGGAGGAAAAAAAGTTGCTCTTTTTTAATCCAAATTCTCCATGGGAACATCATCCGTTATTATCTCTCTCACACACCCTGCCTGTTGTATAAGATGGATCCACTCCGGACCTTTAGGTGTCCAAGATCAAGAGCCAAACAGCGCTGGCTGCTCTCAAGTATGTGTCAGGAGGAGCAAACACAGGAGACAGCTGTGAGCGAGGCTCAAAGCGAGTTCACTGTGTCTTCTGAACGAATCTGCGGAAACCCAGAGAGGAGGCACCTGTTGTACCATCCTGCTCTCCGAGTCTTTGTTCCCCGCAGCTCCCCTCTCCAGATCTGAGGTCCGGAGAGCCGCAGAAAGAGTTAGGAGAGGAGGTTTTGGTTCAGGTTCCTACTTGTGCCTCGTTTCAAATCTGCGTCCCACTCGCGTGAGTTGCAGCAAACACGAATGCACAAACACAACTCTGGCCGGGCGCAGTTTGTGACTTACCTGTCCCATGTTCCTATAGCCATATTTTTCCGCTATCCGATCGGCCACCTCGGGTCCGCCGGCTATCCTGACTGCCCAGTGGTTCGTGAAAAGCCGAGCTTTGCACGGCGGGGACGCAAAGCCGAGATAGATCGCCAGGACGCAAAGGAAGCTCCTTCTCCAAGCGGCGTTGTGGACCATCTTCCCCCCACTTTTAACCAGACTCTTCTCCTCCTCCTCCTCCTCCTCAGCCGACCAGGCAAACAACCAAACTTCTCTTCTCGCCAAGCAAGACTCTCATAGGAACACAAATATCCGGGATGAGGGGGAAAGAGGAGAAAAAGAAAAACACTCCGAGGGAGAAAGAGAGGGGCAGAGGGGGGGAAAGCTCCGAAGAGGGGAAAAAAATACACCTTATCTCCAAACCTCTGCTTTCCACATGGGAGAGTTGGAAGTTCGTGTGCCCTCTCACTCTGCTCCTCTCTCTCCCTCTTTTTTTTCCACGGAGGACGAGGAGGAAGTGTGTGCGTGTCTGTGCGCCGTGCGTAATCGCGCGCGAGTTGGTGCGGGTGTGCGCGCGCGCGGAGCTTCTCAAAGCTGATTTCTCTTCTCCACCAACTACTCGGATGTTGGTCGCTCAGCGCATCATGCTTTCATGTGGCGAAATGGCTACAGCGCCTCCCCGCAAATAACTGGCTGACAATCCGGAGAGTAGAAACAACTACAGCCGCGGGGTTTCCCTCCCAACTCCGCTGGGTCTTAAAGGCACTCTGTTTGAGGACGCAGCAGACGCAGTTCAGGCAGAGGGGTTTAATGCAGGACGGGGGCCAACTTCAAGGACTTCATCCAGCGACACCTCCCCCGGAGAGAAAATAATAATAATAATAATTAATTAATTATAATAAAACAAAGCTAGAAGTTGTTCTTCTGTCTCCAGCTTATTTTTATTTTTTAACAGTTAAATAAATAAAGATAGATGGGGGCCCGCGCATATTTTGGTATTGACCAACAGTGGAAAACCATCGAACAAATTGTTGTTGGATATTTATTTGAAAAAATAAACTAATTCAGATGAGTAGAAATCTGCATTTGCGTTGATTTATCTTTAACTGTTAGCAACAAAAAAAAAACTGACCACTTTTTCCTACTTCAATTTCTAGACAGGCACCTTGTTAAATGACTATGCTTTACTGTGACTGTAGGGGGCGCTTTTTTCGGCGCATCGAAAGAGCTTTCCCGCTTAAGTTTTTCACAAAATAAAAATAAAGAAGAATATTTTTAACAAACGAAGCATTATTTTTATATAACGGTTTTATATAGCTATTGCTATTTATTTGATTGCTTCTCAATCAGAAAACAAGCTTGAAGTAGTTTTTACTTTAAAGCAAAAGTCAAATTAACATTTATTATGTTATTTCTCATTTCTGACTGTTACTCAGATTTTTAACTTTAGGCATTGTTCTTGTATTTCTGAAATAACATTTGTAGACAAACTGGAACATGTGTACATAACACATCATCTGCACACATGAAAATGTGTTATGCACTAATTATTAGCACATCTGGGGACTTAATAGATTTCACATATTGCAATGTAAAACCTCTATTAGCAAACATGCAGCCTCAGTGTTTTAACACATAAAATGGAAAGAATTAAATTTTTTACAGCTTGTGTTGGTAATAGTATTTCGCGCCAGCAAATCTTGCTGTTTTCTGATTTGGAACTAAGGTGGATTTGACATAATTTCTTATGTTGAGCTCTGATTTCTGTGACAAATTGAGTGCATCAATAGAATGCAGAAAACAGGCTTGCTAGTGGTAACAATATGTATTTCTCCTTATGTCATGTTTTCAAACACCGTAGTTATGTGTTTGCAAATATACACACATAAAACACGAGCATCTGTCACTACGTTTTACATATTCTCCTTGAAAATGAATCTTGCACCTTTGAAGTGTCTGTTTTCCCCTTAAATTGAACCACGTTTGTAGGGAAAATGCATTTTTGGGTTGAGCAGCATCCTCTATGCTAATGCCAAACAGCTTTGGGTGAAGACAGGGTGATTGTGTGGGGCAGCATCTCCCTCGCAGAAAATAAGCAAAGCTTTAGCAGTTGAGACAGTCTTAACGCAGAGAGATAGCAAGATGAGATTCTGGAGCAAGTGGCACTCACCCCTTCCATATCTTGAAATAGCAGTGGCATCCTCCAAAATGTTTACCCTGTTTACCCCAAAAGATTGGATTTCCCAGAGAAAAGCCAGAAACTTTAGGAGTGAATAAGATGAAACACCCTGATCTAAACTCCACCGAATAGTTGTGAATGAGTTTGGGTGTGCTGTTCTTGACAGAGTTATCTGAATTTCAGAGTGACCAAAACAGCCACGTTGGCTGACTTGCACCAAATGCTGCCATCCCTCAGCAGTGTGGAACGAAGCTGGTGACCATCGTGAGCAGGAGTTGCCAGGCTGTTGTGGTTGTGTAAGGTTCTCCCTTGAGGCTTCTGTTTGTACAATTAATGAATTTTTTAACTGCCATTACCTCTTGTTGCTTCAAACTTTAATCTTCTAGTCCAACAAATTACACCAGAAGCAGAATAAGCAGAGAGGATTTGGTCAACATCAACAACCAACTTGGCTGCTTAACCTAAAGATGGCTTTTTCTTACACATGTGGCACTGGATAAAGGGAAATAACCAGGTTTTCCTACAGTAAGTTTAGTTACTAAATTAAATATCTGCAACTCCATTGCCTAAATTCTTGACATTATTGTCAAGAAATTAATTGTTCTTTGTGAATGTTTTGTTGCCATTGATACCATCATAAATGAACTGACCAAACAGCCTGAGATGCAGACGTAATTTATTATTTTAGTACCTTTAAAACAATCTCTCAAGAATAAAGCATAAACATCAGTAAACAAGGAGGAGGCACCGATTGCGGTTCAAATACTTCTGTCTCTGCTGTTGAATGCAAGCTTTGTCTGCCAGTAGACCAATATTGACACAGACATACCAATGTAAAGTTGAGTAAACTCTGGCCTCCACCCCAGTCATCCTCCACTGAAAATCAGTAGCACATATGAAACAGAAATATCAAAAGATTCCCATCTTCTATGAAGACGGAGGATCAATCAGTTTGATCATTTTTTCATGATCCGCAGTCGGTTGGGTGGACTATTTGTGTGGGCTATAAGTAGGCACATTAATTTAGGAGGATTTGTCACCTACTAATTTCTTGACCCTGAGAACAACTCAGGTGTCATTACCACAGCCTTGTTCCTTGAATCAGCGAAGCTCTTGATGTCATGCCCCCTCGTCACAGCGAAGATCACAGCTGACTAAATGCTGTCATCATGGAATGTCCCGCTATTATGTGCCGCCGAGCCATTCATCCAAGGCCTTTGTTGACTGATAGCTTTTTGTTTGGCAGCAATTTTCCAGAGATGTCTCAGTGGAGAGCAAAAACTCTGTTCTGCACGGGACACAAGTGAAAATCAGCATAATAGCTCTAATTAGAGACAGTTTCTTTCTGAATGGACCCCAGCATCACATTTCACAAAGAGGAGGACAAGAGCATATCATTTACTTACATGCTAGAGACCTAAACAAATCCAGTAGCAGTTCTCCATTCAGCTGCATGCAAGTGTTTCTCTTTTAAAGAGATTTTTTTTTTAAATCAAACAGTAGGGATTAATTTTAGCATCAAATCAAGTACCCCCATCAAGACTCCTCCTTTAGCAACAGGAGTGTCAAGTTTCCATTCAGACCTTCAGTGTTGCAATATGCTGTGTGACGGCTTCACAGCTCCCCGTGTTTCCCAGGGAAGAATGAACTATGTGAACCTCAAAACCATCTTTGTCTACATCTGAGAACAGAGCGGTCGCAAGTGTCAGCAAACACTCTTAGGGGCATTCCTGTGTGCATTCCAGTGTCTCAATGAAATAACAGGGTGAATTGTGAATAATGTGCCAAAAAAAAAAAGAGCCCAGCAGACAACTTGCAGCATCCAGTGAAACATTACAATGGAAGACCGGGTGGGAAACTGCACCCACGCAGTTTTATTCTCTGTGGCTAATTTGTTCATTCAGTTTCAAGCTCAGCATCACAGGGGGACATCCATCAACAGAAACACGTGACCAAACAAGTCAACTCCTCTGTAATGTTTTTAGCCATTGTCTGACATTTTGTATACACTGTTCTCGTTTTGCAATATTTCCGTTACGGCTTTGTTTTATCATTTCGTCTTTAAATGGCCCCATGTAACCCTTGTAACCATCAGCTGCTTCAGATCCTTCCTTTATACCCAACACATCATTGTGGGTGGGCTGCAAGGGGTCTTGGGGCTAGCCTTTTAACTTCACTTTGACTTTTAACCTTCTTGCTGTAGGCTCCCACAATGCATCCATAAAAGCACCCGTCACTCAGGTCAGCTCTTTCTATTTCACATCCAATGTCTTTTCTTCTTACAATTTTTCTAATTCACCACATTCTATGGTTTATAAAGGCTAGTTAAGTTGTCCACATACTACTTAGTTCGGAGGCAAGACCAAAGAAGTTGCCCGCTTCATTACAGACAATTCATATAAATTGTCAGCAGTGCCAGACCAGAGTTCATGTATAAATCTGAAGTTTCTTAGGAGCTGTATACTGCCATCTACTGGTATTTAGTGAAACTTACACCACTAAGAACGCATATCAATATGTAGTTTATTTGAATCGTACTATTGCAGTCTCCAGCTGTGCTTTTCCAATGCTGTGTAAAAAGGATTTATGAATCATGTTAAATCTAAAAAAATAAATAAATTTTAAAAAATCATGATTTATTATACTTGAGCCTTAATTTCTTGTAGTGATGACTATGGCTTAGAAAGAAAACAGAATACAGGGTGTGAGAAAATTTGATTATAAGCTCAATACAAATTATATTTTTCAAGAGAAACGTCAGGCTTCTGAAAAATATAAAATTCTAATTCTTCTATGCTGCCAGTACTTGGTTGGGTCTCCTTTTGCATAAATGACTGCATCAATGCTGCGTGGCATGGAGGTGACCAATCTAGAAACACGTTTCTCTGATAGTCTTCTTGTAAGTTTTCTATGGTGAGTTTGCTAGCCATTCAAGCACAGAAATACTGCAGTCACTGAATTAGCTTTTATTACCTTTGGCAGTGTGAGCAGGTACCAACTCCTACCTGAAAAAGAAATCAGCCTCTTCATACAGCTTGTCAGCAGGAGGAACCATGAAGTGCCCTAATATTTCCTGGTAGAGGGGCTGCGACTGAGAAAACACAGTGGACCAGAATCAGATGGCATGGCACCCCTAGCAATCACTGATTGTGGAAACGTTTGACAATGTGCCTCTCAACTCTTCAAGACTCTAGGACTTTAATTTCCAAACGAAATGCAAACTAGTCTATGGTCTTAAGAGGACATGTCTATAAATTCAACCTGGTGAACATGGTGTCTTCTGCAGAGACAACATATACATCACATCAGACTTGTGGAGATCCACTATTCTCGTCCTGATTTCCCTGACATTTTTTCCCGATTCTGTTAGACAATTACCCACATATTTAAAAGAGCTTAGTTAAAATACTTAAAAAAAAACAAAAAACTGTTGGTCTATCATTCTGCACAAATTATTTAAATTATTTTAAAGTAAATTCTTAAAGGGAAAATTATCTAACTTTTAGCACATCCTTACTGTTCTAAAAAAAGAAATATAGTCTTATGATTCTCATTACTGATGAGGTTTGGAAATGCAATGTTTGCCTTTTACAATCTATATTTGCTATGTACCTCAATTTTACAGATTTTAATAAAATCCATTTTCAGGATCTCACTGCACCTCATCTCCACTGAACGACTTCCTACTAACAGAGCCAAGAAAATGTCTCATTACCAAATATTTATAACCAAGTTGAACTTTAACAAAAAAAGAAACATCTGAAATATAGCCCGTGTAAAAACTGGGACCATAGAGATGAAAAGACGAGACAGAAGTTGGAGCTCCAACTGCTCAGAACTTTATTTTGAGAGAAATAAGGGTTAAAATTAAATTAAAATATAAAATTTGGTTGACAGGTCTGGTATGTAGTTTTGAAAAAGAGGCGGTATGGACACAGGGCGGGAAGGCAGCTTCCAGGGGAGGGAGCTAGATGGAGGGAAAAGATATGAAAAATTTAAAGAGGATGAATTAAGCAATACAGGAAGTCATGTATAAAAAAGAAAAACAAAAAGACAGATGCAGTTAGTCATTATAAACCCCACCCCCATCTGAAATGTCCTCATATGTGATCAGTGCTACTGCGCTCTCCTTTTCCTTTTTCTGTTTCTTCAGGAGGATTGGATCATTTATCATCTTCACTCTCATATTAAATGTAACAATTTTTCCTGCAGTTTTGAAAAAAGTAAACAAAAAGTCCTTCAAAAATAAAATGCGGCAACCACTTTATGTTCTACTATTACATATACAGTATATATATATATTTATATATAAATACATACATAAATATCTTACATGTACAACCAATTTTGAAAAGAAGGGGGAAGAGAGAACCCAAAAGACTTATGAGGACTTGGAGGTGGGGAGAGCATAATGCTCATTGTAAGGGTAGTGTGCCTGTTTTTTTATGTTTTCCATTTGTTTTGTTCTAACTTTACACACACACTCTCATGCAACCACACAGCCTTTTGGGGGAGAAGGAAGTGGGGAGCATTCCTCAGTTTGCCCAGTAGGGAGAGCTGCCATAGCTGGACTTGCTGCCTTGGGTTTTCTGCTGCATACTGCTGGACTGATTTCGCTGACCTGGACCACCCTGCAATGAAACAAAGAATCGTTGTGAGGTTTCATCTCGCATCCTGTTCTGCAATAGAGATATTCCACATGTTTGCTATAGACGTACAATTTTAGAGGTGTACAGACAGAAGGTTTGGCCTTTGCTTACCTGTCCATCTTGTGTTAGGTGATGGTGCAGCAGCTGGGAGTGGGGTTGTTGGTGTGGAGGCAGGATGTGCAGGAAGGGGGCAGGAGCATAGCCAGGAGCTCCACCAGGGTTCATGGGGCCGGTTCCTCCCAGAGCAGAAGGCAGACTGAAGGGAGGTGGCGTCCCGGTGTGGAAGCCTTGCTTATCAAACGACTGGGATACAAAAGAGCAAAAGAGGTTCAATTACTTCATGAGAACCCGCAAGTCTGGTGTCGCTCATTTATTAACAATCATTCCTGACTGCACTCAGACTATACAAATGCCCAACTGTAAGTGCCTTTAAATTTGCTCTGGACTCATTTATTGATGCGTTTACAGATTAATATATGTACATACTTGTTTTTATCTATTCTATATTTAAGGTATTTTAAAATTACTTCTACTTTCACCTGGAGAATGTTGATTAAAAAAAAAAAGATATATACATAATATCACTTATGGTTATATTTGGTTTTCCCTAATATTTAACTCCTTGGATGGAGAAGCTTGTAAACAAATAAGCTACTCAAAATATATTCTGATTACCCTGCTGCCAAAGAAAGACATTTTCCTATATTTAAAATAGTTTTAATCAATATTATTTTAGAGATTTTGATGAACATCGGAGAATCTGCAGTTCTTTCCCCTTTCACTGAGATGTTTCTTCTCATTAAGGCTGTTTGCTTTAAAAGTGATCAAGTCACAAAACTGTTTAAACAAGCAACAAAACAACTTTGTGTAAAAATTTAGTGTGTACCTTTAAGCTTAATTTTAAAATTTGTTTGTAGGATCTAAACTTGTTTTGATTAAACTCCTTTAAGATAACAGAGGTGCCTCCCAATCGTAGCACTGAAAGCAGTATATACTCCAAATGTCTAGCAAACACATCACCAAAAGATATTAAACATTAATCACACAAACATGATGAGAAACATACCTGTGTTTTGCTGTATATGGAACCTCCCATATCAGGTACTCCACCAGCAGTTCCTGATCCAGATAATCCTGGTGCTGAGAAATGAGAGAAAGAGAAATGAAGAAATATTTTAATGAAAGATACTTGAACCTGCAGTGAAAAAC
Source organism: Xiphophorus maculatus (assembly GCF_002775205.1). NCBI lineage: Eukaryota > Metazoa > Chordata > Actinopteri > Cyprinodontiformes > Poeciliidae > Xiphophorus > Xiphophorus maculatus. The sequence goes on from NC_036454.1 coordinate 16,865,242, forward strand.
AAGAATTGGCAAAAGCTTTAAACCAATCTCTTCACTGTTTAGCAGTAAATCTTGAATTTCTGTTTCCATGTTAGTATTCCAGATGCCAGCCCGCAGGAAGAAGCAGATTAGGTGAGGAGGTGCAGCGGCACATTGTCTCACTTTTTCACCACTCTCTGCAATGAGCTGCTGTATCCCATGTGGATAGATTTCCATGGTTCCACTGCAGTAAATAAACAATGTTTCAGGATGCACATGTGTTGTGTGTACCTTTCCCTGGGCCGCTGCCAGCTGATTTGGCCTGTGACTGGGCAGAGCCTCCATACCCTGTCTTATTGTAATCCCCACCGTGGGCTTGAGACAGGTCATCAAAAGCTGAAGGACGAGGAACAGCACAGGACAGAAAGAGGGGGTTGGGGAATCAGAAGGGAGATGAGCAATGAAATTTATGAAGAGGAAAATGGATAGGTGGAGAAGAAGGGATTGGAGCAGGTCAGAGAGATACGGCAACCCGACAGTGATGGAAAGTGTGACTATATGTTCAACTTCAGGAGTGGCTTTCAGCTAAGCAAGCAGGCAAATAAACAGGCCACACACATGCAGCAAGATGTCCTCGTTCCTCTACAGACATGAGAGCAGCTTTTAGCCACATAACTAGAGTCTGATGTCACCAATCTTAGAAGTATCTGCTTTGTACAAACTATGTGCAACACTGCTTCAGTAAAAGATGAGAGCGTAGTAATGTCCCACCTGCACTGTAGGCGTGCTGCCCGTAACTTGGCTGATGCTGTTGGTGGTATTGACTGGAGGGGTTGGCCAGGCCCATCGCAGGCTGCTTGGCAGAAGCTGGAGGCACAAACACTGTGGGGCCGTACTGGAAGGCTGAAGGAACGCCAGGCATGCCAGCGTAGTATGGCAGACCTGAGAGAGAGCAGAGGGGGAAATCAAAGCTTAGCACAATCTCAATTAAACTAATACAGTAAAACTGTCTAATTTTTTTCTGAATTCTGCCAGGAAAAAGATTAAAGGTTATTTGTAGCTTGTGTAAATGTTAGAGTAACAATTAATTAGAATAAGTACCTTTCAAACCCTGAAGAACTTAAATCAAAAGCTAATAAAGTAAACTATGAAAATTATTTTATTGTGTAGTGCTAACTTAGGTGGTTGATGTTTCATTCAGGAAATCTTATGAAGCCGGGAAGAAAAATACACATTTAAAATTAGGTGCTTTCATCAATTTCATTTAACCAATCAGAAAATGAAAAGTTCATACAGAATGTGCCTCAGTGTCACATTTGCAAAGCTTTAAAGGTCAAGGGCAGAGAGCCTGTAGATAACTGCTTTACATATAAAAACATCAGACATCCTGCCAGTGATTAACATAATCCATCTGCAGGTTCTGGTTTTCTTTACCAGTGTATCCGTAGCCAGGTGGCAGAGGCGGGTTGAGGAAAGCCTGGTTCTGTGTCTGCTGACCCTGGTTCTGACCCTGTCCTTGAGTCCCTGCCTGCTGGGTCTGCTGGGTCTGAGACTGGACCCCAGCTGTAGCCAGGCTGGTTGGGGGAGCCGGGGAAGAAGAGTCATTCCTGCCAAACTTTGTTGCCTCACCTGCAAACGCAAGCACACACAAAATCATTAATTGGATCACTGGAATATTTGTTTTGAAGTATTCTGATTGGCTGATTAAGGTTTTAGCTTTATGCTACACTTCCCACTGTGCTTTCAATATGTTTAGAAGCCAACACTCTGGTGTATTTGTGTACAATACACCAGAATGAAAGTTTTTCTTAAAACCTTCCTGTATGTGCAATATTTCCTAAAGCAGATATTTTTGTCTTTATAAAAGCCCTCTATGTATGTAGAAGGCCTTAGTGGCCATCATGCTCACAAATTATGTTGACTTATGGGGCAAACATACAGATCAGGGGGAATATTTATACATGTAAATTTGGGAAAGTGATGTTGATTATTCAGTGTTAATGATCAAAGTAAACCATATTTCACTCACCAGAATATGGATTATTAGCCAGACTCTCTCTTCCAGGCATTGGAGCTGTAGCACCAGGGAATGTTACACCGTAGTAGTCCTGATAAAAAAAATAAATCAAGGGGTTAAAGAAGATGTGAAAAAAGGAACCTATTCAATCGATAAATATACAAGCACATACTAAACTTAAGAGCGGTTTAACCCAAGAGAAACTGCACTGATGTGTATGGTTGTGTGAAGGAGTTGACTGAAATAGTAAATGAATTGAACAAGACGTTGAGCATTAATAGAAATGGTGAAGTCAGTACTGTTCAAAAACATGAACCTAATTTTTCAAATTACGTGTCTTTTGTGCTACTAAGTTACTGTCAGGAAGGGAAAAAAAACAATTGGATGTGTAGTTTGTGAAGCTAAGAAGGTAAAGCAGGCTGAGCTGTCAATGAGCTAACATGAAGAAAATCAGGAAGTGACTAAGAAAAATGAAAAGTTTAATAATAATCATAGAACAGTCAAATCTATTTGAAGAAAAAGCAGTTTAAAAGCAGAGACAAGTAGTTTAATTTTTAAATTGCGATGCAAAACCATCGGGGATCAGACTTCATGGATGCGAATCCATTTTGTTTAGATTTGAGCAGCACGAGAAAAAGACTCACCAAAGGTAGTCGAGACTGCAGCATTTGCAAGTCTTCATATCCATAGATCTGCTGTTGGAAAAAAGTAGTAATAAATTATCATCTTGTGTCATGGTGAAATATGTAGAAAATCCTCAGGAATGACGCAGAAATTCATTTAAGTCTCTGCTTGTAAAAAATGACATTGAAGAGAATGAAGACAAATTACTATAAATTAGGAAAAAAAAGTTACCGGGTAAGCAGGCAGCAAGCCACCAGGACCCATAATGTACTGGTTAGCCAGTAGCGGCGGTACTCCTTGGGCCAAATTAGGAGGAGCCTTACCTGTAGGGGAGGAAGAGCAGAAACCCACATGACCTTCTCTTTCATAAACAAATGAAGTGACATAAATCAGGTAGCTAATTTGAAATACTGAAGCAAGTTGACTTATGGGCCCAGATAAAAATAACTTGCCAGAAGTGGTGGTGATTTGTGGTGCTGTGCGGCTGCCTGCAGCTGAGATTGTGTTGTTTGTGCCATTCTGACTCAGTCCTGGTCCTGCTGATTGGTGCAGACCATTGGAGGATGAAGTGCTGGCAATCGTGGATGCAGTAGGAGCGACAGCTTGGCTGGAGGATGATGAAAAGGCATGAAGGTTGCTGTTGCTTTCCTCATTGGTCATCTGGTCGAGAAAGAAACAACCAGATCAAGTGTGAGAAATTCAGGACTAAAAAGAATTGGAAGCATAATCTCGGTCACAAGATGCTTGTAAACTTACAGTGAGGGAAGAACTTGTGACTAGGGCTGATCCAGATGAGTGAGTACTGCTCATGTGACTGCAAAGAGAATAAATATATTAACCTGATGCAAATGAAAGTTTGAGCTTTAAAAGGAAAATGAGTCTTAGAAGCTAGGAGATTCAGAGATTTGTTTTCTCCACATTATAAGATTAGGATATGTGCTTGAAACCATCATTATCTCCATGTTAAATGTCAGTATGAGTGAGCCAGCCATTACCTGCTGAGTGATGAGATGGGGGCTGAGTGGGATGGGGTAACTACAGGAGAAGGAATATGGTGTCCAGATCCACCCTCACTTGTCATAACAGGAGATTCTGTTTTCACAGTTCTAGACGACGTAGAGCCTGGTTTAAAGAAGAAAAGAAATGTATCTTGTGTGTTGAAGACATAAAATATTGTAGTAGTGGGTGTACTTACTTTCCTGTGTGCCCTGTGTCTTCATAGCACTGTAGCCATTCTGTAACAGGAAGAATGCATTTTGTCTTAAAATTCATCAGGCCGCGGCCACAGTAAGCCTTCAGGAACCAAACAGGACCAAGTTGTTTATACTTACCGTCAGAGGAGCAGTAACACCTGATGGAACGTCTTTGCTCTGCGAGAAGGCAAGATGAGGAGGCAGAGTTCTTGAGCTGCTGTTGTCTACTCGACTGGTTGGAGTAGGAACTGAAGAGGAAGGTGGCGCTGCCGCACTGGGGAGACCGAGTGAAGGGGAGGGAGTAGCACCAGGTAGGCCCAGAGATGGGGAAGGAAAGCTGGCATCTGATACAGCTGAGGGTAAGCTGCTCATGTGGTCACTGTTCAAAAGACCAAGGGGTGGGAGGGAAGGGAAATATTTGAGAGAAATATTGAAAAGTATTGCTTAGACAGCAATAGTTTAATTATGCAGGTGTTGAAAAGAATTGTGGAAATGTTTTACAAGGACATTATGGTGCTTGGCTTAAGACTATGTCAACATGTAACCAAATTGTTTTATTGTCAGTACAGCAAGTTTAGTTAAACACAGGTGTAGCATATTAGGTTTCTGGAAAGAAAAAAAGATTTATCTTCTGCCATATTGTCCCTAAAGATTAAAATCCTCTCCGTGTGGCTCTAGTCTCTCTGGGAAGTGTCGGAGGGTGTGGAGATTTTTGTAGGCTGCATAATGCATTAACTAGAGCTGTGATGCTCATCTACTGCCTGTTGCTGCATTCTGCTAGAGGACATGGTTCTTACAGGTTTTTCCATTTCCTCCATTATGAAATAGAAAATTCCAAACTTTACTATAACTACTTCTGCAGTGGTTAAGTTTTCAAGAAGGGGGAAGGAAGTAAAGAAACGAAGAAAGAGGAGGTAGGATAAGAACGAAAACAAAAGTAAGTACACGAAATTGACACCAAGAGGCAAAGAAGAGAAAGTGAAAGTTGGGTCAAGCATTTGCAGATCACAACTGAATGCATAACTACTGCAGGGGATGAAAGAAAGAACATGATTAGATATTTTACTGAACTAAAACCAAATTAAAACTAAAGGAGACAGTGTGAAGGTCTTTTTCTGGATCACTTGCACACCTTTCGGGATCGTCTAGCTATTCAACTATAATAGATTGAAATCAAAGAGATATTAAGTACATGATGCATTTTAGGGCATCATTGGTTTACAGGTAGATTGGGTGTCCCAAAAAACAGCAGCCGTTGGGTTCAACACCTGACCTTGACATCTTTCCTGGATGTCTGCTCTTCTCTCTGATTACTGTCAGTCATTTTTTTAATGCATCAAGTTTTGCAATCTTTATCTCAGGGAAAATTCCTTAGGGAATTTATTTTAGGTAGGAACTGGTGAAAATAAAAAATAAAATACATATAACCAAGACAAGGCAAAACAACCCCCAGAGAAAGAATAGAAATAGTACAGAAATATACATAGAATGGAAAATTAAAAAATAATTCCTTATATTTTAAAAAGTTAAAGACTTCTTTTCAAAAACTATGTTAGATATGCACTAGTTGAAAACTAGGAAAGAATGCTGGTTATGTTGTAGTTGATATGTGAATGAATGGGAAGACCTATTTTGACAAGAGCATGAAAAAAATCTGCTATCATCTGAAGCACATGTCAAGAGACCTACCATGAAATAGATTCATGACACTGATGTGAAATTTTTTACATAAAACATGGAATTATTACAGAACTCACTGGATTGCCATAATTGAGTTAAATGTATTTTAAAATTTGGTGCATGTGTCCTACTATATACAACATTTTTCATTTTCTTGAGAGAAAAAAAAGAGATAAAAGTAAAATAAAACCAATTTATTGTCAATGGGCCTCCATCCTTTTGTATGACCACTGTTCCATTTTAATAGCCTCATACCTCACAGGTCCTGACTTGGGGAACATGCTGTTCTGTGCCTGCTGTGTGGGAACAGCTGCAGGAGCAGGCATGGTGGTCTGAACCAGGGTGGATGAATGTTCCCGGGCCAACTCAGCCTGAGAGTCTGCTGTTACACTTCCAGCTTCAGAGCTGAAGTCAAGAGCTCCAAACTGAACGTTCAGACCAGAGATGTCGGCTGAGCCTGGCATTTCCACTGCTGATGATGGAATCTGAGACAGAAAGAATGCGTGTTGTAGAAAAAGAAAGCAAACCAACACTGGTATAAATCCTGTGTACTTCTTATTTACAGAAGGGCTAAAAAAATAAATAAATAACCACCCCAAAACTGCAATGCAATCTGTAGTAACACTTCTCGCTATGAAGAGGTTTCAAAGTTTAAAACCTGAATTTGGAATCAATGAATTGTATCTTTATCAACATAAGTTGATGTCTTACGAGTAACATTCCCATCATCCATGCAGAGGTTTGTATTGTACATTTTATGTTCTTAAGAGCTCTGATATTTTACCTTTGATGGAAGAGGAGCTCTGCGTCGCTGGGTCTTTAACTGTCGCTGGGGAGGATCAGAAATCGAAAGATCCAGGCCTGACTGCTTACTTCCTGGAGAAGATCCATCTCTTACAGGGAGGCCAGAAGACTCCTGACCTGAAATTCAAAACAATGTTTTTGCATACAATAACAAACCTACAGGTGTCAAAAGAAGACATGTTAAACACAACACTCCCATAATCTCCTCATACAGGGACCGATAAAAAACAGTTTGCATTATTTATTCAAGCTGAATTGTGTCAAAACTGCAATATTGTATTTATTAGCATCTGTAAAAGTATACAAAAATTTTAAACATTGCATAAATCAGTGGGCCATTTATTTATTGCATCATTCCTGCTATTTATAATCCTTTTAATTAAAAGCTACGCTCACGTGTTTCTACACACTTCTAATCAGCAGGATGAAAGAATAATAAACTATTTAACTGTTGGGAAACAATTCCCGTCACAAAAATCTCAGTGGGGTAAGTAAAGGAGCTTCACAGCGCTGACTGGAGGATGACTGTTTTAAAACTGAAGTTTGTTACCTCTCATCTTTGTTAAGTAGCTGACATTTAAAAATTACCCCACCAGTTTATGATTATTCTTTATTAATACTGAAGTCTTGTTGTCAAATAAAATGTTAGGAAATAACTACAAAGAAAAAAGCAACTGTAAAGATCTATTTCAGGTCATTGTAGCATTTATAGTGAATATTGTTACAGTTCTGTTTTAAACAGAAGACGCCATGTAACATTTTACATATTAGACTCATCTTTAACATCATGAAGACTAAATGTATTTAATAGTGTGTTGAGCTATTCTGTGGCTGTACCTGGTGGCGTCGGAGCCTGTGGTGCGTGTGGCTGAGGCAGGCCCAGAGGCTCTGTGGTGGGCAGTATGGAGGACTGCTGCTGCCTTTGAGCAAGCTGGCTGAGCACTGCAGATGGTTCTGGCTGATGCTTCATTTCCACTTCAGAGAACACAAAAAATATCGTTGTAGCTGCAAGTACATGGTTAATTTAGAGCACCCAAGTCCTAAATTTAATTTAAGATGAACTTACAGTTTTGGGATCCAATAGGGCCATTTTCAACCCTCTGTGCCTTGGTATCTGCAGTTGGTGAAGCAGCAGGAGCTGGACTCTGCATCGAAGGTTGTCCTGGGTCTTTGGAGACGGCGCCGCTTGTTGCCAACATCTGACTGGTTCTCTGAGGCAAACGAGGCCCGTTGAGTGGCTCAGACATGCAAATGTCTGGACTTGGTGCCTGCTTAGGTGCATTCAGGGACCCGAAACCAGAACCTATGACTGAAGACTGGGAGCATAACAGACAAGACAAAATGACTTCAACAGTACCACAGATTAGTAATATTTATGAAATATGGGTTCTCTAAAACGGGTGAGTGTGTGTGGTAAGGAATACCAGTGCAGCATGTGCATAGGTGGTGCTAGCAGAGGCGGCATGAGCGTAGCTGTTGGCGGTGGCATGTGCGTAGCTGTGTGTTGCAGTCCGTCCATTGTGGTGGGAGTTGGTGAACACCAGGCTTTGGCCCAAATCCTCTGCTGAAGGACCATCAACGATTGCTCCCAAGTCAGAGTCCACAGAACCTCCCACAGTCACTCCAGTCTTAGGCAGTATGCTAGCCAGGTCCACACTGAGCAGATACAGGACAAGAGAACAAAAAGTAGAGGAGAGATTTGTTTCCAGAAGACGAGCATTAAGAAGATTGGGATTTTTAAAGCCTGTTTTATAAAGACGTTTAAGGTTGGACTTTGAACAAGAAGACTTACTTGTGTCCAGGTGTGATGTGGTTAGCTGGAGCAGAAGAGGCAGTGAACACTTTGGTCTCAGACAACTGTGATAGAGTATAAATACAGTCATGAGATTATCTCTGCGTATGGCTGACACTGTAGGTCAAATGCAACTTCTTTCCAACCTTGTATCAAGTGCAACTTTCATTTCCATCAATAAGCAGTTGCTATTATTTACCAAGATGCTTTCATGTCATTTAGCCCCTGAGCTGTTTTGCTTCTTGGCAAATGTGGTTATTTCATACCAGGCTTTTGCATTACAAATGGTGCTGTCTAAACCAGGGCCTGTAACCCCCAGAGGGAGATTTTGTACCAGCTTTGATGGCCATAGATTAGAAATGATTCTCAATATTCTACTCAGTCTACTGCAGGAAAATTGAGTTATATGCATGATCCTTGTGTATCCCCCTAATATTCACCACTGGACCAAAACAGTCTATTCACAATTTAATGATACTATGTATCCTTAAATGTCTCCAATAGTAATGAAAATACTCTGCTGCCAAACAATACAGTCATACAACATGGCATGACATGGTTTAAGTACATAGGAAAAAAAACAAACTGTTAATAGGCATAAAATTGAAGCCAGAAGGGTGTAAAACATTCTCTCGCTTCTTAAAAAACAGACTTTACTCAAGTATCCATGATTACAATATTGACTCAAAATATACCCCTAAAAATACACTTTATATAATTATAAATTATACACTTTATAATTACATAAAGTGTACAAATACACTTTATGCAATTATAAAGTGTTTTATATATAATTATAAAGTGTATTTATATATAATTATAAAGTGTATTTATATTTCAGTCAAAGCAGATAATTCAAAGATTGGGGAACTTAGATGTTACGCAGTGAAAGTAACCGAGAAATTATGCTGTTGTAAATATGACAAGACATGATTGAAATTGCAAATTGAAACAAACAAGTGCATATTTAACATTTATGTCTTACATCCTCATTCCATTCTTCTGAAGTCCAGTCTTCCACATTGCCGCGCCATGTTCCTGACAGAGAAAGAGAGCAAAAGCTGTCAAGTTATAAACTTATTGTTTTAAGTTTCTTTCAACTCTTCACAAATAGTTTTAATTTTACCCTGAGCTATATCTCCAACTCCAGTCCACAAGAGGTAAAGTTCTGATGTTTTTATAGATATTCTTGTTCCACCTGAATCAAATGTCTGAATCACACCCTTAACATTTCATCAAATCCTGTCAAGTCCTGGTAGTGATCCATTCATCAGATTCAAGTGTCTGTAAACAAGGTGGCCTCAGGACAAAACATTGTCCTCAGCCGTATGCAACAAAATTTCGTTCTGTATACACCCTGTGCATGCAAAATGACAATAAAGTCAGTCTAAGTCTCTAAACTCTGAAGACAGTGGCTCTGAAGGACTACAATACTACACCGCAGTAGTAAATTTATGTCTTGTAGTGTGGATTTCAAAAGCAGTGAGACTGTGCTACTAAAGAATGGACTGATACCACCAAACAAAAGGCCACATCTACTGTAAAAACATGAGCAAAATCTGACTTCAAAATGTGGAAAATTAGTTTCTATAATCTTATTTACCAGCTCCCTCAGTAGTTTCATTGCCCTCCAATCTGTCTTGGTTGGCTCTGGAGTTTGAGGTGTAGTCAGCAGGATTAAAAGTGCTGGAAGAAGTAAAAAGTAAATTACTCAGAATCTAATATTAAAATACAAGATCTTGTTCCCACAGATAGGGTGTGAATTTTGTTTTGTTTGAATTTTTCCTATTTCTGGAACAGTAAATGGACAGGAGATAGGGAGCAGGGATAAGGGGAGGACATGAAACAAATGCCCCCAAATCACACCACATCAAGAACCACAGCCTCTGCAAATGGTGCCCACGCTTTAAGAATTGAGCCATCCAGTGCCCAAGCTGTACATATTTTAACAGAGCTTAAGATTTAACTCAATCTTTTATCATTTGATACTGAAAACAATTATTTTAACAGGATTTAAGTCAATATCCTTACCCCATTCCTTGTGAAGAGAACCTGTTTCCAACAGTTCCTCTTCCTCTCCCACGGCCCCCAACTCCTGAAGGGAAAATAGACATGAGCTAATTGGAACCCTCAACCTTAATTTCTGATTAAATACTTTATGAAAAAATATAATAAGAAAATAAATAAATAAAATGAAATCACCCAACAATTTTCGACCACTGAGAATACAATAAATCAAGAGTCGTTTGTCCAGTAAGTTTGTTAAAAGCAAACAAACTCTGGATTTATCTGCATTTAGTAAGAGGGTTTTATTCTAGTGTACCTCTGCCTCGCCCCCTGCGCCCACGGTCAGACCCTCTCTCTCCAGGAGTCACCTCAAACCCGTTCTCCTCTGAACGACCTACAATTCAACCAGAACAAAAATAAATACATAATAAGAAAACTGCACACACACAGTCTACATTATTCAGCATTACACCATTTTAACATTTCATACCTTCACGACCTCGGCTGATTCCTCTGCCCCTCCTGTTGGACGCTCCACGTCCACGGCTGACCTCCCGTTCTCCTTTCTTCTCCCGGCTTTCTTTTAAATCCGAGGTTCCTCCCTCTTTCCCGATACTACGCTTCTTTCCTACAGTCTCCCAGGAGTTCTGAACAGCAAACAAAATCAATGTTGGTGCTACAAAGAACACTGTAGAGATGGGTGGTTTGACCAAAATTTTATATCATGGCATTTTCAACAATTGTCACTGTGTGTTAATCACATTTTCTACATCCTTAAAAAATGTGACAGGATCTCTAGAAGTGAGTTTTCAGGACAGTGTCACTAATGAATCACATGGCATGACTGTTGTGGTGTAAATATAGAACATTTCATTAAATATTACCTATGTGGTATTAAACAGCAGCAGCTATCCAGCCTTTTGGCCATAGCTCTAAAACGTTTTTCCACAGCGCTTAACGGGACCATATCTTAAGCTACATAAAAAGTGATTTTTTTTATTTTTATTTCAACCCACCGCATGCCTCTTTATTTCAACACAGATGGCATATTATTGTTGTTTCAATGACACGTGAGCTTTCAAAGCCTAAGTATTTCTATACAACAGGAACCGCACCTCTTTTAGGCACTTCTTCTAGGTAATCACCTTAAACTTCTTTTGCTGCAATTTTTGTCCAAGTCCACACTCAACTTCCCCAATGACACTGGCTTGTCTTTTGCTGCGCTGCATATGACTTTAGTGTGTAACAAAGAAAAAGGCCCTTTGTGAAACAGGTTACTAGTGCATGTAAGTTCCGAGACTTAAAAAATAAATAACTAAAAGGCTGTACGGAAAATTCAAACAACAAAAATAAAAACAATTAAAAAAAAAAAACTGTCTGATGTCTTATGTGATTAGAACAAAAAAAATAAAAAGCAGCACAGTTCCCCCTCATTTCCCCCCAAATAGTAGTAAAAAAAAAAAAAAGCTAGCCAGAATGTCATTATTTTATCTCTGTACATCCATGTTTGTGTGTGCTCTTACTGTGTCAGAGGGACTCTCAAGCAGAAAATTGATGGCTCTGTTTACATCTTCATTGCAGTCATGGAGGGCTACTATGCATTCATCTTGGGTCTTCCCAGTTACCTCAATCAACTGAATGCAAAGGAATCAGAATTAAGATGTTATGTTTTATCATGAACCACAACAAAGTTATTTGTGTTAAGAAGCTGTATGAATCTAGACTACATTACTCTTTATTTCCCACCTGTGAATGAACATACCTGTTTGATCTTGTCTTCAAAGTCAGCATCATTATTGTCATAGATAACCTGCGCTAAACGCATTTGCTCTGCTGTGGCCTGTAAGAAAGAAGCAAACATACCTAAGAAAGGACAACAGCAAAATGTGGCTTCTTGTCTTAATCATTTAAAATTATCTTATGTGGAGGTTCACCGATTAGAGTTTAGTGGCCATTTCTTGAGCTCAACTTCTAAAAGCTTTGACCTGCCAATACACATTTTATGCAGCTTCAATTCCTCTTTAAGGACAAATTGAATAAGAGAAATCACAAAAAAATATTTTAAGCCTTCCTGCTACAAACATGTTTTAAGTTTATATCAAAACCAGAAGTGAAGAAGGTTTTGCCAACATAAAACAAAGACCAAACGCTTACAAAGTTCACATTTTAAACTATTCTTACCGCCCTGTATTAGCAATCTGAGCAGATACATTAGTACTTATAAGCCACAATCAGTGATTTCCCTGAAGAATGTAGACCCTGGCCTTAGTTCAGAACAACAAAAAGATGTCAATACTTCCAAATTCAGCATGTTACATACAGGCAGAAATCACAAGCTTAAAGGATTTTTAAAAAAGTGACTGTTGTACTTCAGCCATCTTATTTGCTTTAAAAGTCTTTGTTTTGCTGCCTGAATGAAATTCTGATGTAAAATGAAGTTTGATTTTAAATACTTTCTTGAATCTCAATGTGTCTCCTGATATCCTTTCTAAAATATTTTTCCAGTAACAGCATCCACAAAAGTGTTGTTGTCAGCAGACCTGATGGCGATCAGACAGGGTGCTTAAACTATAATATCAAGATAAGATATTATAGTTTCAGGCTGACTGGTCGCTACTCAGGGCCCATCAAGCTAAAGCCTGGATGATTATGGTCATCAACCATTTTGTTTGGTGAATTTTCATGTAGTTTTAGAAGTAAATACAATTATAATTTAAAGAAAAGAGAAACAATCAATATCTCACCTGTATCTGTTTCTGTGGCTGTGTTGTTTGGGTTGTTGTGGGCAGCGTCTTGTCCCGAGGCCCTCGGGCTGGATTGCTGACCACTGAAGTCATCATATACAGTATATACAAAAAAAATGTATGTACAAAATAGAAAAAATCTAGGGGAAAGGGAAGAAAGTACAAATATGGTAATTGAAATGAGAGTTTATGAAAAGGTAGAAATGAACAGCTGTGTCTTTAAAAAAATGGCTCTGGGTAAATGCGCAATACTAGAGCTGTACACTTGATATAGGCAGACTGAGACACCATGTATACCATGTAAGACTATAACCCCCCTATCTGCCGCCCCCCACATCCACAGTTAAATTTAGCCAGCCAAGAGGGGACTGTCCGGGTGTCATCTTACAGCTCTCCCTCCTGTCCCCACTCAAAAATACCGTCAGTATTCACCAGTGTTTCTTATCGGAGGTCAGAGATATCGTTCCCTTTGATGAGCTACAAACCTTTACCGCAAACAAAAACGAAAATAAGATTTTAAAAAGCAAAGCGGAGAACTGCTATGTAGGCCAAAATTAGTATAAATTGAAAGCACAAAAACAAGGATTACGTCACACCTTTTAATAGACCATAAGATTCCGAAAATGTTAGGAAATTGCGGGTTTCAAATGACGTTACAAAAATAAACAATCAAAAAAAATAACAGTGGGATGGCTAGTCACTGATGAAAGTTGGAAGGCAAAAATCACGTAAACGTTACATGGTGGGTGTATTGTCCGCTTTAAATAGATTCCAAGAGTTATGGGTTTTTTTTATCTTTCGACCATAGAAATAACTGAAATTATCCGACGTTGAAAAGCGCTCAAATAAAATAAAATAAAAAAAACACAACAGAAGCTGAAAATACAGACCAACGTTCAGTCGAGCTTATGAAAGCTGTAGCCTAGCGAGCCACTTGCCTTTGTTCTTTCAGCGATCCCTACGCCATTCCCGAGTCTCCGCTTGGAGAATATCAGCGCAGTAATTTTACGGTTGGTCCGCGTGTCATAAAACAACGACGCTTTTTGTTTTACAGTCACCAAGGCAGACAGGGGAGAACAACAAACAGACGCGTCAAGAGCGACGACATACCCCTTTGTGTAAACCCGAGCGAAAAGCTAACATTAGCAGCAAGCTAACACTTGCAACGAAAGCAACACAGTGGCGTGTCCCCTGAAGATTATCGTACTTACGCGACCCAAATATCGTTTAATTTACTTCAGGGACCGCGGATGGCAATTACTCAGTCGAAATTTAAGTTGCCCACGAAGCTACAAGAGTAATGAGCGGCTAAATGCTACCAGCTCCGGCATGTGAAAGGCCTTTTTCCCAAATGCAATACAATGGTTCACAGTTTAGACAGAGCCTCGCGTGTTAGCAAACCACGGAACAACCTGTTCAAGTCGAATTTACATACGTGGAACGTCAAACACCGACTATAAAACAAAACCAAATTACACAATAAAAACATTTCTACTTTTCAGACGGATTTTAAACATAATTCGCTAAACAAATCTGACTTTCTTTTACCTGCTAACACGCTTTCGCTCAGCCAGCAGGCAGCAGCAGATGTGTCACGTGATCCACCGCGCCGTTGTTTAACGTAAGGAATCGGAGCTCCACAAACAAACGTTACAACCAATCAAAATCATCTACCAAGTCACGTGGTACAACGTCGCAGCACAACTCGCGCGTAAGGTGATTGATATTTAGGCTTTACATTGTATTTTATTCAGTCAGTAAATGTACGAATTATGTGAAAAAATTAGACCCCGTATAAAGTCCCTTCGGTTTCTTTTCAGCCAAATCTTAATGTATCGTTATTTAATACAAATTATAGCACAGCATTAAGACAATAAAGTATCTAAGCTATTAAAACGTAAGAAAAAAAAACTTCTGTACATCATAATTTTTTTTAAAAATCACCTTTTCGAGTGAGGGATCAATAAGCGCATGTCCACATCTATTCGCAGTTAAAATGCATAAGATTACACAGGTGTATGACACTAGATGCACATCGTTAGAACTTGTTCACCCCGACATGCACTGTTTAAAAATTAGATATTTAATTTCATCTTCTCCTGACTGCCATTTTCTTTCTTTGTAAAGGAAATTGGCTGCAACATTTCCTCTTGAAACATGATTAGTAAACAGAATCTCTATTTTTCAAATATACAATTTTCATTTACCATAGACAGAGAAGTCGTATATATGTCCTTTATGGTTGATCTAAATTTACACACACACACACACACACACACACACACACACACACACACACACACACACACATATATATATATATATATATATATATATATATATATATATATATATATATATATATATATATATATATATATATATATACTTATATCATATAAAGCACTTATAATATAAAGCACTTTTTATTCAAATGTAAACCACTGACACCGTATAAACAATTTTAATTAAATCTTCAACCCATCTTGCAAAAGATATTCTACCAAAAACAGATGAACCTCTTAGTCAGAAACTTGGCCTGAAGCTTGAAATACATTAGTAAAAAATAAATAAATAATAAATATTGGAAAATACTATTATCCATATTAGCATGATACATGATTTCATTCTGCTTGATGTCCCAAATACTGACAGAATGTAAACACCATCTTGGTGGTCTACTCTGGACAAAGAAGATGTTTGAGGTTTTTTCCATTTTAATTAAAATTATATTAAGTTGTAGCAAGACATGCTCAGGAACATCTGAGATGACATGACCACAGACAATAGTAAATGACACTTCATTATAAAAAGCAGCCAAAGTTTTGTGGAACACATTTTAAAACAAATTTACCAAAATGATTCACTGCCTTCAGACACATCTAAACATGAGTGAGTTCCTTAATCTGCAGGGTTTAATGTAATGTTGGCCCACTCTTTGCCACTATAACAGCTGTCCTGGGACAGGGTGTCCACTTGGGTTAGGAGTATGTTTATAGAAATGTTGACAATTTTTAGTCAGACACTGATGTTGAATGAGACCCCGTCTTGGAAACTTTACACTTGGTAAAGCAAGGCTTGGCTGCAGCAGCTCAGGAATGGAAACTCACTCTGTGAAGCTCTCTATACTCTCCTCAGATAAAGTTTGGAGTTCTGTTGCTATTAAACCTGCGGAAAGTTTGTGACCTCCACACACTATGTCCCTCAGCCTTGGCAGACCCTGTTCTGTGATTTCAAGAGGCCTACCACTTTGTTACTGGGTTGCAGCTGGAGAAAATGATGCAATTCTACAAACTCAACCCCAAAAAAGAAAAAAACAGGAAAAAAATAAAAAAAATATATACATCAATTAAGTGCCTCCTCCTGTTGTCTTGATGTCCTGCACAAAGATCTAATATTATTATGTCAACCTTCCAGAACACTCAGGTCTTCTGGTTTATGTCTGCTCTGCATCTACCGGAATCAGAACCAAGCATTTAAAAAGCAACATTTAATTTTTGTGCTCCACTAATCTGGAACAAACTTCCAGAAAACTGCAATAATGCTGAAGCAACGAGTTCCTTTAAACAAGGAATGAAAATTTGTTTAAAGCTGAAATCAAAGAATACCTGGGACAAAACAAAGTGTAGTCTGTTTTCAACTTGTCATCGTTTTACCTCACTTTGAAAGATAAGAGTTTTTTAATTTTTTGTAGTTTTATTTTTCTTCTAAAAATGTAAAGAACTTGCCTTGTGGCTGAAAATGGGCTATGCAAATAAAACTGCCTTGCTGTTCTGTCCTATCACTTCCACTTTGTTATAATACCACTGCTAGTTGACTGTGGAATATTTAGCAGCAAGGAAATTTCATGCTGCACTGTCACCCAGTTTGTAGCACTATTGACTTGCAGCAACAATGTCCTGTGATTTCACTGCATGGAGATGTGGGTACTCCAGCTTCTCCCCACAGTCCTGAATCATGACTATTAGGTTAATTCAATTCTAATTACACTGATCAAATTAATTGGTCTCTCAATTCATGTCTTTAGGTATGTGTGTGTGCATGCTTGTGCTGTGTCCCTAGTATTATTAGTTTAAATAAATTTAAACTTGAACTTCATCATTCAAGTTTATAGTGGAATAAATTTTCTTGCTGGATTTTTAAAGTATGCTGGGGGGGGGGGTTCTTGTGAAAAATAGCATTTTTCTAATCTTCTTGTGTGGAGTGATGGTTAGTCTTCAGGTAGTGCCTCAGATGAGCTTTCATTCTGTGTACACACTGAGCCTTTCTCTCCAGGATCTCATCCAGCTTGTGGACAAATTCCACAAAAACCTGTTGGACCAAAGGACAAAAATTAGGATGTACAAAAAAAAAAAGAGTGAAAGCCATCTGTTGTGAAGTTGATTTTATCGAACCATATCATGCTGCTGGCGAAGAAGTTCCCCCTCTATGTGACAAATAGCGTCCATCTGTTTCAGCTGCTCCAAGTGGACCTCAATAATGTGCAACCTGGGAACACATTGAGTTAAAGTAGTTCTACTCAAGAATCATAACATTGTGTCACATTTAATAATTCTTACCTTGCGTGGTCCGATCTGTCCATGGTGAACAGACGGATTGTGGGTTTGATTTGCTGGTTGCCGCTTTCTTCTCCACCTAACTCACCAGGTTTGAACTGCTCAGCAGCAACTCTTGAGATATTGTAATAATTTGCCTGTGCTGAGTTCAAGGAGCCATATTGAGGCTCTGAATGTAGCTTAGATATGTCGGGTACGATTTTAGAGTGTATATTATGTGTACATTCTAGTGAATAGTGTGTAGACTGAGAGCTACAATCCTCAGTGCTTTTGATTAAAGATGAAGCCTGGGATTTAATTATGGATGCAGTTAAATTTTTTTCTGAAGTTGATAGTTTTTTCTCCTTGTTGCCTTGGTCTTTGATGGAGTAAGGTGTATCTGTACCTGAAAAAAAGGAGATTACCTCAGATTCTTAATAAATGAGCTTATCATCAAGGAGTTAATTTATGTCAGTAATTCAATTCAAAAAGTGAAACTGACACAATATACATTCACTACACACAACAATTGATTTCAAGCCTTAATTTATATTCGTTTGAATGATTCTTATAGCTAATAAATTCTTCTTTTTTTTGTGGAAAATTAGAATATTACATGGGAGCAACAACAAACGATTTCCAACAGAGCAATGTTATGGTAGGTGCAATACGGTTGCTGACTGGACAGATGTCCAGCAGAAAGTCACTGACATAATTTTCCTCAACAATGACGTTAAGTCACAAAATATGAATGCAAAAGAATCTGATTGATCACAGAGTTCTGTATCCAGGCATGTTGAATGGAAAGCTGAGTGGTCAAAAAGCTGCAGAAGGAACAAGAAATCTAAAGCCACCACACATAGCTGTGTCTGCGGCAGGAACCACAACTGTCCCATCAATATAAACCTAAACCATAGACAATGTTAGAGATGTCATATAAGATAAGTAAGGTGAAAAAAAGTTGATGCTCAGAGGTCGAAAGTTCTTTCAGATCAAAGTAATTTTTACATTTTATTTGGTAATACAAATCCAGTAGTCTGGGGGAAAAGTGGGGATCTCTTGTGCGGGATCCACTTTGAAGTCCCCACAGTCAGTGGTGATTTTGGGAGCCATGTTATCGTCTTGATCTTCTGTGTTTTATCAAGTATAAATCATTTCCATGCTGCGCTTCATTGATGCAGCATTTCATGCAAAAGGAGCCACAAGCAAGTGAATAAGTAAAGAAGAGTGAATTTCAGCACTTTTTTTTATTAGTCTCAAGTAATATTCCTATTTTCTTAACACACATTTTGGTTTTCCACTGAGCCAAAGCTTTAATTATTCACATTAACTGAAATAAATGATAGAAATGTATCTTCTGGTCTGTGGTGTTTCACTTTTTAAATTGAATCACCGAAACTAATGAACTTAATGTGATATTCTAATTTATTAAGATGCACATGTGCTTTATATTTTTTTACTAAAACAGAAGCAGGGTCTCTCTTACCTCTTCCATTGACAGTGATTGTGATGCATTTCTTTTGCTCATGGTGACCAGCTGCTGTTGCAGTATCATATGTAGCAGACATATTCATCTGGAGGTTCTTTGAGTGGGGCGGCTCCAATGGAGAAAAGGAAAATTCTTTATGTGGACCAGCAGGCTGCCGCTGCTGCTCCACATGAGGTTGGGAAATGCTGAGAGGATCCATAAAGCAGCTTAAAGAATCTCTAGAAATATCAACTTGAGGTAAAAGAGACAGTTTGCTGCTGTTTTCACATACTGGGGAAAGTGCATTAAATTGCAGATGAAGATTTTTGCTGTGGTAGTCAGATACTCCTTTCTGCTCATGGCTCCATGCTATGTCTGTTGTTTGCTGTTTCTGCAGATCCACATCCCCTTTGACCTCTGAATCAAGGCAACCAGACAGGTGTGCCTCTGTTTTTGTTGGGATTTGCTTGGACTCCACTTCTGTGTTTCCCATCCAACAGTCCCTCAAGTATCCCCCCTTCATACCAGGTAGCCTCTTCTCCTCCTTCCTCCCAGCTGCTTCACCTGCTGCCTCAGTCTTCACCTTCCTCTCATTTTCACACTTGTCGTCATCAGCAACATTCATAGTGTGGTTTGCAGAGGTTTCAGTTTGCACACCTGAAGTCTCTTCTAAACAGGGATCGGTTTGGGTAGAGAATGAAAAGTTAGACGAGTGCAGGAGGGAAGACAGAGATCCCCGAGAAGAGGAAGAGAAAGATGAAGATGAGAGAAGATGAACGTATGAAGACATTGGTGAAGGTGAAAACTGTTGCAGCTGCTGATGATACTCTCTCAGATGCTTCACTTTCTCTTTTTCGCCAACTTTGTGTAATTCTCTTTCTTTTAACTCCTCTTCTTCCTTGCATGTGTCTCTACAGCTTACAGCCTGTCTTCTCATTTCTGTCCATTCTGGTTCCTCACTCTTTCTCTCTTCCGTAGTCTGCTGATAGTTCTCCTTTTCCCTGTGGTAGAATCCAGATTCCCTTTCAGAAAAAGTTAAATCACCCCCTTTAACGGCTCCATTGTTTTGTTGTCCCAAAATCTCCACTGCTCTTGTGTGTTTCCCTTTAACACAGTGACTGTGAATATCACTGTACGTTTCATTTTCAGTTCTCCCATCCTGTCTGACCTCCAGTCCTCTACTCAAACACCTGTCTTCAGTCTGTGCAAACGACCCTCTAATTGGGCTAATATGTTCAAGTTCTATGACTTTTCTGGTCCTTGATTGAGTTTCCTCTAAACAAGAAGATTTTGTGGGTGTTGAGCAGAAAACTGGTTGTGATATGTGTGGGCTTGTATGTGTTTTGGAACTGAAATTCTTGTTCTGATTTCCTAGCTTTGGATTTTTAGAAGTCCCATCATTCCTTCTGTTCCCTGTGTTGCTGTTGTCGAACCGTGTCATGTTGCTTCTGCTTCTTTTTCTTCCAATTGGCCAATTTTGTCCTCTCAACTCTTTCACACTGTAAGAAATTGAACACATGCAGTGCCTTATGAAAGTCTTTATACAACTGACACGTTTCCAAATTTTCTAATGTTACAACCACAAACCTCAATATTTTTACTGAGATTTATAAAGTAGGGCATAATTTTAAGGTGGAAGCAAGATGATGCTGCATATTCTTCGGCACTGTCCTCTTTCCCCTTTACTCCAATACCCATAAATATAATCCAGAGCAATGTGCCAGCATCTTATGAGAGAAGTAACTTTTGCCTCTATTTACTGTTTCCTTCCCCTTTAAACTCTTACCGATCTGCATATCTCAGAGTATTCAGTGTGTGTTCTGTTGCTGAGTGACCCGGTGAAATGTTGGCAATCATGCATGTCTTCGAGTCACCAACAAATGAGTCCTTTAAAACCTAAAATTAAAATGAACCAGTTTAGTTTGAAAACAAATTCAAGAATATGTGTGGGTCAAAGTGGAAAAACAATAAAATTATCCATCTTTTTATTATTAAGTTACATCAGTCTAACTACCTGAGTGAGTTTGCTTTGTCGGAAAGGAGTGTGAGATTCCTCTTTGTCAAGTGAACGGATACATTCTTTCAGCTGTGGGGGGAAAGCAGGTATTAGATCTGTGGAAAAATTAGACAGAATATTGCTGCTTTCATAGGATTTAAAAAGAAACTTAGCAGCCAAGTACTGAAATTACATGTATAATATTAGCTGATCATCCCTGTTGCTTGCTTTAAAAAAACTCAGGTAGTCTCTGTTTATGTGTTTTAAAAGAAATGTGAATTTGGAAAGAGATCAGCAAGGATCTCAGAGGAGTCACTGTTGCTACCCATAACTTTGAGAATGTTCTTCAGGCCTTATTTAAACAATTTCAAAACCAATAAAGTGAAACTGATAAATTTACACAGAACACAGTTGCAATAGGAAATTTTACAAGCCACTGAATAATGAGATGTGGTTAATTTTAGCACCTTTTTTTTCCAGTGACTGATTATAATTAAATATGGTGAAGTATATCTGAGTTTGTGAGAAAGTTTCTTACAGCCAGCAGGCTCTGGTTGATCTCAGCTCCCTCCATCCGACTCTGCTTGTTTGGTTCTTTGGCATCTGAAGCCCTCTCACTGCCTGCCAGGTCCACAAACCATATTCTGCACACATGCATACACAAACACGCAACAATTCGTTTTATCAATTTTCCACAAAACATTAGAGCTATCGGATTGTCAATTCAGGTAGTTAAAAAAAAAATGAAATCATCAGGAAGGTGGTAAAACACCAGACCTTCTTCCAGGATTTAGCTCCTCCCATCTTCCTATCAGTGTGGTAGGATTTCATTTCTGCCATGTGTTTTCCATTTTCACATGACAGATTGAACAGCAGTCTGTGAGAAGTCCAAAGCTTAGGATGTTGCTTTAAACTTCTCCAAAACTTTCTCACACTAATTAGGTAACTACTGAAGGCAATCAGGAGAAATTGGATTTTATCCGAGTCTGTCAGAGTGAAGAGGGAACACAAGTGCATGCCACAATTCACAGATTTTTATTCTTAAAATAAAGAAATAAATGGTCTATGACATGAAACACCCCTCAAAAAACATGCTCAAGCTTTAAAATGTTATGTGACAAAATGTGAAAAACTTCTTTTGGGAGAAATTTTTAAACCTTGAAAAAATACTAACTATTATAAATAATATTAACAAATAGAAAGATTAAGTCTCTCACCTTCCGGCTATCTGCTGATTAAGATCCCTGAGCTGAATCTGAAGCAAGGCATGGGATCGAGAGGAAAGAGGATTCACGCCACTTGTCCCTTGTGTTCGCTCAGCTGTTCCCTGTGAAATCACCTTAAAGCAGCCAGGAATGCAGAAAAAGGAGATAAGCTTAAGAGAGAGACCATTACATTACAGACAGAAGAGTGATTCCGATCTGAAATGTAAAGAAAATATAAATTAATGGTAGGTAGGAGTCAGCTACTGGATCATTGAGGATGTAACCACATATCTATTATTTCACTAGACTAAATTGTTTTGTACCTTTTGACAATTAAAGTAGTCTTTCTCATCTTGAATTGGAAAGTATTTCATTTCAGTTTAAAAGTTTGGTTTAAAGCTCATACTTTGTTGGTTGGTTTGCCATTTACAACACTAACTCTGGACTACACATTGGGTAAATTACTAATTGTATGAATAAAAGGATCAAACCTCTAACAGTGAGCTGACTGAATCCACTCGGATGTCCCGTAGACCTGAAATGTGAACCACTTTCTTTCCATCCTCCCTGGCAAATAACCTTCAATGGGGGAAAAATAGGTAAGATATTCTGGTCATTATAGAAAAACTAACTGTCCAGCAAAGAAAAGCAGTGAAAACACAAACCAGTTAAGAATAAAAAAAAGCAATAAATTTGAAACCAATAACCTTTTCCTGTGTTCCAACAAGTCGTACAGCTGGCCGCAGTAGATTTCAAAGAAGCTGACATAAACCAGTAGAGATGCGCTTGTTGCAGACAGGTGAGCAAAAATGTCATGAACTGCTAGAGCATATAAGCCGGTTCCAGCAGGGGATGAACCCAGCATGGTGTGAGTCTTTCCTGCGCCTGTCTGTCCATATGCAAAGCAGGTGGCCTTGCCTCTGTGGATACACACAACACAAAGAGAAAGACACTAAAGAGCGGAAGCTTAAACACTTCATGTTATTTCATTTGGAGGAAAGAATGTGATCAACTGGACAGTTCAGTAGGCATGGGTCAGTAGGAAACTGATCTGATTACTTTTATTGAAAATATCAACCATTAACAATTAATTATTTACACTGTTGGTGCAATAACCAATCGTTAGGCTCTTTAAAGTAATATCTACAACATTTGCTCACTGTTATTTAAGTTTGACACACTTTTAGTTTCCACGCCCATGACAGTCCATGTTTTTCTTGACCAGAATTATTTCCAAAAACACAAATTTGTCTTTCATGTAAGCAATAAGGGGGAACAGTAAGATAATTTTTTGTGCCAGTTGACTGGCAGTGCACAGCAGCCTGTGGGGAGAGGCAGAACTGCATTTGTCTATGTGCTGCACAGCTGGAGAAAAACGTCTTTAACTTAAAGAAGTTAAAGAGGTACAAATACAGAAAAACAAGGTGGGTGTAAAATTATTTAAAAAATACATAAACCAGTCATTCTCATTACTTTAAATCTACTATATATACATTTTTAAACTTAGCCAATAAAATAAAAACCTATGATGAAAGTTTTGGGGGGTTTGAACTTTAGGAGTCCTTTCACAGTAGTAATTGACCCTTATTCTTAATTTTTTTTTTTTTAACTATATTCAAAATTGCAATGTTTATTTTTAATCTGTTGTATGTTGTTTTTAACTTTTTTGTACAAGCACTTTGAATTGTCTTTGGCTGAAAGGTGCTATATAAATAAAGTTGCCTTGCCTTGCCTTATCTACAAGGCACATGCCTTGCATGGCAATTTAGCAGTGGACACCTACCCACTGAGCATGTGCTGTACCAAAGGGTATGCTGTTTTCAGATAGACTTCTTCATTGGAGCTCTCCTCTCCAAAAACCTGGTCGAAATGATACCTGTGCTGCAAAACAACAGAGAACCAGAACAAATTAAGCATAAAATGTTATTTTTTTTAGAATTACAAAATGAAGGAATCAGAATTTTTCTCTTTCTGCATATCTACCTGTAATATGTACTCTGTGAGATCCACAGCTTCTTTACTTTCGTGCACAACCGCCATACACTCTCCACTTTTAGTTGTCACAACATCTACCTCTCCTCTTTTGCACTCTGCACGAGTTAAAGGTCGTTTCCTCACACACACGCTGATGCGTTGTCCTTCCCCATGTCTGCTCCAAAATACAGAGATCATACTGTTATTATGTTTCTTAGGTTCATGCAAAAGTATTCAAACCTCTGACGACCGCAAACATGAAAGTCATTTAAATGGATTTTATCAAATGGACCAAGACAAACTAGTCCAAATCAAAATCTGAAAACAGTGGAGTCCACTTGATTTCAGACCAGTTCGATCTGATACCCTTATAAAATTGCCTTCAGAAGTTGCATTAACAATAACAGTCCTCTTTTGTGAAATTTTATCTGAGTATTAATTAGAGAATCTATGACTTGAAAATAACTGTTGTCAGACAATCTGACAAAGCTGAGCTATTTTTACAAAAAAAATCAACAATAATTCAGCTGGAGATGCTAAGAAGATATACAAAAGGTCCCACACCAGTAATTGCAGCAAAAGTTGATTCTACAAGGTACTGACTAAGCAGGGGCCATTTGACAAATGAGTGTCACTCTTCCCAAAGTAGATTACTTTAGAAATATGCACTACTTTGTGTTGTCTGTCTCACAAAAAAAAACACAAAATGGGTGAAAAGGGATGTGGACACTTTAGCATAGACACTTGCATATCAACTTTCTTGCTAAGTGAAACTGGCAGTTGTTGTCTTGTGCAGAAATATAGCAATGAGGGTAGAACTGAATAGCACTTTACTTTGCAGCCTGAGGAGGACTCAGAGGTAATCCATAGTTGTAGCTGGCTGTTCTTTTTGCTTCGTAAACAGGCGTGGGCTTGGTATCATCTGCAGCGCTCTTTTTCTTCCTGGAGATTGTCTTTCTGTCTTTCTGTGCTGATGGTCTGTTAATAAATGATTCCGATGTTACTGCTGCTGGGGGAGCATTCAATTTGTTGAATGCCTCACTCTTTGGTACTAATCTGATGTGAGAGTTGAGCATTGAAGATTCCCGTGTGACCTGCAGCTTGATGCTTTGCACATTGTGAGTATCACATGAACAGCTACGCTCATTTAGCTTACTGCTTTTGCTTTGTCGAAGGTCACACACCACAGTGTTTCTGCTGTGAAGCCCCAGTTGAATGGGTGTGACTGATCCGTTTTCATGAACTGGATCATCATTCCTGTTATGACTTGCATAGACATGAATGGTGTCTTCAAAATGAGAACACAATCTCTGATCTGTGTTTTTAGTAGAGAAATCCAGCCTTCTGCGAACATATGATGGTCTATCACTGAATGCACTAGAAGTAGCTCCACTTTCATTCTTATCCCTTCTCACATCTCCATTGGAGTTTCCATATCCATAAGGACTGACGCTATTATTAGCAGGAAATAGCTCATTGCCTTCTTCATAATAACACTCATTGTAAATCCCAAAATCGTCATTTCTAAGGCTCCTTAGATCAAGGCTTTTAACCAGTTGGACCAGCTGGAAAAGGCGAGCTCTGTCCTCCATAGAGCAAACTCCCAGGAGGGGGTAGTCCTCCATGCTCAGTGTGGAAAGATGGGCTGCCCGGTAAACACCCATCAAGGTGAACCTAAAAGGCAAAAAACAGAGAAAGATAAGTGTATCATTAGAAAAATCAAAGCAACAATGTGGATTTGACTGATCTGTCTGCTTACCTTGAATAATGACGCTGAAGCCCAGCCGCCGATAGACAATTGTACAGGCAAACTGTCATTTCTCCCTTGGCTTTTTTTCTATTTGGTCTTCTACTTTGTCAAACAAGTGAATAAGTCAGCTTGGCTTCTGTCTATTAGGAAATAAATAGAATGCAAAGTGGGTAGCTAGCATTATTCTGCATTAATGAAATGACAACAGCAGCAACATAAAACACTGTCCTGTCCAGTAAAAATGATGACCAGTGGTTTCTCCTGGTGTCATTACTACCAGCATGTTCTGTTGACTGGAAAGTAAAGCACTGGGCTGCAGCATGACGCTGAAACCTGACACTGGTGCAGGATAGAGCTGGGGCCTGCACCAGTGCAGCCGCAGCATATTTCTACATAGTGGCAAACGTGACAAATGTAGAAAACACAGGCTGATCAACTGTTGACTTCTACTGTACATTGGCTAACAGCTGCAACCAGTCTTACTGTTATACAGTCTCCTACAATTAGTCACTTGGACATTACTAGACCTTCCATCCGTTTTTTACACCTAATCTTTAAAGGACCGAAGGGGGATGGTGCTTATCTCCATCTGACATCATGAGGCAGATGCAAATAAGCATCTGCCTCATGATGCACAGCATGGGGCAGTGCACCCTCTAGTTGCACTGCCTCTGGATACGTCACCAGACCCACTGGACACTTCTTTACTTTATGGTGTTACTACATAAGAGGGCTGCATTTCCTGAAAAACTGTAACATTTATAAACTTCATTTTTAAAACAGTTAGTCAATTGAGATGTTACTGCTGCTGAGGGTCTGAGGCATTGATTTGCATCTAAGTAAAGAAGTATTTCTGTGGATCTATACACATTCTACAAAATACTTCTTAATATCCTTGTTTAAGTTGCTGGTTTAGTTGCCAGAATGGCTCTTAAACTGTGCTACAAGAAGTGCCATTGGAGGTACGTGGTCTGACTTTAATGGTATTCAGAGGAAATGTTGGTATTAGTTATTTGCAACTTAAATACAACTAAATTATTACTAATATTTAGTTAGCTTCTAGCTCAATATGTAGTTATCAAGCTAAATATTTAGTTAGCAAACTAGATATTTAGCTTCAAGGTAAATATATACTTAGCAAAACCTAAATATTATTGTTAGCAAACAAAATATGTAGTTTATCTTCGAACAAAATTTTTAGTATGCAAACTAAATATTTATCTTCAAATTAAATATTTAGTTAGCAAGCTATATAATGTTTAGCTTATGACCACTTATCTGTTAGCAAGCTACATAAGTAGCTTCAAATTCTGCTCCAACCTAAATATTTAATTTAAACTTAAATATTTAGATAGATAATTAAATATTTAGTTTTAAGCTGTAACATTTACAAATGGATGAATAACGTGGTAAAAAAAATATGACTTTGAAAATGAACCCATATTTCCTTCTCTTATGACTTTGTAAATAATTTATTGCTGTCAATTTTTGTAACTTTACAAACGACACTCAACATTTTACAGTTCTCCATCATTCGGGTAGCTGCAAAACTCATAAAATCTAGAACAACATTGAAGGAAAAACAAAATACAAAATACACTTACCCAAGACGTTTTAGTAGCACAGAAAGCTAAGAACGGGACGTTAAACTGACATTAATGTTTCACCAAGTAGCAACCTGACTGACGTTTCCGTACACAGACAGAATCTCCATAACGACGGAAACAGCTCGGCGCCCTCTCTTCCTGCTGGAGCGCAGCCTTAGTCAAAATAGACCTTGTTAAATATAAAAGGCAGGCTTTTCAGAGCTGCAACTGGTCGAATAACGCTCAGTTCAGCAAAACACTGAGCGATAATCCGTCAGAGGCTTAAGCCACTAAGAAGCCCACACACCAAACCATTTCAAAGCAATGGTCAACTGAATGTACAACTGGGAGTAAGCAATACAGGTAGAGCTACTTTGTTTATTTTTTAATGAACCAACTGGACTGTATAAAGATAAAGTAGAACTGCTAAGAAATAAATTATCTTTTTTTTTATTAAACTTTATTTACTATTGTACACATATTTTAATTATAGTAATTTGGTAGAGAGAAAAAAACTCAATTGAGCATTATTTGTAAATATTGTAAAAACAAAAACAACGAGTATTTATTTGGTAAGAAAAGATAAGCGAGTTAGATAGAACAACAGGTGTAATGTAAATATATACAAAACCTATATTTAATTTGCTAAAAAGATTTTAAAAATATTTCAAAAATATTTTTAATCTTTATTTACTGGGTTTTATCATGTCAGAAATAAAATCTTAAATTTGCTTTTTATAGCTATTGCAGAAATTGGGGTGACAAATAAGCACTAAAAGATCAGGCGGAATGTGTCTCAGTTCGGGACATCGTTTTTGTTTCTTGGGGGACGTAATTAAACGTAACACCAAACTATTGGCTCGTTTGCAGCAGTTCTGGTTATAGGCGTGTGGTAGTTTGCATTTTATTTGTTGACTCCAAATGTTCGGGTACGCCTGCAGGGTGAAGATAACGCAGATCCACGTTTGCTTGCGCATAGTTTTGGTAAGATAAGTTGTCAGTATGAATCGTTGTACAGTAAGCTGCTTGAAGTCCTAACTAAAGCTGCCTGGAGTTCATGGTCTGGTCCCTTCAGCACCCAGTTGAAGGTTAAGTCAGAGACTGAGCCAAATCACAGTAGGTTCATTTATTCTCTATATCAGGCAAGCAAGAGCAAGGTTGCATAGCAACAGTGAATACATCTTTATAGATTAGTGTGAAAGTGCAACTCTGTATTTTTCAGATCTTGCTTTCCAAAATCTAGATTTTCATTTATGTTCATTTATGTATTAAAATAGCTTTGAGTAGTATTTTCCAATGGGTTGTAGAGACTTTTTATTTTTTCTTTGAATCTCAACTGCATTGCACTTATTTTAACTCCAGCACAAGACCTTTCTTCTAAAAAAAAAGTTATTGATATGTTCATTAACACAGATGTATGAATGAGTTTGAAATATAAGAAAAACCAACTCAATGGATTAGGTAACAAAAGATCATAAATTATTACTTTCCTTTTTACTTTAGATCAATAAGTTGGTTCCAAAAGACCATGAAAGAGTTGCCAACATGTCTGTAGTACTGAGGATGAAATAGGCATATTTTACTGGGTACTCACTGTTAAAGTAGAGGGGCTGTTACTAATAACTATGTTTTTAAAGCCATAATTAGAAAATAACTGCTGGTTAATTATTTTTGTCTAAAAAATAAATTGTGTGCGTTTTATAGTTAATTTCAAATAACAACTATTTGCCTCAAATGAACCAAAACAAACATCAAACTACAAGAAAAACTCACCGTGTAACATCCTGGTACTCCACTGACCACTCCATTCCTGAAAAGAAACCAGTCGTTATTTCACTTCTTTAAAGCTTGAGGTGCGTCTTCTGTTTCCAGTTTGCTGCTACAGTAACCTTTCTGCAAATTTGAGTAACTAACCTGGTACAGATCATTTGGTGCTCAGTTTTTACCTTCCATACTGTTAATAGTTTAGCTTGTGCTCCAAACCAACTTCTAGTAATGATACTGAACTGATAGTTTGGAGTTAGGCACAGGAGATTGAGTATCAGGGAACATGTACTAGTTCCTGTACTCTCCAGTTCAAAAATATTTAGTTGATTTCAGTGTTTCAGATATTGAGATAATGTACCTAATTCACAAAATAGAAACTTATAATTATCACAAAATCAGGATAAAGACCTCTTGGACTCTCACAGATGCATGATCCACTAATTCTGTAAGTCAATGTTTCAACCAATACTTGGAAATCACCTTGTTGGTACAAATATTAACGCTTTATAACTCTATAACTCTCTTGCCTTTTAAAGTTTGTGAACGATCTGTTAAACAAATTGTGTGGGGGTTTTTTTATACAGCAGTACAATCAGGATGTCATCTCAAGAGGAGAACCCTCCTTGCCCCTCGCCTGATATGCATTTCATTGGAAAGAAGGCTGATATTGTTAAGGCTGGCCGTGTGACGATGCGGGTGAATGGATGCAGAGATGTGCTTGTTGTGTACCACCAGGAGAAGCTTTATGCATTGGACCTGCGTTGCTACCGTAAGCTCTGAGCAAAGGAGAGCTGTGTGTGTGATTGGACATATAGTCTAAAGGGAATGCCCAGTTGAAATACTGTATGGAATAACAGCATCTTTTTTTTCTTTTTGACAGATGCTGGTGGTCTATTACAGGATGGAGATATCGAGGTTGGCTTTTTCTGTTTTATAAGTAAAACATATTACATCTGATAGTAGCTGTGAATGGTTTTCCATTGCTTTTATTCTGCCTTGAAATAGTATTCAAAGTTTAAAGCAATACCATAGACTCGAGGATTTTGTATATACTTTTGCTAGGCACTGTGCATTACAACATTTAAATATGTACCATATTGAGGCTTATTTGTGTGTGAAATAGCTGTTTAGTTGTATATTTATATCATAGCTGTAGAAAACTAAGTTCTTATTGTAATACCAATTTTACACTTGTACCAATAATCTCCATTAGGACTTCAATGGACGGCTGTGCATTGTTTGTCCGTGCCACAAATACAAGATCACCCTGACAGAAGGTGAAGGACTTTATGAAGCTGTGGACAATCCTACGATCAGACCACTGAAGACTCAGTGGCGCTCCAAGGGACTCAAGCAAAGGATTCATAAAGTCACTGAAGTTAGCGGGGATGTCTTTGTTACCCTGAATGACTCCAGCGAGGCCATCGAGTCAGATGTCTACCAGACTGAGAAATACAGAACTGTTTCACTCGATGCACTGCCGAAACCCAAACACAAGACATAGAAAAAATACAAACACTTATTAAAACTTCTGTCTTATTTACAAACACTCTAGTTCTTTCAAAGATAGTTTAATGATTTAACAAAATGTTCAGACTCCTTTTCTGATGCTATGTCAATATTTTCTCATTGTAATTTCGATCTGATTAATCTTTTAATTTCCACAGGGTTCAAACAAAGGAGAAACAAAACCTTTCAGAAAATTGATCAAATTTGCTTCAGGATGAAAACAAATGACTGAATCATTACAATTAAAGCCAATGATGCCTTCTTTAAAAAGTTGAATCTGTTAATCCTAATGTATTTCTTTTGAATATGTAGAACAAACAAGGATATTTTACTAATTACATTTTACACTGTTTCTTAACATATTGCAGTTTTATTTTTCTTCCTTTGCTTCATTCTTCTTCCTTAAGCTTTTACTTGAATACAGAAACCATAAACATGCTTATTAGAAGAGATGTGTTCAAACAACAAACAGATCTTACATCTGTCGATCTGTGTAATATCGACAACTTGCCAACAATTGTTCGACAAAATGTAATGTAGAAGTACAAATGATATTTTGACAATGTTTTTACATTTTGTATCAGTACAAACTGATAATTTTGCACAACAAACTTAATTTTAATTTGTTTAATATGTCTTGGCTTCTGTAAAAATAAGCTAAATTTTTATTGGACTACATTTTGTTGTGCTTTCTGCATTCTTTCACCTCAGAAATATTTCCTTCAGTTTGTGCATTATAACACTTACTTCCATTCCAACGTTGTTCACCTTAGTTGTGTTTTTAAAACTTTGTACTGAAAAACATCCTAAAAACTCTCAGCTGTTTACATTATGGACTTCTGTGAATGTATAAAAATCAAGTTTAATGAAATACATTTTATACTTTGATCTCAGGAGGTCTTTTCATTATCTTAGTCAAGGGTAAAGAGAGAGAGAAAAAGTACCCACAATTCAAATGGTGACTAACCTTTCTGGTAAATGAGAAAAAAGAAAAATATATATATATATATATATATTTGTATATATATGTCTGAAAAGGTCTATATTATTAATAAACTATATCTCATTAAAAGGTGGATTAATTTAGCCATTTAGTCCCAAAATGTGGGTCCTGTTTGTGTGTTTAAATTACTTACAATATTAAAGACAACTGTAAGTTTTACAATTTCTTTTCTAATGCACATTTTGCCAAACACATAAATGACTCTGATCACTGATTTTCCAGAGGTTTGGATAATTTGTTTATATCACAAACAAATTATAGCTGGTATTTCTTATGCTGTAATTTTGCACTTACTGTACAGTTTCTTATTTCTATTTATTTTTTTATGTTTTACTGCTTTGGGAATCTGCATGCTTCCATTTGCCTGCAATTCTTCTGCCAGTACACCTAGATTTTCCCACTTTCAATAAAGGACATTCCCATTATACCCTTTTGTTCTATCAAAGTGAGTCCAAGTATCAAAAAAGCAATGTAATATCCAGAAGTTGTTTTACATATGTGTGTTTTGATGATTTATGGAACTTGCAATTAGAATTTAAATTGGTTAATATTTAGAATTCAGATGTCTAGAATTTGGGCTTGTAAAGCTATGCAATTTGAAAAAATAAAAAATATACAGGAGCCTTGTATAAGAGATGGTTTCAATTATATTAGACAACATGAAACTGCCTTAAATTTTCTGTCCTATTTATTTAACTTTTACATTTTTATTATTTTTAAAGCATTTTTCTCAACTTTATTTGCTGGGTGATACTAAAAATGTCTCAACTTGTTGTGCAAAATCAATCGTAGCGCTAGGTGGCAGCAGGGCGCCTCTCTTTCTTCAGTCTAACAGACAATAGAAGAAGAGGCGATGCTTGCGATCCGCCATAATAGAAAAGAAGAAGAGGTTTATGTAGTTTTTCCTCGAACCTGGATAACTTTAGCTAGATAAGACGTTAGCTACATTTTATGCGCTATCAGCTAATATTGTAATTCATCAGAGATGGAAATTAGCAGCAGATAAAGCTGGAAGAACATCTGTTCTCCTTTGGTTTCTAACAAATACTTTACGAAATGGCTTCAGGTCTGTCCTGCTCATAATATGCCCCTTATTGGCAAACATTATGTTTTCGATAGTTGTAATGCTGGATCGTTTCTTTTGCATTGGGTTGATATTTGTCATGTTTTTTTTGCAGAGGATGAATTGAATCTCCTGGTCATCGTGGTTGATGTGAATCCCATCTGGTGGGGTCAGCAGGGTCAGCGTGAGCCAGAGGTATCCTCTTTCTTATTTCTGATACCTCAGTCATATTTTCTACTCAGTAGTGATTAGGTAAATTATTTATTTACATATGGCATGTTAAGATCGAAGCAAAAGAAATACATTTGAACTAGAGTTTGAGATCACATAATGCAAAGTTTACCACTAATCTTGTTGTTTACCAGGATTAGTGCTAAACAACACTAATCCTGAAATTAGTCCATTTTCTCATTTTCTATTGTCCATTTGAGGTTTTATCGTTAAAAATAAAGTAATTTATGTCAGCAAACAATCTATGAAAATTTATGTTTAATTCTAATATTTTAAACACAAATATCTGCCTGTCTCTGAGAACTGTATCCACTGTGTTTCTATTTTTTAAGTTCACTTTGTGCAAGTGTCTGGATGCCGTCATGGTGATGGGAAATTCCCATATGGCAATGACAAGGACAAACAGGCTGGCGGTTATCGCCAGTCACTGTCAAGACAGGTAACCACAGTTCACAACATTATAAGAAACTTTTGTTTACCTTCCCTCTGGGATTAATAGTGTAATTGAAATTTGACCCTGTCCTCCCAGCTAATCCATCCCTCCATCCATCCATCCATCCATCCATCCATCCATCCATCCATCCATCCATCCATCCATCCATCCATCCATCCATCCATCCATCCATCCATCCATCCATCCATCCATCCATCCATCCATCTATCCATCCCCAAGCACAGTCTTGTAATTCCTTCAGTTTTTGTTGACTAAAAGACCTACATAACTTTATTTTGCATGAATAAATGTCTTTGCAAAAATTATACCAGAATCAGTTAAAATCTGTATTAATATTAGTAAAAAAAAAGTCTAATTATTGCAACTCCAGTTTTTTTTTCTTACTGGATTGGACATTCTATTTATTCTTCTACATAGCCTTGCTTTTATAATATTTTATTGCCATGATTGATCCAGAAATTACATTAAACCTATATTGTGACAATCTAGTTTTATTTTTTTTTTTTTGCTACAGATGTTTTTTTTAGTGTTTGGAACTAAAATGCTGGATATGTAATGTTTTATACCTTTCATCACTTTTGTCTTTCATCTAGTCACTTCTTGTATCCCAGTAAGACTTGGAAAAGTGGGGACAGTGGTGGGGATGAAATTTCCTCCAGCCGGGATGGAAAATACGAACTTCTAGCTGTCGCCAACAACCTCATTGCTGAAGAGATCAGGAATATTATGGCTAAAAGTGGGTAAAAAAAACACCTTTGGTTTTAATAGCATGTGACTAAAGCTAATGTAAAAGGTACTCAGATTTGGTTGGTTGGTACCTTTTGTTTAATATTATTTTCAGCTATTTAATGATTCATTATTAAACATACTGGTGACTGCTGTGCGTCTTCTTCTTACAGCTGAAGTGACGGGGAATTCAACTGACACCCTGTTGGCAGGATCTCTTGCCAAAGCCCTCTGCTGTATCCTTTCAGTGAAACGTCTTTGATAATTCAGTATTCAGGAAATTGGTTCATCTAACAAAAACTGAATTATTTATATGTCATTACAGTCATGAAGTTTTATGACTGACTTCTCTGAGGTAACCCTACGTGCAACTTTGATTTGCTCATTGGGTCAGAAGAAATTAGTTTGTGTGAGCTGTTTTGCTAATTGTCCTTAAGATGTCACCATGCAGATATTCACAGGGTCTCAAAAGAGTTAGAAGGTAAAGTCAGATTAGACTGCCTCTATTTTTGTTTCATTATGTTCTTATATTAGAAACTACAAAGTTGCATTTTACTTTTTTTTTAGTTGGACAGGAGATGAAGTCAAGGATATTGGTAAGATCTTATTTAATTCCTCACTTGGTTTTGTTTTTCCTTATCAGTTCAGCTGTTGGTACTCCCATGCCATTTTGTACCCATGAACTTAACAGTTTAATTTTTTAAGCTGATTACAAATTTTGATTAATTGTAGCATTAAAAAGTACTAGAAATATCCAGCAATCGGAGGGTGTGGTGCTTTTTATCTGCAGTGTTCATTAAGCTGCTGATAGTGTACACACTGGACAGTTTTCCAGTCTGTCACAGGGTAACACTGAAATACACAACCACAGACACACACACACACCCACACACCTTTGGGTCAATTTAGAGTGACCAACCTGTTGATTTTGGACAGTAGAAGGAAGCTAGAGTAACCTGTGAGAACTCGAGCAGAGAAAAAAACACATTGAGTAATTGTGTAGTTACTAAAAAACAAATTTATATGAATAATATGTAGCTCATAAAAAACTAAAATCCTACATCATTTGTTCATAAAACTATGTTTCACCCTGTTTTTATTGATTGTAGTTCTGAATCAGTTCTAAATTGGTTGTCATACTTAGCTTCCCAAAAGCAGTTATGGTTAATAAATGCCATCTCATAATGGATGATCCTGCACAGGGACAAAATGGTGAAGATGTGAAATCACCGTCTCTGTTTTGAGACTAATGTTTTGTTTTGCTCGTCTTGGTTAGGTGATAAAAGCAGCTGATGACTGCGCTCTCCAGTACATGAACTTCATGAATGTGATTTTTGCTGCACAAAAGCAGGTAAAAACTAAATCTCCCTGCTCTAGACTTTCACTAATGTATCTTTTCAATGGATTAAAAAACCCCTCCGTTTATATTTTTGCCAGAACATCCTGATAGATGCGTGTGTGCTGGACTCAGACTCGGGGCTGCTTCAGCAGGTACATCTTTGCTGCTGTGATACAGGCTTATTAACGTAGCATTACAACTGTGAAGGTGTAACTAATGACTGACAAAATATCAGTCAGTGGATATTAAAACAGAAAGTAGTACCACCAGGATGATGTTTATGTTTTAGGCTTGTGACATAACAGGAGGCTTGTACCTGAAGATACCGCAGAAAGTAGCCCTGGCTCAGTACCTTCTGGTGAGTGTTTCTGCTGTTTGCTGTGGCTTACAGTGGTTGCAGTTTGAAGGTAGAGTCAGTATGTGTGTGTTTTGGGAACAGTGGGTGTTCCTGCCCGACTCGGAGCAGCGCTCCCAGCTGGTGCTGCCGCCGCCTGCCCACGTGGACTACAGAGCTGCGTGTTTCTGTCACCGTAACCTCATCGAAATCGGTTATGTCTGCTCTGTTTGTCTGTCGAGTGAGTAGCGTGTGCTGGCAAGTGCATTTCAGAGACATAATGTTATATTTGTGGTGATGATTTTTCTCTTGTTTGCTTTCAAGTATTCTGCAACTTCAGCCCTATTTGCACAACATGCGAGTAAGTCTCTTACTTTGACTTTACCATATTGTCAGGTAAAATATATATATTTACTTTATAGTTTGCTTGGCAGTAATGGTTAAAAATCTGTTTGTTCTTAGGACGGCCTTTAAAATCCAGCTACCTCAGATGGTCAAACCTAAAAAGAAGAAATTGAAGCAAGCAGCTTGATGACTGTTTTGATTTCCTCACTGCCATTTAGGCAGATCTGTTTTTGAGAAGAAGCAGCCCCTGATCCAAATGACCTCGTTACTGAAACTTCCTGGGTAAAATGTATTTGCTGTTAGAGCAAAGATTTCCTGGATACCTTTGTCAAGACGAACATGTGGAAGATTCTTCTTATTCTTCTTGTCTCTGGAAAGCAAGAAAAACATAATAAAAGACCCAACACACCCAGCACAAGGAGTGTTTTAATGGACATTTCTGGATTTTACAGCCTTGTTTCTATAATTGATTTTAACAATTTAATCTGCAGAAGAAACTCTTCAGTCTCATTGCTACGGAAATATTTAATCTCTTCTGCTTTGTCAAATTTATTACTGAAAATAAAAAAATCCACCAAGAGCTGATTCACTGTAACTTCACCAATATAAAATATGCTATGTAAACCCCATCCACAATAATATGTGAATTTCCTAAACAACTTAACAAGGAATCATGCCAAACCACAACCAGTTATACATCATAAACTGGTCACTGGTATTTCTAAAAATATATTTTGGCTATTAAAGCACAACTGTAGTAGTTTATTCATTTAACACACCATCATTTAATCTTAAATATTTTTTATGATAATAAAATTTTTTAAATATAATATAATATTGAATAAAATGTATTTATTGCAAAAATTCATCACTTCATACAAGTCAAAATGTTTCTTACTTGTTTTCTTCAAGAAAACTATTTATTCAACCAGAATAGTCATATGTACACACAGGATAAGAATTACTGAAGCATCCCATCTTTAATAACCATGACCATCTTCTTTCACGCTCCCAAGAGAAAAGAAACTTCAATCCAAAAGCCGGCCTCTTTAAACATGTGTGGAAGAATGTATGCAGATCTTAATCATAGGTTCAGTGTGATCCCCTTTGCTGCAGCACTTTTAACTTGGACATATTCTGTTCTTAGTCATTGTATGGAGAAAGTGTTCAAGATTTTAATTAGGAAACTGAAAAATAGAAATAGATCCAAGCTTCTGCTGTACAGAGTAGAAAACACTCAGGAGATCTGGAATAAGGTTGTGTGGATTATTGCTGGACTGGAACAATGTTGCACCTGAAAAAAAAAGAAGAAAGAACTGTGATGTTAACAGTTATTCTAATAACAACTAGACTCACAAACTGCTTCTGCTGCCTAGATAAGTCAGAATGACAGTTTTCGTGTCGCTTTGTGCACTCACCCTAGCAGACCCCTGCCGGACCACCGCTGTGGAGTCAGGCTCATCTGAACCTTTTGGCCATCTCTGATCACAGCGACCCGTAAAGGTTTCTGGCAACGAACATTATGCTGCTGTTTACATTGGCTGATAGGCATGTTCAGAAAGTACAATCATGGTAAAAGCAATCAAATTTACATTGTTTTTGCAAGTAAAGTAAAATAAAACATGAAAACTGAATTACTAAGCTACAGCAAACTGCAAGATTATCAATACTTAAAACAATTTATTTTTCAATATAAACAAGTGAAATCAAACTAAACTTACTCCTTCACTGTGTTGCACCACTGCAGCAATATTCTGCAGATTCTGAAAGTTGTTTGTGTTCACAGAGCCAAACTCAATGACTTCATCTCCTACTTTGAGCCCCTGTGAGAAAAAAAACAACAATCATGCGCAAAGAAATTGAAACTTTACACATGAATGTCAGCATAAATGTTGGTTTATCTGAAGGTTTTACTACGTTAAAGAGCAGAGAAAATGTTCCTCACAGCTCCAGAAGCAGGTGAGCCGTATGTGACGGCATCCACTCGAGCAAAGGGAGGAGGCAGAGTGACCTGCTCCTCCATCGGCTCCTCCTGGCTTTCTGCCTCGTCCCGTTCCCGCTTGGCTTTCTCTCTAGCGTGGAGCTTGTGCAGAGCTTCTTCTATCTCTACCATGATGGCTTTGTGGTCATTTTGTAGGCCTGAAACACAAGCAAAACAAAAGCCTAATAGTTTAAATGCAAGAATAAACATCACAGTTGAAGTGCTGTGAAGAATAATAATGTTCTCTTTTCAAAGAGAAAGCCAAGCAGCAAAACTGACAGCTAACCAACCATTGAATTCTAGCTAGTAGTATTCTAGTTTCACATGGGAAAGTGTTTCAAACAGGAGGGTCACTTATATCATTTGAAGAGCCTTGCAAAAATTCTCTTAACAGTTTGAACTGTCCTACAATATCCTACAATAAACCTTTTGTGATTTTATGTGGTAGGCCAACACAAAATAGTACACTATCCTTTAAGGGGAATGAAAATGATGCATAATTTTATACATAATTATTATTTTTTTTTACAAATAAGTCTGAAAACAATGGTGGCCATTCATATTCAGCCCCTCTTTCTCTGAATTATAGCTACGTACATCTCATGATTGAAATCTCTGTCCCCTCGTCTTTGTAAAGCTCACAATATTGCCAAAGATACTTATTCACCCATTCAAATAATTGAATGTAGGTATTTCAGTCTCTTCCTGTGTAGCCTGTTGGGATGTTGTCATCTATAAAATAGGTCTGGTTGTAAAATGTTCTTGTTACTAAATGTTCCACAGTCAACTGTTAGTGGTATTATAAAAAAGTGGAAGTGATCGGAAACAATAGCAAGTCTCTCCAAAGTGGTTGGCTAAATCACAGCATGGGACCAGCAGAGTCTGAGCTGCATAAAACACCAGAGTTCACCAACTCTGTAGTATAAATAGCTACAGAATTTCAAACTTTAGGTTCTTCAGATTACCTTAATGGATGACTGTGCAGCTATTACGGAGCCCTCTAGGGGACATGGGGATTTTTTTTTCTTTTGCGTTCCCTCGCAAAACTTTTGCGTTACCTCGCAAACCTTTTGCGTTACCTTGCAATACTTTTGCGTTTCCTCGCAATACTTTTGCGTTCCCTCGCAAAACCTTTTGCGTTCCCTCGCAAAAATTTTGCGTTACCTCGCAATACTTTTGCGTTACCTCGCAAAACTTTTGCGTTACCTCGCAATACTTTTGCGTTCCCTCGCAAAACCTTTTGCGTTCCCTCGCAAAACTTTTGCGTTCCCTCGCAAATGTTTTGCGTTACCTCGCAATACTGTACTGGTCAGTTATGCAGCATAATTGAATACTGCAAGCCTTTCTTACGGTGGGCGCCGTACTTTATGCTTTAATATAAGGTTATGTGAGGTATTTCCATGAATTTTAATATCTTTTTGTGAAATATCTGAAGTTTTATATCTTTCTTTAGAAAGGCACCACAAACCTACGATATAAACAGAAACCTTCCGTAAGTAGGAAAGAAATAAAAATACATTATAATTTGGACTATTTCTGAGTTATTATCGCGGGTAATAAATCATCTTACAGTTTTGATTGTGTCTCTGTTGTGTTCGTAGTCTGAATGGTTTAAAGAGCTGCTTTCAGTGCCGCTCCATCTTAGCCTTAACAGACATAAACATGCAGTAATAAATGAATCGATTTTCAATCAGTGTTTTGCACCAAACAGTTAATAATAATAAACAAGTTTTCACTGAGGCTCTGTAAGAGCCATATGAATGAAATAAGTAATTATTGATATGACAGGAGCAGCGGCTTTGACACTTAGGTGTGTCGACGTGGGAGTGACGTCACCAGGTATGAATGGGAAGGATACTGGCTTTGTGTGTATTAGGAAGCTGTGAGCGGGGCGGTCAGTCCTTGCAAAGTTTGGAGCATAATCATCAAAATGGAATAAATCGATAATTGTGACAGAACAAAGAAAAGGTTTGGAGTTGATTGATACACAGACAGATGAGATTCCCCGAGTTAACCCAGTGCGGCCCTTTACCATCATTAGTTTGTCGTGTTTTTAATAATAAAAACTTGTTAACAGTAAAAACTGCTTGGTGCAAAACACTGATTGAAAATCGATTTATTACTGCATGTTTATGTCTGTTAAGGCTAAGATGGAGCGGCACTGAAAGCAGCTCTTTAAACCATTCAGACTACGAACACAACAGAGACACAATCAAAACTGTCAGATGATTTATTAACCGCGATAATAACTCAGAAATAGTCCAAATTATAATGTGTTTTTATTTCTTTCCTACTTACGGAAAGTTTCTGATAGGTATTTTTCCTTTCGAACCTATATAAAACAAAGAACCACAGACAACGTATTATGAATTTTATAGCCAAGCTTTTGCAAAAGGAGAAAACACAGAGAACTGCTCCTCTGACCAGTTCACCATGTGTTCTGAAACTCTGCAGTAGAGCTTGTCTTTTTATTAACACAAAACAAAAGCAAAGGGGGCTGGTGCTGATAAGATTAGGAGCCCCCGAAACGAACACAATCAAACACAGTTTTACGACTAAGGAATTTCTACCTAGGGGACAGTCAGGAAAAACAACAAAGGTCGTAAAACTTCTGATACAATCAACTAGCAACCCAGTTCCTAGGTGTGATAACTAATCAAAGGTCTGAGAAACACATTGTTAACTGTTTCACATGAAGATAAACAGACAGTAGTGACTTCCAGGTCATTTAAAGAAGAGAACTTTTTAAACAGAAAATCACTTTAAACAGAAGATCACTTTAAACAGAAAATCACTAAGATCTATAGACTTAAGGTGAACCAGAGTAAGAATGAAATGATAATACCAAAAAATCTCTAACAGTTTCTGTTTATATCGTAGGTTTGTGGTGCCTTTCTATCCTAATAAAACTTCAGATATTTCACAAAAAGATACTAAAATTCATGGAAATAACTCACATAACCTTATATTAAAGCATAAAGTACGGCGCCCACCGTAGGAAAGGCTTACAGTATTCAATTATGCTGCATAACTGACCAGTACAGTATTGCGAGGTAACGCAAAACTTTTGCGAGGGAACGCAAAAGTTTTGCGAGGTAACGCAAAAGTTTTGCGAGGGAACGCAAAAGTTTTGCGAGGGAACGCAAAAGAAAAAAAAATCCCCATGTCCCCTAGAGGGCTCCGTAAGCTATACCCAAGCAATACATCACCAAGTGCAATGTAAAGTATCAGATGAAGTTGTGTAAAGCACATTGGCACCAGAGTCTACAACAGTGGAGACCTGTACTCTGAACTGATTAATCATTTCCCTCCGTCTGGCAATGCAATAGACAACTCTGCGTTTGGCTGTTTCCAGGAGAACAACACCTGTCTGACTGCTTCATGTCACATGCAAAGTTTGGAGCAAAGCGGATAGTATTGTGTTCCGGGTACCAATGCACAAAGTAAGGTCCATTAAGATATGGA
The DNA here is from genome assembly GCF_002775205.1 of Xiphophorus maculatus. Lineage (NCBI taxonomy): Eukaryota > Metazoa > Chordata > Actinopteri > Cyprinodontiformes > Poeciliidae > Xiphophorus > Xiphophorus maculatus. The sequence goes on from NC_036454.1 coordinate 16,906,792, forward strand.
GGAGAGAGACTAGTGTGGACGAACCTCACTGTCTGCACAGAATCCAGACCACAAGAGCAGAAACTGCAACTCATGCCTTCTTGTCCAACATCAGTGTTTGACCTCATAAGAAGAATCTGTTATAACCGCAAAGGGTGGTATGATATGTGGATCAAGCATGGGGATGTCATTCAAGTTCGTTAGGAAAAATGAGCGAATACTTTCGACAACACAGTGTAGTTCAAGCTCAGAAAGACTGAATGGAAAGTAAACTAAACTTGCGAGACGATTGAAATGGCTGTAGTTCACCCAGGAACTGCTTATAGAGAAACACAAAGACAAACAGCTCCTTACATGATATATTGTGCCTCGCGTCCCTGATCGTGTACAAATTAACATCTGCTCGGGGATAACCCTCAGCGTCAACCAGAGGACCCTCAACTCCGACACCTTGCTGTAAACAACAGGAGAAACAAGTTCAGCGCCGCGCTGGGCTAGATAACTCCACCGAGTGTGGGCCCAACTTACGTCTTCTAAAACGTCGTGGTAAGCCTTTATCTGCTCTTCAATTTCATCTTTCTTTTTAATAAGGTTCTTCACGTCATCCATTGTTATTTCAAAGCCCTCGGCTCTGTTTTCTCCTGTCGTCTTCATGGCTGCTAAACCATCTCTCTCTTCCGGCTACAAGCGTTCCTATGACGCTACTTCCGGTGCAGCGACCCCAACTGTCCAAATGTAGACACTACCAAAATATGAAACCTTTTACTTACAGAAAGCAAAACATATAATACATTTGTACATTTTTATTATTACTCGTGTAAACAAGACGCGATTCTTTAGTGGCTTAATAAGCTAAAATAACATTTTGGGGAAAGTTAGTATATTAGTTTTAATATAACTGACTGTCTTCATGATCAAGAGTAGATATGGCCAGAGTAGAGTTAGGACTGCATGTCCAAGCAGGTTACAGCTGTTTCTTTAAAAGCATATCTTCCTCGGTGCAGCACCATCTGGAACAGACTGGACTTTGATCGATCTGCTGCATCTGATGAGCAGATGTCATGATGCTCTAATCTTTTTGATAGCAAGTGTTCCACAGGAAGTGAGCTAAAAGGTTTATTAGACGTTCAAAATAGTATCTCCATTTTTCTTTACAAACTTAAACTCTTGCTGTGTAAACTGTTATTAGCTTAATTTAGTTTATTCACTGAAAATGTAATATTTAGCATAACCACAGTTCATGAGAGCTACTTCACATTTACGTTACAGTAGAGTGGACGAACCTTTGTCACCTGTGTACATAAACTACATTCCACAGCTGCTTTGCATTTCTTGGTAAGTTTTCTATTGTAGTCAAGGTTCCTTCAGGTCTGGCTACTCCATATCGTTAGTCTTGTTGGTATGAAATAAAATTATGCTTACTTTCTGTTTTGTATGGTGTTGTTTTGTTCAAACACCCATTTCAAATTTAATTCCTCTTTGGCCTCTTACAAAGTATTTAGATTTATCCAAATATGATTTCCATTTCCTCTTCATGTTTGTCATTGTTTCCTCTTCTCAATAAATTTAAACCTGCATCTTGTTCATAAAGCTGATGTATCTCAGGTCAGCTCTCTACTCTGCAGTTAGTCTAAACTTAAATTTTATAATAGCAAAAATGGTCAAACCAGGGTAAAATTTAAAATCAGTCACACAATCTGTAAATCAAATCGCTTTAATCTATAATTTGATTCAATTATTGAACAAAAATATAACTTTAATTTTCTTCATAAATCAACAACTGTAAACATCTTTTGTACACCATCACATATGGAAATGTGTTACACAAAATTGCAAAGAAAAACATTTTATAAGTTAGACAGCTCTGAGAAACCTTTGTCACAAACATCCCCTTGTAAACTTGTAGTGGTTGATACTAGTTCACATTTTGACCTGTCACCATAAAGTCATTGCGGTACATGACATAAGGGAAAACATTTTGTGTTCAGCACCTTTAAGTGTTAGAAGTGCCTGTGTGTTAATGCATAAAACTAAGCTGGAATGTGTTTTAATGACCTCAATAAAGTTAGAATAACTTGATAAAGATATTTTGGCCCTTCAGATGCCTCAGGACAAATGTGTCCCAAGTTTCCTTCAAGTTTTCCTTCATCCTCCTTTCTTCATCTCATGAGTCACGTCTCTTCGTTTGGAAACTTGTGCAAATCTGTCAGCGGAATGTAGGTCTCGTTTGTCCAGCAGCGTTCGTCTGTTAGTGCTGATCATGAGGTACCACACCAGGGGGTTCTGATGCCTCTGGTGGGCTCTCAGACCGTTTCTGTTAGAGCTTCACACTTAGACTACTGTTCCTCCTCCTTCTGTTGGGATCCATCCTCAGCTGAAGAGGTCACAACCTCAGAGGCCTCCGTCTGAGCCGTTATCTCCTTCTGTACCTTATCGAACTGGCTCGTTGCCTCATCCAGCTGGGAATTAACTACTTGGACCCACTTCTGCAGATGCATGTTCAGAGCATCCACACCTTGGTGCAGCTTCTCCTGCCTTCCTTGCAGCTCTTCCAGCAGCTTCTGAGTGCCGTTGGCCTTCTGCTGCCTCTTTAATGCAGCAGGAGCGCGCTGACCTCGCATGTAGCCGTCAAACTGCTCAGGACTGAGGTTGAGTGCGGGTCCGTCCAGCTTCTCAATGAAAGCCACCGCACAGGACTGAAGCAGAGGACAACGACAAGCTTGGGTTATCTCCCCAACTCTGCGGTGTATGAAGGATGAGCGCTTTCAAACAACTTACCAAGTTTGTGAAATAGTAGCCGCTCTCTCCAGCCATGAGGCTGTGGGGGAGGCCAAAACGAATCATGTACTGCATGTTGGAGTGGAGGCGAGGCGGATTGGCTTTCAGCACCACATACACCAGGCTCGTCAGGAAGTCATCCGCGTTTGCAGGCTCATTGTTGGAGGTGGACAGCGCTTCAAAAATGTGCTGACTGCACTTTGACACACAGGCTAGCTTGTCCTGCGGCGCTCGCTTGGCATCCATTTCTATTATGGCTGATTAAAAGGAAGAAAAAAAGATAAATGAACCAAGACAATATTTTAAATCCCTGGTTCTCAGGCATTTTATAACAAGACCCACAAGACATGTCAAACTGTGTCTGCCACTATATGTTGGACTTCTAATTTTTTGTGTTGACTCTAGAAAAACCTATTAACGATAACGACGGCTATTTTGGTTGATTCGCTCCACATTAGTTTAGTTATTAATTTACTAAATTGTTTCAAATTGTTGATAGTTACTAATATTTCCTCTGAGAATCAATCGTACCACATTTTGAGAACCATGGCATATCAAATTATTTCAATGCATTCACATGTCTTTAACTTTATTTAGCTGCTTAATGTTGTGACATTTAAATAGTTAAGCAAAGAGATGGACAACACTTTTACTCAAGTTAGTTAAAGACTGAAAGCTTCCAAAGGTCCACAATAAAGTCAATAAATGAGGTAAATCACCTGTGATGGCAGGCAGGAAGGGGTCGCCTGTGACTGGGGTGTCTTCATCCGGAAAAGGCACACTCAGCATCTGTGGTGTGACCCAGTTTAGGGAGCTGAAAAGGAAAATGATCAATGAGAATCAAGATTTGAGAGCCAATGTTTAAAGTGCTCCTACAAAATTACCAGTTTAAAATGTACACATTTTTCAAACTTCAGACTTTGCAACCTAGTTTCATGTATGCAGAGAAAAAAAACATAAATGAATAGGCCGATGTAAAGATCATCCAATTGAGGGCTTCCACATACACTTTTTTATGCATATGGAATCAGAGTGCAGAATTTTAGTTTATATTTTAATTAGCAAAAAAATTAGGTCTGAGGAAGAGGAAAGATAAAACCTTTTTCTGTATTCTATTTTATTAACATATCAAAACCTGAAAAATAATTCAAACTAATTCAATCTTTTTCCAGACTGTGAAGAAACCCTCTGTTTATAACAGAAGGGATGAGCGTCGCTAATTACATTCAGAGATGAGTTACTGATTTCTTAACCGCGTTACCGTATTCGGCGCTGAAGAGCCAGGTCCTTCTGTTCATCATCACAGCTGTCATGGCAGAAAACCCATTTGTGCAAACGAGTCATTATAAGCTTCTCCACATGCTCCATTATCTGAGTGACCTGAGTCTCTGGGAAGCCTGAAAACAAAATAAAAGACTACTAAACATCTTTCTTCTAAGTTTAAGAAAAAACAGATCCGAACAAACTGCAACAATTGTACTCACTTCTAAAATATTCAGCAAAAGACTGATAAAAATCCTGGACAAGGTCTGACTGCTTCTGTATTTGCAGATTCTGAAAATGGTGCCAGGCTTTGATAAGGATGTCACTTTTTAAAAAGGAAGCAACTATAAGTATAGATACTTGTGGACATAGTTACATGATAAGCCTCCATTGTGTTGAGGAAAGCTGTGCAGCGGGACTGCAGACGCTGAGAAGATGGACTCCGCAGGATCTTTAGAAAACCAGTGAAGTCTCCAGGCTCAAGGCTCTCATAGGCTTTTAACATCTTAGTGTGACTTTCAGAGGTCTCTGGAAAAACAAAAAGTGGATGCAAGGTCAAACAATCATCCACAAGATTATTTCTGCAAAACTGCACATTATCATCTCATTTAGAAGGAGTTTTCCAACAAAACAACCACAAACTTTAATGACAATAATATTAACCTACATAACCAACAAGCAAAACGCTATGGAGGAAAATCTGAACACATCATTCTGACAACCTACCTGTTAGCAAACATATAACGCCTTGATAGCCTTTAAGTTCGTATTCCATTATTTTTATATTTTATTAAGAATACAGTCCAGCCTAAAAAGAAGCTTAGCAGCTTAGAAGACCAACCTTGGGGCTTTGGAGGTGAAGAGCTGCCCCAGAACAGCCGCCTCACTGTGCTTATTCGTCGACCCTTCTCAATGTTTTTCTTCTCCTCAAATTTGGAGAATGTGGGTGGGGCTCCATCGCTGCTGGGTCTGCAAGGAGGATAATACATCAGAATCAGGTTTTAAACAGAAAAGCTGATGGTGTGTCAAAAGTAAATCGTCCACCTCGTGTCTTGTCTTTGTGATCCAGGTGGGCGTGATCTCTCTCTCCAGCACTTGGAGCAGAAGCCTTTCCATGCTGGGTTTCCATAATACCCACAGGCGTTCTTGCAAAGCAGCTCCTCCTGGGAAACTCTGAGCCCTCTTTGTTTGTCTGTCCACATGATGGCACTTTCTTAGGTAACCTTAATAGATGAATCATAAAGAGGTGTTAGGAAGAGAAATTAAGTGGCAAAATATTGACAGAAACCAATGTATGAACTCTACACCCAGGCCTAATACATAGTGTTCAGGAAAACCTTTCATATAATTTCAGATTCCAACTTTGATTTATTTTAAACTCAAAGGACAGATGGAGATGTGGACAAATGGATAGAGGAATGGGTGGATGGTTAGATGGATAGATAAATTAATGGGTGGACAGACATGTTGGTGGATAGATGGACACATAAAAAAATGGAAGGAATAATGGGACAGAAAATAATTATTTTTCCAGATTTTTCTTTTCTTTTTCTCATTCATGTTTACCTGATAAATGCCCAATACACTTCTACTTTCTAGTATGATGTAGCACTGAGGTTTTTATTCAGATTAGACAGCTACATTACCTTTGATAGATAAAAAAGATCAATTTAAGAAGCTCTAAAAGTGACTTTTAAGAATTAAGATTTATTTTGTAAGAAACAGACAGAATAATCTGCTCCAGTTATTACAATAAGACAAAATATGACTAAATTAAGATATGATCCCATAGATTTTACATCTGACTTAAGTTGTGTGGGCCGTAATACAACTTTAGATTTGTAGAAACAAGGAGTTGTAACAATTTTCATCAACATAATAAAAGGAAGCATCAATACACTACTATATTAATCATTTTCAGCAAGAAATTGGTTAATAGAGTTTCAAATGTATAAGATAAGTGCCAGTATTTTTTTACTAGTACATAAAATGAGCCCTAACATAATAACTACTGGATTAATCCTGAGCAGGCCCCACTTTTGCAAGCTCTTATTTCATACATCTGTTAGGGTAATATTTATAATATTGCTGCTTATTTTTATTGCTTTATTCCTCTGAGAGAAACTAGGGGTAATAATTTTGTTCTAAATTTGAAAATGCTCGTGTTGCAAACCCTTTTTGTACTCTGTCTGTTCCCCAGTCTTTTCATAATCTGTTGGAATCAGCTTTGTCCAGTTTTGGAGTTTATAAAATCTAAAATCTCTTAATCTCAGCCTGGTTGTACAAAACACAAATTCAGGAATGTTTGTTGTCTCCACTTCACAAGTTGCTCCAATTAAGATTGAATCAGAACAACGGTTCATCAAGCTGTCTAAAACGGCAAGGATTGCCAATGTTTTTTGTTTTTTTTGACAAAGTGTAAAAAAGCATTGTTACTACTGCATTATTGGTGTAACAAATGATAATCAGGGCTTTAGTTTTTATGGAAAATATGCATGTCTCTCAATAAATTAAATCATTGAAATGTTTATTTATTGCTGTAATTCAATTCAAAAAGTCAAACTAATATGCCCTGGACATAAGGTGATTTCAAGGGTTATTTCAATTATTTTAACAGGCATTGCTTGCAAATAGTGAAACCCACTATTTTTCTTTCTCGGAGGATTTTAAAATTATAGAAAACCAAGTTGCTTGAGGTCAAGTGTGAAGTTTCCACATTCAGTGTTGATTTGGGGTGACATGTCATCTGCTGATGTTGGTCCACTATGTTTAATCAATTCCAAAGTCAGAACAAGTACCAAGAAATTTTAGAGCACTTCATGCTTCCTTCTGATAATAAGCTTTATGGCTTTTCTGATTTCACTTTCCAGCAGTACTTGGCATCTGCCAACAGGGCCAAAGACCCCAAAAGCTGGTTCAATGACCACAGTGCTGCTGTGCTTGATTGGCCAGAAAACTGTCCTAACACAATAATCTTCAGAGAATTGTCAACATAAGAAGGTCACCCTCAAAGTAACCTGGGTTTCCATTACATTCTGCAGAGCAGGGGCTGATCGCCTCCATGCCACGCCGCACTGATGCAGTAACTCATATAGAAGGAGGTCCAACCAGGACAGATATTTATTGAGGTGCACCTGTACACTCAACCTCAGACTGAAAAATGTCAGAAGCAACTTGAAAATAGTTGTAAGTTACAGAACTTTTAAGATTTCCTGGCAACATTTCAAACTACAAATAAATTCTACGGGTTTTTGCAAAAGCCTAAACAAACTTAATGCAGATCCTCTGGTTAAATAGCAAGTGAAGCTCCATGAATCTTAGTTTAGTATGAGAATTGGCGTTAGCCGTTTGCTAATCGCTGTAAAGTCAGAGCGACTGACTGTCAGCTGACGGTGCTGGAGCTAATGCTGACTGACTCAAAGCAACACCTCAACCTTTGCATAAAACAATCAATAAATCCGTCAGTAAATCATTGCTGCTCACCTGTCACTCAACGAGCGGGAAGAATCATCCCAAGCTTCTTCACTTAAAGAAAGGTTTCTGTCATAAACTCTTCATAATTCACTCAACCTCAGTAACAACCTTTAAATAAGTCGATAAATGACACGGAGATGCCTGAGGATATAAAATACCAATAAGGAAAATGTTGCGTGCCAACGAAAAGTTAAGCAGATCTGACGCAGTCAGAAGTTCGACCACTTCTGAAACCTGTGGAACCGGAAGAACGTAGGAAGGAAACGCTGTGAAGAGTGAGACACTTCAACATAAAATCATGCTTTCAAAATAAAGGTTGTATGTGCGGTCGATTCTTTAATCTGCCACAATTACCCAAAAAATCTCTCGTTACAATTAAAAATAACTAATCTTTACGTTAGATGAATAAAAAGTATTCCAACTGACTACGCATGTCTCTGTTAGATTATGGTCTTTTTATGATTGCATTTTATTTTGAAATCCGTGTTAGACATTCCTCTGCCAATGAAGAAGGCTTGACATTTAGAAGACAGGAATTTATTAAGACTCAAAAATAGTCATTATTTTGAGAACACTTCACGTTTTCTGTGATATTTATTCAAAGTTGGTCATTAATTCTTATTTGAAAGCGGATAAAATATGCTGTTTTTACGACCAATATATTCCTGATGACAATAACCATAACACCAAAGTGGAGCTTAACTCGGTAAATGCATTAACAGTAGGAGAAATTTAATCTGAAATTAAAATATAAAAACAAAGCAAAAAACATATGACAAAAATTGAAAAAAGAAAAAACAAAATGTCATGTGACATAAAGAAAAATAGACAGAGAATTAAAAAAACACGAGAAAAATTCAAACAAAACTTTCAGATGTCATTTACAAGCTTTAAGGTTCTTTGGTTCTTGCCAAATAGATTTAATCGTTTTGATTCTGACCTTTATTTTTGTAACATCCTGAATATTGAAGATTTTCACAAAATGAACTATTTTGTAGAGGTTCTGTACTATACATTATATATAGAAGTGAACATATTTGTATATTATGTGTGCTATTAATACTTTAAGGTTGCACCTCAATCTGCCATACTTTTTCCTTCCACTAAGTTTTCCATTAATACAGCAATCCACTTAGGGAAATGTCTTTTTGGCTTACCCTCCCATGTGGAGGGTGCTGCGGTCTTTGCAGCATCCTAATGGTTGTGAATACACAATGAAGACCATTAAATTTAATTTTTATTGGTACATAAAAATCTTAATTCAAAGAGGATTTAAATATTGTTTTTTTTATACCTATAATAATCATAACAATAATCTCCGGAAATATATCACTCTATGGGCAGTGATTCTATATATCAGTTTAATATCTTGGACTGAAAGTGAAATGACTAAATATTTTTTGTTGCATCTTAATTTTCCTACAATCATGGTCAATTAAGCTTTTAATTTGAAACGTTTGACCGGAACACCCCCACTTTATTGTATCGTTGCTAAGCAACGAAACGCTTCGCTAGTAAACAGTTTGCCCCAACGGTTTTTTTTTTTTGTTTTCGTTCCTGCCGCAAAACAGCCAAATAATTTGATCAGTTTAAGCGTGAAGTTGAACAGATTGAACTTGGAAGAATCTGGAAGAAACTCTTCAAAGTTCATCATCGAAAAGTTAAGAGTGTTTGGTCTTCTGGCATCATGTCAGCAAGCAGCGAGTCCTCCGAGGAACCAACCTTGACGAGTGCAGAAGAACCTCAGATCAGTGAACATGCAGGTGAGGAAGAAAATGTCCAAACAACATGTGACATAAGCAACATGCATGGGCAGTCTCAAGTCTACACAGCAACCCAAGACACACTTTTCTCAAAGGAGGCAGCTCGTCCTGCAATGCATGCCTTGGTAAGTAAGCCTAATGAAATATTCAAATGTATAATAACCTCAGAAATTCAGAGAGTGAAACTAAGCCTACATACAGACAGTTTGATATATTTAAAGCGGGTTTTTTTCCTGTTCATCTCGATGGTTACGGTTGGCAAACTAATGAAAACCCATAATTTACTTAGAAAATTAAAATATTACATGACAGTCATAAGGTTTTAGTTTACCTCATCATAGTCGGGATACCGAGTCCTCAAGGTAGCTCTGCCTGACATCATGTGAGCGTTTGGGGGGGGGCAATTAAGGGGCTAAAGGAGATAGTCATTTCAAAGGTGCCATATCAAAGTAGAATAATGGAAAGTTAAGTGGAATGGAAAAGTGTAGTTGAAAAGGTTATTTTTGAATTGGTTTTCATTAGCAATAAGAATCAAAATTAACAGGAATAATCACTTGAACTATATCCCACTGTCTGTAAGCTTATATTTACATATTTTTATGTTCTGAATAAAATTATAAATTATATAAACAATTCCTGAGATGCAACTGTGTAAAAGCACAGAAAATATGTAATACAAATATTCCGTTTATCATAATAAAATATAAGTTCAACTTTTATTGGTTCTCTTCTTGCTCTCATTGAGTCACTGGAGAGGGTCTTCGGGATGAATCCTGTCCTCCCCATCTACAGTCTGCAAGACAGCAATCAGCTTATTTTCGTCTATGCCTCGGCTCATGTTGGGGTCATATTCAATCACACCTTAAATTCCCAGCACATTCTGCAGGTAAAAACACACACTGGGTATTCAAGTTCTCCCAAGTATCAATAATTATTTAATTTGAGGATTACAAGGTGGTGAAAGTATCATACAAACAGCAAAAGTGCTCAAAACCCAATACTACAACATGCATATCAGGGTTATTTTTATTATATGTCACTGCAAAGCAATAGACAGTGGGTTTTGAGTTGATGTGGCTTTCTAATATAAATTAGAAAATGGTTTCAGTTGTAGATCTGGCTGTATTCTTAATGCTGTTGCCCTGCTGAAAGGTGAATGTCAGCCTCAGTGTCAAGTCTTTTTCAGACTACCACAGGTTTTCTTCATGTTTTGATCGAAAACATTACATTGCAGTTGAGCGCTTATGGTCAACTGCACCATACTGCATCATGATCCTGCCACTACCAGCTTGATGATGTGTAGCATAATATTATGGTATGTTCAATACTGTTTCGCAATCTGGCTAAAAAGTTCAATTTCAATGCAATTTGGTTCATGTCAACCTTACAGATGTTCTCTAACAAATCTTATAGGTCTTCACAGAATAGCTGGATCTATACTGCGATCAAATCCCGCAGAGAAAGACTCAGTTTAATAACAGGGTGACTTTGTGTTGTGAATTACATAAAATATCAATCAATTACAATGAAGTTTTTGGTTTGGAATATGCCAAATGTAAAAAACAAAAAAACGTTATGTGATATAAATGCTTTTGGAATATATTATAATGCAGTAAAGTGTCACAAACATGTTAAACATTGGGCTGTGAATGTTAAGGTTTGAAACAGGATGTTTAACTTTGCAGTTAGGATTTCAGATGAGTCCAAACCAGGTCTTAACCCCTTTGAAACAGACCATAGCTTCAAAGAGTGCTAGCTTTATGACAATCCAATAATCAGGAAACAGGAAGTTATTTTGTTTAATTCCAGTTGTTGCCGCATCATCATGCAATATTTTGGTCTAACAAAAACATTTTTAGCCCATGCACATTTGTTTGTTTGTTTATTCATTAACATGTTTATTAATCCACTGGTTCAGTTTTGAACCAGTGGAATAATAATCTCAACTGCATGGTGAGATGTTTTATCGTCTTTAGGGTCACTCCTGTCCCATCTCATGCATGTGTGTGAGTGAGGACAGACGCTGGATAGCAACAGTCGACACAGGGCCAAGGAACATGGTGATTATATGGGACTCCTACTCTGGGTAACGCTTCATTTTTTAGTAGACGTAGGTATTCCTTGTGTCCTGTCCTGACTATGATTCATGAGGCTAATCTTGTTTGTGATAAATCTTCCAGTATTCCTGTGAATACATTGTTTGAGTGCCACCCTGGCAGCTGTGTTGCTGCTCTAGGGTTTTCAAGCGACACAAAATACCTAGCAACTCTTGGGAATGCAGAATTTCAAGTGAGTATGAATAAGTGTTGACAGATTTATTAACAAATAGCAAATATTAATAAAAAGCGTTTGAAAGCTGTATTTTTAATCAAATGGTGTTAGTGAGAAACCAGGTCCTGGTAATTTTGAAAGCAGTTTACATAGTAACATTATCAATGCAACCTAAATAGTACTTTTTTTTCTTACTGGATTTGACAACACTATTCACAATGTGCATCTAATTATCTTTTATGGTTGTACCAGAGTGTGCTTATTTGGGATTGGACCAGTACAGAACAGAAATGTCTCTGCCAAGCTGAACTCAATCCCAAACATGGTTTTCAAGTAAGCATGCTTTCTTTTCTTCAATCATCTAAATCCTGTGTTTTGTATCGATGAGGTATTGGATTATAATGTTAATTTATTTTGCAGGATCACATCATCTTTAACCCAAATGATAGCAGTCAGCTTCTCAGCGGCAGTAAAACTCACATGTTAATCTACAAATGGGTAACTTCACATGATCGCTTTTTGGAAAACATAAATATACAGTTGGCATTAAAAAAATGAGTGTATCTAAAACTTTTTGTCTTTTTTTCAGGACAGCGAAGGCTTGGAGTACTTTGCACTGTACCTCAAGAAAGTAAACATATTTGTTGAAAGTTTATATTTAAACTATTGTTTGCATGTTTTATCTAAATGATGTTTTCATATGTTGCAGGTCACCCCTGCAACTGATCCAGATGTATTTGCTCAGCTTACTACCGATCCCAGTAAAAGCATCCCCTTTGCTGACTTGTGTCTAAGTCGTTCAGTGTTTCACTGGAAAAAGAATCTGGTCCTGAAAGCCATAGGAAACTCGATCGTGGTGTGGGACTTTGGTAAAAACTTGATTGAAAAACAGACCAAGTCCTTGGGTGGAATCAAGACAATCCACATCCAACAAGAGCCAATCACTGTTCTCACCATAACTGATACGTACGCAGAGCCGTGAATATTCACTGTGTTTGACATTTACTTGTACATCAAATTGACCTTGTAACCAGTTTGTTTATGTCATCTAATCTTACAGTTTTATAGTAACTGGTGACATACAAGGTAATGTCCGGTTTTATGATGAAAACTTCCTGCTTGTCAACTGGTACACCGATTTCAACCAGGATCCCGTAGTATATATCTCCTTTTCCAAGGAATTACCAAAAGACAATGATGAGGAGGACTATTTTCTGGATGTGGACCCGGTGATTATCAGGTAGTAGATGTACAGTCTAATGCATCCTACTCTGTTTTATCTGACAAACAAAATGCCAATACTACAGACCCCAGCACAAGTAGCCATACCTCTTAAAATCTTTCAAAGTTTTTAATGATACAAACAAAAACTGCTGTTTCATTGATTTTATAAGACAAACCAACACAAAGCAGCAGACGAATGAAGTTGATGGAGGGGAAAAAAACATGATTTAAAAAAAAATATTTAAAATAAAAACTTGATGAGAATAGCATGTATTTGTACTCCAGAGGCAGTAGAGCCACCTGTTTCTGCAGTTACAGCTGCATACATTGTTAGGTAGTTTCTAGTTTTAAGCATTGAGAGGCCGAATTTTTTTTTTTCATTCTTTTTTTCAAAATAGCTCAGATTGAAAGGCAAGCTTATGTGAGCATTCATTTTCAAGTGTTACCATATAGTCTTGATCCAAGTTGTTTTACAACATGCATTCAGTGTTATGGAAATTATTCCATTGCAGCTTTTATGTATTCTTAGGGTCATCATCCTACTGGACAATAAACGTCCACCCTAGCCTTTAGTTGCTTCTCTGCTTAATGATCCCTTACCCTCCCTGCCATTTAAGGTGGAATCACAGGTCTTGGTAGGTTTTCAGATGTACCAGGTTTCTTTCATTGTTAGATAATGAATTAAACAGAGCTCTGTGAGATGTTCAAAGCTTAGGATATTATTTTTTAACCCCTTTTAACATCTTTCTCCCTGGCCTGTCTGCAGCAATCGTTGGTCTTCATGATGCTATTTGTTCACAGTTTTCTCTAAGGAACTTCTGAGGTCTTATGGATTTATGCTGAAATTAGTCATTTTCATTCCAACTACTTTGTGTTGTTCGATCACATAAAATCCCAACAAAATACATTGAAGATTGAGCTTGAAATTTGACAAAAGTATTTTGCAATGCACTGTTTTTTTATTTTAGTCTCTTTTCTTGTAGGAATTTCATCATTTCCACAATCAATGCCAAAATCATCCATTTGAACACCCAGACCAGAGTCATTCAGACCGTTCTTCAGAATGATTATGACCCTCTCCATGCACTGACATGCCATCCTTTTCAACCAGCTGTAGCCTTTGGCAACCTACAAGGCATGTTAAGACTGTGGGATTATAACTGCAAAGCAATCATTGGCAACAGGATCTTTGAGACAGAAAAGCAGATTCAGTCTATTACCTTTGACCCAAAAGGTGAGCAGATCTGCTTCTTGAAAGATGCATGATATAAAAATCAGAGACTGCTTCCTATGCCCAGTTTTATCTGCTGTTTGCAATATGGTTCACATCCATCAGTTGTCTTTTTGTCTCTGCTCAGGTTTATTCTTGGCAGTGGGCTTTAGGACTGGAGCTGTTTACATACTGAATGCCACCACTTTGGAAAATAAGCCTGACGAAATCTTCAACTGCATTAAAGACAGCATCCATCTGATCACCTTTTCTCATGACTCACAATACCTTGCCACTGCAGTGAGTTTGCGTCATCAGGTTTTTTACTCAGTGAAACTACTGATACACCATTGATCAGCTGTTAAAGTTCTAGTTAAACTAAAAAGAGTATCTGTTGGGTATTTTGATCTGTACATATAAAGAACCACACAGAGAGTCTCAGCCTTTGCAAAGGGGGAGAGTCTCAGTGGTGCCTCAGGACAACTCCAACTTGTTCCCCTGCAGCAGCCTGGTTTTATTGAAAGCGGGGTGGGGGTCGGTCATAAAACAGAAACTTAAAGATAAGAAGTAAAGGGGTCTCTCTGAACTAGCTGAAACCGGTTTCTCCAAGAACAGAATGGTCCATCTCATCCTGTTCCCAGCTTAGTAGAGTAGAGAGACAAACAACTTATTCATGAGATAACTATTTGCATAACTCTGACAGTATCCTTACTTCCTTCATGGACCACTGATTTTATTCAGAAAAAGTCGGAAAAAAATTGGGCTTAATCTTTCTTGTGTCTCCTCTCTATTAGGATGCTGGTAGAGCAGTATCACTTTTCCGCAATGAGGGTTACAAAGACTCTTCGTCTCGGTGGAGGTTTGTGGGCAGGTACCGCTCTCACTACAAGCCCATCCAAGATCTTCTTTTTGGGGTTCAGCTGTACAACGCCAAACCACGACTGCTCTCCCTGGGATTGGACCGTCAACTAGTTAATTCACATCGTTTATTTTTAATATTTTCTGATTCACTTATTGTTACTTTTACTTTACTTAATGTTGTTTCATTTTGAACTGGGTTACTAAAATTCATTAACTTTTTGATCATATTTTAATTTAATGAAGTACACTTGTACGTAACTCTGTGTATGTGTTGTATGGAGTAACAGGTGGAGTATGACTTGGAAAAGAGTGAGAGCAACAAGCTCCTCCTCCTCAGCATAAAGCGTATAGAGCAAAGTGCCGTGCCACGGTGCATGACTTGGTATCCTTTTCTCAACCCAGAGGAGTTCCTTCTTGTTGCCTCAGACAATTACAAGATGAAACTTTTCAACAGCACCACCACGATGTGCAGGTCCGTAAAGTCATGAGACTAAATCTGATTTGTCACCTCCAATTACAGTGTAAGTAATACATGTTTTAAATAAAAAATAGAAAGACACTTCTTGGCCCGACCTATGGTTCTCCAATTGGAAAAATTGCGGTTCTTCCCAAGTCAACGACATCTAAGACAAAATCACATCACCTGGCATTCATCACAGACGATAAGGTCAGTGCTGGAGCAGTATTTTACTCTGGCTGATCTTTAACTGTACGATCTTTAAAAACTGAAACAGTGATTTCCTGCATCCTTCAGTTGGGTCTCCAGATTTTGCCGTTGGACGGGAACCCCTACAAGTCCAGTGCTTTGATCTGCCATCCAACAGGGGTGTCTACCTTTTCCTGCTCCTACGATGGCAAGCTTGTCTTTACTGCAGGAGGATCTGACAGTAGTGTTCTGTCATGGAGAGTGAACTTAGAGTAAGTTTTGCTTCTACCAAGTCAGCAACCAGAGACAGTGTAAAAACAGAGCAACGACTTGGCCTGATCCTGTTTCTCTTTCCTGTTATCACAGCGTGCTGGACGCAGCAGCCGCCTTGAGTGGAGAGGACATGGATCCTTTTTATTCACTCATCAAGGGTGGAAGAGACGGCAGATTTTACAAGGTGAGTTAATAGTTAAACAAATGCTGATTCTTTAATTTGGCTTACCAGGAGAAGAGTCATAATGTTATTATGTTAGCCTTAATTGCATTTAAGATGTGATCTGGGGAGTAGAGGAGCTGACTCGGCTTATCATCCACTCTGTGGGAATATCATATTGCTACTGAGACCTACACTACTACTGACATGTCTGGAAGCACATCTACCAAAGACAGAAGAACTCATGATATAAAAAATGAGCATTTTCAATTAAAAATCTGACTGGAAAAGCTGTGACATATTTCAGTAACTTCTTTTGTGACTCTTTAAGAAAACATTTCCAATGAAATATGCATGAACGATGCCCCCAGTTTAACAAGAGATTCCCTTTTACCCCCACCATGTTACATTTCTTGCTGTTTGGGACAAAAATAGTGTTTCATCATATTAAGAAACACAGAATGTGCAACCATGTTCTTTCTCTGGCAACAGAAATCCAAAATCTCCAGTAACCAGAGGTGTTTCTAGCTTGTTTGGCACTCTGGGCAAACAACCCCCACACACTGGAATGTATTTTAATCATGTTTAACATGTCAATAAAAAATGCACCATCAGAAAGTGTTGAAACTCCATAAAAGACTACTGAAGCTGAAATGTGTGATAGTTTTGTTCATGTGACAGCTTTGAGAAGACATGTACAATTCAGTCTTTATTTGAAGACCAGAGCTCATCCTCATATACTTATTTGAGTTTCTGGACTCTACAAGATAGAGACAGAAATGTACACCTATTTGTAAAGCCATTTTTTTTATTTTAAGAACACATTCTTAATATTTAAAGCATTTGCATCTTTAGGAAATGGAGGACTTTTTCTTTTACTGCCAAATTCAACATCAAGGCACTGACATGATGAAGAGAATAGAAGTATCTACCAAAATTCCTCTATCAGAAGTTCCCATTTTAATGAGAGCTTTGGGACACTTTCCTACAGAACAAGAGGTATAAGAACAATTCAAAAAAACTGTTTCAGCCATAAGAACTTTTGTTACAGTTCAATGTGTTATCTTTACCAGTTAGAAGAAATGTTCAATGAGATCAAATTCAGCAGATTTGCTGAAACTGGAAAATATGTGACTGATATCGACCTGGAGGACTTTATCAAGCTGTACATCAATCATCGACCAGCCTTCGGCATCTCCAGTGAAGAGCTTGTTCAAGCTTTTCATGTTCTTGGAAAAGATAATCTTGTTGGGAATCCTATTATCCACAAAAGTGAGATGATAAAATTTCTGCAGGCTCGAGGTACGCAGACCCTTCATCTTTCTGTTCGACTCTGTTTTCACCTGTGTAACTTTTGCATGAAAGAGGACCCTCCTCTGTTTTAATGGCCACATAGACTTATTGTGATCTGTGATGTGAACCACAGGAGAGCACATGACAGAAGACGAGGTAGCAGAGTGTTTTACCACCCTTTTGGGGGTCAATGAAAAAGAAGAACAAGAAGAAGAGGCACCCGGTGAGCAAATCAGAAACAATGACAGCAGAAATAATAGAAGCCAAAATCAAATAAGAAAAAATCTTGAAAAATAGTCATCCCTTTTTAATGTGTCTACACAGTTGCGAAATGTTCACTGGGGAGTATGATCCCAGAAAGGATATCTGTGGAGTTTTTTACACGTCAGATCCTTGGCTTACCATTGGGGATCAAGCAGAGAGTCAGAACTTCCCCTCAGGAACGACGACATCAACAACCTGCCAGCAAGTCATGAAGAACATGTGTTCAAGATTTTACCTTTGAAACTCTTTCAGGATTCCCCTGTATAATATGTTCTTACATTTCTACTAAATGTTTATATGTGTGCTCTGATTTAAAAGAATAAATGTGAATTTAGATCCCCTCATGTTTGTCTAGAATCTAGACAAAGCAGATTAGTTTGAAATAGTATTTGAAAACATATTTTACTACAAAGATTACATGCATGCTTTTTTTCCTGACACCTTTTTAATTTCAAACACTAAAAATATTGCAACTTGAAACAAAAAATATGTTCATTGGAAGTCTAACTGAAATGACAATACATTATAAAAATGGACTGTTTACTATTAAAACAGCTTATATTTAAAATGCAAACAAAACGCAGTTTATGTATTTAACTTTACAACTTCAATAAAGTCAAGATAAAAACTCTGCTGAGAGTTTCCTTTTTTGAAAATGGAATTAAAATACCATCTAGTTGTTGTTGTTTTACGTAATACACAATTTAACAATTAATTCTTAGATCATATATTTGAAATAAAAGTGGACAATGTCACATGAAACAAACTGAGTTTGTTTCATGTGACAAACTGACATGAAACAAACTGAAACTCAATTTGATTCATGTGAGATTTATGAAATATTAGTAGTAGTAGTAGTAGTAGTAGTAGTAGTAGTAGTAGTAGTAGTATTTTAGGCATCGGATTCATGATTTGTGAAATACATTGTGAAAATAGCTGATAAATAAGATTCTTGAAAAGCAGGGGTGGACTGTCTTGCCCAGGGCGCCACTATATAGCAACATCCGCCACTGAGAGAAATCCCTATCGCTGATGGACTGATGCGTCTTATGTCTCCAGTTTATTTTAGGTTCTACGCTGTGGGTGGGGCTCCAAACCTGACCAATCAGCAGCGGTTTTATAGAATACGCTTGTGATTCTGGCCAATCGGATATGGCCTAACACAGGAACTCGGTACTACAGAAGGAGCAGCAACGTTTTGTCAGCTGCGTCAACTACATAAGACAACAACAGCTTAACTCGGGCTGTTAATAAGTAGCAGCGAACTTTAACATGGCTGAAGCGAGGACTTTATTTTTATGGCACAAAGTTGGCAAACTTTAACAACAGGACTCAAAACGCGTTTTCCGTCTATGACGAGCCCCATGAAGGCAAGAGCCTTATTGTCCTAGCTTGCTGGCTAACGTTAGTTAGCCATTTGTTTGTTGAGTTGCCGAGATGGCTACTAGAGAGACATGTCAGCGGCAAACTTACCGGCGGCCGGCTGCCAGCATAAAGCAAGAGCAAGATGACGACTCTGATGTGGAGGAGACTCACATGGGGTTACGGAGGGCGGACGGGTGGGAGTCCCAGATCATCCACAGTGGACACTTCATGGTGTCGTCGCCACACAGCGAGCACCCCCCGAAGAAGGGTTACGACTTCGACACTGTCAACAAACAGACCTGCCAGACCTATCATTTTGGCAAGACGAGTACGTCGCACCTCTCCATAGATGCCTCTTTGACTAAACTTTTTGAGTGCATGACCCTCGCTTATAGGTAAGCTTCAATTTGTCTGTCTGGTGTGTTTATGGTACATTCATTTTCATTTTAGCCCCTGGTGTTGCCAAGCTCATGTTCAGCTCTCCTCTCCAGTTAGCTGCAGTCACGAGTCTTCCCTCCTCATAACTTCCTGTTGCACCAATCTTTGACATGCACTAAATAATTTTGCCTTTTGTATCAGTGGGGCAAAAATAAATAAACCTGTCCTGCCTCGCCTAACCCTGCCATAACCAGAAGTGAGCTTAGTAGGTAGTGAAAGAAGTGAGTTACTCAGTTATCAGTGCCAAACTATGGAAACTGTAACAAAGGAGGCATTATCAGCAAAATAACACTGATCTGCAAACAGAAAATGGCCCAATTTAAACATGTAGCATACTCTGACATTTGACTTTATCAGGTTGTGCATTGGCAGCATGTTACTACATCTTCTGAACCTCGACTGATTTGTTAGTATTTCTTCTGATGGTTTACAAGTCAAACTCGCATGATAAACTTAAGTAAAAGCTTAATTAATATCACATTATAACATGTAATTTATGTTTAGATTACCTTTAAATTCCCCACGTCGGGACACTTAACTCCTGGATAAAGTGGTATGAGGAAGATCAACCAAAACAGTCTGACAGAACAGCTTTTATCCTTTGTTACAAAAGTGAACAGTCGGTTTGTTCTTCAAGGACAGACTGATGCTAAAGCAACACAGGTGAGCACAATTGCTCTATTTTGTATGATGCATTGGAATGATGATAATCACATTGTTAATCAAAGTTATTTAACTTCCACCATCTTTTTTTCTTTCTGTAAGTCCACCTCTGAATATCAGCTGGTGAATTAATCAGACATTCTGCCTGGGTAGCCAAACTGGAGTTAGCTGAATAAACCACAGTCTGCCTATTGCAATTTTAAAACTATCTTAGCTTCATGGGAGAGATGGATGATGACCATTTAGTTTTTACATCTTGAAATATTTCCAAACAGTAGAGTTTGTCTTTCTTGTGCAGATATGACCTGGTGGGTTGGTCTATCAGACAAAACATTCTCACAGGAGAGCAGAAGAGGACAGTGGTGGATTTTTAGACCTTTGCCAAAGTATATAAGATCTATAGATAAGATTGGCTTCATACATTAGCATCGGCCAATCACTAATCTCCTAAAATTAAGGAAATTGGCACCAATAAATCGACTGGCTGATAAATCAGTGCACTCATAGCTGTTACTGTTCATACATCCCGAGAAAACATACTCCGGCACTTTTTTCTGTTGTCTTATTAAATGTATTTTAAGCTGTAGGATTGGAACGAGCGAAGTTGTATTAAAGTTGAAAGATTGGATCCCAGTTATTCACTTACAAGGAAATTAATACTTACAGAGTGAGCTGTTAGCTAATCAGCAAAAAGGATATTGATGTTCTGTTGACGTTTCCATAACATCAGACACATTAAATTATGTAATTAACATGATTACTAACAGACATTAAGCTAACAGATCAATCTGACCCACACATTTGTGGAGTTAATATAACTTGAAACTCTTTCTGAACTCATCCAAATAAAGTGGGACCTTACAAAACTCAGCGTTCCATAAAAAGAGACTTTCACCCATAATGGCTACTGACGGACCGCTTACTCTTTTAATAGGTAACACACTGTGCTTTGTAAGTGTGAGAGACTGCTCCACATAATGTGTTCATTGCATGAGTCAATTTATAATGCGGTGACCGCAGATGGTTGAATCAGCTCCAAAAGCGATAAAAATAAACTACAGTGATAAAATTCCTGTTAAAACAGAGCAAACTATTTGAGAGAATGAGGATGTTGGCAAGTAAGGAAATAGAAGAGAAATATAAGAAAAGCTTTTCATGAACACAAAAGTTATTTAAGAAAACAACCAAATACACAAACATAAATACAAAATGGAAATAAGGATATGGATTCAGTATAATGCTTTTTAAATGGGCAAATAACTAAAATTGAAATAAAATATGAAAACATAGATAAAAATGTACATACTAATATTGCTTAAAATAATAAGATATAAGCAGGTCATACTTGCTAAAAATGTTAATGACTAAAACAAAAAATCAAAATCAATTTTAAGCAATATTTTCACAAAATTCTGTTTACAACAGCAAAAATAAAAATAAAACAGTAAAAGATGTAAAGGGCAAAGTTCAGCCAAAAGCCAGACTGAATAGAGTTTTAGTTCAAGATTAAAAGTATCTAAACTCTTAGCTGCCTTCACATCTACCAGAAAGCCAAGTGAGAAAAATGATGATTAATAGATTATTTAATTCCACTGGTTATGTAGTGGGAACATTCATATAACTATAATAATAAGAAATATTATTTCCTCAGGAGTTAAAGAAAATGTTTTGGTTATAAATAAAAGCAGTAAGAGCACGTTTATATGTTTTAAATACTTTTGTAAACACCCCAATAGAATCTCATAAAAGTCGTTGTATATATTTTAGTAGCAAAATATTGTCTTTCTTATAGCGAATGAACAAGATTAAGTGTTTGTAATCATTTAGCTGCATTCCCAGCATTGGAAATAAAAATTTAGCTGCTGATTATGTTCGCAGGTAGTAAGATAAAAAAAAAACCCTGTAAGGTTCACATTACCCATGCTTCTCTATTTACAGTTGCAGTGTCAGAGCCAGCTGCTCAGAGGATTCCCTCCATCTTCACTCTAAATTAGCCTCACTGGAACAACTATTAATAGAGCAGTTACTGTTTAGTTGTTGTTACCAGTAAACTGGATATCATGAGCAACATTTCCTCACAGCAACAGTGCCATTAAATTAACAAACTCTGCTCTCCTCTCTCTGTCAGTGTGTCCATGTCCACTTTCCTCCTGCTGTTACAAAACAGCGTCATGCAGTATGCTTGTTCAGCAAATTCTTTAGGAAAGTCTGAAAAAACAGGTTGAAAGGAAGGACAGATGGGTAATAAAAATGTGAGGAAACACAGAACAGGAAGAATGAAAACAAGTCAAACTTTGGATTATGATTAAAAACACTCATTACTGATGTTTAAATAATAAATTTGACTTTGGTCTTTGGTCTACTCTTCAAAGCTTAAGACTCTGGGTTGTTCAAGTTTCAGTTTTTTTGTTGCTTGATGTTCTCTGATAATGAACAGTCTGTCCACATCCTGTAATTTTAGCGTTTTTCACTTATCTCAGATTTGGTAACCACACCGGCGTAGCTGGTGAGCTTAGATACAGTCTTTGTTTCTCAGGGTGCAGTTGGACTCATCGGTCTGTGTTATCAGGTACAAACCACCCATTCATTAGATTGCTGTTGTGATAAAATAAAAGTGTATTTCATTTTAGCAAGAGTTAGGTTTCAGATTAAAATTTGTTGAGCTACACTGTTTTCAGATTTAAATTTGTTAGAGTTGGAAACCATGCATATTCTTTCTACCACTTCATAATTATGCGTTACTGTGTGTTTTGCTCATATAAAGTAAATTAAAATGCAAAAATATATTTGTAGTTTGTGATCCAGGGAACATTAGTATTCCCTGCAACTCCTACATTTTGTGTCTAGCTGTTAATTTGATGAAAAGAGATCCCTTTAGTGACTGGTACCACTGTTAATCTTTTTTATTTTCAGCGGGAAGTTGGTGTCTCCTAAATGGAAGAACTTTAAAGGTCTAAAACTGCTCTGGAGAGACAAGATCCGGCTGAACAATGCCATATGGAGAGCCTGGTACATGCAGTGTAAGAGCTCGACCTTCCAGTCTGTTTTCAGTTGTTTATCTAAAAGATTACTTGACAGCGTACAGACACCATTATGATCTGACAAACTGTTAAATTATTTGTCTTATTAACTTGTCTTATTAACTCTTATTAAAGATGCAAGTATTGTTGCATCTTTAACATTATGCACTGCAAGTGATTTTTTTTTTAATGATAACTTGAATTTATGTGACTCAGATAAACTTTCTAAACTACTTTTAATTAATAACTTATGCTCTCCTACTCCTTGAGAAATTTAACTGTACTTAATTAAAAATGGTCCTTTA
Organism: Xiphophorus maculatus; assembly: GCF_002775205.1. Lineage (NCBI taxonomy): Eukaryota > Metazoa > Chordata > Actinopteri > Cyprinodontiformes > Poeciliidae > Xiphophorus > Xiphophorus maculatus. The sequence goes on from NC_036454.1 coordinate 16,930,042, forward strand.
ACAAGATAACACTTTCTTAACCTATGTCTATATTTGAGAGGGGAAAAAAACTAAGATTTTTTCAATATTTTGAATTGAGGGTGAATTGTTTTGTTGTCTTCCCTCAGATGTGGAGAAAAGGGGGAATCCCGTTTGTCACTTTGTAACCCCGCTAGATGGAAATATGGATTTGGACGTCCATCGCCCTGCAGAGGTAGGGACGGAGTATTTTGTGCAACTCTGTGTTTGTTGCTGACTTTAACGTAATGTTACGCATATAACTACTGTTCCCTGAAGGAGAGGAACGAGGTACAACACATAGAGTATGGGATATCACGCCCCCGCGTGGCCTAACTGAAGACACCTTTAATCACGCCGTTAGGCAAATGACGTGTGATGACGAGTGGCAGGCCCCGCCTGCATATAAATACACCCCCATCACAGTCATTATTCAGTTCGATGGCCGCTCTTCATCGAGCCAAGCTGATTAGCGGGGCAGAAAAAGGTGTTGTACCTGGTGTTGAAAAAGGGGCGTGATATCCCATACTCTATGTGTTGTACCGAGTGAATGGACTGAAAGGGAACTTCCTGTTTCTCTCCTTTCTTCAACAGGCTATTGCTTCAGACGGGAAAAACTGGAAAAGAAGAATTGAAATTGTGATAAGAGAATATCACAAATGGAGAACATACTTCAAAAAAAGGGTATTGTTGTTTTATAATATGATGCTTCAATATCATATTGAATATTTTATCATATTAAAGCTCGTCTTAAAACCCATCTATTTTATTTGGCTTTCAACTCTAGCGGGATCTAGTTTTAAATTGTATGTTTTTGTTTTTAAACTGTAAGTTTTTATTTTATGTTTTTTTTATTGTTATGTTGTGTTTTGATGTACAGCACTTTGTATCAGCTGTGGTTGTTTTAAAGTGCTTTATAAATAAAGTTGGTATGGTATGGTAATAATTAAGGACATTTTGTAGATATTTCAATCTTTCTTTTCTTTTGTTTGGTATTAAAATATTATCCAATGTTGCTTCCACTGTCTTGCAGCTACAGAAACACAAAGATGATGACCTTTCCAGCTTACTTAAGGTATGGAAATGATGGCAATCATGTTAAAAGTCATAATCTATAATTTCATGATTCAAACACTCTGGAAACATATTGAATTTTGTTACAATATATAATTTGTCAAATGTATGACAAAAATAAAATTTTTAGTTTCCAGAATTTATGTTTTATACTGTTACCTAAAAGATATAAATTAAAATTTTTGAATAAGAGCTTTTTACAATAATTCGAAACAAGATAGCAACCTTTGGTAACAAAAACTTATTCATTCAAAAATTAAACTATTTAATTTTATTTATTTTTTTTGTAAATCCATATAAATCTGGGCTTTCAATCAAACATAAGGTTCATCAATTTTGTTCAGCTTAGATGCCAAAGCACAAATCAAGCATTAAAATTCCTGTTTCTGGTCATCATAAAGATCTGAAAGATTTATTTTTGACCCAGGATAACCCACGACTTTAAAGATTAATGTAACTGATATAAATTTGTCCAGATGTCCAAAAAATGTGAAATGGCCCTTTACATCGCAGCTGAAGTTATTTAATGATTTGTGAAAAACCAGATTAAAAATGACAAAACAAAGTAGTTTTTTTTCTCTTTTTTTTTTGAAGTGCTAATTATCTCATAAAAAATGATCAAATCTGGAAACAGAAACATCATGGGGACCTTTTAATTTGCTGGCTGTCACAGCATTTTGAAGGGGTTTGAAAACACAAGCTAAAAAAATATTACATATTTGAGTGTTTGTAGTAAATGTCACAGAACAAAAGAAGTTCTGTTTTGAAATGTGATTTTTATGTGGTTACTCTCTGAAATCACATGACGTTTAATGTTTTTTTTTTTACATTAAGTTTCTGCTGTTTCAAGCTCTGTGTTTATAGTCTGTGCTCAGATGTGAATGCACAGCTTGAGTGCTCTTTTCCTGTGTATAAATGAATGTGATCTTGATTATTTATGCATAAGAAGTGCAACCAGTCTGATCTAGACATGGGCCAGTATGAGGTTTTTACTGTGTGAAGATACAGTTTATACAGGAACACACAGATTGTTAATTACCAGCTGTTGCAGTGTCCTGCATTCACAGTATTAATACAAAAATTTAAAACAAGAATGATTGCCATGATTTTAGCATAACTACCTTCATTAAAATCTAAAAAGCAAACTTAATTGAATCTTGCTAAAGTGATGCTACATATTGGTTTACTATTATCAGATTCTGACTCACAGACACACACATGGATCTGCTTCAGCTAACATTATTTTTGACAAATCTAGGATTAAATTGTACTTTAAAGTCAAAAATAGTGACATGAAATGTAAATTAAAACATTGAATTTGCCATTTTAAAATTACTCTGTTAATTAGGTGAATTTTAAGTCACCAAGTATTTTCTATAATATTTTATTTACTGCAGTCTGCTGCTTGATGGACAGTACTGCTCCAGCCGCTAAACGTAACTGTTTAAAAAGAAAAAGATAGATTATTAGTAATTTCTTCTTTTTATAAATGAGAGATGTGTTGGAGTGAGTGTGTTGAAACTGTTAAGGGAGCAGCAGAACAGAAGAACTCTCCTCCAAACAGCCTGACAAAATTAATTAAACCGTTTAAAAGACTTTAAACAATGTGACGGAAATTTTACTGGTTTTGAAATATTGCTTTTTTTAAAGTTTTGTATGACTTTACACAAGTAATTGGCCTATTTTCCTCCCCGACGTCATCATTTCGGCAGGAGGAGTCAGGCAGTTGGACCAATTTTACGTCATTTACCCAGAATGCATTACAGTGTGAACAACATGGCGACTTTCCTGTGACAATATTTTATAAAAATTTATAAAAGCTAAATGACCTACAGTACTGTTACTGTATTGTTTTTACATCTGAGATAAATATTTTGTAAATAAATTCTATTGTTGCAACTAATCGTGGATCCCTTTAAACAGCGTCACCTTAATAGTAATGAATGATGCTTGTAAAATTACTACACTCACTATTGCTTGCAGCAATAAATATTTCCAGACACAATCCTTAAACATTGTTTGAAGATGGTCTTAGACACATCTTCTAGTCTTAATATCAATAATATTTTCTTACGATCAGGAGAAAAAGTTAAATATTAACTTCAATATTTAACAGCTCATCCTCAGGCAACAAGAGCCCTAAACTCCTATAGACTCATTATGTACTGACACCCTTCAGAGTTCTTCTTAATGTACTGCAGTATTTACATTTGTTGGTTTTATTTATCACACTGACTTTAAAACATTTGACCCGACTTAATGCTTTTGAACTGCAGGACCAGCGTATCAGTAAATTTTAGCTGCTTTGAGACCATAACATCTGAAAACCTTCACAAAGCCTCACATCAGTAACTGGCTCATGTCTAATCTGATCACTTCCTGGTGATAAACACTTACATAGCTTAAAGTTTTGCCCAGGAAGTGCTAGTTTAAGATTGATGCATGCATTGAGATTATTCCACTTCTTGGTGGCTGTGCATCATGCTGCATGCTTGTGTGACATTAACTGGCTTGGTGGTTGCATTTTGAATATTCAAAGGTGCCAGAGGAGCAGTTATCGCTGTTTGGGGAAGTCTTTCCAGACATGCTCCGTACTTCCTTTTATCAGGATGAAGAGGCTGCTGTGCGTCGAATGAGTCGCAGGCATATTGAAACGCCTGCGCCCATGGAGATGGACACCCTCTTTGACATGGACATTCTGATGTCCGAGTTCTCAGACACGTTATTTTCCACACTGACCTCACACCAACCTTTGGGCTTGCCCAATCCAAGGGAAATTGGTGAGAATTTGTATATTACTTACATTTAAGTTTGTGGATCCATTTCACCAGAATATATATTTCAAATACCACTTTGCTCCCCCCGTTCTCCTCTCCCTCCATCGCCGGCAGCTCATGCAGGGAATGCAGACATGATCCAACCTGGACTTATCCCCTTACAGCCCAACCTGGACTTCATGGACTCCTTTGATCCACTGCAAGGTTGCGGTACAGTTCCATCCTCCTCAGCAGCACTTCTAAACTAATAGAGCACAAAGTACAGGGCACAAGCGTACACATGTTCTAGTAACACTGCAGTAGTAGTCAGCTTAGCCTAACATAAAGCCTAGTGTGGTTTTACTAACCTCCAGCTAACATAGAGCCTCTTGTTCCAGACTTATTTCACAGCCTCCGTCAGCCTGTCCTTCCCTCTGTTTCCCCCACTGCAACATCTGTCACCCCTCAACCCAGCAGCAGCTCCCAGTCTCAGGTAAACACCAACCCAAGGCTCCTTCCCTAACTCGCTCCAAAACAACAAGTTTTTTTGCTTTGGAAATTTTTCTTAACTAGAATTTATGGTCAGCTTTTACAAACTTCTGTCATTTTCTTTCTTTCGTGTAGCTACACATAAAATTAGTTTAACAGAATAACATTACTAAACTTGGTTTACCACATGTTTTACACATGACAGGTTAAACTGATCAGCAATGAGGTTGTTCAAGATGTTAACACTCATTGAAAATGTGTATGAATTTATTTCAGATATCTGAGGTTGGGATAAAATTATATTTCACTCCTTTCACACCTTATTCCTAATGGTAGCTAGTATTGTCCTCACCTAAATGGTCTGTCTCTCTCTTTATTCACCATTAATTTGTCTGTATTTAGGTGTCGACTTAATGAGACCAGAGAGAATTCATATAAAAAATTAGCAAATACATTTTCTGCCATTGTTATAGAGACTGGAGCAGCAAATAGACTGAATGAACTCGGTCAATAGTCTGTTTTGCTCCTGATATATTTGAAATAATATAATTTCCGTTTTATATAATGTCTTGGACGTACTTGTAGTGTCTTTCAAAAGTATTTCACATTTTGTAAAGTTACAATCATGAATGTTGGTGTATTGTTTTCCTTCTTGAACAACACAGAGTTGTTAATTGTGAAGTGGAAGGAATATTATACAAGGGTTTTAAAAACATTTCTGAAAGATAATGCAGCTCAACTGAGCTGATGTTTTGCAGAATTGCCTTTCTATGCAATTACAGCTGCAAACGTATTGCAAGCGCCTTTAAAAAACTAAAGACTTTGTCAATTTTTCTTTGCAAAATAGCTGAACTTGAGTGAGATTGAATGGGAAAAGTCTGTAATGAAACTTTAATGTTTTGTTAGGTCTGGACTTTGACTGGGACTTACTTTGATTTAAACATTTCCATCATAATTTCAGCTTTATAATCGATCTATAATATTGTTTTTTTTGTATTTACCTGTTGGCTCTAACCAGTTGTCCCACACTCCTCTGTGATATTTTGAAATGCTGGCATACCGAAAAAAACCAACGTGGTTTTTCTTCATTAATAATAATAATTTTCTCAGGCCTTCTCATCCTGACCTCTGAAGTAAGCTGATTTTGCTGGATTTTATTCAGGAGTATTTAATGATACTCCTGAATAAATCCTGAATAAGTATTAATACTCCTGTTAATTTATTTATTAATAAATTAACAAACAAAAATTTGTTTGTAAATTTTTTAAACCTTTTGAAAATCATGCGTCATTTTTTGCTTATTTCACCACAATCCACTACATTTTGCAAGTCTAGCTTTAAATTCTCACTAAATAGAGTTTGTGGATTGTTCTGTAACAAAGAATGAATACTTTTGTAGGTCACTGACTGTAGCAGTTCATACTTTCCAATCTACATTGGTTTGTTTGACTCCAGTCCTCAAGATCTAAAATCCTGCAACATTTAGATTGGTACATGCTAAAATTACATGCACATGCTAATATTGGAGATGCCCTCTGCAGAGCTGAATGGTTCAGGTGTGCAGCAGAGAGAGATCTGATAGTCGCTCTCAAGGAATGAAGCTGAGCAACCCTGAACCACATCGATCCCATCTAACTGTCAAAAAGATGTTTTCATCAGAATAATTTCAGCTTGATCTTTTGTCACACCGAGGTTAGACAACATTTTTGTTCAAAGTCAGATCTAATTAAGATCTGTTTTGTCCTTAATATATACAACCAGATTTTGTCCTTAATATGTAATTTACACATTAATGGTCGTAGATATTTTCTGTTTTATAATTCTCTGTGTAGGGAGTTTAAAATGAACATGATTAACTCTTTTAGCTGCTTCAGATTAATTTAAACTTTTACTGATTGTCCCACAGATGTTGTTATGTATGATTTTGCATTGATGCATTTTAAGAGTTGCATAAAAGAAGAAAAACTAAACTTTAGTCATGTTCTAGTAGAGGACAGAAAGTTTCTAGCTAACATTAACTTCAAAGGATCTTGGTCAAATTTTTAAGAATATTGTGCCTAAAGGAAGATCTAAGTCTGTTTCCTTCTGTTATCTTTGCCAGGCCCCGTTAATGTCGTCTTTGCAGCTTTCACCCAACCAGATTACGCCTGCAGGCTCACTGTCCATCCACAGCCAGACCAGTCAGACAGACAGCGGTGGCGGAGGAGCCTATGTAGAGAACTACATGCCTCTGTTTGCCAGGCAGGTGGTCTCCAGCAATCAGTCCGCAGCTTCCCTCAACCCTCTGGTACCCTGCCTCCCGGGTCAGAACTTATCCTCCGCACCAGCCATGATTTCCTCACCTTTAAACAGCGGCTCAGTGCTGGATGAAACTGTTGCCCCCTCTGTGATAACGCACACAGCGCCCTCCACCGTCACCCCGAGCAACACAACCAGCACCGTCAGCCACGTCTCAGCTCCTCCATCCCAACTCCAGCTCCTCGCGCCGCTGCCTGCCACGCCCATCCAGCATCCTCAGGCCTTCGCTCTGCCTCGCCCCTTCCCGGCCAACAGCTCCAGCAAAGTCCGTCCTGTGACGAGGATCGCTCCTGCAAACACACTCCCTTCTTCCCAGTTCATCCTCCCAGGTCTGTGGTCTGCCAGCAAATTCCTGCATGATTATCTTGTGATTTCTTATCAGAGAGTAGAAATGTGTCACTTTATTTACACGGGGTTACAAAAAAATACTTTTTTGGAAGTTATCTGTGTTTTTTCAACTGAATTAGGACTATTTTGCACCACTGAATCCAAAAATGACACAAATTTTTCTCAATCAGGTTAGGTTTTTATTCTGATTTGATTCAGAGAAATCAGATCTTCTGACTAAATTGATGACATTTTTGTGACATTATCAGTTTGTTTTTGTTAAAATTTCTCATCCAAAAAAGGTTTTAGGAGGAAAACATTTTTTTTCTAACATAGTGTATTAATTAAATGTTACAAACTTGGATTTCTGTAAATTGAATAATAAACACTGATATGGGTAAGTACAAATAAATTGAATATTAGGTCTTCATTGTGCAAAATTTCCCATCTCTTTTCTATCCTGATGGAGTCTCTCCTCCTGCTTGTCACTAATTGATCCCAGATTCTCAGGAAACTGATCCATATGTGAAACAAGTCATGCATTTTGATGCTCATGTTGCATCCATAGTTCAGAAAGTTGACCTCAATGCAAAATCACAAAACCAATGTGATTTTTGGGTTCAGCACATCAAAATAACCCTAAAATCCTCAGACTGTTGACCAGTGTTATTAGAGGCACTTTCTCAATTGATTTGATTCACTGCGATAAGAATGTCAAACATTTACAGGGTAATTTGAACTTAAAACCAAACACTCATTTATCTACATGGTAAGATGTTCACTCAGAAAGTTGACCATTTTTATTTGATTATTTTATTTGTCAGTTAATATCCATCCACATACTTCATCTATTATTTATTTTCTCCTAAATATGAATGCACACATGTCGTTTCAGCCCCTTTTCAAGGTCATGCTAATGCTGTGATTGTTACATCTCCACCCTCCACCGGCGTGGTTATCACCCCTTCCCACCTTGGAGCGGTAAGGCTTTACTTAGTTGTACCAGATCAAATACAGAATTACAGTGTGACAATATTTTCATTTTCTGGTTATGAAAAAAATAACGTTTTACTAAGTAAACGTCCATGTTGGTCATTTTGGGTTAAAATCTCATTTAAGCTGTTATTTTCTGTCAGAGCCCTGGGTTTCAGGTTGTGCCTCATAACCAGAAGTCGCAGCAACCTTCCGTGCCTGAAGATAAGTCTTGCTTCAGAAAAAATCAGAAAGAGCCCTCAAGTGTCGGTGAGATTTCTCTATCTGAAAAAATCTTCTGAGACTCTAAACTGCTGCAAAAATATTCCTATGATTTGAAAATCTTCACCTTTTCTTGTGTTTTAACTAGACTTTTTTACTTCAGTTTTATGCAATTTACCAACATATTGTAATACATAATAATAATATTTAACCCCTTCATGCATAGTGATCACTACAGTGGACAGCTATCTGAAAGCCATTTTCTTGTGCTTCTTGTTGATTTTTATGTTATAAATGCACACAGACCACTGAAGTGGACATTAACGCATCATAAAATACACTATCAATTACTGGCCATCAGCTGCAAAAGCAAGAAATTATTTTTGTTAAATCCAATATGGCCGACAGACAAAAAAGCATGCCAACCGACCCTGTCCCTCCCTCTACTGTAGACGACTCTTGCAGGTAAATAAAAAAATGTGATATCAGATAACTCCTAATGAACAATATTACTGATGTATTTTTCAAATAACAACTTTGTATTTGGAGAAATTACAATTGATCACCTAAAAAAAAAAAATCCTACCTTTTTTGTTCCTTAAGACAATAAATTAAAAAAATTGGGGGGGAAAAAAACTGACACAAAGGATCATAATTCATGCATGAAAGGGTTAGTAATCTGCCTCCTTTACTCTGCAACATATAAATAAAATTCAGTTTAAAATTTTCCCCTCAAAAGCCACTGAGTTACAGCATTTGTTAATCAATTTTCTGAAAACAGAAACAGTATGGCTCGACTGCAAACTTAGAAAGGAGCGCATTAGCCAGAGAATGATCAAAGAGATCTAATTGGTGAACTCTGGAGGAGTTGCAGAAATCCACATCTCAAATGTTCACAGGACATCTATTACTTGTTGACCCCTACAAATTGGGTTTTTACTGAATACTAACAAGAAAACGGCATAAGAAATCTGGCTAGCAGCAAACATGTGGAAGAAAGTTCTCCAGTTAGAAGAGAACAAAATATGACTTTTTGGCTTACATGTGAAAAACAGACACACCATCTCCAAGGTGAGACATGGAGGTGAAAGGGTCATATGCCTTTTTAAAGCAGGAACAGGAAAGCTAGTCAGAATAGATGGTGTGATGATAAGAGACAGTTTTGTAAGAAAACCTACTAGAGGCAGCAGAAGAGTTGAGGCCGAGGACTTTCTTCAGAGATGAAGCCAAACTTCTTGATCTTGTAACTGTAGCAGAAAGTGTTTCTGCAAATATTCACTCAGGTGGGGGCAAATTTGTAAGAAGATTTTGAAAGCCATACGTTTTCCTTTCAACAGTGCACTACTTTGGATCAAAACTCCCAGTAAACAAATCAAAGTTTGTTGTAATGTTCAAAAAGATGAAAAGCTTCACAGAGGATGAAAGCTTTAGCAAGTGGCTTAATTCTAAATAACCAATCTTTTTCTTTGCAGGTCAAAGTCAGACCGGATCCAGTCAAGGGTCACCTTGTGGTTTAGATCAGGTTCCCAGTCCTCAATCTATAATCAGCAGCAGCAGCAAACCTCTGGTAAAGAGCGAGCACAATCAGGTTTGTATTTGTGTTTGGGTTTTATCAAGAATATCAAAAATGAATAATCCTTAGTTTCTGTTTATCCCTTTAACACACTCTCTTATCTCTAATAACTTATGTAACAGAACCGTCACATATCTGCTGAACAAAAGAGACGATCAAATATCAACATTGGCTTTAAGACACTCGGCAACCTTGTTCCCACTCTGAAGTCACAATCGAACGTAAGTCTGGAATCTTTTCTTCTAAAAAAAAAAACAACAACCCTGTAGCCGATTATTAACATGCCTCCTAATGTTCACCTGCCACCATGTTTCTTCACTGCTTGCCTCTAGATTACAAATGCAGTCACTCTACAGAAGACAGTGGAGCACATTGGGAAGCTCCAGCAGGAGCGGCAGCAGCTGCAGGATGAGGTCAAGAAGCTACGGGAGGAAATAGAGGAGCTCAATGCTTCCATTAGGTCTGTCAGAATTACACATTCGCTGACATTTTGTGATGGTTTAACTCTAAAAATAATAATTTGTGATATGCTGAGTTGGTGGGAGAATTAGGGTTCTATAATAAACTATGCCAATTTTAAACAAGTTATTGTATTTACAACTGGAGCATCTGATTAGCCTCTCAAAAGCTCAAATATTACTTGAGCTATGACCCCAAATCACAGAGTTGGAAAAAGAGACTTTATAGACTCAGAGATAGGAAGTCGGTATCCCTAACTCCGTTTCTGTAGTTTTTCTGACCATGCTGCCAGACAGAGATTTAAATCAAATGAGGTGGATTAGCAGTGCTTGAAAATGGTGTCAGTTTAAGGTGGATTATGTCCTCTGTTGCCCTGATGTTGAGCTGTTGGGATAGTCTTCAGTCAGAAGCTGTGTCAGGGTTGTTGCAAGACTGACTGCTACTGGAGACCCTTCCTGCCCACAGCAACGCCATCCACAACGACTCTTTGAAGATACTTGGACAATACGCAATACAACATTCATTCTCCCATTGGGATGAGAGACGTCTTAATTCTTTTTTTTTTTTTTTTACATTTTCTGCACAACATCTGATAAGAAAGTGTATCATTTTGCAAAAGTTTTGTTTTTCTATTTTTAGCTAAAAACTGATAAAAATGTTATAATTAAGCACTCCATCCACAATTAACAAAAGACCTCATACTGTCATTGATATAAACATTAAGTCAAGGTTATGTGGGTGTTTTCTGCTGTCATTGAGGGCAGAAAGAGGACACACAATTATTTGGCTTCACCAAAACATTTACTGGATAACACTGCAAAAAATGGCCAAAAATATGGAAATTCAGCCAGGGTATGTAAACTTATGGCCACAGCTGTAAACCTCCAGGCTGGAGTCATAGAAGAAGTTCATCTTTTATGTTTCTGAGCAGAGAAGTTATCAGCTTAAAAACCTGAACGGAGAATCTAGTTTCCCTTTAATGGCCTTTTGCATCTCCGGTGCTTCGTCTGTCTTAATTCAAATACATTACAACCATTCAAAACACTAAACTTGAACAACATGCTTGACAAACGAACTCCCTGCATCTCTCCCACAGCTTGTGTCAGGAGCAGCTGCCTGCGACGGGCGTGCCGATGAGGAAAAATCGCTCTGATCTCATGCAGGACAAGTTCAATGAATATGTGAAGAACCGCACTCTCCAGAACTGGAAGTTCTGGATTGTATCCTTCAGAGAAAGCATGCCCAACTTTTTAATACTTAAGGAGTATTGTGTTTTTACTCATGTGGAAATTGTTCCAATCCTCTTTTATGAACAAAGACGCAGACAGAAGGATCTGTGCCAGCAGGTTCAAGCAGAAAGCTCACCTCTGCTGCGCTTCATTACAAATGGAAAAACGGGTGCTTGTCGGTACATAAGATTATTTCAGTAAAGAATGTGATGAATGTTGTGTGGGAGCTGGTGAGACATGATGATCTTGCACTGAGTCATTTCATAAGTGACTCAGTTTGTCCCTCATGGGTAATTCTGCAGCCACAGTAGATCTTCACAGTGAAACATCTTCTGAAAAGCAGATTGCATTGACAGATAGTGAGTCGGGGTATTTGCAGTGTTCCCAGTTGCATCATACATTTTTGCATAGGAAATTTACAACATTATTTTAGAGCTTTCTGAACAGACTGGGTTTTTTTTGGTTTTCTGAATAATGACCCATCAGCGAGTCAGCATGATGTCAAAGTTTAGGCGGCTCAGATCGGCTGGGCCATCAGGTCAATAGTTCTCTGGTCTTTTTTTTTTTTTTTTAAGATTCCCTTCTTTGCTTTGTTTTGTCTCACTTCACTTTAGACACCATTTTACACCCATTCAAAGTCTTCATTCTCCTTCATTCCAAGAAATTTGCCTTGAATAGAGGATTTACACTCCTAATGAAGCCAATGTACATAGATTAATAAAAACATTATTTAAAGAATCACTTATTCATTTAAAACACCTTGGAACCAACACATGCTCCTCCAGCCTCTACTCATATTATTGCAGAACTACTTATCCAGATAGTTTTCTTCTGAACATGTTCATCTCAGTGTCTGTTGATAAATTTGACTGATTCAGGAAGGAATGAAAGCTTGTAGAGAAAATCTCTCCATCTTCATATCCGAATGCAGAACATGAACAGGATCTGTTAAAACACTGGCCTCTAGGGGAGCTGTTGTATCCATAATCTGTCTTAAATCAGAGCTAAAATCTGAGCTTTTGATTTTGCAGTTAAGATACCCAAACAGCATTCAGTGCCAGACCTTTAAAGTGGACTCAGTTGCCTCTCTGTAAAATATCATTATAGAATCTGTACAAACACCAAACATCCTTAGTCTGATCAGAGCACAAACGCTGTTCGCTAGTGTTTGCCCCAAAAGTCATTATCACACCAGATCTCACACACGCCCAATGCACAGTTGTGGGGCTTTCCATTAGCATTTGACAGTTTTAAAACATATTAATTTGTCTGAAAGCTAATGCAGTCAATGGGATAAATAAAAAAGTGAGCTGATTCAGAATTGTGTGGCCCCCGTGCTGCTTAATGATGCCATAAATCAGACATAAAACCCCTTCGTCTCTGTTTTTTCACCTATTTATTCTTCATAAACTCATCAGTGAAGCCTTTTTCTGATAAATCATGATGAATCGATTATTGGAATAATCAACTTTTTAATCGATTAATCGTTAGCTGGGGAAAAAAAACAAGTCAGAGCAGTATTTAAGCCAAAACTGTGCAAAAATACATACATTTTGCATTTAAGATATAAAAAAACTCCTTTCTCTGTGCATATGCTCTACCCAGAATACGTCACGTGCATATGCTCTACCCAGAATACGGCATAGTTTTCATCCAGTTCAAAATCTGAAAAGAAAAATCTCATATGAAGCTCCTTTTGCCAACAGATCAGTATTTGTGCTCAGTGAAGCAGTAAAAACTGAGCTTTAACATGTTGATATTAGAAGTATTCCTAACTGCATTAACTGGTAGTAAAATGTTTATTATTTAAAGAATGAATTTAATTATATATATAGTATTGTATAAAAAGCCTTCAGTGGTTTTAAGTGAAAAACCTGCAGAATGTGCCAAATGTTTTTATCTGAGTCATCGATTCATAGTCTTGACTGGATCTGGCTTTGTGTTGTTTGTGATTTTTGTTATATACTGTAGTGTTAAATCAAAACTTCTTTATGGGGCATAAAGAAGTTTTGATTTAACACTACAGTTTGTTAAAGGCGCTCTGATGACGAACAGTATGTCCAGTGACGTCGCGTTGTGGTTTCTAATGTTTCTCGGGTTGAACCAGCACTGTTCAAGATGGTGGAAACTTACCTGAGCCAAGTTCAACTTTCACTTTGTGTCATTAATAATCAGTTAAGGAGAGATAAAAATCTGACTGATGATCTGCAAAGCAAAATACTGAAAAATTTAATATATATTTTTTGTTTTGGTCATCAATAAATGCATCAAACTAAGACATTCCACTTTGTTTGGACTATAAAGCATCAACAACTTTGATACAGTTTGTTTGTTTGACACAATAAATAAATGGATGCACAAGGTTTCCCCCAAAAAACTTGCTAAGCCTGGAGGTCGGGGCGCTCAGCAGTCATTCATCCAGCGACCCGTTGTGTTTTTGAGTTGCATTTTTTTAAAAGTTGACAGGAAATTTTAAAATATCACTTGATAATTATGTGTTATTGAAAAATTGGAAGATTAATATCTGAACACCAACTATAAAGTCTTAAAAAATGCAGACCTTTAAAAAAACTTAAATAAATAAACTATGCTAAGCCTGGTGGGGCACAAGTAAAGCCTGGTGGGCCGTCAGGGAAACCCTGGGTGCATAAATAAGGCAAATATTGTAATTTCTCTATTTTCTGTCTGATTGAACACAGATACCTCTACCAAAGAACCTGCAGCACACATTTGCTTTTTTCTGTTTTACAGGATTGGAAAATAAAAAAAAGAATAATATATATTCCTATCAAAAGGGATAAGCCGTATTGGTGCATCTTTAGTTTCAGGTTTTTCATTGTTTGGTAAAGGGGTAACGCCTCTCATTAATGTCTTATTCCTTCGATTCTGCTGGACCAAAGCATCTGGATAGGTGTTTATTTTCCATTCGATCCTCAGTATTTTATGTTTTATTCTTCCTTTCTGGTACTGAAATACAAACAGGCACTTTTAGAAAAGACTGAAAAGCTAAAATAAAAATGTGAGAGTTGCGGATGTTTTGTTAGACGTTATGTGTTACATTGTGTGTTTGGTGTTGAATGATGCTGAATTTATCCTTGACTGGTGCGTCTCAGTTCAGCATCATCATCAAACCACTGTTTGAGTCGTTCAGTGGGATGGTTTCAACGACGAGCAGGGAAGAGCTGTGTCACACCACGCTGCAGTGGCTCGACAATCACTGCTCCCTTCCTGTCCTCAGACCCAGTAAGTAAAACATCACCTGTTTAAATCGGGATTAGGTCATTCTTGATTGGTTATGGATCATCTGCAGTAATAATGAGCCAGACTTTATTTTCAAAAAAAATATATCTGTCACAAAAGTCCCCAATAAAATGCTTTTTACTTTGTTTTGGTTGTGATGTGAGAAAATGTTAAACATTTAGGTGGGTGTAATTACTTTTTTCAAGGCCATGTAAATGATCTGCTTTGATAAGAAGCTTTAATTCTCAAAATGGGTTTCCCTGTGGATTGGGTTAGACATGTTAAATGGTTTTTGCTTCACAGCAAAGCCTGACGTTGTAAATGAAGAATTGTAACACGAGAAAGATTTCTGTCCCTCAGATTCACATTTCATGTTGCAACCTAATTAGCTTCTTAGTAGGTTTTTAGTGTTGGTGTTTTCTTGATGTTTGTTTGTTTGTTTGTTTTTTCAGATGTGTTGATTGCCACATAGCGATTTTGTTCAGCAAAATAAATGCAGATCAGCACTTGTCAGATTTCACATTATAGGTTGTGGAGTTTTGTGCCGTTGTGGAAAGGTTTAAATATCCCACTATGTGTCATCAGCCACATGAACTGGGTCAATAAATTTCAGCAAACTCATGATGATTGATGATTTTTTATTTTTTTTCTCCCAAAACGGTCTTTATTTGTAGCTGAAAAGTGTGTTCACTTCGAGCACTTCCTGATGCGTATCTCCATGAGATAAGCATAGGAAACTTTTATTGGCTTAAGAGTGGCTCCGCACTTTTTACGTTTTACTTTCTAAATCATTTTTGTGGTGTTGCATTGCATCTGTGTTGAGCAGCAGTGTTTTTGCTTTGATTAGTCATTTTAAACATACGGTGTTGGTGTATTAAAGTAAAAAAACATAAAAACCTCTGTGGGGGCATAGAGTTCTGTGACTCTGTCGGTCCTCTCTGGGAAAACACTCAGCATTTCTGCTCATGCTCTGCAGTCACATTTCTTGCGGCCCACAGATTTAATATGCAACCTGTTTGCTTTTCTCATTAATCCTGTCGTCAGCTAAAGGAGGAAACTGTTTTCAGAAACCAAAAAGAAAATGTCTCGGCGAAGTTTTCCTTGCGTCTGTGGGGCATTTTGCTCTGCCACATTAGATTATAGGTTATTAGAAGTTTGTTTTCTATCTGAATTCTTTCTGATAAGTTCTTCACATTTGTGGATAACTATGTGCAAAAAGCTTTAAAATAAGATCATTTTAATTCAGTTGAAAATATTTATTTACTGCTGAAAAATCAAGGATTTTTTCCACCACATTGCTTATGTTTCCAGTTTTTAATAATGTGCTGGCCATTTCTTAACTCAGTTTTTGTAGTTTCTTCTAATTTGTTCTCTAATGATTTGTTCCTTCTTAAGCAAATTAATAACTCTTAATTGACCTCTGGATGTGTCTCTCCACGTAGTTGTTTAGGAAATGCATCAGTCGGGGTTAAATAACTTTTTGCCAGCTGAAGAATAATCACTCGTGCAGTAATTATCCTGATGAACTGTCAGGTCTAAATACCTATTAAACAAACACAGGAAAGACAAGAGAGTTAGATTCTTTGTTTCTCGCGAGGAGAGCAGACAGAGATGTGCTTTCAGTTACAAATCTCCAACCGCTCTGAAACACATCTGTCTGTTCCTCTCTTTTTATTGCTCTTTAGGAACCCTGCCACAAGGGGCGCTGCAACTCTAAAAGGGTGGAGGGGCACATCGTTACAGCGCTAATGACATTTCACTATCTAGACACATGTTATCTATACTCTAAATCTTTCTTGCTCCAGGCACGGTGTGAAATAGGACACGTTGTATAGCTTCAAAGCAACGGCTTTGTATCACAAAGCAGAGTTTGTTTCAGGATTGTAAAACTCTGCTGGGAGCAACTAACACCTCTGTCTTGTAGGAAGTCCTGCAGGGCAACAGCTGCTGAGAGTAGCTGTCACCCCTATTTCCCAGGGAAGTCTCAGGATAGAATCAAAGTTATTTAACACACAGGAACATTATCTAAATGTAACTACAAGGCTACATGATACAACAAATATTTGATAATTACTAATAATACAATTTACCTAACATGAACTTAATAAACTAGAGTATGAATAAATGTTTTCTGTACATGTTATTTGAATTGTTTAAATTGCCAAATAGTTCTAAAAAATATCCTGCAGTGTGGTAAAGATGAGGAGGATGTATTAAGTTAACGATGATGAATATTAGAGCACTGATTTCAGGTTTTGTTTTAAAGAAACCTTTTTTTTTTTTCCTTCTCTTTCCCTCTCAGTGGTGCTGAGTTCACTCCGTCAGCTGTGTACTACTACGTCCATCCTCAGCGATCCCTCCCTGCTTCCTGCTGAGGCCCTTGAGGCTGCCGCTAGCAAAGACGTGTAGCCGTCCTCTCAGGAGTGGATGCGACCCAAAAGCCACTTGAACATTTTTCAGCATCAAAACCGTTTTCCTGCAACATCGCCGCGTCTTCCAAAGACTCAGAAGTTCCCAGACGAATTGGTGAAACGAGAACTGTAACATGGGATTACCGTTACTCTGAATGTAACGGCTTTACATCTGGTCCGCTACGTAATGACTGGTGGGAGAATAATGCAGTAGATGCCACCTTCACCTGCAGAGGTTATCTAAACACTTCATTGGAAGCTGGTACTTGTGTTTTCATTCTTCATCGTAGAAAGTTGTTTTCTAATACAAAGATGCAGATTAAGAAAGGGAAACGCTGAATGAATTTGCACCAGGAGGAAACTGTGATATTTTTATTTTTATTTCCCCAGAGAAAGCTGGAGTTTGTTTATTTTGCAGCCGATCATCAGTTCATGTTGGGCTGCGCCTTGTGGGCAGCAGATATTTGAGTTTCTTATCGCTCATTGACTCAGGTGAATATCACGCTGCCAGTGATCTCTTCTGCTCGCTTGATAGTAGACATGGGCCGGTATCATAATCTGTAAAAATATTATGGTTTCGTCTTACCACCAAACACAAACTCACCATCTTTATTCACAATGTGCAAAACAGAACAGCATCAGTTCTCCCTACTGCTGCTATATCACTGCATTAACTACAACAGTTCTAGTAATGTAACATTTTTACTCATTGCTGATTTGAAGTTCCAAAAATATAGAATAAACACCAATTTCGATCATACATATATTCTGTTTATTTTATGTACCTTAACAGTTATATAAGTTATATCTTTTTGTGAACAGAAATGCCTCCAAAGAGCTAAATGTGTCTGTTATAAACAAGGGGAGATTACAGCAAGCCTGTTTTTTTGTTAGCAAGCTGACCTGCAGTGTGCAGCAGGAGGTGGAAACAGGACAGCTCTGCATCACTCGATGCTTCACACACCTTGAGAAATCTCAGGTTGCTCTTGCACTTCATCCTTCTCGTTAATAAAATGACTTTAAGTTGTAGAAAATGTAAATTTTAGCAATGTTTTTTTTTTTGTTTTGTTTTTTGTTGTTTTTTTTTACGCTGGAACTTTCTAAAACATCAGTACCGGTCCCATGTCTATCTCTTATTTTCTCCATCCATTCTGAACTTCTTCCTTTTCGGGCATGAAGAATATTTCTCCCGGGTTTGAGTTTCAAAACACAGCTGCCATTTTGTGTGTTTTAACAGCAGCATGGAGCCATATTTACAGCCCTCGTAGGGAGCTAAACCAACAGTCCTACGTAGTACGAATTATGTGTACAGATTACATTTACATGCAGTATTACTCTGCTGAGTCTTTTCTTGATGCTGGTGTTCACTCAGGGCTACACTTCTGCAGAAAATCAAGACCTTTGTCCTTTTCAGCAGACATCTGCCTTATGGGCTGATTTCTTTGTTTTAAGCTTTTTACCTTAATTTGTAACAGATCAACCAAAGCCATATCAAGGAGGAGAGAGAGTGAGTCATCCGTAAGGTGTATCAAAGAGATTAGTCTGATTCATGGATTTAGAGTAAAACTCCAGACAGACGTCTCTGACCTCCGTCAGCCTTAAGGTCAAAGTGTCCTTACCTGTGGTCTTTGCAGTGTCTTTGCTTTTATTTGTTGCTCTTCACTCCTCAGGCAGATCTTGTATTGTTTTGGTTTTTGTTCTGCAGAACATTGACGTTTACAGAAGCAAAAAGCACCAACTGTGTTTGTTTGAATGTTCATGTTGATAGTGTAAAGCCTTTTAGTGGAGATTATGAATCTCCTTAGAGATTCAGCTTTTCGACATGGTAATTAACTTGTGAAAATGAAAAAAAAAAAAAGCAAAAAAACCCGGATGCAGTGATAAAAAGACTGCAACTATGCATCATGTGTAATATACAGATCAAATATGAAAGGAGTTGGATTACACAAGTGGCAACAAGGGGAGCATGTCGAGTCTTCCCTGACTGATGAATCACATACCTGATCAAACCCCACATTTTATTATTTATTGTTATGAGAACATTCAACAGATTGTCAGCAAAGAACCTTGAAGAAATGCTTTTGAAGAGATGCTGTTTGCAGTGGTTGGATCAGAGACTTGGTGAGACGCTGTGCCTTTAAGATCATTTGCAGTCGTACATTAAAAATTGTGCACATGGGAACTTTAAACAATTACTTGTGAGCTAAAATTGTTTACTGTGTCTTCAGATTATTCATCGCACATCTGAATGCAGCAGCTGCCAGTTGTAATCTCCTGTTTGCAACAAGTTTCTCCTTCAAACTCTGCTGTGTGTGTGTGTGTGTGTGTGTGTGTGTTATCTTCAGTTGTTTTAACCTTATTCTGACAGAAAGGCGGGTTTCCAGGTTAATTTGTCCTTTTCTGTGAGACTTGCATGTGTTTTCTTGTACAGTATGTCACTGCAGATGGGATCTGCATATTAGTTCTTCCCGTTTCTGTGGTATTTTTGTTTAAGAAATATCTTATGCATTATATGAGAAATGTTCAAGTTCTCCAGGGTTGACATGCAACTCGTTGTAAAAATGACTTTGCATCACAATAAATACAAGTAAAATAAACTTCTGGCTTTTATTTTCAATAAATAGCATTTGTTTTTAAATAAATATTAATTGTTTAGTGCATTAGAATTCTAAAAAAAAACTCATCTCCATTCAAAAACAAAAGGCAAACAGCCTTAAGACTTCATCAGAGATTCGACTTGCTAGGTCTTTCTTCTAGTACAAACTCCAGAAAACACTGAGCAAACATATCAGCTTCAGGGTCATTTTTAAATTTAGGGAGGCTGCAGCTCTGAGGGGCCGTAGAGTTACTCAGTTGCTTCTCCACGTCTTTAATGAACTGGGCGGCGGTCGTCAGTATTTCCGACACGTTGGTGGTCAAATTTGGAAGCTTCTGGATGTAGCAGTGGACGGTGGAGAGGCGGTGGGCCGAAAGCGGCTGCTGCTTCAGCCCTACCTGCTCCGGGACGTTCGTGCAGTCTAGCTCGGGAAGCGCCTCATTCTGTGGGACACAGAGAGTATTTAGACATTACAGCCTGTGTGTTTTAAAGCCAAAATCAATCATGCCACACTGCCTTGTTGCAATAATTCACGCAAAAAGAGCCGCAACTAAGTACAAAGAGCGCATATAGTTCATGGACATACATCATCTGCTCGTATTTCTGTAATATATATATATATATATATATATATATATATATATATATATATATATATATATATTTATATATATTTATATATATTTTCGCCGGTCTTATGTAATTTTGACAGTTTTTCATCAGATGTAAAATGTCATAATCTAGATTAGCAAAAATAATGTCAGTATTGAATCTTCAGTTTCACTTTACGAATTACTTGTATAAAAGAAGCTTTTAAATTATTATTTTTCTTAATTTATTGAGATGCGCCTAAATAATCTGAAGTCACTTTTACTACCTTGAGTCATGTGACTGCAAAACTGAAAACATCGCTGTTTCTTTTCTGTATTTCTGCCGATTATCAGAAGAAAGAAATATAGAGATATATTACTATTATTTTATTTTCATTATTTAAATTCATTATTTTTAATTATTTGTCTTTTTAAAATTGACAGTACACACAGCATGTACATGTACATTTTAAAAAGACCAATTAATTTGAAAATATGTCCCTTGAAACATTTGCCTCCAATTCCCGCGAACGCACCATAAAATGGTCAAATCAACATTTTTAATTAATAATACAGACTTTGAAAGAATTAAAAAATAATAATAAAACACAGCATTATTATTATTATTATTATTATTATTATTAGTAGTAGTAGTAATAATACTAATATTTATTTACTTATTTTTATATATTTTTTTATTGTTTTTTTTTTTTTTTTATTAAAGTGTTTCCACCAAATCTCCATTAGAATCTGGAGGCTGCATTAATAGTAATGGCTGTAACTTCCTCACCAGGAGGTTCCGAGCGATTCGGATCTCCTCCAGCGCCAAGCTGATGGTATTGTTCAGGGCCTGTTCGTCTCCGCTCCCAACAGGTTTGCACCGTGCTTGCGTAAACAGCACGCACAGCGTGATAAGGACTGAAAGCAATAGAAACAGCACGACATTAATGAACATGAACATACAGAGAGAGAGAGATGCAGCCGGAACGACAGACATGCGGAGTTTCACAACTTCACCCGCGTCTGATCGATGACTCTCAGGCTGCTTGGTTTAGATCAAATAACATAAACCTTCAGACTTACCGGCTCGGGTATCCATGGCAGGACGAGGTTTTGGTCTCAACAGCAGGCTTGGATGAAGCACTTTCTGTCGTCCATCTTACAGAGATCCCTTTTATTGGGACTTCCAAGATAAAAATCAACAACTTAATACTTTCCTCTGCGTATGACTGTCACAGGAAAGCGATTCACTTTTACTCTCTGGACTTTTGGAAAGTCTACACCTCCAGAATAATTAATAATCTGATTAAATCTGTTAAAAAAAAAAATAAGAAAGAAAAAAAAACTTTAATAGCCATGTTTGTCCCTCTTACTGACTGCATATGGCTGAAGATGTTTAGGCTAAAAATGCACTAGGATGATTTTTATGTGAAAATATTTTTATTAAAGGCAACAGGACACTCCAAATCTGACTATCATTCAGATGAATTTCATGTGTGTTAATTTGAAGAATAAAGAGGACAACATTATTGTATGTGTTTGTGTCGTGGATGTGTCCAGACTTTCAACTCCACTTTCATGTCAAACCCAGCCTGCTGTCACTCGGATCTCCATTTGGAACCGCACAAAACATGGACTTACGTCGGCGTCACCACATCTGGACAAGTAATTTGTAATAAAGGATGAAAATGTGCAGAAAATAGAGCTGATATGATACAAGCTGATGAATCTCTGACAAGAAATCCCGCAGGAAAATGTCCTATAGTCACCATAAATGAACTTTCTGAAACGATCCCTAAAACGCTCAAAGCGCAACTTGATGCTGAAGTCTTGGTTTGAACCATCTCACATTATTCTGCAGCCGTGAAGTCAAAGAATAAACAAGCTCACCCTACTTGAATAAATACATGAATGAAATATCATATCGTTTGCACGAGTCATTTTTATTTGTGTCCATTTTGATCAAATCATTCACGCCATTCGCTATAAATAAAATTATTAGTATTCAAGAATGACAAAAAAAAGCTAACTTAAATAAATAACAAATAAATTAATTAATAAATTAGTAAATAAATTAAGGCAGATCAAAAATGACATGCTTCATCGGTCACTCGTTCATTGTATGTAACTTTCAGTCCACTTTACAGCAGTGTGCAGGACGCCGAGGGCGTATTCCTTCATCTCGTAACGCGTTTGGTTATTTGCTAAACTTGTGGGACACACTTTCAGCTCGCCTTCTTCCCAGCAGTCCTTCATCCCTGCGGCCAGCTGTCTGAAAGGGATCAGGAAGGGACGGGTGTAGCTGAGGATGTTGGTCTTTACGTCTTCATGCGTGGTGAGGTTACCGATGACTTTTGGCAGGTAGCTTGTCAGACACTCACTGATTTCATGCATGGAGTTCAGGATGCGCGAATCGTTCATGTTTCCAGCCGGCATGGTTATTCCATCCAGCGGCTTCAGACTCTTGGTCTTCGTCTCCCTTGTGGTGTTGTAAAAAAGGCGTTCAATCTGTGGAAGAACAGAGACCAGCTGTGAGATCAGCACTCAAATCTGGAGATGTCAGATACAGTGTTTACATAAACCACATTTTTTTAAAAAAATGGTAACCTATTTTCTCATTGTTTGAGATGAAATCCGAGTAATCTTCCTTCCCAGGTGGTTGGGGTTATTTCTTTTTACTAAATACCAGAACAAAAATGTGAGATTTTGTCTAAAATCAGAAGTTCACATACAGTAACTTGAATCTAACCAATTTGAAAAAGCCCAGAAGTTGATGTGATGGAAAGAAATAATAAATATTTGAGTTAAAGTCGATGGTTTCAAAGGCAACATCTCAAACAAACTGCTTCCTTGTGTGACAAGGCAAATGATAAGAAATCCACCAACATATCAGGAAGATATTTATGGACCTCAACATGTCTGGTTTATCTGATGCCTGAAGGTGCTACTGCCTTCAATCCAGGCAATTCAAGCTGCTTAGGAAATATGCTCCAGAAAAGAACATTTGTTGAAAAGTGTAATTAAACAAATGCAAATGGCCTGGTGAAGATTTGTAGCTGAAGTCTCCCGCTTAAATGAGCAGAAAAGCCACTCTTAGAGGAAGAGACCAAATCACTAAAGCCAGACTGCAGCTTGCAAATGTACTTGGAAAGAAAAAGATTAATTTCAGAGACATGTCTAAGTTAAAATCAGATGGCGTTATTTGGACAAAGAAGGGGGAAAACCTGCCAGCCTGAGCACCATCCCATGCGGCGCATAAGTACGGGGGTGGCAGCATCATGTTGTGAGAAACTGGCGACTTGACACAGATGTTGTCATGAGGAAAGAACTTTATGTGGAAACACCGAAGCAACAGCTCAAGACATTCACCAGAACGCTAAAGCCTGGACACCAATAGGCCTCCCAAATGGACAGTGACCCTAAGGAAGCCACCAAGTTAGTAGATAAAGAGCAACAAAGTCAGTGTTGGCAATGAATATCATGAAACCTTTATCTCAGTCCTAGTGGAAGTCTGTGGACAGACCTGAGAAGGTCTGACCAAGCGAGGTAGCCAACACACCTGACTCAGCTACACCTGGTCTGCCAGGAGGACAAACTAATGTGAAAAGCTTGCGGAAGGACATCCACACAAAATGTTACACCCAAGTCACACATTTTAAAGGGCAGTTGTACTAAACACAAAGATAATGTATGCAAACTTTTAAAACTCAAGAAAGTCTCTAAGTTTTCTGGTATTTAGCAAATAAAATAACTTCCTAACTGACCCAGATAGGATCAGTCTGACTTCGACTAGAAGTCAGACTGAATTATATCAGTAAGAAAATGTGTTACACGTCTTTGTTAATATCAGTTTTCTACTATATTTCCAAATCATTAATTACAATACTTTTTTTTTACAATCGCTGTAAGGCGGTAGGTCCACTTTACATTAAACTTTCACTTCCATTCACATATCACACAATCTTTCCACATGTTTACTTACAAATAGACTTTCTGCATAATCGAGGTCTTTTAACAGGCTTCTAAGATACTGCTTATTCGCTCCAGCCTGCAGTTCCAGTTTCTCCTCACAACTCCGTGGCCCGACTGGATTGGAGGCCATCAAGGAGATGTGAATGATAGTGACGAGGAGAAGCAGGAGATCTGCAGATGGTTAGACATAAAAGAATATGATGATGTCGTCTGCATAGAGTCAACCAAAGTACCGTTGAAGTCAAACTGGGATTAACATAAACAAAAACAGATAAATGACACTCAGAAAGAAAAATGGGTCATGAAGAAAGTAAAACGTTTGTAAAAAAAAAAAAAAAAAAAGAAAGAAAAGAAAAGTAACATTTAAGAATTTTAGATACAAACTGAGTACAGTTCCATCAAAATCATCAGCATTAAGAGTTACTCCTCAATGACCGGAGAAGAGCTTACCTTTAACCAGACTCATGGTGCGAAGTGTTTCTGTTCAGTCAGTGCTTTCTGGACTGGCACCTGCTGCTTATATAGCGGGTTGCAACGTGGAACTTTTTTTTTCTTTTTCATGCCATCAGCTGGTTGATGACGCCATCTTGGCAAAGTATCGCTTCATACATCTTTCTTTTTGCAGTTGTAGGGCACCGCTCACCATAGTGGTTTTACTGTGCGGAGGCAGAGCAAAGTACCACAGAGCATTATCTCGAGCAGGCACTGAAACTGCCTGGTAATGCTTTGTTCTATTGTGAAGCACAATCTCAAACACATCCTGGCAGGTTGTCAGGACATTGGTGGGTTGCACTTAAATCATGTTAAAAATCTGTCATTTAAGATGTCCATGTTTGTCTTCTTGCCTTGTAGTTGTGTATTTGAACACCAAATCTTCCCATTTTGTGTTCGCTCACAGTGATTCCTGTTTCCACGAACCCATGACGACATTAAAGATATTCAGATTTGGACTGGCAATGTGCAAGGTAAAGCAATCTGAGAATTTCCCAGTTGTCAGTCTATCTACCTTTATCTCTGCCACTAGGATAACACGCAACAGGATGATTCTATACCTGAGATACAGAGTAACTGTTCATCTGCAACTGCAATTTGAGTAACTTTTTTTTTTACAATCTCTCAACATTGACTCTATTTCTTTTTTACTATATCAACTAGATTAAAAACTACACTGAAACAACAAACAACAGTTTTCAACAGGGATGAGTGAGAAAATATCACTGGTCGTTATTATTATTGCTGTTATGGCCGATAACTGATACTAATCAATATTATTTGCATCATAATAATATCGGTTGTTAATATTGGCCCAGTTTAATTAATCAAACCAATACTTTTATGTTAGAAAACGACTATCATTGGCAGATAACATTTGTCAGTGTCAATATATCAGGCATCCGTATTTTTAAGTTTCACAAAAAATTCTCGAAATAATTTAGGGCTGAGGTTGCACTGTTACTTCACAGCAAGAAGGTCCTGGGTTCAATTTCTATCCTTTGGTCTCTGCTTGGAGTCTTCACGTTCTCCCCACGCAAGAGTGGGAAGTGAGAAAGACACATAAAGAAAGATAGAGAGAAAGATGTCTGAGTTTAACACTTTTATTTATTTATTTTTACTTTTTTTTTTTTTACTGAATATTAGAATTTTACACCCTGAGAAACATTCACATAAACACAGAGTTAAAAACTAACCATCCATCAACTACAGAACACAGAACATTGTTAAAACACCACTGAGAGAAAAAACTCAGTGCTGTTATCTAAGAAAGAAAGAAAGAAACATTAACAAAATCTTGAAATGTTTCTCTTTTTTCCATTGCCTGAAACTAATTGCACAGTCCTATGATACTTTATGGCGACATCCTGCCACCTTTCAAATCGTGGCTTATTATAAAATATCTGCAAACTTCTTCTTTTTTTTTTTCTAGCTTTATTTTTATTTGAATCACCAGGAAGTATTTTATTAGCAGATTAGCTGTCATTGGCTGCACTAAATGTGTTGGTGAGCCTCGGGACCATGCGAGCATAAAAAGCTACTTCAGGTTCTATAAATCGTTAACAGTTTCGCCACCTGATCCGGGTTCATTCAGAGCGCTTTGTTTCTAAAACAGAGAAGGCAACATGTCTTCGTTTGCGTAGGTTTTTCTTAGACAGCGCTCTTTCCGCTCCAAACTGCTTTAGCGCCGGTGGCCAGCGCTCCGCCTGTTGCCTGGATACAGGTGAGGGATTGTAAACAAACAGCAGACGGCAGCGAAACTAATTAAAGGCCGAGCTGATTAAATGGCGGCATCATTAGCAGACAGCAGATTCAGGTAATCCTCATGAGCTCAAAAACTCTCTCTGCTGCGATAGAGAAAAATATTAGACGTCTCGGTCTGACTGACTTCCCCTGCGGAAATGGCCCCTGGGTGAGTTTTCACTGTCCAGCTCAACATCCTCACTTCAAGGTTTACACCAATCTGATGATTTTTGTTTGTTCGTTTGTGATTTTGATCTTAGAGGCGGGCCAAAAATGGTCCAGATGAAGCGGAAACAGAGTCACCAGATGTCCTGCTGGACCTGCTGAGGTACCCTCGCTCTCCATGGATGTACAGTGAGACCTGGAGCCCTCAAGCTTCAGAGCTGAGAGAGCTGGCTGTGAAAGAACCGAAGCGCCTCAGCAAGAATTTCATACTGAACTACTTTACAACAATACGGATCACTGGCAAAAATGTACGTATTTCAAGAGATGCGCAGATATATTTTACTCTGGCATGTTCGTCAGTGCAAGATGGACATTTTTGGATGACTGAAGGAAATACCAAATGGATTCAAGAATGTTGGGGATTTGTCTCAGCAGAAATAGCTGTAGCACTGTTAAACAAGAAGACAATATGAAATTCAAAGCCGTTAAAATGAATTCTCCCCTGCTCCCCCTTACAGGTTTATTCAGTTTTTTCATATTTTTTAAAAATCTAATTAAATGTTTCTAATCATCAAACAAACGTTATTGTCAGATAAGGATAACCTGAGTAAATAAACATGAGCAGTTTTCAAATAAATAACTGGTTTTGCCATCGGTGAGTCTGGAACATCACTGTGGGGGAATTTTAAACCAATCTTATTTGCACAATTGTTTTAATTCAACCATGAACTGCCTGTTTTAGGTCATGCCGCAGTATCTTAGCTAGATTGATGTCCAGACTTCGACTAGTCCACTCCATTTTTTTTAGACTTGTAGTTTGGGAGATTTTTCTGCTGAATAACCAAACTGTGTTTTAGCTCAAACAGATGCCCTGGCAATCACTTATAACAGTCTGCGCACCTTTTAAGCACTTTATCAGCAGTTTCTGAAATTGGCCAACCGATCTGTCACCACATTCAGATTCACTTAAAACGACTCTTTTCCTCTCCATTATGATGCTTAGTTTGAACTTTCTTCACCATGTGAGGAAGCCACCGAAATGGTTAATATGCGATTTGTTTTGACCAACAATTGAACAGGTGTACCTAATAAAGTGACCAAAGAATGCATGAACAGCAGCAGAGAGATTATGGTTATAAATGTGAATCATTTTTGGACAGTTTTTTTGTTTAAGTTGCGATTATTTATTGTCCACAGAAATGATAAACCTGTGTTTACACACTGTTTATAAAATGTTCATCCATCCATGCATCCATACTCATTCCCCAAAGACAATCTGCAATAACCAACTAACCTTAAATGCATATTTTGGATTATGGGAAGAAGTACCAGAATACTCAGAGAGAAGTCAAGCATCCATGAAAACCTTCAGCAGTCCTAACAAACGCTACACTGTGCAGCTCCAGCATGTATCAGAAGGCACATCTATTGCAAAAACTGAAATAAATACTGTAGTGTTGTTAGAACAAGCTGCAGTAAAAACATCTCTGTAACTCAACCAACATTAAAATTATGCATGAATTTGCTGATATAGTACGGGATTACCAAAAAATGGAATGTGCACACAGAAGTAAATGTTGGGTCCCGAGCAGGCACTGGTTTGTGTTCATCAGGGGGGAAGGCACTAACTTACAAATAAACTTTGCCATTTTATCTGTTTCTCTCAGGTCTCATCTATTGACAAAGGCTTGTTGAAGTTCTCAAAGCTGGAGGAACTTGTCCTGAGCGGCAACTTGATCTCAGAAATTCCTGCGAAGCATCTTCCCAGCACGTTGAAGGCACGTTGAAGTGTTGCATCAGAGTGCATCGTCGCTCTGCGTTTATCAGATCAAATGTTGTTTCAGTAGTTTCCACATATTAGGAAAAGCCGAGTCACAGTTAATCACGCAGAGCAGGAAACAATAAATTTTCCTCCTTCATCACCTTACATCAAAAGGGATTCTCCTGATGCAATCACACATCTGGTGTTACGTAGGATGTCTGAAGGTTTTTGTCCCTTCAAACTAAGGGCCAAAAACCTTTGCACTCATCTAAGGGCCTTAGATGAGTGCGTAAAGGCAGATGTTGCAACACATTGAGATGACTATCTGATTGAAAGTTAGGTTGGTTTTTTTTCTACAGATTTTGGAGCTGCGTGCAAATCGATTGTCTTCGCTGAGCGACCTCGCAAGCTGTCCGCCTCCTCAGCTGCAGTACCTGGGCCTCGGATCAAACAGCCTGGGTTCCCATCAAGACATCTGCGATCTTACAGGAAGACACTGGTTAATATATGTATATACAGACACACATAGACACACATAGACGCAGCACATGCAGGAAGTTGTTCGGTTTTTAAAGAGGTGACCCAAAACCAGGTCAAAAGAAAGCTCAGTTACAACTGTGGGCTTTTTGATTGCTCATGAGGTGAGGATGTGAAAGCCCGTAATGCCAGCATGTCTCACTGCACTGTAGGTTTTTCTGATTCGACAGCAGATTTCAGAGGGAACTCCCACTGAAGCCCAGAGACGGAGACGGGGGCAGAAACCCTGGGGACTCTTTGATTTGCCTTCAGCAAAAGAGTTTATGTTTGTATGAAATCACTGATTATTCAGTGAGTAAAAACAAAGATGTCAGTGAGACACAGCAGATTTATTGTTTGTATAGCTCATATTATTTAATAATTACACAGCAAGCAAACATTTTAGAATAGAATAGAATTGATCCTCAAGGGGAAATTGCTTATTTGTTGAAACTACTCCATCTTCGGTAATAAATACAAAGTTTGTAATATATATATATATATATATATATATATATATATATATATATATATATATATATATATATATATATATATATATATATGTATATATATATATATATATATATATATATATATATATATATAAGAGTGATAGTTCAAAATGACTAGATATAAACAAATAAATAAATAAATAATAAGCAATCACATGTAACATATTAATCAATAAATAACCTATAAATGAGCGCAGAAAAAAAAAGTAATCAATTAGCACAGACGTGGACATTGTAAAGCCTGATGGCAACAGGCAGAAATGACTTTCTGTGGCGCCTGTGTTGCACTGGCAGGATGAGTTTGACACATATTTTTGTTTTGTGTAAATTTCCTTAACCTCATTCAGGTTGGACAGAGATAATCTATCAACGTAAATTGCAACTTTTTTAACCAATATTTGTTCAGGAAAAGCACTTTTTTAGCGTTCATATGTGGAAACCGAGGTGGTCTGTTAGTTTAAACTTTTCTTAAAAATGTTAACAAGCTTTTATTAACGAGGCAGAGGTCCTGAAGACCAGTAAAGTTAACACACCTTTTGACATGCGCTCAGTTTTCATTATCTGTTTTCTGGTAGACACCCAGATGTTGTCATGAAACCATTTGGGATCGATCTTATTCCTGTGTGAAGTTTTTTGGATTTATAATTTTCCGTCATGATTGGTGGCCATGCATTCACGACTGTGGCCTAAACAGCGCATACACGAGAGTGATTGACAGCCCTCCTTCTGCCTCTGATTCTTCTGCAGATCAGTGTATTTGTTCACATGAAAGCAGGGAGAAGGCAGAGGAGCTCAATATTTTTCACAGATTATCTGCCTCATATTACAGCTTCACGACATATTGACAGTTTTAACAAATATGTAAAAAAGATATTTTTTTTTGTAACCGTTACACGCTGCAGCTTTAAGCAGCGAGTCACGCTGCTGCTTTGGGAAAACCTTCCTGCCTCTTTCTGCCCTCAGGCCCCATCTGGCGTGTTTGGACCTCAGCAACTGTAACTTCCAAGAGCAGCAATTTCTGGTAGCCACCTTAGAAACTCTCCCATGCCTCAAGACCCTGACGCTTAAGGGCAACCCCTTCACAATGACGCCATCGTATCCAGGTTTCACTGTCGACAGCCTGCCGCAGATCAGCTGCTTGGACTCCTCATGGCTCACCACAGAGGAAAGGTATAATTTCTTCGGCTTGGCCAGGATGAATGGTGAGAGCATAAAATGAAAATGTCTCATTCAGCACATTGGACATGTGAACCTGTTGTGAGATCAGCATCTCCTTTGCCGTCATAGATCTGGTGGAGGACGTGGCATCAGTCACACTGAGTCTGACCAGGCTGAGGGGAATACCAGACCCACTGATGCATGTGGATAAAAAGGCTGTTGAGTTTCCAATTGTCACCTACAAATACTTCATCTCATACCAGTTCTTTAGTCATCCTACGCCTGGTTATCAGGTGATTGATCCTTCCTACCCCTCACTTTCATACACACCTTCAATTTAACACGGTTCTAAAAAAATGAGCAGAAAACGTAATTTCATTGGCATCATGTCTTTATTTCTGATTTAAGGATTTCATCTGATCAGAATAATAACTCAGATAGCTTAATATTTGTTGGGCCTCAAAACTTTTATGTATTGACATTTCTGTTTAGGGTTTCAACATTTGGGACAGATTTAAGGAGCCCGTAAGAGGACATGGAGAAAAAAAAAGAGCATTAGCATTAATTGAGTCCAATTTCTGACTTATATTGTTGCTGTTTGTAATTTACTGTGTTTTATCAAAGCAGGTCTCTCTTGCAAACAATATTTTGGATTTCATTTAGACAATCCATATAAATTTATAGGTCAAATAAAAATGTAAAAAACTTTAAAACGATCTTTTCCTTACACCACCCTTTATCATATTTTTCCCAGGAAAAGAGAAACAAAACCAAAAAAAAATGTCTTAATTTTTTTTCTTATTGTTTATTTTTGGTTCTTTTTCTTATTTGACTAAATTTTAAAGATTTTAGTCCAATATAGCTTCATTGGAAAAGCACTTTATGTTACCACGAGGATCAAAGTTGCTGTAAAAAGTACATAAAAACATGAAAATTACAAAAACATAAAATACCGGAATATAAATTACGTAACAGCCAGGTTATGTCATTACATAACCAGCCAGGCAGTAAAAAACTCCAGTCAACATCTCATCTTATCGTCAAAAGTCAAAGCAAAGGGGGTGCTGTGGTGGCGCAGGGGCAAAGCATGACCCACGTTGAGGCCTTAGTCTTCGTAGCGGTGGTCGTAGGTTCGATTCCCGGCCTGGCGACGTTTGCCGCATGTCTTCCCCCTCTCTGATTACCCTGTTTCCTGTCAGACTACTTTCAAATAAAGGCCACTAGAGCCAACAAAACCTTTAAAAAAGTCAAAGCAAAGCAAGGAGTCACAGGAAATGAACTAAAAACAGACTGTGATATAGCCTGTTTGCTGAGCAGAAATAACTCATTTCATGGACAATTTACAAAGTTACTTTAGCATTTCTTGTCATAAAACAACACTTTTATCTTAATTATTAGCCTTTACTGTTACACAGCCGGCAGAGTTGTGTCAGATAAAAGCATGCAGTCAATTTGTCACTTGGTGACAAACTTTTATCCAAACATTAATCATTCATTCTTTCTTAGTCACGGTGAATCACTGATTATTAGAAAAACACACCATAAAAGATAACAGAATTCTTGTTTTTAAAAATCACTAAACTTGTATTTTTAATTCCACATCAAAAGTCAAAAGTGCTTTTGACATTCACACCAATAATGACTGTAAATAAACATCTGACCAGAACTGGACTTTCCCCTGGAGAAAACACAACTTATGGGAAGTTAGAACTACCAAACTTCACAGATGAGTAAAAATTCAAAGCACAAAATGATCCTCCTTTGTTACAGTTTCAGATACTATTACAATATTTTCCAACATCTTGCGTCTTAAAAACTTTGTATCAGATGATCTCTGACTCAAAAAGAGAAACAGTTACCAAGTAAACCAACAGCATGAAAGGAAAGTGTATGAAAGTCAAAATACTTCACTCTTTTCCCTAAAACTGTACAGTTTTCCTATTAGAGGGAATTACACTTCACAACCTTTCCTGTTCTCGTCTCGTCGCTTGCAGGGAGAAGACGGTGAATTTAAACTGGACACGTCGTCTCGTGTAGCAGAGGACAAGTCTGTCTGTCCAGACCCAGGATCAGATAGAAACACTGGGGAAAACGTGTCCATCCCGGACACTGCCGTCCCCGCAGTCAATGCTGATGGATCTGAACAACGTGAGAACGCTATTGTCTTTTAAGCTTTGGACATTTTAGGTCTTCAAGCCCAGATTATTACAGAGCTGAAGTGGCGGTTTAAAAACAGATTTACAACATCATATTAGTCACTGAGAGGTTATAAAGGGTTAAAAGCCCAATAATACGTTCTATAAAAGAGAAATGGGCTTTTTCTTAGTAAATCTGATTTACTCAGAGGACAGGCATCAGAGACGTTCCTTTATTTGCCCTCATCAGGTGTCAACTTTGTCCTCAGTTCAGCTTTCTCTGATCTGTTGAAATTGTGACAAAATAATTTTCTCTCATTAACTTTCCTTTTATTTGAAGTGTCACTGTGCGCAACACCAAAACTGTCCTTTTCCGAGTGTGTGAACTTGAATTACACACTGACATACAGCATCAGCTGCCTGGGAGGCCTGAAGAAATTCTTTACTCATGGACTTCGTCTCAACCTAATGGAGGAAAAGGTAGAGGAAATAATACCCGCTGGGGAGTTTTAGGCAGGAAAAAATGTCCCCGCTTATTTTAAGCATCTGATATTCTAGACTCTATCGTGGCCTGCGCCCTCTGAAGAAGCCCAGCAGGTCAAACCCAGCCCAGCTAAAGGGAAGAAAGACAAGAAAGAAGAGAAAGTGAGTTTATTATTTCATTACCAGGAAACCACAAACTGTCAGCAACAGGCACGGCTAGATTCATTGATCCGTTTAGTTGATCAACTGTAAACCGAATGTTGCAACCGTTAAAAAACAAAGCACACAAAAACCCACTTTGAGCGATCACAAGACAAAACGATTGTAACAAAAACATAAAGGAATAAGAAGAGAGTGAATAACGCAGGTTAAGTTCACTCACAGTGCACTGTGGAGGCAATTCTGGTTGAAAAAAACAATTCACCAGAATCATTTCTGGTTAATTATTTAACCAGAAACAAACCAAAGCCATCTTAAAGTCAGATGAGTTAGCTAATTTAAACTCTAAATAGGAATTTGGTTTTGTAAAAAGATGATGTTGCATTAAAAAAGACCTGAATTCTGCTATTTAGAACCCTAGTTTGGTTAGAAAACTCCAATCAAAGATATATATATATATATATATATATATAAGTTTACATGCAGTTTATTTCCATGTGTTTGGAGCTCACTGATAGCATAGCAAAGCCAAACTACTATAGCAAATAGGTGAGTTATCGTCAGAGATTTATTTACTTGCTTCAAATTCAGAATTATACATTTCCTAGGATTACTCAACCTTTAAGTCAATTTTGGAAAACCCAGAAAATGATGTCATCGCTTTGTAGGCTTCACAACATTTGAGAGGCACACCTATGGATGTATTTTAGGTACACCTTAAAATGCCTGCTTCCTTGTGTTGTGACAACACGGAAACAATGAAGAAATTCGCCAAGCTGCTGTTCCATGATGAGACTTGTTCACCTTTATACGTCTGGTTCATCCTGGGGTACAATTTCCAAATAACTAAATGCGTCACTTTCATCTGTACAAATTACATGCAGGTGTAATCACGTTCTGAAGCAACACCTGAAGACATCAGATCATAAACTCTCAGTCCCACAGCAAATTTGTGGGCAGAGCTAAGAAACGTTTGGTGAGGCTAATGTTGCTGGTAAATGCTAAGAAGGTGGAGCTAAACTTCCAAATTTGAAGAAAGTAAAACAAAAACAATCTCTAATTGTAGTAGAATTTAGCTAAAAGCATTTAGCAGCCGTATAAACGGTGGGCTGATTTTTGGGCTTTATTTCATCTAGCAACACTTCTACTGTAGATGCATCATTTATTTTATGAAGCTAATAACACATCATTCAGTACATGACTAACTATTTGTTCTCATTTCTGCAGACAATTGAACTCCTATTCATTAAAAGAGTTGCTTTACGAATCAGAATTGCCGTGTTGTCTAGACAGAAGAATTCAGAGAAAATATGGAAGTTTATATCAACCTTTTGATATATTGTGGTGTAGTAAATATGTATGTTGTTGCAACTTTTAAACATGTTTAGTTGATAAAACTGATATTTCATTCGCGCAGGTTCAAGAGTTGAGATATTTTTCTTAGTGTTCGGTGTTGCTTTTAGTCAGTATAATTAATCTGTTTGATAAAAACAGTTGTTTTTGTAATAAGTACAAATTTATATATGAAATGCTGTTTCTAACAAAAGAAAACGTGCAGGTAGATGGTGTTAAAATAGAAAATATGACATCAAGTTTTTGTTCTGTTTTTCAGGTTAAAACGCCTCCCAAACCTAAAAACAAAAAGAAAAAAGGTCCTCCAGAACTGGTCCACGATCCACCTATCAGAAAACTACTCAACTCAGTTCACATCCCCATGCAAAGCCTGGTCGATGGGGGTCAAAGGGTCAATACTGTCTGCGACTTTGGTCCGCTGCAGGTAGAGCCTCCACCGAAACAGGAGGAGGCAAGTTTCTGTTGCATTGTCCATTAAACCCATCACTGAGGCTGAACAGAAACAAGGTGAATGAATTATCAGAACATGGTTTACATGCAGCTTGTTTTAACTCATCTTAAGGAAACTGACAAGAAAACGAAAGGAAACAAGAAAAAGGACAAGGAAGCAAAGCAGAAACAAAATAAAAACGCCGAACCTCAGAAAAATCCAAAAGGTAAATATGAGTAAAAGCTACTCTGCATCACTTAGGCTGTTTGCTCAGGACTTCACCTGCTCTCCTTCTGCACCGCAGGGAAGGGGAAAGACGCAAAGAAACGTGACACGGATGAAC
Source organism: Xiphophorus maculatus (assembly GCF_002775205.1). Classification (NCBI taxonomy): domain Eukaryota; kingdom Metazoa; phylum Chordata; class Actinopteri; order Cyprinodontiformes; family Poeciliidae; genus Xiphophorus; species Xiphophorus maculatus. The sequence goes on from NC_036454.1 coordinate 16,965,501, forward strand.
ACACAATCCAGCCCGTCCCGGTCCCACCGGTACCGGTGACTGTGGAGCTGAGCGTGGAGCTGGAGAAATGGAAGACGGCGTCTGAAGCTTTTCGTGTCGTAACGCATGTAGAAAACAGCTAAATCACAGAGCTGAGGTTGACATGAAAGTATTCATGAAAAAATATGAATGTGTTCTTCAAGCCATGAGAACTTTACTTCAGTGGTATGAAATTAAATGCACAGCTGACCAATTTACACAGCAGCATTTTCTCAGCATGGTGTAAAAAAACATCTACATCAATTTCCCTGTAGGAAGGAGTCATGATGCTGCCTTCACCGTGTATCACCATGGTGATGTGAATTCAGGGTGATGTGCAGAGTAGTTCTCTAATCCTAATTATATTTTTTCACAAGTTCACCGTTTCCACATCAGTGCTCTTTTGGCTGACCTGTCAGTTTACATGAATGTCTTGTTTGCATCTGAGCCATAATTTATTCTTTAATGATTTGAAATATCCAGACTTTAACAACCTTTTATGACCCAACTCTGCTTTAAACTTTTCCACAACTCTAATGTTCACAAACAGAAACCCTGGACTGAGAGATTAAATTACACACAGAAGAACTTTTCTGGAAATTACTGGTTGCACTGAATTTTATTTAGGGGTACCAGCAGTAAGAAGGCTGAGACTTGAGGCACACTGTAATTTGTGAATTTTTAAAAACACTTCCTTGCGCTTCATAGCCGAGCCCATCCGAAAACATTTACAAGGCTCTGCACTGCAAAAGAAAAGAGGGGAAAGAAAACACACAAAACCTTATCAAGTGTTTTTGGTCTAGTTTCTAATATAAATATCTTGGTTCCGTCTTATTTCAGGTGTACCAACTAATAAACGTTCCAGCACAAAACAATCATTTAAGTAATATATCATTATCAATATAATTCCTTAATATTGATGAAAATTACTAGCACCACTGGCAGATTATTTCACTTATAAGCTAGCACCTTTTCATCAATATTAAGGAATTGTTGAGTTAATCTAATTTCTCTTGCTGAAAAGCTATTTGTAAGTTAGTTTTGTCTTATTTCGAGCGTACCAAGATATTTGCACTAGAAACTAGACCAAAAATATTTGGTAAGGCCTTGAAGCATGTACCTCCATGGTTTTGGCTTCAATTTACCACAAATCTACAGATTTCTAGAAGAAATTAACATAAATTATGATTACTGTTCATGACTGCATGCAGACACTTTATTCATCCATAAACTTTATTTTCATAGACATTTAAAACTTATCAAAAATGTCAAAGTATTCATTGATGCAAAAGGAAATCAGCTTAATTAATTAGAAACTTCTTGAAAAGGCCATAATAACAGGAATCAAAGGTTTACAGTAAGTGAGAATCTTAATAAATTTCCCAGCATTCATTTGAAAAGGACCACAGAAAGTTAAACCGATTGGAGCCAAAGAGCTCCGGGTTTCACCGCTCTGCTCCAGACTGTCTCCGTCACACAAAGTTACATTATTAAACCTTTTAAAGAGTACATACTATTTCCAGGCATAAAAAAATAAACTATAACTCTTCAATTTTTTTTTTTTTTGCTCAAAACTGTTTTCAATCAAGTATTTTACAGTTTCAAATACATATAGTTTAAGATAATATAGTATCTCTGTAGCCCCTGACAATCTGTGCAAACAGCGGTCGGATATTGATAAATTAGCTAAACTGAAGCTCGCCTCTTCACCCATTCAGAACCAGGATGCTAAACATTCCCGGTCCAGAGCCGTTTCCAGTTGACAAACAGCTGCAACTTTCTGTAACTTCTGGGATGCCTCAACGTTCGGGAAACATGCCTTCTTCTACAAGGCAAGTGTGGACAGCAAATATGCTTGGCAAAAACAAGCATGAGAGATACAGTACATACAAGCTAAGACCCGGAAAAGAACGGCGCGACCAACAAGATGTGCAAATGTATTGATTGTGCGAACGACGGTTTTAGGAAGGCTTTAGAAGGTCTGGTCGTCGGTGCAGGATTCCGTCCAGTGGCCGAAGACCTCGCAGGTGTCGCAGTATGGCCGCTCTTCACCCTTACTGCCGTGGTAGGTGGTGTGAGGAGGCGAGTCGGGCATCTGCTCCTGTAGCGGGCAGTCTTCCGTCTCGTGGAGATCGAAGCAGTCGCAAATGTCGCAGAACTTCCTCGGAGGAGGTTTCTTCTTTTCTGGCTGCTTGTCATAACTGCAGGAGGAAATAAAGGCACCTCTCTTGAGTTTCAGTCAGAGCCAAAAATAAATACAGCTGATCTGCTTTGACTAGGACTTACTTATTATCCAATTCACTCGGACTATTCCCATTGAGGGCAGCAGCTGCCATTTTCTCCAGTTTGTCTTTGAGCTCTTCATTCTTCCTCTGGAGGTCGACAATAACTGAATTCAAGAACTCAACCTGCAGGGAAAACAAACCCGGAGCATCATTTCTGCCTCATGTAAAACAAAACCAGAACAAGTCTTCTTACCAGGATTTCTGTAGGCTTCAGTAACATGAATTTAACATGTTTTAAATCCATTTTAAGACCATTATTATTTACATTTGAAACTCAATCACATGAGAAAGACTTAACAGCTTAAGCAACTCGAGTTCTTATAAGACTTAACCTGTTTTTAGACAAAACTTTGACTATGGAGGAAATTGTACATTTAATAAAGAGGTGGTAGATAAAAAGATGTATATCTGAATGTGAACAATAGTTTATTATAATTTGAAGTCATTTTAAAGTTAGATTTTCATATTTCTATTCCTGCCACCAACTATATGTACTGTTAATTTATCACATAGATCAGGGATGTCAAACTTTAATGTTGGTCCACGAGAAGATCAGGAATATTTTAAAAGACTGATTATGAGAGAAACATTTGATTAAACTATCCACTAGCAAACTGTTAAAATATTGATAAACAGTCGTCTCATGGGTTTGAGAACTTCTTGAAATTAAATAACATAAAAAATCTTTTGACCTGGATGCAAGATGGCAGAATACAGATTTGATTAATAAACTAATATCTAAGCACAGAGCTGTAATGTTGAGGGCTCTATTTCTAGAGACTGGAGGGCCACATAAAACCTTCTGGCGGGCCTCGGGTTTGACACGGGCCGTAGATTTTACCACTGCCTCAGTTCATACACCCAGGCTTAAACATGAACCAAAAACAGATTCTGTTTATATTAACTCTTTTCTTTCTACTTCATTAATTTTTCATTTAAGGATGCATTATGAATGTAGCGTTGATTAACTGGAACACTGATCGGTATATTTGCTTAATTATGGTAGTGGACAAAATGTAAAGTTCATTGCTTGCTTCATGGCGACCATCATGTTTTTATGGCGTAACAAACTTTGAACTGCCATGTTGCTGAAATGGGCTGTACAAAAAAAACTTGAATAGTAAATGTGAGCATTTTGATTCTGAATCAACAAAAGGTTACTTTTTTTTTTTTTTTAACAAAACCAAGCTTCCAGCAGTAACGGCTATTCGCTTTTCACTGTTTCACAATGAATCTGAACTTAGTTGTAGCATCTTGTCGATTTTATCAAACAAAAAACACCCACATTCATTCAGAATTGCATAGATATCTGGAATATTAGCTGTGTCACCATATTCCCTCTAATGATCAAGGTGGTGATTTTCTGCTTTGAGTTGTCAGCTTAAGATAAATCAACGCTTGCACTGAGTCACTGGGAGTGTAAGAAAAATGTCCCAGTCTGAGTGTTTCTGATCTGATATCTATGGTTCCCTTTCAATCATCAGATGTCTTTACTTGGGATGTGATTAGAGTCGACTTAAGCACTGATGAAACAAGCGTGATCAATCTTTAGGTGACACAATATAACTGAATTGTGGTTTAAGTGAATGAAAGCCACTGAGAAGCATGCACAGATGGAGATGATGAGAAACTTGAACAAACCGCTTCCTGATGGAGGTGTAGCAATGCCAACATCAGACAAAGCACAGCAGAGGCGAATTTAAAGAGAAAAAGATAAGAAAAAAAATGTCAGAATCGGCAGCGGCCCCACACTCTGACAGATATCACACTTACGTCATCGCAGACACAGATAGTTCAGGATGACTTAGGACGATAAACGGATGAGGGGAGGGGAAGCTGACATGCTGATGAAGTGAGGCTACGGGACGTTTATGCAGAATTAATCTGTGGAAACTTAGATGATCACGTCAGACGATCTACAGCTCTGTCTAAATAAATCAGAATACTGAAAAGTGAATTTATTATTTCAGGAATTAAATTGAAAACTTAAACTGATTCATTACCCAGAATGCTAAAGTTCAAGTATTTATTTCTGTGAATTTTGATGATTCTGGCTTACAGCGAATGAAAACCCAAAAGTCAGTTTCTTTGTGCACAATCTTGGCCAATAAAGCTCATTGTGACGTTGCTGCTGTGCTGGTCTGGCCTGGAAACACTTCTGCCTTGAACCCCACACAGAACATTTATGGGATGTGGTGAAGAGGAAGATGAGACGGACCAGAGAATCATGCAGACAAACTAAAGGCCACTACTGAAGCACCTTGAGGCTACCCAAGCAGAGCTACAAGGCAGATCACATTCATGCCGTATTAATGCAGTAACTCATGCAAAAGGAGATCCAAACAAGTATTGAGTGTCTATGCTACACAACAGAAAGTGACATTTGGGTTTTCTTTAAGTCAGTCATTATCCTGCTCGTTTCAGGTCCTTCCCTGGTTGAACAGAGAGGACTTGCTGAAGAGGTAACTCAGTCATTTTAATCAGCTGCGCTCAGGGACACATGTAAAACCTGCAGGACACCTTGAGGACTCTGATGTGACACTCCTAATCCAAATTATTGACTGGAAAATGTAATGCTTCAAATATATCCCTGTGTGTGTAATGACTGTCTACAAATTAGAATATGCTTGAACGTTATTTTACAGACATGCCCTTATGAAACTTTAAACATTTTATTGAGATACCAGTTCTCACTAAGCTATAAAGACTGAAGCAGAATGAATTAGTATTTAAGAAGTTAGTACACACTGATGCCCCATACTTAAGTCTTATGTTAATTGGAATGTGGTTACTATAAGAAAACTCAGGGGAAAAAACAGGAGGAAGGTTCTTTTATTCAGGATTAGTGAGACTGCCAGACCTGACTCTCTGCAGTCTCCTTATCTTCTCTCAGTTGGTCCAAAACAGCATCTCCTGAAAACAGAAGGAAATCAGAGCGATGTCTTTTCCAGCACAAAATAATAAATGAATGAAATCACTGAGCTGGAAGTCATGTTGGCTTTGGTTGTTTGTAATGCCGCCGTACCTGAGGTCAGGCTGATATCAGGCCTGACAGCGAGGTCCTTCTCCAGTCTCTTTACGTGATCCTGTAGATTAGCTTTATCCTGTTCCAAAGTCTCGATTGTATTCTGGAGCGTCTTTATTGAGGCACTTTCTTCCCGCACTGCAACCAACTGTAAAGAAAACAATATAATTTAACACACACTGGACAAATGTTACCATCAATCCATCAACCAAATTTCACTTTCAGATGAGAAGGAGCTGCAGACAAAAAAAAGAATAAGACAATGAATAATAATGCTGTCTATGATTCAATAAAGCCATCATTTATGGAGTTCATATATGAGATGTTAATCTCCAAGCGAAAGTTTAAAGGAGCTTTTAGAGAAAAGAAACATTACAGATGTAAATCTGATTCTGCGAAGATGATAAGACGTGTCAGTTTGTCAGCACTGACAGAGATTTCCAGATAATCATCTTCAAAGTCATGAGGAGGAGGATTGTAAACACATAAAAATGAAAGCAGGTCATTATTTGACCCAGAAGTGACATCCTGTCAGAAATGTCTCTTGAAGGGCTGGTGGGTATGGTTTGTGCTGCAAAAAGGAAATGACGCTAAAAACTACATTTAGGATTTAACAGATTGTTAAAGCAGGCCTTGATAAAAGTCAAAAATACTCCTTTGCTTCATTTAGATTTTACCAGGTAAAACCAGATGTAAGATAAAGTAAAATGTCAGATTTTTTCCTTACCTCACTCTTCAGTTTCTCCACCTGCTGGTCCTTTTCTGCAACTAAGGCACTGTTTTTATGAATGGACTGCTGGAGGGCGACCTTCTCTCTACTCAGCTGCTCCTTCAGAGCGTTTTCACTGTTAAACAGAGTATCAGCTAAATGTCAGAAACAAAAACTCTGCTTAGTATTCATTTTTAAACTACCTTCAATGTGAGTTCATGGCAAATACTTCAATAACAAACAAGCTTTAAAAATGGAGACCTTCAAAGACAAAATACGCAAGGATGGAGACGGACAAGGAAGCAAAGAAGAAAAGCAAGCAAAGCAGGCAAGACACATGACAGAATATAGGTAGGACTTGAGGAAGAAAGGAGGGACAGAAAGGAGAAAGATACAACACAAGGATGGGAGAAAGGACAAGACAAGACATCCCTGTGTCTTGTCTTGTGGGAAGGACAGACTGAGGAAGAGGCAGGAAGGGAAAGAAGGACGCACAACAGAGGAACAACAAGCAGACACAGAAAACGGAGATGAAGGAGGAAGAGAAAACACAAGGAAGAAAAGGATAACATTTAGAAATGGAAATGAGAACGAAGCCTGGTAATCTGAAAATTTCCCACACTCTAATCCATAGTTCTTTTCAAACACTCCCAGATTGGAGAGAACCGTGAAAATATGTTCAGTGCATAGAGAAAACTCCTCCAATTTCAAAACAAATATTACTCAGCCACGACTTTGGCATAAAACAGATATTTAACAAATCTGAAAAAATGTTTTGTATTTCTGAATTTAATAATGAATTTTATAACAAAGAATGAGACACAGATCACATCTGCCAGGCAGCTGTGGTCAAACATGCCAATAGACTTATGAGATGACTGCAGTCAAGTGATGATGTCAGAAAGCATCAAGTACCTGAAGATGTTATTTGGCAGGCTTTGAAGGAAAAGAAGTGTGATAAATCAGCCATTTATTCAAGAACAATATACATTATTAAATGCAAACTCTCATGGAACCATGCGAGTTTAAAAAATAAAATAAAAAACTCTTAAAAGATAGAATATTGAATAATTGTGTGATTATCTGACAATGCTGGAGTGATAAAAACATGATTAGTTTACCTTTGTTTCAACTCTTCCGACTCTTTCTTGAGTTTTGAGTGCTCATCAGTTAGCTTTGGGGAAAAAAAAGATTGAAGTTTAAAAACGCTTAGCTGACTTCAATTGTTACTTATAAACGCAGTACAACAACAATATTAATGCCAGTACCAATGACCCTCACCAGATCTCCCTGGTCTCTGTGTTTGTTTGCCAGCTCCTGAGACAGCCTTTTGTTTTCCTCTTGAAGCATCTGCAGGGTCTGCGACGTCTCAGATGCTGCTTCTTTAAGCTCCTCACTTATGAAACATAAAATGATGAAATTACCCAACTGACAGGCTGACAATATATGTTCAAACCATAAATAATGTGGTAAAGTACGATGGATTTAAAATAACTTCTAGCTTGGAAAATTCACACAATCCAAGATGAGTGTACTCACACTTCCTGGCAAAGACTCTTCAGCCTCTGTGTTTCTGTGCAAAGCTGCTCTTTGGATGTGTTCAGGTCTTCTTGATACTTTAAATTCCCTTTCCTCAGTGTGTCCAGCTAAAACAAACAAAAAAAAGATATGTAAATAACAAGAAATCTAAAGCTAAAAGATCATTTCACTGAACTCTTCCTCATGCTGCCCGTCTCTGTTGAGTCCTCATCTCAATGTGGTGGAGTTTTTCAGTCCTTATGATCCTGAGGGCCAAGTTGCTCAGAGCTTTGGCTCCTGTTTTAATCTCCCACGGCAACTGGGTCATACTATGAGTGGTTCAGTAGTTCAGACGAAAGGGCGAGTCAAACCTCGCCTGGATGTGGAGGACCGGAGCTCCTCCCTTGATCCAGGCCAGGTGGAGGAGATCACCAACCAACAAGCTCCTGGTGGTTGTGTCTGGTTCCTTGGGCTCGGTCAGATTCAGCCAGAAGAAATTACTGGAAGCCTGGGTTGTGGGGCCTCGCCATGTGCAGGACGGCGATCAGGTGTTGCACCCCAACTCCTGGTGACAACTTATATTTAGGTACAGAGAATGTCGCCTCACTGGCAGGTAGGGAGCTGGAGCTTTTGTGGCTTTTGTCTCGACAGTGGAAGGGCTAATCAGATCTTTATCCTTAGAGAATTGCCTCAGGGGCCATGGTAGTTCACTTCTTCAGTCAACATGTGTTTTATGGATCTGGAAAAAGTTTAGGAATTGGACTCTGTCAGGACTGCCTCCTCTCACTGATCCAGTTTGTGGTGTTCATGGACAATAACTTAAGTTTTGGTATTGAAAATAAGAGAGTCGGGGTTGGAAAGCTCAAGATTATTGTTTGTTGCAGATGATGTTGGGTTTTTCAAGCCATTACCTTCAGCATGCACTGGTGTGGTTTGCAGTCGAGTGTCGAGCAGCTGGGATGACAGTCAGCTCCTCCAACTCTAATGGTTCTTAACCAGAAAGAGATTGATGCTCTCTCTCTGAGGTGTGATTAAAGTAAATTTCAAAAATTTTCTTTCACCTTAGAATGGTGATTACAAACATTTACTATTAAGCATAGTCAGCATAATACTTGTATGTGTGCTGCACTTGATGTATACAAACCAGCTGTGGATTCTGACACAAAATACATTCAGCAACAGTTGAAAAAACTTCTAAGGATTTTTATCCGAAAATAAAAAAAATGTATTACCTCAAAAATCTAAAATTAAGTTTTAGACATTTAGAAAGTTTCAAAGGACCTGTGAAAACTCAGATTAAAAAAGCAAGTTCACCTCTGAACTATTGCATCGCTGACGTTCCTTCTGACCCTACCAGTCTCTCACCTGAGTCTGAGTTTCGTCCTTGGAGCGCTGCAGTGCTTCCACCAATGACTGAGCTTCGTTTTTTTCCTTCAGCAAAGCCTCTTTCTCCTTTACGAGCTGCTCTAGAGCGTCAGCGGCGTTACCAGAAGCCTAAGCAGTGCAGGATTAAGACACTTAGTGAGATGAGCAACTTTAAATAAAACCAGCAAGCTGACATTAAAGCTATAGAATCTCATTATTGTGTGATCTGAGTTGAAAATCATATACAAGTGCATATTTTTATAATACAATTATTTCAATTTAATAAGTAAATGAACAACATGCTTTTCTATTGAGACACTTTATCACTGATTAACAGACTGACACATTCTGACGCGTATTAGAACGTTGTATTTTTCAAAACTCTTGTTGACAATTACCACCACAATTACTGCAAACTGTGGCCTCAGAACGGAGACTGAAAAAATGTACGAATACTTCCTGCTGTCAAAGGAAGCATTAGACCAGCCTCATTGGATTAATACATTTAATAAACTGCATCAAATGGTTGCATGGCTGCAACAAGGTGTTCAAAGTCCAACTAAAATTAAATGAGCCCACCATTAGCTCACGTTATAAGGCCACAGGCAAAAGCTGGGAGCTAAGGGTAGTAAACAGAGGTTAGTAAATGGAGGATGAAAGTTAAGGCGTGAAATTAAAAAGGGAGACAAACTAACAAGCATGCAATGTGAAGGTGGCAAAGCCCCAGCACCACTAGAATTAGTACTGGAGGAAAAATACCTCAAGCTGCTTAGAAATAGCGTTATTTAGCTGCAACTCGAGCGCCCTGACTTGCTGGACGGCTTCATCCCTCTCAGCCTGCAGGGTGTCCTTCTGAGCCGACAGCTGAGTAACGCTGGAGGATATTTCTTCTTTCACCACAGCAGACGCAGACACCTCCTCGAGAGCACTCTTGTACTGTTTTTCAAAGTTTTCTTTCACAATCTTTTGGGCCTGGAGTTCAGCCTGCAGCTGTTTGTTGCTTGTTTGCAAACACTCCACCTTTTGAAGAAGCTCCGACTGTTCAGTGAGTAATGTTTCTTTTTTGGCGCAAAGCGAAGATGTTTCCTGCTTCAGTTCAGACTGACTAGCCAAAAGCTTTTCCTTCACTGATGTCAATAGAGTCATCTGTTTGTCCATTTCCTCAAGCCTAGTTGACAGTTGTTCCCTATCTTGGCCCAATTGATGGTTTTCTTGCTTTTGCTGCTTCAATTGTCCTTTCAGAGATTCCATTTCTGCTTTAAAAGACTTATTTTGTTCATCAGCATTCTTGCGGTCAAAAGATATATTATCGTTTTCCTGCATTACTTTGGACAAAGTGTTCTGAAGTTCCTCAATTTGCTTAGACAAACCATCTTTGTCAGCTTTTGCTTTAGTGATTTCACAGTTTTCAGCTTGTAGAGTCGTCTCAAGCAGATCCTTCGCCTCCAACAGAGATGTTATCTGTTTTTTTAACTCCTGGACTTCCTGCAGCAGAACTTGGTTCTCCTCCTGGAAAGAATGGACTTTCTGCTCAGCTTCGGTCTGCAGAGACTGAAGATGATGATGATCATTTTTAAGGTTATCTACCTGTTGAGAAAGCTCTAAGTTGGACTTCTCAAACTCTGCTTTTACTTTATTATGATCAACAACGAGTTCAATTTTGGTCTTTTCCAGAATTTCAATATCAGAGCAATACTTCTGCAGTTTATTCTGTAGGTCAGTCTTTTCTCGTTCCAGAGTGGTGATCTTGGCTTCCAGCTCATCTTTTTGATGCTTAGTTTCTTCAAGCTTTTTTTCCACATGACTCTTCTGTTGAAGAAGATCAGCATTGGTTCTGCTATAACCATCTAACTGGCCCCGAGTTGTGCGATTATCACCAGCGAGCTTCTCACGCTCCACAGAAAGAGTGTCCTTCTCAGATAAAGCCTTGGTATACTTTCCTTCCAACTCTCCCTTCTCCTCCTCCAAACGCTCAAAATCCATCTTCTGCTGCTCAAGAGCTGAATCCAGGCTCATCTTTTCTTTACGCAAGTCATGAAGTGTCATCTCCATTTCGGAGTTCTGTAGACGCAATGCTTGTTTCTCCTGCTCAAAAGATGATAACGCCGCATTATACTTTTCATGAGAAAGGGACAACTGTTCCGTCAGGACATGGAGCTTCTCCTTCAGCTCTTGCAGCTCTCTGAAAAGGTCGTCTTTCTCACCAGACACTTTCCTCTGGAATGCAAGCAGGTCTTCTTTTTCCTGCAACAAGGTAAGCCTTTCGGAATCTGTCACTTGACTGTTTGTCTTAAATTCTTCAAGCATCTGGGCCAAGCTGGCTTTAGAGGCTTTAAGCTCTTCACATTCACGAATTTGACTCTCCAAGTCTCTCTTGGTTTGGCAGAGTTTGTTTTGGAGTTCCTCCTTCTCCGTCTCTTGGTTCTTTTTCTCCAAAGCAGCAGCACCGACTTCAGACGACAACTCTGCTTTCTCATTTGTCAGGGTTTCTACCAGAGTCTGGAGCTGCACATTCTTCATCTTAAGATCTTCTTTTTTTAAATTCAATGACTTCACTTTTTCCTGCAGCTCAGCATTTTTAGCGTCAAGAGACTTCCGAGCATTTTTGGCAGAATCACGTTCTAATATCAGATCGTCTCTTTCACTGGTGAATTTTGACTCAGTTTCCTTGAGGTCCTCCTCCAGCCGGCTCTTCTCTTTGCAAACATTTTCATAATCCTCAAGCAGCTGCTTCTTTTTAGACTCAGTTTGCTGGATGTCCAACTGATGCTTTAAGACAGAGTCATTCATCTCAGCATTTTCTCTTTGAAGCTTCTTAATTTGAGTCAAATATTCACCTTTACCACGATGCAGTTCTTTGTTTTCGGTCTCTGCTTCCTGCAGCAGGTGTTTGAGATTCTCCAGTTCCTTCTTCAGTGAAGTCCTCTCTTCATCTAAATGTTTGGTATTGGTCTGTAATTCCTTTTGAAGTTTTGAGAGTTTATCATTAGTTGCCAGCAGCTCTTCATTCTGCACTGAAACCTCCTTGCAACTAATCTCAGTGACAGAAAGTTTATTTTGCATCTCAGAAAGCTGCCTCTCCAGATTGCCTTTCTCAGCTTTATGATCTTCACTTTGCTTAAACATGTTTTCCAGATCAAGACTCTGTTTATCCAGTTTTTTTGACATATTGTCAACATCACGCTTGTAGGTGTCAAGCTCAGCAGAAAGCCGCTGGAAAAATAAAAGGTGAAAAAAGGGGATATACACACAGGGCAATGCATGAATAAATACAAAATAAACCATCTAGTTATGGATACAAGTGATATGCAAATGGAAAGGTTAAGCCTCAGAAGCATAAAAATCAGAAAGAGGGTCACACCAAAGCTTTCAACCAAAAACTGCGGAGGCAGAAAATTTTCACATCGACTAAGAAACCTTTTTGATAACAATGGCATTAACACAAATAAAGGTAATTAATAACATAAAGGGCGTGTAGATTCCCATGGTGTTTACCACTAATGGCAGCATGAATATAATGCACTTATACAGTATTAGAACAGAAAATAATTCGAGTAACACTACACTTTTTTTCTATTAAGTAAACTAAATTGCCAAATTTCTGTAATTCATGTCTCTTAAATGTCTAATAATGCCATTATAGACTTGTCTATTAATTATCAAGCTTTAGGTTTTTGTTCAAACCCACATAAGAGAAAATATTTGATTGACATGAAGAGAAATGCTGCGCCATTTCTCTTCTCGCCATGAAGAGAAATGGCCATTAAGTAAATGAACATAAATTTAAATCCAAGTCTGCCAGTGGTATGAATAATTTTGCACACAAGGGAAAATTTTCCACAGAAAAAGCAGGGCAAAAGGAATCCCAAAAATAATCCCTTCACAAAAAGTAAATAAGCACCCCTGTAACTTACAGTTGACTCGTCCTTTTAAAGCCCACTCCCTCACATGCAAGAGACTTGGGAAGCTCAGTGTAAAGATTTATTTTGTGGTTTGTCAACAGGTTGGTGCTGTAATGATGTGGGGTATATTTTGTTCTTGTGCTTTTAGCCCCACGGCACCAACTGGGCGTTGTGTTATCACCACAGTCGGCCTGAGTCATTCACTGGAGGGTCCTGATATGTTAATATTGACCAACATCTAAAAGCTTGTTGAATCTGTGCTGTTATGAATTATGGTAGTTCTGAAGGTCAAAAGGGTTCCAGCCAACTACTAACATGGTGCCTCCAAGTGGAAATGAGTGGTAGGTGTTATAGCTTACTGAGTCGAGAGTAATGCAAAAAATAAATAAATAAATATAAAATAACGTGACATGGATTGCTTCTGTGCTGGTGCCGCTTTGAAATTTTTAGTGGTGATAATGGTAATGAAAACATGATGGGCAACAATGCACACATTCACAGTGTAGGTGTTAAAAAAAAAAAAAAAAAAAAAAAAAAAAAAAACAGTCTCCTGCTTTTGGTTTTCTTTTAAATTGGTATAATTTTTTTTTCTTTTGACAAAAAAATAGATAAAACTATTAAACATAATACACTATTTTATTAAAGTTGAGTCATTCTACCCTCTGCCTGTTTTTTTTTTTTTTTTTTTTACTAATCATTACCATTATGGTAAATGAGTTTTAAAATATAATAGTGCAAAAATAACAAAATTGCATTTAAACCAAATTGATGCTTTTTAAAGCTGCGCTTCACATTATGCTTTGGTGTTTAAAAACAAAAGATGTATTTAATATTTACAAATAATATGCCATTTTAGACTTTGTTAAACATTTAGATTTTCACAAATGTTCCTTACAAGTTATAAATACCATAAACCTTGCTAATCTTTAAACACGGTGCCAGTGAATCTCTTAAAACACATTTACTCCTCTTACATACTTCTGAAGCAGTGCTTACCTGGGCCTGTTCTTTGTATGTCTGCAGCTCAGACACAGTTTTCTCCAGCTCTCGAGTTTTGTCCTTGGAGGAGGAAAGCTCCATCTTCAACTGACCAAATTGTGTTTGCAGAATCTCGAATTCCTTCAAATGGAGCTTGGAGGCCTCAGAGAGGGTTTTCTCATGTGAGGCCTTCAAATCCTCAACCTGACTCTTACTTTGTTTAAGAGTGTTTTCCTAGCAAAAGAAAAACCCACAAAGTGAAACAAATCTTCACATTTATTGCCTCTAACTAGATCTAACACATTCCCTGCAGTCCTGAAATGTTTTGGCAGGGTGATTGTACATTTCTGAAGCATTACTTTAGAAGTTAAAGGAACTGGCGTTAGTTATCAAGTCAAATCAAATCACAGAAAATACTGAGAAGTGGAAGTATTTAAATGGATTAGTAGCATAAAACAGAATATGTTCAAATACTTGTTACATTCCTGAAATACTAACCAAGGTAATTATCTTCTCCTGAAGAGCACTGGTTTCATGCCCTTTGCTGGACTGCTCTTTCTGGAGCTTTTCTTCCAAAACTGCCATTTTCTCTTTTTCCTCTGCCATCTGATTCTGTAACTCCTCAAGTCTCCTGTGTAATGTCAACAAAGGAAATAACAGGTTACAAAACTGAACAACTATTCTAACACAGCAAGTATAACAGAACTGAAATTTTGAATAACGAGTAGATTAAGACCAAACTAATTTTAACATTTAAGAAATATTTAGTTTCACCACCTTTCCTTCTGCTTGAGATCTTCATTCATTTTTGTGAGCTGGACTGAACTGTCACCAGACGCCTTCATCATGTCTGAAATATCATTTTCCAACTTGCTCTTGTCCTTTGACAACTGCTCAATCTTCTCGTCTGCAGACTTCAGTTTTCTCTCCATTACTAAAGAAAAACAAGACCAGCTGATTGAGGGTCCAAATGTTGTTATAATGGGAAGAAAAAAAATCATACTATAACATAATACTGGCTTGATACAACTTTACTACAAATTATTCAGCACAGAACAAATACAGTTTCAATCTGCTAACCAGCAAGCTGACTTCCTAGGGTCTCTGATTCATTAGCTAAGGACGTGCAGTGTTCGTTCTTCTTAACCAGATTCTCAATTGTTTCTGTCCAAAACAAAACACGTTTTTAATCCAAGCAAACTTAAAAGGAAAAAGCTGTGAACTCTTCATAGTAAAACATTAGGGGTATTACGTCCCACAATGACTATATCCGTTACCTTTCATTGTTTCAACTGCTTTATTCAGCTCCTCTGTGCTTCGCCGCAGCCTTAGATTCTGTGGGGAGAAAAAAAATGTCATTTGTTATGTCGTTATACATGACAAAAGTGAAACAAGGCGGCATTGTAGTCACAGAAGGACAGAATAAATGGATGATTAAGTCAATCATGTCCCAAAGAGAAACACAAACACTGTTCTATGAACCTCACCAGGCTTTTAATCTCGCTGTCCATGACGTCCCTCTGCTGCTGTAGTGTAGTCAGACTCTCCTGTAAGGTGACGACTTCCTGCTCTTTACCCTCCAACTGTGAGCTCAGTTCCACAACCTGCAGTAAGCAAAAGTTTATCTTCATAAAATACTGAGGAAAAAGGAAGAAGAAAAAAAAAAAGACAATACAGAACCGTGAAATGACCGAGAGGTGTTTTCTAACCTACCTTTGCACTATTCCCATCTCCTTGGTTCTGGAGCTCCTCTAATTGACTCTTCAGAGCCACACACTCCTGGTTACTTTGTGCTAACTGCTTGCGTAGAGTTGCCATATCTCCCTGTTGCTCTTTGGTTTCTGTATCCTTGTCCTGAAACTGTTGTGCCAGCCTGGTTTCTTTTTCTTCGAGCTCCTTTATCCTGGTTTCAGCAGCATGAAGCTTTCCAAGGACATCCTCCATCTCCACCAGGTGCTGCTCCTCTGCTTTCTCGACACTGGACCGCAGTGACTCCTCCAGTCTCTCCTTTTCCTCAGACAGAGACGACAGCTGTGCCTGCATCTCCTGGGTCAAAGCTGAGGCTTTGGCTTCGTGTTTGGCTGCAGCCTCTTCTAAAGCTATTTCATGCTCCACCTTGAGCCTTTCCAGGTCACTTTTGGTTTCTGCAAACTCTTCTATCTGAGCATCTGCACCATTGCTCAAAGATGCCTTCAGCTCTTCCATGGCAGACTCCATCTTTGAACGCCACAGTTCAACGGTGTCAACATTGTCCTTCTCTGCTTGGCTTAAACGCATCTGTAGCTGTTCTTTGTCACTGGACAGCATTACAGATGTCGCCTGAAGCTGGGCGACCGCCTCACTGTGGATTTTTTCCTGCGCTTCCAGCTTTTCTCTGTATGTCTCGACCTCTTCTTGGTGTTTAGCTTCTTCAGCTGAAAGCTGATCCCTAAGAGAGTTGTTCTCTTCCAGGATAGGGGACAGGGTGCCGCTCGGGTCCTCGGAGTTCTGCTGCATCTCAAGACGCAGCTTCAGGCCAGTCACTTCTCTGTTGCGCAGTAAAAGGTCTCGCTCAAGTTCCATGATACGGGATCTTTCCGACACTGTAGCAACCTTAAAAAGCAGAAATCTTTCACTTGCAACAGAATTCTATTCAAAAATCTTAAAACATAATAATGCATAAACAGAGTCTAAAATTACTGTGCGACTCATAGAAAATGGCATTTCAGGCCAAACAAAAACTGTTTTACAATAGAGAAACTAATCAAACTGATGTTCAAAGACAAGATATACAAACTTCTGGTCACACAAAAAGGAATTATACTGACCTCTTGTGGTCAAAAGACAATTTAAATAATGACAGATGAAATTTGTAGATTCCCAAAAACTATTTTAATATTCTTACTCATTTTGATTCATTACACTCAAATGTTCATAATACTTTCTATTTCTGTCAATTTTCATGATTATGGCTTACAGCAAAAGAAAACTTGAAACTAAGACTATCAGAAAATTTTAATATTACATAAACCCAAATAAAAAATTACATAAATGTCTACTATGTGCGTTCTATATTTGCTGTGTGCTCTTTTGAAACAAATTACTGTATCAATGCCACATGGCATGGAAGTAAACAGCCTGTGACTCTGCTGAGGTAAAGAACTCAAAAAGTTTCACCGGCCTCTTTCATACTTTTCCACCTTGGTTTTAACATGTCACATATTTATATTAGGAAAATAAATTCATACAATAAATCACATTATAGTCAGAATTTGGTGCATATAATGACTTAAATACAATGAAGGAATACCAGGACTCAAAGTTAGGGGAGCAGAGTAGGTTTTATACTAGCAAAACGCAGGGACACCAAATAAGCAGGACAAATGGATGCCAGGAGGGACTGGAGAAATACAACATGGGACATCTGGGAAAATGATTTGAGGCGACAGGGAAAGTTGTCTGTCTGGTTAAGCAGCAATATCAGAAAAGCATTGGTTCATGCTGAGCAACTTGTTGAAAGCATTTATAGAGAATTGGGTTAAAATTTAGAGGACTTTTTAGAGATAAAAATGTTAAAAACCTGACTTCATGCAGTATAAATTAAGTCTTGGATAAACATTATTGGCCACTTTACCACATACAGATGTTGAACTGCCTCCTAACAAAAATAAGCCCATCAAAACAGTGGTGCAGGTAAAAAAAAGTGAGGTGAAGCATTCAGACTTTAGGGATGGAACCATTCTGCCTGGTATAAAAAAGCATTGAGTAGTGTGAGGAATATTTTTGGTACCAACTGGACGGTCTACCTAAATATTACTGCTGACCTGCCCATCCTTTTTTTTTTTTTTACCAAAGTGTGTAAATCAATTCATCCAGCAGGATAATCCAACCCGTCACAAAGTTTAAATCATTTGAGACTGGTATGCTGAACATGACAATGAGTTCACTGTGCTTCATTGGCCTCAATATTCCAGATTTCAGGCCATCAGAGCACCTTTGGGATTTGGAGAAATAGAAGATTTGCATCATGGACGTGCAGCTGGCAAACCTGCACATCCAGGTATAATGATGCAATCATGTCAATACATTTCAAAATATCTGAGGAATGGTTCTGAATCTCTGTTATGAAGAATGAAGGCAGATAGGATGGCAAGCAGTGGTCTAGCCCGCAATTAACTAGGAGGTGTACATAATAAAGTGGCCATTGAGGTTATATTTACAGTACAAGCTGATTTTTAGTACAAGATCAATTTTAAACTCTGCAAAAATCACATCTTTACACATGTACAAACCTATACTAAGCGTAACTGACACCTCTGAAAACCTCAACATTTGTTCGCTCTGTATTCTCGCCTCAGGCCCTCTCTCCTGATGCAGCACCCCCGTCCCCAAGCAGAATTCATTACCCTAGTGTCTTCTAACTCTCTTTGGAGTTTCTCAGCTTTGGTCTTTTCAAAGAGCAGGTTCTGTTCAAGCTCCTTAATGTGGGCATGCTCCAGTCTGGTCTGCGTCTGTTAGTAAACAAAGAGGAGAGGAAGAGAACACACCAGTGCCACCATCACATGCCAGCCCAACACAGACAGAGAGGGAGGGGAAACAGGAGAGAGAGTTGAGTGAGTTGTGTTTGTGTGTGTGACGAACTGAAAGGTTTGGGAATTGGATCTGGATGGGCGCGGTACGTCGCAAATTGGTGGAAATGAGAAGACACCACATGCAGGAATTTCATGCTGAGGCAAAATGGCTGCAAATGGGCATTTCTTGTGAATGGGTAATGGCAAATACAACACAAGCACGTTTATGGGTGTGCAGGAGAATCATACCCATAAACGCATAGGGATGAGTTTGTAGCAGGCAGTTGTAGATATAAACATGCAAAACTGACACCTGGTGAATAAAGCAAACTGTTATGATTAATAAACAAAAATGACCATGTATATCAAACCAATGCTTTTTCATAAGTAGTAACACCCCCTGTAATAAACTGTAACTTACAGCAACTTGCAAAGGTATTCATGTCACGTTACAACCATAAACTGCCATTTGTTGTACAGAGATTTTATCTGAGACCAACAAAGAAATGGTAAATTTTGAGAAGTGAAAAAAAAAGAAAGAAAAGAGATTTTATTTTTACAGAAACAAATCTGTGAAGACACGCTACTCACTAAAATACAACCCAGTGGAAAGCAATGATTTCAGAATCTGACTAATAAATAAAGCCCCCAGTGTGTGCAATTTAATCCAGCTGTGACGGCCTCCGATGTTTGTTAGTGAACAAACAGCATCATGAAGGCCCAGGAACACAGAGGAGGGCAACAACAGTTTCTGCTCCAGCACACCTGATTAAAATGATTGCATTACTTCCTCAGCTACAACAAAGGATTGAGAACCACTGGTTTAGGTCAAATCATGTTTACGTAGACCAGTCAAAGTCCAGACCAGCCAATTTAGACTCCTTGACCAGTAATCCAATCTGACTGGACTGGAGCCATGGTCTTAAACAAATAAATAAATAGTAAGCAAGTTTTCAGTCTGATGTAGTAGAAAATCATCCAAAAAGATCTGCAATTGCAGAAAACATTGGTTCCACAGAGAGTTGACTCAGGGGAGTGAACATAAATACTTCTTGTATTTTAGAGCTTTATTTGGAAAAAGAAAAATGGAGAAGCATGTGTCATTTTTCTTCCTCTTCACACTAATGCACATATATTTGACACATTTGATCTTCCATCAAATATAACTTCCAATAAAACATTAAAACTCTGGTTGTACTCTGACACAGTAGTACGAATTCTTTTGCAAGGCACTGTAAGGTCAATGTATTCTAATACAGACATTTCCTCTATCATGAAGGTAAAACTCTAGCTTGATAAATATCCACATTTAGCCCTGATTTAATAACATAAAAAATATATTTCTCTTGGTTGCCAAGGCTTCAACTGTAAGTATAATAAACCAGCAGTTAACCAGCAGTGGCCTTTAAAAGCATTTAAAGGCCACCATGTGCAAGACTTGTGACTTAAATATTCTTCTGTAAAACAGAAATCGCTTTGAATTATGACACAGAATTAATTTGTTTTGACTTCTCAGTATTGCACGAGATTAATAAATGATTTTATGCAAACCAAAATATATTTGTGCTTCTGGGTAAACATGATAAACCTCATCTTAACTTTAGGTTTCATATTAAAAATCAAAATAGATATTATATTAAATAAATGTTCAGTGATCCATCGCATGTATTTTCTGGACCTCGTCTGAAATGATTAAACCTCTATAAAGCTAAAGTTTAGAATCTAATCAAATGTAAAGAACCAAGCAAGACGTGATTATGGAAAAAAAAAAAAGGTTTACATCACTGAAATATATTGCTATTTTTAAAGTCATTTTCCATTGGAGTACCTATAAACATGAAAACAGAGTGCGAGTCAAACTGAGTAGACATTACGTTTGGCTGCATAGCCTAGAGGGATTCATGTCGGTGAAGTGAAATGACAGGGGAGCATCCAGTGATTTCCTGCTGAGCACTGGACCAACATGAAAGACGAGGATGGGAGGCAAGAACAAGTCATAAGGTCACATTACTGGACAGAAAGGCACCGAAAATCACAGCTGAGCATCAACTTTAACAGTCTAAAATTAAAGGAATTATATTTTCGCCTGGTTATATTGTTTTCATTTTATGCATTTAAAGCTGCATTTAAAGTAGCTTTAAAATGCTGCTTAAAATTGTTAGAACACAAGTAAAGAAGTGATAAAAGGGGACTTCCAACCCTATTGGTTTCATTTTTATCATTAATTCAAACTCAGATGTCTTCATGATAGCTATGATTTCCTGCGTAGCGCTGTGAAACAGATACATCCTTTCATCAGATACAGAAAACACAGATATCCCTCAGCTGTTCTACTTTCTCAATCAGGACTTCTGTTGAAACTTGATGCAATAAAAATGCTAAAAAAGTAATAAGTAAAATAAATTCTGCTTTTTATACTGATAGACAAAGCAAATTTTAAAACCAATTGTTAATCCCTCTTCCTGTGAGTAGTAACATGTTTGTAATTGACTCATGCCTGACAATAACAGGTTTAGGTCGATTGATAGAGATTGAGTTTGGTTATGTAACCATTTCCTGCTTTTGGGCTTCTTTTCTTGGATCTTTTTTTTTTTAACTTTCATTTGACTGCATATCTGCTAACATATGATAAAGCTAGAAACTGCCTATTCAAATTAAGTAGACAAGTAGATGGTTCTATATGGATAAGAGTAAAAGCAAATGAACTGAACTACCTAGGCTGCAACTCTGACAAAGGATGCTAGTTAATTGCAAGTGGAATCATCTTGCAGGAGAGACATTGGGGAAAAAAATGAATTCGCTTTTGAAAATCAAGTATTTAAAGTAGATTTTATTTAAGTGAAGATATTGAGTTGAACTATACTTGATGTTAGAGCACATGCTACTAGTAAAAATATATAGATTTTTTTAAAAATTGAAACTAGTTGACCATAAAAAAAATTAATATTCCTGCCATATTTTTATTGAACATCTTGCACTTTTCCTCAGAGATATTATGTGTTGTAAGTTTACCTCCAGGTCTCCTTTGGTAATACAAGCCTCCTCTACTCGAAACTGAAGATCCTCCACTTTCCTGTTAAACAATTAAATATCATAACAAACTCAGAAACAGTGTCTGATGTGAAGGTGTGCTCGTCTCAAACACAATTCTCACCTGCGCTCTTCCTCCAGCTGATTTAGTAGTTCTACTTTCTCCTTATCTGCAGCTTCCACCAGGGAACGGAGCTGATCCATCTTTGACTCCATCTTCAAAACCAAGAAAACAAGAGCCTTAATACTGACTGAAAAAAATGCAGAGAGTCCAATGTCCAAACTTGTAATTTGTGAGCCAACCTGCTCCTGGTCTTCTCTGAGCAAGCTGATCTCTTGTTCCATCTCGCCAACATGGCTATTGGCCTTGGCCACCTCAGCTCTTTCCATGTCCCTCTCACCCATTAGCTGCTCAATATGCTGCTGCTTCTCTTTCAGGGCCTCCTGCAGTGCTGTGGTGCCCGAAATCTTTCGATTATACCTAGATGATGTTTCAGTTAGCTGGTCAAAAAGAAAAACCAGCGTGACCATACAGCGAGGCACCAAATAAAACAAGTTTACGAGAGTGAGATTTCAATGTTAAGTGTTGTGACGTCTCACCAGGCCTGTTCGGCTTGGCTTGGTGCTGACGGAGGACGCAACTGAGCTCATGGTGCTGATTGAAGAGGAACTGGGGCTTTTCTTCAGCCCGGCTGGTGTGGTCACTACTTTTCGAGCTGTTGTTTTTGCTTTGGCTGGAGTTGTGGAGGGGAAGCCAATACGTGAGACTTTATGAACTGGAGCAAATAAGCCATATTTAGGTTGGCACTGAAAATATCTAGAGACAAAAATAAACAAAGTGAGAATAATTCAACTGTAGAATAAAGGTGTGTGGTTTATTAAAACAACATTTCTTTTAGTCTTTCGTGAATCAAGTGGCTTTCATACCTAGTGCCAGCCACTGCCCCATCATTCTTTCCAAGAGGTTCATCTAGTTCCACGCCACACCACTCGCCTTTGGCAAAATCAGTTTCTCCAAGGAAGCGCACCACTCCTGCCTTTGTGCCACCAACCTGAGAGGAAAACACCAAACATTAGCAAACATAATCCTCTCAACAGATAAGCCTAAAAAGCAATCCGCTTTGCTTGCTAATAAACCTCGAGTGAGATTATTCCATAAAAGCAACAGAAACAAACGTGTTTAAGCTTGCAACTGGATGTTCAAACTGGAAATGAATGGTTATAAAAATAAAAAAAATTACAGCAGCAAAGTTCTCAAGAAGCTATATTTGGTAAAGGTGAGTAAATTTACTCTGCAGCCCCATTACATGAGCAACACTTCCTGTGAGGATACAATGCCAAACAGCCTTCAGGCAGAAACAAGAGACAAAAAAGGGAATTTGTAAGGAGGAAGGAAAGTGCTCATCAGCACTTAATTAGGCTGAAAGCACTGTAAACAGATGGTGATGGAATTAACTTTGTAAAATGCTTCTAAAACAGCTGAAAAGTGTTAGGCATGTGAAGGTGTGAGAAGTTTCATGAGTCATGTGGCTTCAAGGTTACCATCCATTCAAATATGAATGCCACCAAGAGGCATGGATCACAATTAGGTCTCAATCCTGAAATTTATAAAAAAAAAAAAAAAAGCAGCAACTTTACCAGCACACGATCGCCCATCTTCAGCTCCCTTTCCCCCTTCTTGACGGAGCCACTCTCAGAGAGGTTGGAGACGGAGCCGCTGTTTGTTTTTGCCAGGTTAGAAGGCTCTGCTGTAGCTGGTGCAGCGGAAGAGGCTTTCTTGGCAGTGGTAGCACTTGAGGGCAAGGTTGATTTAGCAGCAGGGGTTTGGGAGGCCACACTTCCGACTGAAGGGGCGGGAGATGGTGCGCGGCTTTGTGGCGCAGTTTGGGTCCCATTAGCATCACCTTCTGTGCGGGACAACTTGGAAGGGCGTGTAAATATCCCTCGAAGGGCTTCACATTGGAAGTAGCGCACCCCTGCCACAGACCCATCATTCTTCCCGATCGGTTCATCCAGGACAATTCCTGCCCACTTTCCTGGAGCAAACTGCGTATCTCCCAAAAACTGTATGTAGCCAGGCTTGTTTCCATTCACCCATACTCTCTCCCCAATCTGGAACTCGTCTTCAGCATTCTTGCCATCTCCAACAGCTGCTTTGTCAGCCACACCAGGTTTAGCTGCGTTTGCAAAAAGAGAACAGAGTTTCTCCATTAAGTCAATGACTTGGTCAGACAGATCAAAAGAAAAACACGGCCAATTGAGTTCTTTATGCATTCTTGCCAGAGATCCATCAGTCAATCAGTCTGATGGAGTCAGAGTCTGCCAATATTCTGATCTGGGATAGATGGATCAAATAGAAACAAATCCAAGAACTTCCATCAATATAAGGCAGTAAACACCCCCTCTTCCCTGAGCATTATGTGCTTTGTTGCATTTTTTCCTATTTTTGTTTCATAAGAATAGAATGAAATTTAGGCATATATACTTTCGACATAAATTGAGAAAATCTTGAAATTCCTTCATTTTCAGTGGGATTAAAATTTGCTACATTCATCAAAGAGTCTGCATTTTTTCCCTCGTTATGCATTATAGCCAAGGGAAAAAATGTCTCCAATGCAAACATAAGAAAATCAGAAATCAACATAGGCCAGGAACAACTTGATGTGAGCATCTCCAGTTATTGGGTTGTAAATAAGCACAAGAAGAAGAATTTACACAGTTTAATTTATTTAGCAAGCTCACAAAACTCAGCAATATAGTATACAGCACACATTTCAAGAAGAACCTTCACTAAAAGCCAAAAAAAGATAATTTTGCTAATTCATACTACACCTGTGGGTGGGTTGGTCTTTGGGGCTCCAGTTCCAGGTGGTCTAGCTATCTTGGTAGGAGCTTTGATCCCAGTGGGCTTGGCTGTGCTCATATTTCCTGCAGTGATCCAACCCACAAAGCTTGTGTCTTTCAGTGGGTGAAGGCTGATTCAAAAGCATCAAAACAAATTTCTCCAGGTCTGTGATGGTGAAGCAGTTCTCTCCTCAAATAATGAAGGGGTAAAAAAATTAACAAAAAGGGGGAAAAAAACAGGAAAAAGGGGAAAAGGGAGGAAAGCTTCTGTTTACAAAAAAAGAACCCTGTTGAGACAGAAAGACAAAACAAAAATCTATTAAAAACATTTTTGGGATTTTTTTTTTGTGCGTGTAGAGCCACAGACCAATAATGGTCTTACAATTTACTTTGATTTTAGCACAAGCATTGTGTCGCTATTATGACAACAGGCTTCTCAGAACACAGAGTCATGGATCTAAAAATATCCCGTCAGAAAGGCCAGCCGATTTGCCGCCTTTGGTAAAGATATCATGAACCTTTTAATGCTTCATCGTGTGACCTCGATGAGAAGCAACACAGATCTAGAAATCTTCTCTCACTCAATCATTCTGCTGTCTAAAATCATGCATGGCTCGCTGGCAGCTTTTCTAAAACGGGATTACAGCTGAAACACGACCACTACCAGCAGCAGATTATCCTGCTATAGCAGACACCAACCAGAATAAGGCTCTGTCACAGCCTCTGCTTGTTGTTTATCACAATGCTTGCATTAATGATAGAATAAAACATGTATTAGTCTCCCTGACGTGAGTTTCAAGGCTATCTAATGAGAACTCTGGACCTATTCATGTGAATGTTTGCTTTACACAGAGAACGATATGGCAGAAGAGGGAGACAGAAAAAAAAGGAACTTGAACAAGGATGTTCCTGATGAGTGAAAGCTACACAAACAAGAAAACATGAAGCAAAGCGACTTTCCTTTTGCAGTTTTCATGTCACCATAGAAAGAGCATAGAATTTCTGATATAACAAAACAAGTTTGAATTTTTTGACAAATTGGCATTAAACATGCATGGTATGTCGGCAGGCTTTGCAATCCCCTCCCAGGAAAATACCACAATAGTTCACACCACAGAAATTTTGCTCAGCAAGATAAGGAAAACAGAAACATACCTTTCAGTCATGAAAACGCTAGAGAGCTACACCGTCTTTAACTGCCAAAACATTAAAGGAGTGGCAATGGGTGGAGACCTCAGGAAAGAATCAAAAGTTGCTGGACGGATTACATGTCATGGTTGGAAGAAGTAGCAGAGGTTTGTGATGTCTGGACTCTTCTGCTCAGACTGATGCCTCATGCAACACAGTTCCACAAAAACCGAAAAAAAAAGTTGGATAGAATAAAGAGAAGCTCTTAAATCTTGCTGAAGACAACTGTGAAAAAAGGACAGCCATCTACAAGCATGACTTGGTCTGAATGCAGTGTTCCAGTTTTCTCTTTATGTGTCATAAATGATTCCCGTCAGACCTCTCCCTTCAAAAGGAGGCCAGGGAAATAATGAATCTCTATTTCTTTTTTTATCCAACTGACATATAAAAAACAGCAACAAAACAAAATGCTTGCATCGGTTCAACTAATGTCCAACACAAACCTTTAAAGTTTTGCAAGATTACTTTTTAGCTGTGATCAGTGAGCTGATGCGGCCAACTACGGATGATCCACTTAGGTGGAAAATTTTCCCTGTAATGTTAATCTTTTGCCTCTGACTCCCAATGTAATCTACAGATTGAATTGAAGCCAAATTCCAGTGCTTTGTAAAATTTTCAAGAGACAAAAGGTCAAGCGTCACATTTTAGAGGTAACATAAATATGTTGAAAGAAACTCTCTCTGCTTCCAACAATTGTTTCCCAAGGATTATTATATGACTAAAGTCTTGGATTTAAGGGAAGCAGCAACCCAAAAAAACATCAGCTGAGGTCGGCAGTTTGCATTAAACCAATAATCTCTCTCCAAGCGTTCCTCCTGCATGTTTACCCATGTCATTTAGCTTTAGATGCGACTTCTTTTCTAAGCGTTGAAGCCAAATGAAAGCGAGAGCATTTGACTGAAGCTGCAGTCTGTAGTACTTCAAAAACCACATGTGCAGCATTATCTTTAACCTTTAGAGTCAGAACACACGCAAGAAACTAAGCTACATTACGACCATATTACTGTGGCACAGTTAAATACTCACAATAAAAACACAGGCTGATTATGTGTGGAAATGTGAGACCTGCATGTACTGCTAGCTAAAAAAAAAAAAAAATATCCACTCTGTTGACACGGTTGTTGGAAGAAATAGTGAAGAAACAATGCTGGTCAGAACTGAAGCAGGAATTATAATGCTGGCAGAACCTTTGTGTTTCCAATTATAACCTTTGTCACAAGCCGTTACTCATCAGTGGTGAATTACAGGCAGACCGAGCTCACCAGAAAATCCTTTTACACCTCTACTGTGCTGATTCTTTTAAGTCTCCAAGATGCCGTTCTCAGTTAACATTTTTCCTGACTTCCTCCTAACTAAATGAATTTCCACATAGATCTTCACTTTATGAATTCAACTCTTTGGAGGCCCCATTTTCCCCTCTGTTCCATTTTTTCTTTTTAGACATTTCTTGATTTTGAGTAGTACTGTTGTGTCCTACAAGCCCAAGCAAAACTAAAATAGAAAATGTTATAATAATTCTCATATATGACCTTCAAAATGAAAAGCACCAAGTAATAACTTCAATAAAAGCCCTTTATTTTTTCTGACCAATGTAAACAGAAACACAGACTGTAGTTTGCAAAACAGAACTGAAATTCCTACATGGCAGGAATACTGAACTGAACCTCTTCATTACGACAACAACCTTCATGTTTAAAGTGAGGCTCAAAATATAGTGCAGGCTCAAGTAGTAGTTCTGAAAACCTCCCCCAAAATCGTGAATAAAAATACAAGATGAAAAAATGTCCATACATTTGTCTTCACAACATATAAGAGTTGTTTACTGCCATCTAATTTGAAAGTGGAAATTGTTACACAAGCCAGTGAGCTTTCATTCCACAGCGTCCTTCAGTGGGTTAATATTAGCCCGTGACTTAATGAACAAGCAACCAAGTGTAGCAGGTTAACATGTCAGGCAGGGCACCTCCACAACCCAGGGTTGTTGATGTATATGTCTACTACCTCAGGTGGAAGGAGAGACATTTTTTGTAAAATGTCTCGCCACCCAAAATAAGAATGCCTTGTAATCTGAAGTGTCTCCCACTCCTTTTTGTTGTCACAAGGCAAAGCCAAACTCTACCTCTTCCTCAGTGAGGAAACATCTGCTGGGATGATTACGTAGGCCCCTGCTGGCACTGACAGAGGAGGTGTAGAAAAGAATACAACAGAAAGAGAAGCAGCAGAAAGGGTGAGATTCTGTCTTAAGTTTGATCAGTTCGGAAATGAATCCTCACAGTCTACATGCTTATATAAGACATAATGTCCAACCAGAATATTGTATTTTCTTGGACAGTTATATTTTTGTGAATTGTTCTTCAAATGAAAACAATCTGATGAATAGTGAAAATCAAATCTACACAATAATGGCTTGTAAGCACCCTAATGTTCTTTTTGTAAATGGGAAGGAAACTAGTAAACATTCTTGGCAAAACACACTGCAGCCTTAATAATCAGTCCAACAGAAACTAAGCTGCTTTTCTCTGAATCAGAAAGGCAAAATCTTAAAAGCCGAAGTCAGACCTTTAAACTACAACACAGATCCAAAGTCCATCATAGCACGTCTGCTTTAGTGACACATTACAGTCGTTCAGTGTCATTTTAAACACAGTAAAATGCGCTTCGTTTTAGGTCAAACACATGGCTTATTAGCACAACTTGTTCACCTCACTGCCTGAAGCTAACGGATCAGAATCAGACGATGAGGTGGCACATCTGGTAGCAGATGATGTACTGCCAAAAATGTCAGCTAACTCATCTTACAGCCTTGTTGAACAGCTTGTTTTCAGGGAGGCACTAACGTTTAAAAACGGTCAGAAGATCCCCTCACCTTAACTAACAACGTCGCAAGCCGAGCGAGTGGAACAAATTCCTCAAGTCTGAAAGACTCCGCAATGTCAGCGAAGCCCAGACAGGAGCACTGTAGCTGTCACAAGTTGAGCGTCGGCATTACGACCAGCGAGATTGGATCACCTGTGTGGATAGTTCCGCAGTCTGTTGCCTTAACTGTCACCTCCTCGGCTTATTCGAATCCCCATTCTGATATCCCGCTGACAAACAGACGTGATTAGTTGCTAAGTAACGAAAGGCCCGAGTAGTACAAGCCGGTGTGGTCGGAAGAGCTCTTAGCTACTTAGCTTAACTAACACCTCAAGTAACGTCAACAGCACCTGAACAACTTTCTCCCGGTGTGACTAATCCTGCTAATCAGACACAAACGGACGGAGAGACACGCGAAAATACACAATCTCGGTGGGAGTTACTACTGACCTGATACGTTCCCAAACAGGCTCCGTCTTCAGGAGGAAAAAAATATGATCTGGCTAGCTAGCTACGTAGAAAACTACGACTGCTCTGATCCCGCACGAGCAGCCGCCTATTCAACGGCCAACAGCAACGTCAGGAATAGACCAAAGATGTTCTATTCAAACAAGACCAAACACTCACGTCGCAAATATTTGCCACGTGAATAAATCCTTCAATAAATAATTTTAGTTAAATTAAAAACACTTGGATACATGTCAATAATTTCTTACAAATAAAATTGAATGTAAAAGTTGTTTTTTTTAAAATAACTTTATACATATGACAATTGCATAAATAGTTGATGTTTTTAATTAAATTAGAACCCGATGTTACAGTTTATCATAAATTCGCTTTATTTCTCAGCCTTCCCAGTTAAAGTCAGGGGGCGGGACTAATACTGCTTTAGACATACAGTAAACAAGGTAATTGGTTTGTAGTTAAGTGTGCGGATTAAGCAATCAGATATGAAGTTTAAATACTTCATGTATGCCAGTGTTTGTCAAACCTGGTCCTCAAGGCACACTGACTTGCATGTAGACGTTTCCCTGCTTCAACATACCCCATTCAGATGATTGCAATTCAGCAAAAGCCAGTTAATCAGCCATCAATTGAAATCATGTGTGCTGAAGCAGGGAAATGCAAGGCAGTGTGCCTTGAGAACCATGGTTGAAAAACACTGATGTATGCAATTTATTTTAAGAGATTTAACAATTAAATTCCGCATTTAATATTTACCAAATTTATATTTATTCAGTTGTCCAGATTTAATAGCCATATTTTCTAGTTTTGAATTTAAATTTTATTAAACCACAATGGCATGCATGTGGAAATAACCAGCACCAGATTTTATACTTGACAGCCAAAGTTAGAATAATCACCCTTCCTGTTGGTCATAAATACAAAGGGATTCTTGAGATGACCTCTAGAAAAAAGGAATAATTAAAAAAATACTATAATTTATTGCTTCAAAACATAAAGACATACAATTAAAAATGTTTTTATATGTTAGGTTATGTAGACCCTTTAGTTCTTCACTCTCCATCCTACTTGTAAGACAAGAACACATTTAAACGTATCCACTTGTTGCAAAAACAGACCCCTGACCTGGAGGTAGCAGTAGACCTTTTTGTGGTTGTGAGCTGTTTCACAAAAAACTTTTACTTTGAAAAAGAAAATTAAGGACAGGCTCAGAGGTCACTATAAGGACTATGTACTTGTATCCCTTCTGGTGTATGAATACCTTGAGAGCCCCAGTAATGAGCTGAAGAGTTTTCCTGGGGTGAGAGATGTCTCTTCAACCACCCTCTTCAGGCTGCAGGAGGTTGCTCCTGCAGCCTGATCTCTGATAAGACATCAGGGGTGTCAAACTCCAGTCCTCAAGGGCCACTGTTCTACAGTTTTTAGAAGTGCCACTGGTACAAAACACTGGAATGAAATGGCTTAATTACCTCCTTCTTGTGTAGATAAGTTCTCCAGAGCCTTGCTAATGACCTAATTATTCTATTCAGGTGTGGTGCAGGAGAGGCATATCTAAAAGTTGCAGGGCAGTGGCCCTCCAGGACTGGAATTTGACTCCTGTGGGATAGATGGATAATCTGTGTTTCCCTGTGGCAAAAATCTGGAATGGTCAATAAGATTTTTATGACACATGCCAAGCATGACTGGTGGTCCAGTTTCTTTGCTTTGTAACCATTTATTCATCCCAGTAAAAATGTAGACAAAGTAGTAAAGTAAAGGCGGAAAGTGAGAACACAAGCATGTTTACTTAAGACCTTCAAAGCAAGCCAAATTTGACAAGACAAAAAGCCACTTAAACATGACCATATAAAAATTAAACACTTTACAGATTTACATTAAAAAAAAAAGCATACAAAAAGGTAATGTTACTGCAGCAGAAATTTAAACTGTGCCTTATAGCCTTACAGATGACCTGGCCAAAAACAAAAAAAAATGATCAAGTTTAGTGAGGAAGAGAAATTTTGGTTTTAAAATGTCCATGTTGTGTTCTGAATCAATGTGACAAACATTTCATTTTCTCTTTGACAAGCTTCGAGGGGAACCTTTTAGTAAGTCTCTGATTTTCAGATACGTTCCAGTGGCTTCAGCTACTTCCGTGTATTCAGGAGTGTCTTCAAATTGAACAATGCCAGCTGCAAATTTGCTCCTATGAGGAACAGCTATGATCTTCTCAGGACTAAACAAAACATCTCCAGCCCCGTCATTTGGGATCTCTGCATTTGGGCTGTCAGGGCTGTCATCTTGGAGTCTGACAGACTCTACATCGGGGCTCTGAGGACTTTCGTCCTCTACTTTTATGGGCCGATAGATTGGAGTCGAACTCTCTTGTACAGCCGGTTTCTTTTGATTCTCACTGTCACAGCAAGATTCCGCAGGTCTCACCGTGTCTACCGTCTCATCAACATCTTCCATTTCCGTGTCAATGTGTGCTGGTGTGGAAGCAGTGGGCGAACTGGAAACAGGTGTACCTAAAGCCGGTGTCTCACTGTCACTATTCGTGGCTGTGTCAGCATTTTCCAGAGCCGCCCAGATCAACCTCTGCTGCTCTTCTAGTTCCTCCAGAGTCAGATCGTCTTCTGCTGCCTCGACAGTTTCATCTGCTAGCTGCACTTCCCGTCTCTGCAGAGCTGGAGAGCCGTTGGTGGGAGTTGGTGGAGGCGTCCCTTTAGGGAGAGGTGGGCGAGTAGGCGTGGAGGGAGGAGTGCCCAGAGGTAATGGAGGAGGTGAGCTGTAGCAAGGGGAGCCTGGAGGTAGGGGTGGTTGGAACTGGAAGTCACCAGATCGATATGAATATGGTGTCCCTGGATCTGGGGAAAGCACAATGGAATGACTATTATTCTGCATTTCAAGTTAAGTTTCAATAAGACATAAGTGAACATCAATTCTGGGAAATGTTGCAGTACCTGATTCAATGTCCATATCCGAGCTTCTGTCTGAGTTTTGATCTGGGCTAGACTTAGTCTTCTTCCTGAGATGAGGGGATGAGTCGAACTCTTGTCGCCTTTTGTTGCAGGAGCCACCAGGCTGTTGGCAAAGAAAACTGAGATTTTAGGGCTCTGATCAAGCAGTGCAGCCAAAAACAAGTTCCTCACAAAGTCAATAATGTTTTCCAATTCAGAGTATAGCTGAACAGTACATAAAAATGTATCAGGTAAGGGTTTCATATCAGGCAATATCGATGATTATTGATTAGGTTTTTTTATTTGAATATCTGAAATACTGCTAAACCGGTCACATCACCTCTCCGGTTTTATCCACAATTTGTTTTTAAGTTGTTGCACTTCTTCTCTCCTTTCACGCCACATCGTTGTTTTTCCATTTTTAAGCAGCTATGAGGCACGATGGCGAGACCTGAAACTGCTGCTGTGCAAGCTACTCAACAGGTTGTTGCTAGGTAACCATAGAGCGAGTGAGTTGCTAGGTAACTGATGAGTGAGTAAGTTAGTTAATGTCATCAACCTTGCTTAACTGGCTATGAGATGGTAAGCAGCTAAAGCCTT
This sequence comes from Xiphophorus maculatus, assembly GCF_002775205.1. NCBI lineage: Eukaryota > Metazoa > Chordata > Actinopteri > Cyprinodontiformes > Poeciliidae > Xiphophorus > Xiphophorus maculatus. The sequence goes on from NC_036454.1 coordinate 16,997,773, forward strand.
TTCGCTGCCTACATCTCCCAGGATGCTCTGCAGCTCTGGATCAGATTTCAGTGAAATTACTGAACATTCTAACTGACGTTAAAGATCACGTGTTTACCGTGATATATGTGATGATTTATCATCCAGCCCTATCAAAGAGTCTTCCTTTTAAAAGCTTTATGCTATTGGTGTCCTTATGTTGTAGAAAGTTGATGCAGACATTGCATGAAAACGTACAGAAGAACTGGATGATTTGATATTGTTGAGTTTGGACATAAGGAATGAAAAGTCAAAACTGTAAGCATTACCTTAGGGAAGTTATTGGACAGGTAGGCTGCATAGTTTTGCTTCATGTGGCTGGTCTGCATTGGAATCGAACCATAATGCATAAACTCCTGTAAATCAGACAAGAATATAACTTTTTAAAAATGCAGAGCAATTACACCAGATCTATCCCAAACTTCCAAATTTAATAAAACTATGCAGTCAATGCAATAATGGATATCTAGAATAGAGTTGTTGTTTTTTTTTCAAATTCAAGACTATAGTACCTACAGATTTTTAAAAAATTAGCGCTCAGTATATAGCGTTTGGTTTGAAATGTACTTACATCTTTAGTTTGATGTGCAGGCACATTAAAGCCAGGGAAATCCACCAGTTTGGAAACATCGTAAGAAACGTTTTGTGAAGTGCTGCCGACATCATCATTTGATACTACAAAAACAGGAGAAAAAACTTTGTGACAAGGTCCAAATTTTGTGCAACCAAAATACATGTTAATTTTATTGAAGAAAAAAAAAAAACAGACGGAAAACATGATTACAAACAGAAAACATACCATTTCCATCATAGAGTGATAAGCCAGAGTCTTCCATCTCTGCCTCTTTGAGCCAACCTGGTGGATAACCCAACTGCCTCATCCGATAAATTAGAGGAGGGAGGGTGTTACCGGCTACTCCCAGTGCTGCTAAAAGCTCCTCGCTGTTTAGAAATTAAAATGAAACATAATTCATTCATAAATATAAACAAATATGCGCTGTCTGATTTTACTGGACGTTGTGTGTGATCGTTGTTTCTTTTGGTTTGCACAAATTATCAATCCTACCTTAAGACTCCAGGTTTGAATTTTCCGAAGCGCTCCTCGACTTCATCAGCATGGTAACGCTGGTTGCTCTGAGTGACCTGGCTTGAGTTCTGATTAAATGCTTTTCTTCTTTCACTTATCGCAGCCATATCTTTAGGCTAGGGAGGGAACAAAGTATAAATGCAGAAAGTTAAGTAGTGGTTTTCCATGTTGAGAGTTTTACTTGGATTTCTGCCATATTAGTAGCTCCAGTCGAGTACCTGGGGACAATCCCTGAGCTGATGAGCGCTGGAGCCACAGTTGAAACACATAGACTTGGGTCTGTGAAAATAATCATGCCACAAATGTAAGCATTTTAGTAGACGAATTTGAAAACTTTAGAAATAATTTAAGTCTTTTACCTTTTGTTTTTAATTTCCATTTCTAGTCCATCTGTTCCAATAACTTGGTTATAAACCTGCTGGTAGCTGTGCAACAGTTCAGGAAGGTGTACTACTTTTTAAAACATTTTTTTTATCAAATATACTTTGATACAACAGTTTAAAGATATTTGGTGAATAGTCATCTATTGCTTTTTTTCTGTCTTAGGTTTTTCTTGAAACCCAAATGACATCCAAAGCATCTAGAAATAAGCTGAATAAAATCCCTGGGAAAATTGCTAAATAAACCATTTCAAAGATACGTTGGAACGTCCCATCCATCAGTCAACTGGGGGTTTTCATTCACCAGAGGCTGTCCAAGTTTGTCAACACTGAAGGTAGAAAAATATAAAACACTCCCAACAACCTAAGAGACAAAATAGTACAATAATATAAAATTCTCCTTTTCTTATGACAGCATGTTCTGCATTATGTGGAGATAAATTTAGGCACTTACTTTAAAGGCTTCTGTTGTAGTTCTCACACTACTGGAAGACAACTTATCAGGATCTTCATCCAACGCAAAAGCTGAATTCTTCAGAAAGTGAAACATGTTTCAGTGGAAGTTTATTTAAAGGGATATGTCTGGATTTTTAAAGTAAAGTTAAAAAGGTTAAAAGCAGCCAACATTTCCCCTGCAGTAGATTATCATTTCAGCATCTTCATTTAGCATAAATCTGTATTAGTTGGACTATGAGACTGAAACTAATGGCTTGCAGTGACACCTGAGATGCACCAAAAGCCAAATTGACTTTTGGTGTATAAACAACTCCAAAGTCAAAAATGTCATGGCGGTTTATACAAGTGCTACTTTATGAGCCTTTAAGTCGTTGGCATGTTTGCATTGGGCTGTAATTTGAAAAGCCAATGATTATTTACACAGTAAATTATTTACATAATATGAAACATGCCAAAGTTGGAACTAGTAGAGCAAAGTAATTGGTTTGCAAATTAACTACATTTCCAATAAGCACACATTTAAAGACATGTCCCTACAAAACTCTGGCACTTGTTTCACAAAGATTAATATGTGGTTTCAACAACCTGGTTCAAGCACAGAGAACACCCTACATTGTAGTTGGGCTACAACCAAACAACAAGAAAACAACTTTGGAAGAAGCCCCAGACTTAACACACTGTATTTGCATTTTGTTGTGATAGGTAATTTATTAGTTTATGACATCTCTGTTTTCATCCGTGACTGGAGTCTGAAACAGAATATAGCCTCTTAAACATATACAAATGCACACAAAAAATGATTGCCAAGTAAATTTATAAGCAAATTAAAGGCAAATTAAATTACATTTTACATTCTATATCTATAAGGCTCAAAGATATTCCTGGTCTGACCATGACACAAAGGCAGCCAACTGTCTGTATTCCTCCTTACGATGATCCTAAAACTCAAGCCTGGTGATGTTTGCCCCTAAGATGAAGGTGCAGCTATTGTGGTTTTCCTTTGAAAGTGTAAAAAATAATAATCATCTGTGAGAAATACTTTACTTTTGCCTAAGAATGCATTTTGAAAAGTCACACCATTAACCCATGCAAAGCAAAATGGCTTGCAGGAAAAACTTTGATATTAAAATGGATATGCTGATTTACCACAGGTAAGATATCGACGGCTTATAACTCTCTAGCATAACCACACTTTAGAAATCCCTGGACTATCCCTTTAAAACACAATTTTGAAAATACAATAAATTTCTAGGTAAATACCTGCGGTTTCATGTGAAACACTGATATCTTCTTTTCATTGTCTGGTTTCTGGTGCTTCAAAATTACACTGCAGACGCAATCTTCGATTTCTTGGCGACATTGTCTTGAAGAGAAACATTATTTAGTATTCATTTTTCCCACCTTTGTTTTGAGCTGTTCAATCTGAACACAAACCTTTTTGTTTCATTAAAATGTCAAAATGCATCTATTGGCTAACATCTACAGAAGCCACCAATCATGCAAAGGAACATAGACTCTACATCTATTTTTTTTCCAGTAAATATTATTTAAAAGTACAGACATAACCAAAAACACACAACTGTTGGTTTCTCCTTGACTGTTTCCCATCTTACTGAGCCCCTCTGAACGGTGCAACATTGAACTTACTTTGATATAATATTGTTGGCGAAGAGGATCTGAAGAAGTGGCCCGTCGATGTTTACATCTCCCACTGTGATGCCGCTGTAAAGGCAGGTAGAAATAATGTGCCTTTAGTTAGGTTTCGTTTTAACTAAAGTGGACACACTCAGGTTTACAATTAGAAGATTACCTCGGTCGTGTCAGGATATTGAGCTTCCGTCTTAACACTTTATGTGAGCTAAACGTTAAAGAAATAGAGAGAGACAGCGAAAACAATTGCATATTTTACAGCTCGAGAGCTTGCAGTTGGGGCTAATGATAGCAAACATGCTACACTGACGCAAGGATATTCTCCTCAGAAAGCCTCTCGATGTTATCTTCACACTCCTCCAGCCTGCTCCGGAGCTCGCTCGCCTCTTCGTTTTCTCCATCGTCCTCTGTGAAGTGAATGTGTCTTGAGACCGGTGGAGCAGAGTCCTCCAGTTGCTGGAAAAGCTCACTGTCTCCGAAATCAACTTCGGCCATTTTTAGCCTTTCAGCGCTAAACGGAAGTTCAGTAATGAAACGAACCATTTTGTGCGTTCATTGGTTATTTCCCTGTCACGTGTTTAGGAACTAGATTCGCTCATTTAATCCCACAGTCATGTATTTCAGGTTAACAGACGTCAAACAATGTGAAACAATCTTGTTTTTTCATCCATTAATAATAGAAAGTCAAATTAAACGCTTAACAGACTACACACAGTGCAAGTATCTAATTCTAATGGTTGCTAAGGCTATCAGAGCAAACTGCTATGGGTCTCTGGGTAGCAATGCATGCCACATTATTCAGAATTTTGTTTAAAAAAATTTGACAAAAAAAAGTTGATTCATGTTTGTCTGCTGTATCCGTAAAATATTATCTTCCAGTTGGTGGCGGTAGTGCGTCAAAACATCCATTGCTAACCACCATTAAACAAGTAGAAGAAGAAAGAACGGCATCCTGCCCGCCCGCCAGAAAGAAGAAGAAGAAGAAGAAGGTAAACATACAATTGATACGCCACATAATGCCAGCGTGAGAAAAACTATTTATTTGCTTGTAATTATGTCAAGCTGTTCACCTGCCCCGTTAGCTTTACCGCAGTGGGAAGGAGGCTGTCGGAAAATTCGTTTTATTTGCTTAGTGAATCCAACATCGTTCAGATTGAGCAGCTGTCTGCAGGTAAAATCTTCTGATCTTGTCGCTTAATTTGATTAAGATTTAGTTAAAGTCAATATCTAAACTTTAAATTTGTGTTACAGTTGTCAAACACACATGTTTATATTAACTGCAGTCAAATAACATAATTCCGTGTTTCGTTTCCTTTATGCCAGGATTCGGTAATTCCACTGTATTTAGGAGCTGATCTCCTGTCCAATACTGACATCCGGGTGGAAAACCATCCCAGGTACCATGCCAAGTTTGCCAAGAAAGGACTTGCCACTAAAGTACACTTTTCCTCAGGTAAAATGTTTTACTGATCATATTAAATTCCAATGGGAATCTCAACACCATGGCTATTGCAGTGTGGGCTATTATTATCTTACTGTATTTAACCTATTTTATTGTTGTGTGTTTGTTGCAGCTTTCAGATTCCAGGGATTGAGGGTTCCTGCTGCAAATAACAGCTTGTGGTTTTACAGCATTCAAGGACTTTTCCGCTTAGCCTTTGAAATATACAATAAGCAAGAGCAGCTTGCAGTGTTGGAGAATTTCCAGGTACAAATGCATGCACATTAACCTGATTATATTAGATTATTTTCTACAGTTTTGGTCATAATTCTACGTAAACTAAAAAGTGAGCCATTTCTTTGAAACTACCTGAGTATCTTTCACCAAATATAAGTTGGGATATGTTTATATTTGAACCTGTGTAGCTTAGAGAAAATCTGCAGTGTCTTTAGATGTTAGTATTAAAAATAATTAAAAGCCCAAAATTATATTTACGGTACTTAAGGATAGGAGTATGTACATTTCTTACAAGATATGCTTGTGTAGATTCTCAGTTGTTTTGGATGTGACACTCCTCGGGAAGTGGACTTTTCTTGTTTCCTGAAGACGTTTCATGTCTCAGCCAAAAGACTTCTTTAGGGGTGAAACATCTTCAAGAAACAAGAAGAGTGGCTTCTGTGTCATCTGACTCTTACTGGACATGTTTAATATATAATTCAGATTGTCTTTTCGTCGCAGGATGTCTGGAAATCACAGATAAACAAAAGCCCACTGGAAATGAATTACAGCCTCAATCTGCAGCTTGACAATCCAGCGTCTCCAAGCGTGGCTGACAGAGATTTGGAAATACCTGGACATGATTTTAGCCAAATTAACGGGAACGTCACGCATGCATCTGCTGAAGACACAGCTGATACAGCAGCAGATCATGATTATTGTACTTTCACCAAACAAAGCTGCCAAACTGAGCAGATCCATCCCGCTGTAGCTGCTCTCAGAGAAAAACTGCACCACTTGGATGACCAACTCCACTCTCCCCCTCAAAGCCGCACAGATCGCCTGGAAACTATGTTGCTGCTCTTAGAGAAGATTGATCGATACATGACTGGTAGCCTAGATGAAAAGGATGCGACTGACGCTGTGTTAGCACTACTGAACGCTGAAGACTGGAGTAAAGACTCTGTGTATTCGAGTTACATGCTTACTTGTATAGGACGGTGGCTTGGACAGCAGTTTCATGCAGCCAACAGCAGCATCAGCCAGAAAGTAGAGAGTTTTAAAGTTCAGCACATCGAACAGATCAGTGATTTACCACCTGCAGAGGAGCTGGCTGCAGAACTGTTTCCAGAGGCTATGCAGACACTGCTGCTGCACTGGATGGGCTTGTGTGATGAGTCGACTGAAGGAAAGAGACGCAGCGAATATCCAATCCTGCTTCTTATTCTGGAGTTCGCAAACCATAACCTCATTACCGGTGTCGCTCACGTGCTCTACTCAACTCTTATATGTAAATGAGAGAGGATTTCCATAGAGCTACCAACATAATACCTGCACAACTCTTATAGATGGCATTTTTGTGTAAATCACTTCTGTCGAAAGGATAAATAATTGCAGGATCATTGTAGGTTATAGTTTTGTTTATCAACTGTCTATGAAAACATTTCATTCATAGAAATACTTTACTGTTGTTTAGAACATAACTTGATTTTGGCAAAACATAAGTTGCACCTATATGGTCATTTGTTTTGTTATTTTGCATCAAAGAATAGGAAGTAATTTTTCCAAGTCCCAGAGTTTTGCATTAGCCCACAATAATTGTCCTCAAACTCTGCTTTATTTGAATACTTATCCTAATATTGTAATATTAGGATAATATTACAATATTGTATGAAGGGATAATACACAATATTAGGAGAAAGTGGGACTTATTTAAGTCTTGTTGCACTGACTTAAATAAACAAATACTCAACTAAACCATATTCATGTCTTTTTGCATTGGATTAATTGTAAACATAGTCCACAAAAGGTGAGTAATCTGTGCTGCTCCTGCTTAGAAATTTAAAAAAAAAAAAAAATCTCAATATGCTTTTATTGAAAAATTTGCATCTGTCTACATCTGCTCATTTGGCAAAGAAACAAAACAGTGTTGTTCATCAAGTGGTTCTAAAACATTTTATACTAAATTGAACCATAAACATCACCATATTTTAGAGGCATGGGGCACCTGAATCCATGGCACTTTATTCAACAACACAGTTTAAGTAAATGGTCTTTTACTTTATGTAACTCTTTATCAAGTCCAGAGAACTCCAAAGTGCTTCACACTACATTTATTCACAGACTGATGGTGGCGAGCTACTGGAAATCAGCCAGTTATTCCAGTTCTGCTTTTCTTTGGGATATTATCTGGGTTGACTAATGGTTACATTTTAGTTATTTAGTAACCTTTTGAAAAAAAAAGAAACATCTAGTAGTAGCTTTACTGTACCCTACTTTTTACTTCTACTTGACTGATATTAGTTTGAAGTACATTTACTTGAGTACAACTTATAGTTACCTCACTCAGTGAAGAACAAACCTGTTCATAAACATGTGCTCATATATCAATGACCATTACTTTTTTCCCCCAAGACACAGTAATGTAGGAGAATCTGCTGTTTGGTCAACAAATATAAAATAGAGGCTCAGAACTGTTCAAAGGACAATGTATCATTCACCCATGACATCAATGCAACACATTATCAACTGAATGTGGTTTTGTAAAACACAAAGTGATGCATGAAACCGTTTTCAACACAAAATTTATTATATGAATGAGTGAAACATTTCAAACTCATTTCTATCCAAAGCAGTCAAGGAGACAAGTGTTTATAACAACCCATGATTGATTTTCCCCAATGACAAGTGAAGATGGGGAATTCCGAAAATGCTACTGTGTCCTTTGCTAAATGAATGTAAACAGCATCAACTTAAACCACATCGTACTCAGACAACCACACATCAATATATTTGTTTTTCATAAAAAAGAATCACATTATTAAAAGGAAATATCTACTTCACCTTCGCAACCACCAGTCAAGATAACGCCTCCTTTTTCGCCGCAGACGGAAAGATTAATAAATGCTGAGACAAACTCAGCGTCTTACTATATACACGTTACAATTTATGAGGCTTTTGTCTATAAATAATATACAGATTCAGAGCAACATCCATGCAAGCTCGAGGGCTGGCAATGAATTATGTGATGAGATGAGGACGAGTGCCGAGGTTTGGCACTAGATGGAATCCATCCCACGAGAGAAAGAGGAGGAAAAGCCAAGTCCCATTCCTCTCTGGGTGTGTGTCTGAGATCGAGCCATCTCGTACTGAACATCGAGGTTCTTGAACATCTCCTCTTGCTTCTGAAGAGTCTTTAAGCCTTCATCGTTGAGTTGTTTGGTAGCTTCTGCATCATCCTCACCCTGCAAACACACAAAGGGTAAAATATCCTTTTACTCTAAACTAAAACTCAAAAAGTGGTTAAAATATGAAAGAAAGTAAGAGGTTTACCTTAATGCCCATTAGCTTGCGAAATTTAACATTCTGGTCCTTGTTTCCAAAGTTTAGTTTCTCCCACAACTCAGCAGTTTGTGACTTTTCCTTAGAAAGTACAAAACCAAAATATAAGTATTTTGGTAAGCAATCGTTGTCAAATATATTCACAAGTTTCCAGAAAAACAAACGTACCCCGTCCTTCTTCCCCTGCCATAGCATTTTCCTCTTTTTCTCCTGTTCTGCAAACTTCATGGGGTTGACAGCAGACGGGTTGTAGTAACTGGGCACAGCGATGCCAGTCTCTGCGAGGGTTTTAGCTTGAAGCGCTGCCATCTGTGCAGCCATGGCAATCTGAGGAGTGACCTGCGTCCCAGAGGCCAGAAGGGCGGCCACGTTCAGGCCAGGGTTCGAGGCAGCCGCCGCAGCAGCAGCTGCAATGGGGGCGGCCACAGCTGAGGACAGAACGATGAGCTTTAGCACCAGAATCTGAACAGAAAGATAAACATTGTGAACACTTACTCAGCAATAATACATCACCTGCAGCCATTTCCTGCTGTTGCTGCTGCTGTTTCTCCAACATTTCTTTCTCTTTCTGCTCTTGTAGTTTCTTGGCTCTCTCTAGTCTGGAAAGAAAAATCAAAAAAACATTGACCTAATTTTCTCTTTTGTTTAAATTAAATCACATGATTCTCGAGTCTGTATAAGAACTACACGCACAGAAGCCTCAGAACAAACTTTGCTCAATTAACAAAAACATTCCTTTACCTTCTGGCTAAAGCCTCTTGTGCATCCATCGCTGTGTTTCGCCCACGGAAGACCAGTGGACTAACAGACCTGCTTAGACTCTTTCTGTGCACTTTTTCGACCCTCTTCTTTCGCTCCCTGAAGCAATAATTAATGGAAAATTAGGAAGAATAGTTTGGGTACCTCCACTCTCCTGCCCAAAATTGTAAAAGTTACAATAAATAATTTGATTTTAGAACACTCACTTGCTTTTGCTACGACTTCTGCTGTGGTGACGATGTTTGGTTCTGGAACCTGAACGAGACCTGGCTTTCTTCTTCTTGTCCCGGCTGCGCGATCTGGACCGCCGCTGATCCCTGCTTTTGCTGTGATGCAGTCTGCAGTAAAAAATAAAAATAAACAAATTGCTGTATATAAACTGTAAACAAACACAAATCCAAGAGATTACACAAATACAGCCATAATTTTATTAGAGTTGCCACTAAAGATCATTTATTCTATCGATTATTTTGTTGACTACTTGATTAGTCGGATAGGTTACTTTAGACCTAAACCTGCCAGTGATATAAACAATTAAGGGCTTAACTGCATGGCCCTAGCAAAGTTCATTAACTGTCAGAATAAACTGAAAAACATGGTGAAAGAGGAAGTCTGGCACCATGGTTTTTGTATGTTTCCACTATAATATCCACATCAAATATTATTTATTTTATTTTGCAGCAGTAAATCACAAAGTCTTTCTAACAGCAAACAAGCAGTTGGTTTTGTCTCAAACATGACGTTCCGTTCAGAGACAGTTTGTAACTCACAGGAAATATTTTGGGTGAAGAAAAAACAAATCCATAATCCATAGCATTTCTCTCTTCTCTGTCACAAGACAAATCGCATGTGAAAAGAGCTTATCAGTCGGACTAACCTCTCTCTTGAGTGTGACCTGGACAAGCTCCGCCCCTTCGAAGACTTCCTTTCCTTCCGCCTGGATCGGTCCTCTCCGTTCTCTGCTGGATGTCTCTCCTGCTCTTGATGATCGTCTGATTTTCTGTGAGATTTTGATGGCTTCTCTGAATCCCTTTTTCGTGCCTGTTTTAAGAAGAAGTTGTCTCTTTCAGGAAAATAGTGCAACAAAAAGAGTTAGTACCATGGCTTAGAGCAAAAGGTTTGTAAAAAAAAAAAATCTGACAAGACGAATTGACCTTGTCATTTCGAAACCCATCTTTAAAAAACAACAACATAATTCTCAGATCATGACTGTATAAGTGGGTATTTCTGAGTATGCACTATTTTGGCTGCACTGATAAGGAGACCAAAGAATAGCAACAGTAACAAATGAAGCCAGCATTTCTGGAACTTTTTGCTAGATTTGATGACGTGCATGCAAATGTTAAATTCTGACTATCAAGGCAGAAACTTCGAATTAGTGCTAAAAATCCATTAACAATTCAATGACACCTAAACACTCTGAACTGGACCAACTTAAAGGTTAAAATAGGGATGGGCATCCAACTGATTTTGTGTTTAAGTTTAAAGCATTTTGAGATTCAGTGAATGCCCATTCCTAGCTGCAAGAGATGACAGAGTTAATGCCACTTTTTCTACAAACATTGTGAGACAAATAGGAGTTTGAATGGCAGATAGTTACCTGTCCCAGTAGTAGGCATATTATTTTGCTATGTCAGCAGGGTCCTCTGTTCAGTCTCTTCGTGCATTAGCACGCTGAGTATGATTTATTGTAGAAATGTTATCATGTGATCTCCACACAGGATTTAACAAAAATAAAAGAAAAAAAGAAGCTATTTTTCACCAATTTATATGTTTACAATAATCACAGATATCCAAGGACACAAGCTTCCTGCGATACATGTGAGCATTAAGAGGGCAAAAAATATCCTTTTGACATGAGCCTGTAGTCCTTTTTTTTGTTCTGAGCTTTTCTATCATACAAATGTTGAACTTAGGCACCAAATACTCACCATGACCTAAAACTAGCAACTATGGTGCTTTACAATCAAATTAAAAATGTTTTTCATTAAATTAAATGAATATATTAATTACCTCTTTGCTCCTGCTCCGACTTCGTCTGTATTTTCTGTCACCTAGAAAAGACAGAACGCAGTTTTCCCAACTGATCAGAATATAAATAAGGGAACCCATTTGGCAACAATTGCATAACAATCCCACATACAGAATGGCTTTGAGGGGAATAGACAACTATGTAACATGCTTACATAACAATATATTTTAAGTAACTTTAGGCATTTAAAAAAAACTTTATTGATAATATTTTGGAATCTAATGGCCAGCTGTGTAAAACCTTTCTAGTAGAGACTATGTACCTTTTCTAAGCACTTACGTTTTCGTTCCCTGGAACGTGACCTTGACCGTGAATGGTGATGTTTGGAGAATCGGGGAGACCTAGAAGATTCCATGCTGTGCTTTCTTCTGTGATGAACTGGAGAACCTGATCTGTTCAACTCTGCAGAGTCGTCGCTTGCCTGAAACAAATGGGTCGATAAGTAAAACCAGCAGCAGATCAATCTATTTACATAGAATAGACTCCAGAGTAATACAGTAACCTAAAGTGCTGACAGAACAGAAATAATGGCAGTACCGTAAATATTAAAGGGTTTGCTTTGCTCTTATCACTCTCTTTATTTTACTTGAGTTTTTCATCATAATCAGCTTCTGTGATATTTTGAAATATTTAATAATCTTAACTAGGCCATCATCACTGTCTCACGCTAAATCTCAAAATTTCAGTCTACTAACTCATCTGCCGGATTAAAAACCTGCCAGATTCCACTAAAAATGGAAAATACTGGAACCACCAATTTCAACTCTTATTTAAAATTTTTAGATTAAGATTTGGACTTGACATAGTGTTTTATTTAAAAACAAACACATGCTGAACACAACTTTGTTTTCATGCAGTTGATTCTCTGTTTCTGTTTGTTTAATTGACTGACAACAGCATAACAGGGCCGTTAATAATTATGGGTGGGTTATATTAACCAAAAACGCAGAATATTAAACGCATTATTGAAATAAAACTTTTTTTTTTTAAAGTTTGGGTCACAAACTATCAAACTTTTCCATCTGAATTTAGTGACATGACTCCAAAACTTTCAGCCTTTAAAATGTCTTAAACATTTAAATTTCAGGCTGCATACACAGTCTTAGTATCGATTTAGAGTTTTTTGGGGTGCCCTTTTATATGAATTAATTTGTTTAGACAAACAAATACATAAAAGAAACTGTCAACACACCTATTTAATGGATAACAAATGTCCAGATTTTAGTCCAATATGACACATTCACTAAAAATAAAATCCATTATCTCAAAACACACATCATGAACATATTACAGGTACTAAGCCTGTTCCAGCTAGCGGTACGGTGCGTATTTATTTAGACCTGAATGGCGTTTTATTAGGCTAACTTTACAGTTGCAGCCAGAACAATTACATATTTAAGTACACAACTCAATGCTGTACATTTTAGCGTGTGCTAATTGGCTGGTTCACTTAGTTTCAAAGCCGTAATTTGGGAAAGAGAAGTTAAATATGTGCTAACAGCTCATATTTTTTTTCTATAGCCAGTAGCCATGATGTCGCTAGGCTAACAACCATCGACCGTCGCCATCTTTAAGAAAAAAAATCTGCACCACATAGTACATTTTTACCAATATTTTTTGTTAAAACCGCTTCTGTTGAGCACATATCAATGTAGTTGATGTATTAGTACTTACCGACATAATCCGGGGTCACCAATTTATACGGAATAAATCCTTTTTGAAGCGGTTCAACGCAAAACGGTAGAGGACTTTACTTCCAGCCAGGTCGATGTGTTCCTCAGCTAGCTACTGTGCTGGGTTGCCAGTTTGAACCGTAAATATGCTTTCATTGCACTAAAATCGTCAGTGTTGTTAAAGAATGCATAGAAACGGGATCATTGGAAATGTTTAAAACATATTTTTGCAAATAATATGGATATAAATATACTGGGTATTTATTCCATTGACAAAACGAATAAAATAAGTCCTTAAAAAACCGCTGAAAAGGTTTTTGCATTTGAGCACTAATGCCCTTCGACAGCAGTGTTTGACATAATACGTCTAATTTATTTTTTATAATGCTGTTGTATGTCAAGGTAAACTGATTAGATGGAGACTAAAAAAAAAGTATTGGATGTAATGAAAAAGTTACTTTTGTAAATACAACTGTGTAAATCAAACCTGGCAACGCGGAATGGGCGACATTGCTTTTTTTACCCTGTAACGATTTCAACAGGCTCAAATAAGGCTTCACATTAATTATATTTTTAAGCGAATCCCCTTTGATATATTTTAATATATACGTTAAACACATTCAAAATTAAAGTCTGTGTCGTTGTCTGGATAATGAACTAATGTCACTATTAAATAAGCATTGCTTTTCGTGAGCTGTTTGAGAAGATGTACCTGGAAGACAAAACGCAGGGTCAAAAACCAAAAGTAACTGCTAACGACTATACAGCGACCCGCCAAATTCTAAAGCTAATGTTGTGGACTCGTGTTGATGCTGTACTTCAGTCCTAGAAATAACACGCACAGCGATCATTCGCCGCTAACGTCTACATATCCCACCGGATAAAAGACGACGGCGTTGATATGAACGCCTGCTCTCAATCGGTTTCCAAGTTTATCGCTGAGGTTTGTGTTATCGTCAACATTCACTTGGATTAGTAGAGGGTCGGCTAGTGTACGGAACAGTTCGAGGCACATATTTATATATATTTTTTTCATATTTTGTGACAGTTTTAAGAAATGGCGACGTGGAGTGACGTTGAGCTTCTGACCAACGAAGATACAAGCACGGTCCGCCTGGAGAGCGTGTCAGGAGAGGAGCATGGAAGCGGCTTGTATCAGGTTGACACGTTGGTCAAAATATCCTCCTCCGATAAGGTAATTAGTGCAAGTATTTGCACTACAAGAACTTGGGCATGATTTCTTCAAGTCCTTGTGCTTTGGTTATTCCTTATACACTTTTGACCAGGGGCGTAGCTAAGATTATTTGCTTCCCATCAAGAAGGGTTCCACTCACCCTAAAATGGATTTACGTTATTAATTTAATTTATTAAGTGTAATTTTTGGGAGCTCTAAATATAAATCATATTGATCTTAATAAGGTTTTTAAGTCTTTAGTTGAACTGAAAAAAACTCTGACTTTTCTACATTGCAGCCTACCATTTTTTGATATGATTTATTAGGAATGCTTTTTGCAGGTTCCTGCAGATCCCCGGCTTTTATCCTTCGGTGCTTCCAATTGGAGTATTGTTGTCATTGACAAGACGGTGATCCTATTTGATCAGAGCTATCAGACCATTCTTCTCCTTCTCCACTTTGGTAAATCATTACTTGGTTTCTTTTACCAGATCAGTTAGCAAAAATTAGAGTTGTTCACTTTCTGTTGAATTTAAAATTAAATAACTGTCTCACCGCATTTGGTGTTAAGATCCTAAAAAGTAAAATGTCCCAATCAAAATGAGTAGGTCAGAACTCAAAGAAAACTATAAAGCCTGACTATAATTAGTTTTTGTTGTTGTTGTTGTTTTTTTAGAGACGGATGTGGATGCAATTGATGTTTGCCTTGATGGACGATTTTTGGTGGTCTGTGAAAGAAATGGAAACCTTCATTTGATCTATGTTCCACACAAAATAATCCTCTTTACCAGAGTATGGGAGTTTGTATTTCTAATGTGGTTATTGAGTTAGAACATATTTTTATATGTAATGGATTTACATTAAATATCACCAACTAATTTGACAATGACATTTTTGTTTTTATATTTCTGCCTCAAAAAAACAACTAGAATCTGTCTTTTTTTTGTCTCTCTCCTCTCAATTTTTCTTTCTATGTTTTATCTCTGTGCCTTGTGTTTGAAATTTGCAGGCTTTGGTTCAAAAACCATCAAGTGAAGACAAGAAAACCTACCGCTATCTCATCCTAAATGAGGACCAGTCATCTTCTGGTAAAGTTTTTATAGTATTTTGAGCAGAATCTCTAATGGACAGTTTGTATTTCTTGTAATTTTGTGAATATTTTGGCACTAAGTGATATATATATGTTTTGTTTCTTGTGACAGGGATGTATCATGTCTTTCTTCTTATTAAGGATGGATTTTTCCACATTTCAAACCTTGCTTTGACAAAGATAGAGACAGGTATTTAATTTTTATGTTGGATTATATGCAGTGTTTATTTGGAGCCACTCTTTAAATACAGTAAACTACATTTTATCCTTTTACTATGAAAGCATGTGAAAATATGGACGTGGGAGCTTTGAAAGAGGTGAGCTAAAGCCCCTTTTCTCCATTACACTACAGGATATTTTTTTTAAATAACAGAAAAATAACAATTTCTCTTTCCCATATTCAGCTCCAGAGTCTCATCAGGGTAGACTTTTGCTCTACTGAAGAGTACCATGATGAGGGCTGCAGTACAGCAGTGATCTTCAGTCTTGGCCTTGAAATCAATCTAATTATTGGGGTCAGTGTGCAAAAGAAGTGTTTGATTTACTCACCGTATCTGTGCATTATCATTGGATTCATGCAAAAAGAAGCAAAGTGAAATTTTTGAAAGTAAATTGTGAAACCCACTGTCATGTCAAAAACTTGGCAGGGGGACAAAGAAAATATTGTGACTCACTGGAAGATGGATCATCTTAAGGCAAAGATGTGCTTTGCTCAGTCCATCAACAACAGCCTAATTCCTGGTAAGGTGATTGTTTTGCAGAATCCTGGTTTTTATTCTAAAAAATGTTTAATTGTAGGAAAGTCAGCACAGTGCCTTGCAAAAGTATTTATATCCCTTGAGTCAGTAGGATCCTAACATTTTGTCACATGGACAAAAAGCATCGTACTAGTGGGCTACAAACAGAAATATCGTTTAAGACAATAAAAAAAACCAACAGATTTTTTTAAGTTCACCTGATCAAAATTAGAGTAAACTAATTAATATTAATATTACTGTTATGGTCAATAACCAATATTTAACACCTATTGCTCAGGTGAAATCCAAACTTGAATCTAATAAGTAAGCTGTGGCAAGACTTAGAAATGTCCATTTAAGCTCTCCATCCAATCTAAAGAATGGGCAAAAGCCTTCCTCTTTAGATGAGCAAAGCTGGAAAAATGGAAATGCTGCTATTATGGCAGAAAAAGATGGTTCTACAAATATTGACCGCCAGGGACTAAATACCAGTTCATGCCACTTGTTTGAGATTTTTAATTGTATCCGAGTAAAACCATGCATCGTTCTCCTTCTTCTCAATGATGTACCATAGCGTATGTATCTGAACTATATGTGCACACAAAAATATGCTGAAGTTTACGCTTAGAAAATATGAAGTTCAGTTTATGAATCAGTTTGCAAAGCATTGCAGTGTTTGGTCTGTCAATGTGAGGTGAAATGGTAATGAGCTTCTTCTTCTTACCTTGTGTCTTATTTTTCCAGGTGTGAGAAAGCTGGTAGTGATGGAAAATCTGTTGTATATTTTGGACTCCGAGGTGAGTTTGATGTTATAGGGTCTTTAATATTTGCTTCACAGGCAGGAGATTGAATGTTTTACGTTTATGTTGTAAATTTGCATCAGGATGTTCTGAGCGTTTGGGACCTGCATTTTCTTGTCATGATTCGCTGCTGGCCAGAGCTGGCCGTTCACGACTTTGAACTAACCACGGAGTGTGGCTCCATGGTGATGTAAGTACGAGTCTATCATAATAAAGTTGTGTAACTCTATCTACACATAGAGATGTGTCTCTGAAGTCCAACTTATTGTTTGTGTGCATAATCTTGGCCAATAAAGCAAATATAAATCTGAACCTTTACACCAAGCTGAATGTTTTCTATTGCTTGTTGCAGCCAAGACAAGAGCAGCATGAAGGTGATCACTCTGACGAAGCAAGACAACAGTCAGGTCGCTGCACAATTCCCTCTGAACAAACTCGGAAAGCCAATTACTGACTGCTTTTCTGAAGATCTACTGCTTTTTACTTTTCAGATCAGCTCCCTTCAAATCAGATGTTTGCCCTCTATGAGTGTTTGCTACTCCCTTGATGTCTCCTCGGCCTCCTGTCTTGTCCAGATGAAAACAAACATGGTGAACAATCAAACCTTTTTCAGGCATAACATAGAGTATGCTGCCTTCCTGTATAATATATATCAACATTACAATGAATTTTGTTTCCATTTAGGACACAATTTATTTGGTTGAGGGGATTGGTGAGAACCCGGAAAGGTGAGACACTGTGTATTATTTTCAAAAATGTCAGCCATTGCTTGCATGTTTTTACAATGTAGTTTTATTTTTTAATTCTCTCTGCCCATAGCCGAGGAGAGGCTGTCTCAGCTGTTGTGGTCAGATGTTTCACTGAGGCTTTACCCGAGAACAGGTATCTAAGTATTATCTGGGTGAACTCTGTGTTGTAACCGACAAGACTAATATTTGATTCACGCTTTTCTTCCCTGTTTCTAGGCTGAGCAGGCTTCTACACAAACACATGTTTGAGGAGGCAGAAAAGTTTGCGATTACATTTGACCTTGATTTGGAGGTAAATGCATCTGTTTTGTAAATTAAAGTAACGTAACAGCAATTCTCCTGTTACATTACAGCTGAAGTGTTCCTCAAACTCTGGAGTTTCTCTGGAGTTTGAGGAGAAGTGTCTGAATCAGGGTTTTGTTCAGTGTGAGGTCATGCTACTGCAGCTGCCTTTTTACACTTGAGCACACTTGAGTTTTGTATTTTTGCTTTGGTTTGTTTGCTACTCTTATGAAAGTGGTTGTGGGCTGACAGTTTTATTTTTGTGCAGCTTGTTTACAAAGTGAAGCTTGACTTTGTGCTGGAGCAGCTGGCCTCGGCGTCAGTGGGTGGATACGGACAGGAAGTCTGGTCTGAACTCGTAGATGAGGCCAAGACAAACCTGATGAAAATCACAGTACGTTTTTTTTTTATTTAACTCTGGTTTCTATCTAGATTATTGCAATATATGAATGCTGATGCTAACATAGGCTGTATCTTTTTTCTGCAGGATGAGCAGTATGTAGTGGACTATTGCCTCAAAGCTCCGTGGCCGACCTTTGACACCGCAGAGAAGATGCTAAACCACGCTGCCTCTCGATACGCCTCCTTACAGATACAAGAAGCCTTGGCTCGACTGGCAACATTCTGCAACCTGCATGGCTTGGAAAACTTCAAGTAAAATCAATATCTTATTGCCTACCTCTCATATTTTGTTATAAAGTATGCGTTTTATTTCGTGGACGGTTTGTTGCATATTTCCTCCATGTTATTTAGAGTACTGCTCTCTCACCTGCAGTGGGATCGCGTGGATTGAGTTCCTGAACAGCACCGACATTCTGGGAGATGTTCTGACCCACCTGAGAGAGGGAGACATGAGGGGCGCACAGCTCCTGTGGCTGAGATACGAGGTAATAATTCGAAAAAGCTTTGTTCACACATCAACAGCAGTACACTTAAAGCTGCACTTCTGAAATACTTTTGAGACATTTATGTGGTCTTGATGTGTGATTCTGCAGGGACAGATCGCTCTGGAGTTTGAGGAGAAGAGTCTGGAAGCAGTTCTCGGTGCCATCCCAGAGGACCTGCTGTCCCAAGACCTCTGTCCTTGGTTAAGGACAGTTTTTGTCCCTTTTGTGAGGAGAGTCCTTCCAAGAGGACAGGTGGAATGACTTCACTTTCAAATAAAAAAATGTGCCTTCCTTACTGAATGAAGCTTATTTAAGTTAAATAATTTTTCTTGTAGAGAATCCTGGCTAAATGGCTTGAGCTGAAAGCAAGAAATCTGGAGTTAACTGAAAAGGTAAATGAGACGATCAATTTATTATTATTTATTAAATAATGATTACTGTGACATATTGTTAGGTTTTTGGTGTGTCTTTGGTTACACTTGGTTATGAATTATTGCAGTAGCATATAAATTTATTCAGATTCCTTACGTTAATGGTATGAAAAAAGTGACTTATGGATTAATTGTGATGAATTTAATATTTCTTCAGGGGTCTTGGCCTAAGAATGGGCTGGATTTGGCCATTATTGGGCTTCCCTCTTTATGGACCTGGATGAAATCGATTGTAAGATAAATTTTTATTGTATTTTCTTCATCCTGATATACAAATTTATGGAATATAGTTGAATATTTATTTTTCTGCTAACTGTGTCTCTCAAGGATGATAATGATGGTGCAAATGAGCTGCAGAGCCTCAAATCTCTTGTGTCCAACCTCCATCAGTTGCTGGACCTTCACCAGAAGTACAGCTGCAGACTGTCGCTCTCAGTCTTTGAAAAGGTTTGTTTGTTGTTGGAGATTTGCTCTGTCTAGGCTTAACAATGAATTATATATTTAGTCGCTATTAAAGTTACAGCTCAGTTTGAACAGGGTTCAGTGGCAGTCTGAAAAACACAGAAATTTCACAGAAGTATTTCCCAGGTCTAGATAAGTTTGAATAAAGAAAATAAGTGTGGGAAAATATCTGTAGTTCAAGTTTTTATTCCTTATCACGTCTGTTTAGGGCTGTTTCCTTCCTTCTTTGTGTTTTCTCATTTATCCGTCCTGTCATTGTGTTCTTTTTTCTTTTGTCCTTCCTGCTTTCCATGTTCCTAAATTTAATTCCAAGTATGTAATTCAGACTGACAGATGTAAATCACTTTGTTTCTTATGTTTTGTAAATGCTTTAATAATGTTTTTCTGCGTTATTCAGTTGCTGCATATACTAAATGTTATTTATGAGGGTTTTTTTTTCCCATTAACAGGGAAGCAGGTTGAGTGTGGCGTTCTTCATGCTGGACAAAGTTCCAGCTCCAGAACTGATTGCCGCCACAGTGGAAACCAGCGTTCGGCCGTACGCCGAGGAGCACACGCTTCCTTTTGATGAGTTGCTGCTGCAGTACATCAAGGTAAAACGCCTCTACCAATAAACACCATTTAAACTGAGATTAAATACATATTCAATTAAACAGACACATTAAATGGATATACTAACTAAAAAAAATACAACATTTACTTAATAAATGTAAAGCCTTATTTAAATACTTATATTATTTAAAGTAACATCAATTCTCCAGTGTCATATTTATTTATGATCCTTTTCTGCCGGACATATTCAAATTACATTTTACTCAGACAAAGCATCATCACAGCTGAAAAATGTCCTTTCATATTTGACAATGCAAAGAACTTTTTTAAAATTAATCCACACTTTTTATTTTTTTAATCAAATATATTTAGAAATTCAAAGAGGTGTAAACAGAGTCTGGAATTTGCTTTCATTATTTTCCACGTCTGGATACATAGAGAAAAGAGATAGTTAAGTATGCAAAAATTTCTGATTTAATTTACTTGTTCAATTTTGCTATTGCTTAATAAATGCTGTGGTTTTCTATTGATGTACGTTACACGGCTCAATTTCAATTTAATTCAGTTTGTTTATAGAACGCCAATTCACCACACGTCATCTCTAGGTCCTTTAAGAAAGAAAAAAGTCCTATTTGCTTAATTATTAATCTTTGAGTTTACATTTTATTCATTTGTCTCTTGGTTTTTAACTTTCTGACTGATTTCACGTTCTTTTTATTCCTCTCATAGCAACTTTAAATCTGTTGATTGGTTGATCTGCAATTTTACAGTCGATCAAAATACCAGACCAAGCACGGCTATTTTCTGAGATAGTACAAGCAAAATAAAAGTAATAAAGTTCATAAACTTTGCCGTTTTAGACTATGAGACTTTATTCCTTATGTGCCAAAAGTTCTACATTTTGAAATAGAGGTAATCTAAATTAGTCCAATTTCCATAAAATCACTGGCCAAAACCACAGCCTTAATCAGATGATAATTTCAGCATTGTGTTATTTCAGCATTTACTGGAGACAAAAAGTCTCCAGTATTATTCCAGCTGGTTCACAGATGAATCTTTGTATTGAAATATCCATAATCTTATAAATGAAAAAAAACAAAAAATCCAGATTTGAATCATGAAAATTATTAACTTTTTGTAGAAGCAAATATATAGTAACTTCTTCCTAAGCTAAATGTTTCTATTTTCATTAAATGCACTCTCTGTTGTGTTTTTCTCCAGGATCTGCTGGAACGCTGCAGTTCTCAGACCACAACCCTTTTCACCGGATGGGAAGGCAAAGCAGTGGCTGTGCTCAGCTGCATGACTGACACTGATGTGAGTTAAATATGTCATATACATCATAATACACATCTAACTTCATTATATTAGATGGGAGAAAATCAGCCCTAGCAGCAGCAAAAACAAATACAGACAGAAGAGAGTCTGAAGCTGTAAAATCTGCTCCCAGCTGAAGGTGGATGCCGTGTTAGAGATCATGCAAAAAGCTGTGGTACCCTGGAGCAATGTGGTGGAGAGACTTGTGCAGCAATACCTGGAGATGGATGGACCAAAGTGCGTTTGTAAAACCCTCACTCCTAAACATTTTTCTCAAAATAAAGTCACCAATAAATTGAGATTCAACTTTTTTTTGTTTGTTTGTTTTTCAGACAGGAGCTTTTGAAGGAGAGCTACCACCTGATGGAGATTCGGAAGCTTCTCCGTGGCTACGGCATCCGCAATTTCAACCTCTCCAACAGCACTCAAGTTCTGGTAATAATAGATTCATTACTTTTACGAGGCGTGTGTCCTCTGCTTTATACCACCAATAAGCAACTCCTGTTTATTGACTTGTTTTCTACAGTCACTGATTCGATATATCCTGAAGCAAGACTTGCCCATGTCTTTAGAGGACTCCCTGACATTAGCAGCAGCATACAAGCTGCCGACAACACAGATAAATTATCTATATCTCACCCAGTTGATAGGCCATGGAAAGGTGAGCTAAAACATGAGGGTTTTTTTATCTCTGTGTGTGTGTATGTCTGTGGAGTTTGGATAAAGTCTCGCGCTGCTTTCAGACCGAGGAAGTCCTGACTGTCCTCAAGAGGCTGTCTTCTGCAGAGGCAGAGTGTGTGATAGAGCGTCTCACGTCGTGGGCTCGGCTGCAGCTGGAGGATAAAGTCCACATATCTGATGAGGTGAGATGAGGAGAGGTGTTATGCATTTACTTTTGATTTATATTCCATCTATATTTATGAGAGGCTTTGATTGGCTGTTTAAAATGATCCATGAACAATACATGTACGGCTGATGGACAAGCGCTCCCTTTAAACATGGGAAAAATCTTAAATAGAAAGACATTTAAAAAAAAAAACTTACAATATGCATATGATCACTGTTTCCATTAAATTAACTCAGTTTTTTGTTTTCTTGTCATTACCAGCACAAGAAACGCCAGATGGCCGTAGCTCAGGTGATGGTGGAGGCTCTAAAATATCTGCATTCCATTCAGAAACGTAAGTGTTACAGAAAATGTCATTTAGATACACTTGCATCTAAAAGAAAATTGAGTATCATGAACAAGTTGAAGACATTTTGAAACATCATACAGATTCAGTACACATAGCGTGAAGTGTTTCAAACATTTATTTCTTGTAATTTTGTTGATGATGGATCACAGATAACAAATACCTATATTTCAGTGTCTTGGAAATTTAGAGCATTTTGAAAAAGTTAACTAGACATAAGATTTTTTCACTCCACTGCTCATCAGAGTGATAGTGATAAAGTATATACAGTATATATCAATATTTAATATGATGGTCACATGATTAAACAGAAGCTCTGTAGACTTGGCAGCCATAACTGAGGATTCTGTTTTAATCTGTAGATCCAAGCTGCCCTTCATACGTCTATCCACCAGATGCCTCTAAAGAGGACTTTACTGAAAACTTCCAGCCATTTTAATTTTTTCTAAACAAATTTGAAATGTTCAGAAAGTTTTATTTGGCAATTAGTTCAAAGAATAAACCAAAGTCTGATATGAAAAACTCACACAGAACATTGCTGTTCAAACACAGTCACAGCTAGACATAATGATGTGAAAATATATTCCCACCGGCCTTAAAGACTTCTTATGTTGTTTTGCATTTTAGTCAGACAAAAACAACCTGGGTAAATTCATGATTGTACATTAAAAACTAAACATAAAGGCCAGTGTCACATTTCCACAAGAAACGTCTTGATGATCCTCAAGACTGTCAACTAAACAGATAAAAATGATAGTTTTTGTAAGGTGTGTGATGTTACATTTGGCACAAAACTAACAATCTCATATATTTGGTGGCAGTTTTTGCTCCCAATGGTGGCATTACATTTTTATTAAGTTTATGGAGCAATCACTTTTTTCATATGCAGCTGGGATGGTTTGAATTGCTTTTTTAAAAAAAATATGACTAAATTACATCATCAGTTTGAAATAGTATTTTATTTGTACTCTAGATATTTCTTCTGTCTGAAAAAAGCAAAATGTGAAGCTTTAAGAGGCCAAGTAGTTTTTTTTTTGTTGTTGTTTTTTTTTTTTACAAATCCTTAGTTTGTATCCATGGATTTAATTATCATCTATTTTCTGGATATTTTAGGTTCCAACAGTCATAGAGATCTGCAACATTCACACAAAGGTTGTTATAAATTCACACCTAAACTACCCAGACTTAATGCCAGTTTGGTTTTTTTCTGTTCTTTGCAGATGATGCTCTTAAAAGTATAGAGTGTGACTCCAACCTCATCATGTTCAAGGCGATCGCCCACCTGCAGGTGACACTCATTATTTAGTGTATTTCTTAATTAAATTTTAACTTTTAAGTTCTAACTTGCTGCCTCTCTGCCTGCTTCCTCAGGAGGATTTTGATGTTTTCTTCACCCCTTCCAACTATGAGGATCCAAACATTAGAAAACAAATCCAGGAACATCACATCACAGCGTATGAAAACACGCGAGCTCGCTGTTCATCAAAGGGGGAGGCTTTGTCGGCTCCGGTTGTGGCGAATGATCCCGACGGGAAGACCAAGACCATCTCCACAGAAGCTGGGTTACGGCGACTCGGGCGGCAGCTGCAGCGCACCGAACAGGAACTGTGGTCTGACCTCGGCCTGCGGGCGCTGAGGGTGGGGAAGGTGGAGAAGGCCCTGAAGATATTCAGGTTGGGATGTCAGAAGGCTTTCCTGTGGATGATCAAACTCTGTTCAAGTAGTGAGGATCTCATAACATTAATGTTTGTTTTTTGTTTGTGTCTTCAGTGAGTTGTATGAGCACCACTCCAACAACAATACGGGGAAGGTTTTGTTCACTGCTGCCAAGACTTTGTGCCAGATGCTGCAGGCGGATGTTCCCATGGTGATTCCTGAAGGCATGGATTTGCCTGCACTCATCCACAATCTGGCCTGCCAAGCCATCACTCTGTGCAACTCTGGTAAAAACTGAATACAAATGTTTTCCTACTATTCAGTAGGCTTTTATTTTTGGAAAGATTAGTCTTTATTCTCACTGGAGCTGAATTTTATGTCATTTTCTGCATAACATGCATTCATTGTTTATCTCCTTTTTGTGTGTGTGTGTTCAGATGCATATTTATAATGTAAATAGTGTTAGTACAAAAAAATGTTAAAAAATAAAAATCCTTTAGTAAATTTGAAATACACCATGCTTTATGATTATTTTCTGTTTTTGATTTTATGTTTCAAATTCCCAGAGGATAAATAAATAATTTGTTCCAGATTTGCTGCTGGACTGCCTGGAGCTTTGCAAGTGCACACGGATCGCCATGGATGTGTATCATCAGTGTCAACTATCAGACGACTACGGTTTCATCGCCAAGGTCAGCAGCGTTGCTAGATACAGTGGCCTGCAGAAATATTCATAATCCTTGAACCTTTTCACACTTTGACATGTTGCAACCACAAACTCCAGTGCGTTTGTTGGGATTTTATGTAGCATAGACTAGCATAAGCATAATTGTGCTGAAGATAAACATTCCAAGTTAATTTTGCAAATAAAAATCTGAATAGTGTGGGAGATCCATGTGAGATTCGAAGACTTTGAATACTTTTGGAAGTTACTATTCTTAGACAATTCAGATTGCTAAGTTTGGCCTGGTATGTGTGCAATATATTAAAGCCACTCTGGTTTATCACAAATAAGTTAATGTGAACACCGAAAAAAAGAATCTGGTTTGGGTTTCTTTATGGAAACAGAGAAATAATCAGGACGTTCATTTAAATGCTTTCAACGGATTAATCTTTTCCTAATTTTGCGATGTTGCAGGACTTGAGTTTGGAGGCAGAAAAAGATTCATATTCTCAGTGGAGCTTTCAAGATGTTTTTAATGAAGACTGCATTGTTTTGGATCCGGTGTCAGTACTTCCTGTACAGTATGAAATCACCAACTGCCTGTTGCCTATTCCCCAGGGTACAAAAAAAAGTACATCACATTTTTCTCCTAGCATAGTTTTGTTCTGTCTGCAGCTCTGATATGTTGTTATTCCTGCAGACAATAAACTATTTCCGTTGGATTGTTCCTGTTTGTCACATTGCTCATTTGAAGACGGTAGGTGTTTTTCTTAATTAAACTTTTTTTTCCCTCCCTAAGATATTTACATTAACCTTGACTCCAACTTGGCCTATTTAAAGGTTCAAACTACCTGCAGACCCTTCTCGGCCCGCTGACCAACATGCTGCAGATGCTGCAGGAGTGCAGTCAGCTGGAGTTGGCTCTCAGAGAGCTGATCAACTCCTATGGTAGCTGTCTGCAGCATGTCACTTCAAATGTTATGGACACAAAGTTAAGTATTCAGGTAGGACTGACCTGTGCTGTGTTTCTCACATAATTGTCCCATTTTTCTGTGTTTTGAAACTAAATGACTTTTTGAGTTCCATAGTTTTCCATCAGATTCATAAGGGCTTTAAAGCACTTAAGTAGGGTGAAACATCCTAGTTAAAATATAACCACCAATTGTTCTCAAAGTCAGGCTCCACAAGCAAATGTAGGTTTTTTTTCTCCTTTACAATAAAGCATGAAAGTAGTTCATATTTCACATCAATTTGGTTGTCACTTGTTTCTGTTAGCAGGATTTGGAACAATAAAAACCAATAATGATTGTAAAAGATTGAGATCGTCCCTGAAAGCTCGATAATATCTATTAAATTAATTTAACCAGTTACATTAGAATAGAAATAGGAGCTGCAGACTCAAAAATATGTATTTTTTGTGGTGTTTATTACTACAATGTTTTTAAATTTATCTCAGCCTTAAATATTTTACTACATACTATCACATTATCATTCAGCCCTGCTTAGACTGAGCGTGTTATGATTATGATGTCATAGTTCATTCATTCATTCACTCATCCATAGAGAACCAGAGATTTTTTTTGTATTTGATTTGATATATTTATTTCAAACAGGGTTTTAAAAATAAGAAAAAAGCAATCAGTTGGACAGAGAAAACATGTGCATACATAACAGTGAAATTATGTAAGTTTCTAGATTTGATACATATGAATGCCATTCTTCAAATAATAAAATGTTACATTCTCATCTATTTTACCTTCTACAAATTATTCTTTTTTTATTTGTGATGTTGAGATAAATACAGAGCATTATTCACATAGTTAAAAGAGTTACCTGAACTGTATTCATTCTCAGCTTTACGATACCCACAATCTTAAGAAGTACAACGTGTGCCTGAATGATGTCAGAAAAGCAACCGTATCCACTCTCAATGCTGTGGCTGTCGGCCTTTTGAACAAGGTGAGCGTGCTACTTTTATTTTCCTGAAATTGTAGCTTGAAATATTCAGTATTTTAGGGAGTTTTATGATCATGACATATTTTTCTTCTTTGGGCTTCAGGTGTTCAACTGGAGAGTGGTTGATTGTGATTTGGCGATTGGTCTTTGTACACTCCTACCCAAAGCAGAAGTCTTCAAAATATTGTGGAAAGTCATAGACAACACCTGGCAAAATTATGACAAAATCCTGGTAGGCAAGATTACTGAACACATTTGGTTATTATTTGTGTCCCTGGTATCTACAGAAAGTGTGTGTGTCTGTGTGTGTTGGTTATTCCAGGCGGTGGCGAAAATTGGGGCCAATCTCTGCAGTTTATATAAGGAACCAGAGGAACAGAAGAAGTTTCTGTCAGTCATCACTGATGCAGAGTGGGGAGTCAAGCTTGGAAAATTAGAGGTAATGCGGTTCTTCCTCCAGCTCCGGTGACACTTCCTTCTTGTAAGGCAAATCATGTTCTTAGTCGTCTTCTTCTGCCTCAGATCTCTATGCAGCCGGTGTTTCGTCAGCGTCCGGAGTTGAAGAGCTGTCTGATCCCTGAAATGGTGAAGAACAGGAAGATCACCCCTGATATTATCCTCCAGTATTGCAGGTGAGACACTCAGCTTCTTTCATCATGTTTAATTGACCTTCAGAAGCTACCATTTATTTTTTATTTATGTATTACTGTTTGTGTCTCTGCAGTACTTTTGGCCTGGACCGTGATCGTGTGATCAACCAGTACATCACCACCTTGCTGCTGCTGCAAGAGGCCGATGGCGGCAGCGCGGGTGCAGCGGGCTCAGGCCTGGATGAGGAGCAGCCGCTGTGTGATGAAGATGCTTTGGAACGGATCCTGCAGATCATCCCCATGCTGAGCAGCCCCAGCGAGCTCACCGCCAGTCTCTGCGCTGCCCTGTTTAAGGTAACAATGCTGCACTTAATTGTGTTCTAAGACATTGCAGTTTTTCACTTGAAACTATTTTAATCATCCACTACATGCACAAGAATCTTCTAAGTGCTCTTTTTGAACAAGAAAGGTCTTTTTTATTTGTCATAGTTTTTTGGAGATAAAACAAAATTTCTACATCTTTCAAACAGCTCAGCCCGTACAACTACGAGCGGATTGAAGTGGTGCTGAAGATCATACAGGTTGCAGATGAGTATGTGGCCGCCTTCTCCCTCAGTCAGGTGAAAGCAAAGACTCTCTTTCATCTTATAATTTAAAACCGATTTTCCTTTGGGATCAGCAGTTTTAAATGTGACCATTTTATTTCATTTCAAAGGCGATGGGCCTCCTTCAGCACCTGAAGTCCTACAAGAGAGTTTCTCCTCCCTCGGATGTGGAGAACACGTATCTTCTGGAAAACGGTCTTATGCCCAACCCCTTGTCCAGCAGTAGACTGCCTTTCCACCTGCTCATGCAGACCAAACACTTCTGGAAAATTATCTGTGAGTTGACCTCTTCACCCTCTATTTGAATTATTTTATCTCATCAAAAACCATGAGTCATTTAAACCAGACAAACTCTCAACTGAAGGGAAACTATTTTGTGGTATTTAAATCCTTAGTTAGTAAAGGTCTGGATAGATTCTCTGCCGATAAATTATGACTCCTCTTTGTGTTTTTTGTAAATTAAGTGTTTTTTTCTGCTTACAGCTCCTGAGCTGAGTGAGGAAACGTTCCCAACTCTTCTACTGATCAGCAAACTGATGAAGGTTGGTTTCCATCCAAAGTTTAACTGAAAACAATCCATCCATCAGTTATTCATCCTTCCATTTGGGAATTATTCAAAAGCAAAAACAAAATTATTTGTTCATTCTTTTTATTTGATCTATTTATCTCTCTATTCATGTGGTCATCCATCATCTGTCATTTTAGATTTTCCACCCTTCTGTTTATCCATTAATTTTATCTTTTTGTCTTCCTTCCATTCATCCATGTCTTTGCAATCATCAAATTGTTCTTCTTTTTATCCATTAATTTGTTATCCATACCTGTGTTTGTTCCTCCGTTCTTTCATTTGTCCAGACTGATTGTTATAGATAAATCTGCCATTATATCATAGTGAACTTTGGTATTTATACTACAGCAAACGGGCTAAAATCCCTGATATCCCTTTAATGAAACAATAAAATGAATGAATCTTAACATGAAATATGAGAATAAACTCCATAAATAAAGTAAC
The DNA here is from genome assembly GCF_002775205.1 of Xiphophorus maculatus. Classification (NCBI taxonomy): domain Eukaryota; kingdom Metazoa; phylum Chordata; class Actinopteri; order Cyprinodontiformes; family Poeciliidae; genus Xiphophorus; species Xiphophorus maculatus. The sequence continues at coordinate 17,026,984 of NC_036454.1, forward strand.
CCTCCCTCTTTTTTCTCAGGTGAGCCTCGATAAGCTTTACATGTCAGCAGCAAACCACGTGTTTGAGAAGAAGATGAAGCCTTTAATCTTGGAACAAAGGAAAAAGGCTCAAGGACACGGCTACAACAAGGAGACTCTGAAAGTGGCCAAGACCATGATGAAATACATTCAGTGCATCCAGAGCCTGGAGTGGGCTGCAGCCACAGCACATAAGATCACACAGGAACTGCCACCAGGTCTGACCTGCTGCTACACTCGACTGCACAGTTTCGGTTGCTCAGGTGTCTAATTGTTACCTGCTTCTCCAAAGGCTTGGAGAAGACGCAGTCTCTTCGGTACTGTTTGGGTCTTGGAGAAGCTTGGCTCAAAGATCCAAATCTAGAGGTCTGTGTTACCGTTTCTACCTGCAGATATATTTATGATCAGATTCATGATGTCGCTTCACTTCATGAATGTAAACATAGTTTATTAAACTCTTCTTAACTAGAATCATGTGCTTTGGTCAGATCCGTTAGATGAGTTTGTTATAAAATGATTGAATATATCAAGAGGCATTTCACTGATGAGTTTGATGTAGGATCTGTGGCGCCTTCGGATATGTTCCAAGCGCCCAGCATCATAACATATTTGATATACAAAAAGATTTTAAGTCTACCCCTGATGAATTTTCAAAGAAAATCAACAAGAGCTCAACATGAGTCTTTCATCTGTTTGTTTGTGTGCATTTTTTTCTCACTGGGCTGTTTATATAGAAAATACTGAGCAGCTCCTGGCCCTGTGATCCTGGTACACAGATTTCCACCCATTACATTGTAATTATCCAAAACTGGTGAAATTTAATCTACATCTCAGAACTTAAAAGCTGCAATATTCTGACCTGTTGTTAAAAACACTTTGAGAGCATTAGTCTCTCTCTCTCTTTCTCTCTCTCTCTTTGTTCCCCCATTTTCATGGAGACGCTGAAAGCAGAAGTCATCACTTCCTTCTCATTAAGCTTTTTTTTCCCCCTTTAAGGCTAGCAGATTTTATGAATGCATTTTAATGCAAACTGTGGTTTTCATAATGGGCGGTTGAGTTTATTGTTGTCTCTGCAAACAAAAGTCAGAACTACTGTCATGTAATTTAAAGTTTAGAGGAAGCATAAACTTGAGGAGAGTATAAAGCAGGAAATTAATGAAGCAAAAATGTAGTGGGAACAAACCTCAGAAGATACATTTCTCCTTACACTCCAACCTGGTGAAATGTTTTTGAAGAAGATGAAATCGCCATTTGTGCCCCCTGTAATTTCTACCATGCAATTTTTTTCATAATCGGATAAATTGAGTCAAATTAAAAAGTTTTTCAGTAAGATTATTTGACTGCACTGACGTGCATGTATTTATTTCTTCTAAGCATTTTTGTTACGTCTTTACGCTGCAAAAACAGAAAATCTTCCCAAGTGATTTTGTTGTAGCTCCTAGTGCAAATATCTTAGTACACTTGAAATAGGACAGGCTAACTTAAAAGTAACTTTTCAACAAGTTATAGGACCTTGTTTAAAGTCATTAAGTCCTTAATATTGATGAAAAAGTACTTGTTCTATTGACAGATAAATTAACTTATAACTTATAAAATATCTTGCAATAAGTTAAATAATCTGCCAATGGAACTAGTACTTTTTCATCAATATTAAGGAGTTATTGACTTAAAACAACCCTATATAGCTTGCTAAAACTTACTTGTAAGTTAGTCTATCTTATTTCAAGTTTGTTAAGATATTTGCACTAGAAGCTAGACCAAAATCACTTGGGAAGATTTTGTGTTTTTGCTGTGTATGTGCTGCACCGACATGTTTGTCTCCGTCTGCATTCAGAAACGTTCTCACTGATCAGTGTTGGGCTCTCTCGCAGGAGGCTGCCCGGGCCCGAGGGGAGACCTTCCTGTCGAAGCTGAAGCTGCAGTTTCAGCGTTCTGCCACAGAGAACATGCTGATCAGCAGTCAGCTGAGCAGCCCAGAGCTCCTGAAGCTGAGCGGCCTGCCCGCCAGGCTCATCATGGCTCTGCACGAACACAGCAGTGTGGAGCAGCGCTACAGAGAGACCGGAGGTCAAACCTTTCCCGGTGAGTCACAGTCTTTAATTTACCTAATTTTTGTTTTTATGATCTTTTATTGATTTATTACAATGATTTTCTTCTTTCTTTTAAAAAAAAAAATGTCTCAGACATACATGCTGCCGTGAGGGAAATCGCCACAATCAACAATGTGGATCTTGGGAAAATCCGCAACATGCTGTTAGAAAAATGGATCTGCAAAACAGGCCCAGCTGTTACCAAGGTCTGTAGCATTTTCTTTTTTCTTCATGATAACCAACAACTGGTATTGATTCAAATCAAGTTAATATTTTCTGTTTCATTTACTGTTTTGCTTATTTTTTACCCCAATTAAAGGAAGTAGGAAATCAGGATTGTGTGACCAACATTGAGGAGGATCCAGACTTATTGAGGTAATTATCACAGCTGCGGTCCTGTAGCATTGACCTTCACTAAAAATAACTATAGAGATATAAATCAGTGTTGTACAATTTCACTGTTGGGGAGTAAAAGTATTACTTTAATATAGACACAAATATAGACATAACATTTACATTACGGTAATTCAAGTTCATAGTTCACCTAGGTATTCTGAACAATGTTGTCCAATATGAACACGTTCTTGTTCGTTCATCATTTCCCAGAGATAAAGTCCTTTAACGTATCCAGACCATCATATCATGGACCAGCTAACAGATTAGCTGCATTGATGCATTTTATTTCCTCTCCTTTTCTCTTTGCTTGATCCCCAAATAAAGTTGCACTAGTTTACAAAATTTCCTGCTGTAGCTTTTAGAAAGCAAAGTTAGAAGAGGCAAAATCCATAAAGCAGAAGCTTAATTTCTTTGCCCCGCTTATGAACATCCTCCTTTAAACACTGTCTTGCAAACAGTGGTTTAAAAACTACAACGATGCAAACAAAATCTGAATATATTTACTCTATTCTGCAGATTATCAAATAGTTGATATAGCGCATGCAGTAATGAAGAGCTTGAACACCTTTTCTTTTGTTTACCGTCCTCCAGGACGGTCTACATGCTGCAGTCCTACCCCGTGGATGTTGCGACCCGTCTGCTGAGCCCTATTCTTTGTGCTGAAACCTGGGTGTGTTTGAAAAACTTTATTTTTGACTCCAGAAAGAGTTTCCTGTCAAATTGGCTAATGTCTGTCTTTAAGCTGGACGAACTGATTAATCATCTTTAACCTTCCTCAAAATGATGCAAAATGCAGCTGCTCCTCTTTTTAAAAAAATCTGAATTATAACTTTTGAAATACTTCTCCCCCTCTGTTCAGCATCTTGGAGCTGTAAGGAATTGCTTCTAAATGTTCTGTATGAATAAGATGTGTCTTTAAAACCGCTTTCTGCAGCCTCTCAGCTCTTCTGGTCCTCGTCTGACTTTCTGCCACCGAACTCGAGCTCTGCTCTGCCTCATCCGCCTCGCCGACGCAGAGTCTCTGGAGGCTCAGCTGCAGATCCCAAGGAGCAAATTTAAGTAAGAGGCCAAGAAATGTGCAAACAGCAGTTTTGAAATCAGAGGATGAGTTAGCATGAACGTTTTGTTTGTGTCTTCTCATTCAGATGCTATCTGAAGTCTTACATCTTCGTGTCTCAGCTGGAGGCATTAAATATCCCCTACACCATTCAGTCCTTCCTCAGCAGCCCAAAGGACGGCTTGGTTAAAGGCCTGTGGAAGAACCACAGTCATGAGCCACAGGTACATGCTGGCATAAAACTTTAGATCCACAAAGTTCTACCATATTTCATGAAGAGGTTGTTGTTGTTGCAGGCTGTACGTCTGGTAGCTGACCTGTGTCTGGAGTACCAGGTGTACGACCCTCAGCTGTGGAACAGTCTGCTTCAGAAGCTGCTGGGCTTCAATTTGGTGAGGGCTCCTGCACCAGAGTCTCTACCTTTCCCAAACAATACTAGTTTCTGTTTTTAAAAATGATTGTGTGCTTTTAAATGCTTTTAAGGGAAAATAATAAAATGTTCTCATGTTAAAACTTCCATGTGCGTGCATCTGCTTCTTGCAGATCAGTCACCTTCAGATGGTGCTGGAAGCAATTGTCGCTGTGCCAACGTTATGGGAGGTATTGCTGCAGTTGGTCTATTTCTGTTTACGTGTCAAAAAGTAAAAAAAATAATAATACCACTCCTACTTATGGTTTACCTATTCGAAACAAACAAAAAAATAACAAAGCCCGTTGCTACCTGTAAGGTCTGTTACATGGCAGACGTCATTCCCACCAACGGATGTCCTGTTGAAGAAGGCGTGGAGCCAGAAATAAACTGAAAAAAAAAACAACTTTAATAACAACCACAACAACTGGAGATGCAGTTTTAACAAAGATGGGCTTCAGATTATTTGTTTTATTTCCAGATTTCCAGTTTCTCCAGGACTTGGAGGAGTATGATCCTGGCACCTTTTGTCTCAGGTATGACATGTAAAACACTAAAGCAGATTACCTTGTGGCACAGGAATACAGCCCAGAATTATTATGAGATGTTGAAGAAAGAAAAAAAAGAACAATTGCTACATTTTATTTAAAATTTTCATCCAACAAATCTTAGTTTCAATAAAACCTTCCTAAAAACTGCTGAGCTGCTTTTTCCATGTTTGGTGATTCACTCTACAGTATGTCTTTGAGGTTGGAGGGCCTCCTTGCCATTACCCTCATCTTTAGCTCTCTACATAGATTCTTAATTTTGATGCTAGAGTCATTAATAATTATGGGACAAACTGTGCAACATCCCGTTTGCATTAATATTTGTAGTAAAAATTCTCAGTACGTAAGATAAAATAACTTCAGTGTAATGAAACTTTCTGTTTCCACCAAACTGAGTCATGCGATGAAACAGTGTTGTTAATATCCCATATATTAACATAAAAGCTGATTACTAAGATGTGGGTGTCACCATCAGAAATATTTGACAAAAAAAAAAACAAAACTAAAAGTGCATGTTACATTAACCCTCCTGAAGCATTGTGTTCAGACATCAACTGCCTGCTACAGCCCTAAAACAGAAATGCAGCCTCACAGACCCCCTGGTTATTACTTTAATGTACAAAACCTTAAGATGTGAAGGAGAAAATACTTTAACTACAGCAAAGGGATCTTCATGTTTAATTATTCAGGAGAAAACCATTTATCCTAGAGTTCCCAGGCTGTCTTCATTTATTCATGGCTACACTTATAGACATTTCACCTTTGTTCCCAATGGGGACTGACAGTCGCTAACTTACACTAAATTACTTTAAAGCCTCAGCATATTAACCAGTCAGGAAGCAAAAACGTAACATTTCTGAAGAAAACCTACCGAACAAAAGGTTTGACTATTAAAAAGAAAAAATGAGGCAGAAAAATACAGCAACCATCAATGAAAGCCCTGCTTTTTTCATTCGGTGATCGTAGCCTTTATGAGCAGATAAGCATGAGTAACAGAGACACATGAGAGAAGAAGGCAGAGCCTCTGAGCAGAGGGAAGAGATGTCGATTCCCCGATCCATTGGTCGCCTTAAATGGAGTTCCTTTCCTCTTCTCCTGGCTGTCTCCCACTTCCACCCGTCTCCTTGGATACTTGCTTGATCTTGACTGGTGCCAGGCGAATCTCCAGCCCGGAGCATCTTGTCATATCGGACAGAGGGCCAACCTCTGGGCCTTCAGCTTCCTTCAGCAGCAAAAGCTGGCAGTGGCTGGCTTCTTTTAAACGTTCACACTTATGTTTATGTTTCCTGAGACATTATAAAACAAAACCCGCTCTTCATTGTCTGATGACAGACAGACAATGAAGACATACATACATACAAGACATACAATGTATGTAAAATATGTTAAAATATTTTGCATACATTTGCTGAGTTTTGGTCTTGTTTTTTAGAATCACAAATGCATATTTTCCTTATTGAAATGGTGAGCATTTATCTTGATTGATCCTGAATTGTTTTGTGTTTTTGTCTCGGTAACAGCCTCGGTTCCTTTGAGCCCGGACCAACAAGCAATGCTCTACAGGACTTTTGTTCTCCTGCTCAAGTAGGTTTTTCTAATGTTGACTCTGAAGCAGAGACATGGTTTACAATGAATGGTTATAAGGTTTTTTTTTGGGTGGGGGGTTAAGTCAAAATCTGAAATGTGAGGGAGCATTTGTTTCCTGTCTACTCGGGTAATAACTGCAGATGTTTTCAGATCAGCTTCTATCAGCCTCCCACGTCTACAGAACAACATTTTTGTTCATTATATCTGCAAAATAGTTCAAATTCAGTCAGATTGGATTGAGAATAAAAAAATTGTAAGTGAATTTGGGCCTGTACTTTGACTGGGCCATTCTGACTCGTGAATATGAATAGATGTGAAGCGGAGGTTTTATGCCTTTTATTTGACACAAACTCCAACTGCAATTCGAAAATGATTGACTGACGCAGCAGCACCAGTAGTTGATGCAGATGGACACTTTTTAAGTTCTTTAGTGAAACATTTCCTTTGGCAGATCAAAATCTTTATAGCGTGAACAATTTTTCCCTTCACTAACCAGTTTGTCTTTTGTTTTTTGTTTTGTTGGGGATTGCTTCAATTGTAATTTCACGGTGACAGATTCAGACATCCAGTAACTTAGTTGAGAGCAGACTTGGCCGCATCTCTTAATTCAACTCTGCTAAATGCAGGAAGTTGTTTTGAAAAACAAGACACATATCCTGTCTCTGAGCGTAGTCAGCCCAAACAAATGAGGAACCTTCATGGTTTTTCTTTTAATAAGGCAAAGCAAGACATTTTAGATTTGCCAGAATTAACAGGGCTCTTTTCTAATGAATAAAAAATTGATAAACATTTAAAACTAATATTATCTATTTAGCATTTTTAATTTGAAGGGGCCCTTTGAACTCTCAATTTAGCCATTTTGGCCCATCTCTAATCATAACCATTTTGTCTCTATGTTCATCTCATTTTCTGCACTTTTCTAATTAGCCTTTAACTGCATTACCTTTTGCCTGCTTCTGACCTGTGTTTAACTCACTGGAGGCATCAGTACTCTAACTGTACATTTTTATTTTATTTTTATTTTCTGTAGGTGTCCCTTCCTCTTGAATCTAGACTTGATAGGAATTGCAAACCGGTTTGCGCAGTTCAACCTTCATGCCTTCGCTTTGGGAACTCTGCTTCTCCTCCCCTGTGCAAATAAAAAGGCACAGCAGATCCAGGTAAGAGCATTAACGTCTACTTTACGAGTAAAGATGTAACCTCTGGACTTTGTCTATGACCAGACGCTGTTTTTTTGTTTCCAGGGGTTTCTGTCCATGTGCAACCCAGTGGCCGTCCTTGAGCAGGTGGATGAGTTCATGAATACGGGTGAATTGGCTGGAATCCCTTCACAGGTCAGACTGGATCAGAAATCCTTCTATCACATGTTTGCCTCTCACAATAGTTTGCATCTTTAGAGAAGATCATAATAATGAACAACCCTGGAATCTTAAACATTTCAATGGAACAGGCAGATGCAGACTTGAGGAAAACACGTGAGGCTGACTTTACATGAGCAGAAAGCAATAAGTGAAGCCTAACTTTTTAAATGACAATTTATGAAATGAACAAAGCTATCCAAACCAACCTGCCGTTATGTAAAAAAGTAACGCCTCTCCTTGATGTCATCAGCAGCAATCAATCATTAACCATCACTGGCAACTAGTCATCTGTTGTGGAGGATATTTGAACCACTCTTCCTTGTAGAAATGTTTTCACATTGGAGAGTTTTAGAGCATCAACAACCTGTTTCATGTTATATCCCAGCATCTCAGTGTTTTTATTTATTTATTTTTTATCCCTTAGATATGAACTTGTTGTGCTTTGAATCATTGTCTCACTAGATAATCCCAGCAGCCTTGAGTTTTAGGCCATAAACCTCCAGCCAGATGTTCCCCCTCAGGACGAATTCATGCTCCCAACAATTGTGACAAGTTGTTCAGCTCAGTAAAGTTTCCCCAGACCATGATACTGGCACTACCATGTTTGACTTGATGAGCTCCATGATTATTTAAAAAAAAAAAATCAAATTTAAGACAGGCTTTTTTGATCTTCATGACCAGCAGTGGTTTTCATCCCACAAGTCTCCTTCATTATGCCATTTTTACATTATATTATGAACATTATGCGCTCCTGGAGTAAATTTGATAGATCAGTTACTGTTCCGTGTTTCCTCTATTTCTGGATTTGTTCTCTTCACTGTGGTTTGCTAGAGTCTAAAGAAATGACTTGTTTACTCTTTCGAAACTGATAGGCGTTAGTGACTTATGTCCGGTCTTATTTTGAATATGCTTAAATCAGGACATGCATCTTGAGATCTTTTCATCTACTGTAAATGGTACTATTTAAGTAATTTCTTAACTCTTGCAACAACCTGGGCTAAAATTGAATTTAGCTGTCCCTAAAAGGCAGTTAATTGCATAACCTGCTTGACAATAACACATAGCAACATTTTAGACTCCTGTATTTTGAAGTCTCAGACCACTAGTGAGGTGGTTTTGACTAAATCTGTAGCTAAATTTAAAGGTATTTAAAGTGAGCATTTGCTTCAGACTTTATTTTGTAGTACTTTCTATATAGAGCCTAATCATCAAACAGTTAATTTTATTTCTACTATCTTAGATTAAAAAAATAAGTTTATAGTTTGCAAAAACTGAACAGGTTTGTATTTCATGAGTCATATTTGAGCCTCAAGCTTTACAGGTTCTTCCTGTACAAAAATTCAGCTTCCATCCTGATTATGTCACTTCTTTTTAAATGCATAGTTCATGCAAAGAACACTGATGTATATTTTTCCTCTTTTTAATCTTCAATGAATCCAGTCCCAGAAAACATGTTGAACAGGAAGTTTGATGGTGTGAAGTTAAGGAAGCTGTTGGTGACACTGTTCAAATCGCCACAGAGCAATAAACAGAAATACAAAAAGAAGAACTTTTCATTGGGGTTATATTCTCTTCCAACTACAGGCTGATACTTTTATATTCCCTTAGATCAGGGAGACGGTCTTAAAGTTCATCAGCCAAAATGGACAGCACCAGAAAGTGATGAAAACCAAACACTTCGCCCACCTGAAGCAGCTCGTTGTGTCCAGTGGCCAACCCCACCAGCTGAAGGAGTTGGTGGAGTTCCTGATCAGCCAGAACTGGTAGGGACTTGTTGGTTTTCATGAAAATAATTTTTTTCTTAAAGCACTTCAGATGTCCCTTCTCATTGTCAAAGAATCCGATTGAGATTCTACTGATGTAGACTCATCATCCAGGACAGGACTATTGAACCAAATCAAGTGGCATCAATAGAGACTTTTTGAAGCAAAAGAAAACCCGAACATTGAGCTGAACAGAAACTCACGTCTGCCATCTGCCCCATAAGGGACTTCAGAGGCTCTAAAACAAGAGAAGAAGTCCAGTTGCTTTCTACTTAAGCACTCGGGTCTGACATGAGAAAGGAAACACTACTGTACTACAGTACATTTATAATTAAAATGATGAAATCTTGATTATTTTACTTGTTTAATCATTGGTTAAAAATCGGCCTCTCTTTCACGCATAAATGTCGAGACTTACATTTAAATCCTGCATACATTAATGGAAAAATACATAAAAATGTATGTAAAGACACATCTGAGAGAATGTGTTGAAAACAAAAAATTATCTTCCAGGATGTCCCACGTTCAGTCTGTGTTCATTAAATGGTTTTGCGAGGAGATTCCAGAAATCAATCAGCAGCAGGTCACAAAAAGATATTCCAGCTTTTTTAAATGATAAAAAAGTTTTGCATTGTGAAGCAATTAGTGCAAGACACAAATAATAACCCAACTTCAGGGTGGGATTATTTGTGTCTTTGCAAGCTGGCTTCCATCAAGACTCCAGCTATGGCTGTTGGGCGGCCTTTTTTATCGATGTGCTTCAAACATCATGGAAACCCACAGACCGTATATGGGAGATGGATAACAAGAAATGGCACCAAGAAATAAAGAAGTAACACTATGACTTTCTGAACTAAAATAGAATGAAGCAGCTTCTGCTGCAGGGAGGGGCAACTTATGGTTAACAAGTTTTACTTTAGTTGCAGCCAATCGCTCGTGAAGGTATTAATATCAACTGAATTCGTAAAAAATAAACCGCAGTCCTCACCTCACATTTCTGAGGTATGCCTTTTAAAAATACATTTTTTTCTATCACTTGTTGATTTGAATAAGGTAAGAACTCAGTGGGTATTGAGATGTTTCATGATAAACGATCACAAAATGTTGCATAATTATGAAGTCACCCAACTGGTAAAGAGAGTCCATTAGTGTCACATTTGAAGGTCTAAGTGGTTTATTGGCGAACATTAGTGAACAAACAGCATCATGAAGACGCTTAGAGCTAGATACACGTCAATCCTGGAAGAAGACTGAAGCGGAGACTTCACCTTCCAGCAGGATAACAACCATAAGCTCACAGAGCTACAATGACAGCATATTTATGAGTTAGTATAGCCTAAATCCAAGAGTCTGTGGCAAGACTTGCAAGTAAATGTTCACAGATTTTCTGCGATCTGACTCACTTGACTCTTTTGCAAAGAATCTGCAGATTTGTGCCACTAGATAAGTAAAGTTGGGATAGAAATACGACTGAAGGTAAATGCGTGCCTCTGTAACCAGATCCTTTTTCCATTGTGCTGGTTTTATTTAAAAACTAGGCCGTGATGCGTTTTTCTTTGGAATTGGTGGTTTGTTGGTTTATTCTGACGAGAAGAACGAACAGAGAACAGCTGTGTTATTGGGCTGTCCGCTCCAAGTCCTACACAAAACAAAAGTACATAACGAAACTAAAATTAACTCCTGCTACTTTACAATTGTACGTTCACTTAAATATTTACATTATGGAACATATTTATTATAATAGTGATATAGCGAACACTAACGTAATAAATCTATGAATAAACTGGATGTATTTAGGTAAAGAAAATGAACAACCACCACCTCTCCTGCAGGATAAAGAGGGTCTAAGGGGAGCAAACAATTTAACAACTATACCACAGAAGAAGAAATAAAGAGGAGGGGCTCCCGATCTTAAAGTCACACGGCTATGGCAATGACAGAGTTTTCAAAGGTTTAAAGCCATGTAAAGGAGCAATCTGAATAACAATATAAGACTTTGTGTAATTATAACAAAAGAGAAATACAACTCGGTTACACCTCCTTTTTAGACTTTACTTCTAAAAATAATATTTGAATGTATCATTTTATTTCCACTTAACTGTTTTGATTTACTTTGTGTTATTCTATTATGTGAAACTCAATTTTGAACTTTGTGGTTGTAGACAAACAAAATGTGAAAAAATGCCTAGCAGGATGAATGCTTTTACAAAGCAAAGAAATTTGCACGGTGGTGGTGGGATTATGCTATGGGGCTGCCAACCATATAAACTTCTGACCAAAACTGTAAGCATGCATTGTTAACCGCTGACGGCTGCTTGCAGAACGAGCTGTTAAAAAACACAACAAAGCTTTCAGAACAATTTCATAACTTCTGAGTTTTACTTAAAACATGAAACTCCTCTTCAGTCAGGATGATGCTGATTCGCTCACTCGTGAGTATCTGAAGCACAGAGAGCAGCAGCGGGGGGAAACGCTGCCTAACGGCTGCCTGAAGGTACATTTATATTACCAAACGGTACAGCTCTGTGTTGGTATCAAACCAAACTTCATGCTACACTTACTTGTTTTTCAGGATTTTCTCAGCACGACCAATGGAGTGTCCGGATAGGGCAACATCGTTTTTACTCTTTATATTTATACGTTCTGTCTCTGTTTTCTTCATACTTGCAGTATTTGCACTTTCTTGTCTTTAACTTGTTCATGTAGTTTTGAATAAACTTATCATCCTTAAATTTGTTGGTTGAGTAATTCTTTAAGAGGGAAAATGAGCAGTGCAACTCTTTTTATTTACCTTTCGGCTTATTTATGTTAAAGCTGGTCATTTCACCCCTTCAGTAAGTATTGACCAGAAACTAGAGGCCTTTGGAATAACAGATGAATCTTCACCAATTGAGCCGTCAGACATTTTTATAATTTTCCACAACCATGTGGGAAAGTCTCCCCATCTTTTCTGAGTAGGCTGCTACTCAAAGGGAAAACGGAGAGGCGAAGGTTCCACCCCAGTAGCTTATTGTCTTTGAATCTCACCGTGGTCAATGATATAAACAATCCCACCCATTTGGCAGGAGACTTCAGTCTCTGTCGGCCAGGGGTCACACACTGGAAGTGTGTTTCACTACCTCAGTCCCGTCTATTTCTCCCGAGGATGGGAAACATTGGCACAACGTCTTTTGAGTCAGAGCTCCGCTCTCTGTGAAGCAAACGCTGTGCAGAGCTTTATCTCTGTCTGTGGCTGATGCAGCTGTTAACAAAAAGAGAGATTTTGATGAAATCTCTGGAAATCAGATTACAAAACAGAACAGGAGATGGATAGCAAGGCTGATGGAGCACAAAAGCTTTCTTTTTTTTTTTTTAAGGGACCGCTTGAGAAGTCTCACTGTTTGCATGTTGTTGAATTTTCGAGCTTTGACAAAACATTGACGCGTCTTTAGCTTCTGGAAGTTTATAATGCATAAGCACTGAATAGTGTCTTTGTGGATTGGAGATTTAAATCTTATACTTCTCTTTAGAATCTGCAACATGCTTTTTTCTCCTTTACATGAACTGATCCGTATACAATAAAGAAAGCGACACACTTCAGGCACGGACTGATGCAGTGAATTCAGAACAATGAGCAAATAAAAATCCGGTGGGGTAGGTTAGGACGGGGGGGGGGGGGGGGGGGAGACAGACAGGTTAGTCGCTGGACAAATCGCTCTAGTGTTTGTAGAAGGCCTGAAGGTCTTACTGCTTTGGGTTTCACAACAATCTGAAGCGGGGTAGGAGGAAGATCTGTCCTTATATTTCAGCAGCTGGAGATCAGGGCGATGATGATCAGGTGGTCACAGCTCAGCAGCAGCTGTGACAGACAGTTAGCTGGCCAGACCTCAAAGGAAACCAGACATCTACAGTATATCAGCCATGAAGGGTTTGCTAGGTACATCTTTATTTACAAACTTTGTTTTACAGAGCCTGTATTTTGAAATAATAATTTTTTGCAATACAGCTAAATTTGTTCTCCAATGCCTGGAATGTTATAAATAGTGATGGGGGGGAAATATGTAGTTTTCATATGCAAAACATGCAGGAAGCTCAGATGTATCAACATTTACATACAGCATACAGTCAAACTAAATAATATGTGAGATTCATGCATTTTAAGACCTTTGTAATTTATTAAAGTATTCACTGAAAAAGTAGACAAGTGACCCAGAAGAATCTGGTGCTATAAAAAAAATACATTAGTTGGGATACACAAGTAAAAATAGACTGACTGAAAAAATGTTAATCTAATTAAAAATGGGTGATTTGATCTCTCACCAAATGTTGAACAATATTTTTAAAGACGAGCTCCATTGCTCCTAATCAGCTTGTCATTTTGTGACTGAGGAACATTGTTACTGTAGAAATACATGAAGCTAGAAAAGTTTAATATTGGAAAGTGTGGAGCTTTCACATTGACATCTACTTAATGACTATCACCAAATACGTCAAAGTGAAGAGATGCCTGTGGTTAATATTTAGCTTTCTGCATTGATTTGAAATTACTCAGAAACATATTTAAAGTCTTTCTGAAAGTTGACATGGAGGATTTTTTGCATTTGTGTTCACAAAGAGACTCATCATTTAAAAATTGTCAAGTAAGCTTTATTTATTGCACATTTGATGACTGGTACAAGACAAGCTAAATTCTGAAATACAATCCATACTATCATCCATCCACCAAAGTATTTAAACTAATCTATGGTTCAGCAAACTTAAAGATGACACATAATTTGGTTGCAAAAACCCTACAAGAAACAGACCGTTTTAATGAAACCAAACCTTTTGATGCAATGTCCTGTAGGTACTTGTACTACTTATTCAGTGTAGTTCTTTAAGTAGTCACAGTTGTTTGGTTTTAGACAGCAAATGTCACACATTTGATGACATATGTACAAAAATATCAGATTACCTTAATTTGCATTCAATGCCTGTTCATTGACAACGTTTGTTTCCATATAAGGTCATGAGAAGAAAAAACAATCATTAAAGTGATGTTCACCAGAAAAGTGAACAAAAAGTGCAAAACTTTCACATAAAATGCACAACAAAAGAAATTATATAAAAAATTGCATTCATGGTGATACATAGACATGCTTGTGCAAGAAAAGTACAGTTAACGCATTTTCAACGGCTATAAGGGAAGTGAGAACAGCATCATCTTGCTCAAACTTGATGCGGTTTAATCAGATGTTAACTCTGAGTTTGCGGATCACAGCTGGCTGTGCGACTGGGACGCCGTCTCACGTGTTCTCTTTTCCGTGCTCTCACAAGTCTCTGACTGAGGCAGATGCAGCGTTCTCCTGCAGATGTTCTTGAAGGCCGGGCTGGAGAAGTAGTAGACCACGGGGTCCAGCACGCTGTTGAGATAAGTCAAACTGATGGTGATGTAGAACACGGTGGTGAGCTGCTCCACGTCGTCACAGACGAATCCTGGGAGCATCTTGATCCACATGGTCAGCAGAGTGATGTTGCTGGGGAGGAAGCAGACGATGAAGAGCACCACCACCACCACGATGAAGTACAGAGCCTTTTTGAACTTGGTCTGGTTGGTCAGCTGTCTCCTCCTTAGGTGGCTGATGATTTGGAAGGTGCAGTAGAGGATCACCAGCAGAGGCATGTAGAAAGAGAAGAGAAATGTGAATTTGTGCCAGGACAGGTTTCTTCTGGAGGTCGTGTCCACCATGAAGCTTTCGCAGTAGGTTGTGTTGATGTGATGCAGAAAGAAGACATGGGCGGTCATTGTAATGGGGACCAGCCACAGCACCAGAGCGCCCAACATGGCCTTGCCCACGCTCAGGGAGTTAACGGGATGGTGGGGATGCACCACACGCATGTACCTGTCCAGGGCGATGACCATCAGGAAGAAAGTGCTCCCGCTGCGGTTCATCGCCAGCATGAAGAGGCAGACGTTACAGATCGTCTCACCGAAAATCCAGCGGATCCCTGACAGGTAGTAGCTGGCTCGGAGGGGCAGAGCCATGATGAGCATGAAGTCAGCCACTGCCAGGTTGAAGAGTAGCACCGTGCTGCTTTTCCAGGGCCTCAAGTGGAAGCAGAAGATGAAAAGAGCAAAACCGTTTCCAGCGAGACCCAGAACAAACTCTGTGACCAGCAGCGGAGGGAGCACTCTGATCAGCACGGGTCCACTGAAGTTGCACAGCATGTCGGCGTTTGGCGTTGCTTTGATGCCTGCAGATGAGAGAATGAGCCCCAGAAAGGCCGTCCTCCCTTAAAAGGGAAACCTCAACGCAGAAAAAAAAAAGTGCTAGTTGTGTGGCTTGAGTTTTCCAGGAAGCCACAAAGTTCTTCTTTTGTTTACTTTTAATTCAGATTTTTTCAAAGATTTTCTCATCGTTTAGAAAGTTGCACACATGTTCTTTTCAGTACATAGCCATCTGCTTACATGCAAGATGCATTTTATTCACCATCATGTTTCAGGTGATTGCAACCACAGTCAAGCTGAGTCAAATCTATTGACCAAACTGAAGTAAAAGCTTCTAAACTGAATGGAAATACCTCGAAGCAATACTTCAACTATATTTCATAGAGAATAAACACCTATTACTCAGTGGCAGCACTTCTCCTTTCAGCAGCGGCTATTAATTTCCCTTCTGAGAAACCAGAGTTGAGACACGATGAACACAAAGTCCCACACATGTAAAAGTCAAGTCTAACAGGTTTATTGTTGCACGACTGAGAAACGGATCTCCTTAAAAAGAAACATTTGTATGAAGAATAAACCCTCCCCTCAGTTTGAAATAACAAAAGCTGACTTTGATTACAAACCAGCATATCCCCAAAGCAACATGCTACAGCACGTTGGAAAAGTGTCCATATCTCTTGGATCATTACACATTACATCCACCAATTTTAATGCATTTTATTTGGATTTTACGTAGACCAAAATAATTCATATAACAGTTTTTCACAAAGCAATGTTTGTAAAGTGTGGTGAACATTCAGCTCCTTTTGCACCCATGTATGAACAACCAACAGCCTTCAGGAGTCACCTCATCAGTAAATGGTGTCCACTGGCATCCATTTGATCTCACTTTAAATACAGAGGGGTTTGTTTGAGAACAAACGGCATCATGAAGGAACACAGCAGACGGGGTTAAAGAAGGGTTACATTACGAAAGAGGAGAGTATTCCCCAGAGAATAATTAGAGGCACGTGGTAACTCTGGAGGAGCTGCAGAGATCCACAGATGGACAACTATTTGCCATGCATGCTGCAAATTTTACCCGTATGGAAATTATGAACGGTAAAAGAAGTCTGCTGCAGGTCTAGTAGGGGATGTAACAAACATGTGGAAGAAGGTGAGCCACACCCAACCTGAACTCATCATCCATGGTAACGGCAGCATCATGTCGAGGGAATGCTTTCCTACAACACGAAAGTTGGGCAGCCTAATCAAAGTCCAGACTTATTTCCAATTAAGAATCTGAGGCAAGAATTTAAAGTTGATCTTCTAAGATGCTCTTCATCTGATCTGGCTTACCTTAAGCTATTTTTACAAACTTGGTCCAGAGATACTCTGCCTTCAGCATGGTTATTACAAAAACGCTTCTCCATTAAGCCTTTAACTACATTCTTAGGAGCACTGCACTGAGAAGCAGTTTGTATGTTGATCTCAGCATACAATGCTGTGTTCATCATGTCTCAGAAATTCACTGTTCAGCTCTTCACATTGTTGGCCTCTTTGTAAAATTCCAGTGGAATACATTGAAGTTTGTGTTTTAGGTTAGTTAGGGGTCAGCTTACAGAGTGTTGTGGAAAAAACTATTACCAAACACTGTACAGGTAAAATCACTCAATCAGGTTTATTTATGACTTGTGCACAACTCAGAGAGCTCGTAGGACAATCGATAATGAAGCAAAACTGGATGAAAAACTCTGCCAGGCAGAAACAACACATGAGTTTTATACCAAGGATAAAGGTCCCAAAACGGGGCGAGACAGACTGGTTCTAATGCAGCTGTGGAAAACAACTCCCAACCGTCTACATGTAACCCAAATAGTTATATTTTGGTAGGACTTTACAGGAACTTAAAATACACATATAGCAATACAACTAGCAGATGTGACCTTATTGTAATTTTCCACTTCAAGAGCCTTGTAATCAAATATTATTTTTACATCACAAACAACACAGTGTATGTTTTCTGACTGGAAATGGTTAAATATAAATTTCTACCGACCCACAGGAGAGTTTTACTGCTGTCAGTCTTTTCTCTACATAAAACCAGGAAGGTTTGACATTATTCTTACTAAGAACTGTAGTATGTGAAGAAGAGAAGTGATATTGGTAGGTTGTGTCCAGACTTCTACATCCTCAACAATGTTTCGGTTTTATTCAGAGTATGAAGTGAAGTATGACGGGAATTTCTCATGGTGTGTTAGAAATGTGCATTTGCCCTCGTGGTCTTTATTTGCAGATGCATGTGGCAAGCAAAACCAAAGTGTGAAACCTAAGGTGTGATGATGAGCATTTGGCTGATTGGTTTCAATTATAGCCTAGAACAAAGGAACATTAGAGTGTGTGATACTTTCTTTATTGATCTGGTTTCCAGTTAGCAACCATTGTCACCAAAAGTTAATTCCTTTCATCTGAGAGGGAGAGTTTGGACAAAACTAAATGATCCAGTACTAAACATGCATCAGGATGACATTAAGCTTCTGGAAATGAAACTTCTACCAGCTTTGTAAAAAAGACAGGTTAAAATATCCAACCAGGATTGTGTTGAATTTAAATCTCTTGATAGTTACAGAAAGTGTTTGGTGTACGTTGAACTACAGTCAATAAACAGCTGAATGTGTGTTTGAGTATTTTCTGATCAGAGGGAAATAGGAAATGAAAATTAATAGTTTTTTCCATGATGGCTGTCTGTAACTTTTCCCACACTGAGCTGTATGTTCATGGGTCGGGTGTATCCCTTTCTAAACATTCACCAACCTCTCAGTGGTAATTATCAACCAGCTCATTTAATTCTTGTCATCAACAAAGCTAAAATAACTGGAGCAGATATTGGAAGAAAAACAAAACCACCAAGACACAGGTGTTTTGATCTGATACATCTACCAAGAATTGCATTAAAACATGCAAATAAAAACATTTTAAAAACATAAATTAGAGCTCCACCACCACAACTTTACTTTCTAAACACCCAGAAGCATTCATGGTCAATAAAGGGGATTTCAACCGTTCTTCACTGAACACTTTCCTGTTGCCAAACGTTCATCAGCATGTCGAGTCGACTGGCCCAGCAAAGATAATAAAACACTTGATCTTCTGTATAATAATGTCAGTGCCACTGCTTTATGTATATACATTGGTGGTTAACACTACTTTACTATATAAAAATTAGCATTTTATTTTGTATTTCACTGTTTTCTGTATGCCATGCTGCTGCCGCTCAACATTTCCCCAATTCTGGGATAAGTAAAGAACATTCTATCTAATTCATAAACCTAAAAATGTCTTTAAAAAAATTAATGGACATTAATTTATTCATTTTATCTTGCAGTCAAGATTTTTGCAAGAGCCATTCCTCTTCTCACAGTCTAGTTACAGACCTCAGTATGTTTCATTGAGACCAATACAAAGTAGAGATGCAAGAATCTGCAAATTGTTGCATGGATGTGCATTCAGCCCTTTTATTCTGATGCCTCCAAATAAAATTACTGCGTCCAATCATCTTCAATATTCATATAATTAATAGAGTACCCCAGTGTCTAATGATCTGAAACACTGATCACTAGATCAGTGTGCATTTAAACTATTCTGCAAAGTTGAAATGCACAACAGGAAACCTACCAGGAAATTACCGCCCACCTGCACAGCCGATAAGACAAGCAGGAAACCGATCAGAACGGAAAGAGGAGAATCTGTTACCTATTATTTATGCATTCCACAAAGCTAATTATTGAAAAAGTTTTTCTTAAAAATAGACGTGGAAGAAGAGACACTGATCAGTTGAGATAATACAAAATACAGTTTATGTTGAAAACTTAACAGCAATAACACCAAAGCCCCACTATGCAAGAAATCTCATATCTAATTTGGGTATGAAAGCATCATTCAAAGATATTTGAATATCTCAATTTCTCTGAGTCAATCAATCTTGTTTAAAAATGTAACCAAAGTTTCAATGGAAAGTTAATCCACAAATAACGTTGAACAAAATTTCCCACTTCTCTCAGTCAAAAACCTTTTTGGCATGAAGACTCAGAGGAACAATCTGATTTATGTTTTTATTTATGTGATCCATTATATTTAGTGTTTGAATATTGCCTTGCGATTTGTCTTTGCTTAATAAAGCAGATCCGATTGAATCGAGTTAAGGGTGAGAATATTTAAAATCCTTTCGGCAGACCTCCACCCATAAATAGGGTGACGTCGCATCGGTCACCGTTCAGAAACACTCACCTCTTCCTCAGCAGGGAGTGTGGTCTGGTGAGACACTCCCTCATGCTAATTAGAGAACCAGAGTTACATTCACAACATTAACTTCTCTTTTATAGTGTTTGTTTTGTGTCTCACTATGGGGATAAATACTGATTCCCAGATTGGCAGACATGCCAGTTAAAATGACAAATGTTCCCAGTGGCCAATCTGTCAGCGGTTGCACTACGAAAGCTGGCACTTAACAGGGCAGAATTATGTAAAGTTGAAATTTTGTTTTAGCTTTATTTCATGGTATAATGTCATTCCTGGAGTTTAATTCTTTCATGCAACTCCCTCACTCGGCTCCTGCAGACTAGCGGCAGCAGCAATTAGCAAACACATGGTGGAACTTCATGTGTTTGTATGCTGAGATCAACATACAAACTGCTTCTCGGTGCAGCGCTCCCAAGAATGTAGTTAAAGGCTTAATGGAGAAGCGTTTTTGTAATAACCATGCTGAAGATGGAGGAATTTCTTAAAGAGACAGATGCCAATTTCAAGGCATTAAATTGTGAAGTCATGTTTTGATGTAAACAGTATATTTATGACAACTGAAGGTAACATAGTAATTTAAATATGCTATAAAATACTACATGTCTGCTTCTGAACACACCCTACACCAAATAAAACGACACACACAGATTTGTTTTCCACACCGTCTCGCATTAAATCAAACCAAACTTCTCTTGATTTTGGTCATGGGAAACTGTGGTCAGTTGGAAATGGCAAAATTATTTATATTTGCTAAAAAATTTAAGGCCAAATGTTTTGTGTTTCCTTCCTCAAGCTTCTCACAGTAGTTTGCTGGACTTCAGGTCCGTTCCTCCTGACAGAACTGGTGCAGCTCAGTCGCACACACCTTTTCACAACTTCTCCAAACGACGGAGATCAGGGCTAAACATCAACAAAACATTGACTGGGTTGTTCTGCAGCAGTGGAGGGAGAACTCTGATCAGCACCGGTCCACTGAAGTTGCACAGCATGTTGGTGTTTGGTGTTGCTTTGATGCCTGCAGATGAGATAATGAGCTCCAGAAATGCAATCTGCACTTCACAAGGAAGACCAACATAGAAAAAAGTGCTAAATGTGCGGTTTGAGATTTTCAGGAAGCCATGAGGTTCTTCTTTTTATTTACATTTAAATCAGAATTTTAATATAAACTAGCTAAGACCTTTTTCGTTAAGATTTTTTAAGGCCTTTATTCAACAGCAGCTTGACAGGAAGGAGGTCAGAGAGAGAAGGAGACGACATGCAGTGAATGTCCCCGGGCCGGGAACCGAATCAGGGAACACTGTGTGGAAGACTGTAGGCTCTGTTTATGTTGGAAACAAAACCTGTAGACGTCACATGTTTCTGGATTTACATTATGTCCTCAGGATAATTATGAAAAGTGATAATCAATAACATGATTTATTAAATTGTCTCATAGTGTTGCAATGTATAATCAAAGGCTAACACTGTTGCACACAAAGTGATTGGTCTGCTGTTAAACGTTTTGAACGTTCATAATGTAAATTACTTTCTGATGCACTTTAAGACAGGAAATAAAAAAGTTATATGCAACTGTAACTCACCATGATTTTAATTTTAGTTGATAGTTTACACATTGAATTGTTTGCGTGTTTAACTGATTACTGCATCATTTGTATAAATATTAATTTTCTTTTTTGAATGTAGTTTTAATTGAAATTATACACATATAAATATTTGTTATTGTTTCTAGGATTCAGTATCCAACACGATTCAGTCTTTTCTGCAAGTTCATTTCAAAGTTGGGCTATCTAAAAACACGTCTAAATACAAAGAGAGCCGTGATTTGATACACTACGTGAATTTAATGATTTGATTTGGGCTTCAGTATCTTAATCTATGACACAAATAAGCACAGCTTCCTAACAACGTAACAAAAACAGCAAATTAATGAAGATCCTTTGATTGAATGACATCCGATCCCTGTGAGCAGCCAGAAACCTGCTGACTGAACCAGATCGGAGACTGGAGAATCTCAGGAGACGTGTAATTGCTCAGCATTTCATTATGGCACTCGGCAGAGTCTTTGTCATTGAATTTGTCCAATCTTAATTAAAACGTTGCTTCCGTTTGTGGCTTGCAGCACGAGATCAGTGTAGAGGTAGATTAAAGCATGTTTTACTGCCTGCTGGTGGAGATAAATTAAAAGCTTTATGCGTTCAGATGATCTGAGGGTCAGATTTCTAAAGGCTGCCACAGAAGTATCTACTGCCACCTAGTGGACAAAGCTTAAAAATGCAGATTTTTCTAAAGTAACTTCTGAGGGTCAAACAAAAGGAGAAAGCATTTGAAATCATTTTAACCTTTGTAATCAATTTATTTGTTAAACAAATTTGTACTGAGCAACTCTCTTAAGCGTTGTGATAGAAATATTGTCTATCTACGAGGTTTTCCTTTGTTTTATAAATCTCATCATTAATGCAACCTGAACAATATTAATAAAACTTAAGAATTTTCAGCCAATCAATGCCTATTTCAGCAATTTAACTTTTATTTAATCATTTGTATTTTAGTTATTTCCATAGCAAACACATTTATTTTCTGAAATATTTCCCTACTTGGCAATTCTAATAATTACCTCACTTTTGTTATTCCATTATTTAGAGAAGAGTTGACAAAAGAGCTTAGATTTGATGCCATTTGTTTAATCCAAGTTATACAAATGTAAAAAACTGGCAGCAAAACTAAAACTGAATCATTTTTAGAATTTGGCCAAAATCATTAAATAGTCTTTGAAAAATGTATATATATTTTTTTTCCTCCATCGCAAATATGTACATTGGCAGATTTTTAGTAAATGAAAAAATATTTTCACCTAGTGGACGGCAGACAAGCATACCACTTTGAAAGAATTTCAACACTAAGAAAGAGAATAAAAAGAATTGAATCTAAGAAATAGTATCAAATTGTAATGGGGATCAACTTAGAAACAAGACGGATTGATTTATTAAGTTTAAAGGGACATTGAAAGCACAAACATATTACATTTGATTCAAAATGAAGTAAGGGACTTTTAAAATATCTAAGAACTTAACACAACTGCATCAAAAAACTTGAATAAAAAAGTGAAAAGAGGTAAATTTTCCACCTTTCTACAGTTCACTTTACGAAAAGCCGTCCTTGCGTGACTTCATCCACCCAGCGTAACGTCAGCCACATACTTTGAATGAATCATGCATTTCTTTGAGCCGCTCATCCATGAATGTTACTGCTTCTGCCTCACCGGATTGGATTCTGCTTTGTAATGTTTGCGTAGAGTTCAGACAGGGGCGGAAAAATCTGAATGAGCCGGTTTGGCCTGCAGGACAGACAACATGTTCCTGTCATGTCCACCTCCTGTTGTCCCACCAGCCATTGTGTTTCCTTCACCTGCATACCTGTGAACAAAAACATCACGGTTGAAACTCCACCCAGCCCCCAAAAAAAACTAAACAAGAAATTCCAGTCGGACAAACTTGTAAGCAATATTTTTCATGTACACCAATGTACATGAAAAGTACAGTTTTGCTTGTGTTGTCTCCAAACTCTGCAGACAGTAAAAAGTCGATCAAAGATCAGTACGCATAGTCAACTTTTTGCACACATCACACGTCTGGTTTGAAAATGAAAGAGCAAGAAACACAACCCACTGTGGTAAACCATTAAAAAGCAAACCAAGGAAAGGTTACAAAATAATGAGGAAGTATAGATGAATCTAAACAGCAGCAGAGAATAAAACTAATATGCTACACTAGGATGAATTCCACCCTAACTTATAGCCAAAATAAAAAAAATTTGAGCATTGTATTAGAAGATTTTACAGTGACATTGGTAAATATTGCAATGATGACTTCAGTGGTGGTGTATGCCTGTTTTCTCCTTTTCTCTGCTCCTCTATCTGTGCTTCTATCACTCTGTGACCTTTAGCATTTTGGCTGGTGTAATTTGTATCCAGTGTTATCATCCGCTGCTCCGTCCAGAAACTCTGTCCAAATGGCTAAATGACGAAATATTACATTAGCAGGAAAAATGCACGTTCATAACTCTTGGAGTAAACAATTATTGCACTCCAAGCTGTTCAGCAAAGGAGTCGTGCTGTGGGAATCATCTTCTTCAGGGAAGCTGATGGAAAAAGGATGGAGCTAAATTAAGTAAGAAAAAATGCTTAGAGGCTGGAAGAAACTTTAAACATAAAGCAGCCCCACAGGAACATGGTTTAGATCAAGGCATATCTATGTATTAGAATGGTATTTTCAGAGTTTAAACTTAAATCTAATATACATACAAGAGTGGGGGGAATCAAAGATGGAGGCTATGTGATTTTATTTGAGGGTTCACTGAATGAAAATATTTAATTTGGGTCTTAATTTAATCTGAAGTGGTAATTATGTGTTATAATTGAAATCTTACATGTCAGTCCACCCACATCATCTGTTTCTCGTTTCCTGGTTTGTGTCGTCACTCGTAGATTTTTTTTTTCTCTTTCGTTTCTTTTTAACCGGATGAAACCTCAGGATTAGAGAAATAATCGCGCAATGATAATAATAATAATCCCGGTGCATTTTGATTAATCTGAATGGCGCCCATGAAAACAGGTGAGAGGGCAGAACAAACGAAAAAACATAGATGGATAAAGAAAGAAGCTGATCTGAAAACAACCTGCCTGTAGGTGGATGTGCTCGCTAGAGGACACGATGACGATGATGATGATGATGATGATGATGATGATGATGATGGTGATTCCCTCCGCCCCTCCCCCCACCGTTTGTGGGTGGATCCATCCACGTAATGCTAAACTCGCCCTCGCGTTTGCTTTTCCTGCTTCCTTCAGCCGCGGCGCATCAGCAGTAAAAGGGAGCCGCAGCTCGGAGATGTCCCTGACGCTCTCGGCGGACAGGAGAGGAAACCCCCGCAGTTTGAGCTCCCCAGGACGGTTC
Source organism: Xiphophorus maculatus (assembly GCF_002775205.1). Classification (NCBI taxonomy): domain Eukaryota; kingdom Metazoa; phylum Chordata; class Actinopteri; order Cyprinodontiformes; family Poeciliidae; genus Xiphophorus; species Xiphophorus maculatus. Next base: position 17,051,630 of record NC_036454.1, read on the forward strand.
GGAAAGCGGCGGAGGGACGGCCCTTCTTCTCGGTGAAAGCGTCTTTGTGCAGGCTGAAGGATGAACATTCACACGCGGGTGAAGAGCAGGAGGACCGAGCATCACCTCGGAGCGGAGAGGGACCACTTTGACAAGCAGCAGGTAAATATAAAAAAATCACACGGAGAGTGCAGGGCTTTTATCAGGCCGTGGAGTGGAAACCTGCGGGCTTTTCTTTTCTTTTCTTTATGTAAAAGGCCTTCTGCGTGACTTACCGCATAGGCCACATTTACAGCCAACAATTTAAGTCAGAAAATAAAGCTTTAATTAGAAAACCAGGTGTACCGAAGGCCTCTCAGCTTCACCGCGCACATTTAAGCCTGAAGCACAAAACTTCAACCTTTTATTGTTTAATCTAAATTACCTGCAACAATTTAGAGATGTCGTCATTCACTTTCCAGCACTGGATTTAGCCCAAATGTATTTTGTTTCAGTAGGAAAAAAAAACTCTACAAAGTGAGTTCAGTGCAGTGGCGCCACCAAGGGGGGCCGAAGGGAGGCATGTTCCACATCAATACATTTGCTCATTACCATATTACTCATTACCTTTACCATATTATGTTACCAGTATGGGTTTACAAAAGGAGAGTTGACGTTTTAGAAAGGTGCAATATTTATTTATCCTTCTGTAATTTTTTTTTCTGTTCTTCATAGTATACTATTTTTAACTTGTAAATGTTTGTTTTTGATACCTCTTCCTTTTTTTAAATTAAACTTGGTAATTTCCTCAAGAACCTGCTGTAAGAAATCATTTACTTGTAATTTGGTGGAAGATCTTTTACATTTTTTTTTTTATTGTTTTCTTTTCTTTTTTACCAATTTCTTTTCGGAATGTTTATAAAAGCAAAAAGCTTAAGAACTCTAGATATCTAGATGTATATTTTAGTTGGTTAGTGCTAAAAATTAGTATTGTGGATTCTTAAACTGTAGTTTATTTTAAAAAAATACTCAAATAAAGTTTACGATGCACTTTTTTTTTAGATATGAACATACAGTATTATATTTATTAATGTTGTAATGTATCACTATAAATATTTAGATGTCTAATTAGTCAGAAGCATCTAATAAGTCGCTGAATTTTAAAGCAGAAATTTTATGCTTATAATGAAACTCCCGAAATATCATGGATTTCTGGATTTTGGTTTTGTTATACAAGCCCAATGTCATCAGTGGTCCCATCAGGCCACCTCTCTGGAGATGGTCCAGACTCTGAGATGTCTGATAATTTAATCTTAATTTAGATCTTAACAAAGACTGAAAGTAATTTTAAACACATTTTGCTGAACCTACTATTAAAATACACAATGAAGTATTATTCTTTTAAAAACGGATACATTTAATTAAATTACTAAATAGATAATCACAGGGGACTGCACACACATTTATGTACTTGTATTAAGAATATGCTTGTTTCAGTGCTTGCTTAATGGAACCAATAATATAAATATGGGAATTAGCTGCGACATCTTTAGCTGTAGGTTTCTTGTTCCAAAAATAACATGTGTGAAATAAATATTTTCTATACACAATGAGGATGTAATATGGAGAAGTTCACTATGTGAGCTAATATTATAGGTATTTTAACAGAATATTTTCACAATGCAGTTTTATTCACATTGGTTTGTTGACACAGATTAAGTCAAAACATTTCATATAAATCCACAAAACTAGCATGTTCAAGATTTGTTAAACTGTGTTGGATATTTGTGTTTTGACAATATTTGTGATTTAACTTCAACTTTGTCTTCAAATCAGAGACTGAAAGCCAGTCTCAGTTCTGAGGAGTCACACCATTCATTCTGAATCTAGTCCTTCCAGTTTGACCACCTTTCTTCCATTACAAACATTTTGTCCTCTCTGTCTCTCTCTCTCTCTCTCTCTCCCTGTCTGTCTGTCTGTCTGTCTGTCTCGTTTTTTAAACCTTTGTTCTTCCATTAATAAATTAAGTCTACATGAACGGATTATTGTTATGTTCCTATTAAAGCAGGTGTATTCTGCTTGAACTCCATCTTGAATGGTTACATTACTTAACCAGTAAGTCATACTGGAAGCTACACTACATCTTACTGCCCAGCGTGAGAGAAACATGAGATTCAGATGAGGATCAGTAACCAAACAAGCAGCTCTCTGGGTGTTCAGATTCTCCAGTCTTTTGGAATCTGAAACAGACTTTGCTTTGATAGGCGTTCGCCACTGTCGGTGTTTTATTTGCCTGTGAAGTGCATCCAGAGGGGTGGAGCCGTGGTGTTTCAACTGTTAGACGTCTGGACTCTGGAAATGAATATAAACTCATTAAACATGCATCGCACTTTTACTGCTAAAGGTTTTTGGTCAAAACGAAACTGAGAGTCAAAAGTCCTGCAGCTGGTATTTTTGACTGTTGTAAATGCCGGTCTGTTGTGTAATCAAAGATGTAGATTGTGAAAGTGATTCAAACTTGTTGCACAGATGGATGAGGAGCAGTTATCTGCCTCTTTCTGCCCATCACCTTTACCTGATGAAGCCATTTTAGCTACATCAGATAAAATGTAGCTACACCATGTAAGAGTCCCATCTAGTCCTGATGTGGTTGTAACTCTTAGCTTTTGCTACTCAGCTGACTAAATTTAAACACTTATTTGATTATTTGTTGTCAATATTTTTTGTGATTTTTGCAGAAAATTGGTGTGCACATCCAGTTTGCAACAGAGTCCAGGAAAAGGCTCACCTTTTATCCCATTTAGTTATTATGAAGACGTAACACTTTATGAGAAAAGAGCCTCACTTCTTTAAATCATATTTTAACCCAAGAAAATTCTTGGAGTCCCTCATAGGTTTGCCTTTTGAGATTTCTTTGCATTGGATCTGTTTGTACCTCTGAAGCTTCTCCTCTTTTCCACATTTCATCACAAACAACAACAAATTTCAATACATCAAAACACCAAAATCATTAAAAGGTTCCACTTGTGTCTTGTAAATCCTGCTGCCGTTGTACAGCATCAGAAGACTCCTTGACAATGTCCATGAACAAACAAGTTCATGAAGGCTGAAAGCCACATAAGGGACACAGTAGACGTGTGAACCCTTTGACCTACCTGTAATCACTTTGAACACGCCACTCCCTCAGTGAAACATGGTAGTGACTGCATCATGCTGTGAGAAACAGGGGAGCTGGTTGGAGTTGATCGTTAGATGGTTGGAGCTCTAAACTTTAGACAGAAGTGGATTTTTGCTTTCCAGCAAGATAACAATCCTTGATATACAGTCAGAGCTGCAATTGATAATCTGTGACAGCACTGCAAAAATGCTTTAAGCTGACAGCCTTTTTATTTGCAAAAAGTTTATGGAGGTTTGAATATTTTTTAAAAGCTGCTGTATGTTTCAGGTCCAGTGTCTACATGCAGGTAGTCAATTAACTCGAATGATCAAATGTGTTGGAGAAGAATGCATCTAGAAGTCGCTTAGTAATAGCTTTTGAGGACAATTACTGGACTTCACCGCTTTAGTTCATATTTGAAGCATATCAGAACCTCAGGTTCAATTCAAAAACACTTTTCTAATCCCAGAGGGGAATTAAATGTTACATTATATTTTACAGATTTCCTTAAGGAGTTGTTGTGGATGCTGTGGGAAGGAAGGATCTCCTGTAGTGGTCTGTGTTACATTGGCACTGAAGAAGCCTCTGACCGTCTGATCCCAGTCTCCTGGGCAATCCCTGGGATTGCCCAGGGTTGTTTGTAATTTTCTTGATTTGATAAGGTATCCTGCTTTGCACAGTAATCTCCAGAGAAATCTCCAGAACAGAACCAGCCTTCTTTATCAGGATGTTTGGTCTTTTGAACTTCTCTGTGCAAACATGGGAGGATATTTTTGCTTTGTGCTTCCTGCGTATCAATGGATCACACAACAACCGATTGGTTCTTATTGCAAATGGTGGTCCAGCTTGTGAGACACAGAGGTGGAACAGATGAAACTTGCAGCACCGTGCGAGGTCGTCAAAACGAAACTAATGAGAGTCATTAGCTTCTGTGGTAATCTGTTGATTTAATTACTCATCTAAGTTGACACCTAGAGGAGAAACAGAGTAGTTTTGAGTGTAAAGAAGAGAAGGAAACATGATGCTTGAATAATTGTTTCCATTTGACATGGAGAAGATGATTTAGAGATAATGCCAGAAAAGTTTAGTTTAGCTGTTAGTAAAATGGAAATTATTACTAGACCTATTCCAGTAGAGAAGAGATGATATTTGTTCTAAGACGTGTCCACCATTTTCTTTAAATCTAAACATTGAATTGGTAATTATTGAACTTGATTGTTGAAATTATCCATTTAACTTGAGTTTAAACAGCTGTTGTAGACTAGAAATAAGTAAGTAGTTTTCCATGGTGGTAACATGTTGCATAAGGTATGTTGTGTGTGTAAATATGTTGTTTGAAATGTCTTCAGTTGCAGAAAGAGGAGAAATGAATTGCTTTGAGCTAATACTAAAGTTTAATTGTCACTTCATTTGGATATATTTCCTGGGCAACAGGAAAATGAAGCACTTATATAATACCCTGACTTGATTACTTATCAGATTACTCACCTTTGAAGCAAGCAAATGTTTAAAACCCCCAGACTGTTCTGATTTTACCCTGTAGCTCATATGTAAATTAAAATGAAGTCACAGAAACTCCTACGCACTCATTACTCTCGCTCCTGTCGTGTCTCCTTTTGATTTTGACCTCAGTACCAAGGTGAGCTGTCTCTCACAAAGTCCTGCTTGTTTGTGTATCTGTACTGTAGTGTTTGCCTTCCCTCACTGCTGTTGCCTGAGCAAGCACCCATGTGGGAAAGCAGGAGGAGGGGGATGGGAGTCCTGAAGGGTAAACTTAGCCACTGAGTGGGAGCCAACGCTGAATGAAATGCACAATGGTTAATGGGAGGGATAGATTGTTCTAAGACGTCTCGTCAGCATTCGTCATCCTCCTGTTTTAGCTTTCTATCGATGTAAGGAATCTGCAGCATAGGTTTTTTTTTGTGTGCATAAAACTAAAACCAAACACCCACAGGAAGCTAAGTCATAGTCAAATAGTTTTACCATTGCTACTAAATTCGTCTTCAATTACAACACACTATTGACACAACTGGTCTTTTTATTTTCACTCACAATAGAGCAACGTTCATATCCTAAATACAGTGTGATCTTACTTTTGTCCCTGCAATCTGTAATTGAATTTATTATATTAGTTTCACATGGTCGTCATCGTTAGCTAATTTACTAAAGCAATACAGTGGTCTGGAAGCTGCCCAGCCTGTGTTGGGGACAGTTTTTCTGTGGCTCAGTGTTGAGCTTCAGAAAGAAAATGGACTTTGTTGTCCCTAAAATGCAGTATAAGCACCAGGTAGCACTGACAATAACACTCTTCTGTGTTGGAGTTGTTATGATGGAAGAAAGTCCAAATTTAGCTGGTTTTGGTCTCAGTGAATTGTTTGAAAATAAAGTCAGAAAACGCACAAAGATGTAGGGAAGTGTTTTCTATGGCTTGAAACGTCTCTGTGGTTCATTCAGGCTGTAATAGAGCGAGAGAGAGCAAGACTTTCAGCAGATGGAAGTGCAAGAAAGTAGCTTTGTATTATCCAATCAAATTTTCAAACTCTGTTAAGTTAAATGCTAGATTTGGAAATGTAGGGAGCCTTTTGAAAATGTAAGTTCAGGTAAGACTCTAAAGACTGTGCAGTTTAAAATCTCACTTCCTTAATCATTTTGTCTTTTGTTTTGAAATATTAGTGAAACCTTGTTTTTCTGGTGATTGTTCATTCACAGGAGAAGACTATGCATCTATCCCTAATGTAAATAATTAATGCTCCCATTGTACTTGCCTCTATTATCACAATTATTTAAGAGAAATGATAATCAATTGCTGATCTGAAATTAATCAGTTCATCCATTGGATCCTGTCACCCCTAGTTTAATGCAATATGCTTAATTTATTCAGATATAAAGGGAAACTCTATCCAGATAAGATATCATCCTGTCTGTGTAGAGTATCAGAGTTATGATTTATGGAAAACCCCATCTTAAATGTCTAAATACAGTTAGTGTGAACAAATGTAAGGTTACAACGTCCCTGAGTTGTATTTATTGCATACTTATTGCCATCAGAAGTTCAACGAGGGCTTATCAGAAATAATAATGTGCGCTAAATGACCTTTAATGGTCATTTAGCCTGAACACTGCCCGGTGTTCAGGCTAAACACTGCCTGAACACACTGCCCGGTGTTCAGGCAGTTTCCACTACAATGTAGAGTAAAACCTCATGAGGAGAACAAGACTCGCTTTGTTGGGCTTTGGTTGGGCTCATTGTCTGTTGATGGAGAAGTTGAACCACTTCAGTCAGAGAAGGTAGACATAACTCTGAAAGAGAGAGAGAGACAAAACTATTAAAAGTTAATGAAGAAAATTGGGTTTCTAGGTTGACAGGAAATACCTTCAGGGAGATATAATTTTTCAGTACCGCTCCTTTATTGACTAGCCTTCCATTTGTTTTTTGCACCACCCAGTTAAAAGGTTGCTCTTTCTAACCCGAGCTAATAGCTGTTGAAGTCTGCGACCTTGTCAGGCAGATCCTCTGCAGCTGACTGTTGAATTAAGCAGATAAAGTCCTGCAGTAAGTGCCCTCACCTCGGGGAATTATGTTCGCAGAGAAGCAGTGGAGGTGTAGCGCTGATGCTTTGACTTCATCTCTCAGTGTTTCACATCACAACTTATGGCGACGCTGCTGAAAAGCAGAGATGACTCGGTAAGCAGAGACGCCTTGCATTAAAGAAGCTTACGATATTTGAGTGCAGAAGCGTGTGTGTGCATGTTTGTGTTCCTGCACTAATGCTAGCTGGGATTGGACCTTATGGCGGGCCTGGGATTTATCCAGGCTGTCCCTCTCTGTCACGTCTCGTCTCTGCTGGTTAAAGAGGGATTTACCATCGCTTCAACCAGATGCAGCATTAAGTGTGTGAGCATTACACAGTCTACAGTACCAGCATCTGCAGCTCCTGATCTCTTAAAGCATCCAAATTTGACTTGATCGGTTCTGATTGGTGGATCAAATACTGAAAGATCTGATTTAATTTTTTTGCTATTAATTAATTACATACTAAGACATCCCATCATTTCTGGTCTTATTCTGACTTATTCAATAAAAAGTAAAGGTTGTAGACGTATGCTTTGATTCATAAATATTAATATCGATTTATTTTCAGTTGATTTCTTAACTACTAGCTTAAAAAAAACTTTACTTATCTACTTTTTCACTTTTATATGTCAGATATCAGAAGGTCTAAACAAGATTAATAATATCCCATACAAGACTATAACAGAAAATACTGTACAGTTATTAGAAATAAGCATATTGGACTCGAGTTGAGTCACTTTTCTAAAAATGTATATAATTTGCATGTGCACTGAAGAATAAAAAACAGATTTGAGAAAATGTCGGCCCTCTCAGAAACCATCGTGTTTCTGGCAACGTTTTGTCCTAATTATTACAGAACTAATGTTGAGTTCAAACCATTAAAGAAATACTAATGTTCCCCTAATTGTACAGTATACTCAGTCACTTTTCAGCTTTTCACTCACACTTGATGTCCTTTTCCCTCTGTCCGTTCTCACTTTTCTTTGTCGAAAGTAGTCTGAGAGCTTCCCTGCAGCCTTGCTGCTCAGCAGCCATCTGTTGAGGTTTCTGTGCCAGGCTCTGTGTGCCAGATCGCATCCCCCTATCCAACCCAATCTTCTACCCCGGCTGTCGGCCTTCCTCCCCCAACAGACCCCTCATTGTCACACAAACTTCCACGCTTGCACCCTTCGCCTGCCCAGTGTAAATGAAGGGGCACGCAGTTCATTTGAGTCAGAAAGAGGCCGGGGGGCTGGGATGGAGTCCTTTATAAACAGATGCGTCTTGTTTTGCCCAAAGTGTACCTCCTCTCTTATCTCTTGTCTGACCGTTAATGGTTGTGTTTACATGGGTTGGACTCCCAGGTCTCTAATGCATTAAAAAGGCTTTTATAGACATGTTGAATTACAGCTACTACCACTGATATGAGGTTTAGCAAAGATAAGGATTTCCAATATGTAAGCGCTAGACCAATAGAGGAGAAACGCAGTCAGATCATTGTTATTAAATGTTTGACATCCTATTATAACTCATAAAATGTCCCAACATAATTTTCTGTCAACAGACAGAGAATTAGCCTTACTTTCTCAAGGAATATCTGACTCTGCCTTTGCAGAGTCTTTCATGACTTCCTGACCCCGCTGACTGTTTTTATTATGAGCAGCTTGATGTTAGGCTAACATTAGCATATTTCTTCTCCATACTGATGACTTAATTTCTAATTTCAACATGTTTTAAGTTTCAGATAACTGTTTAGACAAAAATTAAAGGAGTTTTTAAAGCGATTATTGACTAGAGTTTCATCTGCTCTCTTCTCTGCTGAATGTGACGGTCAACGACTTTTCTATAAACTAGCTGCTCAAATTGTATATTCACATCAAACAAAAAGTATCTGTCATTTAGTCAGGAAGTACAGGTCTGGAGATCATGCTTGAGGTCAGGATGTTCCTGGGAATTACTGCTAATCTCTGATATAAAGATGACATAAAACATAGGTTAAATATGAACTAAAGCAGGACTGTAAAGAATTAGCTTTGAGACAGCCAACTATCATCATGATGGAGGTGGTTATTTATGATTTAAACATCTTGTATGACACTTAAAGAGAACATTTTGGACCCCAGTATTTCTTTTTCTTTTTGTCCAGGATGGTTGTTCTGCCTTTTTTTTTTGCTATCCAGTCTGTTTCACAGATTTTTAGATAAGACGGTTCAGAACACCAGAGCAGTTTTTAATACATTTATTAAAAACAGTAACTTAATTTATTGAGCTTTATTCCAAAAACTATTCTATTTAACTACTTTCTAGTATTTAGCTTTATCTGTTGCAGCACATTTTGTCTATATTTTCTTTTCCCAATTGCATTATTTTCAGTAATATGATGTTATTAATGATGATATTAAAGTGACAGCACACCATGACGCAGCATTTGAGAACAATTATGTGTTTTAGACTTCTGAAACAATTTGTGTAAAAGTACACAGCATATTTTGCATAGAGCTGAGTATTTTTTGTTGTTAGCCAAGTATTCATTCTAATTAACAAAACTGTAATTAAATCATTTCAAGAGTTTTACTAACAAAGATGCATTTTTAAATGATTGTTTGGGGACATTGGATCATCAAACTTATTGGTAATATGATAGAATAAACAGCTTGAGTTCTTCCTAAACTCTGATTGAAACGTTCTTGGCTTTAACAAGAGGAACAAAGTACAACCAGTTTCTGAACCTCAGGTTGTATTTAAATCCAGAAGACACACAGATCCCGCTGATGTGTTCCTGTTCCTGCCTTCCTGCTCGTGTCTCAGCAGTTCTAGTTTTACCTGCTGGTCAGGTTGCAGAGCCGCCCGTCTTCTGTCTTTTGGTGACAGCGAGTCACTCAAGTTTATTAATAGCATTGTAGTTACAGACGCCACCCGTTGATTCAGGGTTTGTCTCTTTTATTAGGAGTTTCCTTTGAATATTTAACACAACAGCTGTTGAGTTTCACACAGGCGGTCTGAATATGCTGCCTCTGGCTGTGGTCAGCGTAAGATTAATGTCAGCATAAGATTAGCTGATTAAAATCAGCAAGAATAACATTTTACTTCTTCCTTGAGTTATTTTTAGATATTTGTCTGAACAGGTTTTTTTTTACTTGTCAGAACTTGTTTGTTTGGTTTTATGAAAAGCATTTTATATTAATTAGACACAATAAGGCTAAACGCATAGTGCTTGTCAGTGTGTATTAAGTGGCGCTGGTTTTTTTTTAAACGCCCTTAAAAACTCACCAAAAAAAAAAAAGTGCAGCCGATGCAAAATAAAGTACGTGTAACGTACTATGTGGCATGTTTGTGAAGAATAAAGATGTTCAAGATTTAATCTAATTTAACTCCTCTCCTTTCAGCTCAGCAGTATCAGCAAAGCCATCAACAACACAGAGACGCCTGTGAAGGAGAAACATGCACGACGTATCCTTAAAACGGTTTCATTTTTATCAAGGTTGCATGATAACAAAACATAGTTAGCTTCAGAAAAACCTCAGTCTTTTGGCTTTGGTCATGTTTAATCTTTGCCTTTTGTCTTGAAATTGATTTTTCGTTCTGATGTCTCTTAGCAGTACCAGCAGTAATGCTCATGTTTTGCACCCGTTCAGTACAGTCAATGAAATCTCAAAGTTTGCAATTTGCTATGTTATTAGTTTCTTTTAGACCATGACTCTTAAACTTGGAACGTCTCTTAAATTTTTGCAGCATCCATTTTAACCCTTTTCAGAGTAATGCTGCCTTCAATTAGAACTGGGATCTAAATGTAAAACCACATCCAAGTGGATGATGCTCTCAATTAGAAGTTATAAATCCAGTAGGATCCAACACTCTTCATGTCTAACTGCTGCATTTTATGCATCTGGATGTGATTGGAGCACCTGAACTGGAATGAGAGAGTGAATACTTGTGGTAGTACATACAGTCTTTGCCAAAGGCGCTGTATATTTAGAATATTTTTCATTATAGGACAACACAGAGTAATAGGATGACATCGTTTTGTCTGCATCATCCAACTCTAGCTTGAAGTGTGAATTAGCTCACTGTAGTCATCTGTGAAGAAATATTGGACAATGAATGTTGTCCAATATTTATACAACAGCAGTGTTTTCTCTTCTGAGCCTCACAGGTCATTTATTGTTTTGGCGATACCAGCACAGTCATCACCAATGAAACACATTTTAACGAAGCAGCAGATTTCAGTTTTGTTAAACAGTGTGCAGATTGAAAAACTATTTGTTTTTAGTAAGCAGGATTAACCAAGTCTTGTCCTTGAGCTACTATTCTTCTGTAACACACATGAACTCCCTCATCAGCACAGCATTCATCTCTGAAGGAGCCGTTCATTCGATTCAGGTGTTTTGGAAAAGGGATGCATCTAAGATCAATGGGGTTGATAAATATAACGCAAATATGCCCCCCCCCAAAAAAATTAAATTTCATATTAAATGTGTTATTTTTGAGAATTGTAATGCAGTAGTGTGGTAGTTTGTATTTTCCTTAACAGCGTGAATAGGAATCATCTTGGGGACTCACAGGGAGAAAGGAGCCTACACCTTCTGGTCCTACTCTCAGGGCTTTCCTCTGGGCACCAGCTCCATCCTGTGCTGGAAGTTCTGCCATGTGCTGCACAAAATCCTGCGAGATGGCCACCACAATGTAAGGCGACCCGCACCGCTTTACCTGATTGGAAACTATTTGTAGTAAAGCCAAAGCCATTGTTTATTCTCATCTTTCTTCTTTGATGGATTTAATTCTTTTAAATGCAAAGCTTTGTGAAAAATAAAACCGGAGCAGTCCTCTGTCTCGGTGAATGTGACTGGCGTTAGTTAAGCTGTGTATTTTACCTCCACAGGTTCTTCAGGACTGCATGCGGCATCATGGTTCTCTAGCTGAATATGGGAAACTATGGGTGAGTTCTAGTATCTTTTTTAAAAACTCTTTGTTTTTAAAGTTTTTTTCTTGTTCTATAATTGTTTCCCACTCGTTTTGTTTCCAGAGCCACCTCCATGACAAATATGGACAGCTAGTGGCTTTGTATATCAAGCTCCTCTGCACAAAGATGGAGTTTCATGTGAAGGTACATGCATCATTGTCACGCTTGCATAAGGCAGAAACTTTATTGTTCTGCTCCGCTTACGCGGAATAACTCATAAAAAGCACAAGTTGTTTTGGTTGTAGAGTGCTAAACCTCAAACTTTGCATCTTTGCAGCATACGGAAATCCCTCCAAACCTGGAGGTGAAGGATGAAGTGCTGGAGCGCGCTGCGGGGACAGACATTAATAATGTGTGAGTTTCAAAAAAAAAGGTTAACCTCTGATGAAAGTAAGCCCTTTCATATATCTTGCAGAGTCAGAGCTCCATTGTACCATCGTGGGGCCTCCATCCTGAGTGACAAAGATATCGCCTTCTGTCCTGCAGGTTCCAGCTCACTGTGGAGGTGTTCGATTACATGGACGCTGAGCTGAAGCTGGCCGAGACAGGTGATCGCTAAAACTCCTCCTACCTTTTTTTTTCTGAACTGCTTTCTCAGGCAGGAGAAACCTGAGCTGCAGCCGAGGACTGCTGCCTGCAGACATGATCTATTTATGCACAAATAATGGCCTCTATCAAGAAAGGTTACAGTAAGAAGCTGATGGGCTGCATCTCTTCACATGGACTGGGAACAACTCCATGCAAAACGTGACTGAGTCGACTCAGTTTAGCTAGAATTCCTCTGTACTTGTTTGTTGTTTCACCACTGAGGAAGTGCCTGCACTCAGAGCTCATTAAAGTGATTTCCTCCTGTTTAGCAGTAATGACATGTTCTTCCCAGGCTTGCAGGGCGGAGGCCCAGAATCACAACACCAGGAACAAATTTAGCAACTCTGCTTGGGATATCGTGTGGATTTAAAAGTGTTTCCAAGCTTCATAAAGTTTTCATGTCGGCTGTATGAGCATAGCCACGTGTTTTCTGGAGCTAGGATTTAAATGTATTGTTCCTCAGTGGGAACTTTAGGTGCAACAGTGACAGAAGATTGAGATATGTAGGTTCACACAGTGATAGAAGTATTACTAATATATTAAAAAAACAAAATTAAGAATACTGTTCTGTAGAGTAAGGTCAAAATGACACCATAAAATACTGAATAGTTTCAAAAATAATGTATTTCAATCCAAAGGAATGTGCAACTGAGTGGGATCATTTCTTAAAAATGTGTGTGTATATTTTTTTGTGTGCTGTTAAAAGCAACTCAAGCAGCCACCATCAAGGTTATGCATATGGAGGCCTAAAAGTGCCAGTTTAATAAATAAATGATTAAATGGCTTCTTTTAAATATGTCATTAGCTCATTTTCAATGTGACGGTGATAAATAAATAAAAATCTATAATATTTATTTTACTTAAAAATGCAAAAACAACATTTACAACAGTTGTGTTAATTATTACATAATTAATATTAATTGCCAGCTTCACCCTTAAGAGTTGGTTGCTATGGCAGCCGTTACTGCTCTGGTTGTTGTTGTTGGTCTGAAGAGGAGTTGCTCTGCGACTTAACGAGTTTGATGCTGGCATTGTGCATGAACAGCCATACATAATGGTGTTATTTAATGGTGCAATCCGACACAGGAGCCATGAAATTATTACATAAATACTAGATTACTAGAATATCATGTTTAAATATAAAAACTTAAATCGTTAAAGATTTACATTTAGTTATGTTTTTAGTAATTAGTGTTACAGTTAAATTATTCATATTGATTAATTGATTACATAAATATTTATTGCATTTTTGGCACTTTTGTTCCTCTGTATGTAAATTATGCTCTCATAGAATTAATCAAATCCTGCATTGAAAATTAAAACTGGAATATCAAAGGTTAATATTTAACCACTAAAGTGTCATACATTTTAACTAAATCATTACATGTGAAATTTTGTAATTATGTATATTTAGTAATAATTATAATTTAGTAATAATTATCAGGTACAAATCAAAAATTGTGAGCACATTGATTTATAATGCATACCATTATTTTGCTATTCAATTATTTAAGTTCTTAATCATTTATAGTATTTATAACTTCAGTTAAATACAATTTAAATCTTTTGACATTGTTACCTTCTTGGTACTCTATTTTAATTTAGCTCACTTTTCAAACAATGCTTCAGATTCTGACCTAAAGTAGTGAAACAGAAAAGGGTTTGGGAAAGTACTAATTCTTAAATGTCTTTGTTTTCTCCTGCAGTGTTGCGCCAGCTGAACTCTTCCATCGCCGTCAGCAGCCTCACGTCGGGTCAGTGTCGCCTGGCTCCGCTCATCCAGGTCGTCCAGGACTGCAGCCAGCTCTACCACTTCAACGTCAAGCTGCTTTTCAAGCTGCATGCCTGTAAGAACGCCGACTGCTCTGGAAAAATACACGCAGTTGATCTGTATGTGCGCCTAAACCTGCATCATGATTCCAGGTCTGCCTGCTGATACCCTACAAGGACACCGTGACCGTTTCCGTGAGCAATTCAACAGGTCATTGAACACATCAAAGTTGTTGTTTTTTTTGTTATTCAATGGCCATCTGTAGCTCCACCCAGTTAAAACTACTTTAAATCATTAGACACACTGAACTCTACTGTCGGTAAATAAAACATTCATCTTTTTATTGTGATTTTGTGTGCGTAATTGTGAAGTTGAGGGAGAATGAAACATGATTTTAAAAATTTGCTCGCATACAAAAATACTTGGAAAGTTTGGTGTGCATTTGTATTCAGCCCCCTGTAGTCTGATGCTCCCAAATAAAATCCATTGTCTAGTTTTAGAATGTTTGTGAAACTCCAGTAAAATCCATTGTGAGGCTGTAATGTGGCTAAATCTATATGAAAATGAAAGAATAGTTTTGCAATGGACCATATCCCACACATTGTGTGTTTGTATCAGACTAGATGGGTTTTCTATGGCATTACTCTTTGCCAGATTGCACAGATTTGTTCATATTTGACTTTGTGATATGGTTTACCCCATGCAATAATAGAAAGCCAACTAGAAATTAAATTGCTGATGGATAATACTGTGTGTAATGTATTTGTGCATTGTTTGTTTTTGTTTGCACAGCCTAAAGACCTTCTTTAACAGAGCCAGAGAGATGGTGTATTTCAAGAGGCTGATCCAGATTCCCCGGCTGCCTGATGTAAGAGAGGAAAAATGACTGCACTTCTGCTGAGTCACAGCCACATTTTGGGTGTTACAGACTTCACTGCAAGTCACATGCTGGTTCTGTGCTGCCCATGCTGTCGTCATTTAAATTAATGTGTTTTCTTCCAGTCTCCACCCAACTTCCTGCATGCAGCAGCGCTGGCCAAACACGTGAAGCCGGTGGTTGTCATCCCTGAGGACGATGATCAGCAAGACGACGATGACGATGACCCGGAGCCACTCATCGAGGTCAGCAATACCCCGACCCCCAGCCTGCAGTCTCAGCCTCAGGTGTGTTTCATTAGTCACAGGTGTACAGATGTATGCAGTTTGCTACCTGTTGTTTAAACACTTTGGTGTTTGTGTTTTATTCAACAGGTGGACATTTTTGATCAGGCATTTGGACCTCCAAATGGAGGCTTTGATGAGAGGTGAGCTTTTAATTTTTGAACTGATTAGTATGATTTTAATACCAACAGATTGTGACTGGTGGTGGTTTCTGTCTGGCAGGGATCTCCAGATCGAAAGCCTGAAGTCAGAACTTGAGCTGCTAAGAGCAGAGTTGGAGAAAGTCAAAACAGAGGTGAGGATTCTTAAATACCATAATGCTTCAATGTAAGAATACATTTTTTCTCTGTGTGTGACTGCAAAAAGGCACAATTATCTATGTGCAAAGGAATCCGGATCATGTGATTTCTTGGATGCAAATGCCAAAT
This sequence comes from Xiphophorus maculatus, assembly GCF_002775205.1. NCBI lineage: Eukaryota > Metazoa > Chordata > Actinopteri > Cyprinodontiformes > Poeciliidae > Xiphophorus > Xiphophorus maculatus. Next base: position 17,067,206 of record NC_036454.1, read on the forward strand.
GCCACTCCTGACGTGAAGAATGTGGCGAGCAGACTCTGAATGTCAGCTGACCGAAGTCACCTTGTGATGAATTGTTGATGTGTAAAGATTGATTCCGTTTATATTAGAATACCTTGCAAAAGTATTCACACCCCTTGAGCATCTCCACAGTTTGTTGCTTTGCAACCACAAACTGAAATGAGCTGTTTCTTGGGGGAGGAGGGTATATGAAAGGCAAAATAGGCTACATAAAGCAGTAAAAAGTAAGAAAAAGGAAAGAAAATGAAACATGAATTGTTTTGTTTTTGTGTGTGTTGTTTTTTTTTTACAAATAAACATGTTAAGGTTTAGCATGTAATATGTAGGCCTCAGAGGGTTTTTTAAGAGAACATTTGAGAAGAAAGAACATCATAAAAAGCATAGAACTTACCATACATTGTAACCAGGTTGCTATGCATTGCAAATTTTTTTTGCCCAGGTCCCTCTTAAAAATGAGATCTAGATCTCAATGGGGTTTGCCTGGTTAAATAAAGGAATATATATACATGTTGTGGAGAAGTTTAAAGGAGAGTTGTGTATAAAACAATATCCTGAGCTTTAAGCATCTTAGAAAACACTATTCAAACCATCATCTGAAAATGGAAAGAGAATGCTGCAACGGTACCAAGGCACGATCAACCATGTTGATGGATTGGACAGACATTAAGGGTAATAACAAAGAAAATCATGTTGAACACGCAGCAAACATGTGTTTGCTATTTTTTTGGCCTATGGTAAATACAAAATGCTAGGCGTGATGGAAACTACACTGCACATCTTCATGAACATCCACCCCCTCTGTGAATTATGGTGGTGCCTGCATCATGCTGTGGGAATGTTTTTTCCAGCAGGGACAGGGAAACTGATCAAGAGTTGATGGGGAAATTGGATAAAGCTAAATATAAGACAACCTGGGATGAAAAACTGTTGAAGGCTGCAAGAGAGTCGAGACTTAAGTGGAGATTCACCTTCAAGCAGGTCAACAAACCTAAACATCCAGCCAGAGCTAAATTGGAAGAGTTTGATCAAAGCGTATTCATGTGACATGATGGTCCAGTCAAAGTCCAGACCAAATCCAGATGTGGTGATCCTTGAACACTGATGTTCAGGCTTTAATCTGACTGACCTCAAGCTGTTTTGCAAAGAACAGGGAACATTTTCTGTCTTTAGATTTGTAAAACTGGTAGAGGCATACCCCAAAAGACTTGTATCTTAAAAAAAAATGTTGGTTTGTGTTGGTCTGTCACTTAAATCTGACAAAATGCTGCAGGGAGGTGTTAAAACTTTTGCAAGCCTTTGGAGTTTGACCTAAAACTGGTTTTCTCAACTCTTTTTCTACTTTTTGTTCCTGAAGGCTCAACGCTATGTCACGCAACTCAAGTCCCAAATCAACAGCTTGGAGGCAGAGCTGGAGGAGCAGCGCATGCACAAACAGCGGGCACTGGTGGAAAACGAGCAGCTGCGCATGGAGCTGGAGGCAACCCGGCGCCGGAACGCAGAGCACGAGAGTTTACAAGGCACCTTCCTGGAGGCCGAGAGTAAGATGTGTTAATGAATCACTTGTTTGGGATCTCCTGCAAGCATGAGCAAGATAATTCAACCTGGTCATCTCTGTCTGTGAAGGAAGGGCGCAATCGACCGAGCAGCGATACAATAAACTGAAAGAGAAACACACAGAGCTGGTGGCCAGCCATGCTGAACTGCTCCGCAAGGTACAGACTAGAGACTTAGAGATGTTTGCTTTCAGCTAGACTGTCACCACCCGGCCTTGTGTTGTAACGCTGAGTGTGCTAATGTGCAAACAGAGTGCAGACACTGTGAAGATGCTGTCGGCCACCCAGCAGACTCAGGAGGAAGTGGAGAGGACTAAGCAGCAGCTGAGCTTCGAGGTGGAACGAGTCAAACAGGAGGCAGATATGAAGGTTGGTGCTTGTTCTTTAACTTGGATCACAAGAAATGTGTGTGTGATTACATTAATCTTTCTTTTGCTAACTGGTTGTGCATGTGATATTTATTGTATTTTGCAGGATAGATTGTTTGTTTATTGAAGCACAGTGGCATCCCAAAATAGCATTTGAGTGGTCTAAATGGCCTGAATTGGTTATTCTTACTTTTTTTTATTTTACAATGAATTTCCAAAAACTATACTCTGATTAGAGTCAAATATAGCAGTTCCTTGTTATTTTATTATAAATGGATAAAGATTTTATGTGGATATTTAAACAAATAAAAAACAAGCAACTGTAAACGTGTATAAATAATTTCAGCAAGTAAAAACACAAGAAATTTCCAGTTTTGTAGCTGGGGCTTACCTGTGCCAAACCTCTGTAAATTTGCTTTAGTTTATCTCAGCTGCATCAGTCTTTGTCCACACATGGAGCTATGGTTTTCAAAAGTTTGTAGCCTTAATTATGATATTTCTAAAAGGTTCCTGTATTGCATAAGGCCAAAAAATTCTGGTGAGGGACAGAAAATCCTGATTTCATTTTCCCTGTTGCAGCTGCTGTGACACTTCTAGTTCTGATGGAGCCTCCTGTTAGCTTTACTTTGATACCAAGATTATTAAAATAGAGTTTGTAATTGCTGATTAAAAACTAAATTAGTTTTAACTATGTTATTTTAAACATACTTCAGAAAACCCAGTGGTGCTCATGAGGTGGTGTCTCTGCAGATGGAGGAGCAGAAATTTGACCTGGAGCGACTGAAGAGGGAGCTGGAAGAGAAAATGGCAGAGGTGACACGGGTGAAGGCGACTCTGCAGAGCAGCGAGATGGTGAGAGAGCGTCTGCATTTACTTCACTGATGTCCTGCTAAGTCAGCTCCATTCAGAGTTATCACCAGTTCTGCTGGCGAGGCGCAAGACTTTTCCGCATGGAATTTTTTCCTTTTTCACTCACGGCCATCTGCCTCTTTTGGCTTTCCTCGTCACCCTGTCTTTTCTTTTTTTTTCTCGCCAGACATCGTTGGAAATGAACAGCAGCATGACGGCTCTGCAGGCGGAGAAGGAGCGCCTGATGCGATCTGTGAGGGAGAAGGAGGCAGAGTTGTCATCTCTGCGGCAGGAGGCGCAGCTGCAGCAGTCGTCGCTCCAGCAGGAGCGGGAGAGGAGCAGCAGGGAGCTGGGAGAGCTGCAGGGCAAGCTGAGGGAGAAGGTCAGTCAGGACGCAGGAAACCCAGTGCGATACATTTTAGAATAAAAAGATAATAAAAAGCACGCATGATCATCGTAAATGTGAAATAGACCATTAATGACCTGTCACAGAATGTGAATGGGAGCTAGAAATATGCTCTTGATGTCAAAACTGTTGTCCTGTTACCTAAATTGTGTGTGTAAGGTTACTTTTTCTAATATTCTCAAATCGGTGACAACTTAATATTTTGCTTTTAAACAAGTGATGAATGTCTTCAAGTCCAGTTTATAAGCACCTTATGAAAAGAAGACAATCAATAGCTGAAGTTTAGCCAGGGTTCATATAGACACCAGTGGATATTGACTGAAAAAGAAAAACTGAATTCAAATTAATATCAAGCATCATTGAGTAAGATATTGCTGAATTTACAGTTTTTTGTTTAGGTCGGGGGTTTTTGTGTCTCTCCGTTATCATGACAGTAAAACGCGCCGCTCTTCAGACAAAACGTTCAACAGCAGCCATTAAAACCTGCTGTGTTGCCTCACTAGCTGCTAGGAACTGTGACTTCATCACTCTGGATAGATTTTAACTTCAAGCAGCACAGCCCATTGATGCGAGTGGAAACTATTCATTCTTTAATTATTATTGAAATGTTAAAATAAAAAATGTTAGGAACAAGACAGCGTTCATCTTTTAATAATCATGGTTTTTACTTTCTTTTAAATTTCATCATAAGTAAGATCCCAATTATTCAGCAGTTTTTACCTAAAAGCGGTAAGGCCAAAATGTATTTATAGCTCTGTCAAATTTTGATTAAAATGATTTTCTTTTGACTAAGAAGTTTGTTTGTGATCAGAATGGAGCCAGATATCAATCAAAAGACAAAAAACCATAGGAGTGTCATGTAGATTTTTTTTGATTACCTTTTTAAAGAATGGCTTCTTAAAAAATTATCTGTACACTGCTCAAAAATTGACATAAAAATATTTATTGGCAACAATAAAATCAAGCCCTTCTAAGAACTGCTGACCAGCTTTATGCACATTTATCTAGTGATGAACTCGAAGCCTGCTCATCACCCTGATCTGGCTGGTGTGATATTTTCAAAACAATGTTATCAAAAGCATCAGCTTCTTATGTCTGCTGATCTATTCAGAAGCTTTGCTCAGCTGAGATCCAGAAGGAGGCCCAAGATGAGTGATTGCAACACTGCAGATTAGTCATTGTATTATGATAAACTGCTACAGTGACTGATCACACCTGCAAATAGATTTATAGTCTCATGTTTTAAACTCTTTAAAAAGACTGATGCATTGCTGATGGGTTGGATAACTTGTACTGATGCATGCACACTGTACACGTTAATCATTGTTCTTACATTTGTGCTTTTCTTGTGTGCTTATTTGTAGACCAGTGTGGAGGAACAGATGAAGAAGAAGCTTTCGGAGGAGCAGTTCGCTCTGCTCCAAGGCACCATCGCAGAAGCTGAGAATATCATCCAAGATGCAGTGGCCAAGCTGGATGATCCTCTGCACATACGCTGCACCAGCTCTCCAGGTCCGACTGCTGCAAAACCCACATGCCTAACATTAAGAGCAGCTAAATCTGTCATTATTAGTACAAACCTGATATTAACATACAGCACTGCATGTATAAAGATTTTTGATTCAGTGTCTGTTTCTCCTACACACAGATTACCTCATAAATCGAGCGGAGGCCACGTTGAGCTCCATCGACAAAATGAAAAAGGGACATGGAGATTATCTGCGCAACATGGAGGGTGAGTTCCTTCTCCTCATGACGCAGTGCGGTCGGCTCCAAAGGTTATCTGATGTAACCATCTGCTCCCCTACTTTATGTTCTTGTAACCAGACGCTGGTGGGCTGCTGAGGTCTCTGACCCAGTTCTCCCACTTGGCTGCGGACACGATTGTTAACGGCAGCGCTACGGCACACATGGCACCCACTGACCAAGCAGATCGTAAGAAACATTGAACTACTGGATACACGTCACACTTCCTTCTTACATGCATATGTCTGCAGAAGCATTCATTTTAAAGTGAGTTTATTCTTGGAGAACAAGCCTTGCAGAAATATTGCTGACGGTGCGTCTTTGCACTCTGATGTCCTGCAGGTCTGACAGAGAACTGCAGAGGCTGTGCCACTCAGAGTCTGCAGTACCTAAAGGAGCTGAAATCCAAGAACACCCTGCAGAGGGCCGATCCAGCTTCTGTTCGACTGATTGTGCAGAAGATCCTGCACCTGGGTCAGGTGAGGGGAAACAGTAGGATTTCTGCAGAGATGTTGTGCATCACACTTTTTGTCCTTGCTGTTTTGCAAAACATTTTCAAGATGAAAGTGCTTAGAATAATACAGTTGTAGATTGTTTTGCTAATTATGACCAATGGAGCTGATTTACTGAAAATAAAAAATGTCCTGCTCTAATGTGCAACTTTTCATTGGCTCAAACATTTCTCTTTTAAAGTTATAAACATAAACTTCCATGTGTTTTTATTGGGATTTTATGTGATAGTGGACAAAAATTATTTTCTTACAAATAAAAATCTGAAAGGTGTGGCATGTATATATATTCAAATAAATCTGGTAACCAATGGCCTTGAGAAATCACTATACCTGGTAATTGGACTCCACCTGTGTGCATTTTCAGTATTGTTACAGCGGTTCTGTGGTCTTAGGATGGGTTAAAACAGCTTCAGCAATGTAACTGTGTTCATAATGAAGGATGAGAACATGTTGATGATCTCCCTGTTGGGTAGATTTTACATTTTTGGGATGCTCTTGTGCAGATGGAACTCTTTTAGTAGCTTTCTCTTTCTTTAGTTCTGCAAATCGGTTTTTTTAGCACTTTAGATAAGTGGTGGTGTCTGATGCTTAGTCTGGCTGAACTCTAAATTAACTTTAAGTGTTCAGTTTCAATTGTTTTTGGCACAAATTGAATGCAAATTGCTGTGATCAAACGGTTATTTGGGCCAAATGCTGTTATGTTTTTTTGTTAGAGTGAAAAGTTGTGATTTAAAATTTTGATTTTTACTGTTGAAAATACATTGTGATGAAATGATTTCCCTACTGCACAGTCTTGTAAAGAAACAGTTCAGGGGGCAAACTGTATCTTTCAGTTATATTTTCATCAGTAGCCAACAGACCTGTTTGGCACCGTCTCGCAGAGAAACTGACTGAGCTCTGAGAGATGCAGCTTGAGATTAATGCTTCTGCTTTGCTTTTTTTCCATTTGTTTTTGTTGTAACATGCTTTTAGTTTTTTCTTTTTCCACCTAAATCCAGACTGAAATAGTTTTGACTGCATTTTCTATTTAGGAGCTACGGCCGAAAGGAATGGACATCCGTCAGGACGAGCTGGGCGATCTGGTGGATAAGGAAATGGCAGCAACATCAGCAGCTATTGAGGAGGCTGTACGCAGGATTGATGTAAGCAATGACGTACTGTAGTGCACACTGATCAAAAGATTTATTTTAAATTGTGTCTTGACTTTAGATAATAATTGTGCTGTGTGAATTTCAATTTAGGAAATGATGAATCAGGCACGAAAAGACACATCAGGGGTAAAACTGGAGGTCAATGAAAGGTTTGTTCTTTTTTCTTCCACATATCTAAATTCATCTGTACCACTCAGACGTTGGTTTCTAATAGTTTTTTTTAATCTTGTGTACATTTTTGTTAAATCCTACTTTGACGTCTTTTTCCAGAATCCTCAACAACTGCACTGACCTGATGAAGGTGAGGATTTTTTTCTTTTAAACAATGTTCAAAGATGTCATAGTCCAACAAGCTTAGTGTATGTTCTTGTTCATGATTCATGTGAACATATGTGTTTCACACCTATCCTCCTCCAGGCCATCCGCATGCTGGTCATAGCGTCCACAGACTTGCAGAAGGAGATTGTTGAGGGTGGGAGGGTGAGTCACTGTTTTCTAAATTTCCTACTCAAAGTAGACAGCTTATTCATCGCTGATTAAGATTCAAGTTATGGTGTTTCATTCAGAAATCTCTTCTAAATGTATTGATGCGATTCTCTGTAAGGGTGGAGCAAGCATAAGGGAATTCTATGCCAGAAACTCTCGCTGGACCGAGGGACTCATTTCTGCTGCCAAGGCTGTGGGATGGGGAGCCACGGAGTTGGTGTGAGTTCCTGTTTACCGTCTTGTCTCGCTGCTTATTTTAAATTGTGTGAGCAAAAAAAGTGGCTGAAGGGGTGATGTAATTTCCATGTATTTCTAATTGTAGAGATTCTGCTGACAAGGTGGTGCTGCACACTGGTAAATATGAGGAGCTGATAGTCTGCTCGCATGAGATCGCTGCGAGTACAGCACAGCTGGTCGCTGCCTCAAAGGTGATCATTTAACGTCTTAAAAGTATCATGTTTTAAAGTGGCAGGAGGTTACTACTCCACAATAACATCGCCATGTAAAGCCAATCTTCATAACTTTTAAAAATCTATAAATGGGTCAGAAGGTTTGGGAAATACAGTATGTCACATTAGTCTTCTATCTTGTTCATTAAAGGGCAATTTTTACAACTTTTCCTTCTCAGTTATGTCCAGACTTGTAGCTCACAAATTATAGTTTTATTCCCATGACATGGGTAAATATTTAAAAGAGGAGGAAAGAAACAGGAGAGCAAAAGGCAGCTGAGATCGTAGCTGAAAGTTTCTATTGGTGTTACGTTTGCTGAACTCGGCTGTCGGAGCATTAATAAGTTGCAGCCTAAGAAAAATGTTGTAATGCAAATGTCTTCACTTTATGAACTCAAATTTAAGCTGGAGGTCTATATGATGATTTATTCAATGAGGAGAAAGTCAGGAGAAATGTTGTTGGAGAGCAGTATCAGGCAGACCTATCAGATCTTTAGGGTGAGTCTTGTCTTTCTGTAATTCACAACAGCAGTGAGCAACAAATTGTGACCAGAACGTGATTCAAAACACCAAGATATCCAGGAATGACAACATTCAGATTGAGCTTATAATTTCTGCTCGAGTTTTGACTAGCATTGTTAAGTTTATGGCGTGAATATTACTCCAAATCCTCTGAACAACCGTGTTGCAAAAAATGCTTTATATTAGAGGACAATGTGGCTGTTCAGGTCAAACATTTCTCCAGTAAGTTTCACTCATGACTGTTTAACTCCACTCCAGTAATGTAGCAACCAAATGTTATTTCATGCACATTGTCAAACTGTTTAAGTTCATTTACAGTTAATTTTCTCCACCAATTTGCTCAGACAGAAAAAAATATGTGGCTACAGCTAAGAGTCATAACAATGACAGTTTAAATAAATGTATTTAATGGTAAATAAATGGTCATTTATTTTTTTCTTGCCTACTTAATTTATAGTAATTTGATTCGAAATTTGCTAAATGTTAGTACGGCAAAAAAAACTTTTGGTTTTAAAAACAATTTAGCTTCAATCTGATATGATTTTCTTCTACAACATCTGTAATAAAAAACTATTAAACTTTTTTAAAAATAGAAATCTGATTGTTGACTTTCGACAGATTATTGTCAAAGTCACAGTTTTAAGTGGAAAATCTAATCCGCCTGCCAGCTGGCTCATTGTGCAGGACTTGTGCTGAAAAGGAAAACTCATGTTTATTCTTAGCTGAAGGCTGCGTCAGCAGACAATCTGATCAAATGTCCTGATAAAAATAATTTGGGTAGTGAACTCATATCTAAGAAGTAGTGAGAGAGAAGTAAGGTCTACACACTGTTTTAATGTAAGATTGGATTTTCTGCTTTCAACCCAACAAGCTGCCTTTCTACGATAGAGTTCATGGAAAAAAAATAACCTTACAACATGGTCGGCTTCCAGATAATCAAACATGATTTTTGTTAAAATCAAAAAACCCAAAAGATTTCTCTAAACCTGCTCTGTTCATGCTGATCTCCTTGTTTTCTCTCAGGTCAAGGCCGACCGCAGCAGTAAGAGGCTGGGCGTTCTCCAGCAGGCCTCTCGTCATGTCAATGAGATGGCTGCTAAAGTCGTGGCCTCAACAAAGACGGGACAGGAAAACCTGGAAGACAAAGGTGGGTGCACATTTATTTGTGTAGAAGACCAGCAAGCATATTGGTTGATTTCTAACCTTTACTATGCTTCAATCGAACAGATCCCATGGACTTCTCCGGGATGTCTCTTATCAAGTTGAAAAAAGAAGAAATGGAGTCACAGGTAAGCAGTGTTGCTCATCATGACATACTGCTCCACACACTGTATTGAAGGTGATTGAATATATGATTGAAAACTCTGACTGAATACTTCAGTGCCAAATTTCAGCCATGAACCAACACAATAATTTGTTGATAAAATTAGACATGAAAAGCTGAGATACAGATTTAATTTTTAGAGAAAAACTGAATGTGTCGAACTTTAGTTATGAACAACAGCGTGTGTCTCGATTCTCTAGGTGAAAGTGCTGGAACTGGAAACTCAGCTGGAGAACGAGCGTTTACGTCTGGGTGAGCTCAGGAAGAAACACTACGACTTAGCCGGAGTTCCTATGGAGCAGGTTTCTGAGCGAAACGGTGACTCGCCGTCACCTGTCCAGCAGCCCCGTCCTCTCAACATGTCCCCCAAACCCAGCAAGCCTCCCCTGGGGAGGAAACCCACGCTCTCTCAAAAACCCAACATACCATCAAAACCAGGGGTAATAAAAACTAAAATCTGTCAAAATAAGAAAATAGAACATGATTTGAAATTAAACGTTTCCTCTTTTTCATGTTGCAGTTCAAGTAAATGCAGAGGATGGCAATGCTTCACTGCAGGATAACCGGATTTAGAGAAGAAATATTTGGCCTTTTTTGTGAATATTCAGCTCTTTTTAGTTGCATGCTGACAAGCCAGTGTCAACCTTCTTCTCAACTTTTTCCTTTTTATTTTTATTTTACCTTTCATTCCTTGTTTGCCAAAATGGCCCTCCAGCCTATTTTCTTGTTTTTTACTCTTTAATGCTTATAGGGACTGCCCTGTTTTTCCTTTATATTTTCCATGTTTGATATTAAGAACACTTTATTTTAGGCATTTTTTTTTTACAAAACATTTCTGTATTGCTAACAATTTAAAAATTAAAACTACTGCTCCCTTTTTTGTGGAATGTAAACTTTTATCTAGAACACAAATTGGCCACATATCCTGTAGATGAACAGTCAAATGTAATCATGTTTATGGCAGCCTTATTGCACACTTTTAGATCACATCTTTCTCTTTTTTTGCTATACTCTGTTCTGTATTATTTATGTTGTGATAGTGGTGAAAGGAGACTGGGGAATGACTTGGTGTGTGTTCATGTTGCTGCAGAAGTATGATATACCTCTAGCTTTGCCTTTATGTGCAAATTTGCAGTTTTTTCTCCTCCTGAACTGAACAAGATTGTATCAGAGGCCTTGAATAACACTTCATAGATGCATTAAATGTTGCCTGTAAAGATTTGCAGTCTGTACAAGAGACTGCTACTTACACTACATTTATCTCACGAATGTCCCTTTACAAGAGGAGAACAGAGATACTATGTTAAAGCATTGATAGACCTAAAGCTTGCACACTATGTATCAGCTGTAGATGTCCTTAATTATCAAACGCTTCTTGTAGGCTGAATATAGAAATTTAGGGTTAGTTGATGAGCAACTTTAAGGCGTCTCTGAGTGTTTCCTGCAGGGTCTTGAAATGCATCCTCTATGTTCTGCCCTCTCCTCTTTAAGAATGTCTTTTTACTCAGATCTATTAATATATATTTTAGTAAAGATACTGGTGTTTTTTTTCCTTGTAAGAAGTGTAAATGTCACTCAGATAAACAATAAATGTTTGATTTAATTTGGTCTTGTGTTGCTTCATTAAAAAAAAATACATTTTACAAACTTGGGAAGCTTTTGGGGGGTATAATTTAGTAAAAAGTTTTAGTGGAAATATGCTTTAAAAAATCAATATAAACTTTATAAACAAAAAAATATAAACTGCATTCCATAAATTCGAATATGCTTCGTTGAGGTTTGTTTGTCAGATTAAAAGTAAAAATAAGAAAAAAGTAGAAGTCTATATTTCTGTATTAAAACGGTTTGTTTTTTTTATTGGTCTGATGTTCTAATTTTTGTGTTTTCATTAGCTTAAGTTGAAAATCATAAATAACCAAAATACCTTGAAAATAGCCCATGTGGAATTAACCTAAATAATGTACTTCACTTAGTGAGTTGGATTACTGAAATAAACTTTTGCGTCTGGAGGACGTATTTGTTGGGCTTCCATAAAGTATCTATTAAACTTTTTTTTTTCTTTGGGATATGTGCTCTTTATTTCTTTATTTTGTTTTTAATCTGCTATAAACAAATCCTTTAATCATTATATTTGACTGACTGGATGATTTAATACTTTTTATAAATGGTAATTTTTGCGTACTGCACACGAAATCATCCGCATGTGATGGATGGGCATGGAAGGTTACATATCCACGTCTTGACATGCGCAGTAGTGCTTCGTATATAATTTTGAAGGGGGAATGGTGTCTTCAAAAGCGGTTGGAAAAACGATAACTTCTATGAAGTACACAGCGCTTGTGATCGAGAATGCACACACTGTTATTACCTTTAATATATTGTAGTTTGATGTTTTATTATGTTGTTTATAGTAATACTAATCCACTGTTTCCTTGTGAAGTGGGTGTTTTTTAAATTAAATTATTACTTGCACAAACAGAACTTCGCCGTTTAGCTTGATTGAATAAGAAGAGTCATAAAATATATGCAAATTCCCTTTATCCATTGACTTATTTTGAATTGAGAAGGCGTTTAAGTTTGTACCACTGAACTTTGATAGGTGGAATCTTAAATTTCCGAGTTTTCGGTTTGACCCGAAGGCAGCATCAGCGGCAGAGCAGCGCCGCAGACGTTGGTCGGGTTTAAACCGTCAACAAACTCCAACAAGTTCCCTCGGCGTTCAAACACGCTTCAGCGTGCTTCCGTAAACTTACTGTGAGCCTGTTGAATGCTTTTAAAGTTAGCAGAGATATGCTGGTAATTAAAGAATCAGCGACAGACAGAGACCCACGTTATGTCAGCGCTGGACAGACCCGCGGCGGAGCTCACCGTCATGGATGTGTACGACATAGCCGCGGCGCTCGGCCAGGAGTTTGAGCGGGTCATAGACAAGTTCGGGTGCGAGTGCCTGGTTGGGGTGGTTCCCCGAGTGGTGCGGGTTCTGGAGTTTCTGGAGGCACTTGTGGGCCGCGGAGCAGCTGGACAGGAGGCAGAGGAGCTGCGCCGGGAGCTGGACAGGCTGCAGCGGGAGCGGAGCGACAGATACGAGCAGGAGAAGAAGCACCAGAAGGTCGGTCAGTGCAGGGACTCCGCATCGACTGGAGCCCGACTTGACGTGTGCATTTTCTGCAGAAATAGAGCAACCTAAATCTCTATATCTCTATTTTAATTACTTTTCACTTCACAATTATAAGTTATTTTAATCACTTAAAATAACTTATAATTGTGAAGTGAAAAGGAAACAATATCATCAATTTAATGTTTTTTGTTTGTTGATTTTTTTTATTTTATTTTTTTTACCAAATGAAAACCTGATAAGCTCGACATCTATTAATATACAGCCCCCAGGAATCAACTCACTCTTGCTCTCCTTAATGCTGTAAGTGTTTTTCAGGCATGTCCAGCTTGAACATCTGGGTACTGATCTTTGTTCATAATTACTGCAAGTAGCTATTGCTCTGTTAAATTTAACAAAGAGCGTTTTTGAACATAAATTTAATTTTGGACTTTGATTGAATACAAGTTGAAACTAAACCATTCAACTCTGGCCACAGTTCAGTGTAAGAACCTCAATGGCCTGTATTTAGCTTCTTTCATATTCACAATAACTCTGATGGGTACTTTTGCCTCTGGTGAAGAAAAGCCCCCCCACCTCATGATGAAACTTTTACACATATAATCTGCTGTTTGATAAATGTTCACATTTTCATTTAAACAAAGATGGGACGTTTCTTTTACTTCTGACTTGGATTCAGATCCTGCTCTGAAGAAAGGCAGCAAACCAAAGCCATGCTAAACAAATTCAATCAGCTGTCATATCGTCTGTGCTCAGGAATTAGAGCAGGTGGAAGATGTATGGAGGGGAGAAGTCCAGGATCTGCTGTCTCAAATTACTCAGCTTCAGGTAGAGAACAAGAGGCTGTTGGTGAGTCTCTCGCTGAAAGAGTCCCCCGTCACGGAGGAGGACCTACAGAAACACGAAGGTGGGTGCGTCTTCCTGATTGATTATTACAATGTTGTAATCAGTGCAGAGAAAACGCAGTTCATTATGTTCATGCAAATACAAAAATAATATTAGATATCAGCTCAAATTCCCTGCTGTTAATCACTCAGGCGTAAAAGCCCAACAAACTCAAAGGATGAACCAATGTCGGATCTACGCTTTAAAGACAACTCAGCATAGAACCTGTTATACTGGATCCTTAGGAACTTTATTACAAACATCCCGCTACAAAAAATGGCTTCTTACTATTTTTTTGTTGAATATATGAAAAATACCATTGCACAGCTTGACTGACGGAAAATAGGATTTAACACCAACAGGGGGAACAAATTTAACTAAGCCTTGGTATACAACAAAAATGTGATGCATCTCTTGGGACATTTTTATTTCCTTTATCTTGAAAACATAATTTTTACACACAGTTTGTGTGTTTAAGGTAGTTTTTTTTTTTGACTCAGCCTTTTATTTGCCCTCAATTTGTCCACTTTTCTGTCACAACACTACACAATTTAGTGTTACGGTAAGGTTAAAAAAGTACACTGAAAATTAGCGAAGAAGCAAAAAGTTAGAAAAAGACTTTTAAAAAGTCTTCGGAAAACTACATAAAAATACACGTTCATAAGTTGACCTCAAAGTAGGTCAGTCGGGAGCTTGGGAAGGAGACTATTTTTGAAGCAGACCAAAATATATCTCTTGTGTGAGACTCTTAGTGAGTGCAGCTGTACTTACAGTCTGAGCTGCAGCCTTCTCACAAACTCACACACTCACTAATGGATTTGTGCACTTCAGTAAATTAGTTCTGCATGACTAGATTACTGTACCCGCTGATGCATTAGTTTTCTTAATGGTGTATGAAATGATATCATTGTACGAGAAAATCTAAGCAAGCCTTAAATAGATCGGATATTAAAATTGTAAATAAGCATTTTAGCATCTTATAATGTTTGCTGTTCTTTCTTGCTTGCATGAAAATAAGCGTTTGGAAGTTTGTCTCTACTTGAACATTACATGCTGTCTATCTGATAACACAATTGTAAAAAATAAGAGATTTTTCTGTGGGGATTTATTGTTGTGGCTCTCATATCACTGATGATGTTTTCCTTATTAGCACAAACGTCTGAGAAAGAAAGCCAAGTGATACAGAAGCTAAAAGACTTGGTGGATAAACAGAGAGACGAAATCCGTGCAAAAGACCACGAGCTAACGCTAAGAAACGAAGATGTTGAAGCGGTGAGGATTTGATCTGCAATCAAAACATGTCAACGCCATCTTTGATATGAATTAAAGTGGCTTTAACTCTCTCAAAAATAGCTCCAGCTGCAGCAGCATCGGCTCATCAGAGTCAACCAGGACCTTCTTCATAGGACCGGACTGATGGAGGCTCAGGGCAAGACGCTGATCCAGCAGAGAGCTGAGCTGGAGGCCTCTGCCCAGGCACAGCAGCAGGAGTACGCAGCGCTGCAGATGGAGATCAGGAGACTGACAAAGGAGCTCCAGGAGAAGGAACTAGAAAGAGAACTTCTAGAGATAGAATCCCCTCTGGGAACAAGATCTGAGAACTCTTCACCAACATCGGCACCAGTGACGGTAAGAAGCGTGTCGGACTGTTTGTGATACACTAAGATAAAATAACATCTAGTAACTGTAAAGAGGGAGGAAAAATTTAACCAATTTTCTAAATTATTTCCTAATCACTTAAGGTCCACTTAAACTAACAGACCAGGCAAAAAATGGAGAAGCATCCAATAGGTCCATAGCAACTCAGGAGGAACTGCACAGATCTGCTACTCACAACATAAAAAGTACAGAACAGAGTGGGAAAAGATTCTTTAGTCAAATGAGACCAAAATTGCACTTACTGACCTACATGCAAAACACCATGCGGAGGAAAACTTGTACAGCACATTACCCTGGACACATCACCACAGTGAAACATGGTGGTGGCAGCATTACACTGTGGGGAAGCATTTCTTCAGCAGGGAAAAGAAAACAAATCAAAGCTGAATGTGTGCTGAGTGGCCCAGTCAAAGTCTAGATCTAAATGCAATTGAGAATCTGTAGCAACTTTTGAAAACTGCAGTTCAGACGTCTACACTCTACATTCAGCTTGAGCTTTGGCACAAAGAAGAATGAACAAAATTTCAGTCACTCGATGAGCAAGACTGGCTGAAGTAAAACACCATCAGACATGCAGTTTGCAGCAACAGGTGGTTCTACAAAACACTGTTTTTATTTAAAATCATGTACCATCTTCCTACCACTCCGCTACTTTGTGTTAGCCTGTCACATAAAATACGATCAAAATACATGAAGGTTTGTGGTTGAAATGAGACCAAATGTGAAAACATCCACTGTATTTTGCAAAGTGCTGTAATTGGCTGTTCTTTGTCCCACATCCAGGCTGCAGAAACCATTCTTTCTGACTCTGTCAAACCACGTTCTGTGTGGGTGGAGTGTGGAGGGGATCCTGGCTTCATGGCAAAGTGCCTCGAGTGTGACAAGAGCCTCTCACTTCTGTTAATAACAGCAAATGGAAAGAATGAGGGAGACCTTACTAAAGAAGAAAACACTGCAGCACATGTTCTGGTAAGAGCTTGTTTCAATAAACTGCATGTTGTTGATAGAAATAATTTCTACATCTCTGTCATTGAATATAGCATATTATCATTTTAAAATGCTTATTTTGCAACAGTTTTACTCATTTATTGCTAATGAGCTGTCTCAAGTTACCTTTTCCATCACTAGCTTTCAGCAACATAGGCCTTCTTTTAAGCATAGCAAATCATTTGCCATCACTGTGACAACCAGGTTATCATTTTTCCTGCTTGGCTGCCCAGAGACCCACTCAGCCACCAGCTTTGTTACTGCTGTTGACGCAAGAGAACCGCTGAATATGTGTTTTTACTGCAGACACAGTCAGCTGCTGCAGAGTCTGAGGATGAGGCAGACAAACCTCGTTTCACCTTGCAGGAGCTGCAGGATGTCCTGCAGGAGAAGAATGAACTCAAAGCCCAGGTGTTCATGCTCCAGGAAGAGTTGGCATATTACAAAAGGTAGGATTTGATTTGAATTCTCCCACTCTGGCTTAAAAAGGCATTGGCACTGAAATGTAATGAAACTTCCATTTTGCTTCAGTGAGGACTTGGAAGATGACACCAATCCTAGTGTCTCTGCCACAAATACCCCATCACAGCTAACTTCAGCCGATCAGCCTGAATCAGGAATAAGACGGCTGTAAGTAAAGAGATCAGTACCTGATCCAAGGTTTTTAATGCCCATTTTTGCTTCTAATATCAACAAAGGCATTTGCAATAAATAGTAACGCAGCCATAAAAACTCACTGAAACTCTTTCAATGTATTATTGTGTTTTCTTTCCAACACTCCTCAACCTTTTGTCCATTTTCTATCTGGACAGGCTCTTCACTGCCATAATGCCAATGGTGGCTGCCGGTTTAATCACAGACGATCCCACGTTGTTGCCAATAAGAAGACTTGTTTCCTTTGTATGACTTGTCATTTAAAGGAAATGCTCATCTTGACACAAAAAACTGATTTAACAGCAGAAATGATTCTAAACTAATCCTGTTGTGTTCATACTAGACATGGACCGGTTAGAGAATCTTGTTGTATTATAGTAATAATCAAGCACAATCAGAAATGTCAACGATATTGTGATTGCTTTGATTTTAA
This sequence comes from Xiphophorus maculatus, assembly GCF_002775205.1. Taxonomy (NCBI): domain Eukaryota; kingdom Metazoa; phylum Chordata; class Actinopteri; order Cyprinodontiformes; family Poeciliidae; genus Xiphophorus; species Xiphophorus maculatus. The sequence continues at coordinate 17,084,323 of NC_036454.1, forward strand.
ACAGAAAAGTAATAAGTATTACTACTGTTGTTTAAGCAATATAGCCAGGTAGGCAGTTCCCTAACCTGAGAGAAAAAGATAATGCAAGCTAATATTATTGCACCGCCTATGACGGTGCACTAACTTGTGGGAGTATTGAAGCTTTAATTTTGAAATTTTCAGTAAGCTTCATATCAAATGGCCACACCAATCCAATGTGTACCAGTGCTTTGGATAAACCAGTCACATAAAGCCAAAAAGAGCATTTACATGATGTAGAAATTGTCAAGGCTTTTATTTTGAAATGTTCAGTAGGCTTCATTTCAAAAGGCGAAACTAATCTCATGTGTAACAGTGATTGGGTTAAATCAGTTCAATAATGCCCAAAACACAAGTAGTTCTAAAGGCCAGCTCAGTCCTCCTCTGTAGTAACTGACAGTTCTGCCATGTTGTAGTTCTGACTAGTAGTTCTAGCCTGATATTGAGGCTTTTATTTTGAAAAAAAAAAACAAACTCATAAGCTTCATATTAAATGGCCACACTAATCCAATGTCTAACAGTGTTTGGGTTAAATCTGTTATTTACTGGCCAAAACAGCCAGTAGCTCTAAATGGCAGCTCAGCCCTCTGTTTTAACTGAGTGTTAATTAGAACTACAGTGATGCGTATTTGTAGTCCTAACCAGCAGCCAATCTCCTCTTGTGTTCTGTTGCTATGGTTATCAATCCTCTGCTAACTGTCGTGTGTGTGAGACAGAGAGGTGGAGAAATAATTGGGGCCTGCCCATAGCAATGCATAAAGAGAGCAGTGACTGTCTTGCATATATATGTATGTATACATACACATACAGTATATATGTATATGTACTGTGTATATATATATAACAAGAGTACGTACGTACGTACGTACGTACGTGCACACACATATATATATATACTGTATATATACTGTATATGTGTGTGTGTATCTATTGTGTGTGTATGTACGTACGTACTCTTGTTATAAAGGCTGAGCCAAGAAAATGTATGTCTGTATCAAACAAGTAGCCCTTCGTGTTACTCTGGACCCGTGAAGTAGCCCCAGTCTCTAAAAGGTTGGTGACCCCTGATCTAAGGAATCTGGGTGAATGGGAAAACAACTGTATACTTTAAACTTCTACTTTAATAATTCTGTCTTTTCCACTTTTCATTCTCTAATGTCTCCTCCCACTTAGTTAATTAAGAAAACAGAGAAATAAATATATGGTAAACTGCTCTAATATTCCCTAAGTAAACATGCTCTGATCTGCATCCAGAAGAGCTTAGAAAGTTCTCAATTAACTACTGTTCTATTGTCTTTGTCTGCAAAGAAAATATCATAAAGCATAACTTATTTTAAATACTTTATGTGAATAGCTGCACATTTAATATGCATGTCTTAAAAGTCTTAACTGTGACATTTGTAAAGCATTGCTTGAGGAAACAATCTCTGCTGCCGCTATCCCCAAACATCCTGGTACCAGCAAACCCCCAAGTTTCCTTTTCAGTAATTAAAAAATCCAGGGTGGCACCCAATACCTCAGCGTTCCCGGTTCATACATGTGAATAAAAACACGCCCAACTCTCTGGAATATGTTTGGTTTTGGCGTTTCTTCCTCCTGGGTTTCATCTATTTGTGGCTTATCCTTGGTTTTTTCCACCCTGGATTTTATTCTGTCCATCTTGATTTTAAGAGTCACAATTTCCTTATTCAGTTCCTCGTTCTCCCTTTCAAGCCACAGCAGTTTTTTGAACTTTTCTTTTAAAGATTCTTCCACATCTTTTTTCCGTGGCCAAAACAGCCTGCGTCCGTTCTAGTATGAAATTTAATCGTAGCATGTTACAGTAATCACATTGCATTTTTTAAATTGTTGTCCTCGCTTCCTCCAATTCCAAATTAATTTTAGTAATTTGCTTTTTATAGCACTCATTTGAATTTATGAGTATGTTATTTTCTACCTGCCAATTTGTTGGGTCGTCATCTGTGCTGTTCAGTCGCTCCAGTACCCCTTCAGACTCTCCACTGTCTTCTGAATAGAATAGAATAGAATTACTTTATTCATCCCAGCAGGAAAATTATTTCGCAGTTACAGCAGCATAGAGACAAGACACACAACAACCCCACTGAGTTGCAATTGTAGACAAGATCAAATAAAAATAAAATATAACATGCTGTCAATATAAAAAGCAGCTTAGAGCAGTCCTTGCAAAGATTCAAAAATGCAGAAACAGTATGTATATGTAAATATATGTACAGCAAGTGTACCACAGTGCAGTTGTGCAAAATTGGACTGATTTGTGCAGAACAATGATTTAGCTTTTATTGTACAGTGAGTAGCTGAAGCTGCTCATTAAGTAAGAATCTTCTCATAACAGCATAAATTGTGCTTCTATGTTGTTGTGGATAAAGTCACATGTATCGCTAACTAAGGCCAGGTGCCTGACTACAAATATGGTAATAGGCAGTCAGAAAGGTTCGGCTGAGGAGCCCGAGTGTGAATAAAACACCAAGAGACAGGTAGTAAGTTTAAGTTATTGTATTCAAACTTATATTTTTGCATATACTTAGGGAGATATTCAATAATAATACTATTTTCCTATAAGTATAAACAATAAACACATTAAGAAAACAACAATAACAAAAATTAAAATAGAAAATTCCTGAAGAAATTTAACCGGGGCCTGCCAAAGTGTGCCCGTCGCTTTGGACCCAGCGTTCTGAGGCTAAAAATTAGCATCAATGCTAAAGAAAGCTGCAATGTAATCAATACCATGAGGAGAATCACAAGAATGTTGACTAACATGCACTTACACCATTCAGTATGATGAAGTAAGTGTATCAGCTAAGATTAGCCAAAATGCTCATGTTAGCCTGAATGCTGTCAGTAGCATGTGGGGCATCACTAGCATGTTGTCTATACTTGACTTACTCCATTCATAATACTGAACATGGCTAATAAGTCAGAAAAATAGCTAATGGCTTATTGAAGCTAAAAGGCTAATGCTTTGAGAAAAAAAGATAATACAGAATACTATTATTCTGCATTATCAGAAGCAGTTAGAAGATAGTTATCAGTTATCTGCATTATCACTGCTCTCCTTATGCTTTGCTATGGGCAGGCCCCAAAGAGGAATGACAAAAAATATTCCTACATTTGAAACTATGAGTTTTTAAAATCTCTGGATGCCTTGATGTTGATAACCAGCCCCTGCCTAGTTCATGCATTTACATCAGTGTGAATTAACGGGTCTGTTTTTATATGTTTTACTTATGGCCAGTCTGGCAAGAGCTTTAAATGAATCCAAATAGTCCAAATACAGGACAACTGAGAAGTTCTTTGAAAATAATGGGAATTAATGAATAGGGTTTTTTTTGTTGTTGTTGTTGTTTTTTCTTTTTTAGCTTTGCAGCATCATCTGAATTATGCAACAAACTGTGCCTTAACAAGTTACTTGGACATTAAGGGAGATTTATGTTTTCAAAGTCAAAATGTGTAAATGAATCTATGTGAAAGATGTTTTTGCTCTGAGAAGCCACAGCCATAATTATTAATGAGTATGTAACAAATTTGCTGTGGATAGCATCCTGTGTCTGCTGAGGAGTATATGTAAAATTATGTTACTTGTGATTAAAGTAATAAAAGTTTATTTTTTCTATTTTGCATGTGCGTGTCTATTGAATATTGATTCTGAAAAGCACTACAGGATCATGGCGCTCTTGATGGTTTGTGTATTACACAGACTAGCAGTGTTTAGCGTGGAGAAATAATTATCTGTTTTTGAAATTCCTGACTGGATCTTTTCACTCTGAGAAGGCAATAAAAGCCGTAAACATTTAATCACGTGATTTATCACTTGACCCTGACAGTCCTGGGTATTCGGAGGAACAGATGATCAGGACGAGCTTTATGGTTTTCCTTTAAATCGACGACCTCCGTTTACGCTTTGATGGTCTCCGAGTGAACTGTCCTAACCGTAGACGATCTTTGAGCTCACCTGTCGCTAGGATACTTTGCCCTCCTCTGCTGCCACGCCATTGGAGGATGAGTGATGGGGGAAGTATTGCTCCGCTGGAAGTTCGTTACCTTCGTTTAGAAAATCCAAGTCTAAAACAGAGAGCAGTCGCTGTGTTTGGAACTTTTTAGGTGCTCTGTTGTGTCAAAAGTGACTTTATTCCGTGATCTTAAGGAGTCCAGCCGCGTCGCGATGGAGTTTGGTGAAGAATCGTCGCCTGCTCTGGCCTTCGAGAAGGACGCTTTTGAGCTCACTGTCGAAGATGTGTATGACATCTCCTACGTGATCGGCCGAGATTTGTTAAAAATAAGCAGCACCGGTGAAGAAGTGTCGGACTTACAGTTCAGGATAGTCCGAGTCCTGGAAATGTTTGAAACTCTGGTGAACAAGTACAATCTGTCAGTGGAGGAGCTGAAAATGGAGCGGGACAACCTGAAGGCAGAGCTGGACAGGATCATCAGGGAGGGCTCTTCCTCCTCCGGACAGAGCGGGGTGAGCTTCATCCTCCGGCTCATGCTCTTGCCAGGGGGAAATGTAGAGACGTTTAACAATGTCTTTCTTGTCCCAGCAGCAAACTGTGGGAGCTAATCAACTGGTGGTGGACCTGAATGACCCCAACAGACCGCGCTTCACCATGCAGGAGCTGAAGGAGGTTCTGCAGGAGAGGAACCAGCTGAAGGCTCAGCTCATGGTGGCCCAAGAGGAGCTTCAGCTGTACAAGAGGTCAACCTGATGTATCCGTCTAGCTGCTGGCACCGTTTCACCACTAATGCACAAAAAATGTTAATCAGTTTTTTTTTATTATTTGCATTAGAAGCACCAGAAAGAGTTTTAATGTGGTGTAACCCCACGCAGAGCATCAACTGAGACACAACTGTCAACAGTTCTGTAAAACAACCCCTCTGCAAGAACTGCTATGAGATTCTCATTGTATGATTACCTTGAAAAGAAGTAACTCTTTTAAAGTGTATCTACCCTAAAATCTACCCTAAACGAGAAAAATGCTTTAATTCGAGCAAAAAAAAGCTACAAATTATGCTCAAAATTGCTAACATTTATAAATGATGTATTATTACAGCTATTACACTGTAATGAAAGAGCTGCTCGTTATACTGAAACAGTGTAATTTGTAGAATGTTGCAAAACATCTCATGCATATATATAAAAAATATATATACAAAACATCTCATGCATATATATATATATATATATATATATATATATATATATATATATATATATATATATATATATATATATATATATATATATATATATATATATATATATATATATATACTGTATATGTGTGTGTATATGTATATAGATATGCATGTACATACATTTGACCATTTGCATCAACTCTTTCTGTCCTCTATGGCAGCAGCTTTACGAACATAAAGACTACAGCTCATGAAGAGAGGCTGGGACATCCTGGAGATGACGATTTAAAGAGAAACTTGTCTGAAAGATATATATCATATTATCACTTTTGCATGTTCTTTACAGATATTGTTGTCCCAATAAAGTGTTACCATGGGTCCAAATTTCGCAGGTGCTTGTTTCAAAGTACTTGCTGTACAGAGGAGCAATGTCCTTTTTTTCTATTTAAAAAACGTATATAATCTTATATAATAGTCAGTCAGACTATCTGCACAGGAAGAGCTAACAGTCAGCAACTTAGCAGACATGCATCTTAGCTTTCCAACTTTACTTTCTAATATTAATTCTCACACATTTCTAAAATGAACACTTTTTAAAACTTATGACTAAGAATCATTCTTAACTTTTAGATGGAAAACTGCCACGCTTGTAGTTGTAATTTCCAACACTTTTACTATATACAGGGTTCCTATAATTTTTCCAGAAAAGTTTTGAACTTGATTTAGTGATTCTGGACAAGTATGCAAAAGGTAAATAGCAATTTAGGGAAAGAAAGGGTTAGGGTTTGTCTAAATGTTGTCATTTTTGCAGGTCTTGCAATTAAAGTCTGACCATAATGCAAATATCTGCTGTAACCTTTTTATTTAAATGAGAGAAAAAGACTGAATTCTGCTGAATAGTGTGAAATGTTTCAAGCTCCTCAACTTTGAAAACAATTTTTAATTCTAAATTGCGGCACCATCTTTCCAAGTGACCATAAACCTGCCAATTCTTCTGCAGTGGGATTCTACCTCAATCTGAACCCGCCATGGTTGACGTGGATCTGGGCACGCCAGCAGCCACAGAGGATAGTTCATCCACAATAAATGAGAAGACAACTATAGGAAAACTGTAAGTTACAAATATTTAGATCTAAATAATAGTAATAAAAAAATAACTAAAATAAAAATATTTTTACTGTCAAAAACAAGTTTTACTATCACAGGTAAAATGCAAGGAATTCAAAGTTGCTTTTTTCTTCAGTCACATGATGCTGAGGTGAAGATAACAGGCAGATTATCCTTACAGCCCTTCTCCTGTGCGCTAATGCTGTACTTGTGACCCGGTGAAGTCATGCTGATGCAGAGAATGTTTGTGTGAGGAGTGAGTGAGGCTGGAAAATGTGTCCATCTTCTAAACTGTTGTCAGTAATTACAAGCTACTCTGACTTGGATTAGAGCGCCTGTCAGCCATTGACCCACCGTTCCAGTGACGGGACTACTATACATTTCTCCTATCAACGTTCCATAGTTTTCCCAAATGAAAATCCTGGATCTCTCAGTTTCTAGGATCGACTTTAAGGGCCTTTAATATAAATGTATGTCCTTATCTGACCTTACTGTAGGCTTTTCTACAGGACAATATCAGGAAATATTAAATTGTGATACTACTGACAAAAACTGCAATAATATCATATGACTGACCCACATAGCTTAAATACATTCTTTCTTTACCATTCACCACTCTGTATGAGCTTTAGCATCTCTAAAATTGTAGATCCTGTGTGAGTATTAAGGGCAAATAGAGCCCTTAACACTTTTCAAATACAACTTATAGGGGTGCACAACATGTCACAAATGTTTTGTCATCATAATATCAGTGTGTTTAATGTTTATATTGCAAAGGACTGATTGGAGGAAAGTCGCTGTTGGCTAATATATTTCAAATGTTATGAACTTACATTTTTCATGCCAACGTAACATTTTGCCAGCTAGTCAGAGTCTCAGCAGCGGACACAAATAGCTTTATCCAAAATACTAGAGGCCAAAAAGTGATGGCTACAGATGGGGGGGAAAAGGATATAATCATATATCAAACATGTCACAGATTGTTTATTGATGAATGGATGGAAGGATGATGGATTGATGTAAGGATTTATATTTTTTAAACAATAGTATGGAGAAAAAATTCTGGAAATGAAAATGTTGTTTATGCTTTTTCAGACCAGAAGAAAAAACTTAGATACTTTCCCTGACTGTACAGGAACCATGACTGGTGACACATGATAAACTAAACTGATTCTGGACTCTTTCTGTTTTTAGGTTTTCATTCAGGAGAAAATGAAAGGAATCCTTAAGACGAACTCTCTGTTTCAGAGGCAAATGGGATGAGCTTTATCTGCACAATTTCTAACCACTTTTGTAATTAATTATTGTTGTTTGCACAAGTAAGTCTAACAATATTTTGTATCATTTTTAATCTAATATGATTTTTAGTATTACAATACTGGAGAAGCTGAACTATAAATATGTTTAGGTAACTGGAAAGTATTAAGTTAGAGTCATTCCCTGTTCACGCATTTTTTAAAAATGTATTTTTGCTCATTTAAGTTTGGTCTTAAATCATGAAGTAAACAAATAGATCAAATATGGTCCCATCCAGTCAATCTTAACAAAACAATGCAGATTTTATTTTTATTCCTGGAATTTTGGGGCTATTTGCTATTGAAGTGTTGTAAATGTTGCAGGTTATGAAGAAATTAGGAAAAAAATACCACTCAGGCATAATGTGTGATATGATTTTCTGTTTTTACAAATAAAATCTGCAGAATGGGTCATGCTTTTGTACCATGATCTATTAACTCTGATACTCCATAGTACTGTTAAAATACTAAATATTCACCTGTGTACAATTCAGTCAATCTCAATATAAATGCAATTGTTTAAAGAAGGCCTCAGAGGTTTGTTGTTCATATAATCCAGGATAATGATATTCATATATCTGACAGAAGTAATTTTTTTTTCATCCAACCAACAAGTTTGTTTCTGGAAAAAAAAAATAGACATGCAGCTGTCAAAAGTTTATTCTAAAAAAGGTTATTCACAATTTCATTTGAAAGGGTGTAATGTAAAAAAATGTATAACTTTACCAATAATCAGTGTAAATAGTTTATCAGCAATCAAACTTCCAGTTGTTGGAGTAGCTTATTTCATGTTTCCACTGGTATTTTATTTAAAATCTTTGAGGCTGGAAGGCCTCTTTGCCATCACCCTAATGCACCAACATGTTGGTTAAAACCAAAAGATTACATTGAAGCTATAAATAATTTTTATCTTAGCTGTACAGAACCTGAATATCTAAACAGCAAACATCGTGAGAAACCACATAGTAATGAAGAAAATAAAGACAGCAGAGAACATGCATGACACCCTGCAGAGCATCATAAATGATCTTTATGTCATTCACTCTATAACCAGCATTCATTAGGCTACAGCTGGAATGAAAACTATTTTATTCTTCATATCAAGCTCACGCTGTATTTTACTGTAGCCAAAATAGCATTCAATTCATTTCTAAAAAGAAACTAAAAGAATAAAAGCACATAAAAAATAAAAAAAAACTAAAACACTTGAAGTATTGAAGCTCACAGCTTCACTCCAGGCATATTTTCAAAGAGTGTCATTTTATGTACAGCTCACTTTTATAAAGACTGAGAACAACTGGTGTTCAGCATATTAAACCTTTCAGTATTTAAGCCAGGGGTGCGCAGAGATGGACTCTTTGCTCCGATCCCCGTAGTCGTAGAGCAGCTCCTCCTCTGCCTTGATGTCCCTGGAGGCCACAAAGATCAGATGAGGTGTCCCATCGATGGGGTGGAGCCTCGTCTGGCAGTTCCCACTTTTACTGTGGTTCAACAGCCGTCCAAGACGGTCAGTTTCTTGGGTAGCATCTATGCTGTAAAGCAAAGAAAGCAAAAGGTTTTAAGCTTCAATAGGCTGTAAGTCTTCTAGTTATATTGGTGTTATTTCAACCTACCAGTAGGTTTTAGCTTGATACCGGAAGTAATACATGTAACAGCCTGTTTTAGGGTCCTCAGAATACTGGGCCTCTTTCTTTTTGGCCTCAGCCAGATCCAGCAGGTCGCCATGGTACTCGACAACAAAATCTCCCTTTTTGAAACTCTTCACGGCAAAGACTCCTCTTCCTTTTCCTTCTATGTGTTTGACCTGATGACATTCAAATCTCTGGCATTTATTTGGTCTGGCGAAATGGTAAACCGCTGTATGAATGTAATAATGTTTCTGCCAAACACACATCTGAATATAGTATTTTGTGAAATAAAAGGGTCACGTTACCTCCAGTCCTTCTTCAATCCTGTTCTTTAACAGGTCATCAATGCGTCTGTGTTCTTCACTCTGACAATCAGATCAAAGTTTTACTCAAAACTACAAACTTCAAAGTGACAGTTTCTCACCATCACTTAATAAAAGCAATCTTTTTTTTTTCCCACATACAAACCTTTATCTCCATTTTAGTTTTCCTGTTACTTCTCCTGATGGGAAAATAATCTGTGACTTTTCTGTTTTGAAGAGCTTTGTTCTCCATCCTTGAGAGAAAGACATTGTGATTGTTCAGCCAGCTGTGAAAGTGCATCGGCATCTTGGCGAGTAATGCGGACATGATGAACTCACTTTTTTGCTCCGAGCTTGCGGCGGTGGGCTTTACTCTGAGGCGTGGCTGATGGAACTGCGTGGCTACCATCTGATTCTGCGCTGGGCTGTTTTTGCTTTAGTTTGCCAGAGATTTGCTTTTTTGTCTCACTTTGACACGGCCCGTCCGGTTTCTGCTCTTTGGAGCTACAGCTCTTAGATTTTGCTTTGTCGGTTGTGTCTGATGTGAGAAGGAAAGAAAGCTCAGAGAAGCTTCTTTAGAGAACATTGTAAAATTTTCATTTGTAGAATAAACAGACAAAAAAGGGAGAAAAAACATGAATGAACAATTTTGGTGTAAAAATACTTTTGTTGTAAAAAGAAAAAGAATGCAAAAAAGGTCAAGAGTTATAAATAAGTTTGTCTTTTTGAAAGTGGTAATATTTCTGATTTGCCTCTGGGAAACTCGCCTTGCTTCAGCTTTGACAGACCAGGATCAGTGGCGTCAGAATCATTCCCCTCCAGGATGAGCATGCTGGAGCTGTCGCTCAGCGGGGACCTGGGTTTTCCTGGACTGCGCAGACTCTGGAGAACTGACTGCGCTTTACCAACATATTCCTGTAAAAGTGAATTTTCTTGACATCAGAAAAAAAACCCATAAAGACCCAGTAGGGCAAAAGAAATTTAATATTGTACTTTGAAAGGCAGTTAAAAAAAACTTTGTAGCTGGCTGGGTTAAACAGAAACCCCACAGCACACCTCTGCAACCGAATTAAACAATCTGATTTACATAATGGGTGTATTTTATATAATCCCCATTGAATGGATAGAAAAAGGACACAGAGTCCCATTTGAACATCCATGTTACACCATTTGTTACAAGTAATTTTATTAGATCTCTGTACATCATTTCTGCCTTATATGTATGTGCAAACAGACATTACAAATTAATAGTCCCCATGAAACTCAACCCTTCATCTTAATTATGACCACCCTTTCTCAGTACATCAAAAACACATTTCTAAACTCAATTGGGGGGAAAGGGCGCTCGGTGTGATAGATTAAAATTTGCATTCAACTTACATTAATCCACAGATTAGAAAATAAACTGGTTGTTCAGGTTTGGAAAAACAACTTTCTGTTTTGAAACAAGGTCTGGAAATGCAATTGGGTTTCCATACCCTATGCTGCTTGATTAGAACACCTTTGCTTCTTTTTATGCCATTTCTCGAATCCTCTCAAAACATGCTAAATCTATTAAAGGCCTTTCTGTCAACTTAGAACAGCAGTCTTCAGAAACATAATGTTAAAATAATGACAGATCTTGACTGAAAACCAAAGTGAACTTGTGTTAGCCTGGTCTGGAGCAAGCTAGTTGCACAGGATAAGTTGCCATAGTAACTTAAGCATGAACCCTGCTGACTACATGCACACTTTATTTTGTAAACTTTATATTGTCCATGCCAGTACGTGGCATACGAGTATTTTGAATGCGTTTTGAAGTTTAATTTGCTTGCTATACGAGTTGACAAACGGGGGGTGTATAAAGCATAACATGCAGGAAACATACCTTGTTAATTTGTGGCTTGTTTTCCTTTGTCTCCGCTTGTGAGGTAGTTGTTTGTTCAGCAGTCTCGCGTGTTTTTTTGTCCGTTTTTAGTCCTTTTTTCTTCCCTTTATAAACACAAGGATATCCAAAAATAGCTATTCAAGTTTAATTCTCGAAAAACTATATACAACAGTCGTAAATTTGACCGTAAATTCTTACACAACTGCGTTAAATTGGGTTTCTCGTTTTAGTAAATAATTTGCTATGACCTACACAAGGCAATATTTACAGCCCCTCTTATCCGCTTTCTAGAAAATTTCACAGCTGCATTGTACAAACAAGTAATGATAAACTTAACCTTTTGCCATCCTCAGTTCCTAGAATATCGTCCAAAAACAATGTTGTCCTCCGTGTCGCCGAGTTCTTGTGAGAGTTTAACTTAACTTAAATGTCGAAGAAATGTCAAACCACAGCGCGTTACACAGTCGGTATGGAGGATTTAAAAATCCTTTTGCGATTCCCATTGGGTAATTTAATCAGAGAGGCGGAGCGCGTGCTTCAGAGCAGCTTCCCCATTGGTTGCAACTTCTACTACGTCTATTTTACAACATATAAACATCTGTATTATTTTTACAATACACAAAGCTATATTGCATGTTACTGATATAAAAAATATCGTTTCAAAAAGAAGGAATGAAAAGTCAAATAAATACATACAAAGAGAAAAATACATAAAAATACTAAAAATAATAATCTTTTTTCTTGCCCACAAATGTAAACAATTAAAACAATTCCCACAAAAGAAAAAAAAAATCACACAATATAAACCAATATTTATATTCTGTGATGACAGAATGTTGATCATCTGAAATCTTAACATTTTTAATGAGATTTTTGGGGAATAGGCTTTTACTGGCACCTAGTGGAAGTAGATGGGAGTAGTAGTACTAGTGATAGATAAAAAAAATCTAATCATTAGATCAATAACCCTGAGTAACTAAGAGAATAAAAATAACACAGGATTTATAATAAATTTTTCAGAAAGAATAAACTGTTTATTTCAAGATTACAATGGACTAGGGGTGCACCGATTGGAGTTTTCTGGCTGATCACAGTTTATTGATCTCTAAAAAGCCTGATCTGGCCGATATAGGAAATATAGGAAGAATGTCACTCACGTGGGAACAGTGGGTTGACTATTTTTAACTGCAAACATGCAGAAATGACCTGGTGGGCTGATCTATCAGTCAACCCTCTCTCACATCAGAGCAACAGATGACAGTAGTTGCTTTTCGGACATTTGCTGAGGCCAATAAGATCAGTGGATAAGGCAGACTTCACATACAATATCAGCCGATCACAGATCTCCTAAAATTAAGAAGCTTGGGGTCGATAAATCGGCTGCCAATAAATCGGTGCACCCCTACAATGGACTATCCCCACAAACATTTTACGCGTTGTCATCTCCAGGTTTATTGTCTACAGCCAAGGCTTCATTAAAAAGTCTTTTCCTCTCCAAATTCTCATTCACTCTCTTCCGTTTTTCTTGTTTCCTCAACACAGATTCTTTCTTCTTCACCACCAACTCACTGAGTTCACCCTTATACGCCACATCAAGTTTCTCCCTCATTATATCCCGGGCACGCTTTCGGTTTATATCCACAGATCTGGTCTGATGACACTGCAGGAAGGGATGAATAAGAGAGAAACAGAAGTTATAAAACACAATTCCCAATTCTAGCTCCCAGCAAATTAAAGTATTAAAGTACGTATGTTTCACAGCAATATATTCTAAATATTTCACATATAATGTTGTACTTTTTGTTATTAAAAAGTGGAGAGGACCGACAAAAATAACCGATTGCTTTAAAACTTTCTAAATTTTTTTTTGTATGACAGTGAGAGAATTTGTGGATTTTTCTAAATTTTAGGAACCCAAAACAATCAGTCCTTTTCCTGACTCCCTCTACCCTCTTTTTTTTAATGATCCACTTGGATTCATGGCTGTTGTAATATAATCTGACCAATCAGCACTAGAAACTTCAGCTCTAAAACATAAAAACATACATCACTGCTCACACTTACCTTTCTGCGTTTTTGAAGTAATATTAAGGAGCTTCCTCACAATACAAGTCTAGCATTTTAAGGTGTAGGACCTGTTTGAATGCTTAGATAAAATATATTGATTCTATAAATTATTAATTAATGTAACCTAATCCAAGTGGATTAATAAGAGATTGTATGTAATAACTGTGCTGAATAAATATGAGCCTAAGCTTCTTAGGCATTATAATCCGAGGCAAGGGTACATTTACTTACTATAAATGGGAATTATAATAAATGCTAGTTTTTAGAGAGACGTTTTATGTGTACTCTCGTATATTAAAATATCGGTGAAAATCAGAAATCTATTATCCACTGTTTATCACAGGCAAAAATAGTAGTGCGGATTTAATTGACAGAGAAAGTATGCTTTCTGTCAACCAGAAAGCACAACAGCTAAGCCTTAAAAATGGGACAAATAGGAGAGCTACCTTCACTACAATCCCGGTGGGGATGTGTTTGAGCACTACACAGTTGCTGGTTTTGTTAGTAGCTTGTCCTCCTGGCCCGGATCCCCTCACAAACTGCTCTTCCAGCTCTTCCTCCAACAGGACTGGGAGATCCGGCAGGTCCTTCTTACCAAAAGCCGCAACCCATGAGGGTGCAGGCGGGGTCAGTCTGAGCAGCGCAGAGAGACCAGGAGTATTTTTCCACATGAGCCGCCTGGATGCTCCCAGTAAGCTGCTGGTGAACGGGAGAAGGGATGACATCACATTGCAATTTACACAATCAGCAGCAAAACTAAAACTTTCCAGTTTCCAGACCGAAGAGGGGGCAGCCTAAAAACCTCACTGTGAAGCTCGACCTTCCGCTTTGTTTATTTTAATAGGGGTCCAATCAGCAGGCTTGCTTTTTTTCTTCGAGGCGACAATGAAGGTTTTGCTGACTCAATAGCACCACCGTATGCTGAACAGTGGAACAAATCAAAATTGCAACACAAAAAAAATCAATTAAACAACAAAACATTTTGTTCAGTTTATTTATATGGCACAAATATATATAATATATATATAGCAAATCTCTCTTCAATGAATTTTTAATGTAGTTTATGTAGAACTATATTTAAAAATAGTCAAAGTCAAGTCCACATACCAATACATTTCTATTTCTAAAACAATGCAGTACTTTGACTTTGGCCATTTTGGTCCGCATGGGAAGAGTTTAGAAACTGTCCTAGGAAAACCCAGATGAAAGACACTGGCCTTTGAGGACAAATTGGACACCCCTGGAACATCATGGAAGGCCAAAACCAAGTGCCTGGAATAGTGCAGAGGAACTCATGTACCAAATAAGGTCCTGAAGTCCCACAGTCAAAATGGGAGACTCCATCAAGAGTGGTGACAGAGATAAGATCCTGCTAGACTTTGGGATCCAGATTATAAACCAGAGATTACTGTCCAACTGGACATTGTGGTGATAGAAAAACGGTAAAAGAGGGGATTAATGATAGGTATTGTGATTCTATGGAATACAGACCTCAACAAAAGAGAGAATAAGAAGCTTGAGAAAAACCAAGGGCTGAAAGAAGAATAAACCAGGGTATTGAAAGAAAGGCAAAGCCTCAGTGGTGGCAATGGTCATTGGAGGACTTTGACCTGTGACCTCTATACTGGGAGAGTGGTTTCTGCAGATTCAAGTAACAATCTCTGACATCTACGTCCCGAGGAAAGCAGTCCTTGGAACCTCAAAGGTACACCAAGCCTGTGGTGGAGGACATCTACAGTGTCTTTTACAACAAATTTAAACATATAAACATCTATACAATGACTGTAGTTATATGTTATTTAAAAC
Source organism: Xiphophorus maculatus (assembly GCF_002775205.1). Lineage (NCBI taxonomy): Eukaryota > Metazoa > Chordata > Actinopteri > Cyprinodontiformes > Poeciliidae > Xiphophorus > Xiphophorus maculatus. Next base: position 17,099,567 of record NC_036454.1, read on the forward strand.
TATGTTGTTTATGTAGTATCATGTAATTTTATGATGAGACATGTAAAGGATAAAAAAAATCTAATAAACTTACACTGCTATTCAGAAAATACATCCTGGATAAAAATAGCTCTCATTTTTTTTCCACATACACATTAATGGACTGTGATGTAATGCTTCCTGTTCCTCACTGACAGTAACTAAAATTAGTAAATCAGGAAACAGGTCATCAGGAAAAGACAATCTGTTACTGATGACCTGTGACGACATCTGTCTAACATGTGGAAAGGAAACTTACATTTTCATCTAATCTTTCAATTCAAAAAGTACTTTATTATTCCCACAGGAAAATTAAATGTTGTTGTAACTCATTAATTCAAAGTTTTCAAAGAGTTATTGTAGATAGTGATGGCTGTTGGCAGGAAAGATTTCCTGTAGTGGTCTGCACTACAGTGAATCTGAAAAAGCTTCTGACTGAAGATACTCTGTTTTCCCATGACAGACTCATGAAGAGGATGGCCTGGGTTATCCATAATTTTCTTGATTTTTATGAAGAATCCTTCTTTGAATCATCATCTTCAGAGGTTCCACATTCGCCCTAGAACAAAACCAGAACTGAACCAGCCTTCTCTATCAGTCTGTTGAGCCTTTTTAGATCCCTGGCTCTGATGATGCTGCCCCAACAGATGCACTCATGTTCACAGTGGTGCTCATTGAATCTTTATGAAATGAATACATTTAGTTTTTAGTGTGAAAATTTTCTTGTGGACTACCAGTAGAGATTGAGCTTTATAAGATAGATAGATAGCATTTATTGTCATTGAATAGGATTCAACGAAATTTCTATTGCAACTCCCGTGCAAAAAGTCAAAAATATACAATAAGTAAAATAAATAAATAATTACATTGAGATAAATGCAATTATCTCAATCGTGTAGAATTTTAAGGTGTGCCCAAGGTGTGTCTAGTGGTGCATCTGTCAACTTTGTGGTCTGGTTTCGACCAAAATATTTTATTGCCACCAGGGGGAGCGCTACGCTCAACGCTTTGCAGATTGTTAAGTGTGCGTTGTAGAAGGGCAAATGCCGAAAATTACGTTGGTAATCCTTTCAAAATAAAAATAAAATAATTTTCTTTTGTCATTTTTCCTTGTGTTCTATTGATGTGGTCCGTTAGCATTTGAAGTAGCACATTCAAAAAGGAAACTTTAGTGAAAACTGAAGGGCGCTTTGGGTCTTAAACGAATGCAACGTCACTCTGGACTGTTAATTTGAAAGGACTCCCGGAAGTATGATGCTCTCCTTACCCGCGTTGTATTCACGTCGCGCTTGGGAAGGCTGAAGTCTAAACAGCGGTTCAGTCTTGAGAGGACTGGCAAGTTATGATGGTGAGAGCTCCCTGTTCGTCTTCTCGTCGCCCTTCCCGGTTCTGTGGACGGAAGGAGCAGCCAATGGCCTGAGCACAGCCCTGTCTGCGCTTTCCTCACCGCAGGACGAGCCCACTCACCAACTCACAGGATCGTAGTGCGGATACTCCAAGGACATTTTAACGTTTCCACAGCTTTTGGCCTTTTCTGTCGATTGAGGAAATCCAGCGTGTTGCTGTCCCGCGCAATGATGTTGCCAGATTTTGTAAACATGGGGAGAACCTGCGGTTGGTTTCATGTAGCCCACCCCCGGGGCTGATGATGTGTCTAAGGGTGTCATTTTTAAACGCCGTACCCGCATCCCTTCCTCTGCCGAGGGGACAGACAGACAAACAAACAGACGGACGAGCCAGTGAACGGAAATCAGCCATTGACTTTTGTTGCGCTCCGTTCGGCCATGGCATCGCTGAGCTCGGAGGCTGCCTCATGCTGAAGGGATATCTGTGTTACTGGAAGAAGGTGGTGGCCATAAAACCCAGAGGAGAGACTGATGAACTTTGAATCCCAGACTGCTGCTGCTGCTGGAGGAGGAGTGTGTTGAAGGCAGATGTGCATCGGGTTCAGGTATGTTTTCAGCATTGCCAGCCATCAGTTTGCCTTTACCCTGCTGCCATGTTGCTAGGTAACTAAGAGACGGTGGGTTTACTTCAGTTCATCTTCTCGGGGATGTAACGCCACCTTCGATAAATCTTATTTTCCTTACAAGCCGTGCATTCAACATGTGCTGTGCTCGCTCTCCAGCAGACGTGTTTAGACCAACTTTGCATGCAGAGCATTGTCCTGCACTCCTGTGATCCATAACCCTGTTGCAGCTCACAGGGAGGAATGCATTAACAGATGAGGAGGTGTTTTGATACCCCGACTGTGACATTGGCAGATCTTATCATGCATATGATTTTTATATGGGCTTTTCAGAAAAACTGCCCCCTGGGAGCAGATGCCTTACCCTCCTCCCCTGCAGAAATGGCCATTGAATAGACTCAAGAAAACCACATGTTTTCAATTCTGCTTTTTATATAGCACCAACTTAAAACTATCGTCGTGGAGCACTTTGCAAGACAAACTGGGCGAGTTCACGTATAGAAATGGTTAAAGTATGGAATCAAACTAAAAGCTGCACAATACATCAAATCAATATTGTGATCCCTTTTCAATGGTTGCAGTTGTACTGACTCTGATGCAATATTTGGTTGGCTGTAAAATTTCAGGTGGGGATATTTCAAACTGCTTGCAAATAATATATTCATCCAGTTTGATGGACTGTCACTGTGTGTCAAGCCTCTATCAAAATGTTCAAGCTGAAGGAGAGTGGGAGGACTATAGTAGGCCATCAAAATTTAATGTTTTGCTTGAAATAAACCAATCATATAAACAGTTTCACATTCGGCCTCATACAGTCCAATAGATATTATCTAATTTTATAAAGGCATTGCGACTCTCTGCCTGTGTTTTCAGTTCAACCAGAGAAAACAGACATTAACACTCTAGATTTAAGTATTTGTTTTTTTATTCCAAATCATATCGTCATTGCAACATTCAAGAACAATATAGCAAGTGGCATGTTGTTGTGATGTTCAGCCCCTTCCCATGCATTTCTAATATTTTGTTCCTGAACAGTTTAATGTCATAAAAGTAGCTTCCCGGTACATGTGATGCACCTTTCCACAGGGTACTACTTTCTAAACTGCAGTAAAAATGGTTATGTGTATAATAAACATTGAGATGGATGATACAGAGGGTCTATTATTAGATCTGTGAATATTGATGGTGGTGGAAAGGCCACAAACAGCCTTGAACCGACTCTGTGTCTTTTCATGGCGGCTGTTTGAACAGTGTGCGGATGCACATGGTGCCAGACTAATTGTATTCCTCAACTTCATGCCATGACCTGTCCTTTTTGTGTGTGTCCATTTCTCAGAGAGCCTACACAGTGACACATAGGCGTGAGACTTTATGTAAGACCCTGCTCTGCTTTAAATAACAGCATGCTTGACGAGTCTCTATCTCTGCAGCCTCTCGAGGAACAGAGGAATAGCAGTCAATCGTGTTTATGTATACCAAGAACCTGCATGCCAGCAATTTCTTGCATACCTGAGGCCTGTTTTTGTTCCAGTGTGAGTCCGTAATTCTCTGCATCAAGAGTCCCTCCACTTGACTCAGCAGGGCCAGTGTGAGTCACTGAGGCATCGCTGACTCGCAGGCTGTGGTGCCTGTTGTCCAGATGATCGCTGTTCCACGAGGGCAGGAGCGGCTGCACCTTTTGTCGCTCCGCTCTCACCTTCTGCTTTCCGCTTAACACCTCAGCAGATCTTCCAACTAAGATTGGAAATTGTGAGTTTGTGGGGTTTTAATGTAAAAGCTACGTTACGAAACTGAAACCGTTGCTTGAACCTAATAGAACATGATGAAACATGCAGATAAAATGTGTTGAAGGCAGAAATTCAGGGCACACACACAAAAACAAGCAGTTTTGTGGGCCAGCAATGCTGCGGCTGAAGTAAGTTCTGCTTTGACGTGTTAAAACATGAGTCCTGGCTGCTTGATGTTTTTAAGACGTGTATATACAGCATAAGTCCTGCTGTTAGCTTTTTACATATATTTTGGGTTTTGTTCCTTTTGATTATTATACAACAGCAATCAGCAAAAAAAAAAAACCAAGCTCTTTTCTGAGCTCCATATCATTTCAGCACTTTTGTACTCTTGCAATGAGATGCATTTAAAAAAAATATAACTTAAGATTCAGGAAAAAGTTTGTGATCATGCTGCTTGTTTCAAGAAGAAGCAAAGAATTTTCGGATTCTTAAATTTGTTTGTGTGCACATGAGCTTAAATCTGTCGTTTTGACCGTTTAAGATAATGCTGAGGTTTCTCTGCTGCATACGCAACAATTCCTGTTTCATACACCTAACCAGTTTTTGAGGTTTGGACATTCTTCCCTCCCCCCGGCAGAAACTTGCACAATGTACGCTATGTCCTAAATGGGAAAAGGCTTTGTTACAAATGCAAATTTAAACACCTACAGGGTGGTTTTAAATCTTTAGGGAAATGTTTCTGCCTTGTTTGGCCACTATTTTCCAATCAATTACTAACTTAATATTTTTGTTGTGTAGAAATATTTAATTGGTTTGCAGAATTTTATATAAGGGAACCTGAAAAGGTTTGCTGTGCGTTTTTGCATTCAGACACTCTAAAAACCCAGCACAATCATTACCCTTCAGCAGTCATATAGTTAGTGAGCTACATGACCTAGATTCAGAACACCATGTGTGGTGAAATACTAACATTCACCTCACTATGAACTAAGTATCCTCACAGTAAAACATGGTAGTGGTAGCATCATGGTATGGGCAGCATGGTATGCTGTCCTTCTTGTTCTGCAAGAAGGACAGCAAAGTTGCTCCGAGGTGAAACCAGCTTAATTTCTGGATTCAAACCTTTCAGAGGCTGCAGAAGATTTGAGAGTAGCATGAAGATTCATCTTCCAGGAGGACGAAATATTAAGCAAACAGCCAGAGTGACAATAGAGCTGGTTTAGATCAGTGTTTCTAAACCCTGGTCCTCAGGGCCCACATTCCTCCATGTTTTAAATGTGTCTCTGCTCCAGTTGGTCTCAAATGCTTTAAAAGGCTGTTAACCAGGCTTATAAAGCCTGTTTAACATCCATTTAAGCTGGATGTACGGCAGAAGAGAAACACCCAAAACATGATGGGCATTCCACACCAGAATTGAGAAACTTTGTTTAGATCAAAGAATATTCATTTGTTAGAATGACCTAGTCAAAGTACAGACATGAAAACTGGTTGAGACATACACTAGAATACTTTGGGTGATTGTAGCAAAAATGAGGTTCTACAAACTATTGGCTCGAGTTATACAATTAACTGCCACACTTTTAACTCTTTTTTTAAATTTAGAAAATCGTCTCTCATTTTCTTCCAGTTCCCCTTACCAATAAAAATACATAAAAATTTGTGGGTGAAACAAGGCAGCAAAGTTCAAGGGGCATGAACACTTTTGCAAAGCGCTCTAAACTAAATGTTTTTATAATTCCACCAGAATATTATGAAGTCTTGCTGCATTGCTGACTCAAAAAATAAGTGCAGATGGGAATAAAAGACAGCCTCATGCAGGGGTCACTGATTTCACATTAGCCCTCGCGGCTTTTATAAACACACATTAGGACTGTGCGCGATGTTCTCATCTTAGTTTTCAGCTCCCGTCAAAAGAAGTTTGTTTTTTTTCAAACAAGATGCTTTTATGATATTGTAATGTTAAGTAAGAAACGGGACTGACAGCACACTGTTTTATATTCTGCTGTTTTTATAAGCAAATTAAATGTTGAAGAGTTCAATTTGAAATAATTAATCCAGAAAAGCAGATTCTCATTTATCACATATTAAACATTAATTCAGCACATATTGTTTTTCTGGCTGTAAAAGATTTCTAGATTTAGGTTTGGTTTACTTAAAATTAATGTGGGAGTTGAATTGTGTTTTTTTATTCCTTTGGTCTTTTAAGGATTTCTGAACACGGATTTGAATGTATATTTCTGGCTTTACTTTTGTATTTTGTATTTTTCATAACAGATGAGAGAAGAAAAAAAAAATTAAGTATGCTTTTCATGCATCCGTGAGATAAATGTTTAATTTTAACATCAGACAAATGAACTGTGCCAGTAAAAGATGGAGCGCAGGTTGCTGTGAACCTGGTTACTGGATGTTGTGATGCTCCACAGTGTGCTTCCTGGTGAATGGGGAGCTATAATTTCTAATTGTGCAAATCCTCTGCTAATGTTTGCTCTTCTGAGTCGCACTGATCTCCTTCCAGAGGCTAAAATTGCTCTCCACTCCAGCAATGGTATATACAGTTACAGGAGTGCCTGACAAGCTGCTGCTGGTCATGAGGAAAACACTGTAAATAAATGCTGTACGTCTGCGTGTTGTGACGGCGGAGTGGAAAATTCCTGACAGAGGAGCCCGCAGCTCTAGAGCATGTCTCCCGGCCTCGTTTGAGTATTCATAGCAGCACGCAAGTGACGGATCTGTTTTCCTGCAGGAACCCTCACTTTAACTTATCAGACCCACCCCAATAGCACAAATATGTAATTCTGTAACCAAGAAGAACACAGAACACAAGTGAGTGTGAAGCCTTTGAGTGATGGCTCGTCAGAGAAGAGAGTCGAGACTCACTTCCTGCCGGTAAAAGTTTGGGTGACGTATGCAGCTGCTGACATATTTGAGCTCAGAACAGGGGCTTTCTGCACTGTTTATCAGCTCAGATCTGCTGCACAGGAAGAGCAAAGGAGCACCAGGTGGAAACTGTAAATCTCTTTTTAGTCTGTTACGGAAAATGTTTAATGTGCTGTTTGTTGCAGCATTGAAGTCTTTACTCCCTACATGGCTTTAACTTCGGTATGTTTTAAAAGACTATGAATTGCTTCAAGCATCCCACTCACCAGGTTACACAATTACTTCCCCTCCGACCCAGGAGAAGCTGTAATCTTGAAGACTAGCAGACGAGATGCAGCAGATAGAGGCAGAGATGAAGCAGCTGCTCGACTGTTAAAATGACTGCTTACTTTGATATTCTGGTCTGCTAGAGTCAACAGACGAAGCAGACAGACTATAATCTCATATCTCTGTGCGGTGAAGTATCCATATGCTTTATATTAGCTGGATTAGCGTGACTGCTTTACTTGAAATTTTAAAAATTGCTTAAAATTGTTTGAACTATGAAAAGATGCTGAGAGTATTCAAAGAGTATTCATTTAAGCTATCATAGGGTTACATTTGTTTTCTCACATTAAATATTCTCATTGCATTAGTTGTGTTTGACAAATAAAACCCTATTTGGGAAATTTACCTGGTATTTTTTTCCCCTTTTTGGGAAGTGCTGATCTGTGCAGACATCTACTTATAAGCAAGTGTTCTGAAATACTCAATGGGCTTTTATTCATTGGTTTTCAGGGGTTTCAGGTGGTATCTTGTTAATTTGGTAACAGCAAAGCACTCGTACTGACTAAATAGAGAGCCATGGTCAGCAACCTTTATAGTACATTTTGCTTTTAATAAACTGTCCAGAGCCTGTAAAGCTGCAAAATGCTAAAATTAAAAATAGTTTTTTAAGTTTTAGAAATATGCACTCATGAAAACTTGTTTTATGGTAAAAAAAAATACAACAACTTGACTTTATATGTTTTGGTTTGACCAGCTTTGCAAGGAGGACTGGAGCAAAAAACTTGAGTCTCTAGATGTGCATAGCTTAGAAATAGCCTAAATGACTAGCAGCTGTAACTGAAGTGAAAAGTTGCTCTTTAAAATATTCAATAAAAGTGAAAGTCAGATTTTTATTTGTAAAAACAAACAAAAAAGGTTAACATCTATGCCTTTCCTTTTACTTCACAATTGTGCACTACTTATTGTTTCGTTAAATCCCAGTAAAATACATTGTTTGTTTGAAAATGTTCAGGCAGCACGAGTACTTTGCAAAGCACTGTTTTTCTACGTCTTCTTCTGCAGGTTTAAAAACTAAAAAGTCACGAGTATTGATATTAAAATTATTGTTTACATATAAATTTCCCACCATGCTGTTTGGATCTTCAGCTCTGCGCTGAAACCTTGTGACGATCAGCCTAACATCCCCTTCTGAATTGGATAATGATGATTGATAGATGAAGAACATCACATCCTGTTTATTCGATTACCGTCTTACACGCCCACACACCCCCACACCCCCACACACACTTACACACCCCCACACACACAGGCCATTTCAGCAGTTTACAGAGTTGCTGTGATTTTAAGCTTTGCACAGAGAGAACTCTGTCACTGTTCATGATGGTATATTTTTGCTGTATCTCAGCGTCTGATCTTCTGTAATTATTTGTGATTGTCGGGCATCTTGACAGAACCCGAGTTGTGCCTCCATCTTGTACCTGGGCGTCAGCCAGGCGCCAAACAGAACGTTGTGTTTTCTCTGCGCCTTCAGTCCCAAAAAACCTCATCTTTCTCCCCCCACCGCCCGCCCTCCCACCTCGACTCCCTCGAACAGGTGATGCTAGGTTGGGCTGAGCTGTTGACAGGGACGAAAGGGGTACAGCCTGTCCCCGCGCATCCCTGATGAGCCTGCTGATGAATAGCACGTCATTGCTAATGGTCCTACCGAAGCGTTGTCTGGGAAATAAAACAAATGCTTTGTGCTGCTCTCTTCCACGCCCCCCCCTTCTTCGTGGACACCACCGTTTCTGGCGGTGTGGGTGGGTGGACTCTAAGAAGAGCTGGGGTCTTTTTATAGCAGCCGTCCACCCTCACTGTGTCCTTACCAGAGTTTCATTTTATAAAAGAGCAATCAAGTCAATTGAATTTGTGCTGTCAGGGAAGGAGGACATTTATGCGCTGGTGATGTTCACCAGGCTTGTGGATGAAGCGAAATGGAGGAAGTCTGACACACACACACACACACTCCACAAGAAAACTTCTTTGCTCTTAAGCAGGAAGGTCTGCTTCTGTGAGGCAAAGTCGATGTAATAGAAGCTAATCTAATCTGCAAGGAGCATTGTCTTCTGTGAGAAATGCTGTTTGTTCAACTCATTTGCTGTGGAAAGTCACTGACCATCAGAGGCCTGTTTTTTCCTCTGTGGTTGCGTTCTCATTTCCACTGTTGTCTGCAGTATGGAACATGCTTCATGCTGTTCTTTCGTGTTTTGCTCTCCCTGTGTTTCTCTTTAAGCTCTCGCAGCACTCTGAGTCATGGATCATGTAAAATAAAAATGACAACACAGCTTCATGTCGTTTTACCCACGCTATCCTTTTTTATTTTTTTACAGGCCACAGACACCTGATTTCTCTAAGTCTAAAAATAGAGTAGATGCTGACTCCCCCTCCTCTCTTCCCATCATTTCTTTCCCTTTTTTTGGTCTAGCAATAAATATCTGCAGGATTTTCTATACTGACTTACTGGTGTATAATTATACACACAATCCTACAAATATACACAGCTGACTAATTTAGGTTAAATGACCGCTGGAGAGTTGCAACCTGACATCACAATTTTTTGTAGCCACCATATTGATTTAAGGAATCAAATTTAATTTTTTTATATTAACAAATTCATTAATTTGTTAATATGTCCCTCTGTTTGTCTTATCTGACCATAAAACTAATTTCCACATTGAACTATTTGATATTAATGACTAGAAGATTGAGAACACTTAACCAACTATAAAGCACCGTGGTTGGAGCAACATGCTGTGGGGATGTATGTTTTGCTAAAGGTTCTAGTGTTGCTTTGGTGTGAATATTAATTTAAGAGGGTCACCGCCACATTTTTTGACCTCCTTTCAACTCACAGCTACACAGCTGGGTTTTCCAGCAAGACAGTGGTCCCGAACATGCATCAAAACTGGTTTTGGAAGAGGTAAAGCAGGCTAATATTAACCGCCTGTAATGGCCTCAACCTCATCTTGATTAAAATTTATGCTTAAAAGCCATGCCTGTGTCAGGAAACAAACTAATTTTAATGAGCTCTGCTATTTCTGTCGGGAAGAAAGGTCAAATGTCCAAGCCAGAAACTTTTTGACTGCAACAAAATGTGTGGAACTTGCTGGGGGGTGTTTATTCAAATGTTAGTGGGGTTGTATGTATTTAAGCATGTAAAATGCTGCATGTTCTTTTCATCCAAATGTAGTTCTGTGTTCCACCGGGCGAGAATTTATTTATTCTGTGAATTTCTATGGGAGGAAGACGTCAGCAAACATTTTTTCTAGGTCTAAATGTTTCTGGGTTTTAATGTATACAGAACTGAGGAGAAAATCCCAAAGTATTACCACGATACTTGAAACCTGACCTCAGAACCCACTGAAATGTTAACTACAGCCATTTAGCCAGGCCCGTATTTGAAATTGGCCTTTTATGGTCAGCTTAAGGGACAGCTCTACTCTTTGGGCAGTGGGCAGCTTGCTTTTTGGAAAGGCTGTACAAAATGGGTTTAAGGTATTCCAGCAAAGGGCAACAGACAGCTTTTCAGAACAAGCTTTGCTATCATGGATTGTCTTTTATCCGAGTTTCAACGTGTCCTCTGAATGATCAGCTCTGCTCAATGAGTTGATGATTCAGTGATTTGGTTTGCTTTAGAGACTGATGTTGCATAATGGAAAAGTAGAAGGTGAACCAGCTGCAGCTTTTTTGTGTTTAGTTCAAAGACAAACCTCCTTTTTATAAATCAAAGCGTTTTGCAGCTGGTTGACCAGCAGATTAGTTCTAAACCGCTGTGCTTGTAAGGAATAATTTTTTTTTTTCCAATTATGAGTCTAATAAATACCCACCATATGAGTTTTTTTAAACACACTGTTGTGTTGTTTTGGCCTGTTTGTTTTGTTTTTCAGATCATCTGCCCACACTTTTCAGTAAAGTCTTCCGGTCCACTTTAATCTCAGCCGCTCACCGCTCAGGTGAAATTTATCTACAAATGATTTCTCGATAGTATAGGTATGAAAGAATCTTTATGAACATAAATATTTTGCAGTTTTGAAACTAAGTTTTAAAAACCAATATCTACCTTTGATGCTTGTAACCACCCTTGTGCTTAGTTGGTAAGAAACGAAGTTAATGCAAAACAACATGAAGTGGACCTGGTTCACAAATGTACAAGGCATTTGCTAGACATTGCTATTAACTAAATTATTCTTATAGAAGTAAAAGCAGTACTTTGAAATTAACATGTTGAGTTTGCAAAACTCAACATGTTTTGACATGCCAACTAGCACAACTAATTGTGCTAGTTGGCAACAGCTAACTAGCACAATTAGCTGTTGCCAACTCTGCTTGTGTTGTCACCAGGTCAGTTGTATAGTCGGTTCTTTTGTTTGCCTAATTATATCTGTTTTAAATGTGTGTATTAATAATTCAGTGGACTGTATTGTTTCACTTGGCAGAAAGCAAAGTGCGGTGCAGTGAGCTGTGAGGGAGAGGAACAGAAAACCAACAAAAGTGAAAGTGGAGACAGGAGAAACAGGAGAAAGAAGTATGGGCCCTGGCAGCTTCTCGTCTCTACTTTCTCTGTCACTCGGACTTTCTTGTCCTGACAGCCAATAAAGAGCCTACTGTGTCTCCATGGTAACCCCAACCCAATTGAAGCAATGATGGAGAGGACAAAACAACAGGAAACAGAATACAATATGGCCATGGGCAAAATTATTTCTTTACAAGTTTTACTGGGTGTAACCGTCAGTTGAAAAACTAAATTTTGATTTAAGAGTGAGCTCGGTGATTCATGACTATATATATATGTTGTCAGACACATTTATTGGCACCACTGGTAAAATTGTGTAACATGTCTTTAAATCAGTAGTGTAGTAGTAGTGTAATTACTTTTTTGTTGCAGTATTACTTTTTTTCCCATTATTTTAGAAAAACGCATTCTTTGATTTGAGAAATAAGTTAAAAAATAATTGTTTTTAACAAAATGACCAAGAGCACAATTATTGGTACCCCTATTGATGATTGATTTTTAACTATTCCTTTGAAATAAATGTAAACAAAAAAAACATGTAACATATTTTGGTTACATGTTACATGAGGGCCTCCTTTGACTAGACTGCTGTTGCTCTTTTACTTTTGGACAGTTGTTTTGATGCACAGCGATAGCAAATAGACAGCTTTTTACAGCCAGGAGCAGCTTTTCAACATTTCAAAAAACTGAAATAATACCTGAACGACTGAAAATCCTGAATGAGTTAAATAGGGAATCAAACCATCTCTTCTATTCAAATGAGATTTGTGTGAAATCTGGCAAACAAAATAAATGCAATGACAAGGATCCAACCAGAGAATCAGGAATGAAGTTTTACATGTTTTACTAGGACTTGGCTGAGGGATGGCATCCCTGATCCCAACATTTCTCTATCTTTGCCTCCATCAGATCAACTTTTCAACACTGGATGTGTAATCCAGGGCATGCTATGCTGTTCATGTAGTCTGGACATTCAATTGGAAGTTTTTTTGTCCGTATTATTAAAAAAGGGAGTTCACCAGTGTTATACTAGCACAATTAGCTGTTGCCAACTCTACTTGTGTTGTCACCAGGTCAGTTGTTGCTTAGCTACAGACACAAGACCCTAATGCATTTGTGGGATTATGTGAAGATTTTAACCAAGCCTCAGTCTCTGCTACACTGCTCTACCAGCGAAAACAATGTTGGATTTGTTTTATGCAAATGTCAGGAATACATACACTTGTGTTGCAAGACCTCCTCGTGGCTAATTAGATTTTATTTTCCATGCTCATAGTATAAACTCCTCATTCAGAGGCAAGTTGTAATGAAAATAATTGTGAGAAAACGATCACAGGAAGTTAAAGAAGCTTTGCAGGGTTGTTTTGAGGCTCTAGACTGGGATGCCCTCTGCCAAACGCGTTATGTGGGTAACACCATCCCCAACAGAGCAGTGACATGCTTCATCAGTGACCAACTCTGGGTCACCAGTAACCTGAAAGACCGGCCGAATAAGAAAAAAGGCTTACAGGCAGTAGCTGAAGTTCAAACATCAGCAGAGCAATTTAAGATGTGTGTGGTCAGTGATAATGAAGACACCACAGGCTTCTAGCTAAATAAGGATCAGAGAAACTGAAGTCTGGATAGAGCCAATGATGTGACATTCTTCAACAGGTTCATTTCAGGAAGAAACTCGGCACTCTCTTCTTCGGCCTTAGCCAAGCAGACTTCTCACACACACTTGACCCACAACTTTCCTGTCACACCTCAAATCTGTTGTCTTCCATCTCTGGCATGTGTCCTGCTGCTTCATCATCATTGTTTTTAGCCAAATCAGGATATGCTGGTGCTCCTTTCGACTTCCCCTTCTACCCGTCAGTTTCTAGAAGTCACGAGAAGAGACAGCTGGAGAGACTGAGCCAGAACAAGACGGCAAGACAAGATGGTGTCAAGCCCAGAGTCCTGAAGGCCTGCGTTGAGCAGCTTTGTGTGGTTCTGCACCAGATGGTTCAGATCTTCTCTAAGTCTGTTTTGGAGAGTGCAGTCTCCTCATGCCATCATCTGTTGGGGGTAGCAGCCTCAGAGTCAGTGACTTAGAAAGCTCAACAAGCTGATAAAGGACACTGGATCTTTCCCGGAGCCTCTGGATGCTTCATAAAATAAATGGACAATCCTGACTCCTGAGCTTCCTCTTCAACAGACTGTCTTACAACCAAATAGTATAATCAGTCAGAGGCTTCTTGATTCCTGTAACTTAGACTGCTACAGGAGATCCTTGTGGCCTCCAGCCATCAACATCAGCAATGACTCTTTGTATAATAGTTACAAAGGTTTAAAAGGTTTCCATTTATGGAATCAGTCAGTTTCTTGATCTGCTGATGATCAACTTTATGTGCAGCAGCAAGCACAGCCTCTCAGACACTGCTCTGAAGGGTGGATTGTTTTCCTTTACGGAAAATCTCCCATTTAAGACAGACCCACAAGTTCTCAATAGGGTTAGTTAATGTGAGAAACTGAGCTGCCTTTATTCTTTCATCTTGAAAGTCCTGCACTGCGTGGCTAGCAGTGGGGTACTTTGATACATCAGCAAAAAAACTCCTGCAGAAAAATAATCAGGATCAGCTTTATTCACCTTGCTTGTTTGTACACACAAGCAAGGAATTTGGCTTTGGTTCCTCTTGGTCTTCTTGAAAGATGCAGGCTTTTTTCTGTACCACATCAGTGCTGAGGCGCTATGAATGGTGGTGATGCTAAAAGGAAGAGGGGCCTCAAATCTAATTCTGCTCAAGTCCCTCTCTAACGTTGGGCTGGCCCTAGTGGGGATGAGCCTTTATGAGTGCCTTGCTGACAGCAGAGGGTCTGATTTTTGTGCCATTGGGAGTTTGTTAAAGAAAATCCATTAAAGGCTACTGCTTGTTACTTTTTGTGTCTGTATTGTTACACAAACCTATTACCTTTTAGGGTTATGTTGGAAATGGGATTCTCTCAGAACTCATAAACATCCAACATTTAGCGGTTCTGCTTTTATTAGAAGTTAATTATTCTTTGTTTAATTCCAGCTTGTTTAACTGCTGTGATGATATTGAGTTGGTATCTCTGCCACATCAGAGATAGCAAGTTGTTTGAATTTGTTGCTGAAAAATGTGCTATGCAAATAAAAGCCTTTCATCAGTACAACGTGTCTTATAGTCGGAGCTCCTTAACGTCCTTGTAAGAGATCACCAGTGACATGGGATCTGTTTGCTTTTATACTTCAAAGTCATTATGCTATGCTTTTTTTTGTGTTGTCAGTGGTGAGAATGTAGTCACCATTATCTCCACATTAGCAAGAAAAGCCTCAGTTTGAGTCAGCAGCATCCTGTTGCTACCAGTTTATCTGATGGAGATGTCTGAGAGATATTTCCTAAAAGTACAAAAGCGTTTCCAGCCCCGTGGGCCTGTGGGCTGCACGAATTAGTTAATGGAATGGGCAAAATGCTTTCCTTTCCTGTATCTGCTGCAGTTACGTAAGAGCGCTCTCTGCGCAGTTCATTTAGGCTGACTGAGTGCTTGTTCAGAACGAGAGTGAGGGGAGGGAGTCCTCGTTTAACCTGGGCACATTACTGATTAATCTAAGCATAATTTGCATCTCAGGTTGTCTAATTTTGGATGTCAGAGCGAAGCACTGTGTTTATTGGAGGCAGCGTTGGTGCGAAATGCTGGGCTGATGAGCGCCGCTGAGACAGATAATAAACAATTACTCCAATTTTCTAAGCAGATTGAAGTTTTCAGTAGTCACTTGAAAGCACCAGATTTTATTTGTGCTGAATTTAATTAGACGGTTGCTGGGTTATCCAATCTAAAACTTGTTATATTCTCCACTCCCTCAGAGCTTCGGTGTGACTCATTGAGATTCACTCATCTGGCCTGTGTCGCCTCATCTTTACCATAAATATCTTCTGCAGTTCGTTGAGGAAATAAATACCCACTTATTATTTTTTGTCAGGTACTTTCTAAAACTATTTCTGACATTGCAACAGGTATGTTTTATTTGCAGCTTTTACAGGGGCATCTCATTGAAGTAGAATATCATTGAAAAGTTCATTTGTTTTACAAATTTTATTCAACTCATAGATACGTCACACACACAGAGGGACATTTTAAGCATTTTTAAATTAATTTTTATGCTGTGTACTTACATAATTTTAATGATTAAGACTTAATAAAAGCTTAATGTGCAGTTTTCTTTGTAGGAAATTTGAAAATTGCACATGGACATGTAAAAAAATAAATAAATGTGAGTCTACTTCAAAGTACACATTCCCAGTATTTTTTCCTCTTTTCTTGCATGAATTTCTGAATCAATTCAACATGGGATAGAGGCAATCAGGTTTCAGGAAATCCCAGGTTAATAGTCGCCTTCAGCACGTCTTTATAACCATAACATCCTCTCAGTATTGTGGTCATGTCTGTTGCTCAAATTTCTTTTTCTACAACACTTTTTTTTTGAAGCCTGTGTTTGGATGGAGCAATCTGTGAACAGCCAGTGTCTTAAGACACAAATGTCCTGTCGTGTTGTACTCTCCTTATGCAGTCTGGCAGTGACTGTCTGCTGGACAACTGTCAAGTCAGCAGTCTTTCTAGTGATGTGTAGGCCATTTGATAATATTTCTGTATTATTCTTTTCCTCATAGTCTCATGTAATACTGATTTTCAAGAACAGTAAAACCTTAAGAGAGATTAATTCTTGAAACATTTCACCCCTGTAGTTTCTGGTAATTTTAGGGGGTTTATGGATTGCAACTAATAAAATCCAAAATGTAATATTTGAAGAAAATGTCATGTTTACAGCAAAAAAAAAAAAAAAAATATATATATATATATATATATATATTTTCAATACAGAAATGTACTATAAATTATATGCACTTGGTCAATGTGTTAGACATGAGTTACTGCATCAATGTGGAGTGACATGGACTTCATTTTACTCTGTTGAGATGTCTCATCTTCCCCTTGGGCTTAACATCACAATACATTCAAAGCTATTCTTATCCCTGTTGCTTAAGCACCTTTTATAACATACTTCTTTCTTCCACTAAGCTTTTAATTGAAAGTTCTCTGAAACAATTTAACAAAGAGCTTTTTGGTTTTCCTTCCATGTGTAATGCCATTAGCTGACAAATATCAGCTGACTTCATGGTGGTTATATAGACCACAGTGTGGCCATAACATAATATGGCTCTATTATGTTATGTCATGTAAGATTCTAATTCAATATCTGTTGATTATATTCATCAGATATTTGCTGTTTTTGAGATCTGCCTGTGTAATCATGTGACATCTCCATACTAAGGGACAAGTTGTGACTTGCATTTATATTCCCCAAGTTATATGTAAATTAATGACATATATTCAAAAGTCATCTTCATAAAGAAAGAAGTTATAAGAAGTTGAGATTGATTTGATATGTTAGACTGGTTTGCTTTTAGTACTTGAGGTTTAGATTCTCTCTCTTCTGTGGTTTCTTCGTTCATTTCCTCCCCATCTTTGGATCGTTTCTAGAAGCAGCTCTCACTGAGTTACTGTGGGAGGAAGAGAGGATGAGGAGAAGGAACACGGTGGAGGAGATGCACACAGGGTATCAAGTATTTTTAGCTTTCCCTTTGCACTTCCAGGATAAGTAAAGAACAAGGGCACATTGCGCATCCAATTCTTGCTGAAGGGCGTGGGAACAAGAGGGACAGTGACCAACTTACAGGGTGTTTAGAGGAGCTTCACAGGTTTACTGTAAATTCCTCAAGATGAGAGTTTACTAATAGTTTCCCGCTGCATGTCACTGAAGCTTTTCATTCAGGCCTCACTTTATTGCATATAAAGGACATTCAGGAGTATTAAAACCTCAGTTTGTATAGATTATGATTTCAGCTGCAAGCAAAGAATCCTGGCTGCCTCTTAAACAGAATAAAAAGGGAAATGTTTGCTCACTTATTCTGTGCTTTATTGAAGTGAAACAAAGGAACATTTGGTCTTTGTCCACCCTAACTCTTTTCCACTCCTCTTGGAGTGGACTTCATTTTACTCTGAAATGAAGTAAAATCATTTACTTCATTTAGGAATCCAGAGAATCCTATTTTCTCTGGATTTATCAAAGGATCCACTTAAATGTTGATGACATGAAGTTTTTAATAGATTTATATTTAAAGATTAAAGTAGCCAGTGTGTCTGAAAAGAGTTCAAGTAAATCAGTTCTGTCCTATGTCAAACAAAAGTTTTTTTATGTGTTAGACATTTTATTAAATATAAACTGCCCTTTTTACCTTTTCTTTTGGCTTGAGATGCACCATTTTATAAGACAGAGATCGGAACTGGCCAATTATCCCTTGAATATCTCCAGTTGATAATTGGTGAATTAAATAATAATAAAAAATCTTATATATTGAATCCATCAAAACTTAGAACTCAAACTTGTCTTGGTTTATAGCAACAGTATTTACTATTATGAATAAATGTTTTATTTAATAAAATTTATGTGATGGATCAGGACAAGCTTTGAAAAACAGTTTGTTTCCTTACGCACTTCTTCTTCTTTTGCTTTTTAGAACATTTGCATGTTTTATATAATCAAACATTTTTTCTAGGTATTATTGGTCTTCAAGTTATTTAGAGCTTATATCAAAGAAAGGCCTGATTACTGCCTGACCTGTAGAATAAAAAATATCTGACAACATAAAGTAGGCTGAAAAATCGACACATTAAGCCCTTTTCTAAAAACATTTATGAACAGGTGAGAAAATATTTCATATATTTATTCTATTTCCCTGAATTAAAAGTTTGTGGTCACGATGTATTAATAAATAGAAACAGATCTAATGTTTGAGGAATCAGGAGACAAAAGTTACCATTTTTTGGAAGATGTTTGTCCAAAGCTCCTTATGTCTGGTTTAAAACTAACACAAAGTTATTAAAAAAAAAAAAAAAAAAACTCTTACTGATATTAACACATGGTGTTGATACTATGATGGTTTGGGGCTGCTTTGCTGATGAAATTAAGATTTTGGAGTGGGCTAGTCAAAGTCAGATTTTAGTCTGATGGAGATGCAGTGACGTCTCCCTTAATCAGATCGGTCATGCTCAAAAATCTCAAAAAGCAGAAGAAATTCCTTCCTGTTTTATAGGATATGAAACTCCTAATAATTTCAATCAGCAGGTCAGAGCTGCTGCTTTGGGCTGGAAATGCCTGAAATGTACTTTACTTTAAGGCCAACGCAGTGGCTGACTATTTGCTTACGGTTTCCACTTTTAAAGAAATTTAGCCTACATGCAGCCCCTGCTCTTCTAACTCCTGAAGGATTCACCAAGCTCTTCGCTCCTCCACCTCCCTCTGTACTACAGAGGTCTTAGGCTCTTCCTTTGACGACAAAGCCCAGCTGTTGCTCTTTATCCTGGGGCATGCACCCTCTCTGCTGTGCATATAGTCCCCCTGTCTTATGTCATATGCTGCCTTCGCAGACAGATATTTTAATGCAACTTGACATCATTGTGGTAAAGGACAGACCGAAAGGGCAAAGAGTTCTGTGTAATGGAAAATGTGGCTTTTTCATTTTCTGAAAAAGCTGCTTCTCTTCTATGTCACTTAAATTTCTTGCTGCCACATATTTAATCCAGTCCTGTCCGCAGATGTCCTCCGATTTGTGACAAATTCCTTCAAAAAAAGTTATTTGTGATCTTTAGTGCCCAATTTTCAGTAGTTTTCTGCACCTTCTGGTGCTTGGTCCTGCCTCAGGTTGCACTTTTTAATGACCTGCAGGAACAAGGATGGGAAGAAGAATAAAACACTATTACAAAGTATGCGGTAGTTATGGTTAGCTTCAGTTTGTTGAAATCGGAGCAGAAACATTACAGCCTGCTTTGTGATGAGCCCTGTGCATTGGCGTTTGCCGTTGTTGCGTCACTGACTAGAGGGGGGCAGAGACTGTATTTTTAGATGGGAATGAACATATTCTCTGAACGAACGTCAGGCACTCTGCTTACGTATGCTTGGATTATTGTGACTGAGCTATTTTTAAGCTGTGTGTGTGAGTGCCTTTTTTTTCTGGGTCAAGCATGGTGCCAGTCCTCTCCGGAGGATGCTGGTGGATAGACCAGCGCACATCCAGTGCTGTGCACAGCATCGGTGTTGAACTCCAAAGTAAGAGTGGGAAAGTAAATAGGTTCACATCCGAAAGAGCAAAGGCTGTTTAAAGACAACTTAGTGCAAAGAGGAGAATTAACTATATCCTGAGATGGTTTTAATCTGAACAACATCAGTAAAAGAAACTTAAAAAACTGTAAGTGTTTAAATACAGCTATTTAAAAAGCTAAAGGTAAAAGGTAGTTTTTTTTTTTGTCCGTTCTGTTTTGTTGCTTCCATTAGTTTACAAAACTGAGCCCAGACTTGGATTATATAATAATAAAAACGTATTTTATTGATCCAGTAAGAAAATACTTCATATATTTATAAGTACATCAAATTGAATCTTGTTTAGTCTAACTAAAAACTGTTCATATTATGGCTCTCTACCCAGAGCGCCATCCTGTTTTGAGTCTGCATTTGCACTTGCACTTTAATCTGGGTTTTTTTTCTTATTTTTAGGGATTCTTGTTGCACTCTTGTCTCACAGCAAATGTCTTAATCATTCAGCTGTGGGTTGGAGCCTTTCTGTGTGTGGTTTGCATGTTCTCATGTCACATGTGAGGGTTTTTTCCAGGCACTTCTGTTTACTCCAACAGTCACCGTGCACTTCTTTATGGTTCTAAGTCACTCCCAGGTGTGTCTGTGTTCGTCTGGTTGTTTGTCCCGGTGTGTCTCCTTGTCTGTGATGGACTGGTCATCTGTCTCAGCTTTCCTCCACCCAATAATAAACAAATAAATGTTTTATTAGAAAGATCATGTCGTGGTTTTAAGTTGGTTTTTTGGATTTATTGTTTCTGTTCAGGTCTAACCAAAAGTGAGCCTTCAATGAATAATTAAAGGCTCACTTTAACTGAACTGCTTCAGCATCTCTACAAATCAGTGGACTTTACTAGAACCCCAGATGTTTTCTGGTGGACAGATCGAGACCAGATTTGCTTTTATTCCTATTTTTATTCTTCTAAATTCCTAGTGTCACTTCCTTTTAGGCGGCTGCCTGTCATTGACTAGAACTGGGGCTTCCTGTGGCCAGGCTCTGGCACACTAGACGTCAGTAGCAGCATTTCGTTTGACATTTTCCATTGAGTGATGTGCAAATGTGTTCATCTTGCCTCTGAATACAAATATGCACAGGATTTGTTGACACATTTTTAAGTTTCATGTGAAGATTGAAGTGTTGACCTTCCTCTCCTAAGCTTGGTTCCCATTTCTGAAGACCTTTCTGACTGTTAGGCTTTTCTTCAGGGCCTCCACAGCTAGCCTAGTTTTCTCCAAGTGTTTCCCAAGAGTGCAGTTATTTTCAGCAAAGCATGGCATTCTGCTCCGATTTTCCTGCTGCATTGTTCCTGCATGTAAACCAAAGAGGTCTCCACATGAAAAATGCATACAGTAGAACAAAATGTTAATGCTCCTTTCACCAGATCGCTGTGGAGAAATTGTCATGCTTTTATTGCTGTGGTACATGAGCTTGTTAGCTCGCTCATGTTGTTTTCAGTGAGGTGTTGCAGGAGCTATCAGTCAATAGGAGGAGGAACAGGAATATTGGTTACACCAGGAGCTGCTCTTTGCTTGCTGGGTAAGTGACGCACTGGGAATATTAGTGTAATTAGAGTGATTACACCGAATGGCTAAGCTCCAGAGCTTTGTCCAGCTGCTGCCAAAGGTCAGATATTAGTTAAGATTGTGGTCATTCAAGCCTGTGTTGTCAAATTTTCCCACTGAAATGTAAGCTGTGACATGATATTTACTTCAACTTTCATTGTATGGAAGTTCTGGTTAATTTTCGTTTATTTTCAGCTTGACCATAGTCATAGTTTTTGCTCTTTTGAGTGACTCCTGGAGCTCTTCTGTTTAATGCATTATGTACATCTTAATAAATTAGAATCTAATTTATTTTAGTAATTAGTTTATAGAAAAGGCATTATGTATTTTCCATGCACATGCAATGCAATTTGATGTTTCGAAATGGGCTTCTGTCTGTTTTAAGAAGCTCCTATTTTTCCAAACATTCCACCTTCAGCACATCATCACAACGATGCTCCTCCATTGCGCCATTTACAACTGTTCTTAAGAGTGTTGGACTGAGAAATATTTTGTAATATGAGGTCTGGAGATGTGCTGTTCCACCAGATGTTTGCTAATTGCTGCTGCCACTAGTCTGGTGGAGCTGAGCCTGGATACTGCAGCTCAAAAAAGACAATTTGACATAACACCCCCTGCTTTAAAAAACACATACTTGCATATTAAAGGATGTGAACAAAGTGATATATTTAAAGCATTTTTCACATACTTTTGATAATTTATAATGAAAAACCACAAATTCAGTTTCTCAGAAAATGTGATATTTACATAAGACCAATAAAAAATATTTTCTAATGCAATAATATGAAAAAATAGGAACCTTGAGCAGCTTGGATTCTGTCTGTCTCCACTTTTCAATCCGACTCTTGGGCAGTTCTCGCCATAAAAAAAGTCCAAAAGAGAGCTGAGAAAAATCCAAGTCCACTTTCTCTTTAGCCCAGATGTTCCTGATGTTTCAGGTTCAGGACTTGTTTGGACTGAGGAATGCCACAGAGTGCCATGCCCTATACTCTGCTGTGTGGCTCTCGACTTCAGCTACACTCCTCACTCAACCAGCTTCTATAAAAGTGACTTTTTCAGGCTTCCCCTCCTTTTGAAGAGTGTTGGTGTGTCGTCTTGACACATGTTGACTCAGCAGTCCTCCTCTTGATTATACTATAACATGTCAGTGTTAAAAAGCCCATTTTAATTACGTTTATGCTACATTCTGGTTTTTCATGAGCAAAATTTTGGATTTCATTAGTTGTATTAATCAAAAATAGCAGAAATACCTGCTTCCAATATTTCAATCTGCATAATGAATCTACGTACGAGTCTCATTTTCTGAAGAAATTGCTGAAATAACTTTGTGATGAAATCCAAACTTCTATTTCTAAGTTGGAGAATATAAAAGGTGACTGTGGCCTGGCCTGTTTTTCCTGCCAGTAGCTTCACCTTTATGAGCTAAAAAAGTGTGTCCTTGTACGAGCATTATTCATTTGGTCGCCACCGTTCCTTCCTCTGATGGGTATCGCTCTTTTTGCATCAACTCCTCTTCAGTTGATCTGTTGCCTTGGCTGACATTTAGGAGGCTTCACTGAGATAAACTTATGTACACTACGACTCTGCACAGATACGGCCTTTATTTGTACTAACTTAGCTTAGGAGAGTTGGTATTTCTGCACTGGTTAAAACAGACTTCTGCAACTCACGCCACCCACATGCTGCACATGTATAGCCCACACCTACCTCTATCTCCCCAGTGGTTGGAAAGCAAAGCTTTGTGTAACTCGGATGGAGCTATTTGTGAAACCTTGGTTGTGCAAAGTTATGTAAAGTTCCTCACTAAACTAATCCCTCGGTTGCCGAGTGAGGTACTCCATGTGACGATGCCGGAGCGATGGGGTGGACTGGGCAGTGGCCGCTGATTTTATCCAGGTAACGGCAGTGTTTAGAGATGCGATGCCTCAGATGCTAGAGCTTCCCGCCAATGCCAAGGCTTGGACCAAACAGGCAGTAACTATACCTGTTCCTCTCTCCTCTTCTTCACCATTTGTGCTTTTGAAATGTTTTTTTTCTTGTTTGCAGCTTTCTTCTTTAATTTATTTCAAGTATCAAGAGGCGTGTTAAGATGCAGATTGACACGATTGATTTTGAAAAGTAATGGGTTTTTTTTTCAATTTAGCTTTAAGAAATGTTTGTGTTTTCCTTCTATCTACAGGAGCTATCCATGCAGACTTCAGCCGGTGATCTGACGAGTCACATATAAGAGTAACCGGAGCCTCTCCTCTTCCCTCTCCCCATCCCTTCCCTCACCCCTCCCTCCCCCTTTCCCCGTTTCCTCGTCACTCTTCTTCCTGATTCCCCTCTTACCCCCCCCCGCTCCAAGATTCACCATGCTCATTAAGGAGTATCGCATCCCCATGCCCCTGAGTGTGGAGGAGTACCGCATTGCCCAGCTCTACATGATCCAGGTGAGGTAACAGCACAACACATGGCCCACCTAATTTTCACCTACACACTCACACCAACCAACCACCAGACGTGAGAAAGTAGGAAAAAAAGAAAATGGTGAGCCAAGTGAAGCAAATGAGGACAAGATAAGCCAGCAGGGGAAATTTTTCAACAGCTCACACGATTACAGAATGATTGGTCACAAGTTGTGTGATGCAGAAAGAGTAGAAGAACAAAGAGTGCTTTTAGGCTGATAGATTATCCAATTGAACCTCCTAAACTGGCTGGTTTTAATTGACATAGACTGCATGTTTGTGCATGGGGGTGGCTGTTACCTACCAGACATGGCTGTGATTCAGACTGACATGGATGACCAGATTTTCAGTGTAAAGTTGCAGCGCTTTGCTAAAGTATTCACACCCCCTAAATTCTAAAATTAAAATTTTGTCAACCACAGAAATCATTGAGATTTTATCTGCTAAATGAGCACTAAGTAGTGTGCATCTGTTTTCTGGAAGAAAGCTTGAAGATATTTTTCATGCATATGCGTTTCTATTTACCCCACTTTACTCTGATACCCCTAAGTAAAATCCATCACAGCCCATTTGTCTTCAGTAGTCATTTACCTCAGTAAATGGGTTTGTAACTTAGTTTCACTACAAACACAGCTTTTCCATAAAGACCTCAGAGTTTTGTTAGAAAACAAACAGCATCATAAAGATCAGAGTGGACAGGTCAGGAGTAAAGTTATGTAGTTAGGTTAGAAAACAATATTCCAAGCTGCTAAAGTATCACAGATGCCTGATCCACCCATCATCCAAGAATGTAAATAACTGGAGCATGAAAGAAATAAAGAAGGAGTCAAGAGGCTCATTTGGAGGAGCTGCAGAGATCCAAAGCTCAGTTGGGAAAAATCTGTTGATGAGACAATGATGTAGCAAGAAGAAAGTCATTGTTAAAACCAGAGGAGCAGCCATGTTTGATGGCTCACAGCAAATATGTGGAAGAAGATCAAATGAGAACAAACTTGAACCTTTTGGCCTATATGCAAAATGCTGTATGGTGGCTCATGGTGGCGTGAGCATCATGCTTTGAAGATGCAGAAAAGTTGGTGAGAGCTGACGGTACGGTGGATGGAGCTAAATACAGATAAGTCCTAAAAGAAAACCGGCGAGTGACTTTAAAAGATTTGAGACTGTATTGAAGGTTTACCGATGATGACCCTGAACTTACGGCCAGAGCTACAATGGTACGATTTAGATCAGGTGTTAGGATGGCCTAATCAAAGACCAGACCTAAATTTTATGTTGCATAAAACTCAAAGTAGTAATTGCAGGGAAAATGGATCTGTATAAACTATTGAGTAGAAGTGCAGAATAAAGATCTATTTCACAATATGGACTCCTTTTTGTTGGTGTATTAAATAAAGTCCCAATAAAAGACACAGAGAGGTTGTAAAATTCCTCTCTGGGGTTGTAAAATCGCAAAATGTGAAAAGGGAAAAGAAAAATTACTGTGTAAAGCTTTAGTTATTCTGCTCAAAACCTTATTTTATTATTATTGTTATTTTACTTATTATTATTCCTGTTACTTGTGCAAATAAAGCTGTACTTATTTAACCTTGGGTTATTTTACAATATGCTATTTGACCCTGCTTGTAACTCAGATTGTGATTAAAAAAGGATTTTATCTTGTTTAGAAACACTGAATGCCTACATGTAGTTGAGTTTTTTACAAGAGGCACAGCAGTCTTGACCTGGTTAGGTAATATGTATATCGTATGATGCATGACAGATACAGTCATGTTTGATCAGGCGTTGACGGTCAGAAAACTCAACAACCAGCGAAATGTTTAATGAAGGAAAATGTACAGCAGCATCAAGTGAATCAACATTAACTTCCTCCTTTAGTCAACACAAAGCAACATTTAGACTCTCGCATGAGTTTACTTAAGTGTCTTTCCACTCCGACAAACACGAGAGGGAACATTTTATATGAGCTCAAACACTAAACCCTTGTTTCTTTAGTATTTTTGTAAAAGCGTGAATGTAGTTGTGGGGTATTAATCCTGTGAAACATTTTAGTTCTGATCCACTTTGTCCCCAGACGGGCTCTCTACGGGCAACCCGACACAAACAACGTGTGAACAGATTTACGCTGAATTTCTCTTTGGAAAAGCGACTCAGACTGCGTCGGCTGGCAGTTTTACCGTGTTACATTGATGACCCATGGTTACCTTTTTCACTGACCTCACCATCTCTACACAGCTTCGCTGCTGTAAGGCTTCTGTCACCATGGCAACCGTGACATCAGCAGCATGCCGGTGGTCAGGTTTTGCTCATGAGAGAGTGAATGAAAAGAGGAAATGGTGGGTAAAAAAGACAGGGCTGCGAGGAAAGAATGGGAAGAAACGAAGAACGCTTGCCTGTCTTGCGCTGCCGTAGGTTACCAGGGCAGCAGCC
The DNA here is from genome assembly GCF_002775205.1 of Xiphophorus maculatus. NCBI lineage: Eukaryota > Metazoa > Chordata > Actinopteri > Cyprinodontiformes > Poeciliidae > Xiphophorus > Xiphophorus maculatus. Next base: position 17,125,587 of record NC_036454.1, read on the forward strand.
ACACGTAGGCCCGCCTGACGCCAATCCACTGTAGACCTCATGGATGAAGACAGGGCCTTAGGACATCTTAGCCATGTCTGCACCTCGCTCAGCACGCCCACTCCATCTCCACTTATTTCCGTTGCCCTTCTGCCACTTTCTAATTTGATAGCCAGCCGATCATTTCTTCATTGCTCTGCAGGGATTTGTAGTAATGAGCAAAGAAAATGCATCAAGACAGGATTAAATATTAGACCATTCTACTGTGGCTCATCTGTTTGCGCTGGATGTTCAGGTTTTGACTTTGCAGCTTCTGTTTGTCTTTGGAGCTCAGTGCATCTCTAACAGGAAACATGGCTCAGTAAGTCGACAGCAGTGAGAATGAACCAGGATGTGACTCCCATCCTGTCACTGCAGAGGTATCTAAACACATAGTTGTTTTTTTTGGTGGCAATTGTGTATATTCAGTCACTTTTTGAAACACAAATACCAAGACATATAGTTGTGTCTGACAAAATGTATCTTTTGACACAGAAACTTTAATTGTGTTCCCTGGCCCGATGAAATAAGAAGGTTTTCCTAGTCTTCTCTGTTCAGGCTTGCAACGCACCAGAGTTATATTCACTTTCATGTCCAAAATTGAGAAATGTCTAAAAATACAAAACTCTGATACAGGCAAGCACCAGGCAGTTGAAAACTCAGCTGAAAGTTACTGAAGCGTTGCAGTGTGTTGTACGGACCACCAACCCTGATCATCAGTCTGTAACACTTTGTTGAAAGCACTGATACAGTCTGCTCCTGTTCTGACATGCTTTGCTACTCTGATGTGTATGGACCTGGGCCATTTCTCCCTGCAACTCTGCTATCTGATTGCTTTATACATGTGAGCCATGGAGTGGTTGTGTAAAACAAAGCGATAGTGAGTGGAAGCAGCAGAAAGTCTCAATTTTCTGAACATAAACATTTTGTACTGTACTCGTTTGTTGTACTATAGTTATGCATCTGTCAAAAGGTGTTAGTGGCCTAGTGAGTGAGGCAGATCAGCATTGACCATCGCTTTTTTTTTATGTTTTGCTTTTGAACTTGCTTAATTGAGAAAACCAAAATTAACGCTTGGTTTAACACATTACAGTCACATGTCAGGACTCATCTGATTTGAAATAAGAATATAAATATGGATGAATAAATATGAGAAAAGTAAATGTGAATACGATAATGCATTGTTTGATCATAATGATCATGTTTTATTTAATTCATTTGGATCTCTCTACTGATCAGACCCATTTTAATTTTTATTAAACACAGATTTTGTTATGGCTTAAAGCCCCATCCATATTTATAATCTTTATGTGCATATGTTAGTCTGTAATTACGGTATTGAGCTCAGATAAAGTAGGCTTGGATTCAGGCAGTGGCTTTGTGTATGGCTGGTTCAACGGTACCGGGGCGTCTGTGTTTTGTCTTTCTAACTGCATCTGAGCTGTTGAGAGCAGAGCGAGTGGCTAATGAATGACCTGTCAGAGGTAATGAGGTCCAGAGTGCTGGATGCCTTCCTCCTCGCAACTGCTCCGGCAAACCGGAGAGAGCTTCCTCACTGTTATCAAGCAAATGGACTGAAAAATAGAACCACTTTTGCAAGGAGATTTGGAGAAAAGAGGCAGACTTTGGATCTTTGACATTTATGATCCCTGAGTCGCTTTTTTTCCTCCTCTACTGTCGTCAGAATTTGGACTCTGCTCAGCTGTTCAGATTTCCCGTTTCACTGATTTCCCAACGATCCTTGCTCTGCCCGTGCCTCACATTCTTCTCCGAACCGCTTTGATTGTGAAACTTTGTCTCGCCTAGCTGCAACTCTGAGCAACTGCACCTCATGTCTCCACCCAGCTCCACCGCTCTGCACCTGGAATGTAAATATGGGAAAGGTGTGGTTTTATACACCTGCTTTTAGGCTTCCTCATTTGCAATTCAGAGGATGCATAGCGCTCAGGAAGCTATTAATTGTGGAGTGCGTTGTCAGACTAGTCACTGTAATAACTGACTCAGCCCATCTGTGATGAAATAATACAGCATGTAGGTTGTTGTTCCAGATATTTTTATGTGTTTCTACTTGTAGCAGAGTGAAACTACACTATCTGTTTTAATGTGTACAAATCAAACACTCATTACTCCTTTAAAACGTTTCTGAAAAAGTGAAAACTTTCTTTCCAGCAAGGGATCTCTTGTGCATATTGTAAAAATAAATGAAGTTTCTATACATTTCTCAAGATATGAGATTTATTTAGAATTGATGCAAAGATTTATAAATGAAATGTATTGTACAGTATATAGCAGTGAATGGCCCTAAACAGTACACTGTCCCTGATACCTTCTTGTTGAGTCTTGCTTTAAATTAATTGAAAGTATTTTCTAAATCGCAGGATATTGTATAAACAAATGACGGTCATTAAACAAACAGCTAACAACTCTTTATGATTTTCTGAAAACAAAATGTTAACAGGAAATAAACCTGAATAAATTTTCAAAATTGAAAAAAAAATTAAAATCAAGATTGCAAAGTAAATTTGGAATTGTTGGAACTAATGAGTACAACCATTTTAATGTTTTACTGCACTAAGATAACAAGATATCCTGTGGATATATTTATATTTAGCTATAATGTATTAATTGCAGTCACTCTGTGTTAGTTGCTCATAAATCAGATTTGTTGTGTTGTTTATTGGTGCAGACGTTATCGAGTAGCAAATATTGCACATCATGTCTTTTTTTATCTCGGCTTTAAAATCTAAAGTGTTTAGATGAATAAATTACTAACATGGTTAACATGTGGTGCTAAATGCTGCTCAACTTTTTCTGGAGTTAAATAAGATGATTCATTTAAGAACAACTTTACCATGTTCTGACAATACTCGAACTAAACGTGATGGACATGGTCATATGTTTTTAAGATCTCAGTACATCACCTGCATAGGTCCTTTGACTAGGCCCATCTAAGCTTTTTTTTTTTATGTGGTCTGGAGAAAAGGAAGTTGAAGTCGACTTAAGTTTACATTCAAGAAAGCCGCGGGGCTACCCACCTAATCACCTTTTTCAGGTCCATATAAAAAGTGTAAATGTAAACACTGTTCCAAGTCATTACAGTTCCCTTTTTTTTGCTATACTTGCAGAAAAAGAGCAGAGAAGAGAGCTGTGGTGAAGGAAGTGGGGTGGAGATCCTTGAGAATAAGCCCTACACAGATGGACCAGGTGGGGTGGGTCAGTACACCCATAAGGTCTACCACATAGGCATGCACATTCCTGGCTGGTTCCGCTCCATCCTGCCCAAAGCTGCTCTGAGGGTTGAAGAGGAGTCCTGGAATGCCTACCCTTACACCCGAACAAGGTATGTGCGCTTTCAACCATACATTCATGAGAGTGATGCCCCAAGTAATATAAATATATGTTATAAAATCTGTCTTTCTGAAGGGAGAATATAAACCTCATATTAAGCTGTCAGAATATTATCGATCACATTGTAAGAGCATCAGATTCAGTGTCCTGCAAGCTGATGATGACCCCTCATTCTCTGGGGGTCGTTGCTCCATTTATCTATTTGATAAACCGATATGTGAAGGTGCTGACAGAGGTTGACCCAAGACTGTGCTGTGGTCCTTTCTGACATATCTGTTTAACCAGCGACAGTTTTACTGCAGTGGTCTCAGACACAACAGAACATCAGAACAGCCTCGTTCACACTGAGGATGTGTTCTCACTCTTTGACTAATCCTGAGCCATTCAGCACTACATGAATGGGTTCATGTCCTTTATGATGCATTTTGTCACATAATGTCTTGCAGATACACCTGTCCGTTTGTTGAGAAGTTCTCCATCGACATTGAGACTTACTATAAGCCTGACACAGGCAACCAAGCTGATGTCTTTAACTTATCGGCAGCAGACAAGAGGCAAACAACTATTGGTGAGAACCTTGTTATGATGGAGAAGCTTAAGATTTATATGCTATATTTTCAATAACACAATGCTGTCCTGTACAGCTGAAACTTAGTTAATGTTATTTCAATATTTTATTCCAAAAAAGAGAGTCATGTAGCTTCATTACATATGAGAATATTTCTGCTGTTAATTTATGTGATTATAGCTTACAGTTCAAGAAAATCCAAAATTCAATTCATTTGGATAACCACAACTTTGAGAGGATGTAAAGTCAAACCTATTCAAAAATTTTCCTTCCACCTAACTTTGAATGAATTATGCTTGAATATAGAACAGTCAGGATGTATTGGTAATGATACAGTAAATCCTGACTGTCATGTCAGCATTCTTTGCCGTGATTTTCTAGGCCAGTGGTCTCCGAACATTTTGCACTGTGGTCCATTTCTTCTTTCTTTTATTTAATGATGCTAAATAATTTTAGTGTGAAACATTTAGTTTTTATCTGCTTCAGCAATATGTTAAAAATACATTATTTTAATATAGCAAAGTAGAGCCCTCACTTTTTACACCCCTTTTCTAGGTCCTGATTTAACAGTTTTCTATTAAAAAACCCTTATGTAATATTCACAGAAACTGAGCTTTGGTTAACCCCAATAATCAAACTTAACAGTTATAACTGCTTGAAATGTATTGCTAGAAGCAGATTATTTTCACTTTTTCAACAAATTTATAGAAAGGAATCTATATTTAAAAACATTTATGTTTTTTGAGACGGGCATATGCTGGTTTGTGCAACATTATTAATTTTAGTTTGGTCGTTTTTTCCTGTCTGAAGGTTTTTCTGTATAAGCAGTGGATGAAGCCCACTTGTGGCACTTTAGTGACACAGCATAATTTTTGTGTTTGGAAAAACCTTCCCATCACACTACAATAAAAACATAAGTGCTTGTAGAGCACACGGTGACCTAGTTCTGATGTTATTTGTAATGATTTTAGTCAGTCACTGCTTCTTATGTAACTGATGCCATTAGTCAGACTGGAAGTTGGTTATGAAAAGAATGCAAGCTAGTTTTTAAGTCTGGCTTTTGGATGTTCTGCTCCTGCCCTCCTGTGCACATTATGACATGATTACAAAACCACACTAAAGCCGTCGTAATTCCAAACAGCTGACTCCATCAGTTATTGGTGCCTGAAACCCGATTTTCTTTGGCAGACGTAATCGACATAGTGACAGATCCCATCCCTCCACATGAGTACATTTCAGAGGAGGACCCGAAGCTTTACAAGTCAGCCAAGACCCAGAGGGGGCCCCTGCAGGATGACTGGATAGAGGAGTACAACAACAACCCAGGGAAGACTCCCATCATGTGTGCCTATAAACTTTGCAAAGTGGAGTTTCGCTACTGGGGCATGCAGTCCAAGATTGAACGCTTCATTCATGATGTTGGTGAGCAGAGCTTTGGATTTCTATCACTGTTTTCTGTTTTCAGAGTCTGCAAGCCTGTTTAAACGTTGGTCTGCCTGTTGTTTCCCTTTAGGGCTCAGAAAGGTTATGGTGCATGCCCACCGGCAGGCCTGGTGCTGGCAGGATGAGTGGTATGGCCTAACCATGGACGACATCAGGCAGTTGGAGCTGGAAACCCAATTGGCCCTGGCCAGGAAGATGGCCAAGTTCCTCCATGGCGAGGAGCTCACCGAATCCTACGGAACCACAGTGTCTCCAGACAAAGAGCAGGAGGCCAAAGAGGCAATCAGCTCTATCGAGGCAGAGGAAACGGCCACCAGATCAGTAGAGACTCTGCAGCCACGAGGCGTCCTCACCAAGCAGTGGTCCACCTCATCCAGATCCTCCCGCTCATCTAAGAGAGGAGGTGAACGGCTCTTCACCTGTGGTGGCCCCCATCTTTGACACATCGGTCATTGTGTACATTCATCAATAAAACTGATCTAGAACTACAGAATCTACATGGTGCTTCAAAAAGTTATATAAAATGGTCAAGGTGCACACACATCCTTAAAAATGTTTTTAAAAGTCTCAAATTCATGTATCTAAAATTCAGGCCTTAAAATGTTGGCTACCACTAACTCACTGCTAACATGCCCTTGCTAGCTAGCCAGTTTTTTGTATCTACTATGGATACGTGAAAATTCAGATGTCTAGACAAAGTTGTGGAGACATAGATCTTAAATTCCATTCATAATGATATTAAAAAGTCTTAAATTTGAGTTGGTGAAACCTGCAGAAACCCTGGCTATACACCAACACACTTTAAGAACTGTGATCTGATGACAATTGGGTTATAGAGCAAAACAAAAATATCTGACCTTTATTATAAGAAAAAGGAACAGATTTCCCTGAATGGGATTTCCCATATTTATATAAATAAAGGTTGCAAATAACAAAGAAATAGGCAAAATAAAAATACTTACTACACCAGAGACGTTCTGGAGCTCTGCACCTATGTGTTAGTTACTTTTCACATGACCATCCCATGGGAGCTGTTTGGAGTTGCATTTGCAAAGCAGCTGCACCGTTCAGGTGGAAAAACTACTTCACGGCTGCTGCAGCTACCTCCTCTTCTCCAACTCTGACTGAATCAAGTAGGAGCCCAGAAATGTGAACCTGCTGGCAGCTCTGGTGATAAATTCTCCCTAAAACATGCTTTACAGATCTGACGTCTTTCTGGAGATAAACTGGAAGTGTGTGAGATATTAACCACCCTAGATATTAACCAACAAAGCTTTACATGATGGCATTAAAAAATATAGAATTAATAATTTAATATGAAATAATACAAAACCCACAAATTACATCAGGACCAGCTCTTACATTTACACTCTTAAGCTTGACTTGTACTCCAACTCCTATAATTATTGACAAGGGCAAGAATGTGGAGAAAGTCATAAAATATATTTTTTTATAACAGCAGCATAGTCTCACACAGTAAACCCTCTACCTACCCTCTACATTTTCTTTTACTATTTTTCTCACTGCCTGTGGTGGGTAGACGAAATTGGACTATTAGCCCGTCTTATTTTTGACAATTCAATTCAGATTAAACGTTTTTGACTGAAATAAATTTTGTTTAATTCAATTATATAGAACAAATGAACCAATGTCATCTTCACTATAAAAGATAAATAGATCGATTTTATATATTTTGTAAATATATAGTCAAATTGATCCTATAATATTAAGTCATGTAGGTAGATTCAGATTGAAGTTATAAAACAGTACGTTCAATTTCAATGCCAAACATTTTTACTTTAATTATATGCACCCTCAAAATTATGGTATCATTTACCAAAAGAGTTTTTTTTTATCATCTTCTTTAGTAAGATCTTTTGGTGATTATTTTATTTTCAGGTCATTTTCACATCCATAGCAGGGATTCCCTTAAATATGGAGGGAAACTGTTTTATCATGTTGTGGCATCTGTAACCCTTGGACCGGCTCACCATGTGAACAGTTTAATAAAACGACATATAAAAAACAAACTTTAATGTAACTGAATAACTGGATTGCAGGTGCAGCTGCTCGGGCTTTTATAGGCGGTGTTACAGTCGGATGAAGAGCAGCCTGTGTTTCCTCGTGCCCTCACCTTTGACTGACTGTCCAGCTTCAGCAGTTTCTCTCCTTCAGAGCCGTGTTATTTTTAGCATCGCCTCTGACATCACAGATCACGTGAACTAACACACCCATGTGCCGTCCGTTCTTTAAGGTTGCACTCGCTGTGTCTTTCTTGTGACTCCTGCATGCCGCGTTTCACCCCCCTATGAGCCCCATCACCACCATCGCCACCCGTGGTTCTCCATGGAGCTATTTTTAGCAGCAGTGCTGACATCACAGATCTGAGGAGGCAGACGCGAGCCCCCCTCTCCCCTCCGCTGCTGCTGCTTTGTCTGTCCTGACAGCCACAGCTGTGCCCCCCTCTCCTCCACTGCTCTAATGATACATGAGGTGTCGGTTATAGGCTTGTGACAGACAGGGCCGACTCTAAGTGTTCACCGCCCTCGGTTTTGGGTGTTTCGCCTGCACTGGGCCTCACTTTTCTCACATCACCCCTGACCACCATGCAGCCCATCTCATCTGCAGGACAGCAGCACACCACAGAGACTCTCAGCGTGTTTATGTAACACTGTGTTTGTGCCTGAGCTTGGAGGGCGTGGGCTTGTGCGACATTGCCTTGTTGAAGTGTATTTCTGTATGTGTTAAGAAAGAAAAGAGAGAGGCTGAAAAAACACATGTCCCCAATTAACAGCATCATTTTGCCTCTTGTGGTTTTACAGTGAGTCCGTCACGTCACAGCATCTCAGAGTGGAGGATGCAGAGCATAGCGCGCGATTCAGACGACAGCTCGGACGAGGAATTCTTTGATGCCCATGGTAAATTATATTTTCAGCTAAACATTCTTTAAACTGCTTTTCCCCCCCTGCTTTCTAGCTTCTTCAACTGCTCAAGCTTAAAAGCTGCAGCTCAGTTTTTAAGCTTCCCAGATACCCAGCATACTTTGGGTCTGCAGCTGCAATAGAAGGGTGTGGTGCTGCAAACGCGCTACCAAGAAGGAAGAGGTGGCTGGATACTTGGGGCCACGTCTTTCCTCCTGATGTCCAACTCGGATATCAGTTCACCAAAACACTCGGCTCTTTTAAATGCACACAGACATCCAAGCAATACGCGTCCCTCTGGAAGCCATCGTTTGTGTGATGATGTCATGGGAAACATCTTTATTATTTTCACTCTGACTCTTCTAACTCAATAATCTCCATTCATTCCAAGTAGGGCAGAAAAGATTAATCATTTTCATCAGTTAATGAAATAATAATAAACTGTTTTAGTATTGTTTTAATAGTGGTTAATTGAAAGTCTACAGAATTTTTAAATATGATTAATTGATTGTCAGACTAATTGTTAGATTTATCGATTACTAAAATAATCATTAGTTGCAGCACTAACTCTAACTTCAACCTGTTTATGCTTGTGACTGGAAAACAGCAACTATGTTGACTTTTTGCTGGCATACAGTAACTGATTAAGTGATGCAGCAAATATCTTTAATATCAAATACTTTAGCTTTTTTTTTTTTTATCAAAACAATGTATTCATTACAGTTATAAATTCACAACAATTAGTGTTAGTGGTAACTGTGATGCTAGCAGTTATAGTATAATTGGGACTGTTTTGCTCATTTGCAGCAGCATGTACAGTTATTTCTTCTTGGAAAAATGTGTTAAAGTCTTAAAATAAATGGTTGCTATGGAGACTCGGTGACCCCCAAGGTGCAACTTTCTGCTGCAGATCTCCAGTAACAAGCTTTGGAGATATTTTACTTCCCTTATCATCCTGTTCTTTGTGCTTGGTGCTACATAGTTGCTCCACCAGCTTTGTTTGGCAAAGTTCCACTTTTTTAAGAATATTATTTTGACCACAGCTCTGAATATAGTGTATTTGCACGTTTAGGTGAGTGAATATTTCCTCACTTGTGAAACACACATTTGTCTTGCAGGGATGGCATGCCGTTTTGTCTTCCCCCATTTTGAAAAATTAAGGCTGTATCTCATATATTTGTCCCAAATTGAAACAGAAAGTTATGGCTCATGTTCAGTTCATCCCAAAGTTTTTTCTGTCAGGTTGAGGACATGACCCAGTGTCATCTGTTTCTTTGTGGACCTTGCTTTGTGTAATGGATCACAGTTCTGCCCCAATCATTTTTCCCTACATTCATACAGAAATGCTGTCATTTAAAGCTGAGACTGGATCTTTTACTCATTCTCTGGTCTCTTGACTATTTTAAATGGCTCTATTTAGAATAAAGACCCAAAGCATTAAAACTGCTGCTGTTGGAATTGATACAGGCAAAGTAAAAATATCAAAGATTACAAGCTGCTTTAAAGAATCTGCATTTATTGTATTATGTGTGTGTTATAGAGCTAATGTTTTAGTCCAGATGATCTAAAAACTGTAAAATATTTCTGTTTCAAAATCAGTAGCCAATTTCAGTTGTTTTGCAGAGGCAATTTTAATTAACATTTGCTATTTAAATGTCAAGAATGTCAGAGAAGCTACTAGAAATAAGACTTTAAAAGGTGAGTCTAGGTCGGCGTACTTGAGAAAGGAACCTTATTTATTGTGCAGAATGATGAAAGAAATTTCAGCTCAAGAACATCTGATGTTAATCACGTTTAATATGCATTCTTGGCCTTAATATTTGTTAAATATCAGTAAAAAATGACAATAGGTACTGTGTTCTGCTTAAACACAATGTTATAGTCTTGCAAAAAAAAAAAACAACACATAGTGAATAAAAGCATTGTTTGATCCTGGACAGGATGACACCACAAACATCTTTGAAATCACTTTTTGTCCCAGACTGTTTTACTGGGTGTTGCCTGTCTGCTTGTGTTTACTCTCTGGGGAACCTTGTAAAACTGCAGGTTTGTGATTGTAGGGATTTCTTATGAATTTTCTTGTGTTTCTTGTGGGTTTTCTGGAATGTGAATTGATTCCTTGCACTGTATTTCAGTTTGCTATGGTGCAGCAAAATTAACTTAATATGTTACAAAAGGAGCACATTACTGAAATGTTCCCATAGAGTAAATTATAAATGTAATTTAATAACACTTTTGGCCATTTGAAACCTTCCAGCTTCCTTAATAATGTGCTGTAAGAACAGCAGTTTATTGGGGGGAAAACGAGTATATATCCTCTTTAAAAGAAATGTTTATACTTGACATCAGAGCGACTACAAATTTACGACTTCACACTTGACAATGCTTGTCCTTATATACGCTTCATGGCCCTCACAGTGAGTGGTGCTTCAAATAAAGTGGCTAAAAGTGATGTTTATTCTATCTTGTTCTTTTTACTGTACTGCATACTAAGTACAAATAATAAGAAAAAGCTAACAAACTTGTCAAACTTCTTGAAGAAATGGCATGCACTTCAGGGGTAATAATAAATTTATAAACACTGGCAGAGGGTAATGCATAACCATATTTTAATTTTTTAACCCATAAATAAACCGGTTCATGGACGTTATGTTATTGCTAAATATTGTGATTGTATATAAATTACAATCAACCCACTTTTTCCTTCTTAACTTTGTTCATCTTTCATCACCTCTCTGAGCGTTTTGTTTTATGCTGTTCAGCATGCAAGTGCTGAACTATATTATTGGAAAGCAGCGTTTTAATGCATAGCAGCTGGAAAAAAATGAAGTAAATAATAAAAGTCATAAAATGCCTTAATCTGTCAAATAATTGAATTTATTTGTTTAATCTCTTTAAAGTCCTGATTTCACTTTATTTCTACTAATCAATTTCTGATTCTTGTTTGAGTTAGATGACTCTAATCAAACCAGTATAACCCAAAAGGAACATCCTAAGGTAGATATGAGTTGCTATGTCTTTTTAGTATACTGGCAGTGCAATATGAGAAATCTCTTTGAATTGTTGGTTGCCAAGCTTTTAAAAAATGTTAGGAATTTAAAAATCAGACAAAGGTCCCATACAAGATGACTCTATTTTGAGTCTAAAAAAAGCCAGGCACTAAATGACCAAAGCTACAGCAGTGACTGAATGAGAAATGGAAATTTATATTAAAAAAAATAACCAGCTCCTCATGGAGTCGCAACTAATTATTGTTTAATCCCACGCTATTTTCTGTTTTTGTGTCTTCAGAGGATCTCTCGGATGGTGAGGAGGTTTTCCCAAAAGAAATTGCCAAGTGGAACTCCAACGACTTCATGGACAAGATTGAAACTGTGGACACGGAGGAAAGTCCTGGTACGAAGAGCAGCACTGACCGAAGCTTCATACCCAACAGGAACTCTTCTCTAAAACTGTGTGTATAAAACTGTGTTTTCAGAGAACTTTAAGGAAATGAGCGTCGATTATGACAGAGCTTCGAGTGAGGACAGACTGGATGAGGTACGTGTGTGAAAATGTTTAAGAAACTAATGCAGCTTCTTCTGATGCTGCCCTGTCAAATATTAAGCATTCCTGAATAGGGCTGGGCAATAAATTAATGACAATATATATTGTGATGGATATTAATATCAATAGAAAAGTTCTAATAGAATTTCCAATAATTTCATGGAACATCCATCCAGAACCGCACAGCATTCTGGGGGATGTAGGCAGTGGAAACAGTTTAGCTGCTCAACCTCTCACAGCCAGCTAAGCATCGTTTGTGGCATCAACTAACTCACTCACTCTTTTGTTACCGAGCAACAACTTGTGGTTACCTAACAACAACCTGTTGAGTAACTTGCTCAGCAGCAGTTTAAGGTTTCACCACTTAAAAATAAAAAAAAACAGAGTGAAGTGAAAGGATAAAATGAATACAACAGCTTGAGAGGAAACTGCAAATAAAACAGGAAATGTCACATCACCAGTTTGGCAGTAGTTAAGATATTTAAAACAAGAAACTAATCAATATTGACTGATGTAAAATATGTTTTTTTCAGTCATATGGCCCAGCTCTATTCCTGAATAACAATACCCCCAAAAAATAAGTTCCCATAACCCAAACTTGCTAATGTCCATTTTTAGCCTAAGAACTAAATTAAATAGAAACGATGACCTTTAGCTCAGCTGGGTTTATGAGACTTTACGCTTTGGAGGATAAGAGAAAGGCCGTTTGTCCCTGAGCCTTTCTGTCCTCTTGTGTTCAGATGCGTGACTCTCTTAGCGGCCACGCCGATAGCTCTCCTATCCCCACCATCACGGTAACGAGGCACCAGTCAGTAAGTAAACATTTTGGCCCCATAGCACTTTGGGGCAGAGTAAGTCCCACAGGAAGCCCCACCCCCACCCAGTACTGACTGCCCCTCCCTTTTCCGTCACCATTGCCCAAACCCCGATCCATGTGTACCCCTCGACACCACCACCCTCTGTTCAACTCGCTTGTACTTGCAGTTGTGGCATTGATTGTGCGTTTATGGTGGTTCTTTGACAATGTGAAGTTTTGGATCGGACACACAAGACAAAACTACACATTACTCCATGCAGTTTATTGTGACATCCTCCAGAAGCATGATTGTTGTCATACAGGTGGAGGGTGGCTCTGCTCTGTCTCCCCCTCTCATGGCCCTCTGCCCCTCTATGGTTGTGAACAAAAGTCTGCTCTGTGGTACATTTGGAAAGCCTGACGCAGAATGTCATCTACAATAACTGAGGGACGTTTTTGTTAGCAAGGGGAAAACCCTCTGTCTTTGGTCATGATGATAAACCAAGCAAAGTATCAAAACATTCTCCGTGCATCACCTTCACCGCAATTCTGCCGTCCCTTAGGAGAGTTCGCCTCAGCAGAGTCTGCAGGCTTCCAAGATCCATGTCTTGATACTGGTTCTGCACGGAGGGAACATCCTGGACACGGGCGGAGGGGACCAGAACAGCAAGCAGGCCGACGTCAACACCATCAGCACAGCGTTTGACACAGTCATGCGTGTTCACTACCCCGCTGCGCTCGGCCGCATCGCCATCCGCTTGGTGCCCTGCCCCGCCATCTGTGCCGAGGCCTTCTCTCTGGTCTCTAAGTAAGAGAAAACACTTGCACACATTTATATCTGCAGGCTCCAGGCAGTGTTTTGACTGAGGGTTTGTTGTCATTGGCTGTTTCTCTTACATAAAAGTCCAGCTTATGACTCAGGTCATCTCCTCTTCCTTGGTTTATTTACTTAAGCTCCTCCTTCCTCTTTTGCAGCCTGAGCCCTTACAGCTATGATGAGGGATATCTGTCCAGCAGCCAGGACCACATCCCGCTCGCAGCTCTGCCTCTGCTGGCCACCTCGTCTCCACAGTACCAGGACGCCTTGGCCACTGTCATTGTTCGCGCCAACCAGGTGTATTCTGAGTTTATTAAGTCTCAGGATGGAGCGACCTTCTCTGGCCAGGTCAGATGGTGTTCAGAACCGGGACATGGCTGTTCATTTCTCAGATTAGGTTCTTATTGATAGTTTTGCTGGTAAAGTTATTCATAGACTCTTCACATTTTACAACCACATACATTAGCATGTTTTAGTGGGAAGTGGTAGACAAATACAAAGTGGTACATTATTGTTGAGTGGATTAAAAATTGTACAAGTAAAGATAAACAGATCTGAACCTAACATGTGAATTTGTATTCAGTTCCCCTTATTCAACCTTGTGCTATAATTACAGCTGCAAGTGCTTCAGAGTATCTCTCTCTACCAGCTCTGCACGTCTAGAAAGTGAAATCTTTGCCAATTTTTCTTTGCTAAATGGAACAATCTTAGTCAGATCTGATTGAAAGCATATGAACAATAATTCAAACTTCTACAGTTTCTCAATTGGAAACTTTTTACACAGTCCAAGTCTTTTGGAGCCACTTTATCCCTGAACTATCTGCTGTGTTAGTCTTCATGATGCTGTTTGTTGTCTAATGAACCTCTGAGGTCTTCACAGAGCAGCTGGTTTTATACTGAGATTAAATTGTGCACAGTTGCACTTTATTTGCAAATTAGGTGAGATCTGAGAGCATGTCATTAAGTTTAGAGGTATCAGAGTAAAGGGGACAAAATACAAATGCACACAACCTTTTGCAGATATTTATTTTTAAAGGAATTTAAAACGATGCGTTACTTTTAGTTCTACTTCTATTATGTAAGACTTTGTTTTGATCTGTTACATAGCAGCTTCTGCTTTTTGGTCTTGCTTTGTAGTTCTGCAGACTTTTTAGAGTTCTCTAGTTGAATCCTTTCTTCCAGTCAGTGTACCTGAACAGCAGATCCTTTTGGGCCGGGTGTGCTTTAAAGATAAATGCAAGAGAAGAATAAAAGAAGAAGCATCTAGCATCCAAAAAACTTTTGCAGATGAAGGACATCTGAAAGTTGTCTTCAAAAAACAAGATACAAATCTGGCTCATCCTTCAGTTAATCAGTAATCAGATATTGAACCAGAAAATACTCACAAAGCAGCCAAAGACCAAAGATATTCTTTGATTAACCTTCAGAAACATTTAATGTCTATTGATCAAGGCCACTTTAATAGATTACTTAGATGAAAATCTTTTAAAAAATGTAATGACTTAAGACTTTTAGACAGCACAATATACTATTTCTACTTTTTGATATTTTGTGAACCTTCTTTCTGATGTTTGACCTGTGCAGGTTTGCCTCATTGGGGACTGTGTGGGAGGAATCCTGGGGTTTGATGCTCTCTGTAACAGCACCCCCACGGTAAATGAAAGCCAGAACAGCAGCCGCAGAGGCAGCGTCATCAGCGTGCAGGTAGGAGACGTTCACATCCTAAAGGCACATCAAACACATTTTTTATTAACTGATCAATTTATGGACATATTTATCATCTGTAAGTTGTTGAGGTTTTCTTTCTGTCATTGTGATTCGTCCTCCTCATGTAGGACCAGGACCTTCTCTCTCCCGGCATCATCATCAACAGCGGACATGGGTCATCATCCCCAACACTGGAGAGCAGCCGCCACCTGAGTCGCAGTAACATTGATATTCCTCGTGTCACTTCAAGCGATGACACCAAGAGGCAGCTGCCCCGTAAGAGAAGCGACTCGTCCACCTACGAACTGGACACAATTAAACAACACCAAGCTTTTCTGTCCAGGTGAGCGACACTTACCTGAGGAACTATTTCCTTCTGACACGTTTCAGTTCTTACTTAATGCCAGGTTTGCTGAATATGCTGTGATAGTAGCGTGCTTTTTCAACTGTATTTACAACCTAGAACATTTTAGTATTTTTTCCACCTTACAAACACAACCTTTTGCCTGTTTTACCAGGATTTTAGGTGACCAACCTATATAAAGTACTAGCTGCCACCCATTTGGATTTTGTCCTTTTTAACAACTTTCCACATCTGAATAACTTGGACACAACATAGATCATCTTTGAGTGTCAGTTGTTAAGTCTTCCCACAGATTTTCAATTGGACTTGGCTCTGGACTTTGACTAAGTCATTCTAGTCAAAGCGTAACCATTATAGCTCTGACTGGAAGTTTATTGTTGCCTGCTGGAATGTTGATCTCAAGCATTGATCTGCCTCCAAATGGTTTTCTTCTTGGCTTGCCCTGAATTGGATACAGGATACTTTGTTTCATTGTCTTCATGATGTTAGCTAATGTTTTTTAAATCAAACCTCAGAGGCTTTTAGATCCAAGTGCAGGTGGACACTTTTTGCTGCTCAGGAGACAAAAGAAATACACTGGAGTTTATTTAGAGTCTGATACAAATTTACTCCACACTTCTAGATGTTTTTATATGTTAAAAAGAAAGTATCATTTCCTTCCACTTCACATTGTGCATTTATTTTGTGTTGATCTAAGATTTATGGTAGTGACATGACAAAAAGTGAAAGTAACTCAAGGCATTTGAATGTGGCAGCAAGTGCCTGAATGACTAACAGCTGTGTGATTACATTTTTTTTTTCCAGCTTGCACTCTAGCGTCCTTAAGAGCGACGCAGCGTCCCGCAGGTCGAGCAGCAGCACCATGCTGGACGGAAGCTCCCTGGGGAAGTTTGACTTTGAGGTGTCAGACTTTTTCCTGTTTGGTTCTCCGCTGGGCTTGGTGCTGGCCCTGAGGAAGACTGTGATCCCTATGCTGGATGGTGAGCTTCTTCGTTAAGAGGAATGCAGTAGTTTTAAGTGAATAATGTGTTTGGGCATAAAAATTTATATTAAAGATGCCTCTGCTGGACAGCCTTTAATTTTTTTTTTTTCATCTGATTTTGTCTGCTCTTCCCTCCCATGTCTTTGGTTGGATTTCCCCCTCTAGTGGCCCAGCTGAGGCCGGCCTGTCAGCAGGTCTATAACTTGTTCCACCCGGCTGATCCCTCTGCCTCCCGCCTGGAGCCTCTGCTGGAGCGGAAATTTCACCTCCTCCCTCCTTTTAGCGTTCCCCGTTACCAACGCTTCCCCCTTGGAGACGGAAACTCGGCCTTGCTGGGTGAGTTCCTTGCAGGAGCGATGAATGGAGGCAAAAACTGAGTGAAACAATTGAGACCTGCCGGGTTCATCACAAGCACAAATGCAGAATTTCATACAGTAGATTTATTTTAATTTCTCCCTTTGAAGGAGACATTTTCATTGTAAGCAGCTGTCCTGTTCGTCGCACACAGCACATGTCTTAGTAGCACACCATGAGTCCACTCACATAGGACACTGTCTCAGAGAAAAATGCTACATTTTTCTACTGTTTGTCTTCTGTGAAGCAGGTTATTCATCTAAATGTGGTCACAGTCCTGATTTTGATTTCTGTTTTGGACGCTCATTTTAATAGAGTAACCTTTAGAACCTCCAATAGTCCTATTTGGCTGTCGATGTTTAGTTTAAATGAACCAACTAGTTACTAAAACAAGTTTTATCCTCAGATTTAAGTTTCAAATTTTCTAAGATCCAGGGCTTAGTGATCAGAAAATATTCACTGCTGTCCACATTTCTTATCTTACAGCCTTACTCCAAAATATATTTTTTAAAAATGGCAATTTTTGCTAATTTATGAAATAACAACTCCTCAAAAATCATCTGTATATCAGATTTCACTTCTTTTGCTCAGCATTTTTAGCAGCAGTTCTTCTTTAAGTGCTGATGAGCTTGACATATATAGTTTTGTGTATATTTGCCCATTTTTCTCTGCAGATCTTCTCAATCTCGGTCAGGATGGATGGGCAGCGTCGGTAGATGGCCATTTAAATTTTTTCCAGACATATTAAATTAAATTTACTGTAACTCCAGGTCCTGGCTGAGCCACCGGAGGATATTCACAGAGATCCCCTGAAGCCACCCCTTTATTATCTGAGTATTGTAAGATGAGATCATCAGCACTCTGGAGATGTTTCTTTTAGTTTTGGCTGCTGTCATCTTAACCTCAATGAAAGCATAATCAGTGAAGGCAAGTTGCCATGAATGTCATGAAGAATGCAGTAAAACCTTGTGCGTATAATTTTTAATTTTCATTTTTATAAATTTGCTGAAAAATGAAAAAAAAAAAAAAATTTTTACTTTGTAATTATGAGATCTTGTGTTTAGAATATGTTTAGAAATTGATATTTAATCACTTTTGGAATGAGGCTGTAAAAACAAATGTCTGGGCGGAAATGAGCTGCAGTAATACTTTTATCAGTATTTATCTATCAGTGATTATCAGCATTATCTAGCTTCTTGTCTTTTATGTGTGGTTGTAAAACTGGTTATTATGACCATTCAAACTGTAAAACAGTTGTAGTCTAGAAGTGAGGTCCACTAAGGGCTTGCCTTTCGTTTTATGTCCAGTTGTTCTTGCTTCATATGTTTTTGTGTCTTCCCTGTCTCCTTTCCTTCCTCCTCTCTCGGTCTCCTGTTCCCATATCTGCACACCCGGCCCTTCAAAAACCACCCCCGACCTCTGCCCTTCCTCCTGCTCCTCCACCTCCCTCTGTAGTGGAGACAGTCCAGAGCAACGCTCAGCTACTACTCGATAGCGGGCCCCCCCTGTCCTTTCGCTGTCAGGAGACCATCAGTGAGACCTGCATTCCTGTTCCTGTGCTAAACTGGCAGGAGAACTCCCTGAAAGCCACACCCGCCACCTTGGAGTGTGTGTAGCCTCTCCTGTTCACCTCCATCTTTCTCCACCCTCAGTCATTCACTCCCTGCATTTGTGCTTTGTTCTCTTCACATCCTCGTCTTTCTGTCATGTGCTTTGAAATCCAGATTGATTATGCGTTTGCTTTAGATATTGTCTGAATGTTTCCATTGCTGTTGTTGCAAGAGTTATGAGATATGACTCGTGTAACTGCTCACACTTTATCAATTGTTTTTCCAAACTGGAATGAACATGCAACGTTTTCAGTGAGTTTTAAAACATTCATTGGGTACACAAGTTTAAATTTAATATGGATTTTAAAATTCTGAATATATACATACACCGAAACAAAAATTTAGTTAAGTTTCCCTTACCAGGTTTCAGAGAAATGGCACACTATTTGTTTAAATGAGAAATTTCCTGGATATCTGCCTGGCTGGACATTTACCTAAAAGGGTAGAGGTCATTTTGACTGATTGGTTTCAGTGTTGAAGAAATGGGGAGCTCCTATTGTGGCAGGCTTCTGCATCATAAGTGTACACAGAAGAGAAAGGACACTGGATCTTTCTCCCAGCAACTGAACAACTGTTGTTTACATCCTAGCATAGTTTAACATTTAACATATTCTTCTTAACAGTCTAATACTAACACTTTTTTCTTTTGCCAAAGCCATGCCAGATGGTAAAAGGCGTGGGATTTATAGTGCCATTTTACAGCACAATCAAATGGCTATAAAGTGCTATTTTATAACCATTTGGTTGTTGTAATAATAACAACCCAAGGTAACAACATTACCTTGGGTTGTTATAAAAATACCAAACATGACTTCACAATTTTGGTGACTTGAAATTGGGTTTCTGTCTCAAAAAAGTCGTTTTTACATAACCCTCCCCTTTAAAGTGAGCAAAGTCAGTATTGCTGTGTGTTTGGGATTATTGTTTTTATTGTGGCCCTCAGGTTAAAAGAAATTGATGGTTTGAAGCATCAGGATCCATCAAGGTGCTAGCCTGTCCTAAGCTGGAAGATGCTCAAAAACCAGTGTCCTCATCCACAGTGAATTAAGTTAAACATTAATGTGGATTTAGAGGCTGCTGACTGAAAAAGACTCCCCTGCTTCAAAATGGACTCCTTCAAACTTGACTGAATTTTTTTCTGCTGGTCCCATGGAGAAGCCAAATGCTTTTGGGGAAAGTTAGAAGGAGGTCAGAAGAAGTAAACATTAAGCCACGTATTAGTGCTGCAGTCAAAAACACCGAACCTGAGACCGAGTCAAGCCCAAACAAGTCCAGGACCAACATCCAACCATTGAGAGACTATCGTCACCACTTATGCCATAACCATAGCATGTGTTGCATCACATGGTTAATGAAACATTAATAATCTAACTGTTAACAGGGCCCTGGACTAACTGGTTGGACTGGTTTGCCTAACTCACTCAGGCCGCCGCCTTGCCACAGCATTTAGGTGAACCAAATCAAAACAGTCAAACATACAAAAACAATAAGTTAAGCAAATTAAACAGACAAGTCAGTGTTTATCACACAACTCTTGAGAGTTTATGACAACTCTGGTGTGATAAATCCAGGCAAATATTTCTGGGCCGTCATTGACTGCAGACAGAGTGACTTCAGGCAGCAGGTGGCACTGGAGAACCTGATTCATTCATTCTTTCCCCATGTTTTACAGACAAAAGCATCAACATGTTTGCCCTGGAAAATGTTTCTCCCTTTGGTTTTATCTTCAGCTCTTAGCTGCCCTGGTGGCAACATTGAAATGTAAAAAGTACAAAACTTAAGACCAGCAGTTGTCTCGAGTAACACAACACGACCACACTGACGAGAAGCATGCTGGGATTAGACACATTGCATAACTGTCAAGCATGGTGGTGGGAGAATCATGTTGAGGGTAGTACTACCACCACTGGTAGTAAAACATACCATACTCAAAATGAGTAGGATCACTCATTTCCTCACTCACTGTGAGGGTCTGTTTCAATGCAACCAAAACACTTAACGAAGGTGGACTTCCTCCATTTTCTTAAAACCTGGACACAAGGGCAACGATCTGAAAACACATCCAGCCTGGTCTCAGAATAAACGGAGCAGGCTGATTTTTACTCTTCCAGAACAGCCAGACGTTCTTCCCTTTGAAAATGCTTTAAAGGTGGTCTGTGAGAACATCCGAATCATTTCTTCCTTTTGTGACAAGTGTGTAAAATATGCAACCAGAGGCTTATTTATTTTGCTAAGGAAACATTTCTCTAAATATTAATGAGGAGGACATGGATATTTTTGAGCCTGTTTGTGTACATATGACTCAAGGAAACGCACAATATATTCAAACCTGTGCACTACATAAAGTGAATCTTTAAAAGCTCTGAAATAATATGGTAACTGTGTTCGGGTCATGTAGCTTGAACTGAGGTTCTCTTTAATTTAAACAAAAATCCCTACAAGTGGATGCATCAAGCCATGGAAACACTCATTCACGTTTGTCTACAGAGCGTCTGCTGTGGTGTGTTTGGAGGGTGTACGCATTTGTGTTTGTGTTGTGCTGTTAAAGCCAAGCTCTGTGATTTGAGGTTTCTTGATGTTTTTTTGTGTTTAGAGGTTAATTCGTCTGTCGACTTTCAGGAGAGTCGATCATGCTCGCTGTGCTGCTTGTGGTGCTTTGTTTGCTCAACATGAAGCTCTGATGATCTACATTTTTAATATGCTGCCTTATGTTTTCTATTGGTGATACGGGTTGTCTTAGTTTTATAAAATCTCAGCATAATTTATCAAATAATTCACTAGATGTTTAATCTAAATCTTTCCTAGCGGACAATCTTACACCCTGACATTAATTTTAATATTTGTAGCATTTTACTGTCTGTGTATTCACATGTCAGTCGGCTGGAGAACCCCGGCCAGCATGTGGGTTCCTTGTGGTTTCACATTTCCCCCTGCAGTCACATGTTTCGCCTCCCTCCCCATCACTGTGAGGTACCTGTGTTACCTGTGTCTCTGTCTAATGGGATCTCCTTGTTTGGGCTCAATAGCGGATGTTGTTCAGTCTCATGGTGGTGTCTTCATGGACAGTTCGTACCCCTCATCCCCCATAATGGGCCCCTTCTCCAGGGGCCAACGGAGGGCCAGTGAGATCAGCATTGCCAGCCAGGTCTCAGGAATGGCAGACAGTTTCACTGCCACCAACATAGCCAACAGTAAGTGTTCTGAACATCCACCAGTCTCTCTTTCTCTCTCTTTCTTCCACTCACACAAACACGACTCCAGTTAGTTCCACTCCTTCTCTCTCGCTCTCAGGCCAACTTTTCTCTATTTCTGCGCAACTAGTTTCTCCTTCTAGCTCTCCTACATCCTCCTCCTCTCAACCCTGGTACTCTGACTCTACACACACCCTACACTCCATCTGGAGCTAACTAGTTGGTCAGATGCAGCTTCTTGCAAAAGTATTTATACCTCTTGAATTTTCTCACATCTTGTTCTCCTTCCAAGCACAAACTTTGCTGTGTCTTACTGGGATTTTATGCAATAGAAACAAAGAAGTCCATAATTTTAAATAACATAAAGTAGAGGTGCGGATTTATTGCATCGCCGTTGTCACAATGAATTTCAATTAATGATGTTTTAAAATAACAAAATTCTCCATACTGTCAGGAATATTTTCATTATTTTCTGCACCATTTGTTAAACAAATAATTAAGAATGAGCAGCCAGACTGAACAGCTATTGTTCCCTGGTGTCCTCCATCCAAACCAACCAACTCTTCTTTGCATCTATGCACTACTTTTTTTGGTCTATCACATATAATCCCAATAAGACACAATGTTTGTGTTGTAACGGGACAAAATGTGCAAAGGTTTAAAGGGTAAATTTTTACATTTTGCAAGGAACTGTAAACACAAATCCTGCACTTCTTTCTGACTGTCAGACAGTCATTGAACCGTTTCCCCCTATATTCTCTGACAAAGACCCAGTAAGATCAGAGTCCTCCAGAAGAGCAAGCTTAGTGCCACTTTTCACTGTCTGTCTTAGTTTTATCCACTGTCTAAATGTAAATGCAATGACCAAGTACTGCATTTATCTAATGTTTCAGTGCATGTGGACACCAATCTCCCTCCCTAAGCCATTTCCACCTCCTGCTGCGGTGTGCGCTGAGATAATCAGCATTCTGTTTTCTCTTTGTATTACTGTTAACCAAAGTTCACCCCTATTTTTACTTTCTTTTCTTTTTTTGTCTCACATTATAACCTAAGATGGGTTTGGTGCACATTTTGAACAATTTAAAAAAATACATTTTGCCACTACAACATCAGGTGTTCAACAGCATCACCTTGCCACGATGCTTTAACCTTTACTAACAGCTGCTTAGAAATTCACAACTCTGTGTAAATGAGCCTCTCTCTAATGAATGCATCTCTTTGTCACACTTTAAACTGTCTTTTCTGTTATATATGCATCCATTTTATCACATGGTTTTCTGTTTGTTTTTTTTCCCTGTGTAGCCAAATCAGAGCAGATTAGCCAATCCAATAAGATCAGTCTGTTCTCCCAACTTGCCCTAACATCCCAAAACTTGTTCTCCATAAAAAATCCTCTGAAGTCCTATAAAAAAGCCGAGGGTGACCTGACTGACGAAGATCTGAGTTTTCACACAGAGACAGATTCAGGCGAAAGTCTAAGTTCCATCTACCAGTACGACAGCATTGAATCATGCAGGCTGGACTGTGCTATAAGTGACCTGGTGTCGCTGGACTCCCAAGCTGAAGCTGATGAAGGTATTTTTTCTCAAGTTGGAAAAATCACAGCAATTATCCAAAAGCTTCATTCTGCTCCTGCAGAAAGCTTTTTTTTTCTTTTTCCTGGGATTCTTTCCAAATGGGCTTCTGAAGGACACAGCCACAAGCACTTTCACTCAGCGGGAACAATGTTCAGATCTTAATTTTGCACTTTGGTATAATAGCCCTCACTAACATGATTAAACTCTTGGAGCTGGTCATGAAATTACTCATCAGTTCTAACTGTCTCTTTCCGTTTTGATGCAGCGCATGATTTCTTACTACAATAATCAAAAACACCTTTCTTTCTCACCTGCAGCTGAAGAAGTGAAGCTGATTTTTTAATTAATTAATTAATTTATTTTTTGGAAATTTGTTTTGTGGGTTTTAAGGGTGATGCACCTTTCTATGCCAGCACTTTCTGCTAGAGTTTCATCTTGTGGACCTGCACTCTATTCAACTCGTTCCCATTTGCAGTTGCAGCACGCTGGTGGGGCACAAAGCGCCTGGACTTTGCTCTGTACTGCCCCGATGCTCTGACTGCCTTTCCCACAGTGGCTTTGCCGCACCTCTTCCACGCTTCCTACTGGGAATCCACAGATGTTGTATCTTTCCTCCTGAGGCAGGTGAGTTGCCCCAACCATTTTTTTTTGTATCCTGTTGTTTAACGGAAAGCTACTTTTTCAGGGATTCATCGGATGAACCGGTTAAATCTCTGCTCTTAGGTCATGAGGCATGAAAACTCCAGCATTCTGGAGCTGGATGGGAAGGAAGTGTCGGAGTTTACCCCCTCTAAGCCTCGGGAGAAGTGGCTCCGGAAGAGGACTCACGTCAAGATCCGGGTGGGTGTGAAATCAAGAAAACAGGCCAGTTTGAGACGACTTAGGAACATTAATCTGCTGCAGAGGAATGCTTTCAGTTTGCTATCAAGATCTTGGATTCAAATGTAGGGAAAAGTATTCACATCCCTCAAACTTTACACCAGAAAAATTCACAGTATGTTATTAAGATTAATTGGCAAACGCAGAATAGTGATTGAATATGAAGCAGATGGAAGAATGTGCCGACATATTACCATTTCACTGCAGTATACTTATTGTTTGGGATTTTCTTAAAATCCAAAGAAAATACATTGAATTTGGCACTGAAAGTGTACATTTTGCATGCAGCTGTAGGTCACTTGACTTTGACTTTTCTATGTAAATTTCTAAGGAGAAAACATGTTTTTTTTGTCCTTGTTTTTAAAAAAACACCCTTTCTAACTTGGTTTATTTTTACTCCAATGGCAGAACGTGACTGCCAACCATCGAGTGAATGACGCCGTGTTCCCTGAAGACAGCCAGCAGGTCATCACGGGTCGCTTCATGTACGGCCCTCTGGACATGGTGACTCTAGCTGGGGAGAAGGTAATCATGCACGCATGGCAGCAGAACTGGCTGTCTGAAAACTTTTAGTTTTCAAACATCATGTTTGAGTCTTGAATTCTTGCACAGGTCGACCTTCACATCATGACCCAGCCTCCGTCAGGAGAGTGGGTGTTCTTCAGCACACAAGTGACCCAAAGCAGCGGCCGCGTGTCGTTTAACATCCCAGAGGAGAAGCGTCTGGGCATCGGAGTCTACCCTGTAAAAATGGTTGTCAGGTAACTTCATCTTCTCAGCCTTTAAACATCAAACTGACTCTGTGTCATGATTTATTGAAATATTCCTGCCTTCTGTGCATCTTGTTGATGTGAATCTTTAGATATAATCCTGTCCTTTGGTTTAGTTTTCATTCTCTTCTGGCTTTTCCTCCCCAGAGGCGACCACACGTTTGCAGACAGCTACCTGACTGTTGTTCCACGTGGCACAGAGTTTGTGGTGTTCAGCATCGACGGGTCATTCGCCGCCAGCGTCTCAATCATGGGTAGCGATCCGAAGGTCAGGGCAGGAGCTGTGGACGTCGTCAGGTATCCGAGTCATCCCATAAAACTTTCTGTAGCTCCAAGATATCACTTAAATAATATAAAAAAAACATCACTTTGTGTCCTCTGCTGCTTCACCTCGTCACAGACACTGGCAGGATTTAGGTTATTTGATCATCTATGTGACGGGGCGTCCAGACATGCAGAAGCAGCGGGTGGTGGCCTGGCTGTCTCAGCACAACTTCCCACACGGCATCGTCTCCTTCTGCGACGGATTAGTCCACGACCCGCTCAGGCACAAGGCCAACTTCCTCAAAACACTGACAGAGGTAAGTTGTACGTACTTCAGGTTATCAACAGGTGCAGACAAATATGTTGGGGATCTTCAGACAATTTTTTTTTTTTAATTTAGAAAGAAAATAATTTCTCTCCTGCCTGTTGGCTGATTTCAGTCTAATATGAAGATCTTTGCTGGATATGGATCAACCAAAGACATCTCTGTCTACACCTCCATCGGCATTCCTCCTTCTCAGATCTACATCGTCGGCAGACCCTCGAAGAAGATGCAGAACCAGTGCCAGGTGCCGCTCAGAGGCTCTTAAAACAGACTGATTCAACACGGCACCTTCTGCTACCAATTAGGGCTGAAGTGATTAATTGGATTAAATGTGATTAATCAGTTGTTGAAATAAGTGTCAACTAATTTAGAAACTGATTCATCGTTAACTACAGTATACAGACTGAAAAAAAGCCATTTGCTAAAAGAACATCACACTAAAAGCAGTAATTAAGCCAAAACTGAACAAAGAATATATAAACATTTACATTTAGGGTAAAAATAAAACCTTTGTCTGCAAGTACGCTCTACCCAAATCTCCTCAAGTGGTGTAGTTTTACCATCACCTGCTTCAATTTCTATAATAATTATAATAATATAAAAATAATAATCTCCCTTTAAGCACCTTTTGCCATCCAGTCATTAATCAGTTAATCCACTAAAGAAATACTTTATTATTGCATTTTAGACAATAAAATGTTCATTTTCTTATTTTAAAATAGCTGTTGAATTATTTGTTCTTTTACATTTTTTGCTGTATCTCTAACATTGCATAAAAAGTTGTAAAAGTTTAAATTGAAAATCTGCAGAATTTGGCAATTTTTAAAAATCCGATTAATCATCTGAAGAATCGATTACAAAAATGTTGTTGGTCGCAGCCCTGCAATAAAAGAATATTTTATGCCTAAAGCCATTTTTATTCAGTTAACTTTCCCTTCAGCTCAAATTTTCCTCTCCTCCGCAGTTCATCACGGAGGGGTACGCGGCCCATTTGTCCCAGCTGGAGTACAACCACCGCTCTCGGCCCGCCAAGTCCAGCAGCGCGCGGATGGTCCTGCGTAAGGGAAGCTTTGGCCTGGGCGCCAACAGCGACTTCCTGAGGAAAAGGAACCACCTGCTGCGCACCATCTCCTCCCAGCCGGCCCCCAGCTCCCCGACGGGCAACTTCCACAACAGGCCCGAGCGCACGCAGAGCCAGTCGGACAGCGAGCGGCTGGAGCGGGAGCGGCTGGAGCGGACCCACAGCCACGGCCCGGGGGCGTCGCAGCGCAGCATGAGCATCACGGCGAGCTGCTGGGGCCGCAGCGGCAGCACCAAGCTGGAGCCGTTCCCGTTCAACCCCAAATGAGAATACAGGCTCTGGGAGAACGAGCGCGGAGACAGAAACGCTGTGGGTTTGAACCAAGTGGGTGAAACACCACCGAGGGGGGATCTGGTGTTACAGACCACTTATCAGAAATTAAATGATTTTAGTGGAGACTGTGGCAGTTTTGTTGTTGATGTTTTAAACCAGGCAAATCCTCCTGAAGCGACATGTTACACAAACATAAATGAATTTAAATGGTTTCTTCTGTTCAGTGAATATTTTTCGGTCATGAATATAAGGTCAGAACTCCTCCGGTAGGCTGTTATACTTGACTACACACAATGAAGCACCTCCACGACATAAGGGAATTACTCTGATTCTGCTCTGCAGCTGACAGATTTGGCTAAAGCAAGCACAGAAACGGCAACAGAGACTCACTTTCTGTGCTGCAGATTTTAAGCATTAGCCCTTTTATTCTGTAAATCTGTGAAAGCAGAGCTGAGACTTGATTAACACTGGACTGGGCGTTTTTATAAATAAGTGTTACTTATTTACCAAGAATTAATGAAAATGAATCTAAGCCAAACAGAAATTATTTAAGCAGACACCTGAAACGGCCAAGACTAAAAGTTTTACACTCCAGTTTTCCTCACACCACAACTCAAAGAATCCCGCAGAGCAAACTCTGAACTGACCCTTTAAATATGATTTAAGCCGGATCTCCACTGCACCTGATGTTTGACTCAACTTTAGGAAAAACCTCTACTGTACAGCAAAGGTGCCAAAATAAGCAGTGTAGAACAATATGCTTTATCTGAGCAGAGAGGATCACATAAAGGTCTTCTGTGTATAAAAACATGAAATAAATTGTGTAAGTATATTGCTAAGCGCCTGAATGAGGCCTGCACATAGTTGTTACATCACAGTGCAGATCTGGCATCTGGTCCACTGAAGACCAGTTTAAAGTGTCTTCTTTACTATGAGGGTGACATGATTGATAATCAGTGCTATTTAATAATATAGCCATGTTAAAATTAAATGATTTTTGTGAACAAAAAGGTGTTTTGAGGTTAAGTTTTTGCTATGTTATGTATTTTATTTCTTCAAAATTGAGTTTCAGCTGCCAAAAACGCAGAAATCCTTTCCTGGCACAGTATTGTATTTTTATCATTTCACCTTGCAGATCACCAAGGTTGCATCAGAACTGATATCTTGTGTCATATATGGGATGTTTGGTATTAGCCATGTTTGGCCATTTTGGAATTTCTGCTGTATTTCTCCCTCCCTGGTTTTTACTGAGCTGTAAATGAAGCATTGAATGTGCTCTTAAATATCCCTCCCTGCGTTGCCGTCTCTCCCTCTCTGTTCTCTGCTGCATCTGTAGAGGAAGACAGAGCTCCAGATGTAAATTCTGTACGATACGTTGTGGAAACTAGAAATGCAGAGCCGAGACCTGCTGTATGATGTTTAATATTTATTTCTAAAGTTTAGTACATTTTCATGCCCTTTTTTTATTTGAAATATAATTTCTTGTCCTTGAGTTATCTCCACACTTATTGGCACCTTTGGAAAAGACGTGTAAGGAGGAAACAAAACTTAAAACAAACTTGTTTCTTGCAGAAGTATAATTTGACCCTGGAAAAATGAGAAAACTCCAACTTGTATTTTCAGTGCATTTATTCAGTGTTTAGGGAGGGCTGGGGAAGATCTCATGTTTAGAAATGTTTATTTAAAAATAAAATGTCAGATTTTTTTCATGCCAATTTCAATTTCCAATTTTGAAATTTTTTTCTCACTTTTTTTTTTACAAATGACAAAAAAAAAGGCTTTTATTTCTGTGAGTTAACCTGAGTAAAAAAGGCCCAATAATTAGAACCTGCAAAACGTGCCAGTCAAACAAGATGGCAGCTTTGGGTCGGCTGATATCATTCCAACTATCAAAACCCAAGGAGTGTATTGGTGGAAAACAAAAAAATCCGGATTTTCCTCAAATTAAATTGTCAAAACCCAAAAATTCTATTGGGTTTTGACCCAATAGAATTGATCCCATTTTATAAATCATAAAATCATAACCATTTTATGATTTTATTTTGATCAATAAAATCTAAATTTTATTGATTTTATTAATCAATAAAATCGATTTATTGCCCCTACAATTATTTGTACCTTTAACAATTCCTAATGAGAGTTCATTGTTCACTTTTGTAAGATGATCAGTTTTGTTGGAGATCTCACACTGAGGCCCAATTCTTTTAGCTGCTTTACTGAATGGGAAAAACAAGAGAACGTGCCATTCATCAAAAGATCTGAATATTGCCTATATCTGTGCCAGCAAAAAACCTCATCCAAACTAGTGTGCAGTAATCTTCTAAAAAGGTATGAGCGGTTCTGTTCTGTTGGTAAAATACAACTTCCTTTTGCTTCACTTGCTGAGTACCAATGAGTGTATAACATCAATATTTCTCAACACCGGATTTATTTTCCCCTTCGATGAACGAATGTGTTCAAATTAAAGGTTAGATTGGTGTGATAACATTAAAGCCTTACACCTCTCTACCAGGGGCTGCAGTAAGTGTGGGGCTCAGTGTTCAGAGCTGAGTGCAGTGGACCAATGTTGACTCAAATGTAAGGGAAAGTTTGCAATGCTGCTCTGAAGCACCACTGGATCAAACAGACACCACAGTGCACTGACAATCGGTCACCCCCCTGACCTCCACCCGGCACATATTTTACAGACGTCAACCTGCAGAAGGTTTCCCCCACCAGGTGAACACGCTGCCAGAAATGCACAGGTTGCACATTTTACAGTGTGGAGACTTCTCACAATAAAGTGGCTCTGGCCTGATAAATGTGTCAAATATTACGGTTGGATTCTTTCTGCGGACACAGTTGGGTGGTTTTTGTTGTGATTTTTGTCATTCAAGCACAGAGGCATCTATTTGCACTCAGCACAGCAGAGCGCGGTGTAGTTTAATGAAACGTCTGTGATTAGACCCAGGTTCATCTAGATTGAAATTATACTGAAAAGTAAAACGTGTGTCCAGTTAATCCTCATATTTGGGTCTTTTTGTAACACATAATCCAACACAGAGCTGACAAACATCCCTAGAGATGAACAGCCCCAAGTAAGATCAGCCATGTTATTTTCTTTGATGAAATCCCATTATGAAGACAATGTACAGGGAAAGTGCTGCAGAGATCATGGATGTTTTTATACCTGTGGGCAGACTGACTACCTGAACCCTGGCTTGTCTTTTTTTTTTTTTGCCTTTATCTGACGGTTTTAGCCCCATAAAGGAGGCTGTTCATGCTGAAACTGATAAAGATGTTATTTTTCCAAAGCATGAGGACGATAATTCAGGGTGTCCAGCTGTATGAGTGTTCTGCATTTCTTAGAAGTGCTCCTGGTTCAACACAGTTGATTTGAGATGAATGAAATAATGTTTGCTAGCTTCATAGATGGCTGCTTCAGGAACAGGATAAAATGCTGTTCTGGAGTTTACTCTGGTACTTGAGCCACTTTTTCTTATTCCGCCACGGGCAACTGTACATTAAAAATCCTCTCTGGTTGAATCAGCGCAACATGTAAAACATGCAGGACACCAATCCTTAAAGATGAACTACTTAAAACTACCTAATGTGACATATTTATTCATTTTTAGGAAATCTGTCTCTACCTTTGACGTGGCTCAGTCCAAAACTAACTATGTTTCACCAACAGTTAAACTGTATATACTTATTTATAAACTGGCAAATGTAAGAATTGTACAGATCACATATCTTGTAGGATTATATTTGATGCTATTCATTCCCTTGTGATTTTATGAAGAGTGTATAAAGAAAATATAAAGCACTGACAAATGGTGGCCTTTTTTTCTATTTAAAATATCAGACAGAAATGTGTCAAATGAAGGACGTTCGGTGAAGACTAATTTCTTGTTCTAACTTGTGACTTTTGCAACAAACTAGTTTCATCTCTCTGGCTGAATTGGAGCAACATGTAATGTGGAAAAAGTCTGGAACTGTTTTGAGCTTTAAGCTATGAAGGAGCAATGCTTTTTGACCAGTGGTTATTTTATTCCTTCAAGATTTTATTTATTATTTTATCCATGCTGGGCTGTTTTAACTCATTTTCATCCACTCCACGTATTGTGCTGGACTATATAAAATATTTCTGCTTTAGGGAGTTTCAATAAAGGTCACATCCTTAGAGCCTGATAGATGCCTCATCCTTCAGCTCTTCTTTTTCCGAATGGTACGATTATTTTGAGGTAGTCGTCCTTCCTAATGGCTCCTTAAACTTTATAAGACACACCAGGACCAGAGGCAGTGAAGCAGACCCTCAGCATGATACTACCACCACCATCTTCAACTCTTAGTACAATTTTAAAATGTTATTCTAGAACAGGGGTGTCAAACTCCAGTCCTCGAGGGCCAGTGTCCTGCAACTTTTAGATGTGCCTCTGCTGCACCACACCTGAATAGAATAATTAGGTCATTAGCAAGGCTGGGAGAACTGATCTACACAAGGAGGAGGTAATTAAGACATTTCATTTCAGTGTTTTGTAGCTGTGGCACATCTAAAAACTGCAGGACTGCGGCCCTCGAGGACTGGAGTTTGACACCTGTGTTCTAGAAGGTGTCCATCTTGTCAGGTTAATGGCTGCACGTTCACAATCCATCCATGTTGATGTTAAACTGGGCTCCCTTTAAAGAGTCACACTGGTGTCCCAGTATCTTCCAGCTAGTAATAAGGATATAGATAAGGTGGGATAACAATAATCTTTTGGGATAACCCTGACCTCAACCCAGGCAAAAGTTTATGTGTTGATATAATCACAATAGACCATAAAATAATTATTTTTAAATTTAAGATGCTCTATAAAAAGCATCGTTCACGCTTTTTTACAGAGCCTGCCAGTGTGCAAGTTTCAATATTATGCCTAAAAGAATGATGCCTGGAAAAATCAAACTTTATTTTCCAAAGTAGACCCTGAATAATTCCCAGGCCAGAGTTTAGTGGCCTTAAAAGAGACATTTTGATAAAGGTTGAGTGATTAGCCTGAAATATGTCCAAGGCAGAAAACTTGAATACATGAGACTCAGAACACTTCAAAAATATAAGTTTCAGGATCCTTTGATAAAACAAAACAAAAACTAATTAGAAAAATTGAGAGAATGGTCCAAATCTAAAAAACAAAACACATATCAAACAGAAATATGTATGTAAAATGGATGTACAGTAACAAACGTACATGGAATATTTGAATGTGATTTATTGTGTTTCATATTGGTTATAACTTATAATATTATGCTTTCGGGTTTTTGTAAAATAAAGAAACCTCCGTCTGCAACCTAAGCATAAACCTAAACCCAAACAGTGAAAATCTCTACAACATATTCAAAAGAATCAGAATGACTCAGAAACAAGCAGGAAGTAGACAGTTTGTGTTTTCTTCTGGAGGTTCTTCTTCTACCTGTTCATTCCCAGTTTTCTCTGGAAGGCATTCCCATCTCCCATTGTAGTTTGCTAAGAGACAAAGCAGAGATTTTTGTCATCCAGCTAACAGCGGCTACGTGTCCTTCACCTAAAACTGATGACACTCTGTTTACCTTGTTGATCTCTTTGTGTTTCTCTCGGGTCACTATCTCCTCAATGATCTCTCCTTCTCCTCTCACCAACCTAAGCAGATGAAGATCAAACATCTGAAAATCGGGAAAGTTTTATCCTACGAATGTTGAATAAGAGTTAATCCTTTGTCAAACCTGGTTCTTCCTGTTTCTGGGTCCACCACTCTGCGGATCACGCTCTGCCTGGCCTCGTACTCCTCCTTGGTGAGAGGCCTCTTAGTGGCGAGCCGGGCCTTCTGCTCGTCAGTCATGACTGAGGAACGCAAAAAACCAAGAAACGTTTAAACGGTTCAACTCCATGGAGCTCAGGTTTGAGAAAAGTGTGGAGCCAGGCAGAAAACAGCGAATAGATTAAGAACACCTTCTTAAATTATGTTATTTACTCAGAAACGTTCATACTGATCTCCCCAAATATGTGCTTTAGATTTGTGGAACATGTTACAGATATTTCTCTACCCTCCATAGTGTGAGGTCTCACCTGGCCCCAGCTCCACCTCATCCTCCTCCTCTTCTTCATTCTGCATCACCTCCAGGTAGGATGGAGGTTTCTCTGGAGGTCTCTGCATCGCCTCCACCTCCTTTTTCAGCTTTTTCTCCTTCTTCTTCAACTTCTTTTTCTCCTTTTTCCTCTGTTTCTTCAGCTTGGCCTTCTGCTTCTTCAGTTTCTTCTTCTTGGCTTTGCTCTTCTTCCTCTTTCTCTTCTCATCACTTGAGGAGGAGGAAGAGGGAGAGGAAGAGGAGGAAGTGGATGATGAAGATGAGGATCGCGTCCTCCGCCTCTTTCGTTGCTCTTTCCCATCTGAGGAGAAACACATGTTCAGGATGCTTCATAAGCCTCTCTGGTGGGTTTTTAATGAACAAAGCAGTCCCAACCTGTCATCTTCTTCTTCGTGGAAGAAATTTTCTTAGCCGACCTGCTCCTGCTGGAAGAGGAGGAGGAGGAAGACGACGAAGAAGAAGACCGCCCGCGTTTCTTTTTCTCTGTTTTCTTCTCCCTAGTATCTCGGTCAGATGATCTGGTGCGATTCATTTCGGAAACACAAGTTGTTTACAAAGGCTGAGTTACAGGAAACGTTGTCCGGAAGTTTGTTCGTCTGTAATTTCAGCGTCGTGACACAAGAAACGTTCCTAGTTCCTACTTAAATGTCCAAAAACCTTCAACAAAGCTCAAAAACTTGCCTAAAGGAATTAAATTAAGAATACTTGATAATAATAGATATAATTGTTAAAAGTATATTTGCAATGCAATACGACAAGAAAGTACTGACGGTGTAACCCTAATGTTTTTTTCGCATGTAATCTGGCGTAACTATTTAAATTATCAAGCCTGAAGGCGCTAATAGTCTAAAATTACGTTTATTTTAGTGTGACAATACGCTTCAAATAATTAACTAAGAAAGCATATTTAATTATTAAAGACATAATTCTTAAGAGTATTTTGTGGTATAATATATTCCTGAAAATCGGTTGTTGTATACATATTTGTGCCAGTCATGCCTTTTCATTTAATTTATTACCACTGCTTGTATTTTTACTTTCGGCTGGAGAAGCTGTTGGCACCGCAGAAGAACGTTTGTGTCATCTGATCACTCTGGTCTTCTCGTTTCCTGTGGTAAATGAGAATTCTTGGAGCTTTCTTCTCGTCACTTTTACATAAAGGCCAGATTTGTGTAACACTGGACTAACTGTTGTCCTGTCAACAGATTCTCCCACCTGAGCTGGGGATCTTTGCAGTTCTTCCAGAGATACCATGTGCCTTTTGGCTTCTCTGATCCATGTGTTAGCAATGTGTTGCTAGTATTTATTTTCAAAGGATTGATTAAAAAAAATTGCACTGAGATTTCCTAAACTTGTTATCTTTTCACCACTTTAAACTTCTCTGCAACTTTCTCTATGACCTGTGCCGATGTTTTCATGTAAAAGTTGCACATTTATTTTCAACATTTTGTGCTGGTTGAGCATTTCAAACCCAGTCAATTTTGTCTTTAAACATAAAAAAAATAAATAAATTGTGAAAAGTTCAAATGGTGTGAATACTTCACTCATTTCCAGATGCATAGTTTGATATTCTGTCTCAGGTGAGTCCAGCATTTCAGGTCCCATTTACCATTTAATACAGTCCCCCCCCCCTTAAAATATTTTTCAACAAGAAGAAGCGATGTGAGAAGAAAAATGCAACATTTATTCCATAGTTTTTTTTTGCAAGGCAATAGTGAATCTTTAAAGCTCGTATTTTAACAATCTTGTTCCTGATAGCCCTTGACACACTTGCGTGAGGCTAAACTAAAACTCTGCTTCACTGCTCACCTGCTTAGAGTCACACACTGCCACGAGTCTGCATTCATGTGTAAAATATTGTCTCTGTAGCAATAAATAGAAACATCTCTTTAAAACCATCAAAGACGTACATTTAAAAATTATAAATACTGTTACAAAGCACATGCAGCTGCATGAGTTAGTGTAACAGGCTGCAAATGGTTGGACTTGACACGTAGAAAGAAAAGCCTCTGAGCGATCATCTTTCCAGTCTGTGTGCAACGTAGAGCTCACTGCGCCGCTCCAAGTAAGAAATCAAGAGGGTGGTGCTGGGAGGAATGTGTCCATGTTGCTCAGGTTTACCGTGTGGCTCCATTAGGATGCGGCAGCCACACGGATCCTCTCTGGGGGAAACAGCAGGACACTTTTAGCAGCTTTGACGGTGTTCTTCATGAGCATGGCCACGGTCATGGGTCCGACGCCTCCTGGAACAGGGGTGACGAACCCAGCCTTCTTCTTCACAGCTGAAAGTGGGCAGAAAAAAATTAATTACAAAGGCACAGGAGGAGTGAGTTCATGCAGAAATCCAATGGAAGTTCATCTCCCATACCTTCAAAATCCACATCTCCAACCAGCCTGCTCTTTCCAGTGACAGGGTCCTGCACTCTGTTTATTCCAACGTCGATCACAGCAGCTCCCTCTTTGATCATGTCCGCTGTGATCAGGTTGGGAATTCCTAAAAACCGTGTTGAGAGCCATTAGATGAGACATGCAAATCAAAATAACTGGAAGATTTGGGATGCAAGTAAACAGAGACAAACCTGCAGCAGCCACAACAATGTCAGCTATTTTAGTGTGCTGGCAAAGCTGTTCCTTTGGAGTGTAACGGTGAGAAATAGTGACTGTGGCATCGCCTGCAGCAGTTCAGAAGAGAGACTGGGTGTTAAAATCTGTGCATCATACAGAGCCTAAAGTTTGATCATAACGCTGAAAAACATCGATCACACTTTGTTCACTGCTTGTTAATCACATAAAATCCCAGTCAAATACATTGGAATCTCTTATTCTAATGTGGAAAAAGTTAAGGGTTGTGAAGACTTTTACATGTTACAAATTGTAAACATTTAAAAATCCAAACAGATGATGTACAACTGACCTCCAGGCCTCTCATGTTGCCCGTCTGTGTGCAGTAACATGGCAATGGGCATGCCCACATTCTTGGAGCGTCCGGCAACTACAACATTCTTCCCAAAGGTAGGAATACCTGGAAGACGTAAATATAGATAGGTACATTTTATTTCATTTCTTAAAAAAACACCATTATTACTGTAGCACATACAGCTAGGGGCCAGTCCTGCTACCTGTGCGTTTGATAATTTCCCAGACTCCCCAGGGAGTGGCAGGGAGCATGGTGGACTGATCCAGGCACATTCGGCCAACGTTGACTACGTGGAAGCCGTCCACATCCTTGTTAGGAGCCACTGCATTGCAGATCGTGCGCTCGTCAATGTGCTCTGAGCGAAAATAGTGACAAGTTAGAGTTTGGACAAATATAAGACACTTACGATGTCAAACATCTTCATGTTGGCTAATAGGAAAGTAGATAATCTGACTCAGGAGGCTCCTTATAGCCACAGGTCTGATCTGTTCTTAGCATACCTGGCAGAGGCAGCTGGACCAGCAGGCCGTCCACACCAGGGTCTGTGTTGAGTTTATAGATTAGATCCAGTAACTCCTCCTCGCTGATCTCTGAGTGTTTGAGAATTGTCTCACTTGAGATTCCTGTGGGAGTAACAGATGAGAAGACAGAGCAGCGTGTGAACTAAAACGGAGTATTAAAAAATTCATTTTTAATAATATTCCGATTAGGTGCACTTGTTCTGAAACGAGGAGTCATACTACAGGCCTCAGTGGCATTTTATTCCTCATATCAGATTCAGATGAACTTCAGGACAGTTGCGTTTCACCCACTCCCATTATAGCAGTTAACTTATATTTTTTCCTTTAACATATGCACACATATATTGTTCTCAACCTGCTAAAGAAACATTAGCTTTGGAGAGTTTTATGAGGCCCTCTAGTTATGGCGTCATCCTCCTGTCAATCACAGTTCCAATTGTATTAAACTTTTTATTTATTGCTCAGGCTGCAGATATTAATATCAGGCAAACATCTACTTTCTTTCTAGAAATCTCTTGATTTATAAAGATGAATACACGTCTGTGCTACATGAATACAGTGTTCTTTTGTCCTTCCTGTTTTGAGAAAAACAGGGCATCTGTATTACATGACATGCATGTCCCAGGGAAACAGCAGGTGACAAACTGCTAAACGATAGTTCCTCACTCTTATCAACTTAAATAAGAAAATGATGAATAATATACATATTATTTACATTTATTTATTTAAATTATTAACAGTGCAACAAATTGTGGCCATTAGGCTAAAAAATAAACTCCTGGTGACTGAAGAGGTTTTACACCAGGAGTCAAAGTTGAAATTGTGCCAATTGTTTTTACACTTGGAGATGGTTCTCCCTGCTTACCGACGTCGGCTGCAGCCCGAGTCTTGTTGAGAACGTAGGAGTGACTGGCTGGGTTGTCTCCAACCAGAATGACACTCAGGTGGGGTCTCCTGTTGCCGGCTAAGACCCACTGATCCACATCGGCCCGGGTTTCTTCCCGGATCTGACGAGCCAGCTTCCTCCCTGAGATGACCACCGCCTCTGCCCTAACAATGGGAAACACAGTTAAGTGTTACACAGGAAAAAAAGAGGAGGGAGAAATGTACACCATTTATTTTCTATTATTAGTAATGAAGTCATGGAAAATAAGCTGGGAGCGTGACTTCATCTCAACTGTTGATCTGTTCAGTGCCAGTTTAAACCTTACTTTCTGGAAGTGTAAGTGGTCTTGATTTACCAGGACATTTAACACCTGAGCGCCACTCAGCTGGAGATGCACCAGCTCCCAAATTTACCAACTACAACTCTTCAACTGACTTAAGTTAACATGCAGTATTTATAGGTCTATGCACTGCTGCCCCACTACTTTGTCCCAATTCTGCAAGGTTCAGCTACATTACATAACAACAAACATAACCAAATAGCTAATAACTAGAGAGTAATGAGCCATCACCGGTGATGTAACCACCTCTGTTGCTCTGCCAAAACCAATTAAAACTGGGGGAAAAAAATAGCACAACCAGGAGCAAATGAGTAGAGACTGCAGGGCAGCGAAATGTCAAAGAGGATTCTCACTCCAGATTTAAAACTTTACTCCTCTTTCAGATGCATTCATAAACTATCCTGAGTCAGACTTGGGAGACATTTATCCACCAGCTACACTTTTAGTTTGTTCAGGATTTGTTCAAGTTTTAATAGCCTTTTTTTTTAGTAGCCATATTAAAGAAAATTACTGCAGTGATGATACTGATTAGGATTAATCCACAATTTTCTCCCTCTGGTTGTTTTCCCATTATTTCCCATGAGCTTTTTGATCTTGGTATGCATGTAGGGTCTAAGTTACAGTAGATGTGAGGCAGTGAAAGTCTATCCAGCTGGCCAAATATATTATGGGAAAGGACCATCTTTATGTAGGACACCTGAAATATTACACCCAAACAAACATTGCTTCCATGCAGTTCTTCCTGCACACACTGATGTTGTAGAGACGGTCGTGATTCAAATATACTGTGCACCTCAACTCTCGTCTTATCGTGCATATTAACGTGATTGCTTTTATGCAAGGCTGACAAATTTGGAAACGTTTGGATGTTAAGGAGCAACATGTGTCCAACACACCATTGGTTTGACATTATCCATCTTGTGATCATCCAGATCATGTGCAGCACTCACAAGATTTGGTTTCTTAACATGGGGTTAGGCTGCACACAGCACACTCCCACTAAATTCCTTCACAGAATGTGACTTTACCATCTGTGTGATGAAACCGATGACAGACAGCATGACCCATTTTACCATGCAAGACTGAATATTGTCATGCTAAAGCAAGAAAAAGGTACCACAGCTTACTAAGGAAATCATTTATTTTGGTTAAACCAGAAAAATACATACTCATCCATTCATTCATTAATTTTTTATACGCGTCCACAAACAATAAAAAAAAAAAAAAAAAAGTTGTGTACAAAAAGTATACATAGTTACTATTCAGGTTTACTGTTTAATGGCTTAAGGGTGTGTTCTGGTTGTAATTGGGATTCTCCTGGAGGAGCTGGCCCAAGTGGCTCGACAGAGGGACGTCTGGGTCTCTACCGAGGCTGCTGCTTCAACACACCAACCCAGATTAAGCAGAAAATAATGGATGGATTACTATAAGCAAAACTGTTCTAGTATAAACTTAACATTGTGAACTAAAATTAAGTTTTGGCTTTGAACATTTATGTTATTCTCAGAGCTGAGCTACTGTTTCTCACACAAACTGAACGCAACATAACTGATCTGAACTTGACCAAGAAAACTTTAGGATCCATTTGATAAACTGCAGTGCAGATACGTTTCTCATGCACGTGTGATATTAATTACATATATGGTTGCTCCTTCTGTTAACTTTAAGTATTATGGAAAACAGTCATGTTTACAAGTCTTTATGCATTTCTAAATGTATATAAAATAAATGTACTTACTAAATAAATTATTAAAGATAATACATTCTTTATTGTTGGGATTTATTATTAAATATATTTATTCAACTCAAGTGCTCGAACATCTGCATGGATTTTCCTCGAATGCAACCCAACACCTCGGTCCCCAGCTGAAACTTGTCTCCTTCAGACCGCCAGCCTGCAAACGCTCTTCCAGATTTCATCAGCCAAGCCAACTGCAATGTTACCGGCATACCGCTGGGGGCGGTATACCGGTATGGGAAGAACCAATACAACTGAGGACATTTAGTACAGCGAAACCCAGAAAACCGCTTTGTAAAAATCAACCTGCTCATCCTCAGTGTGCACTAAATGTAACAGAGAGGCGATGTGCTGAGGAGAACTTAGGACGCACATCGAGTCCGGCTTTTAAAATGTGCTCGACCGCAGCGTTTCGTGTGCCCTGAATGAATGTGCTACTACTTTCCCTCGGTTTTTTTCCCGGCGGAAATGTCGGCTCACCTGGAGGCGGACGTGTGCAGGCTACAGACTTGATGCTGGACGTGCTGGCACAGTTTCCTGAGAGTCCTGATCGTTGCCATTTCTGATCTTCTGAGAAGGAAGGAGACACACCACCACCGGCTGGTTACGAAACACTCACTCAGAGCTCCTCCTCCCCCACCGAGCCTGGCAGAGAACCGTCTGGGAGGGAGGAAGAGGAGCAGAGAGGCTTTAAAGCCCTGCCTCCTCCCCTCACGGTCCCCGCGTCACCTCTATCTCCCACTCCCACACCCTCGATAGGTTTCCCACAAGGCTATCTGCCCCCTCAGCCGTTCAAAGCTCAGGCTTTCACACCCTCTCTGCTCTGCACTTTCTTTCTCACATTGCGTCACAACCACAAATGTTAATTTATTACGATTTTATGTGACTGACCATTTAAAAAAAATACATAAATAAATAAATAAGTTCTGCATTGGAGAACACATAAATTATAATTGCAGCATTAGGTTTTACTGATGGTTTTATGAGATTTAAAAACCTCATAAAGGTATTAATATCGTTATACCTCTAGAATTAAGGTATTAATTGATATAGTACCTTAACTGATATGCGGATTATTTTTAGCATTAAAATCCACATATCACCACCGTAAGAGCTGAAACACATACAAGATGTGTGCTATTAATCATTTTACATTTCCATTGCTATTTTAAGTTTAAGCCAAATAAACATATTACTAACAGACAAAGTACACGTTAGTAGTAAATCATTTTTACAATTACCTTTTGACCATTCGGATCGGAGGGGCTGCCGCTGTGAAACAATAAGCTTATCCTGTAAAAGTAAAAAAGCAAACTACCGTAATAACGCGAAGCTTCGTCTTACAAACTGCTTTAACTGCCGTGCTTTTAGCATAACAAGCTAACTGCTACACAACAGCACTAAACAGGAAGTGAAAGCTCTAAAATAAAAGCATACACCTCAAACCGGAAGTCGAGGACTTCACCACATGCAGTGATGAACTTTTCCAGGATTAAGGTACATGGAGACATGCATTTTCAACTAAGATAAACACAGGGAAAAAATAAGAATAAGAGACTGTATAGTTGGCAAATTTACAACATCAGAAGAACAGTACTGTTCTGTTGTTTAAAGTCAGATCATTTTGTCTGACAAAGAAACCTTAAAACCTTTACTGTTTTATGTCATTGAGGATGACATAAAATATTTCATTTGTTAAAAACCAAAACACAGAGAGAGGTAATTTTTTTGACAATGTTTTTATTCTTTTTTCAAAGTCAGAAGGTTACATACATTGAAATAAAAGAAATACTTTTAGTGATAATGACTGACCTAAAAAAAGTTTTGTCTGATTTAATGCCGGGTATCTGGTGGAGTTATATATCCTGTAGATCAGTGGTCCCCAACCCTGGTTCTCAGGGACCAGGGTTTTTGATGAGTCCGGACTCCAGCACAGCTGATTCATATGATTGCATTACCTCCTTTGGATTCCTGCAATTGCTATAGAAGTCAGTTAATCACCTATTCATTTTACCCAGGTGTGCAACAGCAGCAGGGAAACACCTAAAACATGCAGGGCAGTGGGCCCTGAGGACCAGGGTTGGATACCACTGTTGTAGATGTTTCAGTGATCAAGGACTTATCAAGTCATCAGTAAGGACTTTCCCTCTTTTTTTCTAAAAGATGCTTCACATCTCATCTCAAAGGTTTGTTTGGCTCTGAACATTAATTACACATTCAGTCTACAATTTATAAACCTGTCACTTCCAACTGGATTGAGTCTGTGACACACTGTCTGCATACCTCTGATTTGAACTGAATATTCTATATGCATGAACATGTCTGTAAAATTAGAGTAATAATTTTATCACTAAATATGTGAAAATTTTTCAAATTTTCTTAAACAATTTTGACACAATTAATTTTTTAAATTAATGAGCATCTTTGTTTACAAGTACAAAGAAAGAGAACACAATATATTATAAAGTATGCCAGGGGTGTAGCTTTCAACAGTAAATACAACATCTTTTTTGTTTTTCATTAAACCCCCCCCAAAAAGAATAGAGAGAATATATCACAGAAGTTCAGCAAAGACCATCCAGAAACAATCATATAATTTTAACTGAGTTATAACAGAAAGCGGTCATACCCACCTGTGGCCTTTAGGTGGCGATAGTCTGCCTGCTGACAGACGGCCAACAGAGGAAGAGCCGCTGTGGGTGCAGTTCATCTTCGCGTGACGCCAAGTCGATGATAGTTCTTCATGCTAAGAAAGAGATTTAAAAGCGCATTTCTACGTACTAAACCTCAACTTGTAGTTTTCACAAAGACACTTCAACAACGTCTTCGTCAAGATGAGCTTCCTGTTGTAAGTAAAGTTGCAGTTTGCTTCCTGAGTCAGAGCGGAGCTTTGCGGTCAGGGTTAGCTGCGCTTCTGCGAAGTTCACAAGGGAAGTTAGCCGAGACCGAAAACTAGTGAGCTGCATCTCAAAACAACCACGGGTAGGTTACATGTTGAGGTGAAGTTAGCGTCGTTGAAATGACCCAAAGGTACATTTTAAAACATGTACGGTTGGACTAATTG
The DNA here is from genome assembly GCF_002775205.1 of Xiphophorus maculatus. Lineage (NCBI taxonomy): Eukaryota > Metazoa > Chordata > Actinopteri > Cyprinodontiformes > Poeciliidae > Xiphophorus > Xiphophorus maculatus. The sequence goes on from NC_036454.1 coordinate 17,167,968, forward strand.
CGTATCAAGGGAAATACCAGAGTTATGAGACAAAAAAGTAATTAGCTAAATTACTCTTAAGACCAAATATGGTCAGATTCGCTTAAAATCGCGTTTCTAATCTGTAAGGTTGTTAATAATCTGGATTTAATTATGTGCAGACTGCTTTTATTCACAACTGCTCAGCTTTAGAACTGAGGGAGTAAATAAGCCTAACCCCTAATTTCATTTTTATTTATTTCTAAGCAAGACTAAAGGTGCTCACAGTTCTGAATCAGACTTTTGTTTAACTTTAATTTCTATTTTGGGGCCTCCAAGCATCCATCATGTTAATTAATTTCCCTGTTTACAGTCACAGTGGCATACAAGTACATTTCCTGTCTGTTGCACCAGCTGGGTTAAATGTTTCACTGAAAACAAGCCACCCCAGTTTTTTTTTTAAAGTTAGAAACTAATGTGACAGTGACTAGGTGTTCACTGTAAAGACTTCTAGTTTCGATGAATTGCTTAATTCAGACGTGCTAAATCTTGAACTTTAAGACCTTGTAGAGGGCACCCTTTGAACATGCCATCTTCAAATCTAATCAAAAACATTGATATTTTAAAAAACTGAAAAGTGTTGTAAAAATAGTTTTACACTTTTTTTTTTTTTAAATGGCTTAACTGAAATGGATGAAATGCAAAGAGCTCAGAAGTCCTGCACCTCTTTTGCTTTAAGAAGCTTTTGAGATGATTGGTGGATCTGATAAGGACGACTTTGAGCTTTTACGTCTGTTAAGAGTTGGTGTGTTTGCTGTTTTTTTCTCATTTTATATGCAAATCTTTCTGGAACAAAATTGAGCCACTTTGCATGGGATTTTCTGTTCCAAATGTGTTAATCTGCTGTGTCTGCTTTAGAGACATTTTGTGCCAGATCTGACAACTGATGACTAGAAGTATTTTTCTCTAATCTATCTACCTTATAGGTAAGTTAAAGGAGATGTGGCAATAGATATCAGCAGGAAATTACCCAGTTGTCTTAGTTTGCCTTAATCTTGTGTACTTAATAAAAATCACTAAATTCACACAACGTTCACAACTAGATTAATAGAAACAACTTGTCAAAGTATTCAGAAAACAATATACAATTTAAAATATTTAAGATTCAAGCATTTGTATCACATCTCCACAATTATTTGAAAATGCCTGACTACTTGGAGAAATATAAGGATTTAAGTATGAGTTTGTGCAAAATGGGATGAGACCGAATGGCAAACTAGGAGTATGAAACGGAGAACTGATATGGAGCCCATCAAAATGCATCCTGGCTCATTTCTTTGAGGGTTTTTCCAGCTACAGCTCAAAGATTCCCAGGCAGATTTTCTCCAAGAACAAATATGAGACGTGGTGTGAACTGCAGAGCAACAGAGCTGGTTAGAAGAAGACTGCTTAATGAAATATTGAAGAGGATACGAAGTGATGTCTCAACTCCCTGGGGGCACTTGTACAACCATGACACGTTTACACACGGTTGCTTAGTTCTATGTTCTCTTGTTTGCAGTGGCAGTCGCTCATCTAAGACCTTCAAGCCGAAGAAAAACATCCCAGAAGGCTCTCACCAGTATGAGCTGCTCAAACACGCCGAGGCGACGCTGGGCAGCGGGAACCTGAGACAGGCTGTCATGCTACCAGAGGGAGAGGATCTCAATGAATGGATCGCTGTGAATAGTGAGTGAACAAATACAATGAATCAACACACCTAGTGTACAGGGAACTATTTAAATTTCTACTACGGGCCAATGTTGGGATGAATCTTTGATGACCACAGGTTTAAAATAGTGGTTTGTGTGTAAATAGTGGATGTATACAAACACACAACTAAGAAACTTAATCTTAATGTTGCAGCCAATAATTTACAAAAGTAGAAAATATTGTTTTATGTAATCAAAAGTTTGTAATTGGGTTAAAAAATGCATTCAGATTTTCTTTTTTCTTATACAGAAAAATATTTACTAGGAGGCAGATTAACAGATCTCAGATCAGCTTAAGTGCATTGCACTAAATGGGCAAATGGCACCAAGTTAGCTTTAATAAAATAGGACCAGTCAGATGTAAAATTGCAAATGTGCTCTGGAGATAATGAATAGCTTTAGTCATCCCAGGTGGAGAACAGGCAGCTTCCACTTGCATGGCTGGTAAATAAAACTGCTAAGCTGTTATGACATGAGAGCAGAAGACTGGTGATTATGGTTTATGTCCAATCTTGGGTTTTGTAGTACTTTGACATTCAAATTTAGATTTTCTTATTCAGTAGCATCAAAAATATAAATTTTATTTTCTAGCTGCCATTATTATTTATAATAAGGACAGAAATCCAGCAAAACAACGAAAATGGCTGAAGTCCATCTCTCTGCTGCTGCTGCCTGAATGAAACATCATCATTCCTGTAGAAATGGAGTTTCCATTCTAGAAGCTTGTCAGGTCTGTTTGTTCCAGGCTGCACAACATCAGGCGATGGTGTTATTGAAAAACATTGTGACATCAGCCGTGAAAAATCTAATTTTTCCTCACTCAGCTGGTTCCCATTAATCATTACAACGCTTCCAACTTTCCCTGTGGCTGTCAGCTGTGTGACAACACATTATAGCCATGAAAATGGTCAAATCTTGGTCCTTAGAATATAATTGCCAGCATGTGATGCAATCCAAACAGACTATACAAAATTAATACTGCATTGGATATATTGAAATTGCAATGACAATATATTTGCTATGTATTGGGCTCCCCTTATTTCTTCTTAGTAAATTTTGATCAAATCACAAATATTCAAAATGGCTCTCTTCTTCCTGCAGTAAAACTTTTACATCAAATTGTGAAGCTTGGTGCAACCTGATGTAGCACAAAGGTGGAGCTTCTACTGATCAGAAAAACATTTATTGTCTCTTGTCATGATGAAAATCAGCTAATTTCTTAATTCATCTTTATGCATAAATGTAATCCTGGTTGTTACTATAGTGTTGAGGTAAATCCAATTTCTTTTTTTTTTTTACTTTCTGGTAAGACCCACCATCGCCCCTGCAGCGCCATCTGTTTAATGATGAAGTAGATTAGATTTTCAAACATTTACCATGTCCAGGCTCAGTAAATCCAGTATGAAGATCCGTCTATGTACAGAAAGTGTTAGATTGCTCATCTAGCCTTCAGCTCACTGAGGTCTGAGTAGATTCATATCTTTGTAATTGCTATGGTGGCGTTTTCTAACTTGAATAGTTTTTTTTAACTTTGTGTAAGTAGAAATAACTTTAGGGTTTGTTTTCAAGGGTAATGCCACTCTTATTTTGAAAACTCTGGTGGGATCTGAACTTGATGATCTTCAGTGGCCAACGTCAAGCCTCAGACTGTGGCTGCTCTGAGCTAAGCGTTTGTGCCACCAGCCGTGAGGCAAATTAACTGCTGAGAAAAGAAAAATCTTGCACAGAAGCCATTGCGTAAAGGCTTCTATTGGCCAATACTTCATTAGTTCACTTATCCAGTTCTTTACAGTAAAGTGTTAAGAATCACTTCTCCAAAAATAAAATCACAAAACATATCTGGTTTGAGAGTCTAGATAACACATCTGGCATCAAAATGATCAAACCCTTTTATTTATCTTTCTGAATCTGTCCACTTGATTTTATCTTTGATCTTGAATTCTTTGAGGTTGGAAGCCCGGCTTCTCTTCGCTCTAATCTGCTGCTCCCCACACAGATTCGGTCAGGACTCTGGTTTGGTCACCTGAATGTACGTCCAGTCAGAAGAAATGTGTTGGTAGAATTAAAGAATTACTTTAAAGTTAAATCTGACAAAGGCTTGAACAATTCCTGGCCAAACTGTGACTTTGTCTCATTGCTCTGTAAGCAGCATTATGTAACAACGTTTTGCTGGTCAGTGGTGTAAAATTAAGTCTTCTGGTTGTACTGATTCTTCCTCTCAGCCGTTTCTAAGGAAAGAAACGGACTGTGTAGTGGTCAGTAAGTGAGCGGGAATTCACACAGATGAGGAGTGGATGGGCCTACAGAACTGGGAGGAACCTAACTCCTGTTTGTATGAATAAATGACCTGTTGGCCTGTGCTTTGTTTCACAATTAAATGTTCCTGATTCACTTTAGAATCTTTATTTTTCTGAGCATGCAAGTACCTCATTCATCCCAAGAAAAATGCTAATGCATTTCATCACAGTTGATGAGGCAACCATTTCCTGTTATTAGTCATAGGCAATAAGATTTGTCATTTGCCTCACTTAGTCAAGATGTTGCACCACAAGTTTGATTGACTTTGGCTTGCATATCAATACTCCAGTTGTGTTTGTTTACGCGCGATATAATGAAAAGGATCACTTGGTAGTAAACTCGAGGTGACGCATCGGTCATTTCAGACTTATTGTAGGCTCCAAACTTACCAACACATACCTTTCTAAGATTTATTCTTGCATGTTTATTAAAGAAATCAGATTTTATGTGTGCATTTGCTTGGTTGAAATAAATCTGTTTGATAAATATTCTGATTTTTTTGTTAGTCTCGAAAGTGTTTATGAATCGTCACATCAGTTTTTTAAAAAAAAATTATGATGTAGTCATTTAAGAAAAAGTCTTTAAAATAAAAAAATATTCGCTCACAGAGATCTGTTTATTACACCTTGTTATGACATGGCCATTGTTGCCGAGATGCTATTAAACTCAAACTGAGACTAATACTAATCATTGTTAAAGTAATAACAGGTCCACCTCTGTTAAGAGGTGTTACTTGGTGCTTAATGTTTTACTGTTTTCTTCAGCCGTGGACTTCTTCAACCAGATCAACATGCTGTACGGCACCATCACAGAGTTCTGCACTGAGACCAGCTGCCCTGTGATGTCTGCAGGACCAAGGTAACAAACATTTTCAATACATGTAACCTTTTTTTTTTTTTTTTTTGACAAATTGAACAAAGTTGCACTCGGAAATATTACTAATCCTTCAATACGTAGGAAGAACCTCACATGTGGTGGTAGAAAGTGTTATTCCATCGTTTTTTGAAACATCGTTTTTTGTAGATTTTTAGTTCTCCCTTTGCATTCCTCCCTTTCTAATAATGGTGAAAAGACAATTTAATTAAAGCCTTAAATCACCTTCAGTACTTGGAAAATTAAAGGCAGCCATTATTAATTCTGTGGCCACAGTGTGTAAATAAGAGGCTGTCACAACAGACTCCATGTTGAATTTGGTCAAAGGCAGCCATGATGCACTCAGACGGAAACAAGAATCACAAATGACTTTCAATATTTGAGCTCCTAAATAAAGAACTGTTGAGACCACCAAATTTAAACCATGTGAATTTCACTCTCAGAAACTCCCTCTCTAATTTATCCCTTTTTTCTGGGTCATTATTTCATGTTGAGAAAATGGACAATGTGAAACTTTATTTTCAGCTAAAATGACAGAGGCAATTGGTTTGACTGTCACATGAGGAAAACAGGAAATGAGCTTAGTATCTAGATTTGGCACTTCCTCTATCCTCGGTCCATCCAAGACTGTGCGCCGCTTCTAATCAGGAGGAAGAGACGTGGTTTTGCTTCCTGTTGACACAGCCTCTGCCAAGAACATCATGCAAATTACCTTTTTTATTTCCTTTTGGTCATTTTATTTAATCTCACCTGCACTTGAATCAATAAATTCGTTTTTCTGTGCCTGCTGATTGCATTTTATTTTGTTTAGGTATGAGTATCATTGGGCTGATGGGACCAACATTAAGAAGCCAATCAAGTGTTCTGCACCCAAGTACATAGACTACCTGATGACCTGGGTGCAGGACCAGCTGGATGATGAGACGCTCTTTCCCTCCAAGATCGGTGAGCTTTTATTTCTAGTTTTACACAGAATTAAATGATTCTAGTCGTTTTGCACTTCCTCTTTGTAAACCTTTTTAAACTTCTTCAGCCTTAAAAGTAGACGGAGCTCAAAGTGAACGTGTAAAGGTCACAAATGCTTAAAAAATTACATTTTATTTTCATCTCCACTTCTCCTTTTTTTTCTATAATCTTTTGTGTTGCAGGAGTTCCTTTCCCCAAGAATTTCATGTCTGTGGCCAAAACCATCCTGAAGCGCCTGTTCAGGGTTTATGCTCACATCTACCATCAACATTTTGACTCTGTGATACAGCTGCAGGAGGAGGCTCACCTCAACACCTCCTTCAAGCATTTCATTTTCTTCGTCCAGGTGAGGTCATCACACTAGAATGGGGGATTTTTGTGCAAGACTGAAATATCTAAGCATAGTTCTTATGCAGACTGGAAAAGGTCAGAAATTTGATTTAAGTATTTTATGGGCCTCATTGGGATCAGGAGCAGAAACCCTGATTATCACTGAGAAAGTGATAATCATTTTGCACAATATTACACTGAATAATTAGGTTTAATGTGGAGCTCTGTAAAGTGATGACCTGATATGGCTCTGACCTCTGTAATGACCCCATCCAGTACTTCAAAAATATGACTGTTTAGAGACCATGCTGTCAAAATATTGTAGGTTTTTTAATGTCTTTGATTATGACATTAGTCATCTGTTGTGATGTTGCCATTTAAAAGGCTAATAGAAAGGTCTTTTTTTTTTTTTTTTTTTCCTTGATGCAAATTTTGTAGGTAAGATCAACAAAGCTGTGAATAAATAGGAGTGAAATCTCTAAACAATTATTTATATTGGAACTGCCCCAAATATGGAGAATTTTATAAATTACCTTAATAATGTTTCTAATAAATTTGTCTTGGCCCAAATCAATCCAGTAAATTAATAAATGAGTATTGTTTCTTTTGGGTTATTTTTCTACCATCAGTAGCATTAAATGTATCGTATGATGGTTATTAATTAAAAAAACCCAACAGTTTCTTAAAAAAAAGTAGAACTGAAAGATTAGGAACATAAATTGCTCATGCAGTTGTACTATGTTTAACCACAATGCATAAATGTTTTTATTGGGGGCTAAAATATTTTAGTGCTGATTTTGAATTTCTTGTTTGATGTAGGCCTGTCACAGAAAACAATAAATTGTATGATAAAATAAACTCAGAATTTTTATTTGCTTGATTTGTAGTTTTTCCCTTTTCTTTCTCTTTACCAAAAACTGAAGGATATTTCTTCAGTCTGGTGTTTTGGTCTCAACTATCCCTTTTTTGAAAGATAATTTTGTTTACAGAGACTTCATAATTCATTTTATTGTTTCTGTATATTGGATATTCAAAATGTCTTCCAGTTCCAGTGTTTAAATGTTCATTAGGATTAAAGTCTATTGATTTTGAGAATGATTTCTTGCATTTTAAAGCCATAATTACAATTGCATTACTTGAAAATGGTCTCAAAACAACTTTATCGCAATAAGCTCTGGGACAATTTTTGTCCAGCAAAGTTTATCGTGCCAGGCCTAGTCTGATGTTTTTTTATTCTCCTTCCTCTTGCAGGAGTTCAACCTTATTGACAGGCGGGAGCTTGCTCCTCTGCAGGACTTGATTGAGAAACTTGGATCCAAGGACAGATAGAAATTTCATCACACATTTCCTCCCTTTTTAAAAGCTGTTTTTTTTTTCCTCCTTTGCCCTTCCTCTTCTTCTACCTCTGATTTCTAGCCTCAACTTGTAAAGAACATCTGTGCCTTTACACTTAATATTTGTATTGGACATTTTCTTTTATCCCCTTCTGTTCTACACAGATTTTGAGCCTTTTTAGCCTCTGGGGCTTGTATACAATGGTGTAGTAAAGCAAAGATATTTTTCACAGGACTGTGGTTACCGACTGTAGGAGCAATCTACTGAATATTTTTAAAAATTTTTTCCATTGGACCAAGGTGAAAACAGCTGCTCGTTTTCAGGAGTTGCTGCAGAGTGTTTGGTTTGTCTAAACACTTGATTAATTTTTAACTCTGGTTTATTAGAATTGCAATGATCGACCAAATATAAAAGTTTGTTTTATGTCTTTCCTTTGTCAACAGAGGAGAGTAACAGAAGGCACAATATAGAGTAATAAACCAGGTCTTTAGTGGGCTTTTACACTTGTTACAACACAGCAAATGAAGGTAGACACATACTTGCACAGGTGTTTGTGTAAAGCTCACAGTTATTTTTAGTAACATTGCTCCTGTACAGAGCATCTTTAAGTCACAGTTTAATGTAAAGAGATGGATTATTGCAATAATGCCTTATTAAGCCCATCTTCATGCAGCTATTTTATGTTGCCTAAGCAATACAGTGTTTTCCACACTTTCTGAATACGGTGAATGTGCTGAAATTTTCACAGGTAATTTTGAACATTTTTCTTGTCAAGAGCCTATAAATCCTTGGGTCAATCTATTAATAGGAGCCTTATTGTAGAAATGATAACAGAAGATCATTGTGTGACCTTTTAGTTTGACTTGTATTTGCTGAATCCCTAACCACTTAATTTTTTTATTTTGTATATTTTTCCTTGGATCGGAAAGCTATGTAATTCTTTTTTCATCTGTATGTCAGAGATGGTTGTAGTTTTGCTGTTTTTTACTCCATTAGTCTTTGTTTCTTGTGATATTACCAGAGTTATTTGTTAGGCTTTACTCTGGCTACAGCAGCAGGTTCTGTCCATATAGCCGATGAAGCTAATTTTCATCCTGATGTCTGGTCTTCAAAATGTTAATCATGAAATTGAATTTATTACGTGGCTTCACATTTCACCCAAACTTGCATCAGTCTTGTAACTCACTATGATGAAGCTTATGAAAGCCTGTTAAAATCCCTTCAAATCTAGATTTTCCTCTTACAGGTGCAGAAATGGTGTGTCCACTCATTATTTTTCAGTGTATACTCTGCCACTATATGTTTTTGCTTCAGCTCATAATTTTATTTCTAAACTCCTGGTTACAGTTACTATGTCAGGTGTTGGAGTTGAAGGTTTTTATATTTCACAGTTTTGGTCCAATTATTGGGTGGTTGTTAGGATAAAGTGGGAGTTCTGGGGATAAATGTACCACATTCAAAAATGTACTGTAACAAATCAGTGTTTTTCTCAACAAAATTGTGCCTTACAATAAAAATGTCTCAATACAGTATTGATGGATCAAACATTCAATAAACATCTTAAAGACAATTCTGTGAGTTATTTTGTCTTGTGGAGTAGTATTTGTTTTGTGATTAATGTTAAGTAAAATAGTGTGATATTAAAAAGCCACAACATGGTGATGCCAAGGAGAGTATTAAATATGTGTGATATTCGTTTCATGAACTGTTAAGGTCTTCTTGAGGAATGCAACATTTATAGCTTGTGTATCATTTGTCTGTTTGTTGGCTCTGATGTGTAATGGCTGCAACTTAATCAAATTATAGTAATGAGGGGTAAGATTAATCTTGATGAACATTAAACCAGAAGAGTGGAAAGGGGTGTTATTTGGTTGTCTTTCTTTATTTTACCACAGCTATGTGTAAGAGTATTTTTTTACAGGGTTTTTTCTGAAATATTTATATTGTACATAGTTAAACTAAGTAGGAACGCGTATTTAGAAACAATCTGTATCACCCGACACATCTTGCGGTGCACGTTTTCGGGTTTTTTTTTTTTTACTGAACCAATCAGAACGGAGCTGAGACTGTTTCGCATTATGCTCTGCGTTTAGACTCGTAGGAAAATTGTTTAAACCTTAATTAGTTTTGGTAAGCAAAACCAAGTGTACTTTTTTTCAGTAAAGATAAATGGGATCTTTGTCTTGGTAAGATATACTCAACTGTTCACCATTGTTGTGAATAGTTAGTTTTATGGCCGCAAAGTAAGCACGCCTGAAAGACTTTACCCAGGGCAGGAATTTCCCACCTATCGGGACGGAGAATTAACAAACTGTTTCTCTAAGCTAACATCGTGAAGTAGTTTGTCATCTGGCTATTTGGTTAAATACCGTCGAAGGACCAAAGGTAAACTCGAATTAAAGCTTTAACAAAAAAATAAATCTGTGGCTAGGTTGGCTTTGTGACGCTATAAATGCCTTATAAAGGGAAGAAAATGATACTTGGGGTTAAGCTAAGTAGTTTGCTAAGTACAACTGATATTTAGAATAGAACTCTGTGAAGTCACTTGTTTACTAATGTTGACTAAGAGTATTGATATTGAAATATGGGCTATTTTTGTACTTAACATTATTAAGCTACGTAAAAACAGCGAATAAAGCGAAAGTGCTGCCGATTAGTTTCATTTCAAGATGTAAAGTTAGCTCCGTTGTTCTGATGATTCATGGAGCTAAACTAAGTTTAGTTTCATTTGTTGACTTAATCGACTAAGCAAATTCCTCACTACAGTTGACTGAGTGAACTTCAGCCACCTTAACACAGACAGATTGGTGTAATTTCTGTAATGTTTCTTTTAGGTCACAAGTGGCATCATGGCAGATGAAAACACACAGTTCTGTGGTAATTGGTGCGTATAAACTAGTTACGTCACGACTCATGTTTTTGATCGATTGTCTGAACTTAAATATTTTTGGCTTTCAGCAAGCACGACATTCCAGAGGCCAATTTTACCACTCATGAGATCCACTGTAGAAGAAACATTGGACTCTGTGACGTGTGCCAGGAGCCAGTGCCCCACTCAGAGCTTCAGGAGCACAAGATTCAAGAGCACACACAGGTATTATACCCAGCTTAATATTACTTATGTTTATAAACCATATTGTGAAAAAAACGTAAAGAGGTACCTTTCAGCGTGTTGGGTATTTTTACTGAAGTGGAATATTACAGGTTAAAATCTTGAGCACCTCCAGAAAACCACTGATCTTGGAGAATAAAAAAATGTAAAAAATTCTGATTTTTAAGTATGGACACTATTTCCATTTTGACTGAACTTTATTATGATCTTTCAAGTGAGACTTATCCCACTTGTCGCCTGTCAACAAGAAAGCAAATTACAGTCCCAAAAATATTTTGTTACTTTTATTTTGGTTTCTCCAGATTACATGCAAGTGTGGACTGAAGATTGAGAAGAATCAAAGTGAAGTTCATCAGGTATTGCCTTACTTTTCTTTACATTGCATGTTGCCAACAGAATCCTTTCTCTAAAAAAATACTTTTCGAATCAGTGTCAGAGGATTTTGCGCTGTAGGAAATTCTGACACCTATTTAGGGGTAAATTTATTTAATTTGATGTAGAGTTAGAGAAGCAGTACAACTGGTACAAAATAGTATGTAGACTTTAAATTTCTTGACTTATAATATTTAACAATCTGGATGAAGGCCACTAAATGTTCCTTATGGTTGTGTCTTGCAGAGCTCTGAGTGCTCTCAGCGGCTGGTCCCATGCCCGTACTGTGAGCTGGAGCTTGTGTTCAGCCAGTCCAAGGAGCATGAGGATTATTGTGGTGCACGCACCGAACCTTGCCCCAACTGCAAGTGCAACGTAATGCTGCGTGAAAAAGCTGTGCATCCAGTCCTATGCGGAAGCCTAACACCACCCCAAGAGAGGAACAACAACAGGATGGGCTGCGGTCAGACAGAGAATCGGTCTTCTGATGACTGGTTTGAGGCGCACTCAATCAGAAACCCCCTAAGAGCGCAGGAGGGAGCCCCTAAGAACAATAACATCAGCGCAGCGGAACGTCCTCACTTTCTTCTGCCGTTTGAGCCTTCAGTTTACAGCGGCTCAAGTGGAGATCGGGAGGCGGGAAGCTGGAAGAGTTCAACATCTCACAGTACAACATCTAACCTCTGTGAGTTGATTCTGAATTGTCTTATAGATACAGAACCCCAAGAAAGGTGATGTGGTTTCATGTAATTGAGTATTATGGTTGATATTTTCTGTAATAATTGTGTGATTGTTTGTGTTTTAAGTTCTTGGACAAGGTGATTTTCTTCATGGCGGCAGCAGCAGCGTGCGCCCTCCTGATGAGGAGTCGTCAGGCCTCGACTACGACTATATGTTGGCCCTCAGCCTCCAGAGTGATGGAGAGGCAGCAGGTGGAGGAGCAGAGGACAGCGTGTGGAGGAATATCTGGGACCACGAGGACAAGAAGACAAACTCATCAGTGAACTCATTTCCTTTGGCCCACAATAAAATCACTAACTCGCCTGAAGGGACGAGTGCAGTTCAGGGCTCCGGGTCCGCAGGTAAAATTAGGAGGATTGCATTGATTCATCTGAGTGTGCACTCGGTTTATGGTTTAACTTTGTTTTCACAGATACCATGCTGCCTTGTGAGTTTTGCGAGGAGTTGTTTCCAGAAGAGGACCTTATTCTGCATGAGGTTTGGGAATGTTTTTGAATCCATTGTGGTCTAAGTGAGGAAGTAGCAAAGCAGCACGGATGCAGTTAAGGCTCATGGTCAGGTGATCATCAGTGTGACTGTATCTATAAAAACATGAGTTATGAGGCCATTTTCAGGTAAATTGAAGTCCATGTGATTATTCCCACATGGGAAACATTTCAGAAAGTTCATATCAGAGGAAACTCCAGCTGTCAAGCAGGAAGGTGGAGGGTTCATGGGTTGACTTGCTTTGCAGCTTTATAACCTCGGCAAGCCAAAGTATTCTAGAGTCAGATGTGAGACCATCTGTCTGACAGGAACAGCTCGGTCCAAACAGAAACATGAAAGTAACAAGCAATATTTTACGTGGGCTGGGCTTATTTTTTTCCTCACAGACTCCTAAAAGTCATACAGAAAACAACTTTTACTACTAGTAAATGATCATGAGGCGTACTTAATTCTTCCATGTTTAGCAGCATGGAACATGTTGTGTGTATGCTTGAGATTAGAGTTAAATGATCTTAGACCCGATCACTCCCTTTATGTCCTGATATGTAAAATTGTAGAGCTGGAAGAGGGTGTGCTTTCCTTTTACAATGGCTGCATGTTTCGCACAGAAAGCTGAATAAAAAGCTTGTCTATTTGGATCTATGATTTCTAATGAAATGACATAATTACATAATAGTTCAGAAATGAATTCATTCAGTTCCCTTCAATGACACAAACTGGCTTTCCATGGTGAGTTTTGACTGTTGTCAGGTAATTAATTAATTCCTTTTAATTAGTAAATCAATGCTAAATATATTTTATTTAGACCTCAAAGACACCTCTGTACTTTTCTTTGTTTCAGTTCAGTTCCAGTTAGCCCAGCCCTTTACGATGCAGATTTTATCTGCATCTTTAAGTAATGTGACGTCTAAAACACGTTTAACAAAGATTTTAATCTTTGTTTTTTTTTCTTTGTGTCAGACCGGATGCAGTCCCGCCTCTGCGTTTGCATCTTTTAGCAAGAAACCGTCTTCACCTCCTAAAGATGACAGGATGGGCAGGAAGGCTTCATCAGGGCTGATGCAGAGCTTTCCAAACACTCTTGCTTCCAACATTCCCACCTTCCCTCGGTCAGTCTCCCCAGCCTCTTACAGTCCTCCTGCCAGTCCACTAGAGGGCGACGTGGTTATTCCATGTGAATTCTGTGGCGTGGCTCTGGAGGAAGCTGTTCTCTTTCACCATCAGGTATTTTTCCACTTTCCTCCTTTTTTTTTTTTTAAAAATTGCTACTTCTCCTGTTTTAATTAAATGTGTGTTTTGTACAGCATAATGCATAAAACTTGGTATTTAGCCGCTGCTGGCTCTATTCTTCTATTTTTTTATTATGGTATGTATACAGTGTTTTTGTCTTGAGTGTCTCTTCCCAGACTTTACATGGTGTGATTGTTAAAAAAAAAAAATCCATTAAGGGAATTAATAAAGATTTTGTGAGCTAATCCAATTTGCTTCTCGGATTATACCTAGTCTATAACACTGAGCAAAGTAGGCAGTAAACTTTAATTTATTTCAGGTTTATTGTTATAAAACTGCATCGTTATTTTCAGCTAAACGTAAGAATCAAACACCTTCAGGACTTGTTTTATCTTGAAGAAACTTCATTAGCATAATCTGAATTTTGTGTTGTTTCTCTTCTGAAACCAAGGACAAATGTGACATGCGGACCGAGGCTGGCCACCAACTGAATAACACAGCAATCCAGAAGCCTCTGGGTCCTGCTGGAGATGCCTTTGGACAGACGTCTGCAGATTTTCAAAGAATAAAGCACCAAGGTAAAGTTGGATATTTCTTCCGGTTACTAATAAAGATTAAGACTATAATCTACTTAAAAAAAATGTTGGTGCTCTCACAGATACTTCAGTGTTATATATATTTTATTATTTCACAGTTTTAAACACACTTCTACCAATTGTGAGAATAAATGTGGATGGTCCTGTAGATGCATTTCTGGATGCTGTCTTTTGTTTTTACACACTCATGACCTTTGCTCCTGTATACATCTGACTTTTCGGATGAAGACTTTTGGGACACAAAACCTGGACAAACGTCTGGAGGATGGGAAATGAGGACGTCCAGCCGTGACGTCAGGGAACCAGAGGATGCTCATTTCTTTCACTGTGGCTCTGACACGCCCGGTTCTGCTTCAATACAGGGGTAAAAACAATAATACAATATAAGTGAAATATGTTTTTCATTTAATTTAGAAATATTTAAGCAAGAGTTAAATGCATAATAATTTGTACTTCTTTTTGGTAAATGTATCCATCAGATTTTATATGCCAGAAAACAAAGAAGGGACGGACAACAGAGCTAAGGTATGTTTTACTTTTATTTTCTCAAACTCTGTGGTGTTTATTCTGCCTTTGTTTAATCCTACTGTTAAATGACTTCAAATGTTGGAGTATTGACAATATCCATATAAAATATTTGGTTAAAAGTTTAAACCAAAGAGGTTCTTATTTCTAAATGTTTTTTTCTGTCACCGTACATTTAAATAAACTCTTGACACACAAAGAGTTATTGCCTTTGAATGAAGGCAATAAGTTGTTAGTAAAAACAGCTGAAACCTTTCAGTTTCAAGTCTCAACAAGTGATTAGTGTTTATAGTTATTTATGCTTTAAAACTCAACAGCATTTCATAAAGGTGAGGAAATGCGACAGGAAGAGACCAGCGAGGTGGAGCTCCATATTTGGAGGCATTTGATTACAAACCTCCTCAGAGTAAATTAGCTCCTTAAACGTCTTCACCGAGAGTCCGTCAGTCTGAGCTAAACTCTTCCAAATTTCACCTCACAACAGTGAGAAAGACAAAGTCTTATGTGATCTATTCCAGGAAGTGGAGCTTCTCCCAAACTGTTTCCTTTCCTTCAAAACTCTCTACTGCAGATTTTCTCCTTATTTTATTTCTGTGGCAATGATTTGAGTCAGGAAGCTTCTTTTCCTCCACATCCATAAGGCTGCAAACGTAAATGTCTCCAGTCATCAATGAGTCACATGATGAAACATGTATCAACATCCGCTGGGCGTTACATTGTTCTGAAGCAAGTTTAGACTCTGAGTAATTACTCAGTATAGTACATCCCAGACATTTTCTCGTCCAGTATGAAATATTCACTGCATGACTGTTCGATGATATCACAATGTTTTCTCCAAAATATAATGTAAAAATCCTCTAATCCCTTCTTTCATAAAACAGAAAAGCAACAGTTGTTCGTACTACTGCAAACATAACTAACATGTTGACTATTAAAGGTACAATAATACTATGAAAAATATAAAGTCTTTAGTTGTGGGTGTCAGACGTGCTTATTGTGCAGAATATTTGACCTTTTCACCTCCGTTTGAAAACGACATGATGACGGTTCTTTCATTCCGACGCCGTGACTGTTCATGTTTTTCACAACTGTAATATTCCTAAGAAGTTTTATGTGATCGGACTAGAAGCCTTTAAAAACAAATATTCTGTTAGAAGCAATAAATAAATCTGCAGGAATCAGATTTCTCATGCTTCAGTATTTCCTGGCGTGTGTGTTTTGTTTTTGTTGTTTGTTTTGGTCTGTAAAAGTATTTTTAGCTGTACTGCTGTCTCTTTCTAGCCACCCAAGAAGCAGAATGAGGAGCAGTAGGAAGGATGTGAGATGGAGCGTCTGGATAAAAAAAAAAAAAAGGACTGCACCTCCTCCTCTGCTTCACCCGTTTTTGCACACATTTAAACAATAAAGGTATAACAACCCAAGTGCCTTTGAAAACCTAAGTATCTTACAGTTTATACTCTATTCATTTTTACAAACGTCTGAGTTGATTTAATTCTCGCATTTTCTGCTTAATTTTGTGTTTTGTGGTCAAGCCTGATGAATTGAGAAATGCATTTTATTAACATTGTATTAGTGCTTTTATTGCCTGGTTCATTTAAAACAGACCCAGTTGAAGTTAATCTGCACCTTGTTTCTGCTGCCGGAGACATCTTTGTTTTTATCCTTGTGTGTCATCTGCTTTTTGTTTCTGTATTCATCTATTTAACAAAAAAAAAAAAGGATGGACTTTTTAAAAAGACAATGTTGGGAACAGATTAAATTTGTTAGAATATGTTTCTCTGACCAAGAAAGTAGACATTTCTAAGCATTATTCTCACTTTATACTGTTTAACACGCGTCTTTTGTAGTTTTCTGTAACTAAGCAATGATTTTTTTTTTTTAATTCTAACTTACAGTCGTGTTTTATTATACTGAGATAGCTTCAAAAGCTATGATGTTTTTGTGACTTTAACACAATAGAAATATGTATTAGGAAGCCAGAAAGGTTTAGTTAGTAGAGCTGCTGCAATCCATGACAACACCTTTCATTGCGGATTTAATGCACACAGCTGAATATTCCTGTTAAAAATGATGTAATACTCTTTGTCTTGTGCTGTGATTAAATATTTCAATAGGGATAATGATGGTTTTATCACTTTCTCAACATCTTGGTGATTTGATTTCATACATTTCAGAACCTTGTTGTTGTCATATATGAAGTTTCGTGAGCGATGGGCAACACAATACCTTTTTGATTCAGATTTTTTTAATACAGTTTGTGTGAAGGTGATTCTGCAGGTTAGAATCACCTTCTGCAGGTAAAATAATTTACCTTCATTTACAATTAAGGTAAATTAGGAGCACATCAATTTCAAGTTTTATTCTCTCTTTAAGAGAGAATAAAACTTTTTGTTTAAATTTGTTTAAACAAATTTATAGACGTCAATTTATTTGTTTAAATTGACGTCTTTAAGAATAACACAATGCTTACATACAGCAAACTGGGCCGAGATCCTCAGTCTTTCTGCACAAAGTGAACATATGCACACACATTAGATAACTTCCATATATTGAATTTTTTATTGTTTAAAAAATATTTTAGAGGAACAAAATAAGTAATATTTCTTCATCTATTTGAAAGAAATTACTTGATAATTACTGTAACCAAATTACTTTCTGTTTTATGTTAGTGGAAAAGGCTATATGTTATATGACCAAATATAATCTTTGGTCCTAAAAAATGTGAAATAGTTCTTTATTTTAGTATTGAGTTTGAAAATTGGATATTAGAAGATTCTAGTGTAATTATCCAGCTGCATTTGCATTGTATAGCCATTTTGTAAGAGGAAAATAAACAGAAAACATGTTTGGCAACTCCCAAATGCACCCTCCCTTTTACCCCTGTCAGAGATGCCACCCTGGGGAGAGAGCCATAGCTGGCTGCTTGCCACTGCATGCTATCATGTTTGCACAGCCTACTCTGTATCCAAACAGTCAATGATGGTTCATTAGTTTCTGCTTTGTGAAATAGTCTTTATTTTGAAATTTTACAAATAAGATTATATAACATAATTGTAGAGTGAAAACCAGACAAGTTTTATGATTTAAAGTTTTGTTGAAATGTGTGATTGCCACAATGTGTGATTGTGTATAATATCTGAATAGTTCCTAGTAACAATAGTTCCTAGTAACAATGCTCACCACAGTTTGTTGGATAGGGATTTTGTTTGAACAGATTTTAGTAAAAAAAAAAAAATCTGGAATAGTCAGGGAGTGTAAAACTCAACAAAATAAGCATAAGTTAAATTGCAATAATAGTTTTGTGTTTTGCACCTCTTTACTTATATATCAGCTGGCTATTCTGACCAGAAACACACATTTATTTCATAGTGCTTGTTTCACATAGGAACAATTTTGGTGGCACACTGCCTCCAGCCTTCATTTATTTCCTATATAACCATTGGCCTCAATGTAAATAACCATCCAATACTAAAAAAGTCTCATAAAATGACGTTTGTATAAAGTGCTATGGTGTTTTGAGACAGGAACTGTTTTACGATGGTAAAAATATACATTTGTCTTAGTGCCGCTTTTAATCTCCAGGACCAGTTAATCTGGTTTTACACAAATTAAGTAGAGCACAGTTCTTGGAACCTCACTTCCAGAATCTTGAACTGAAGAAGCTAAGAGTGGCACTCATTGCCCCTCATACACAAACGCTGTTTCACATTTTCCCCGCATGGTGGTGCGCTTCGAATGAACGCCGGGAGGAGCCGGAGTCCGGACGGGGGCGGGGTTACAACTTTTCAGTGGGAATTCTCAGTTCAAAAAGCTGCTGCTGTCCTGTCGTCTGAGAGTCTGGTTGCTTCTGCTTTCATTGGGATCAAGAAACTCCTGCTTAAATATGATTTTAGCGAGCGGCTCCAGAGTTTTCTATTGTTAGCTGAGCCAACAACAACCTTCACCGAAGAAGTCAACAGAAGGAAAAGGAGCGTCAAGAAATAAAACGCGAATCGTGCAGGTGGTCACGTTGTGGACCGGGGATCATCTTCACAGCGAGACTCCATCCATTAATTTCTTACCTTTCAGTCTCACCTGGACTCATCGAGATGTCACTGGAGACATATTCAGCGCTGGACGAGTCTTCTCTCCGAGCTTTGGTGAGTAAAAGTCCGGAGATGCTCTAAAAGTCTGTTAAAAAAAATTAAAAAAAAGGATTTAGCACAAGCAGCATTGAGTTTTTAGATTTCCACTGGGTGCTTTCTCTAGGCTGAATTACTCTGCTTTGTGATTTAAGGTGTGTGCACACTGCAAAAATAATTTCCAAGTAGCGCAATAATACTTTTGACTTGAATTATCAGGGAGCTTCTCCTTTAATTAACACACCTGAGAGGCAGGTAGGCTACTCAGTGTTGCTGCTAATCCTCCTGCAGACTTCCTCTGTCTTCACAGCAAATTCTCAACAAAGAAAAAGTACTTTTACAAGTTTTCCTCTTATAAACCGAGGGAAAAAACTTTATCACATTTGTTTGTAATAAACAAAGCTACCAAAGCACTTCAGACATTTGTAGTTTTTAAATGAAAGAATTTACAACATTTATTTGATTTAAAAAATATGCACTGCTGATGCGAGGAAGGAAAATATCTCAAATTTACAAAGGAATATTGTTGCACTTCTTCATAATCAGCTTATCTTTATTTATGTAGTGCCAAATGACAGGAGTGTCCTCTTAAAACAGATCACCTTGAAACTGGATCAGTCTAAATAAAGACATTTAAACAGTTCAATTCATTACAATTGAGAATTCAGATCTAGTTACATAAATATTCACTAGATGGCAAATAAAAAAGTAGACAGAGATTTAACTCATGTAAAAGAAAAGAAAAGGCAAACAGCCCATTATATCAACATAAATGAACCTGATGAAGGTGTTTACTATTGTGAAACTATTAGAGATCATGTCACATGTGCAGCTATGATAAGAAGAATGTATCACATGCATTGAATGTCTGGAAGTAGTAACTATCACTGCTTCGTCATGTCCTGATTACTTCCCAAGGCGGAGGAAGGTGTAGTGTGTTCGGTGTATCATGGCACCTGACACATTTACAAGGAGACGTGTGTCATCCTGTTCAGACGTTGTTACAGCGAGTTGGTTTGAATTACACACAAACGGGGAAACTACTGCTATTTATTATCGGTTTACACTGTAAAAAGAGAAAGAGTCATTAGGAATTTGTTTAATGTCTCCTATTTATGTGCTAATTATTATATTTGCGCTTTACCAGTTTAACGATTTAACTTGACGGCATAGATTTTTCTGCCTTTCTTCTAAGGAATCTATTACCAGTATAAGGGTCTATTAATGAATGTTTAGAAAGCTGGGCTGGAAGCACAATAAAACCGACATGTTTGCTTTGGAGCCAAGCTGGGCAGAAATGTCATGTTTGGTTGACCTATTTAAAGTGCATCCACTGATCTGCTAAAGTCTGGGATGATCCGACTGTAATCTGGAGTCAGTGTCTCGCATTTTACCACAAGTCTGTTACATTTTACCCATACAGTCAGCTGGTTTGGCATTTGTGTTGACAACCAATTGACCAGATCTACTTGGTGGAATGGCCACAGTGTATCTGATTAGTTTTTTCTTAAGAAATCTCTGGGCAGTATGAGGAGGTGTACTAAAAAAAAAGTATTGCTTTAAAAACCTCAAATGTTTTATTTACCGGTAATTGTCTTTTTTCCAACCTTTAGAGTTTTCTTTTGTTAATGTTGTCCTCACATTTGACGTCAGCTGACAGAGAAAATGTAATGAGCTCGTCTTGCTTGGACAATGCATCCTGCAGGATCTTGCAGTAAACGCTGCCATTGTCCTGGGACCTGCCTCGGAATAAAATGCACATCATGCAGCTTCTTCATTTGTCTTTTCAGCTTCCCAGTGTGGAGCTGGATTGAAAATGTCCCATCTCTCTTTCCCCTCTGCTGCAGCATCTTTCCCTCAGCTTTAAGGTCACTCCGATCCCACAATTTCACTAATGATGTTCGCAGTGTCAGACTTTTCCATCCGCAGTGAACTTTTAAAACAAAACAAACCCGCAACAGAAAGTTCACAAGCAGCTGGGATGAAATATAGTTCATTTTTGGAGCTTTTTAGGAAATCTAACACCCTATTATATAGTTTTATTGGTCAGAATCTATTGTCTTATGTTTTTAGGACCCTGGTAAAAGATAATGGACATTTTGGGACTAAAGCTGGTCTGAGCTGGTTGTAAAGCCTCTGCTATTAAACTGCAGTTGGATAACGATACAAACTCCAGGCCTGTGTTGCTCTTAACGAACTTAGCAGTCAGAAGGTCATATGGCGGTCTCTTTTAGCGCTGCTAATCCCATTGCTACACCTCTATTCAAAGCCCGACCTGCCGTTTTATGTTGCTCATCTAATCCCTCGCTAACGCAACCAGAAGGAGCTTCTTTTTTTTTCTCCCCCTCCTCATTTCACTTGGCAGGAGCGATTATTTATGCATTCATGAAAATAATCAGTTCTCGAGCTGAGAAGGTATTTGTCAAGGTTCATCTTCTGATGAACAGAAGCCGCTGCCGAGGTCAGTCGGAGGATAAAGCTATCTTGAATCTAACGACTTAAACCGACGTCCCTTTGCTGGAGTTTGATGTAGTGTAGAGTTTGATGGAGTGTTTTTTTGCAGAGTGATGGTTATCAGCTGCCACAGCCCTGATTTTTGCTGCTAGGCATTAGTTTGTTGCGTGTCAGTGTGTTAAACCTGCAGGACCTGTTGCGTCCACAGGTGTCTGCTGGCTGCAGCACAGGTGCACAGCCCTACTTAGCGCAGACGTTGGCATCTTGTCAGCCGCTCTGTGATCTTCCCTCTAATTATGTCACAGAGCTGCACAGGTGGAGGCAGAAAAAGGTCCAAATGTGACATAATCATCAGCCTGAGCGCTCGGTATTGAGGTGGATTGACATAAACGCTGATTGGTTTCCGTGTTCGGCTGATTTTGCATGCTGGATGGGTCCCACGTATGATGATTTATGACTAGTCCTTCAAGGTCTTGACTGTCCTTTCTCCCTGGTGAGCCAGAGGCATTCACACATGTTTAAAATAGGCCAGATTCACTCGGTGGTCCAGTCTGGTTGATAAACGAGACCCTTGGGCCTTTAATTTATGATTTTTTTAAAAACATTTTGTGCATCGACAACAGCTCAATGGTTACAGTCTGCAAGGAAGAGCTTTCTTATTTTTGTAGGATCTTTGCGTTCTCTCCAGCTTCACCTTTAATCCCTGTTGAGACGGGACTCATCATCTGTAAGGAATAAGTTGGAAAGATGATTGCTTAACCGTCACCTGGAACCTTTTTTAAAAAAAATATAAATACTCCTTCTTCCTTCTTAAAGTAAATTAGACGTAAATTTTCCATGGAACATCAGGCACATGTTGTTTCATGCAGCAGATTTCCATTGAAGCAAACTTTCTTCCACAAAGCCTTGATAATTAATGCTCTGATAGCAATCTGTGGTTGCTGTTTATGAATATGATTGCCTTGATTGTTTTCTCTCTAGGCCTTTTTCCTATAGAAGAAGAAGAGAAAATATTTTTCTTTCTGGTTTTTATTCCAGTTGCACTTTTCTGTTTCCCCTCATGATTAATTTAACTGAAGCCTCTGGCAAAGTCATCCTGCCTGAGCCGACGCAGACGCACCAGGGGTTATCTACAGCGCTGCAGCCTGCACACTTCAGCTTCTTGTCAGTGAATTTCCAAACAAAAGACCACAGAGATAAGAAGCTGCATCCGTGTTTTGGACAAACGGAGAGCTTTAGTTTCTGGATTCTGCCATAAATATCTGCTCATATTTTGCCTCTGAAAGGAAGTGAAATAATGTTTTTACTGTAAAATAAGGCTGCTTGTTGAAAACATGAATAGTGTTTTTTTTTTTTTCATTTAACAATACTGTAAAATAGTACAGTAACAATAAGAGAAGTGGCACCGTGAGAGGTTACTGCTGCACTACTGCTAACAGTATGAGCTCATTTAAAACGATTATTGCAATTGTTTTTCTGTTGCATTGTCTTTTTGAAGTTTGGTGTCATCAAACCTTTTATATATATAGAAAATCTCAAGATTTTCCTCTCATACAAAGTCATGAACAATGCATATTTTGGAGTCTTAACCTTTTTTTATTACCTTGCCTTAATCATCCATTAGAGAATCATCACATCATCAGCTTTAAATATTGTAACTGTGCAAAAAAATGCCAAAATGTAAAATGTTAAGTTTTCATGTTCCATCATTTTTTCCCCCTATGATTTAATGTTCTGTTGATAAGAGTGCAGGAGAGTGTTTTAATATTTTCCTGTGTTTTATGGTTCCCCTCTCCTACCTGTTGCTGTGCTCTGCTGGTCATCTGGCTGCAGGAGCGACACCGACATTTCCCAGAGTTTACAGTAAAGACAGTCGTTGCTCTTTTTAAATATTTCTGGTTGCTGAAGAGTCATGATGTAAATCACCTTTTTAAACCTGCAAGGTTCTTTCCTAAGCTCCTGTTAGGCTTCAGGCTGAAGGTCTGTTACCTTAACAGAGTTCAACTCATTAACCTGCTAATATCTGCTTGTTGTGTTACAATTTTCTGGGCAATGAACACTTTAAGCTGCACTTTAAGTTTCTTTTTATTATTTTTTTTAGCAGCAATAGCAAAACATTTTGCTTTTCAGTTTTATGAAATAATTTAGATTTTATTTTTGCATTTAAAATTTTTTTGTGTGTAAATAAATGCTATATCTCTGAAACCGCAGCTTTATTAATCAATGTTTTTTCATCTAAAGATTCTTGGCCATTAAATGAATCGGCAGCAAATCGACTTTGACCAGCAAATGAACCTGAAAGCTAAACGCTGCGTCTGCTGAGGGTTTCACTCCGGCCTCTTTATGCCTGATAGTTTTTGCTGTAAACTTTACAACTTTACTGTTGTAAAGTTTTATGTAAAAGTAAATGCATTAGATATTTTTCTTTCCTTTGGCAAAAATAATAAGTATGAGTTGAGAAAATCTTAAAAAATTAGATATTATAAAACACACAAGCAGAATCTTAATTTTTGGCTGTTGTTGGAGGATTTCTGTTTCTTTGAAATGTCTACGAGAGGCTGATAATCAGCTGGACAATGTGTGTTTATGTGAAAGATTGAGCAGAGTATGTGTTTATTTTTTTAGTTTAATAACCAACCTGTGTCATATTTGGGGAAGTATAACGGTTACAACCAGCTGAAAAGCGGATGGAAGCGGCTGCTTGTGAAGTCTGAATAAATGAAAGCTGTATATTCTGGCGCTGCCTGCTGAGGGTCAAACGGTCTTTGTAAAAGCAGTCAGACTGGCTGACCCTCAGCTGCTCTGCTCTTCACGTCTGAGCAGTTAAATGATCCAGCAGAAACTGATCTGTCTGTCTTCGTCATTCTGCCAAGTGGAAAAGGTCTGGATAAAGGATTGAAGGTGTCTCTTCCGTCCTCTTGTGTCCCTGAACGCCACCAGGCGTCTCTTAGATAAACACTTTCCCCCCGAGTTTATTTCTTTAATCTTTTTACTTTGGTTTCTAACTTTAAAAACCTGTTTTGAATTCAGATGAGGTGCTAATTAAATAAGAGGAGCTTTATTGCTCTCCTGTCAGTGTTCACCAGTGAAAAGGATAGTTGAGGCCTGGAAAATCTCTAAGATTTTACAAGATAGAGTTTTCTCTCTGGGGTGGAAACAATTAACCCTAATTTGCTTTGAGATAAAATGGATACAAACATCAGTTTGATTATTTATTTGCAAAAAACTTTATTTTTGTCCTAGTTTGTGAAGGAAAATAACCGACTCCAGCATTTGGTTTTGTTATTCAGAAATGTTCTAGGTGGAATTTAAACCGTAAATATATCATGTTAGAAAATATTCTCTGTTAAACTAAAAAAAGCTAAAAGAGGAACACAACAGACAGGATGCTGTCAAAAAAAAAAGTCAAAAAGTTGGTGCTTGGAGCTTTTTCTGTGTGTCCCTCAGGAAGGAGTCGTTTCCTGAGGTCCTCCTAACATCACCAGGCGGATGTTGATGTTTAGCTTTCCAGATTGCTCCTGTTAATCTCGTGACGTTCTGGAGATTTGCACAGCAGATCTGTTTAATTGTGTTTGGCTCCATCAGTCGGGCCTGCGGCTCCGATTGTTGGCGTTGGAGCGCATGCGGTTGCAGATCCAAGCGGAGATCAAACACTTTGCATGTTTCCCACAGTCCCTCCTTTTACTTCCTGTTGGACATGTCCCTCTGTCCGTCCATGGAGGTTTTCACTCAGAGCTTCAGAAGGACCCCTGAGAAGGGTAGAGGGGAGTCGTCCTTCTCCAGCACCTGCTGCGTCTGCTGACAGGCCAACAGAATCGCAGCTTTCATGTCTTTCAGAGCGTTTTTATTTGTCATGGCTCCCTCCTGCTGAAATCTGTCATACTGTAACAGATTTTTCTGCTCATAAAACCAGGGGAGATAAAGCTGCAGATGGCTGTCGTGCTGTGATGATTTACAGTTATTTAGAGACATAAAGACAAAGACGCAGTGGAGGGGAAGGGCTCTGCTTTTTCAGGATCAAACATGTCGCTTTGGAAAAAGTTCAACTCCCAGCGGCAGGTTATTGATGGGTGGAAAATGATGCATGGTTTCATCCCCACCTCCCCCAAATTTTGCTTGTCTCCTTTGCTCAGGCACCTCTAAACAAAATTCTTCATCCTGCAGTAGTCGCCGAAATATAACATGGAGTCTGAGTCCGTGTGTAATTTAATCCCAGAATAAATTCAGCGTTTTGTCATAAAATAAAGTGAGAAAACGGCTTCATGAAGACACAGAAACAACCACGATAAAGCTGTGGATTAATTTTAGGGTTGGGTTGTAAAGCAATAGCCCGGCCTTTAAACATCCCATTGAGAGCTGATCAATCCATCATGTGGACATGGAAAGACTAAGACACTGCTGTAAGACCGCCAAAACATGGCGTCCGCCCAAACTGACAGGCTGGGAAAGAAGAGCATCAATCAGAGACCAAAACCCAAAGAGAACGGAGAAATAGTGGCAAGGCCTGAAATTTGATCTTTTCATCCAATCTGACTGATTTTGATGTTTTTTGCAAAGAGGAAGGGATGTTTATGTGTAAACATTTTAACCATGCACTTTTTTCAACGTGTTGTCCTGACACACAAAATCCAAGTAAAACGCATTCAAATTTGTTGCTGCAATGTGATAAAATGAGAGAACATTGCCAGACACTGTAGCTGGCTGCGCTCCAAGTGAAATGTATTGCTTTTCTACTATCAGTGAGTCTCTGGTTATTTATAAAATCAACACAGAGGCAGCTTCCTTGTTCTTCTGGCTGATTTAAAACCTGTCATGATTCCAGCTTCCTTGTGTGGTTCAGCTGTTTCTCTGCAGGAAGCTATAAGAGGACAAACGGTTCCTTTACAGTAAAAATGCTCCAAACATCAGAAGCCTGTTTTTGGTCGGCATATGCAGAGTCGGCTGGTTAACCTGTCAGCATGTGGACTCTGCAGTCTGAGCTCAGATCTGTCTTCAGCGCATCATTACGGCCCTATAGGACACCGATGATGATTAGCCCCCCTGTCCTTTGACCCGTAAGCATTCCTCCATGTAGCAGCTCTTTTATGTGTGCTAGCTCAACTGTAAAGGGGGACACGGTTTTCCCAGGTCTGCTCTGTGGCTCCGTCCCGCTTTATTAGAGGTGATTAAACCGGGTGTGCAGCCCAAATTTGTAGCTGATGATCTTTCTCACTTTCACAGGTTCTCCAGGTCAGACATAGGATTCTCAGTGTCTGCTGCGGTGGAGCGTGTTTCAGCCTCGGCTGTGATTAGATATTGTTGTTAATTTTTTATCCGAAACTCCCTCCTGAGGAGTCAGGTGCTCCGTGCCTTGCAGGCCTCTCACGGATCCAGATTATGTTTCCATTTTTCAACAGGCGTGCGTCAGCCAGATGCGGTATGATGAGCTACTGAGAAATGATTATACACGTGCACCTGATGCAACCTGGACTTTCTTCCTAATTAACAAGCAGTGATTTGATTTAGGGCTGATTATTTATCTTTGTGTGTGTAGCACTGCAGCGTCTCCATAGACAGCTGCTAATCTATTTCAGCTCTGCTCTGAGGAGTGTGCTGACTCTCCTTATATGGACAGTCATGAGAACACTGATCCGATCTGCTTTAGCCTTAAACCACTGTGGAGATGATTAGTTCATCCTCAAAAAACTTGTGCAACTCCTACTGTTACACATTTAAAAAAACAAAAGAAATATTTGCATTACTTGAAAGCAGAAACATCTTTGCATCTCAGCTGAAATCTTCAAGTAAAAATAAAAAAGAGGTCCTCTAGGAGTCAGAGGGTCGGAGTTCGGCCTGAGGAGGTCATGATGCTCCCAGAGAATGCCAGGCGGGCGTGTGTGGGAAGGTGAAGTCCTCCACACATCAAGCTGTGACGTTTGACCCGACCTCTGTGACCTGCAGACTGCACAGCAGGAGGGAGACAAATACTCTGGTCTGTGGGTTTCAGTTTTTGTTGACCATACGTTGAGTAGCTCTGATACTTCTGTTTCAGCTTTGCAGGAGGCCATTTCATTTATTTAGTGAAAGAAGTTAACTAAAACAACCCGGCCCTTTGTGGAAAACTAAATGGTTCTTAGCAGCAGCAGATACTTTGCGAGAAGTATTTACCATGGAAGTGGAGGAATTTTGACTTGACTTTTGGTTTGCAGTTGTTTTAATTCAGCAACAATGGAGTGCGTCCAAGCATGAAATTTCTTTTAAGGCCACGTTGCAGCAACTACATTTATGTTCACACTTTGAATAGGCCACTTCAAAACTTCTGTTTTTTTATTTTTATTTAGCCATGCACAGATGAATTCGCTTGCTGCTGCTCAGCCCACGTTTGTTTGAGCTAAAGGTCACAAACTGAGACCTCAGAGCAACCCCACACAATCACACTACCACCACCATGTTTGACTTTTTTTTGTTTCTTCCTTAATGCTGTTTTGGTTTTAACACCAGATGTAACCAGACACTTGCAACTGCAAAACCATGTATGACTTTATGTCCACTTCACAATAATGATCCAGTGCTTTGTGCTGTTTTATCACATACAAAAGTAGTTTTCCAGGGCGCTGCAGGTGTAGCTGAGTGCACTGACAGACGTTGCTTACAGTTTGACAGAGTTGTTGTACGAGGAGTGTTTTCTTTCGATTAATCAGTCTCAGGCGTTGAGAGGCTGAAGCTGCTCTCTCTGTACCTATGAATAGATGCTCTAATGACAAGAGTTAGCCAGAGCCCTGTAATTAAAACTCATCTGAACTTGTTCACTCTTTGCCATCTGCTTTCACGGCGATGCGGCTCAGCGCTCTGTTTGCACGGTTTAACCTCGGCGTGTTTTGACCACCTGAAGACTCTTCTTCACGCTCCCCCTCCCTGCTGCTTCTGATGAAATAAACCAACCTCTTCAGCTCAGAGTCGCATGTAAAGCTACACCAGGCTGCCGCTGTCACTGGGAGCACGCCTCCAGCTGGCTGGGATTACTGGTAACCCAGAGTGCTCTCTAATTGGCTCTGATTGATTGATTCGAGTTGCGTCACATGAATACCTCTGGAGGTCTTGAGGTTTCACTTCCCACTAGGCTGCCCTTCAGCAGGAAGTGTCTTAAAGCATGCAAGAGCCTGCTTGTGAAATATTGTTTGTCTCTCACTTTTGCGTCAGTGTTACACCTCATTAATAATTTTGTGTGTGTGTGTGAAGTGCTTTGTGAACGTATTCATACCACTTAACACATTTGGTCACGTTACAGCCACAAACCTGAGTTTATGAGAGATCAACAAAAATCAGTGTCTGATTGTTAAGCAGAAGGAAAAGAATAAATGGTGCTACTTAAATGTTTTACAAATAAAAATCTGAAAATTGTTGAGCATATTAGTAATCATCGATACTTGGTTTGTAGAAGCACCTTTCCCTGCAGCTGCATCCTTTTGGGGTTTGTCTTTTCCAGCTTTCCAGATGTAGAAACTGAAATTGTTGTTAATTTTGTCAGTCAGATTGGATCAAGAGCTTCTGAGAGTATCAGTCATGGCCTCAGACTCTCAATAGGACTTGGACCATCCTAATGCCTGGATATGCTCTGATCTAAAGCCTTCCATTGTGCATCTGGCTGCATGTTGGAGGCTCATTTTCCACTCTATGTTCAAGCCCTTTGTAGCTTCATAACACACTTTCTTCGAATATCGGCCTTTATTTATCTCCGTCCATGATTTATTAGTTCTGAGCATTTTCTGATTTGGGTTGGTGAGTTCAGGATGATCTGTAGTGTTCATTTTCCATCCCATATAGAAATTTGCATCTGAGGCAAAACTTTAACACTGGTCTCATCTGACCAGAGCTCCTCCTTCCACATGATGTTTGCTGTGTCCCCTGCATCGCCTTTAAACGAAAAGAGCTCAGTGAGACAATTAAAGCTTCTCATAGTTTTATTGTGTAACCCTGCTTAATTTTCAAAACTTTCTCCCTGACTTTCGGTATAAGAGGTATGACTGTATTTACAGTCATGTGTCTGTTTGAGTCAGAGAAGCTGACAGATTCGTTTTCGTTTCGGTCTTTAGTCGCCACCTGATCCGTTCTGTTTCTTTGAACACAATGTACCAGGTGGAGATCCCCGCCGCGTCTAACAGGTGTGACTTCAGGTGTGAGGAGATGAGTGTTGCGCTCCAGACGGTATGATGACTGTCCTCCGGACATTGTTAAAGTTGCTGACAGCTCGGCGACGTCTCAACGACTGCTCCTCCCTCTTGAAAAGACGTATTGATGTTTGATTTTTGTTTGACTCACTCATCTGCGAGCAGGTGTGCTGTCTGAAAGCTCTGTGATTCTTCGACTGAGCACCACAAACCAACATCGGGGACAGCGACTTCAAAACGTACTCTTTTACTTGTTTGATTCCAACAAGTTTTTCATAAATCTTTGAAAACAAAAATCTAAGAATTGTGTTGCACAGTTCTTTCTTCTATCTAGACCCTTTCAATCTGAAACCTCTACATCAAATTGAATGCAAACTATTAGTCTCTAGGAATTTACTGAATTAGATTTTTGACTCTTATTTTGCAAACAGCAGGGGGTTTCTGGAAAGTTTTCTATCTGGGTCATGATGTTATTTCGACATACGATGACAGTTTCTAAGTTTCCGTTTGAAAGTTGCCGTTTGGGACAGCCGCTGGTTAAAGGTGGTGTTTGTAATGTTCCCTTTCTTTCCTTTTCAGCTTTCCCTGAGGTCATGGTCATCTGGCGATTTTTGTCAAATGGACTCTGTGTCTGCAGCAGCACATGTTTCCGTCTCGCTCCCTCTTTAACGGTTATTCTGTTTAAGTTGGCCGGCGTCCAGCTTCAAGGTGTGTTCTGTTTGTCTGGGTTGCTCCATATTAGTTTCCTGAGCAGTGTTATTGGTTGACTTTTATTTTCCTCTTTTCTTTCTGACTCTGCACCAGTTTGAATTCAGCATTTATGTGTTTCGACCAATCCGAACAGAAAAACATCTCCGCGTCTCTCTGGTTGGTTCATTTAAACCTTTGAGGGAAAGGTCATAGGCTGACGTTTGAGATAAAGAGCGGGTCAAGTTGAAGTGCTGACGTGACCGGTAATCGTTTTTTACCTCTTATCACATCTTGACTCTTGTGCTTAGCTTTGAAAACATTAACAGATGGTTTGTGCTCCCAGTTCAGGAGCGCTGGTTCATTTTCTTTGTTGTGACTGTAGTGAGGATTAATCTGCGTCAAATTATGTTGATTGTAATAAATCACTTTCATAATCTATCAAAATCAGTCTGAGGAGAAGATTCTTTTCCTTTCCAGTTAGACTTTTAAACAGTAAAAGTAGCATAAGATCATCTCTGAACGTAATTTGTGATTCTGAATTTAATTAAAAGAATGAAATTTCATACGTGATTTGAAAATAAAATGACAAGAATGAGATTATCAAGATAAAGGATTGAGAGATGGTAATCAATAAAGTTAACAATCAAGTTCTTTAACTAAAAAATACAAAACGGACAAAGAACAAATACTCAAAGCTTCAGTCACTAAAACTGGCTAAAGGAGCTTTTTGGTTTCCAAAACGAAATTTGTATTTTATGACCTTTTTCTGCATTGTAACAATAAAACAATAACCTAAGATGTAGACAATATTAGGCTAAAGTTTTGAGTTGACCCGTCAACAGATTTTGCTGGATGACAAATTGCCCTAAAAGTCATTATGATAAACAATAATATTGTTGTTTTGAAACCATTTTAAAGTAATGGTGATGTCATTTGCAAGTACACCCTATTGGAGAATAATTAATTTTAATTTTTAACACTAGAACTGGACGATATTTAAAATATCCAAAATAAATAAACAGAACAATTGAAACAACAAATAAAATTAACTCCTTCAATAAAGAGGCTAATTGAAACCAAACAAGCAGTCTGAATGATATTTGTCATCCAGTGTCTGGACTGGATGACAGAGAGAGTGAGAGGAAAACAATCATGCAGAATTATTGAGCTCGTTTTAATTTGTCATGCAGTTAATTGATTTATTGCTTACCATGACGAGCTTTGTTTCGAGGCCACATTTCTGATCTGTCAACTTTCCCAGCAGCTGACAGCAGCTCCAGTGAACAGACTGTGATTTAGGAGTAACTGCAGGGAAATCGGAGGCGGCTTGTCTTTTGGATTTATGATGAAAATATTTTGTGAAGGCCAGTGTTTCCCATGTTGACATGTGTAGTGATGTATTGTAGTGTGTGTGTGTAAGTGGTACACCAGGGGTGTCAAACTCATTCTCGGCCATATCAGAATGAACAAACTACTAAAATATTAATAAATAGCTCTCTGCATTTGACGAGTCTTGAAATTAAATGTTGAACATTGATATAATTTGGCAGAATTCAGAAAGAACTGCTTTGATTTGATTGATAAAATAATATTTAAGCACACAGTTATCTTGAAAGTTCACTAGAGTCTAGAGGGCCTTATAAAAACTCATGGCGGGCTGGATCTGGCCCCCGGACCTTACGTTCGACACGTGTGGCACACAGGGGAAACAAAGGAGATTTTTGTGAAACATCAAGTCCTCCCACTCTTTGAAGGAAGTGTGAATAGTGCATGTGTATCGGAGTCGGGATGAGGAGTTTTTCCCCACTTCTCTGAATATAAATATTTTTTGTCGTCATTGCTGCAATATTTAAGACACGTGTGTCAATTATTTCACAGTTCTGTTCACATATCAGGATGTTCCAACAATATGAGAAAAGATCTCCTGTTGTAATCAGTGTACAGTCCACAGATGTGCAGCAGAAGGATGCTGTCACACTAAATGAAAATCCAACAGCATAATTAAAGTTAACATCCAAGATGTACGCTTTGTTACACTCAGATTTACGTCCAGTCCTGATCTACCCAGGACAGAATTGCTGCCTGTTATCGTGAGGTTTGGTGTAGAAGCCTGAAGTTGAGGCAGTTTTTATATCCTAGTGATGAAAAATGAATTGGTCTGCTCTAAAACTTGGCAGCCATTGCACAAACTATTTAATCCCATCATGACATTTACTCAGCAGCGATCTGGACAGCGTGGTAACAGACGGCTCCCTCAGTGTTTGGTTAGTGTGTGAGTGTCTGCCTGTGTGGGCATGTGAAACAGACGCTCCCTGCGTCTTTTTGTTCTGTCTGATTATTTTCCCTTCTTCCTTATCAAGCATTGTTATTTCTAGTTTCTCATATCATCTCGCTGCTGGACTGGAACCAAAAAAACCAGTTTCTGACTGCTACAGTACTTCTCATTACCGCCTTTTTTTTTTTTCTTGTGAGTCAGCAGGAATGTGAGGAATGACCTGCACGTTTCCCACCCAGCTTTCATTTGCCCATTTTTAGGCATGCCCAAGTGCTTCCTCCCCTTTTTTCCGTTCTTTCCCCCCACATTGTCATCCTCAAAGCTCTTATTCCTCTGTTTCCTTCTTTCTTCTACTCTCCAGCCGTCTTTTTCGTCCGCTCAGCACTTTAAATTTCCACAAATTACAGTATATAAAGAAGGCTTCTCTGAGCCAGTGCATATTTTGTCAAACCGCAGCGAGACCTCAAAACTGCCGGCCATCTTCATCACTGAGACGACCCTCTTCCTCCTCCTCTTCTTCTTCTTCTTCTTCTGTCTTTGGGCCTGGCCGGGGGCATGCCGGCTCTCGTTTCAGCGGATCAGCATGTTGAGCTGAGCTCAACAACCGCAGCCTTTAGTAACTCTGGGCAAACAAAGGTTTCTGTCCTAACTTGGTCCATTGGGTGCTTTTTTTTTTTTTTTTTTTTTTTTTTTAAAGTGATCGCAGGTTTTATAAAAAAAAAAAAAACATGCCAAGGAGCTCCTCAGCTCTGCATGTGCAGACAGGTTCCTGCTGCAGACCCACAGAGGGAGCCCCCTCCACACCAAACTCTTTGCTTCTTTCTTGATAAGATGAAAGCATCCAGCTTGTCGAGGGGCGGTGCAGCTGTCCTCGGGTGTGCTTTTATAAACTCCTTAATTACCCCTCTTCTGTTTGAAAAGGAGACATTTTCACTAATACGCACTCACAGTGATGAAATGACTCGCAGAGTGTCACACAGCTGAATCTGTGGGGTCTGCCGACGGCATTGGAGAGGGAAACACCTGGATGACAGGTTGACCTGCGGAGCCGAACGCTCTTGTGTTTGTAAAGCTGAGGCACAGCTGTCGATGGTTCTGTTTCTCATCCTCGGCTCCCTCCCCACGTCGACCTGTCTCGTCTCATTAGTGGAGTCAGAACTCGACTCTGGCCCTTTAACTTTACCCCCACACATCAGATATAAGTCTGGGTTCATTCAGGGCGTCACGCCTCCAGCCTAGAATCTGATCTGGTTAAAAGTCTGAAAGGTGCTCATAGTTTGAAAGCTAAAAAATAATTACATACAGAGAGACTCGCAGTAAAGTCCTGCAAGTTAAGGCTGAAATTGCACATAGCTGCTAGCTCTGCTGGTATCACATTTACCACCCTGTAACTACAGTCACTGCCCAGCAAAACTCCAGGATTTTGACTTTTTCTTTTTTGCAATCAAAAGCGCAGATTTTGTTGTGCTACTTCAGAAATATTTGCAAGAAATTTTTTTAATACTTAAAATTACATTCCATTTAAAGTTATATCAGAAATCGATGACTGACACTTTTTGCAAGGCACTGAAATTGTGCTCAGTCACGTCTTCATGTCTAGCAAAAACTCGTAATTAAGTCATGCAAATATGCAGCACAAGTGAAAAGTCATCTCTTTTTGCAAGTCAAATATTTGCCATCTCTGTCGGCACCGTTTTGCTCTGGGATCCGTTGTCATGCTCGTCGTCTTCTTGCAGCTGGACAGAACCCTGGATCTGGACGAGAGACGCCTCATCCGTTCAGCCATCCGGGAGCTGAGGAGGAGGGAGATCGAGGACATGGAGGCCGCTCTGGCGAGCAAGAGATTCAGACCAACGCACCTGAATCAGCAGGAGGACAAGGAGAACCAGCACAGGTGAGTTCCCACTCCCACTCATCCCAAATGAGAAATACCTCAAACCAGGTGAAACCGAAGATTATAAAACCAGATGTGGAACTCCTCGACCATTAGGGAAAAAACTCACAAGAGACGGAAAACTGCAGCTGTAGTAAATTTTTCCTTTTTCCACTTTTTAGTGCTCACATATGAGGTCCCTGCTTACAGTTCCATTAATTTCCCTTTTTTGACCAACTCAGTGTTTTTCCAGAGCATAAGTGAACTGATCCCAGCAGCTGTCACGCTGCAGAGGAATGTAGATGAACCGATAAGTCAGCAGTAACACTTCTCTACCTCTTCATCTTCTCTGTAAACATGTTTCTGCCCGTCAAATCCAACAACAAACAGGCCAGAGGTTTTCCATCACATTTCTGCATGACTGTGGTTATTTGTTTTCTTAAAATGTATACTAATTTTAAATAAAAAAATAACACTGCTGCTGTAAATTTATTTGCAGTGATAACATCTTTTTAAGTCTCTTAATACTTAAATGTGGTGTGCTTTTTTATTTTTTATTTTACTTTGATCGTGTCCGTTTGTGTGTTGATGGCAATGCAAAAAAAAAAAAGTGAAATAAATGTATTTGTCAAGCAAAACTTTGAAATGCTTTTATTCCATGTTCTTCTTTGCTCTTTATCTTTTAACAACACAAAACATTGAAAGTCAGTTGCAGATTAATTAATTGTGCATGTCTAGTTTGGCTGGTTGAAATCGTTGAATCCTGAGTGAGTTTAAGGTCAAGGCTGCATTATTGTCGCAGCATGTGGTTTGGACCAAGAAACACTTTAACACTATTTGATGTCAGGCGTAGACTGAGCACTCTACAGTGTCGGGTTTTTTTATCCCCCTTTTCCGTCACTAAATCCTCTTAACAGAGGTAATCATTCCCATTCACGTCGGCACTCAGAGGATTCGAGTTGCAAAAATAACAGAGGTGCCTCGCAGAGGCTGCTGGAGAAATCCTACCTGCTGTCGCACACCCCTTCACGTGGGCTCACAAAAAAATAAAATAAAAAAATAACAGCTATTCTCGCACCTCTCGTATGTGGAATGTGAAATATTTAAACTCCAGCAAGCAGCACATTATTCAATAGCTGGGAATGGTGGGGGGAAAATGAGGAT
This sequence comes from Xiphophorus maculatus, assembly GCF_002775205.1. Lineage (NCBI taxonomy): Eukaryota > Metazoa > Chordata > Actinopteri > Cyprinodontiformes > Poeciliidae > Xiphophorus > Xiphophorus maculatus. The sequence continues at coordinate 17,203,265 of NC_036454.1, forward strand.
AATGAGGGAAGAGAGAACTGAGTCAGAAAGAAGTGGAGTAGTCTGAGGCCAGCAGACGACTGCACACAGTTTGGGTTGTTGCTCGTTATGTCCACGCTTTGCATTTCTGAGTTTATTTCTTCAGGCTGTAAAAACTGTGTGCTGTCCTTTAATAATAAATTAACTGCTTTATTATTTTTTTTCTCAGATCAGAATCCAGCAACGACTTGGACGTTCTTTCACAAAAGCTTCAGTCGATCCAGGACGTTGACGAGCTCACAAAAATGGTGACATTTACAAATCAGTCTGTCTTGTTGATTCTGATGTTGTTGCTATATTTTGGTGTCATGGATCCACTAAGCATTTATTGTCCTGCAGCTTCGTGCTGCAGCCGAGTACGAGGAGAGGAAGATGATCCGAGCAGCGATCCGACGGGTCAGGGATGAGCAACTGCAAGGTGAGCCGAGATATGATCGTCTGGGAAACATTTTCCAATGAAGGTTAATTCTTGGGACCCGTTTATGGATTAAAAGCAGCGATGGACTGGAAAGACCTGGAATGAAAGTATTTTCCACAGCTCGATAAGTATAGGAAGAGATTAGAGCATGGAAACGAGTATGTGTGTGTGTATATATATATATATATATATATATATATTATTTTTTTTTTTTTAAAACTTCATTCCTGATTCCATTTTTTAACTTTTGTTCCCCGTCCGTCCATTGTTTAGTTTTGTCTATCCATCTAAATCCATTTCTCTGTCCATCCATCCTCCTTTCATCCATCTCTCCAGCAGTCTTCTGAACTGATGAAAGATGGATAGAACCGTTTGCAGCTTCAATATTTAAAGTGGGATTGTTGTAGTAATATCAACAATAGATTAATTGTAAACATTTTGTATTTGTACTTCAGAAATTGGTTAAAAAGGTTCTGGGAAACCTTTTTATCCTGGACAAAAGGTCCTGGAGAAGCCTGGAATTTTGACATTGAACGGTGTACAAAACCTACATGAACAATTAAACTTTTTTCTTAGTTTTAAAAAAAAAATCAAAGTTGAAATGTTAAATCCCATTGGAAAATATAAATGAACTAGTCTGTGCATCATCATTTTTGTTGCCTAACAAGGAGTTGAGCGATGACAGAGTTTGGCCTGATGAGGGCGTTAACCTAAAGGTAAAACTCTTCTCACCCCCCTGCTAGATTAAACACAAGGAAAAGATATCATTGTTCTACATAAACATGTAAATGATTCAGATCCGTCTGCTGTATGATTCCTGGTAGAACAATTCCTCTCATTGCTTAGAGCTGTCGGGCCTCGCTCTGCCTTAACCCTTGAGCAAACTTTAAGAACAATGAAAACAAAGCAGCTCCCACCTTGTCAGGTCATGTCAGAATGACTTATCTCATCAGTGTCGAAGTCAGATTACACGCATTCTCACGTGTTTCTTTTGAATTGTCTGAGTTCTACCGTTGTGTGTTTCCAGAGTCTGTGGAGAAAAGCAAAGTTTCCGTCTGCCGCCTGGAGCCGGAAAGCGCTGCGCCCCAGAGCATTGTGGGAGCTGCGGTGAGTACATGCTAATGAAGCAATCAGGGTTTAATTGAGAAAGACATCCCGGCGCATCTGTTGGGTAAGATATGGAGGATCCATTGTCAGCCTCCAGTGACTGAAATGATCTGAGCGTGGACCAGTGTGCGGAGGCAGAGTTTGTTTTGCATGACAACCGTGACCACTGAGGGTTTTTCTTTTTCTTTTCTGCGGACCCAGTGAAGAATGCAGCAATGAACAACAAGAAGGGGCATTGTCACTTGAGTTACGGCTGCGGCCACAGCAGGCGCGTGCACAAACACTCAGAAAACACATGGCTCAGCCGCCACGGACTCAGGAATGTGTTTTGTTTTCAAAAAATCCTCCTAGCAAGATCTGGCTGAGGTTGAAGAGGAGGATGCAGTTCGCCTTGACTTTGCTGTTTACTCCAGGCCATACATTTTTCTCTAGCAGTCAGCAGCTTCCTTGTTTTTAACTGTGCAGCCATTCATAACCTCAAAGTAAAATCTTGCACCTGTTTGAATTCTCCTTTAGAGGATTTCTTCAGATTTCTCTCACTGTAATGACAAAGCTTTGAAACGTGAAGACCTGAGGCTCTTACAAGGGTCTAGATTTTATCTTGACTGCTGATCCTGATAAAAGCTCTGTGGAGGAAAGTTGCATTTTATCATATACACACATTTCAGGCAGAACTAAGGCTTTCAATGAGGCAAAGTGACTGCTTGCACAGAACCCTTCATTCAAAAGGCCATTCTAAGCCCTTTGTGGAAAACAAAATGAACTGGAGTAAAAGAAAATCTCATAAATGAATTAAAATGAAAATAAACAAACAGATGTCGATGTAAGATGAGTAATTTGCTGAAACATGAGAAAAAAGTAACTGATAAAATAATCTTTGACCTTTTTTGTAGGAGAGTTGTGGTTAACAGGAATGTTTTCAGTCCTGATGGTTTCTGTAGATCTCAGGGAGTTTTATTTTTTCCAGAGCAAAAAGATTAGAAACTTAAAACTGAAAACCAGGTTCATACTTGATCTACAACGTATTGCCTTGTAGTCAATATCACGACTTTAAACTCATGTATTTATCATAGAGACAGCTGAGTAATTTTAAGGAATGATGGGACCCATTTTTCTGGTATTGGTCAGGACTTTTGCAGAAGTATTTTTGGATGTCCGGCAGCTTCCAGAAGGACCCCATTACAAATGTCTAACTGGAAATGAACAGAAGAACCAGTTTGTCATGTATTGACTGGAAGCCATTTGTTCTGATGCTACATTTAAGAGAGTAGTTGGCTGATTTAATTATAAACGTTTATGATAAGAAATTAATTCTAGATGCACCTATTTTTCTTAAATGCTCAGGCCTCATTGCTCTCTGATTGCTGATGTCGGGGCTCGTCCCTTTGGGACTATGTATGTAAAGGTATATAATTAGTGGAATATTTAAGAATAATATTATAGTTGTATGATTACCTGATGTCGTGTTCTGCCCTAGTCCTCATTAACAGCTTTGATTGCTGCAATTTTCAGGACTTGAGGTAAAAATATGTTCTGCATCGACGCGTTAGCAAAGTTCTGTTAGTTCGTTTTAAAATGGGCACCACAGTGATGCACTAAAATGCTTCACTGCATTGTTTTCTGCAGCCAGTCCGTGTCTGTGGGTCCCCCTCTCAGATAGCAGGATGTCAGAGCTAACAGGATGCGCTAACGTCTAATTCTTGTACCTTACTTCCTGTCGGACAGCTGAACGGAGGCGCCGGTGACAAGTTGAGTCGGTTGTAGAGATGAATAAGTGGAATGTGTTTTTTTTTGTTTTGTTTTGTTTTTTTACTTTGGTCTGGGAGAAGACGAGGCCTCCAGCTGTGACCTAGCAGTTTAGTCTTCACCAGAGTGAGGATGTGGCCAAAAACAACTCCAGCCAGCAGCAGCTGGGCTCCTCCACTCACATCACAGCCGCCAATCTCTTTGAGCTCTTCGCAATTGTGTCGTGGAAGATGGTGGTCCAAGATACGCCCCAGCGGTAGACGGTCGCACGCAATCAGAGGCAGCGTGATGGCTGCCTCTGATCTGGGCTCTCACTTTACTACCAGAGGAAAGTTGCTTTTAAATCTCTAGTTTACCACCATTCATTTGTTACTTAGTTGGTTATTGATGACATGCAAGGATAAATAAGATAAAGTCAAAGCTTCTTTTTATTTCATTAGCTTTTTAAAAAGTTGTTTGTATGGCAAAGATAATTTGGTTTAAGACTATAAAGTTTATTATGTTGTGAAATGCCACAAACATGAAGTTATCGAGGTGAAGTTGATTTCTATAAAAAATGAAGGATTATAGAAAGGAGGAGGTCAAAGCAAAGGCAGAGTGTCAGACGTTAATGTGTCAACCAGGCAGCTCTAACCTGTATGGGAGGGGTGTGTGTGTGTGTGCGTGTGTGTGTGTGTTTTAGCAGTTCTCACCTTGCAAGGCCCTTTTTTTTCTCAAAAAAACCCCGTTGTGAGGACAGTATTGAAGTGTTGCTCCAGGGTTAGGGATGTACTGGTAATGTTTAGGTTTAGGGTTAAGCTCAAGAAATGAATGAATAAAAGTGAATACAAAGTCCTTGTGAAGACAGAAAGACGTAATGTGTGCGTGTGTGTGGTGGGGGTCACTTCCCTAAGGAGACAGCTTGGGAGGGAGGGGAAGTCAAGGGAGTGGCTTGTTGGTATTGTGTGTGTTTGTGGTGGCGTGAGGGGGGGTGTGGGTGTGTGTGTGATGTGGCGGAGGGAGCAGAGCGGCAGAGTAGCGGACATCCTGACTCCAAACAGGTTACTGCTGAGAGAGACTGGAAGAGACTGGAACTGGGGCAGTAGGTCTGAGGAAAAGGAGGTAAACGTGACTCAGATTTTCTTCCAGCTGGACCGGCTCTCCAGATCAAACGCTCGTCTGACTTTCTGAACCTTTCTGGTTTCTCCTCTAAAGCCTAATCAAGAAGGGTTTCCTTAATCAGTCCGAGGCTGTTGCTATCTGATTGGACAGTGGGACGTGCCTGGCTCTGTGTTTACATTTCAGGTCGGTACATACAGATCTGTTTGGCAACAGGTTGATCTCATCACTACATCAATTATTTATGGCTTGAAAGTCATTATAGAATCAAATAATATTGAGTAGACGTTGCAGGGGGAAAATCGTTATTTATTTTTATATTTTTTTATATTTACTGTATTTCATCTGAAACTGGATGCGGTCCGCCGGCTGTTTAGGTGAGTCCAGGTAGGCAGCTGTTTGGTTCCAGACGGTCTTGCTTGTTCTTGTCTGTCCTGTAAGCATTTTTGCAAGAAGAGACCTGAAGAAACAGGAGCTTAATTCTTTGAAACCAAATCCGGCGCTTGCAATAGCGAGGGATTTAGTTGTGTTTGGAGATGAGAAGAGAAAAGAAATTTGATAAAAGGGGGAAAAAAATCTCAAAGGTAGATCATGCTGGTATGCAGAGACTCTGAGCCGAGGACTTGTGGTGGTTTCCTCAGATGATTGCCACTGTAGTGAAGTCACTGGAGCCAAGCCAAGTGTGCGGTTCGTCCGGCTGCAGTAATGGAAAGTGAGCTGCCAGGTTTCTATATTTCTCCTCCACGTGAAGACACAGAGGAGCCCTCCACTGCCATGAGCTCACTTGGGTCTAATGGAAAATTGCAGCTTCTTGCACCGGCTGCTGAAGGAGGTGTGTTTCTCTCTCTGTCGTTTTTACTATTTATTTAAAAATTTTTTGCTGACCTCAGAGGACTCTCTTGTCCCACGCCTTCCTGCGGTGACCAGAAGGGACGGTTGTTTTTCGTTTATGAGTTTGACACAAACCGACCCGGGGCCGGCTGAGACGGGGCCAGGGCGGTTTGTTGCATTGTGGGTCTGCGTCGGTGCAGCTCAGTCGGGTCCTGGCCTTTGGTGCCGGAGGGAAGCCGCTAATGACAGCATGGTGGCTGGCAACAGGTCTGCACTTTGTTTTTATTTCCACTCTATCTTTTTTCACCCTGCCTCACCGTCTGTGAGAAACCCGTTCCCTGTGGTTTTACTGGGAGCTTTGAAAAGATGTCTGTCTGACCGCTGGTTGGAGCAGGGCAGAGTTGGAGGGAGGGGGGACTCGCACTCTTTAATTGAGTTGGTGGCTCAGGGACAGTTATCTCCCTCACCTCCCGTGAGTTTTGATTGAATGCTTTATTGTGGAGAACAGTGGCCTTTGTTAGTCATCTTGAATTATGGTGAATTATTGAATGGTGTTTGTCCTCTAAACTCATCAAACACGTTAAGGGCTCATTAAGGGAGCGTTCAGCTAGATTACTGCTTCCCACTGTGGTGTCTCTGACCTTACTAGAGTCTTAGGAGGTCAACGACATAATTTGGCTCACCAGAATGAAGTCTGGGTTTTTATAGAGAAACTACTTTAGATCATCTTTTATGCACTCTTTGGTTTTCAATTTTCGGACGACTAAACTCTGATTTCCACTTGAAAACTCAAGCAAAATGTTGCACAAGTAACTTGCCTTACAAACGTATTTGCATTCCTTTTAACGCAAAGTAGAGTATAATTGTAAATTAGAAGGTTTTTCATTTTTTGCTTTGAACAAATAGTAATCCGAAGTGGTTGGCATAACTATGCACTGCATGCCTTTTACTTAGATGCCCCTAAATAAGAGTTTATGTCATCCACATTACAAAAAATTTTAAAATAATTTATTCTTACACCTCAGATATGGAGTAAAAAGTACATTTTGAGATCAGGATGCACCCAAACCTTTTTAAACTTTTTATTCATTAATTTTGTAAATTACTTAGTGTCTGCACGCCAAAGTGTGTAGTTGTGATTTAAGAGTGTAGATACAAGTGTGTATGCATGTATTTCTTGTTTGTGCAGCTGATTCTCCTGAGGAGGAGCTCGAGGTCATCGAGGTCAGACAGTCCTGTCAGTAGATTTCCTCTTCCACACCTTACCCATCTCTTTTCCATATGCTAAATCACTTCTGCCTCTCCCCAGTGGAAAGTCAGAAAGCTGCAGCATTTTGTTGCAGTCACGCTGGATGCAGTCCTGCCCTCTAATTCTAAAGTTTTTGACCATTAATTGCAGCAAAAAATATATATATTGGAAAATCTTTAAACTTATGTGGGTTTGCTTTGTGAAAGTGGTGCATGCATTAAGTTTCTGAAAAAAAAAAGAAGAGCGAAGAAGAATAATGCTTTCACAGCTGTAGTGAAGATTTTCTTTTGTTTTTTCCACAGGAGTCAGAGAGTCGCAGTGATCTCTGTGCCCCGATCCAGGAGTTACACAGCCAGCGGGCGCAACACAACAGAGAGCTGCAGAGGAAAGGTAGGGGTGCAAATTTTAATTTAATATGCTCAAAAATACTAAAACCCATTTAAAAAAAATCTTCTGTTTATTTAAAAAAGAAAACATATGAAAGTAAGATTTTATCAAAGGATTGTATTGTCTGTGGGTTTTTGTTGTCTGAATCATATTTTTGAAACAAGTAGTTTTATTTAAACCTTTAAGACTTAAGTTTGAAATCTGGGCCTGGATACGTTTGCTTATTTTAGTCGTACGCAGTTCTTTAAATGTCCTGTGAGTAAATATATTTGCCCATTTATCCATAATAACTGGAACTTTCAAATATGTAGCGAGTTATTTTTGCAATTTACCGTCTACTAAAAGAGTGATTAATTTTACCCTCTGCTACTGCGGGGGTGAAATTACCATAATAACCCGAAATTGGCTGGAAAGCGCAACGTCTCTCCTTTTAGAAACAGTTGGAGTTTTTCCCATAGTGCAAAGTGTGACGGAATTACGGAACTGCAAATTTGGCTGGATTGTTGACGACATGTTCGATCTGAAAGGATTAAAGACCCACCAGTTGGAGATTTTACCGCCAATTCTCACATCCTTTGTTTTTGAGAGCTCTGATCTACGGATTTTGAGCTGCAAGTGGCATTTAAATACCGCTGCACCATATAAGCAGAATATTTAATTGTAATGTTGCTGAAAATTGGATAAACACCAAGCATTTTAAATGTCCTTTGATTTTATTCTTTATTTTATTTGCTAGATCAATCTTTTCACTATTATAAGCGTTTCCCCAAAGCGCTGCTGCTCAGCTTAAAATGTCCTTTAGTGTTGGAGAAAGCAGCTTTTTCTCTGCGTGTTGACTGTCGCCCTTACCTCCACGCTTTCATCATATTTACATATCACACTCTGGACATCGGTGAAATACAAGAAGCGAAGTGTATAAACTGTAAACATCCACCTGAAGGTCAACTGTGGGTAAAAATCCGTTGAATCACTAAATCCACACTGACCGCCTTTGTTCCGCGTACCTATAGGAGCTTTTTCCTCTTTGCTGAAGGAGCCGTTCTTCTGCCGGTCAGGAGGTCATATTAGTTTAGGAACATTAAGCTTATTCATCCGACTTTATTAAGTGTTTAGAGTTCGTCACAGTCTGATTTTTGAAGCGTGGGTTTGTAGTAAATTTATTAAGCTGTTAATCCTCCCATCAATTGACATGAAGTGAAATGAATGCGTACTTTCAGAGAGGAATGAATGCATTTCGTTCACCCGAATCGTTGAATCTACATAGATATTAATGTAAAGAAACAATGATCTGTTTTTACAAGCAATAAAACAGTTTAAAATGTTTAGACATTTCTCTTTATTGGCCAGAGGAGATGCTTTTCATCCTCTAAGTGTATTTCTGTTGTTTATCTAAGCTTCTGCTCAGGGCGAAGGTCGTAATAAATGTCTTTCTGTGTGGTCTGGCCTGGGCGGGGCTCTCTGTCCTTCACAGTGACCAGGGCTTGGTAGTGTGGGGTTGTGGGGAGGAACATGGCGAAAACCCAACAGCCACACCTCTGCTAAATAAATCCAATACCAAAACAAAACGTGGGCTGTCCCAACGTGGCAGAAAAACTCCCTAGTTCTCGATTTATCCGTACCGTACAATTTAAGTCGGGGTGAAACTAGGATCAGCCGGAGATGACCACCATAGAAAAGCAAAGGGAGAAGGTATACTTTAAAGGGACATGTCAACAAAATCAGTGGACTGTGGTCAGGGTGGGACTGAAACTGTTGAACTGTCTGAGTGAAAGTGGCAAAAAGACAATCTATTTCTTTTTGAAATACATAGCTTCCTTCCTGACCTAAAAAAAAGCATTTATTTAGACTCTTGCCTTAAAGCAGCAAATGTCCAGCTGCACTGGACTGCAGCAGAAACTGCTCCGTGTAAGTCTATGATTTAGGAAATGAAATGTTTTCAGAGACTCTCAGTGGACTTGACCTTGCATTTTAAGATCCCAAAAGAGACTGAAACACACTTATTACAGTTTCACATAGAAACGCAGCGAGGGAACAGAGGTTGGGCCACAATGCACACATTTTTAGAAGCTTTTGTTCTGCTTTAAATAAATCACTGTGGAACAGCCATGGACTGGTTAGCAGCATCAAGTGATGCCAAATTCATTAACAAGCTGTAGTCTCATCTGTTTCAGTCTAACAGTTCTTTTGATTTAAGGTTCTTTTATTGAAATGCCACAAAAAATGCAGGAGTTTTGTCCAGGTGTCCAAATAAATCATGGTGCTTTTTCTTTGTACTAAGAAGTTGAGTGACTTGTGTAGCTGGTGAACTGGTTTTCCTCCATCTGTTCAGATTGCACCACACCACAGTTTGCTTTGTAATGCCACACTTTGAACAACATCCTCATTGGACCCAACAAATACGACTGGAAACCATAAATTAACCAAAATGCAGAAGAAAATGTCTGTTAAAACATTTCCATTCATCCATTAGCCAACATGCTCAAACCTACTGCGATGGACTGGCTACAGGTCGCCAGTCCATCGCAGTGTTAAAACATTTGTTTAAGCTAAATAAATTATTTGTCGTAGACGGCTACAATCCTCAAACTTTCCTCAGGGACGCTCAGGGAAAGTTGCTTCATCTGACCTTGTTTTTATAGATGATTTGCTAAAATGACTCATTTTTATTCTTTGTTTTGATAGGATTTGTTGATAGTTTGAGGTTCACAGACCAGATACACGCAGCAGCCAACACGGCCTGTCATCACTGTGAAAATTAACACAGATTTTCAGAAATGGACCCAGGTCTTACAAATCAACAAAAAAGTTTATTTTTAGTTGGATGCACGATTTGCAGCTGACTAAATCACAGACAACAGACGAGCAGCAGGCATCTAGAGTTGAGTTGAGCCAGGACCTGTGATGTAAGATTACCATGGTTAGGTGCCCAACCCAATAACTGGTACTGAACTGTAAGAAATCATCATTTTGTATAACATCTGACCTCTAAGGTTTTAAAATAACTGCTTAAAAACGTGATTATGTCCCCTCGATAAATGTTAAAATTTCTTTGCCTCAACATTTCTGGATTTGAAGACTTGACGAGAATCTTGTTTCATAAATAAAATGGTTTATCAAGTTAAGTTTGAATATTATTGGCGGTTGTCCTGAGCTGTTGAGCGAAGAATAAAAACACAAAGCACTCGTGTTGACCTCTCCATAACATGGATTCTCTGGTCAGATGTTCACCCTGAAGGCACCAGAAATAACTCCTGGTTGTTCTTTGTTTCTGCTATATTCTTGTTTGCTGGCAAAAAAAACCCAACTGCAGCCTTTGTTGCTATTTTCATACATAAAAAGCCTTTCATTATGCAGCCATTGGGGTTTTTCCCAGAAAATGTAGAAGAACTGAAATGACAGCTTCCCAGAGTTTAACTCATGAACAATAACGTGAGAGTGTGTTGAAGAGGCAACGTGCTTCGGCTCTTGCTTTAATCATAATTGGGTTTTAGACGAGAACATCATTAGATTTAGACTCATGGCAGCAAATGTTGTACTAATTGTGTACCATAATCACATTTCCTATCCAGATCCTATTACATAATAATCTCATTTTAATTATACAACAGTAGTTTGATAGTTTTATTTCTTATCTGTCAGAAGATGAGAAATATATCCTACATGGCAACTTTGGTTTTCGGGGATGCAGTGAAATTAATAAATACCAATCAGATTATTTCAATTAGTTAGAAAGCGATTCCTTTTGTGTAACTTAGCTTCATAAAAAATTCTAATAAAAATCAGAATCTAATTGCTGTATTTTTTTTTTTATCAGTCATCACAGTGAGATTAATCTATGGTATTTTTTTTAATTATTTTTATAACATAGGCAAAAATGTAGTAGGAGTACCTGGGATATTTGATCATTTTGATGAGTAATGCTTCATGTGACTGGAAAAATGTCAGGGGGAAGTGTTGCAGTTTTATTTTTCAGTCAGCTGACCAGCAATGTGCAGCAAGAGGTAGGTAAACGGCTTTGCTGGAATACTTTACATTCCATACAGAAAGAAAAAAGCTAAACTCAGACCTGGAGTTTGGTCAGAAAGTTCAGAAAGAGAGCTGGCTGCCTCCTGTCAGAGTCCTTCTTTGATTCGGCTTTTCTGAATTAAAGGCATACACAGGCAGAGAAACCCAGTTTGTTGCAAAGCTGGGCCAAACGAAGGTCATTGAGAAGTGTTTTTTTACACATAAGAAGGAAACAACATGGTTTCTCCATCTGTGGCAGATGAACACCTTCAAGTATCCCAGGATGTAGCATACCACAGAGTTTTGGAGGTAGAAACCATCACAAGGGGAGGATGTGGGCACCTCTGTTGTTTGGAGTGCGGTTTCCTGATCAGAGAAGGAGACAGAGAAGGGAAATGCTTATCTCTACTCTCATTTTTGCTTCCACTTTTTCTCCAGTTTCTTGTTTCTCTCAGACTATGGTCGCAAGATGTTTTGTTTTTCTCCCCAGACGTCAGTCAGTAACTGAGGGACAGGAAACCTCTACATCCCCTTAAGACTCCATGTGTCTCCTTCATTTACTAAACTGATGTCTCTCAGGGAACAGGAGCTTTAGTTCAAAAGTGACTCACCTACAGTAACATCAACATCACGGCTCTACCGATGTGGACAACATGCTGGCTGCATTTTAATGCTAGACCATAATTAGCATGTTCATTTCCTTTTGTATATATTACCATTTGATAATCCGTCATCTGGTTTGAATTGTTTCTGGACAAAATTTGCAGAAAAGGTTTTTCTCCTTCTTCATAAAACCAAGGCGTTGTTTTGAAGACTGAAAATATTAACTAGTGTTGCAGCTACTCTGTGCTCGACTGTCTGTGGAGATCATTCTTAAGGATTTTGATGATGATGTTATATAACATAAAACATAGCACATGCTGTGTATAAATAAATGGGGCTTGACATCTGAGCACAGACCAGGTCACCCAATAAAGGCAGACACTGAGCTGCAGCCAAAACACTTTCAGTCATTATAAAGGGTGAATAGTTAAGGGGAAAACGCACTCATTAAAGCAAAATGTGTATTGCCATAAAACTTCAGTTTTCTAAGCACTACATACAAAAATATGTTGGTATATGGTGCAATAAAGAACTTTAAAAAATGTGGGACGACTTAATATTTTCCAGCCTTTGACCTGTAAGAGAAAATTTGCAGATTTGTCTAATTTTAATCTTTTTGTCTTATCTATTTCAGGCAAAGACTCAGACTCAGGCATGGTTTTGGTTCTTGATCATTTGGGAAAAGATGACACTTCTGGGCCTATGTTGATCCAGCCTCAGAGAGAAGCTATGACTCCAGAGTCTGACTCGTTACTGTCCGACCGGACAAGGTCGAACTCCACGGCTTCGGACCGTAGCGGGACTTCTGTGCACTCCATGTCCAATCAGGATTCTGTTGCCTCGGAGAGGAGTCTGGGCTCCAACCAGCGATCCCGGCTGGACTCTGGAGCCTCAGACAGGAGCCAGAGTTCATCGCAGCGCGGTCGCCTCGACTCCGCTGCCTCGGAGCGCAGCATCAGCTCCCTGTCGTCTGCCAGGCAGAGGCTGGGATCGGATGTCTCGGATTCATGTGTCAGACCCCGTCTGGGGTCCGGGAACAAAGACGGCACGGGCGCGTTATCTAGACAACGGATGGACTCTGTGACCTCCAACCTCAGCATGAGTTTGTCTTCTGAGGTCAAAGCTCCAACGGAGGATGTAGAGAGACCAGTGAGTGGTTCTGTTAGCAGCACTGACTCAGAATCTGAAACAAGTCCAACCAACATCCAGACTCAGAGCGACCAGGACCGCAGTCATGACCAGGACCAACCGGATGGGGCCGTTTTATCTCGAAGAGATCCTGCAAACGGGCTCCTTAATGGGCACTCTCAGGGAAAGTTGAACTTCAAGATTCAAAAGGTTAGTGAATACATCAACTTATTAACATGGTTCTTAAATATCTGAAAATTATTCAGGCATATTAAAGGTAAAATATCCAATGTGGGCCCTCAGAAAACCACTAGGTGTCAGAGTACTGCAGCTAAGCAAACAAGCTGACTTAAAACTAAAGGAGAGACCAAGTTGTGGCCTAAGCAGAAGGACGGAAATCTTAAAATCCTGCACTAGAGGAATTATTGTTCTTTATTTGTTTAGTCAAATCATTAGTCGAGGGAATCCATTGTGCAAGATGACAAAGAAATGAAATAAAATCACCCAGAACTGACAGGAAACGCATTACAGACAGGAAGTCAGGAACTTCATGCTCTCATATGAACTTTCTCGATGCCCTAGTACATCTTCACAGATCTTGGGCATAAACATTTACTATTGCATACCATTATCTTCCCGGTAGCATGCATGCTCCATGGGTGCATCTAAAAAAAACACAATATCATCTAAAAGTTCATTTATTCTTGTAATAAACAATCAATAATAAGGTAAATAACTAGCATTTATTACAGTCGTACCACCAGAAGGTGGCGCTAAGCTGCACATTAACCTCCAGGATCGTTGACCTTCCAGGGTTTCCATTTAATCATACCTGATGAACTCCATGGCCCCATTCTTCAGCATCCAGTCGTCATCCAAAAACCCAACAAGCCGAGCTTCTGGTGGATGCTGTTTGGTTTTTGTTACTTGGTTACACAAACAAACGGTGCACCTGACTGTCTCTGCTTCAGCTCAGCGGCATGTCAGTCTCACCTGCTGTCAGGGAGGGATATTTTCCTCTCGTTCTTCGTCCTGGAGCTCTTGGAAAACAAAAACAGTCTGAGTTTCTGTTTCTGTGCCGACTGGTTGCTGTTGAAGAACATTTCCCATCGTGTTGGAGGCATCGTGTCATTTCTCTAAACACGTCCACCCAAAGCTGGCCCCGGATTTCTTTTATTGTTCGCTCTAAAATGGGCCGATGTGGAGCCGGTCTCCTGAGAGTAATGTAAACACCGCAGGCTCCAGCTGTGGCTGCCGTGCCAGGAAAAGAACAGAGGCCCATATCGACACCAAGTATGTTACACAATGAAACCAAAGCAGCTGGTGCTGAATTTAGCATCATCTGTGTGTGCGTGCGTGCGTATGTCCCAATATGCAGATTCCAGTTCCTCGTGAATCTGCACTGCAGCTCAATGTTGGCGCTCTGTGGTTGCCAGCAGAGCATGTTGACCTTTAATCTCTGGTGCTTCCTCTGTCTGATTGTCATGTATCTTTGTTTGTCTTTCTTCCTTTTTAGATAACAGCTAATGGAAATCTGACATTTAGTCATGGAAAGACCAAGGAAACTGGTAAGACTCCAGTTGAGCTCAACACTCAACATCCAGCAGGATCATATTTTTTCTGGAAACGCATCATGTTAGGAATTTAAATCAGTTTCTTTTATGCCACGATGTCCGGGTTCACAAATCTGAAAGTGAAGGGCTTTGAGATCATCTTCAGAAAGCAAAATAAATAACGTTAATGATAGTAGTAGTCATTTCCAGTCCAGATGAAAATTGTCTAAATGCAGAAGATTTCTTGTGGATTTCTCTGGTTTTAAAACAATTTTCCAGACCAAACGTTGGCATTTCAGCCATCAATATTTTTATTTTGGAGTTTCTGACTCAAAGGCACATAAAAACTCGTCATTCAACTCTGCTGGCTTTATGAGTAGTTGAACCATATCTGACTGGGTTTTTATGTGCAGTTTGGGTTCTTCCTGTTTTAAGCACAGGCATAATAAACGTGATTCAGAAAATTAAACCGATAAGCGTGACCTGAAAGTCTGAAGTTATTTTAGTAAATTTTACATTTGTAAAAGTCTGAACTTAACAGTGGGTGCTCCCTTTTTGTCTACTTAAGATGATATATTTCTTTGCAGCTATGACAAAAATAAAGTCAAAAAAGTTGGAAAAACAACCCAAGAAGAAGCAAAGGAATGATGGGATCTGTTGGGGCTTTCAGGTTTTATGATAAAGTGATCAAAATAAATTAACTGTCCAAACTTTGAACCTGGATGTAGTGAAAGTGCCTTTTACGATGCAAAATATGAAATGTTAGGACAATGCACATTAATTAATATTGCCTCAGAAAATGCCCCAGAAATAGCCAAAAGGCTAATTTCATTTGTTGTCCCTGGACAATGAGTCATTTGTTTTGCTTAAAAACAAAAAATTATACAAAACGAAATTAAAATGACTTAACTACACACACAAAATAAACTACAATACAGTTATTGTAAAAGGTATAAGAAATAATTAGGACTAATTTAGTCCTTCCTTCTCTGCATTTCATTACTCTCTAAGATCAGTTTCTTTTTCTGCAGCACCTGAAAAGAAAGACTTTACATTGGAGCAGCTCAGCCGCACCAACTCTGTTCGAGACAGAATGCGCAAGTTCACAGAAGCCAGCCAAAATCCCCCCGCGCTGAAGAAGACCCCTCTGAGAAACGGGACCATCTCTGGCCTGACGAATCTCTCCAGAGCTGCAGAGCTGTTTGCACAAACATCAGCATCCCCCGGCATGTCTGGAGACACGCCAGCCAGGCCACGTGTAGGCTCAGTGTCCAACACCGCTGCGTCCCAGAGCCCAGCTGCACCTCAGCCCCTCAAAGGAGTGGCTGATAGACCTCTGTCTTCAACCGGCCAATCGCAGGGCTCCCTGGGCGGGACGAGGCTTGAGAAAGATATGCCTACCTCGGCTGAGCCAGAGGAAGAGCGGACCCCAGGGAGAGCAGCTGAGACGCAGGTCCCTGAGGGAGAGGAAGACCCCGACATGAAGACTTTCCTCACGATTGAGATCAAGGATGGCCGCACCACCACATCCACATCATCATCATCATCCTCGTCAACGCAGAGAGGCAACATGATGCCCATCACCAACATGACGCCGCGCATCACCACTCTGGGACAGAGGCCAGGTAACAGCTTTGTGGAAACACACTTTCAATTTCTAGTAGAGTAGCTGGAATCCTGGTCAGTTGACTCAAAGTGGGATTTTTGTGAGACTAAGCAAGCAAAACATGCGAGGTGATCCAGAGAGATATAAGGGCTGAATAATAAGCAGAGCATTTGTTACAGAGTGGGCACGTTTCTCAGCCCTGATGGGGGGCGGTGAGGTCACCGGTCAACAACAGAGAGCAGATTTCAAACAAATGCAGAAACAACAAGCTGTCTGAGCTCAAACTCAATGGTTTTATTGTTACAGGGAGAATGAACAGTCTTGTCTTCCCACACAGAGCGCTACTTTGTGTTGTTCAGTACATATTTATCTAAAACTAGACAGGCTGTCTGTAATTCATCTGAATTTTAACTATAATGAGAAAAATGTTCCTGTTACATCTTCTTTCTTTGTGAATTTGCCTAGCAAGAGGTGAAAGTTGCACAGTATATCAAAGTTGTCATCACTCTGAGTCTGTGTTATTTTGGAATCATAAAGAACTGCATGGATGCTTCATTTGATTGGATGGGAAATTTCAAGTTTCATGTGTTTATTCCCTGAATATTGATTATGTATTTGACCTCAATGCTCAGATCTAATGTAAATTGTTTAGAGTAAAAGTCTAACAATCACAGTTGCGACGTTGTGTACTGCTAAAAGGAGAAAGTAATTGCAATTTTAAGCACCTACTTTTTCTGTCCCACTTTTTCACCTAAACCCTTCTGATTTCCCAGCTGATTTATTTTAATATTTCAAATATTATTACGATTTTAAATTCGTTATAAGCAGGGAAATGTAAGAGGATGCTGGATATTTTCCCGCCTTATTTTCTCTTGTTGCAGGTTTGGTTGTTTTACAAAGAACCCGTCTGCCGCAAGACGTTTTCTAGAAACGGTGCTTTAGTTCACACCAGGGAGGGGATTGTTTCATATCCTGCTAAATTAAAATGATTTGAATTTCACGTCTCATGGCTTACTCTATGAAAATGTTATAAAACGACTCAGATAAATATGATCTACCAGCAGAGGGTTGCCTAGTTAATTTTAACATACACCTGATGCTGATAGTACTGTATATTTGACTAGTTGGATGTATGGAGGCACATAATTAATGAAGACTTTGGAGACTCAGATCCATAAGCTAACAGAGGGTGCTGGAGATATGAGGGAGAAGATTAAAGAAAATGTAGGGCTGTTGCATATCTGTCAAAATATAATCAAATATAAAATCCCAAATGTGAGTTTTTGTGATTTCGTTCAGCTTGTTTTTTATATTTTTTTTATTTTATAAAAATGGTAACATGGCAAGAGGAAAAACTGGTACAATTTTATAATATTAGTGCTGAAATGGAAATTATTATGTTTAGGAATGTATCTTCAATTGCAGTGTATTGAGCCCAACTTGTCTGTGTGTGTTTGTGAAATTGATCTACTTTGGTTAAAAGGTGTAAAAAAAAAAAAAAAAAAAACTAATTTAGCTTCAAATATGTTTTATTAAATTTTATCAACCATCAAGATCTCTTACTAAAAAAGTGACTTAAAGACAGTTTATTTGTTATCTCTGAGCCCATTTAAAGCATCTGGTGTTTCTCAGATTGTCAGCAACCGTAATCCTCAACCTAAACAGTTTGTTTAAAATGAAAGCAGAACCTGTGCAACCCGAAAGCTCTTTGTCTCTTCCTTCTCCTCGTCTCCCTCCCCTCCCTGATGATGCACTCTGGGCCCTGCGGGGGCTTCCTTATGAGCTGTTTTTCAGCCCAATTTGCTTTAATAGTTTTAAAACTCCTTTTTTGGAATCCGCCTGTCCGGGTTTGAGTGAAGGTAGTTTGCAACTGCGTTTCAGGTTTCCCTCAAAGGCACCGTAAAAGCTTGTAAATGTGCTGTGCGTCATGCTGAGGTGCATCACTCCTGTGGTTTGTGATCCAGCTGTTCCGTGTGTGTGTGTGTGTGTGTGTGTGTTTGGATGAGGGAAGCAATGAATCCCAAGGAAACTCAAACGCGTGCTCCGGGAGCCTAATGAGGAAAACTGTTCAGGCTAAAAAATCTGTATTTTCTCCTCTTTTTTTTTTTTTTTAAATTGGATGAATGTTTATTCTGAAAGCTTCAGCAGCTGACTGAGTCACACCAGCAGAGTGGAAAATCCTGCACACATCTCCAGTCTTTAAACAACTCCAAAGTTATACATGTTTAAGTTCCTGCTTTGTGCATGCCTTTCAGAGCTGACCCTTGGCCTAAGAGCAGCGCCATTCAAGATCTCCTCGTCTACCTTCTCCAGCGGATCCTCCATCAAGGTAGGATATTTTTAGGACGTGTTTCGTAAAAGCTTTGCCAAAAATACTTGGAAACAAAAGTTCCCAGATGATGTTCTAAATTTGAACTCTGTGTGAGTCCTCTGGCGTTTCAGCCACAACTCACGCTTAGAAATCACCTCTAAAGGTCTGGGAAGGTCCTCCAGCAGAAGCAGGAGAACAGAACAGAGTGAGGAGAAAGGAGGTAGAGCAGAAAGGAACGGTGTTTATCAAACACAGAGAAGGGCCACCAGTCATATCTGTCCTTGTATGGTATGTGAAGAAGACAGAGGGGAGAAGGGAGGTGTTCTTGCTTTTCTCTCTGCAGGGTTTTATCTGGCAACCATTTCCCTAAATCACACCTGTCTGTATCCGTCTGTGGAGTTTACGCTGCAGCGAGTTCATCACTTGCTTTGTCTCTCAGAGAAGCATCTCTTGCACATGTTCCTATTAGCTGGAAGACGTCTGGTGTGAGAATTAGCAGAAAGCACAAACAAATCCCCTCCTACCTCACGTGACCTGGGAGGTTAAGGCCGATTCTTAACATTCCCATTTGCATCATTCTTTAAAACTTCTCACTCCCTGAAAGGAAGCTTCTTTGTGAATTGAGAGTGAGGGATTGAGCGGAGTTATGTCCTGTTTACGTTTTTAATTTAACGACTGCATTTGGAGCGCGGCCGTAATCTGGTTATGGAATCAAAAAGCTGGTTAATTAGGGCTCTGCCCTGGAGGCCTGTGAAGGAAAGCCTCTGCATGGCTGCAGCGAGGGTCGAAGGTGTCTGGTTAAAACGGTTTTCCTGAGTTAGGCTCTTGATGAGACGCCAACACTGGTTGGGAAACAGACCCCAACTATTCCTGGACATTTTAGCACAAAATGTTAAAATGTTAAATACTCTATATTTTAACTCATTCAGAAATTTATTTCGATTTCATCAGTATGTTTTCCAACAATAGCGTTATAAAGGTCTTTAGAGCTCTTTGCTTTTACCCACCATGATGTAATTCTTGTGCAATACCTTCTTGAGAAACTACACCAGCTGATATTAATTGGCTCTGACAGAGACAGGATTACTTCCTGAGTACTAATTTTAGATATACCCTCGTTTTTCGCGGGGGTTACGTTCCAAAAAGAACCTGTGATAGGCGAAATCTGTGAAGTAGTAACCTTTATTTTTTTTACAATTATACAATGAAATATTCCATAATACATTGAAACCAAAGAACAAAACCTTTTTACAGGCCCAAACATTTGTTTAACAAATAAAAGTACTGTATAAACGTTTTTTTTGTTGTTTTTTTTTTTTTACAAATAACTACTGTACTGTAAAATAATAATTTTAATCATCAATACGAACTGAAGGCTTCAAATTGCGGAGATCAGCACCGCCCCACCGCGACCCGAGTCATTGGATTAGAACGGGAGAAAATGAAAAATGATTATGAAAAAAAATACAAAGTACAGTAGGACAAATAGTGACTCACGTGTATTTCACTGCTCTTCTGACTGAGCCGCTGCACCCTGACTCCGCTCTGTAGCGATTTTTTTCCTCTAAAGCCCGCGGTGCAGGTGTGTTTTATCATAGAACATAGTTATCGGTAGCTGTTGTCGCTCTTTTTTCTTCTGGGCAAAAACATTCTTGAAATTGGCAATCTGTTTTACGTACGTGCACTTATTAAACCGCAACGTTGTTGACACACAGGTAGAGAAGAAGCGGAGAGACTGTTTAGCCAATCAGAATGCAGAACACAATTCACGATGCAAATCCGTGAAGCAGCGAGACCGTGAAAGGTGAACCGCGATACAGCGAGGGTTCGCTGTAGTTGATTTTTATGTATTTTTTCTGCTTCCTTTATTTATGTGTTTAATGCTTATTCAACTTATTCCACTTCTACATCTAACTTAATTTAAGAATTTATTTGTTTTGATTTCTGTGATTACCTGGGTTGTTTCATTTATGAAATATCATTAGAATAAAAACTTACTGAGAAAAAAAGTAAGATTTACTTTGTTTAATGTAAATACAGTTGTCCTGTGAAGGCCTGAGTGGTTTGTTGGAGAACAGTGAGCACACCTGGCACGTCAGGAATAAACATTTGGAGAAGTTTACAGCACACCGACTTCTGATGTCTTGCTTTATCACCTTAAAGTGAACATCTCCAGGAAGAAAGCAATTTTGTTCTTCAGCCAGACCCACTCATCATGCAAGGATTGCCATAAATGTGCATTTTATTTTATGTAAATTAGAAGAAGAGATTGTAACATTAAGCTGCTTCACGTAACGTCGTGCCGTCGTATAAGCAGCCTAACATGAAATCCTCCGGCGATAAGCCGCAGTAAGTCTTTCTCTCCTGTCATCGGTTGGATAAGCCGATGTATCAGCTCCATGTGCCTGGATTTTCTCAAGTTTTACCAGACAGACTTAGGCTGACTTGGCTAATGAGATTGTAAAAACAGCAGCCAACACTGATGGTTGACATCAACATGGGGCGCAGCAGTGCTAGCCAGAGGTAGATGCTTTCAGAGCTCTTCTGTTTCAGACCTTGCCTTGTCAAAGTTCATGGCTGTTAGAAAGGTGGCGGTCTGGTGGGAAAAATGGCCATTACAGTTAGAAAGGGGAGTGATATGAAGACTTTAGGGTAATGTGAGTTGAGCAAGTTCTTCCTGTTTGCTGGTGTTTATTGACCATCATGGTTCCTGTTGGAAGCCCTGATCCGTTTGGGTGGTCCGGACTTCTCCTTGGTGGTCTAACCTCACAGCTCCCCTCCTCTGTTATTTACTTGCTCCAATCATTTTAATCCCAATAAAACTTGTTGATGCTGATTGCTCTGGTTTTTCAGAGGAACGAAGTGTAAATCAGACTCTGAGAGAGAAATGTTATAAATTCTCAGTATGGTGACGGACCACTCCAGCTTTGCTGAGTCTGGTTTAGACCTGCAGCGTTATCTGGGACGCAGACACCCCTAACCAGCAACCTGGTGGCTGATTGTCTCACTTTGCCACCAGAGGACAAGAACCTGGTGATCTGCAACACATGGTTATGAATTATACCACAGACTCACATGTGTCACAGAGAAAATGTAATGTCTAGCTGCTCTTTTTGTCTACAATCGCTGCATTGTTTTAAAGCATCTTGAGTTCAAATAGTTTTTTTTCTTTATATTTAGACATAATGAGTTTATCAAATTACCGCCAGTTTCACTTTAATCAGAAATCCAGTTTTAAGGTTTGCATGTTCCTCCTTCTGGTTTTGATATTTTGAGTTATCTTGTTGCAGATAAACAACTAGATGAAATGTCCTCAGTGGGTAAAAGCTGTTTTTCATTACTGCTGCTCAGCATTTCTCTATTCATTTCCCTTGGAGCTAAATACTTCCAGTGAAGTGTTTTGCTAACGTGCAAAGGTCAGAGACAACTGCTGCCCTTTGACTTTGACTTCCCCTCTGAGTTTCAGTAATAGTTTAGTTACAGGGTTAAGAGAGAAAGCACCTTTAAGGCTCACAGTAACTCTAGAGGAGTTCAGAGATCCTCAGCTCAGATGGGGAACTTAGTTATGCTCTCCAAGGATCTGGCCTGGGTGGAAGAGTAGCACCCAGAAATAATTGTTCAGAAGAAGAAGAAGAAAATAAGTGTTCAAAGAAATCCAGAAAGAAGTCAGGTTTGCCAGAAGACATGTAGGCGATATGCAGAACAGTTCTTGATGCTACTCGCACTACAAAACATGGTGATATTTGCATAGTTTTAATCCAAACCAAACAGCCACATTGTTCAGAATAAAGCGCATTTCTGAGTTAGAATGGCATAGTCAAAGTACAGACTTGAATCCAGCTGAGAATCTATTGCAAGACTTGAAAACTGAAGTTCACAGATCCTCTCCATCCAGTCTGACTGAGCTTGAGCTCTTGCACAAAGAATGAGCTGAAATCTAGATGTGCAGCTGGTAGAGAAATATTCTGAAAGACCTGCAGCAAAAAGAGGATCTGCAAATGATTATCAGGAAGGTTTATAGGTGTACACAAAACACTGCAGATTATTACTCGTATCCTAGCATAATAAAATGTAGAAAAACGGGTGTGAATACTTAAAAAAGGAATAAGTACTTGACAATTTTTTTTTTTTTTTGCATTGATGTTTGGGAAGTGCTTGTAGTTAGGAATCAAGAGTTTCACTTTCTGCATTCTTTGCACGTTACAGATGCCTCCAATACAAGGAGTTCAACGTGGCAGTATATCCACAGTCTACATTTAATAGGAAAGTTTGAACATCAAACAAGATGACACACACACACACAAGTCTGTCAGCACTCTGACTTTAACAGCACTTAAAGTTTCCATGTGAGCAGCAGCTGGAGTCTTTCTTAATTACTAAGGGGTCTAAACCAAAACTGTGGAAGAGATCAGCCCTTCATGCTTTGGTATTAATTGTGGGGCTCTGCTTTCAGTCGTTCTTGTTCAAAAGAGCTGATCAGTCTGGAACTCAGTCATATTTTATTAGAAAGCAGTTTTAGGAGGAGTGAAACAGAGCCATGGCCTGTGGCAATGTCTAAACCACTGTTTGCCTTCCAGTCGAGGTGTGAAGGACGTGCCCAAAATAAAAGGAAGGTTGATGTGGGAGGGGTGAGTGTTTCAAATTGTTTTCTCTTTTCTCCCCCACCCCACCCTCAAAGAGTGACCGGCTTAGTGGAATAACCGCAGGGCAGAAGATAAATATACTGTCCGTTGCACCCAAGAAATAAGTGGGTGGGTGCTGCCTGGGAAACGAGAGTCGCTGCGCGCTCATTGGCTTTTATTTGGCTCCCTGTGAAGAGGGTCTGCTGGTTGAGGGTATAAAGAACAGGCGTAGTTTGAGAGAAGCGCTTCTGCTGCTCTGTGAGAGGTAATAACCACTTTGTTCTCGGGTAATTCGCCAAGAAAGCTGCAGTTTTGAGGAGATTTGTGAGAGAACGCATTTTCCGTCACTATGCCTGGGGTGAACCTGGACTTCCTTCCAGCTTCGCAGCCTGCAGAGTCTTTGGGCTCTCCAGAAAGTGCTTGTGCCGAGTCTGGCCTGGAGGAGGTGATCGGTGATCTGCTTGCCCCGGAGGAAACCAAGGAAGAGGACAACAAAGAGGAGGTGCAGTTTAGCGAGAAGAAGCTTGAGTTAATGCTGCGATGTGCTGTGAAGGAGATCCACAGTGACCTGCAGGCTTTTGGGAAGAAAGTGGATGTCCAGTTGGAGGAGGCAGCGGTCCATATGACTGGTTTACTGGAAGCCATTTCCAGACTGCAGGAGGAGAACCTCCAGCTTAAAGCTGAGCAGGAACGGATGGTGAGGCATGTGGAGGCCCTCTGTCAAGTAACTGGACTGCCTGATCGAATCCTGCAGGAAGTCTGCTCTATCCCACATGAAACCAAAACTTCATCCAACGACGATGGCCCTCCATGCACACTCAACAAGAGCACAGTTGAATTTTCATGCAGTGATTCGACCTGCATGTCCAGAGATTCTCCATCCGGCGTGCTCCAGGAAGCATCTGATATCTTGGGACTGTCAGATCAAACTGTCGCCCAGGATTTTGTTTCAAGCCCACTGGACTCGTCAGAGCCCTCATCAACTTCTGTGACCCGCCGTTCGCTCTCTGCACCATCTGTGATATCAACGATGTCTCCTGACAGCAACACGGTACTACTCTTTGTAAATCCTTCTGGTCATGACACCTTTTAATTTAAATAAGCCATGTGAACAATGGGTATGCTTTTGTTCCAGTTGATCCACAATCTAGCCGTGGATCAGCTTTCCTCGACTCGTTGGTGGCATCCAAGTGTTGCTGCCTTTTGTTCTGTACGTGTTCTTGTTGACCTACACTTCCCCTCTGGTCACTTAATCCCTCATCATGTCCTCACTTCAACTGAAAAACATCTCAGCTGTCAGTCAGTTTGGGCAGATAGTTCCTTAGTGTGTGTGTCTGTGTGGGCACGGCTTTCTGTTTGCTGTTTGGTGGGAAGCAAAAATATATTTTAGTTTGAAGTACACCAATCTGAAGCTGTCTTTGTTTTCTATTCTGATTTCTCTTTCACAGGCATAACATAAAAAGAAATTGGAGCTGCATTCTTAATATTGTGAAACTAACACAACCTAACGGAGGTGGGATTTTAATTTTAGGGTTATTGCTGCATTTTTGTTCTGTTTACTATGACGGTTATATAGAAGTAAATAACACAGTTATTGAAAGATGAGTACTTTGTGTTTTCCAGAACATGAGTTCTTAATTTGCCAGAGGCTTGGGGTTTGGTCATCTCAAAGGCCACAAACAGCAGGTGAGCCTCACTATGGGCACCTCTGTTTAAAAGGATAAAATGACAACTTTGCTGTTTTTTATTTAGCCTTCCCGTTACTTGCTGGATTTTGTGCTTTTCTTTCGTTCTTATTGTCTGAAAAAACCCGGAAACATGTTTAACCTATCAGAGCTTCCTAAATCTCAGTGTTTCCTCTCACTTGATTTTAAAAACATTACTGAAACTGAGAAAAGTTTATGAATTCAACTTATTGAAAACAGTGGTTATCAGAGTGAACCGGTTGGCAATGCTGATCAGAAAAGGGTCAGATTGAGATGAAAACCGTCCAGTCATCAACACTCTTTAATTTCAGTTGCGATGGTTGTTTTTTTTTTTTGTTTTGATAGTTGTTGCAATGTCATAATGTACACAGAAAGGTGCAAAGAAATGATGACGACAAAACCAACACCGTTTGTTTATCAGTCTTTCAATAAACTGGGTTTGTCTGTCGCTAATTAAACCTCAGTTTATCTGCCTCCAATAACAATCTGGCTCTTTATCTCAAAGCTTCTTTTGTAGATGTACACAGAGAGCAACACATTCTCTATGTACATTGTTTCATTTTAAAAATATTCCTTTTACTCTTGACATTTAACATTCGCAACATTTCTAAGATCGCGCTTGACATCTCAGTCTGCTTATCAGCTCCTGCAGTGAAAGTTGTTTCACCGTTTCTCTCTGATGTAATAATGGACACCGACCTCATTATGTTTTCCAAATTTAGTAAAACTCACTTTCTTAAAATACCACCAGATTGCAACAAATGTCATCTTAATTCTCTTTACAGGATAAATGACTTCAGTTCATATTTAATTATATGAAATTTAATCAAATGAATTTTTTTCCAGCATATGTCAGTCTAAAGTGCATGCAGTCCAATTTAATACTAACTGTATTAATGTACATTTAGTTCATCATTAAAGGCCATTTGGTGAAAAGACACAGTGGTTCGGTTGTTAGCATTGTTGCTTTGGAGCAAGAGGTTCCAGGCAAAGGACTTTTCTCCGTAGGATTAGCATGTTCTCCCAAAACATATGTCGGTTCCCTCTGTGTACTCAAACTTTGTCTTGTAGTCAACTTGTCTTGTGTGGAACTGTGATAAACCCAATCAATGGACACTGAATAAAAACAGACACAAGAGACACCAGGGCAGCCAGAGTGCAGCTCAAAGTTGCACCTGATATCTTCCTGCCTGGAGTGGAGGATGAATGGATGAATGGTTATAAAGTTGGTTGATCTAAAGAACAAAGTCAATGATTAAGGGTTATCTTATTAGACAGCATTCTGCATTCTTAGCTAGTGTGTGGTAACAGTGGAAGAGAATAACTCCCTTTTAGCAGGAGGAATCCTCCAGCAGAACCAGGCTTTGTATGAGACCATCACTAGTTTGTCTATTGAAACCAACTGGGGATGAAGAGGATGGAGAGCACACTGAGGAACAAATAAAGCACAGGAGCTCTCTATGGTAGCTCTGTTGGTGTCTTTGCCTGGAAGAGAGAAGGGTTAGCAAAGGTTGCTGTAGGAAAAACTAAATGTATATTTTGTGCTGATTGGGGTGGAAACTGAAGTTCGAACATGGTTCCTTTGAGTCGTTTTGCGTGGTTGTAAGCCTCAGAGTCCATGTTTGGCTGGGTCGCGTCCCAAAGCATTCTTTATCGGTCAAGAGCCTCTCAGTGCAGCCTGTCCCAGGGGTTCAAAACTCTGTGTCCAGAAAAGTCTGACAAACAAGGGGCCACCCTTGTTTGCACAGCTCTGTAGCTGTCCCCCCCTAGTGAGACATGGTCCCTCTGGGACCCTGAGAGCAGCTGTGGACTGAGCTATATCTGAACCTGGACTCTGTTGTTTTAAAAAGCATTAAAGCTAGAGAACTACACTCTGCTTCAGCTATTTAATGCTATGTATAAATTCAAGATGTATGTTTTAAAATATGATGGTCACTTAGAATATGACAGGTACATTGTCAGGTTTATGTAACAAATATCTGATGTTTGTTCTTATGGAGCTCTGTTTCTCCTCTAGTGTACATAACAAAGAGTTTTTTCCATTTGCTTAGAAATAATACGTGTTGGTACATCGTCCTGACAATGGTGATACGGTCACAAGCTGCAGGCTGGCAGGAGCTCGGTTATTATAAAGACACTCGGTCACACGCTGATCCGAGCCAACAGTGACTTGGCAGGCTTTCCCTCCCGCTCATGTGCTTAATGTCAGTCTCTGTGGAAGGGCATGAAGACGGAGGGGAGATGGTGAAAGGCCAGTCTTTTGTGAAACAAGTGATTCATGGAAGATGAGCTTTATCAGTTCAGTAGTAAATGTCCAGAAATGTTTTAAAACCTATTTTAGAAGATCAGTCTGGCTTTTTAAAAGCTCAGTCCTTTATTACTTGGCGTCTTTTCAGTCGTCTCATAACGCTTCATGATGCAGAGAAATACTGTGACCATGCGTGTTTTTACCAACATTTGTTTTCATTCATATTTTGTTAAACTATTGAGTACTCATCTTTCCTTCATTGCCCCAATTTTAACTGATTCCCACCCTTCAACCTGAATTGACTCATGGATATTTATTTCTCAATATTTAACTCGTCCTTTCTCTCTGTTTTACTCAGATGGAGACTGAACCTGTCGTTGCCTCGGAGCCGATGTTTTCGGCCGGACCGTCCCTGATAGTTGCGCGTCAAGTCCCCGCCATCCCCAATGGCTCCAGCACTCAGACGAAACTTGTAGAGAGCTCTGGAAAACTGACGGCCGAAAAGCTCGCCGCCATCGAGGATGAGGAGCTCCTGGACAAGATGGTACATCACAAGTTTGAAATAAAACTCAAGTTGTTTTTTTTTTAAGTAAATGTTGCATGTTTAAAAAATCAATCTGCCCCATTTTTTGTTTATTTCATGAACTTCTTTGTTGTTCTCGTTTTTTTGTCTCTCTCAGCTCGATGAGTCCAAAGATTTCGAGGAGAGGAAGATGATCCGTGCCGCCATGAGAGATCTTCGCAAGAGAAAGAGAGGTAGCTGCATGTGGAGGTGTCTTTACTAGTAAAATCAACTGGTTCATTTTCTTTGTGTCTTTTCTGAATAAACAAAATCAGGGGCTGCCTTTACTGTAATAAAATGTTCATGTGCTTGTAGCATTTTTCAATTCCTAACATGTTAAAAAATGACTTTTCTGCCCCTAGAGGCCATGCTGGGATGTAGCCAGGAGGAAATGGGTATGACAGGTGGTCTGCAGTGCCCATTAATAAATGAGTTCTGCCTGGGTTTGCTTTTTGTTATCAGCCGCTACAGTTTTTAACTCAGAAGTAGTGGTTGATAAAATGCATGGAAGTGAATCTCTCCACTTGTGTTTTCAATGAGCACTTTACTTTTTAGTTTGTTTTTTTTGGTTGCATCAGGCTTGTGGTTTTGCTGTTGAGTTCTCTGGTCTGTGAATGACATTTTCACTCAGCGACATGGAGCTTTAGAGCTTTACTGGGATTTTATGTATCTGATCAACACAAAGGAATGCATGATTGTGAAGTGGAAAGAAAATGATCTCTGGTTCAATGATTGTTTTTACGTTTCACCCCTTTTACTCTGATGCCCTTAAGTAAATTCCAGCTGACTTCAGAAGTCGCATGGTTACTAAGTAGAGTCCACCTGTGTGTAACTTGATGTTAATATAAATCCAGCTGTTCTGCGAAGGTATTTGTTAGAGAAATAAACGGCATCATAACATGAAGACCAAGACTCAAGCCCCTCCTGAGAGGCCAAATAACAATTAAATCGAGAATCTTTGTCAAGACTTAAAAATCTGTGTTCACAGACAGTCTGCCAGAGGGAGAGCAATTTTGCGAGGAAGGATTAGGCGAAAGTTCCCATTTCTAGATGTTGAAGACTAATAAAGACTAAAAAAATTGAAGAATAATGCAAAAGACTTGCAGCAGCGCAGCAATAATTGCGTTGCTGCAAACGTAAGCATGCCGCACTTATTTGATTGTAATTGTGAAGAAAAGTGTCCTCCTGGTATCACTTCGGAGATACTATGAATTGATCAATCACATTAAAATGTATAAGAAACCTGTTTGCAAAGTGACTAAATGTGAAAAAATGGAAGAAGCATGATTGAAATCTGAGCAACACTTAACGGTTCTCATAAACACCAATTTAGGTATAAGCTGATAGTCCCAGGGAAGGTATCAGTGCTGTGGATGCTGCTAAATTTAGAGCAGTCCTGTGCCGTGCTTTTTTTCTCTTTGTTCTGGGCTGTTTGTGCAGGACATGTTATTTGACAACTGCTGAACCTCCCATCCGTGGGTGTTTGTGTGTCGGAGACATTTTAAAGCGCTGTGGAAAGACTTGTGAAAAATCTAGCTCTCAAATCAGGAAGCCTTGTTTTCATCCATCTCCTCAGCTGTCAAATGAGGTGCTGTCAGCTTGTTTAGGATTTCTTATCCTCCTTCACTTACCTCTCTCTTTCTTTTTTTTTTCCACTGACATCATTTGTCCCTCGCCTCCTCCCTCACCAGACCAAAGAGAGAAGGAGCGTGACACTCGTCTGCAGGAGCTGCGACTGCAGAGAGACGAGAGGGGACAGAAAGGTCGTGCTGGACCCGGAGCTGGGGAGGTGGTGATGAGAAAGATGGAAAAGTCAGCCGATGGTTCAACCCTCAGCCAAGTGACTAAGACAAACCGTTTTGCTCAGTCTGGTAATTTTCTTTATTTTTCTTGAAACTTCCATCAAGCCTCTTTTTGTTCCAAAGTTGTAGAGCATAAAAAGATAAAATGTATTGAAAAACACACCAAGCATATAAATGATTCACTTTCTTTTAGACGATGGGAGCAAATCAACACGCAGCACGGTTGTAGAGACCAGTTTTGTGCAGAAAACAGACAGTAAGATGCTAGTTTTACACAGTGTTATGTACCTTTTTTGTTTTTTTCCTTTTTATATTAAATTTGTTTGTGCTTTCAGGGGGGACAGTCCAGTCAAAATCATACAGCTTCACCTCATCCTCATCCTCAAACACAAGCAAAAAAGTTGGCAGGTGGGTCTGGAGGCGGTGGTGCAGAAATGATTCAACCTTTCCACTTTCTAACACTTTTCCAAATCTCTGCTTCAGTGTTTTTGATCGCGAGGACGACACGTCTCCTCGAGGCGGCAGCGGCGGTTTGTCTGCCATCGATCGACGGCAGGCAGAGAGGCGCAAGGAGCTGATGAGGGCCCAGACAATGCCCAAGACGTCCGCCATGCAGACTCGGAAAGCCATGATAGAGAAGCTGGAGAAGGAGGGCGGAGGGTGAGCAGAAACTGAGAGGTGGAATGAGAAAGATTGAGGTCGGAGCGTGTGTATTTACTAAAGCAACTATGGCTTTTCTTTCAGCCCTGGAAACCAGGCAGTAGCCAAGATAAACAAGGTGCAGCGCTCCACCAGCTTTGGTGTACCAAACGCAAACACCATCAAGCAGATGCTGCTCGACTGGTGTCGTGCCAAGACGCGCTCCTATGAGGTGAGCGGGGCAGGAGCTAAACCGGGCCTGAGATTAAGTTTTTTTTTCTTCTTCTTCATAAAAGTTGTCTTATCTCTCACTGATAATCAGTTTGTCCTCTCCCTCAGCATGTGGACATCCAGAACTTTTCTTCCAGCTGGAGTAACGGTATGGCGTTTTGTGCCCTGGTGCACAATTTCTTCCCTGACGCCTTTGACTACGACTCCCTGAGCCCCAGCAACCGGAGGCAAAACTTCGAGGTGGCCTTCAGCGCCGCAGAGTGAGTAATCGGAACATTGTTGTATTTCTAACCAAAAAAAGATCCATTTAGATTTGGAGTGTTATTATACAGTGCAGTAAAAAATAATTTGCCTCTTGACACGTTTTTTTTTTTTTTTTGTCACACTTAAATGTTTCAGATCATCAAACTAATTTCAATTCTATACAAAGCTTTCCAAACTACCTGTCCTGCTGCACAACACGTTTGTGATTAAGGTCACAAATCGATGTCTGGGCTTTCTTCTTTAGGATCTTCTGACTATTGTGTAACCTCCACCATATCTGTCAGAAATATGTTGTTTTTTTTATTTTGCAGTAAATGTAATGAGACACATACTCTACACAAGCGACACTTTTTTGTGCTGACGTTAGACGGATATCGGTGCTCTTTTGGTTAGCAGTGGTTTTCACCGTGGAAATCAAGAACAGAGACCTTAACTGAGGAAGATGATGCCTGAAGTTTTTTTAAATGCTGTTCTGGGCTCGTTAGTGACCTCATTAATGAGTCGTTGACCCACCTTTGGAGAAATTTTAGTCAGTTGTCCACTTCTGGAAAGGTTCCCCACTGCTCCATGTTTTTTTTTTTTTTTTCTCGTTTTGTGGATAACGGCTCTTTCTGTGCTTTACTGGAGTCCCAAGTCTTGGAAATGGCTTGGCAACCTCGCATAGACTGACAGATGTCAATAACTTTTTCTCACTTTTTCTTGAATTTTTTTAGATTGAGTGATGAAGTGTTGCTTAATAAATAATTAATTTATAACAAGGACTGAACCCTAGGGAATACCTTTTCCATAACAGCTACACATCACTAATAGAGAAACCTTTTATGCAGCTGTTTATGCAGAATTTGTTTTTTTCCGATAGTGAAAGTGTAAAATTAACATAAGGAGTCAGCTGAAGGAGTTATTGCTCAGGAACCCAGTCCAGCACAAGCAGCAGGGCTCCCTCAGATATATTTCCTTTCTTTTCATTTAGCAGATTCTTCCATCCCACTCTTTCTGTGAACTTAACTCTTCAAGTCACATGCCACCATCTACTACAGTCTAAATATGTTAACCGTCTCTCCCAGGTATATAAAGCGTCTATCGAGGCTGAGTAAACCTCTTGTTCTGCATTAACTCTGCCTCCAAACGTCCCTTCAAGGGAACAGCGGCTCTGACTATGGTTTGAAAAAAATCCTCCACCTCCCATCTGAGCCTTGTCCTTCATATTTCTCTCGTCTTTTTCTCCCCTCATCTGTTTTGCATCTCAGTATGACTTTTTTTTGACCCACCCACCTGTTCTGTGTGTGTGTGTGTATGCTCTCACAAGTCGCAGGTAGAATAATGTCCGTATTGTCATCAGCCTCAGTGGCTCATCTTTTACACTTTGTGTTGCATCCTCACTCGTATCTCCAGTCACAGAAGATCCACGCAACACACTCCCCGAATGTACATCTGTGCACAAGTGTGTTTATAGTCACTCCATAGCTGAATGTTTTTATTCTATTATTTTGTTAAATCATTGTTTTTTCCTGTGTTTTGTTGTAATATTCAAGTCTAAAGTAGGCATGGGCCTTTATGAGATTCTCACAGAGTGATGACATCGACCAAAAATACAGTGTCATGCTATCCCACTATTTATCCAACTGATAAACAAAATCTATAAAATGACTAAATCATTTTATTGTTCATTTACTGATAACTTATTTAAACATTTAATACAATCATTTTTAATTAAATTAAAGCTTTTTTAACATGGTTTGATTAGAAATATAGTATATTTTTATTTAAAAGAATTTTGTTTATTTTTCAAGTAATTATTGTATGAAATTATACGTTTATTAAAAACAAAATAGTGAGAATGATTTCTACTGCTGCCAAGGAGCAGCTGGTCACGCCAACATTGTCTCTATTGTCATTAATGCCCCTAAACTGTTCAGAACAATATGATATAAACGTTTTTAAGCTTTGAAAAGGTAACTCTGTGTGCCTCCTTAGCCGTTCTCAGCCCATGCCTCATTAAAAGTTAACCACAGAAAAAAACAACCCTATTAAGGGCTGAATGGGCATCAGCTGATGCTCATTTGACACTGTGTTTTGTCCTGTGTGTGTACGCCACATGTTGGACGTTGCAAAGTTCATGAAGCATGTTGACTCATGGATGTATTTATCGACACTGAATGTAATGTTTATTTTTGTGTTCTTTTTTTTTGTCTCTTCGTTCTCTCACTGAATCCTTTATTTTTTGGCTGCTCACTGCTCTGTTTGTTTTTTCCTCCCTTCCCCTGTTTTCTCTCTGCATCTGTCCTTCATCCTCTGCATTTCCTGTCCTCCGCTTCCCCTGTGTTCGTCCTCTCCTCTGACAACCCTCACCTTCGGGCGCGGGCGCAGGAAACTAGTGGACTGCCCCCAGCTGTTGGATGTGGACGACATGGTGAAGATGCGCGAGCCGGATTGGAAGTGTGTGTACACGTACCTGCAGGAGTTCTACAGGGGCCTGGTGACGAAGGGCCTGGTTAAAACCAAAAATTCCTCCTAGAGTTGCTCCTCAACTAAAACTAAACCTATGGTGAGACGGGGGACGAGCTTCTAAGGGGGCCTGGCTTTGGTTCTGACTTTTAGTGGTTTGCAAATTATTCATATCCCTTGAATTTTTTCACGTTTTGCCACATAACGACGACAAACTTCAACATATGATAACCAACACAAGAGCGTATAACTGCGAGATCTTTACAAAACTCTCCATTTGTGTTTGCATTTGTTTTCAGTCCTTTTTACTCTGATACCCCTAAATGAAATCCAGCGTTAACAAAATGGACGCAGTTATCAAAGTCCGCAAGAGGCCACCTGTGATGATTTCAACTAGAAGAATTTAAATCAACACATTATAGAAAGAACTGTTTTTTTATAGGTGATATTTTGATAGAAACACAGGAGACATTGTGCTGTTAGCATCGTTCTGTGAGATTAACTGTATTTAGTAGGGACAACTATAGAGAATCTAAAAACAGGGATTCTTCTTTTACATTTAAAAATGATCTGTAGAAAAATACAATTATTTTGCAGTTAGATTTTTGTTTTGAACTTACTCAGTCTACAAGATTGAGTGGTCACTAAGACCATCATACTGCCAACATTAAAAGACTTGTGGCTGTAATTTCAGTGAAATCAAATTACATTTAATCAGTTTTCCTCCATTTAACAACGATTCTACATTTTCTCTGTGTATACCGGTAAATCCCAACACAGTGAATTGTAGTTTGTGGTTGTAACATAATGTGGAAAACTTCAAGGGATGCAAAAAAATGACCAGTGTAGGGCAAAAACTATGAATAGATAAACATTAATGTCTGCTTTTTACATTTGATCTGTCATGCTAATATAAAGCTTCTGTGGTCTACGGCACCAAACATGGTATATGTGAATGTGTGCATCTCTGCGCTCTGTGTCTTCGGCCGGCAGAGAGCCAGGGCCGACTGCAGCACTTTAAAAGGAGTTGCTGTATTGCTGTCCAAGTTGAGAAACAAAGCAGAGAAGAGAACCGCTTTGTTGTCCCGCTCCTCATCTGATCGAGTTTAAGATTACAAGTGTTTATGCTATTCGCTTATAAAGCCTTTTAAAGATACTTTAACTTGAAACACACAGCAATGTGTCTGTAGATCCTTAAATAAGAAAACTTTACTCGCGGTGACGTTTCTTCTCTCTTGAGAGACATTTGTTGTTTATGTTTCCAATATTCTTTACTTTCTGCTGTGACATGTCTAAAGGTTTGCGGAGTCAAACGCCACCTTGTGGCCATTTTCTGCAAACACTCATCATGAAAGGCCTTACTAAATATTACTTATTGAGAACTTTTAAAGTGTTGCACTTAATAACAAATAGTTTAGGTGGTTATAAGAAATACTTAATAATAAACAGGGTTTTTATACTTTTTTCATTTAAAAAAAATGTCTGGGGTTGAATTTCTAGATGTTTCCAGCTGTTTTTATAACATTTTGGACATTTTAGTACGAAACAATGACCCAGTTTGGTTAGAGCATCTCAGCCCCTGAACTTTGCTTTTGTTTCAGTACAGTAGCATCTGTATCAACTTATATCAGTTTTGTTTTTAGAATATATCACCTTAGATTTATAAAATCTGTACTAGATTTTTCCTACACCAAATACAGATTCTTTAGCCATTTTTCTGCTTTATATTAGTTGCAAACTGGAGGCAGTACGAGAATAAAGATTGCTTAGCTTCCCTGATTAAATCAGTAAGATTCTGTAGATCAGTTTCACTTTTTGAACTGAGAATGACTGAAATACATTAAATCTTAATTTATTTAGATGTACCTGTTCATATCCAAACTTGGAAAATAATAAAATCCCAAACTTTTCAGGATCTTCTTCAAGCCTGTGTAGGAACCGTTATGCAATAATCATGACGTAGCATGTAGTTTAGGAAACGGGTCGCCCGTCCTCGACTTTGTCGTCTGACGTCCAGCCTTGTCCTGACCCGTCTGTCTCTTTCAGGACCTGTGCCAACTGCATGCCTTTGCTAGAAGTGGAGGACATGATGATCATGGGTAACAAACCGGACTCCAAATGCGTCTTCACCTACGTGCAGTCTCTGGTGAACCACCTTCGCAGATACGAGATGTCCATGGGCCGCCCCTGTGACCTCTGACCTGTGGCCAGCGGTCCTTCACATCCCTGACGAACACGTCGGGGATTTTCTGTGTGTTAGTGCCGTTTTGCTTCTAACATGTGTTGGCGATGCTTCATTGTTCCTTCTTAAAACAATCTTTGCTGACACAAAGTCTACCTCTTTAACAGAGAGAGGATGCCTACATGTTAAAAATCTTTCAAGGTTTTTAATTTTATTTTCTGTGTTCAGACTGAGCTCACTGCAGATTTCAGCTGTCATTTCGCTGGCGTTAACACTCTCACACCCCCACAAAAAAGAATTGTTTATATGATATCTCCTCTTTTAATATAACTATACCCATATTTTTTTCCGCTGTAATTTTTTCTGCCGTTCTGCTGGTAAATCCATTGAAACAGCAATATCGTTTTCTTTCTTTCCTGATACTTCCCCCCCACCCCCCATTTCTAACCAAACTCTGGTTGCTTTAATTATTTTTTAAATTATTATTTTTTAGTTGATAAGCATAATGAGTTTTAATTAACAAGTACAGAAGTGTTAATTTTTGCTTATTTAAATGAATTCATCATTGTCAGAGGAATCCTGTGCTAAAAAAGAAAAAAAAACTTTCCTGCACAGAGCTGCTGATAAAGTTGTCGTTCTGAAATCATTAAAATGGGGAAGTTGGAGCCTGATATCTTGCAGCTGACTGAAATAAATTCTGACGGCTCGCTGATGGCGTATTTAAAGAAAAACGACCACACTGTCGATGACGACGTCCTGCTCAAGTCTGTCAATTAGTTTATTTATGCTCAAACTGGTTTTAATGCCAGTGTTTTAGTTTGTGCTTGAAGCCATTAGGCCGTTATCTTAAGTATTTTAATAAGCTGAAGTTCTTATTTTCTTCTGTAATGACCTGGGCTTGCTTCTCTGCCCAGCATGGACACTAATGCTGAAAACTTTACATAAAGGTAAGAGAAGATTTGTATTGAGGATTTTTATTCTAAGGTTCTTTTAAAAGAAAATTATGAAAACTTGTTTCCAAGCTTGTTTTTTGGTGAAAAAAAAAAAAAACCTCCACAAAACAGTGAGCATTGAGTGGGTTTGTGTATATAAGTGAATGCTTACACACATTGTATAATTTCATGTTTTCTGTGCACTGCAGTAAAATGTAAATAACCAATTAAACCAATTTGAGAAATGAAGTCTGTATGAAGGTGGTAATTGCTTTATCTTTTTCACTGTTTCAGCCAACTTCACTGAAATTCCCGGTTGATATCTCAGCTCTATATGTACCTGGAGAAATATGGAAAAGTATTTTTAGTCCTAATTCTTTGTCTTATAGTCCCAAACTTCCATCATCAGTTCTTTTCCATAGATTTTTTTTTTCTTCTAGATTCTATATTAAAAGTAATTTAAACCATTGCAGGTATGTGCTGTTTTTTGGCAGTCTAATAAATAAAATCCCAACAAAATGCATCCAAGCTTGTGATGTGACGGTACTATCAAGCCTGTCAGAAATGTGGACTGACTTAAACTCAGAAGGACTGAATTTGACCTGAAGAATGGGTTGAAACTTTTACACAAATCATTAAAGGCAATTTTTATTTTATTTTATTTCATTCACAACTTTTCCACTTGAGTCTTTACGTGCGTCCACCAAGCCCACCAAGAACAAGCAGCATCAGCCTCAGGCCCGTCAGACGACTTTTCACCTGAGGCTTCATTCAGGTTCACAGCAGGGAGGAGGAAGCACGAAATTACTCAAATGAGATGGAAATTCAGGGGATAGTGAAGAGATGATTGAACATGAAACACTTCCAGTACAAAACTACAT
Organism: Xiphophorus maculatus; assembly: GCF_002775205.1. Lineage (NCBI taxonomy): Eukaryota > Metazoa > Chordata > Actinopteri > Cyprinodontiformes > Poeciliidae > Xiphophorus > Xiphophorus maculatus. Next base: position 17,239,839 of record NC_036454.1, read on the forward strand.
TTATAGTTATGTTCTAAAACAACAAAAAAGAAAGAAACGAGGGATAGAAAAAAAAATGTCTCAACTATAAAGAGCTTGTGTGGTTGTTTCCCTTGTTCTTTCCCCAAGAGTGAACTACGATAATCTGCTGGTTGTGGAGCGGTCCGGAGGGACCGTTTCTACTTTTGCCAATTCTTGACGGTTATAGGTCTGTGTGCTTGACCTCTGGATTAGACTCTGAGGAGGCGTTCTCTGTGTCTACAGTGGACATAGATGATTTGAGCGGGCGGTCGTCTTTGAACGGGCTGTCTTTGGCGGGAGCGAAACGTAACTCCTCCGGCACCTCGTCTTCTGGTTGAGCTTTCTTGTAGAAACCCAGTTTCTCCAGCAGCTCGTTAATCTCAGAGCGGGTCATGTCAGACAGAGCTATCCGCTGTGACGAGAACACATTGGTTAAATGATTATTTGACATCCAGACATAATACTCTGTCAAGCACCAACATGTTATCTTATGAAAAACAAATTAGGACACCGAATCAAACAATATAAATAGACAAAAACTGAAGAAAAGAATACCAATATTCAGCTTTTTAGTAGAGGTTTGCCCTGTTTCCTGATCGATGTCAGTGAAGATCAAAGCATCTTCTGATTTCTTTTCTTTTTGTTTTTTTTGGGGTGTTTTTTTTGCAGCTCGTGAGTCTGATTATTAAACTGCCAACATGCAAATGTGGCCGGCCAAACAAGTTCATTCTGAAAGCAGACCACAAGATGCAAATCCTCCACAAATTACAGGACCTGCAGCAGGCAGCTGGTACGGCTGATATGAAGGAACATTTTTGTACAATCAAAAAGACGCTGCGCAAGTTTAACCTTCATGGAAGGTGTTCGAAAAGTAATTGTTTTCTCTCTGAGAAACACATGTAGGCCCGGATTATAGATTCTCAGAAAAAAAACCAGAGAGGAAAAAACAGGAATTCTCATTTACCTGAATTATCTGGATGCAAGAAAAAGAGGACATGTTTGACGATAACTCATTCAGATGCTGCCAGGCGACTTAAAACTGGCTGCTCATGCAAGAAATACAAACATCCATCCAGACCAGCATCAGGGATTGATTGGTGGATTACTACCAGAACACTGAAGTTATTTCAACCAAGCAGTAGCAGAAAGAAGCGTGTCCTAACTTTTGCCCTCAGCTAGAAAATACATTTGTTTTTTTTAAGTAAAACAAAGTTAGTCTTTCTTTTCTGTGCAAATAGTTGATTTTTCCAGTACAAAAACAGATTAGACAGATATGTGAACACTTATTGGTTAGAAAACTGAATATTTAAGTGTCCTATTTTTTTCCACAACTGTATATTAGGGCAGTACATTTGATATTTTATTAAACATTATATTATTCAGCCTCAACAGGGGCAGTCTCTTACTCCTAACACAGTAACACATTTTTCATCACGTTGTCTAATCTCTTTAAATCTGCAGCCGGCATTTGAAGCATTCAGTTCAGTTTTAACCAAATGTGACACAGTGAGGAAGCTCCTGTAAACATCCTGAGGAAGTGTTCAACAAGCAAGTGGGAACTGTAGCTCGATCTGAAGAGCCACGTTTTACCCGGAGGAGCTGGTTCAGACCAAAATAGAACTATTATCCTGACTCCAGATTAATGCTTCATTTGCTCCAATTTCTGCTTAATGAGAATATTGGCTGCAACATTCAGCTGAGGCTGAGCGCAACTTACAACCTCATTCAGACCTTAAACTTTCACTAATGTGAGGAAGAGAGTGAATAGATTTCAATAAGGTTATATCCTTTTCCGACATATCAAACTCACATCTGGTCTTCTCTCGAACAGGAGCTACACTGAGATGCACAGGTGCATCACAAAAAAAGAACAGAAATAACACTGATGTCTTTCTTTTTTTTATTTGATTTATACAATTATGATTTATAGCTGATGCTAAGCAAAATTTCAATTTATTATAATACTGCACACAAAAAACAATTCTAAACTAAATACTGTAAAGAAAAGACCTTTAGAAATCTAATTTTGTCACATTTCAGATCTTCAGAATGTGGGTGATAATGGAAAATAAGATGTTTTGCCACACTCACTAATCAGTAGAGTCCAGGATATTTCAACCCAATCTTTTCAGATAAGACTCTTTGTTTTTGGTTTAATCCAGATCTCTGTCCTTGCCCGGTGCCTTTATTGTGACTATGCCTGATAATCCCTGTGTTAATATTTTCTCTAGCTTAACTGCTCTCATAGATAAATGGCAACCCCCTGGATAATGCATGCTAAATAAGAACCACATGAAATTTCCATTAGATGTCAGGCTGCACATCTGGGCACTATTCCAGCTCTGACAGATATGCTCAGCTATGAACAATCACAAATTATATGGGATTGAGATCTGGTCTCTGACTAGGCCAATCCAGAACATCCACCTTCTTGTCTTCAAACCATTTCTGTGTGGATTCACCTGGATGCTTGGAGTCGCCATCTTTCCGGAAACAAATGTTCTCTGAAGCCGTAGTTCTCTTGCAGATGAAAACAAATTGTCCTCTGGGATTTCCCTTTAATTCATTTTACCTTCTACCATTACAAGCCTTCCCTAACCTGTTGCACATTAGCAACAGGTCAGCATAATGCTGCCACCACGGTGCTTCACGGTGGGGATGGTGTGCTTGTGGTGATGTTCAGTGTTTGGTGTCTTGTCTGATGTGAAAGGCTCCATTTTGAACAAAGAACTTTCTTCCACTTCACCATAGAGTTTTGGCAAACTCTTATTGAACCTTGACATGGGTTTTCTTCTCCACTGGCTTTCTCAATGCCACTCTCACATAAAGCTTTGACTGAGCTACTGTTGTTTTCTGCAGAATCTGTCAACATTTTCTCTGATTTGCTTCAAGCATGCTATAATTGTAGCCAGGAATAGTAATTAATCACCACACAGGTGTATTTATACTGCAATCACTTGAGACACACTCACTATCCTCAGGTGCTCTCCATTCCACTCATTATTGCACCAATTGGCTGGACCTCTATCGAATTAGGTCAGCCACTTTAAAAGAAAGTGAATAGTTATGCAATCTGTTATTTTATGCTGTATAATTTTATTCCATCTGATGATTTGTGTCAAATCTTTTTCACTGGTCTATAACTGAGCCATATTCTGCCTTCAAGCCCTAAAAACAATTATATAGTATCTATTTTTTACATTGCAAAAACCTGCCATTTTAGAAGTTTATAGTTAGAACCACTGTAACTGCTTGAATACACAATTTTCTATCATTAGTAATTATTAAAAATGTATGACACTTTATTAAATAATACTTCAAACCCATTTTTTAAAAACACAATCTGAGTATGGTATCATGTCCATAAATTAAAAAATGTAATACCAACACTATCCCAGTTCTCCCCGATCTGGGGCAATATAACATTTGAACCAGTAGGAAATACATGGGTTTTAAAACATGGTATGCTAAAGGTTTATGCAAAATTTCAGATTTATTTGATAAAGGGATTATGATGAGTTTTGATGATTTGAAACAGAAATTTGACATTCCAACTAAACATTTTTTTTAACGTTTATGCAAATCAGAAGTTTTGTTTTGGGTACTGAAAAGTCTCTAACATTACCTACTCTTACTTCTACAGAAGAACTGGCAACAAATTACCATTTGAGGAAGGGTCTAAAAATATCCCGCTTTTATAGCATCACCAAAGACAGAATCCCAGACATCCTCACAACACAAAAGACTGGCCTGGTGTGAAGACTTGAAATGTAATATAACAGTAGAGGAATGGCAGAGGGCCTGTCTGAAGGCACAGACACAATCTATTAATACTCAATTTAAGTTAATCCAATACAAATGGTTGATGAGAACATGTGTTACTCCAACATTACTAAATAAATTTAATTCCAACATTCCAGATATATGTGCTAAATGTGGAGATAAAGGCAATTTGATTCACTGCCTTTGGGAATGTCCTGAGATTCAGAATTTTTGGAAGGAGGTTTTGGATAAAATTTCACTTATCGTCGGTACTAAACTCAATCCCTGTCCTGGTTGTGTATCTTAGAAATTTTTCCCACTCAAACTCATATAAGCAAGGGTGACCAAAAGTCCATAATTTACTGTTTGGTGCAGGCTAAATATAGTATAGCCAGGTCCCGGAAATCTATAACCAGACCCCAATTAAAAACCTGGATGTCTACATTATCAAGCTCTCTCGCCTTGGAGAAACTCACCTTTACGATTAAGGGTAAATATTGTGTGTTCAAAAAGATATGGAAAAAGTTTTTGCTATTATTGGAAAATATAAATACCCATAATGATGATTGACTGAATGTACTCTAGCTAATTTTGCTTATGTTTTTATTCTTATAGTGGCTGTAAGTCTGTTATCTTCATGTTAATTCCAAATGTTCTCACTTGCTAGAAAAAATGTACAAAACTGAACCACTGATGTCTGGATGCCTAGAACCAGGGAGGACGATGCCATCACCTCATACCTTGTGGACTGTGATTAAATCTCTTGGACTAAGTCTCAACTTACACCCCTGAGATAACAAACTTAAAGGACTCTGTCTCACTGCAATCAACTTATGTTTGTCACCTTGAATGTTTAAGTTGTTCAAGTGTTTTCTTTTGGTTTTGTTTGATGTTTTGTGCATTTGCGAGTTACTTGTCTGTGTGTCTCTTTTGAAATATAAAAGACAATAAACAGATTTTTCAAAAAAGAAAAAAAAAAGTATGACACTTACATCTAGTTCTTCATAGTAGTGGTTCAGGAGGACAAGCTCAGGATCAGCCCCAGGAATGTGCTTCATCACCAGGTTATGGCTGTGGTGGGATCAGTCAAGGCTTTTTAGACTTAAAACAATGAGTATGCTTTCAGTGTTCAAGCTGAGTGAAAGGATACTAAAGAGGAATATCCTGCATCACAAAGGCTTTGACCTGCAGACAGAGGGGAGAATTAATGTGTGTGTGTGTATTATTCTAAAATAGATTTATTGGGATTATCTGAAACTCAGGTCATAAAATGTGAATCATTTCTCACAGAAGATTTTTAAGTAGTAATCTATTTTCTACTGCCTCTAGCTGTATAGTATTGCAACAACAAAACTTACCTCTCTGAGTCTATTCAGTTGTCATCCACCACATGTCTGCAAAGAGACAAAATTAGATTGGAGGAAAAACTCACAAACAGCACTTGTGTTAAGCAAGTGAGACATGTTGTTCCTTAACAATGAAAACTTGTAGCTCAAATATGTGACACTGCATATTTTTCTTTTTTTCCAAAATCTGGAAGGAGAAAAAAAACACCTTGATAGACCTTCTCTGCCAGCAGGGTTTGGAATCGGTGCAGATTTACCTTTTGTTCAGCACTCAGACTCAGTGAGGCCCTGGGGAGGTTGTCTGGCCTATTTTTGTTGGATATCTGAGCCAAAGGTATGAGGTCAAATGTGACCAAGACAACAACAGCATCAGATCATGTCTTTTGTCTCTGAAGCTGGCAGGCTGGTGATAAAGTAACATCCTGGGGTGAAAATACTTTACTTTCATAAGCTTTTGTTCATCAGATGCCATTATGTAGCCTGAGAACCCTCTCACACTCCAGCAGCAACTGGAAAGTCAAACTGTTTCACATTTTACATTCATTTGCAGCGATTAAATATGAAACACTGCCTCTGTTCCTAATTTCACCACAATATGAACAGATAATTATCCGATTTCCTGCAAGTACTCATCTAAACAACACTCTTGACGCATGCGCTTTGAAAAACACAAAGAAGAGATCATCCATCTCCACGTAACAAAACCGATTCATGATACCCGCTCTATGTTTCCAGTCGCTATTAAACAACTGCTTTATGCTGCTTCCCCCCTCTGTGCAGAAGGCTTGCTGTACCTCCACCCTGGCTTTGGCCAGCCCGTCCAGCTTCTGTAGATCCACATCATAGCCCGAGGCACAGTGAAGGAAGGAGGCCAGCACGATCAGCCACATTCTTCTTCTCCCGGGACAGGCCGCCGTGAGCAGCAGCGGGTTCCTCTGTCTGACCGGTGGCTACCTGCGGAGGTTTGAATACCACTGAGCCCAGGAGGAGGAGAAGCGATGACGAGCAGCTGTGTCACTACCGGACTTCTTGCCACGTCAAATATTTCTCCCAGAACAGAGAGGGAGGCGTGGAGAGGACTCTCATTGGCTACATGAGGCGTCTAAGCCAGAATATATCAGTCCAATTCTTTACTAATGCAGGATATCAGTAATCTAAAAAAACCCCCCAAAAACATAAAAAAACAAGATGGAGATTTAATATGGCAGAATATGCAATGAAATATTATATTATTACAAATCTTTAAGTTTTTATAGCATGGTGATTACGCGTTAATATACACAAGCAAGTATAACGTAACAAACAAACAAAATCCACACATTTTATTAGTATAGGTTTTTCTTTTCATAACATGCTTTGACTCTTGATTTATCTGTTTGTTTGTTTGTTTTTTGTACCCCTTCAGGGGGTCTTTTTTGTGGGCTCTAGTGTCCCTTATATGATAGTGGGCTGACAGGAAACGGGGAAGGAGAGGGGGGAAGACATGCGGCAAATGTCGTCGGGTCAGGGAATCGAACCCGCGACGGCCGCGTCGAGGACTGAAGGCCTCCAAATACGGGTCGCGCTAACACGCCCCGATTTATCTGTTTTAAAGAAAGACGTTATAATAGAAAAGACGCGTGCAGGCCACCACATGGCGTTTCACTTTAACTGTAATCAATAACTTAATCAACAACTCAATTGTTGTGAATGAACCCATTAGAATTACAACCTCATTTCATCGGCATCTGAACTTTCTGAAAACGCTTAAAGCTATTGTAGTCTTATTGTATATAAATCTGAAGAAAGTAAAAAAAAAGATGCTGCTCGTTTATTTATGTTATTCATTTATTTCAAACTGTTTTTTTAAATAAATAAATAAATAAATAAAAAACAAGTAATCAGTGGGACAACAGAAAACGTGCATACAAGCAAGAATGAAATTGTTTTGGTTTGGCTTTATTTATTTGGTTTGGACATGGTGTAATAAAAGAATAAACAAAGTTATACACACAAAATAAATTTAAAAGAAAGGCTAACAAAACAAAAGAAGAAACAGTAGCAAAGTATATTTACAAGTTCAAAGGAGTGGTTAGAACTTATTTTTATACCCTACATCTGTAGCATCATCCAGTAAATTGCTATTAATGTTAAATAATTAACCTGCCACTACTATCCTGTTTGAAAAGAAGTAGGAAGAAATGAATGGTTGCATAATCCTACCCCTTATCTCACTATTCTGGTATTTAGTTAAAACATGTAATTTCGCTTAGTCTAATTTAATGTCAGACAATGAGAAAAAAAATACATTGACTGTGACAGGAAACAGATGTTCTGCGCATGGTAAATTAATGTAATACATTGTGCCCTATGTTGTTAGCCATAAATACATTACGTACAATGCAAAACAAATCTCTAAACATGGATGACATGAAGGAGATCTATATTAGTTGACCTGCTGTGGGCGCTGGAAATCATCAAATCCTCTTTTTTATCTACAGCTGTAGTTTACATAAAGTAATTTTTTAAATATTTTTTGTAAATGATAACAGATTTGGAACATTCAATCAAATCAATCAATCAAATTTTATTTGTATAGCACATTTCAGCAGCAAGGCATTTCAAAGTGCTTTACATCATTACAAACACAGAAACACAATGCAATATAGAATCAATCATTAAGTCAAGTAACATCAATAAATTTGTAATTGATTACATTTCAAATACAATTCTAAACAGGTGGGTTTTTAGTTTAGATTTATAAGAAGTCAGTGTTTCAGCTGTTTTACAGTTTTCTGGGAGTTTGTTCCAAATTTGTGGTGCACAGATGCTGAAAGCTGCTTCTCCTCGTTTGGTTCTGGTTCTGGGGACGCAGACATTATAGAACATTACCCTTTTTTATAGATTAAAGAACATTATCTTGTATCTTTATAACCTGGACTTCATAATACAGACCACTAGGTGGCACTCTGGTGCCAATATAGAGTGGTGTTACGTAGAATAGCACCTACCGTTGGAATCGACGCAGGTTGCGGTTTAAACCGACAACAGTTCGTTTATTTCCATAGAAACCAGAGGGGAATCGGGGAACGGATGTGTTGCTGGTTGCCAACCGGGCCCTCTCGTTGAGGCTACAGTTTGCTCCTACAAATCTGTTCTAGGTGCTGTAGCTCTGTGTGTGCCTTCCTGTCGGATGCACTGTGCAATTATCAACCCCACGCAGCTCCTTCACTCAGCGGCTGCTCGTTTACGGAAACTGCAGGCGCACGTCGTCCGGGGCGTCTTTTTGTAGTTTGAAGGGCATGTCAGCAGGCTGCAGCTTCAGCCTATGTATGTCCTCGGTTAGACGCACGGCTCTGGGAGATGTAGCCTGCCTGGTGATAAACCTGTGGTCAGCATCGCTTTAAGCCCACCTACCTGCCTGCGCCTCCTCTCCACCAATCCACCGACTGAGGAAGGAAAGAAGGAAGAAAAGGAGGAGTGAGAAGAGATGCCGATGGTGACTCGGAGGTGGCAGCACAGGAAAGTTCACTGTGTTTCTCTGTAACAGGGAGTGAGTCTTGTACATTTTCCACCCAGACCTCGGACTGAACGACCCGTACCTGCACACAGGGTGTACCCAGCAGAACTGCCACGGACCTTCGCACAGAAAAACCCGAACAGGTAAAGGTGTTCAGTAATAGACTCATGAGCTTAAAAATATTTCTGTAGAGAGTCTTGGTGTTTCCAGCAGCCATTACTTCAGTCTGTGTATTGTTATTTTTGGTTGCTTGTGTCAGAATGTTCTTGTTTATAAGTCATGTTGAAGGAGAGAAAAACTGCTCACCTTTCTCCCACCTGCTGATGAATCACTTTTATATTTTCATCCCTTATCTTAAATGCATGCGCACAGTTACACATTCTGGCACCCACATGCCTGAGATCATGTTTTAATGCAAAACACTGACACCGTTAAAATGACCTTCATGCTCTTTTCTGGCTACAAAAGCTGTCCTTGATGTCTGAGTGTTTATTAGGCCAAATTACCTCATGCTCCATTCCAGATGAGACAGCGCTCCTTTCTGTCCCAGTATCTGAACACTGTTTCTGAGCATAAATGTACTGCATACACTATTATTGTATGTGTTCCAGTGTTTTCCATGTTTTCAATGTACTGCTGCATGCTCTGCATGCTGAACTGTCACAAAAAATCATTACATGTAGTTTAATATTCAGTGAGAGGGCGAGACAGATATAAGCACTAAGCCATGCATGTAGTTTGTAGATTAAATGAAAATTGTAGTTGCAAGCAGAATCACCTGTGGCAATGCTAGAGTTTAAATCAGTGCATGCAATTCTAATGCAGCCAGCCTTGCTCAAGTTTTGGTATTTGCTGGAAGAACAGTCAGTGAGCCGTGAAGCTGCTGTTCCAGGAAGGGTCTGTGGCCAATGAACCGACCTCTCAGTAAGAGAGCTAGACATTTGCATGCAGGGGGATTGTGTTTCATTAGTTTGTCTTTGAATTTTCTTTTTGACCACAAGATTAATTGACAGTTCAAAATGATTTGCATCATACATGTATGATATTTTTAATTAGAGAAAACTGAAGCATAACGTTTCCATTGGGTTGCTTTGCACCATTTTTAATTGATGGATCACAGTTTGAATTTCAATTGAAAGAAATCATTCAAATAGCAAAAACATCAATCCCGACAGTGCTATCAGACTCAAATTCACAGTGCGACAGTTTTGGGGGCTTACAGACATTATCAGTTAGAGTTGACAATAACTTGGGCTTCCTGCCTACAGCTGATTGAAAAAAAGAGAAGAGAAGAATAGGGGGAATAACAGTATAACTGGCATTGAAGCTGCAATATGTTCATGTAATATTGTAAGCCCTTAGTGAAAAGAATAAATTAGTTGTTAATATCCTTGTTACACTTTTGCCTATAAGCCTTCCATTTCAGTGGTGGAGTAAGGAAATGCTCCTTAATGCTACAGCATAAACGATTTTATCACCTTCTGTAGATTTGTTGGGCATGTCAGAAAATTGTGTGAGCCACTGCTGTCATGTAACATATGTTTACACCAGTTCAACACAGCTGCGACTTGGTTACTGCAGCAGTGTCCCAGTCATAGCATTAAGTAATGCTGTGTGCAGTGATTTAAGATTAACTCGCAAAATAAATTAAATTTCATTTCAATAATGTCAGTTGACCCTTAAATATCAAGAAGAACTTGGGAATGTGATATTTGTGCAAAAGTAACACATCATTTCTGATTACGATGTCAGAAATGATGAGCATACACACTATTGAGTACGGTTATGTATGAGTGGTGTAACAGGACTCCGTGTTCCACAATGTTCTCCTTCGTTCCCTCATATTTAGACCCACATGACCCATTGTTTTCAATATCCAGATGACAAGACAGGATACACGGTGACAGGAGCTATAGGTTGTAGAGATTAATCTAGTCACGAATCCCTTACTGCAACAAACTCCATGCTGTTGGTTGATGCAGTTATAGGCCAAACATAGGTGCTCTAAGTTTTGATGCATTTATGTAAATAGAGGAAAAATTCTGATCTTTCAGTGTTTGACCTGCACATGACTGATCAGAGTCGATCAAGGGAAAACCGTCAGATTCCAATCGATGGCTGATTGATCGCTGTATCTCTCTTATTAAAAATTGAAAGGAGAATCATTTTGACTTGATCAAAGAAACGGCGCCCCCTAGAAAGATGGGGGTGTAATGCACATTGGCGTTAGGACCTGGAAGGAGCCATTTAGAGCTGTGGCAGCAGCTGCTGGTTTCATCGCTGTCTGGGTCATCATTAGTATCCTTGTCACAGGGGCGTACGACTCTGGAGGCATTCATCACCAGCACGCTGCATGGCTTTAATTTCAACACTAAACACCAAAGAGATCAGAATCTGTCGGGAATAAACACGATGCAGCCATGCAAAGCCAGCAATTTTAGATAAGAATAATCAGCGCAAGCACACAGCTGATTTGTTTTTTACCCTTAGTATCTAAAGCAAATTGGCTCCTCGCTATTTGTCTGACTCATCCATCTAAAGCTATCTTTGTTGTCAATTAATCCTGCCAGAGGAGCCAAGAAGGCCGGCTGGAGGCTGCTGTTTGGGTTGCACTGACTGCATGCTTCCTGGCTCTCAGCTCTCGAGCCTGAAGGAAGGAGCATGTAAACACTGTGACAGGATTGTTATTATCCAATCATTTCATTCCTGCCTCGGTGAACGTGAGTGGGCATGGAAGTGGTAATCGTTCCCAGAAAAGCTAATGTTTGGCTCGTTCTCTTTTATTATTTAATGATGTTTGTTGTGACAGTGGATGTTCGGATTGTGGCTGGTTGACGTCACTGATGGTGGGGCGGTTGGCTGAGGGAAAACAATGCAGTGCATGTCACAGAACATGGATGCTCGTCCGGAGGGGATAAGTAAGCGAGGGAATGGGAGTCATTGTGATCAATGTTTTAGGTTTTCATCTCCTTGTGAGAAGAAAAATTACAGGATGGTGATGATGAAGGTGGGTAAGATGGAACAATGGGCCTGTGCGAAGAAGTGGGGACAGAAAGGATTGGAAAAATGGGGCGATAAGAGAGCCGGAGAAGAAGGATTAGAGGCTGGATAAACAGTCAACGCCAAAGGGAAGTGTGAGGGGATCAGTTGAGAGACATTCCGCAGAAAGACAGTGGTGCCACTGAAGGGGGCTGTCTTGGTTTGCTCTCCCTCCCGTTCCCTTACCTCGTTTTGCATCCACCCACATCCACGTGTGCCCACTTACCCTGCTCGCTCCAACGCACCCCCTCTACCCAACCCCTCACTCAATGCAGTGCATAGACCTCAGGAGTACACCATGTCCAGTCAGTTTCCAGGTTATCAAGGACTGGACAAGCAGCGTGTTTCTGAGTACATGTGAAATACTGAGGTGGTTCTCATCACAGCATGACAGTCGGGGGGCCTCTGTCTGCTCAAGGTCGTGTGAATAATCAGACGAGAGCGCTGTTGTTTCTTTGTCCCTGAGCAGGAAGCTGTCTCTCTCTCTTTTTCTCTCTCTCTCTCCCTACTGACCCAAACTGTGCACACAATGCAAAGATGCAGTTCCAGCCATGTGGGGAATGGGATGTAGTAGCCATTAACATCACTTTGCTGCTGAAAGGTTCTCAGTCTCAACAAAAATCTGACTCTGGCATTTTTGTTCCTGTCTTTATGATGAATGTCTCAGCCATCACTAACTGAAGGATTGGGGTCATCAGCTTTTTTATCCTTACATGCATACGGGGGATTGTTCCTAACTACATGATATTTTGATTGCTGAAAGGATTTAACATCCTGTTCTTATGTACGGTACTTACATTGGAGAGGTACCATTTGCTACAGACAACACTCTTTGGTGTCAAAATAGTTACCGTGGGTGGAGGATTCAAGGCTGGAGTTGCTTAAAATTGAAGTATTGAATTCACATTTAACTTCTCTCTCACTAAATAATTAATGTCTGGCCATAGAAATTGTTCTTAATAAATGAAGGCTTCCTAAATCATTTAACTGTGTGGACAGTTAAATAGCCAATTTGTCCAGAAAGAGTGCATTTTGCTGTTGTTTTATAGCTGTTGATGATGAATCTGAATGAGTATTGGGGGGTCAGGGCTTTACAAAATCTTTCAATATTTCATTTACAAGAATAATGGGGGGGAAAAAATTATTTTTTATAAATTTTTATTATTTGTGATAATATTGGTTAAGTGGGCCTTGTCATTACTTCAATATATTACCCACTAGACTGCAAATTGTAAAAGCACTTCTTATTCAGTACCGTTGCTTGGCATGTGAGGAAGCTCAGAAAAGCAAATAAGGGATTTATTTAGTCATTAACGACTAAATGGATTGTTACCCAAATCGTTTGGCCTAAATTCCTCCTTTATTTCTGCCTCTTTGTCTTCCGTTTCATTCTGTCTGTCTGTGCAGCTTCCTCTCTCTTTTTTTCATTGTAATCCATGCTTGTGATTTGCAAGGTTTTGGACCACGCTGTTTTTTCGCTGCTAGTTTTAAGCAAATTTTCAACAGCTCTGTTGCTTGAAAACCATTGGCCTGCTGCTGCAGGAGTGGAGACAATAGTAAATTATGTTCAGGTTAGGACAATGAGATGTCTCTTCTCATGTCTTTCTTCTCTCCTGTTAGTTCTCACATTTATTCTTTCATTTGTTTGAAATCAATACACTCAGCTGTGTTCAGCTGTTTCCGATACCTTGAGGAAGCAGGTAATTGAACAGCGACAACAATTTGACTCAGGAATGACTCTGTTGTAATTCTGGGTCAATCTGACACCAGGACAGTCTTACAGTCATCAACTTAATTGACCCGTGTATTGAACAAGGTTTACTTTATTTCCTTTACCCTTTGAAAATATGATCTGTAAATTTAACTGTCAGATTGCCAGACATTTTTACATTGCCTTGCAAAGTGTAATTTATTTAACATAACATCAAAATGTAATGTTTGTTCAGTTGTTGACTGTATTGTGTTTTCTTTATGATGTTGTAATTTTCTGTTTTTATTATGTAAAGCACCTTGAACCGCCTTGCTGCTGAAATGTTCTATGCAAATAAACTTGATTTGGATTTTAATTGTGAAGAGGAAAAGGGATCAATGGTTTTCAATATATTTTTTAGATACAATTTAGTATTAAATACTCTTGATTTAGCTGTCTCACAGTCAATATTCATCAGGTATTAAGAATAATTACGACATCAGGTCTTATCAGGCATGCTGCTTAAACCTTTGCAAATTTAGAGAACGACATTTTTATTCATTTATTTTTTGTAAAACAGCCTAGGCTCGATCAAATTTGATGAAGAACTTCAGTTTCCAAGTCTTATCAGAATATCGGTGCTTAATACACATGCACACCAGATTGGTTATGTTTTTTGTCAAAAATAGAAAAAACATATATTCTCTACCTCTTAGTTTTAGGTTAGGCACTACTTTTAGTTTAACATAAAATCACAATAAGATAGATGAAAGTGTGGTTTCTTGAGTGTGAAAATATTTCTACAACGTACTGTATATTGCTAAAATGTAAACAAAATAGAAATCATGCAAGTTTAATATTTATCTTTTTATTTCCCAGAAATGGACCAACATAACGTGAGGCAAAGCAAGAGACAAAAACAGGAGTCACGAAGCAGAGCAGAGGCTTCAGCCCCAGCTTCAACTGCAGCTCAAGCTGCAGCCTCAGATAGACCCAACAATCCCAGCACCAGTCAGCGTCCGGTTCCCTCCAGGCCTCCGCGGCCCCAGAGAAGTCCTAGGATTGAGGCATCTGTAGATATTTCAGAACCAACTGAACCCAGAGTTGAGCCCAAAGCTGCACCCAAAACTGAACCCAAAGCTGAACCCAAAACTGAATCCAGAGTTGAAACCAAAACTGAACCCAAAACCGAACCTGCTTCACAAACTAACCAGAATGAGACCACTCCTGACGGCAGTGTGGTAAGCCAGCCCAAACCCTCTCCCCAGACCGAAGAGCAAACTGGGCTGAGTGTCAAGGCGGGTCCTAAAGGTCCAGGTCACCACCCGGTCAGAGCTGCATCTGTGCCCCAACCACCTCCTAGCAGACCTGTGCCCTCTCACCTGAACCCGCATGCGCAGAGAGCCATGTCCTTGGCGGGCACCGCTGATACTCTGCCTCAGGTTCAGGAGGAGTTCAGGTTGGTTCCTCTGTCTCTTTGTTTGTCCCGGCATTCGTGTTCCTGAATGTTTTATTTGGCCTCCCATTCACAGACAGCTAAGGCAGTTGCTTCAGTACACATACCAGTTATTTTTATGCACTGAGGCTTAGCTAGCTATGCTGTATCGTATTAGCATTTAGTAATAGCCTACTCTATAATTTTTTTAACGTTCTAGGCTAATTTATATGCTTTTTAAATAAATAATATATTCTTTTCACAAATTAAAACAGTCTAAACTTGCTGACTGCTCTCTGTATCTGTTCAATTCTTTGTCAACGCAAATAATAAATCAGCCAATCACATGGCGTTTTCTTGACACACACTGAACCCCTGAGAATCAGCCCAGTTGAGTATTGTTGCTGACTGCATCTATTCCTTTTTGGCCACAATGTCCCCATCTACTGAGGGATTCCTCCAGCTTCACTGAGTTTCTCTAACTGAAGTAAAAGGGTTGTTAGACATGATATTAATTAAAAAAAAAATACTTCTGCACTGATGGGACATTATAATGGTTCAGCTTTAGCACATCGTCCATCTTTTCACACAATTTAATGTGCTGAGAGGATTAAGGCTTAAAAGTAGTATTATGTTTGATAATATGTTTGATAATTCTTCCAGCAAGGTTTGTAGATTGCTCATGTGCACAACAACTTTTCTCTTCCTCCTCATGGAGATAAATGTTGACTGTGGCGAAGAAATCTCTGCTTTTGCAGTGCCGTGCTGTCATCTGCTCACAGACTTTCTGGTTTCAACAGAAACATATGTACTTAAACAAACAAAGGTCATGTCAGAGTCTGAAATCTTGATCTTCAGACAGTATAAGATGTACTGAATCCTGTTGCCTGATGGGCCAAACTGACCACCCAGCAATGCAATATACAAAAACTGATCAAAATTCAAACACTAGACTTAACAAGAATATTTAAATGTCTCCTGCTATGGCGTGAAAGTAAAGGAAGGGAAAGGCAAGACACAATGAGATGTTGGTGCAGAGGTTGCTGTCTCATTCAATCTGTGAGCTGTGAGTCACATCTGTAGGCGATGAGTGGCAGTGGGAGCTTATGTACCACCCTTTCCTGACAGGGTGCACATCATCACCTGGAATGTGGGCTGTGCCACGCCACCTGAAGACATCACCACTCTGCTTGGACTGAACGTGGGAGACGGAAACACAGACATGTACATCATCGGGTGAGTGTCCTGTGGGGGACACGTCAGTGGGTTCCTCACTGGTCACTTTATGATGGCTTGTCCTGCATATTATGCTGAGGAAAAAGTATTTGCCTCCTTGTGGATTTCTCCTGCTTCAGCTGTTTTTTATGTTTTAGATTATCAAACAAAATTCAATAGGAGACTAAGATAGCCTGAATAAATACAATATGTAGTTTTTAAATGATGGTTTCCTTTTATTTAGAAAATAGCTCTCCAAGCAAACCTGGCTCTGTGTGGTAAAGTAGTGGCCTTCAAGACCTAATAACTGGTTGACAGTGACAGCTGCTACACTGCTTTTGATAACAGGCATCACTTTTAGATCATGTGGAGGAGTGGTTCATGGAAAATGTGTTGCTCTTTGAGACATTTCTGCCTATTTCTTGTTGTCAAAGAGGTTCCGTTTCAGTGATGTCTTGATTCTAATGGACAGCCCATTCAAACCAAACCAAATAAATGTGATTAATCACTACTGTTATTTCTCGATTTAACAACAGTGGTGGTGGTAATGTTGCTGCATGGGACCAGGCTGGTATTTAAAGTAGCTCTTTTCCCCTTAAGTAATTAAATTATCATCTTAAAACTGCATATTGTATTTATTTAAATTTGTTGCTCTGAAAAATTTCAATGTGACAAAAAAGCAGAGTATAAGCAGTCTGCAAAGGGGACTGCTTACAGTCCCCTTTCTCAGAGCACTTCTCACAATGCTCTGAGAAAATATTTTCAGAGCACTGTGTGACCAGTGACGACGGTGCTGGTAATAAAGTATCGGGTTGAGATTTAAATGTGTCCAACTGGAAATTCTCTGGAAATTTATTTTTTGTGTCATTTTCTTTCCAAGGTTGCAGGAGGTGAACTCCATGATTAACAAAAGGCTGAAAGATGTCCTCTTCACAGACCAGTGGAGCGACGTCTGCATGGAGAGACTGAGCCCCTTTGGTTATGTGCTGGTCAGTAATGGTTTGTTTTTGTTGTAAATAATAATGCTCACTCTCAGAATAAAATGCTAAACAGCTCATCTTTGTGCATGTTGCATTATCACTGAGGAGATCTCAGCTTCTTGCTGTTCAGGCTTATTTTGTTCCCTCAGCAACGGATGAGGTGATGATTTAAAACAGGCATCTATGTCGTTGGATCTATTATCCTCTGCTGTCTGCTGAGCTCTCACTGAGTGTTCCTCACTGTAACTTTGTAGCTCTATAATTTATGCCTGAAAGGTTCCATATACCATATACCAAGAAATTGTGGTGATACTCAGATTAGTACACCTGCTTCCCAAAAAATTTACATAAGACATTTACAAAAAAAAAAAGCAGTAAATTCTCTTGTTGTGTTTGCAGTTTTCATATCAAAGCACACATTGCAGCTGTGGTTGGTGTTGCACTGGCTGCTTCTGGAACAAAGCGTGGCACAGTTGCTGTGTTGAGCCAGAGTGCGTATGAATGAGCTGTCAAGCAAAAAAGTGTTGGACAAATGTCTCCCAGGGTGCAGTTTTATTTTTGGATCATGTTGTCTGTGTGGATGGGCCTCTGACAGTGAAATTGATGCTGTCCCCCAGCTATTTCATGGCTTACTAACTTGGTTTGAACCTCTTCAAATTCATCTTTGTGTGTCTGCTTCCAGTGAATATTTCAACAGTAGGTCAGGAGTTTTAAAACACAGGATTTTTTTAAAGCAAGTGTTCCTCAATAGGAAGTTACAACGCCTTACGAAAGTGATAATACCCCTCACTAATTGTTTACTGTGCACCCGAGGCTTTAATGTATGTCAATGGGATTTTATGTTATCCACCAACTCAAAGTGGTGTACAATTATCAAGTGGAAGAAATTATATATGGGTCTCAAAGTTTTTACTAAAAAATGCAAAGGATATGCTGTGCAAACCCAAACAGGTTTTTTTTTTTGTCTAGAGCCCCAAGAACGTTGCTAGTTGGTAACAGTGATTGACTACTGTTAACTGCAAAAGTGCAGATATGACCTGGTGGGCCGTTCTGTCGGTCAAAACTCTCTCACACCAGAGCAAAAGAACACTGGATATTACTTAGTAAAGAAATGCTAAATACATACCAGACAATGTGCATCCTTTTCCTTTCAAGTCAAATTATGCACCAATTTGTGTTGGTTTATTTCTTCAAATCCAGAGGAAATACATTGAAGTGTGGCTGTAATATGGCGAAGTGTGAAAAATATAAAGGGGCATCAGTGGTGAAAAGACACAGTAACAAAAGAGCTCATCTGCCTTGCTCTCTGCTCTCTAAGTCTTGTTTACAGGTTACTGCAAGCACAGGAATCAGCCCTTCACTGCAGTAGTGCAGAGCTTACGGGGCATTTTTATTTACTGGTGATTCACCACAAACTTTCTGCTGATTGTCTCTATCATTTCTGTGTTTGTAAGCTAGAGTTTACACTATCTAACAGTAGCATGGCACAATCCAGTAAGTTTGGGAAATCAAGTTGTTTCATACGAAGAACAATAAACATAATTTACATAATTTTAATGAAGCGTGGTTATTGCTCTAAATAATGGAAGTGTGGAGGAGGATTGTGATGTTTCTGTTGTCATCTGTGTTGGAGACCGGGATGAAGAAACTGTTACTTCAAATTAACAAGCTTCCCTGCTGACGTCACTATTTGTTACTCATAGTTCATTTCCTTTGGCATGGACATTGTTGCATAAAGTCAAATGTACACATCTGGCTCGGTCACTTGTCTTTGGGTCTAAATAACTTATCTGTTCTGAGCAAAACAAGTGGGACGAGTGGGACAGATATTGATTGGAGATTCTTTTTAGTCGCAGCATAGGCAGGCAGCATTATGTTGGATGGTCTTTATAGTTGCGCTGAACCTCTTACGCAACAAAGTTGTTCAAATAGGCTGTTAGTATGCAGGAAAAGAGAGGCTGGTCACGTGGGGATGTTTGCCTGTGAGGGATTTCAGCCCGGGTGTGATTGTGCTTCTTCAGACTGTGGTTGGGGGTTGGGGTCTGTGAACGACTTGACAGAGGGTGAGGGAGGGGGGAACATGTGTACAAATGTGGGAACAGGTTTGACATATCATGCAAATTTCTGTTCCCGTACGTGACGGTTTGGTGTGTTTAACGCTGCAACAATACCTCCAGTGTTGTTTAATGTCAGAGGAACACAAATGTCATGATATGCATATTATAATGCAACACAACACAAGACTGGAGGTTGGAGGATAAAGAGTGCTAATGTCACCTTTCTTCCTATGTTTGGATGAACTAGATGCTGTTCCGTCCTCTATGTACACTGCATTGTGTTCAGGAGCTGCACAGCAAGGCCGCAGGCACTTTGACGAAGGGTCATGATGTTTTGCATTTCTATGGGTGTGCTTTTGTGCGACTCATGCAAAGTTGCTCATCATATCTCTCCTGCCTTTTGATGCTCCTAGCCTTACCCAGCTTTACATTTCTGTCCCTCAGATAACATCCGAGCGAATGCAGGGCCTGATACTGCTGGTCTTTGCGAAATACTTCCATCTGCCTTTCCTCCGTGGAGTCCTGACAGAGACCACCCGCACAGGAATGGGGGGTTATTGGGTAAGATGGCTGCAAAGGGTTAGAGAAAACGCACCCACTGCGGCTGAAGGCATGCATCCCAGTTATTGATGCATTGATATAGACATAAGCAGGAAAGAGTGTGTCCTATCACTTCTTATAATTTGTTAGTCAAATGCTGTGTCGTTTAGTTATGATGCTAAAATGATACATGTTATAATCTAACAAACAAGCTCTCTCAATGCATGGAAAGTCAGTTAGAATCAACAGTGTCAGTGAGTCTCATTAGTCCTGAGCCCTGATCTCAAAATTTAATACGACAAAAACCATTGTTATAGCTCCTAAAATAAAATTCCTTTTTGGGTATGTTTCATTAAGACACACACACACAGGCATGCGCACGTACATACACACCCACACACATACACACACTCAATACTTTGCAACATTTGTCAGTGAACCTGCTTCTTTAATGTTTAAATAAATTAAATCCCAAAAAACTTTTTTATTGTCTTGTATTGCTACCAAACAGCACAATATTTTCCATCTTGTCACCGGAATATAGCTAAGATGGGTTTGATGTGATTTCCAGCTATTTCTGGTCAACTGTTATCTGCTTCAGCTCATTCTGGAAGTTCTTTAATTATTCTCCACAGTCCCTCGCTTTTGACTCATTTCTGTCTAAAGCAAAGATCAATGTACAGAATATCTTCAGTGTACCACTAAAATCAACCCCAGTATCAGCAGGGGTACTTGTACCACAACTAAAGAACCATTGAATTTCATTATTATGAACCTTTAGATCAATTTTTGCCGTGTTTGCCAAGATATGCAGATTTTCTTCTGGAGCATTGTTTTAATGAGTCACAGATAGCAGAGAATCCACTGAATCATTTCTCCCCCCGGTGTGCACTTGACTCTCTGCATCAAATATTGATGCTGTCTGCTCTTTAATGAGGGCGCTTCCTGTTTCGCTGTGAAGCATACCCGTACAGTCGACACTCACCATGCTACTTACTGTTTGAGGAGGTTTATTATAATTACTCAATCAATCATACATTCAGTAATTATTAAATTTTTATCCAAGAACATGTAAAACCGATAACTGCTAATACTTTTTCTTTTGTATGTTGCTCTTAGACTTTTAAGAAACCCTCAGTTAAAAACTTTCGCTATGCCCATTCTGCAGGGGAATAAAGGCGGCATTAGTGCCCGAATGACCGTGTTTGGCCACAGCATCTGCTTCCTCAATTGCCACCTGCCTGCTCACATGGAAAACCAGGACGAGCGTATGGATGACTTCGAGAGCATCTTGCAGCAGCAGCAGTTTGATATCCAGGGGCCCACTGGTGTTCTGGATCATGAGTAAGTCTCTGCACATACAACCACAGGTTCACACATCTATTAGTTATGATTCATATTGGTTTTTGTAAGCTTTGCAAACATCAGATGAAACCACTGGAATATTTAAATGTAGAGTGAATAACGGCAGACTTGTGTTTGTGTTCATTAAATGGTATCTACTGTTGAAACAGGTGAAAGTGGCATAGTGAAAGATTTATATTTTTTCATTACCAAACAAGACGACAGAGGGATGAATGAGCCAATGGCTCACTGTTGAAGCTCAAACAATAGTAGGAAGATATGTGGTAACAATAAATTTTTTTTTAATTATTTAATTTAATGAGAAAAAATATAGAAAAGAAAGACATTTAGTATAGTAGTATTCTGAGTTTCCAGACTGTACTCCTTCATGTGTTATCAAAATGATAAAATCTACATTTATATAAAGAAAAACAAAACAGATGTGTTTTACTTTGACTAATATATCCAGACTCTACACTATATTTACTGAGTCACTTTAGAGTTTAATTTATGGTTGTTGTTTTTTGCATTAAATATTCTAATTTTCTCAGAAGATGCATTTTGGATTTATTAAAATTAACAGAAATCAATGCCTTAGAGACAGATGTTGCTCTGTTTTATATTGATATATAAATGTATTTCACATTTTAAATTAAATGACCAAAATAAACAATCTTATTGTGAATTACTGAGATGCAATTCTGTGTCTGCTGTCAACATCCATTAACACAAATCTTTTATAATTCTTCAGTTTTTAAAATGATACATTCTCATCAAATCTTTTCTTTCCTTTCAGTCTTCTGTTCTGGTTTGGGGATCTTAATTTCCGCATTGAAAATCTGGATATCCAAACTGTGAAATCAGCGATCGAGAACAACAGATACGCCATGTTGTGGGAGAAGGATCAGGTAAAAAAAGGGGTTTGTGTGTTTTACTAGAGGACTGTAAAACTATTCAACTGCTGCTCATTAAAAGTACTTAATACAATATGTGGTTTCTGTTTGCTTTCATTTGCATTTTTAGAAAACAAAAACTCTATATAAACCCAAAAATTATTTTCATTATGACTTTTAAATCAAAATGAAGCATGATCTCATAATGCTTTATTTATTTTCAATTCCTTCATTCTGCCACTAGAGGGAAATGGAGACACTCACAATTCTGTAAGCACTTATTAATTTGTGAGAAGGCGTGCGGTTTATTTATTGTAATTTTCTGCAGCTAAACATGATCAAAGACAGTGAGACAGTGTTGGAGGGATTCGAGGAGGGGCCGCTGAGATTTCCTCCCACCTATAAGTTTGACGTTGGAACGAACACATACGATACAAGGTTGGTGAGGCCAGGGGGAGTATTTCAGATTCTAGGCCACTGATCAGAGATCAGAGTCGAGCAAAGAAACAGTTATTACACTCTGATGTCTGAAAGATCCTCACTACCCTGAAGGGGTCATGAAAATGCACATTCTTTGTTTTAAAAATCAGTTTCTCAGTCTTGTTCAATCTTCATCTCAAAATCATTCCAGTGGGAAGAAGCGTACACCAGCTTGGACTGACCGCATCTTGTGGCGCCTGAGGGCCACGGCACCAGCTGCTCAGACAGCGGAGAGGCGTGTTTCAGTGTCAGGGTTGACCAGAGGGATCAGAGTGACGCAGCACTGCTACCGAAGCCACATGGAGTACTTAGTCAGTGACCACAAGCCGGTGTCGTCCATCTTTACCCTGGAGGTGAGACAGCGTGGGAGACATTATAAAGATGGTGTTACCATTAGGATCTTTGAAACGTTGAAATACCAGTTCTAACAACAAGTTCATTCAAAGAAGGTTATCTGGACTCAAACTTTTTACCCAGTAAATGAACAGTCTTCACTCAAATCAGTGCATATGTGCATACTCTTTTTTACCTATAATCTGAATATTGAGGGTTTATATTCAGATTACTTCCTGCATAATTGGTAACCAAGATTTAAAAGCCCTTTCATACAAAAAAATAGCAGCAAGGACTTGTGACCTAAGGGTAGCTAAAGTATACAAATGTTGCTAATTGGTCACTTAAGCATGAGAACACTGACAACCCAACAGCTTTAGCAACTTTAGTCCTACTTTTATGTATTTACAATTAGAGTCATGGCCAAAAGTTTAGATTGACAGAAATATATTTTTTGCACACTTTACTGCTTTGTTTTTTGTGGTTGTTTGCATTGAGTCTAAGGTGCATTTATTTTCATTATCTGCTTTCAGCTAAGCACAATGACCTGTTAGTTTCCCTTGGCTCCAGAGAAAATGTCAAGAGGACAGGGCAGCAATCACTTGTTTAATCTATCTGAATTTAAAAAGCAGGGATGTTTCTTTTAAAAGAGGGATGCAATTAAAATTGTTCTTCTTTTCTAAACTGTGGTTACCTCCAAGGAAATGCATGCTATCATCTTCTGTTTGTATTAAAACAGCTCAAGTTCATCAAGAAATTTGAGTAGAGCAGTTCATCTGTTGCTTAGAAATCCTCAGGATGTCCAAGAAAGTCTTACAAGTGCAGGGATTGTCTGCTGTAGAGGGTTCAGCTGGGTTGCCACCGAGGCAGAGCTTGTTCAGGAACAGCAGCGGACAGATGTGAG
Organism: Xiphophorus maculatus; assembly: GCF_002775205.1. Lineage (NCBI taxonomy): Eukaryota > Metazoa > Chordata > Actinopteri > Cyprinodontiformes > Poeciliidae > Xiphophorus > Xiphophorus maculatus. The sequence goes on from NC_036454.1 coordinate 17,263,356, forward strand.
TGTGCATTTGGACACTGGTGTCAAGAAGGGCACCATAGAAGCCAATTCTCTCATAGGTGGCACTGGGATCTTTGATCATAATTTTTACTTCTGTTAAACAATGTCTTAACAGAATGTCTTACATGCCTTAACTGCTTGCTTTCTTCCCATTGCGATGCGGAAGGGGTGACAAAGCAGCTGTAAGGAGCAAGACAATCATTTCTGGGACCATGGCCATATAGAAAACCTCCCAAAATCTTAATCCCATCAAATTACTGTGGTTTATATTTAAATAGTTAATAAAAAAAACAAAAATAATAATGAACTGACAACTTTCAAGCCCCGAAAAAGCAGGTGTGGGTCACCATAAGTTAGGGTTTCGCTAGAAGCTGATAACAAGTTCACCAGAGCCAATTACAGACATTTTGAAAATGAAAGATCAACACATATGATATGTGGACATATTACTAAATACAAGCCTTTAGCTTATGAGTTGTTTATTATTGAATGTCTTTGTACCATCACAACATCCCAGGAGAAGGTTTAGCAAGACTGTAACTGTAAAGTTACTAAGGAAAAAAAAAAAATTGTGTCACTGTCCTAATTTGTCTCAGCTGCTGGAGTATTTCTGTCTCTCACAACAATTAAGACATATAATTTTAGCAGTTAATTTTTGATATTTTTTCCTTCTATTTTAATCTGTGGATCCCATCTCACAGCCCCATACAGTATTTCGTGACCCACATTGGCGTCCAAAGCCACAGCTCTTAAATATCAACAGACTTATGCTCAATCTTTTCAGTTTCCATACAGGGTGGATATTCCTCTGGTCACTCTCATAGTGGAGGATGAGTGGAAGAGTGTAGAAGATGCAAAGGTGATATACAAACTGATGCCCAACTACTCTCGAAGCAGTTGGGACTGGATTGGATTGTATAAGGTAACTTGTCCTACTGCTACTTCCCCGTTAAGAGTCATTGTCAGCAAACACACCTGCAGACATAATTTCAAGAATTTGGAGTGAAATAATTACATGTTGTAATCTTGTTGTTGCACCAACAGGTGGGTTTCAAGCACCACAAAGATTACGTGGGATACATGTGGGCTAAGAATGAGGACGCAAATGTTTACACCCAGGAACATCAGGTAATCAATAGACACGTTGGATTCTCCTCTTAGAGAGTATTTCTGTCACATTCGATAAATATTTGAAAATCTTTTCTCCAGATAAACTTTACAGAGGAGGAATTACCCAAATTCTCAGGGGATTTTATCTTGGGTTACTATAGCAACAACATGAACACCATTGTGGGTGTAACAGAGCCATTTCAGGTAATCATAACGCATTGTTTTTAACTTGGTGCTAATAAAAAGCTGTTGTCTTCATCTTCACAGTTCACTGGCATTTTGCAGCTTTTTTAACACTTTTCCATCAATCCTCAGATCTGGCTGCCCACTGTGGACGATTCAGGCAGCTCTTCAGACAGCTCTGACGCCAGCTCAGAAAATGACAGCACTGTTGTCATGAAGTTGTTGTCCCGCAGTCCAAGTGTACAGCGCAAACACAGCCGCAGCCGCAGCCTCAGCCGCAGGCAAAGCCAAAGCCGCAGCCGTAGCCGTAGCCATAGCGGAGGCCGTCCCGGGAATATCGCTGGCAACTTTTTGAGCAACCTCGCTGGCAACCTTTTGAGCAGCCTTCCTGGCAACCAGCCTGGCAACCAGCCTGCCAGCCACCCTGTCAACCAGCCTGCCAGCCACCCTGGCAGCCGCCCCAGCACCCGCCCTAGCAGCCCTACAGAGCTCAGGATGAAGGAGCTCGGTCTCACTGATGGCACCGCTGCAGGGAGCGAGCCTACGGGACACTCAGCAGACGGCAGCCACAGTCACGGGGCAACAGACAAAAACAAGGAGTGTTCAGGAATGTGATGCAACAAAAGCCCGGCTGCTTTTACAGGTTATATAACCAACTGTTGTGTCTTTATTTCATACAGTCACTGCTCTGTATGTTTTCTGTGAGGAAAATATACAGTTTATAACGCCATCCTTTTCAGAAATAGTCATCTGGTTGGTTAAAATGTTTCTACTTGCTGTTGAGTTGTGCACTTGGCATATTGTTGTTTTTTTTTGTATATCTTTCACTCTGTCCGGTGTTTTCTCTACCTTTGTCCGTTCTCAGGTGTGGACAGTACAGGGAACTGACAACTTGCATTTAGATTTTCTCACAGATTCTCAGTTATAAAGTGACACACACTCCATCATCACTTTTCACAACAATAGTTGATCTGCCAAGTCGTTGGGTCAGAAAAGTTCAAATCAGCAACAGAAATAGATAAAAAGTAATTTAATTATTGACCTTAAGTCCTGAAGCAAATCTAACTTGTTAGCAGTGCATTATACAAGTATCTGTACTTCCTGAACTTTTACACATTTTATCACATTACAGCTGCAAACTGCCATTTACTTATGGCAGTTTGCTATGTTATTTATTTGATATGTTATTTTTTACAAATACTGTTTTTTATTACCATTCCCCAATACTTTATTTTTCACAAACCACTTTTCCATGTAATTACACCTGCAACAGTAGTGGTGAAAAAATTTAGTTTAGAGTTTCTGTTGATAGCTGGGGAAATTATCCACATATGAATCGTATATCACACCTAGTTATGAAATGATTTCCGAGTCTGGTTGTAAGTCCTGCTTCTGGCTGGTTGCATAAACTATACGTCATCGCTGCATCTCTCCATTGACCTGCGAACCTGGCTTGTCCCTATGCAAGTCAGTTAATACAAGTCTGTGACTGCCTCACTTGCCTCATCACATCTGTCTTTTAACAAAACTTGGAGGCTTAGGCGACGCCTTAATCCTAATCCAGCGTGGATTGAAATGCTGGAAGGTGAGCCTCTGCCCCAGTCTCAAGTTTTTTTCAGGAACAAAAAACTTGAACTTTTGGTCTGATTTGACCAGAGCACCATCTTTCACATGTTTTCTGTGTTCCAGACATTAATTTTGGCAAACTACTTATGTCTTTGGGCTACTTTAAATAATGTCTTTATTTATTTTCTTACTGCTTTTTGACTTGGTCCAGATCTGTGGAATCCACATCTAATAGTTTTTCTGTCAACAGATTTGCCCATCTGAACGGTGGATCTCGTCCACAGTTACCATAGGCCTCTTGGCTGCTTCTCTGATTAATGTCCTCCATATCAGACCTGTTACTCGGTGGATGGCTTCAACTTGGTTGAAGTACAGTTTTGCTATTCTTTGTTGTACATGTTTTAAACAGTACTTTTTGAAATGACCAAAACTTCACCATAACCTTACCTCTGACCTGTCTATGATGTTCGGGTTTTCATGATGTTCCATCAACTTTCTCTAGTGAGCCTCTGAGGCTATAATCTCCCTCCCAGCTCGTCTTTGTGTATCATGAAATGTCCCAATAAAATACCTTAAATTTGCGTTTAAAACTAAATGTGAAATAGTTAAAGGGATATTAATACTTTTGCAAGACACTAATCTCATTGCCAGCATACATCACCCATAGTACTAGTGTCTGCAAGCTGCCAAAGCTGCATGACTTGGATAAAATGGAAAAATGTTCAACACAGACGGTTGAGATGGTTCTTCTGAGTAGTGAGCTTTATTGCTTTCTGCAGCAAGAACAGCACATCAGATCCCTGTGTACTCTGTGCACTACTCTGAAGATTCACACAGTCTTTTAACAGTTTTCTACACACACCCACAAAATCACACAATCCTCAACACACATTAAATCACTTTTGAAACTCGGTACCCCTTTGATTAAAACTCAATTCTGTCTGGCCTCACAACACAAATTAAAGAGTGTATCAACTCTGTGTTTGCACTCTCTGAGCACGTTATCGCACTTATGAAATCACAATTCACTTAGTTATCCAACATGTTAAAAGGTCAGCGTGTCATACTATTGACTGGTGCCACTTATTTTTGCATAGAGAAACATACACAATTTCTATCACACTTGCCTTGTGGTCCATATTTTGACCCATCAGTCATAAAATATGCAGGGAGCACTTCTTTTAGAAGAGATGCATTCTTCCTGGGTGCATTAAATCAGAGAAAGTGGATCAGAGGCAGTGATCCAGGAAGCTCTCAGATGCACAACACATTCTAGTCTAAAGAGTAAGAGTGTGAGCGCCCTTAAATAGATGGCTGTACAGTCAATAGCAGGATGCTGCGGGTGTGGACAGAGGTGTTGGGTGTCACAGCACAGCTGTCCCACCAGAACTGATTGAGTAACGACTGACCAGGCCTGAACTACAGAGGTGATAACTGCAGCAATACCTGAGCTGATCCAGTGCGACGCATTTATGCACACACACACACACACACACACACACACACACACACACACACACACACCCTCCCCCCCCTGAACTTCATAGGATTTGTTTTAAAAGCTTTTTTAAGAGAACAAAATTGCATTGTTTTAATTGGATTTTAAGTCTATGTTAAAATAAGAAATATTTAAATCATGTTTTTGCTCAAACTCTGAAGTTCAATCTGGACTAATTTTACAAAAGTGGGCAGGAAATTTGCTGGATTGACCTGCTAGAGAGATTCTTATGTACCTTGAAGTCCCATCAAGCAAAGATGAAATGCTTAACTGTAGATTAACATGACAGTGGGAGTACAGTAGAGTAAATAAACTTTCCTTGCTGAATGTTTTAATTTTTGAAAATATGAAAACTTTTTTTTAATATATATATACAGTATATAGCTAAAGCTTTTTTCTTTCTTGCGCAGATCTTTCCCCCTTTGATCCTATTAATAAGATGGTGACAACCGTAGTCTCAGTCGTGGTGTTTTATAGTTACTGTGTGATCTCTGATGCACCGTTTTAGACGTGTAACTTTGGGGCTGTTAGAGTAGGTCTGTGCTGTGGCCGTAATTTGTGTGTGTATGTCTGTAGTTAGTTGTTTGTGTATGTGTTTTTCTGAAAGTGTGCGAGTGTGTGCTTTGGATGACAGATGTGTGTGTGTGTCTGAGTTACAGGGGCCGTAAATGGGACTGGGGCTATACTTGCATGGTTTGCCTTTTGGACATACCGTACATTCCTGTACTGTTGTTTTTGTGCTGTAAAGTGCTGTTTTTGACTCCTCTTTGTCATATCTGTGACTGTGAAGATTCTTAGAAAAACGTGGTAAAGACGGTATGAATTTTTGACATCGATATTAAATGTTAGTGCAAGAAAAAATATGGGTAGTTGTACTCGGATAAATTTGAGATTAAATTAATCTTTTCATGTATTTTCCTGATTTTTGAAAGGGATTAAAAAAGCAACCTACTGGACGTTTCTTTGACATGAAAATTAATTGTCCAGGTTTAGATAATTTAGATGCATTCAATACTGCAATCATGAATGGTGACTATTGTGAAATCTTTGCTGAATGTTCCTATTTTGTAATTGTGTAGGTTAAATATACAAAATATGAAGTATGTTGAGAAAAATCAAACATATATATATACATAAGAGACAATCTATAGCATAAAGATTATTTTACTTAAATTATGTATTTATTTTCCTATTTAACTTAAATTCTGCTGGCCAGTTACAGAGCTTTTTTTCAGGGCAAGTGTCCAAATTATATCAGAGATAATTTATTTTATTTTTACTATAGAGATGATTTCTTTCCATTTTAGTAAATTAAAACTCTTCTGTCATAAGTGTAGATGGTTTCGTCTACGTGTGTTTAAATAATTGTGATTGAATGACAACAAAACTCTTAAAACCTGGATTGCTGATCTATGAAAATGTTTAAATTCTGCGATCAAAGCATTTCTGTTTATGAATTTGTTGCTTTGTTCTCCAATAACAAATCTAGTGCGACACGATCCAAAGGAATAAATTACGATCTTTTAAATTATGCTTTTTGTCTTTATTGCTTCTTGACACATCTCCACTACAGTTACACGGTATTTATGACCCTTGAACTTTTTATTTATTTATTTAAACAATTTTATATGTTATTGTTGAAACCAGGCAAACGTAGAAGAGAACTTGAAGGAGATGCCTCTTCCTGTAAGACCTTGAATATTAATGAATACAGACAATGTGTCAATCTGAGTTTTTGCTGTTTTTGCACTAAAGGATAGGAAAATCCTTCAGTTTTTCTGAAATATCAAAGTCATTCCATTACACATAATGCTACTGTTTCAAATTTTTGTTTCCAAACTGAATTGGAAAACATTTTTTTTATCACTTTGTAATTATGGGACACTTTGAGTTTATGTATCATAAAAAACTCCACTAAAACGTATCAAAGTTTGTGGTACTGAGTCAAAAAGTGAAAAGGTCAGTTTTTGTATTTGTGAGTTGATGGTATTTCAGTTTTTATTATCGATAATATTTCTATGAATTTTACATGAGGGTCAAAATAAAAAGTTAAACGCTGAGTCATATACAGACGCTGTTCAACTTTTCGTAGTTTCCAGGTTTCTTTGAAAAGATTTGAATTAGAAACAGGTTTAAGTCTCCATTTGTGAGTAAAAGTCGGTAAAGCGACATATTTCTCTCAAAAGGTTAAAAAGAACATACTTATCAGAATTTTTGCTAAAATTAGAGGGGGCATTGACTCTGTTATTGATCTGATATTTCACTCTGACAGGTCATTCTGTTACTGACCTACTATTTTAAGCATTTAAGTAAATATTCAAGAGTAAACACAATTGGAGATCCTGCTGAGGGCAACATCCAGGACATCTTGCATCATGCTTTTCCACCCTTTGTGACAAGTGTTCGCAGTGCCTGTTCATGCTGACTCTTCCTTTCTGATGCAACACTGCTCAGGGATTGACCTGCATGGTCTGGTGACACAAATAAAAACCGTAAAACAGAGCAATACTCACAGGGTGAACTGAGTCATATGATAAAGGCTGGCAGTAAAAACAAGGTTGTCATGTTTACAACCTTTTCCTCAACTAAAAAGATTCCATTTTATCTCCTTTAGTTTTCAGAACATAGACAGTGTTTATTATCACTGTCTATGATCTGAATTTTAAATTTTAATCTTAACATTAGTAGGGAAAAATAAAAAAAACCCATTTAACTGGTTTTTTGATATAAGCAAAAATGTTCCTTACATGAAAGGCTGATATTCTCCAAATAAAATTTTGTTTTCGGGTTATAGCCAAAGTAGCAGATTAAATTGATTAACTAAGCCCATCTCTGGGTTACTGTGGAGCAGCATGTTCACAAACATCACATTTAATCATATTACACAGGAAGGCCTAAAGCAGTAGATGTACATCTGAGCATAGTATAATTAATTATTTTCAGATACTGTTTTCTTTCTGCGTATATTGTTCACCTGAAGGCCAGTTTCCACTCTGAAACCAAGTCAGACATGATCACTGGCCAGGTTTATCCGGGTCTCTCACCAAAACCAGAATTTTCTGTGAGTGTCTTATCAGATAATTTAGGGGAAGAGTGGGTTATACCGAAGAGTGTAAATGACTTTAAAAAAAAGACGTTTTACCTGTGTCATAAGTTTGTTCCAGTGATAAAACACCCCACATGCCACAATACCTGCTACAATTAACCTCCTGAGACCCGGGCTTTTGTTTGATGTGCATTTTTTATGTCTCCTTACTATTTGGGATTAGTATGACCTAATTTTAGTTTAAATTAAATTTTAGCTTTCTATGTGCTCTTGAACTATGTCAAAACCAATGCCCTCATATGAGGACAATGGGTCTGTTTTTGCATATACATTTCTCCTTGTCATTTGGGATCATAAGGACCCAATTGGCCTAAAAATGAAATTTCAGCTTTCTACAATAAGTGGTTTTCTCAAAACCCAATGTCCTCAGACGAGGACATTGGGTCTATCTGTGTGACGATAAGACCATTCAATCAATGTTATTATTTACATCTGTGTTTACAAAAATGTAATGTCCTCATATGAGGATGCAGGGTCTCAGGAGGTTAAATTTGCAAAAATATTTGTTTATATACTTCTTGATTTAAATACAAATTAAATGTGTAAAAGTTCAATTATACTTTTTACTCAAAGTAAGATATTGTTTTTAAGCAGTTGATGTTAAAGTCCTTTGTAAATTCTGTAATAATTTAAGTTTTAATCATGATTTGACAAATTTACCTCATGAATAGAATAATAGAATTACTTTATTCATCCCAGCAGGGAAATTATTTGTGTATGACAGTACACAAATAAATTTGTAGCCATTTAAAAATGCAACATTCAAAGTTCTCGAAGAAAAGGTATATTGTAGTACTACCAGTGTCACATATTTAGTCAATTTAAGAACTTACAGATTATTAAAAAGCAAGATTTCTAAATGTTTACTTATCCACTTTTTTGTACGCCTAATTCTAGCTGATGTCAAGATACTTAAAGTGGTCAAAACTAGAAGAAATGCTGCTATATTAACTGCCAGATGTTTGCAAATTCAGCATCAATGTTTTACTCATGTCCAGTTTTAGGTTGCGCAGCTTTTATGAGTCGGTTATTGGAGTTAATTTTACAACATTTTAGTCATTTCTGGAACTTATTAAAGTTTAACTTACTTGTTTAAAATTCTAGTTTTCTGTTGATCTTTGTAGGATTTTTTTTCAACCCACTCCTCCCCTGTTTTTTCTCTCTCATTAATTCATTTAGTAATTAGTTAATTAATTCATTCATTTCCTATATATACTTGTCCCATTAGATCTCAAATATGCTTTGCAAAGAAAACCAAGACTGCATATAGCGACCAATTAAATAATAAAATATGTGAACAACATCATTGCAAACATTTAGACTAGAGTTTTGACAAAATCCTTAAATATACTCTGGGACACAAGTTTTTTGGGGGTAAATTCAGATTGGCAAGCATTATGCCATCAACTAAAGAGCTTTCTTTACAATATAAATTGCTACTCAAAGTGGAGAGTCTCATTTTTTTGTTTGTTTGTTTCCATATGACAATTATGGCTTTTATCCAGAATGACTTGGCATACCAGTAATTAAGGTGACTCCCAGTTTATAGAGTATAACAGAGCGCTGAGAGAGAAAACGAAAGTTGGAGCGCATGTGACGAATAAACAGATGAATTCATTTTCATTGCTTACAACAGACAGTAGGGGGCAATATACCAGTTTGAAAAAGACCAAATCACAATGATGATTCATTTTGTCTAGGTATTTGTCTATCTATTCAAGGTCTGTTTAACAGTTGTTAACTTTTAACTGTTGGGTAACACTTGACCAAGCACTGAACCAAGCGAGATTCATTTTGAAGCTTTATAAAAGTAAAATTTAAACGTTGTGTGTGTGTGGAGAAGCACGGAAAGTATTCATACATGCAAAGTCACGTGGAATTTTGCTGATAAAAACATCACAGTGTTAAATATCTTATTTTATTTATAAGCAGAATTTCAGACAAACTGAGATAAAATGAATTTAAACGGACCTCCGCTTATTCTGTATGATTTCACATTTCATAAAGCCACTATATTGATAAAAAATGCTCGCATAAAAACGTGCGTACACTGGGAGCAAACCTGATTCTTGTTTCAAACGTAGAGTTGCGTAAACGTGATTTTTGTAAATTTCGGACCAAGCACCGCATTCTTGCTCGCAGTTGGATGCTGCCTTCTGATAGGTTCAGCGACACGGACCGCCTCCTCTGACGTCAGGACGTCAGACTTCACAGTATAAATATTGGAGCTCTGCGCCATGAGGCTCAAGTTTAAGGATCAAATACAGAGGGGCAGTGATTCCGTGCTCTGAAATAACAGAGAAAAAAAGAGTCAATTTTATTGAAACGTGATACCTAGTCAGCGTAACATTTATACTAATTTGTAAAAGCAGCCGCAGTCATGATGAACGGAGAAATTAATGGTTTCCACAACTCCCTGATCGAGGAGGACTGCTTCTTGTTCACCTCAGAGTCGGTGGGAGAAGGACACCCCGGTAAGGCTCGACACGCCGGCCTTTTCTGCTTCATGTACCAGGCAGCTTTAGAGCATCGTTTTAAGGTTGTATCTTTCCTGCCTCTGTTTTTACACGATACTGGTCATTTTGAGTCTCTTATCTTGCATAAAAAGCTGTAAATATTTAAGGTAATTCTTTCCAGCCGCGCGGCTGTCGCGGGCCAGTGCTCAGAGCACGCGCTGCTACAAGCTAATGCTAGCTAGCTCATAAAATGCTGAGTCTTGTAGAGATTTTTTTCCACATTGTGGACATGACTGGACAGACAAAGGTTCCTGACGTGCCATTTGATTTCAGTAAGCAGTGTTTAGCTTGGTGCCATAAGTAGGTTTATATCAAGATTTGTTTCCGGTCTCGGTCTAGTTGCCCGCGCTGTCTCCGCCACCACATGTACAGCTGCTGAAATGGCGACTGTAACGACACACCGTGTCCCTTCTCTCCCCTTGCCTCAACCGTGACCAGACAGCATTAGTAAAACTTCTATCTCTTCAGTCATCTGATGCAGATGTATATCTTTTTGTGATCTTTTTTTCCCAGATAAAATCTGTGATCAGATCAGTGATGCAATCCTGGATGCCCATCTCAAGCAGGACCCAGATGCCAAAATTGCATGTGGTGAGACATGCTATGTTTCTCTCATTATCATGACTGATGTAACTAAGATTTGATTTAGACTGAAGCTCCTTTGTGCTAAACAGAGCAAATCACTGCAATAATTAATGGCTTAAAAGACTCTAAGGTGTATTTCTTATTCTTTTGCATCTGCTGTCCTAATGCAGAAACTGTTGCCAAGACTGGGATGGTTCTGTTGGCGGGGGAAGTGACATCGCATGCTGTAGTGGATTATCAGAAAGTTGTGCGTGAAACCATCCGTCAAATTGGATACGATGACTCATCCAAAGGTACAGCATTTATTTATTTATTTATTTTCTCCTTAAAGCTTTCTGTTTATACGTGTAGGGGCTTCATCTGCAACTGTTCTCTATACAGGCTTTGACTACAAGACCTGCAATGTTCTTGTGGCTCTGGAGCAGCAGTCTCCTGACATTGCTCAAGGTGTTCACATTGATCGGAGTCAAGAGGACGTTGGGGCCGGGGACCAGGTCAGTAGTCGATGCAAGGTTGAGTGTTTTTTTCATAAGTATTACTTGCTTAAAGCTCACTTATGGTTGTTTTGTTTGTGTAGGGTTTGATGTTTGGATATGCAACGGATGAGACTGATGAGTGCATGCCTCTTACAATTATCCTTGCCCACAAGCTGAATGCTAAAATGGCTGAACTGCGACGCAACGGCACTCTCCCATGGCTCCGGCCAGACTCAAAGACGCAGGTAGAGTTTGCGTATCATGAGCCTTTTTAGTAAGCTCATCTAAAAATGGGAAATACGGGTGTTAAACGTTGCTCAATCTTCTGGCTGATGCTTGTCATGGAAATTGATTTTGGAAGCTTTATTTAATTAATTCGTCTTCTCGCAGGTTACTGTGCAGTACCGTCAAGACCGTGGCGCCATGCTCCCCGTGCGAGTGCACACCATTGTTGTCTCTGTCCAGCATGATGAGGAAATCTGCCTGGAGGAGATGAGAGATGCACTGAAGGAGAAGGTTATTAAGGCCGTTGTTCCTTCTGTCTACCTGGATGATGACACCATTTACCATCTGCAGCCCAGTGGGCGATTTGTCATTGGAGGGCCTCAGGTACACATCACATCATGTGACTTGATTTTAACTAGACATCCTGGAAGTTACTAACTGGGAAACAACTGTTCTTCTCTACAGGGAGATGCTGGCCTGACTGGACGTAAAATCATTGTAGACACCTATGGCGGATGGGGAGCCCATGGTGGTGGCGCATTCTCCGGGAAGGATTACACAAAGGTGGACCGCTCTGCTGCCTACGCTGCACGCTGGGTGGCCAAGTCCCTGGTAAAGGCTGAACTGTGCCGAAGAGTGCTGGTGCAGGTAAGATGTGTTACCAAAGTTTGCTGCTTCTCTCTTTAGAGTGAGGGGTTCCCAGAGGTTTCCGCCTGGAGTTTTGCGGGGGGTTTTTTGTTTTATTTTTTATATATATATGCTTGTTATAACATATGTGTGCTATATTAGGTATCCTATGCCATTGGAGTTGCCCATCCACTCTCCATTTCTATCTTCCACTACGGGACCTCCCAGAAGAGCGAGAGAGAACTGCTTGATATTGTGAGGAAGAACTTTGACCTTCGTCCCGGAGTCATTGTCAGGTAATATCAACCTCTGAGGCTTCATCAAACAGCAGTTCCTGAGCCTGCTAGGAAAAACAAAGTATAGGAATGGGCCAATATTAACATTTTGATTTAAGACAGTTTAGGGGTAATTGTTACACACCGAGAGTAATTAGCATACTCTTAATTGCTATGATTTTTTTTTTTTTAATTAGAAAATTGAGAAGCATGTTTACAGCAGTTGAGATGTTGTAATATTTGATTCTTTGAGTATTCAGTCCCATGGAAGATTACACTTTCTTTGCACTTTATAGAATTATAAACGTATAATGAACAAAGATAAGCTTGCTAGTCAGGCTATCTGCTCTTTTACAGTTTTCATGCTGCATTAGCTTATCAGTTGTAGTCTAACAATATGCTGGCTTGACATGTGGTACATTTTTTGTTTCATCTTAAGTATTAAATTTGAGTAGAAGTATTTTCAAACGAACATTTTGTCTGTCTTGTAATCAAAGGACAGTGTTGGGACTATATTTCACCGTTCTGTGTAATTTTGATATTGCATATAGATAGAAATTTTTGTTTTTGTAAAATGGACAAGTGTGATTTTTATCTGCAAGCTGGAGCTTCTATCTGAGGGGTAAGTGTTTGAAGATCCATTTTTCCATCCAAGTATCGGCCAGTTTCTTCATCATTGGTCATAAGGCTCGACACTGGCGTCTTTACCTACTTGTGTGAGAATCAGTGTGTTTCAGTTTGAGTATGCGATTGGTGCTAAATGTTTTGATTATGTATTCCAGGGAGCTGGATCTGAAGAAACCCATTTATCAGAAGACTGCAGCCTATGGCCACTTTGGCCGAGACTCCTTCCCATGGGAGGTGCCCAAAAAGCTCAAATACTAAACCTGTTAAGCTTTTCCCCCCAGGCTTGTTGGTGTATACTACAGAGAAGCCTCCAAGGTTCCAGGGGTGAAATGCACTTCTTTATTTCCTCTCTCCTCCCCTCACTCACAAATGACACATGACTCCCTGCTTCACTTGATTGTCTTGTTACTATTTTCTGATGGCTGCACAGTTGTGCAGGGTTCTAGGAGACACGCCTCAGAAATTTGGTGTTTTAAAGGCTAGGATGAGTTCCATGAACTCATGCGTCGTAGTTCTTCATGTTCTCCTGTCTTGATGTTCCTTCGCTTTCTCGTTGTGATAGTTGTTGAGTAGCTGCATTCATTCGTTCTCCTTTGGCATTCCAGTCTCGTCAGTACCGTGAGTCTTCAGTGTGATGTCACTGCGGTAGCATATCTGGCAATATGTGCTACCCTTAAGTTTCTGGTGCTACTGAATGTACGGAGCCTGCATGACATCTAAACTTGCTTGGATGCCTAATTTAACTGATGGAGAGCCTTCACCTGACATGATCCCCTTTCAGTTCAGCTTTTTTAACATTCCTCCTCTTCGGTTTTGACACTTATTCCTTGTCCTGGTGTTTGTTGGTTTAGCTTTATTCACTCATCTTTGTGGAGGATCCTGGAATAGCACAATTAAAATGAAAGGGATGTTACTGTCGTCACTAAAAATGCTATGCATTGCAGGCTATGGGGAAAGCCAACTCCTAATCATACAAGCTCAAAAGAGCATAAGGCCTCAAATTTCCCCACAGACCTTTGCTGTTTTCTGACGTAATACAGAAAAGTCAGAAGCTGCTATGCCACTGCTTTGGTCTGCAGAGGGTATCGGATATACTTGATAGGTATTGGGGAAAAAGTAACTTGTTTATGCATTGAAATTCAATTTTAACAGTTTTTTTTTTATTTTTTTTATGGATCCCTTGTTTTTTTTTTGTGGTTTTAAAGTGGCTAAATATTCTTGTACTCTGTGAGTTTATTGATGGCAGGTGTAGCTACAGAGAAACCTGTTTCCCATCTTTAGCTCAACGGGGTGTGGTTTTTGCTGCAGAGTCTTATTGACCACGAAATAAAAACCTCAACACTATTTATTTGTTCTCTGAAACGCAGCGTGGATACAGAGAAGCTGACGTTTCAGAAGGCAGCTTTAAACAGACTTGGAATTACTGAATTGTGAATTATTTTGACTTGATCATTTCAGTGTTTGGCTTGAGGTCCCAGAGTGTTGTACAGAAAAGCTTTGGTCTGCCTCGACGCGTCACTGGCAACTGTAAATGACTTTTACAGGTTATTTTTATTTCTGGATTGCATAACTTATTTTTTTAGGTGGGTTAGTTTTGAAATCCCGTTAAACTACCAGGTGTGATTCTTTGGCTCTCATCTATCCTCATTAATGTGGTGGTCTCATTTAGCTGGTGTGGTACAGAGAAACCAGCCTTGTTTACATGGCATCACATGATCTGGATAGATTAAAGGTTTTGGTTTTGTTCCCTTTTGCTACTTGGTGGCCATCCCAATGGAATACAGTAAGTGTAAGAGTGCCTTTCTTTTTTTTCCTCCACCCACTCTAATTAGATTTTTCCCTTCTCACCAACATGCATTCAACTTCCAGAGAAACAAGTAGCTCGTACTGTAATGTGCTCCATGTCCGAATTGGGTAGCTCCCTCTGTAATAAAAAAGCTATTCATCTTAAAAACTCTTGTGTTGGGTATTTTATTGTGTTTTAAGAGAAGTGTAGACATTATTTTGACCGTTTCTGATCAAATACCAGTTTCAGTATTGAAATGCATAAGTACTGGGTTTAAACTTGTTGCAAGCGTTTATTGCAATAAAATGAACGGTTGCATCAAGTTCAAAAGTGTATAGGAAACAAAAAAAATGGTTTTCGCAATAAATAATTGCATTATGTGCATGGTCGTCATGGCATTACAATATAGCTCATTTCCCACATGAAGTAAGGGTTATCTGAAGGTTAATTTAAAAGGGTGGGATGTTTTAGATGCAGCATATCCAAAGTATTTATGTATCTGAAATCTCTGCAGTTTGTGTCTTTAGCTGTAATTTCAAGATGCCAAATGTGTGCCTTTACCCGACTGTGTGACAGAGTAGATGAGTCATTAAAGCAATTTGTAGCAGTTGATAATGTAACTTCAAGTGTTTGCTGTTACATTAAACCATAAACCAATCTTAGGATCAGTCTTCAGCTAAATGAAATGAGACCGACCCTAATTAGTCACCAGAAAATTTCAGACATCAAAATGTACAGTAAACCCCCCTAATTATCCACACTCCTGACAAATGTAGGCCGTACAGTGATCTTTACATCTGATAGAACTAGTCTGTCTTTTTCTTTTATTACTGTAAGTGAAGCTAACCATTTGGAGTGATGCCTATTCAAGTCAGTGTCCTGATTTGAATAGGACCCATGGATGGAGTAAAGCTTTAGGGTTATGGTAAGGAGCTCCTCCATCCTCTGGAGTTGGAGTTTATCAATAAAGATGAGAGCAAAAATACCAGTGGAAACCTGCAAAAAATAAAATGACAAGGGTTTGATTTCTGTCATGTTTTGCACATCTTTCATCCATCAAGAATGGTATAAAATATTGTATTGACTACAAAAATTGATAAAGCATTTTGTACGTTTTAAATTATGCTTTTCTTATTTAATATAAGAAACTGACCTTTTTGTTGAGTTATTTTAATTAAAATGACCAGGGATATGAATAACTTTTGCCTTAAGATGTTAAATATCTATTTGCTGCTGAGCATCTCAACCCTAGAAGCAATTAAAACTTTTAGCTCAAGATATTTTGATACATCAGTGACATGAGTGATTAAATGCTGAAAGGTATCCTGCTGAGTCCGTTGCACTTTACCTGTTAACCATTTTGATTACATTCTGTACCTGCAATTAAGTCATACACCTACATTTTGTACTAAAAATGTGTGTAAACCTTTACCACATTCAGTTATTTTCACAGCTACTTAAAAGTTGGTTACATTTGAATACAGCAAATTTGTGTTATGAACTGAACAAAGTCTGATTCAAAATATTTTCCATGGAAGCAACTGTAAAGGAAGTTAACTGCTCAAATAAAATGATAACGCCTTAACCTGCGCATTTTAGACATGAAGAGGATCAGTACACTATATTCTTCTGCATGATAAGGTTGTCAAAACTTGCCTAAATCAGATTTGAAAAACATCTGACATGCTCATTGATGATGAGTAAAGATTTTTCCAGTGATCATAAGATCACATTTTCAGTACAGATCAATGTATTTGAGGTCATTACAACCTGAATACCACTGAAAGTTATCTTCACAAAATCTTAACTGTTCTTAGAAAATGTTTGGCACAAGTGTCCAGTCTAGAATTCAGTCCACCACCAAGAAAAACTCATATAACTTTGGCTCCTTTGCAAACTGTCCAATAATATATTTCTTACAATTTAAACACCACCCAAGATCCAAACTCATATAAGAAGATAGTGGTCAGTAGCTGGTTTTCCAAATGTATGAAATAAAAGAGCAGACATATCCTTTGCTGTCTCAGTCGGGAAATTCAAGCAGCAAATTAATGTTTGGTGACAACAATGGTATTACAGTTTCTTGTAATACCATAGTCTCTTGTTTTCTTACAAGAAACTACAGTAAGGACAAATTTATACGATAAAAACAATAAAATTACCAAAGACAGCATCCTCAGATTAAAAGAAATGTGCAACTGAGTTGGGCAATTTAAAGAAAAACACTGCAGTGCAAACTGGAGCTATATAATAACAGTGCAGTAGTTTTTTTTTTTTTTTTAAAAAAAAGAATTTCTTCCTATGTTTTCTATTTAGTCAATTTTTGTCATTTCCGGTAGATTGCTTCATTGGAGTTATATTTTTTCAGGAAATGAATACTACATAACGGTAGAAGTTATCAAAGTGCACCAAAGATCTGGCATGATATGTTTAAATAAAGTGAGTACAAGAGTACATGTTATTGACTCTTGTACTGAAGTAGAATTGAAATGAGCTCAAAAACAAGTTTGGGCTGGTTCCACTAACCACTGATCGCCCAGGGCACGAATACAGGCAACCGCTGTGGCAAACATATCAGGGGAAAGGCGTGCTTTGGGAAAATATCTTAAAATGACGTTTCTCCAGACAACCAGTACAGAAAATACTTGTTTTGAATTGATATTTTAAACGCTTGCAGAACTTCAAGTCAGTTCTTGTCACTGACTTTTTGAGGAAATGATTAGGTAACTCTTGGATGTTGTCAAGAGTTACAACATAAAAGTTTTGTTTCCACCATAAACTTTTATGTATTTTGTGTGATAGATCAACACAAAAATCACTTAATAAAGTACATAAAGAATTGTTACAACTGCAAGTATTTTGTCTTTGCAAGCTTTGGACATGCAGAGACAGACATTTTTGCACGTGCTTATCAGAGTAAAAGGGAGGTGAATAAAAATGCACGCCAAATTTTCCACGATTGTAAAATATTTTGGAATAACATTTAGCGTTTTGTATTGCAAAATAAAATCCAGACGTTAAAGTTTGTGTTTTTAACATGACAAAACTTTAACAGATACAAAAACTCCAGCAAAGTACGACACACTGCCACGTGTGCAGTACGTGAAGCGGTTGGTAGTAGTGCTCCAGTTGCACCATGAAGGACAGTTACAGCAGGGGGGCATTTTCATTCCCCACATCGGCTCAGTCTGATGGCTATATTTAACTGATACTGATGGCTTGGCTGGCGTGTCGCCCTTACAGATCCATGAATGGACAACATTCCTCACCACTACAACAGCACAGCTCCACTGATACACGCTCCTGAAACACTGGGTATGATAGTTTATCAAGAGCTTTGTGGTAAAGCCTTAACAAAGGATGCACTGATAAAGATCCGGCTTTTTTTTACTCTCATTCTGGTTGATCTTTAGTATGCAGTTAGTATTCAATAAACTAGAATATGTGTTTAGATAAGGCCTGCTTATCAAGTTAAAATAATCTTTGGAAAATAAAAACTTGTAAGCAGGTATTAAGCATACTTTTCTCTAATCCCACTTTTATGTATTATAAAATGTTTTTATTGGTATTATGCAATATTCCAACTAAATATCAAGTTTCCATTACTTGTAAGTAGAAAATTGTAATAATTAACACCGATAAAGGCTTTCAGACATCTATCTGTGTGTAATTAATCTACATTATGTGTTTCCATTAGTGATAAAGTTATTGAAATAAGTTGACTTTTAAGTAATACTATAATTTATTAAGGAAGAGGAACATACCATGACCTGCTCTGTGTAGCCTCAGAGAAAACACTGAGAACTTTCCCACAACAAAGTGGGCACCACTTGCAGCAGCATCACACACCAAGACCAAACAACCCATTGAGAAAGCCAGATAAAATGACACTGAGGTTAAAAACTATTGTGGACTCAAGAGATAACATCTCCTGATATGTGTGCTGTTCCCCACACGCACTGCAGCAGACTGAATGTGGAGGGCAGAAGGTTGCCTGTTAAGCTGAGGTCAGTGGGATTTATTACACAGATTAGGTGACAGCTGATGCAATACTGCTGGAGCTTGCTGCTACTCTATTGTATTTTTGGGGGGCAGGAAACTGAAAGCAAACTCATAGTTTGCTCCTCTAATGTTTGGCACAGAGGAAAAAAAAAAATCACATGTATTTCAGACTTCAAGTTTGCTGAAGCAGCAGTTTGAAAATTGAGGTGTGGTCATTTGAAAGGGAGTTGAATTTGTTGACCCTATTATTTCTTAGTATTCTTAGCATAGTATTCACGTCTGTTAGGATAGCAGATTTGTTCAGACTCAAATGATTGTTTACACTTTTTAAACACTTTGTTTGCTCTTGAGTTTGCAACCATCATTTCAAGGACTTTACTATTCTGAATTCTAAGTGAAGGTTGAGTGGAAAGAAAAAGTGTGGTTGAAAAAAAGGCGCACAAGAAACATGTGTAATCACAGCTTTGAGGATTGTGAAGTAAAGCTCAAGTAGCGGATGATCCAAATCTATGTTGCTGTTGAATAAACCAAGACTTCTTAATCACTGCAGCAGATCATCTTCACACTGTGACATATTGATGCAATAATTAAAGCAAAAGGAGCCATAACCATTTATTGCGTGAAGTTCTCTACTAAAAATACCCTCTGTTATGTAGTTTCCTAGTGGTTTTCATTAAGTGGAAGCCTTTATCATCAAATTTTACCAAAGCAAGCACTAAAAGTGTAACAAATCTGCAAATGAGTTTCACTTATATAGTAGGATTACTTAAAATGTTTATCTTTGTATTGAAATTCAGTTTATTGAGATAACTCAACAAATTAACCAACAACAAGGTTACACCAGGACGAGAACAAAATGTACAGAGATTTGCTAGAGGAATATGTTTTACATTTTAACAAACACACTGTGATAACATTGTTTCATTAAACTCAACTTTGCGTAACAAGACAAGTGCTTTGATGTCGGTTATGAATCGCCTTTCTTGTATCATATTAAACTGGGAGTCATTGAGAACTGGTGATGTGTGACTGGGTTATTTTCCAACCAACTGAAAAGCTGTAAAACTGAATGATTAGGTGAGAGAAGAGAACATGTGACTGAACCTCCTCTGGTGTAAGTTTAGTCACGTGCAGAAGGAGGAATGAAAAGTGAACCAGAGAAGGGCGTCGACGGTCCAACGGGGGAGTGTGGCTGATGCACCAATGGCTTCACAGATCCCACTTCTCTTACCATGGGAAGGCTTTACATAACACTGCATATCCTGACCGACCACATGGCAATAGGATGAAGTTTGCATATTTTCAGGCATTAATGAAACAACGAGTTAATCTTCCTCCACAGTCTGAGTCAACGCTGCCAGAAAAATAAAATCAGCCTTGTGTTTTTCCAACGTTCGCTGATGGTAGTGGAACTCTCTACATTCACTTATTTAAACTATATTTTATATTTGCTCTTCTTTTTTTTTTTAAACACAGTTTTATTAGTTTTGTGTTTCAACAAGCAAATAAAAAACATAGTTCTGTGAATCATGCTGTTATATCACATTACATAAGTGGAGAAGAAGTAAAAGGGAACAAAAAAATGTCTTCAATGGTGTTATGCTTTACTTACTGTCATTATGGTCACCAAACATTTTCATACACATTTAATACCTGACAATAGCACAGTCAGAGCTAGCAGTTATGGTGATAGAAAAAGGCATAGTAACACAGAAGGAGGATGTTCATTGGTTCATTGGTGAGACTGACCACTTTATTAGATTCTGTCCCCTCATCACATTTGCTCTTCTAATTTAAAAAGGTTATGCTGGTTACACATTTTCTGCAGGTGACTCACTGTTCTGCTTAACAACACGTGTTTCAGGGGGAAGGATGTGAGTAACTGATTGGAGTGAAGTCTTATATTATGTACCTGACTGGTTTCAGCTTGTTGGATCTGGCACAGATCAAAATCGGAAACAAGCATTAATCACTCTGTGCAAAAGGTCAAAACAGAGCGAAAACATTATCACCCCAACTGTCACTGTTCGTCTAGGGATAAAGTTCACACATAGATCTGGTTAAAATATACATGTGGACAGTAAAATACAAGGAAAGCTATTAATAACCTTTTGAACTTTGAGCTGAACATGATCACTCTGAATTGTGTCACAGGTGCATGTTTCATAATTTGTGCATATTGCTTAGCAAAGAACAATGAATGGATGGTTTGATGTCCAATTTTTTTTGCAAGTAAAAATCTGTAGTGTGCACATTCAACTCCTCGGTCAATATATTGCAGATCCACCTTTCACCGCCGTTAAAGCTGAAATGTTTACAATATGTCTACAAGCTGAATAGACAGAAATGTTTGCCCGTTTTTCTTTATAAAATATCTCAAATTCAGTCACATTGAATGTAGCATATCAGAAAAGTAATTTTTAGTATCACAAGCTCTAAATTGAATTTAGGTCTGGACTTTGACTGGGCCATTCACATGCCTTGCTAAATCATTCCATTGTTGCTCTGTATAAATGATTGGTGTTGATGCAGATCCTCCCTGAGGACCAGGATTAAAAAATCTTAGAAACATGAGGGACAAAGATTTTTCATGTTTCTGTTTGTTTGCTAATGTTCCCTCACAGAACATCTGGGTTCATACTGAGGTTATAACACACAAGAGTTACTAATCAGGAGTCTCCAAAATTTGTTAAAAGATTTATTCAGGGGTGTCAGAGTACAGGTGGATTTTTAGATTGAAACAATGTAAAAGCCATCACCTTTACTCTACATTTTATATACAATTTCTAGTAAAAGGAAATGTATCTTTTCAACCAAGACCTAGAGATCAAAAATTTGACTAGCATTATAGAAATAGTTTGAGACAATATAGAAGAAGCAGGGTAGTCATAAAACTGACAGTTGCTGCCACCTGCTGAGGATTTCATGTAAATCATTTAACTCAGAACATTTCTTTAGTCAGAGCTTATGTTTCCTGCAAAAATGTCACCTCGACAAAATGAATGAAGAGTCACAGCTAAGGGTGGGTGAGTCAATAACAGGGGACATTATCCTGACTCTATTGGGAAACTATAAATGGCTTTTAAGCTAATGTAATCTTTTATTCAAAAAATTCAGCTGTCAAAATGTGTCATAGTATCAAAAATAATGGTATTTTCACAACTTGTAATAAATAACACAACTGGAAACTACAAAACAGAGTTACCACCTAAACAATGTTGTGGCCGCTACTAAACAAGACGAACTTCTCATTTTCAGAACCAAGACATCGCTTATACACCAAAGCTCCATGACAACAATCTTTTTTTTTTTTTTTCTTTCTGGTACCAAAAAAAAGTAGATGCTTCTAAACAAATAAAACCAAGAACATGTTCATTTGATATTCATGTAAACCTAATGGAGTGATAAGTGCTTTTCCTTCTCCTTCTTAACCAACACATGGCTTGTCTTCATGTCACCTCTGCCAAGTGTCATTGTAAATGACAGCAGGATCCTCGTTGTGCTCAAACCACACAAAAGCAGGAGCACAGAACTGTGACTTTAACAGCTTTGTCTTTTAAATCTGCTGTTTGTTGCCCCCCATCACCGGTTGTCTCGTCTTTTATCAATTTCCTTTCGAATTCGAACCTCCAAAGCTGCTCTCATTGCAGCATCCAAGACGTTCTTCTCT
Organism: Xiphophorus maculatus; assembly: GCF_002775205.1. Taxonomy (NCBI): domain Eukaryota; kingdom Metazoa; phylum Chordata; class Actinopteri; order Cyprinodontiformes; family Poeciliidae; genus Xiphophorus; species Xiphophorus maculatus. The sequence goes on from NC_036454.1 coordinate 17,285,605, forward strand.
GAAACACGCTCCACCACCTTCTCAGGCTTATCCTCCTTAACAAAGACAGAAAGAACAGGTGAAATTTTAAACCAAAGCAACAAGCAAAGTGACATACTTTCAGGCAAAAGAAACCAGTGTTTACCTTGTGCACCAAGAAAGAAGTGATGACTCCAGAGTCCTCCTGATAGTCGAGCCAGAAGAGTTCTGTCCTGTGGATTTCAGTCTCTGTGCTCGACCCACTCTCGTTCCACTCTTCGGGATCGACACCAGTTTCTGGTTCTGAGCCACCTGGAAAATAATCAAAAACCGTTTTAGCTTTTCTCTGCGTAGTCACCATCAAACCCTGAAAAAACATCACAGATTACTTACGCCTTTGTCTCGGATGGTACACCTGGATGTCGGGTCGACGAGGTCTTCTAGGGGTTGTCGTGTGCCTCCGCCTCTGTAGCTCTTTAGCCTGCTTTACTTCTTTATCATAGTCATCTCTTAACACACAAAAGACATGAACAATGTTAACGGCATGACTGATCAAAATTAAAACAAGTAGTGTTTCATTCACTTAAAATTAAACTTGTCTTCCTTGCATAAATACTTCTTTACACAATTATTTAATTTTAGTGGGACTAGTAATGTATTGCTATTTTTAACAGTGTTGCTAGGAAATTAAATCAACATCCTTACAAACCTCCACAGGAGTAGGAAGAACTGTGTGCTGTAAGAACCTTTGGTAGACGACTGCTCTGACCTTGTAACAACAACAGTGGACCAACACCAGCAGATGACATGTTTCATCTGTTGGAAACATCACTGACGTTTCCATCAATGGCTATGGAAACATCACTGATCCCTATATTAGGTGTCTCAGCACTGTTACGCCAAACACTGGGACCAAAACACAAAATTCCCCAAATTTCTTTTTAAAAGAGGATTCTGGACCACTGAACAACAGTTAAGTCATTTATCTCCTTAGTCAGGGTAAGATGCTTCAGATATTGTCTCTAGTTCAGCAATTACAGGTACAAGTACTGTGACATTTATAGCCCAGATAAGTCTGTGAAAGCTGCTCTTTCTTCTTTTTTTCAGCAATCCTCCCACAAACACATTTATCTCCGTGGAATTTTTCCTGCCTTACTTTTTCCTTGCACTGAACTTTCTATTAAAATTCTTCAGTAAAGTGTTCTGTGAGCAGCGAGCTTCTTTGACCCTCCCTCATGATAGTCTAGGTCTAGGACATAGCATAGCATTTTTTTGTATTAGAAAGATGTTTATGGTCTTATGTAAAATTCTAATTTTCGTAAAATCTGAATTCTGTTTATTAGCTGTGTTAAGTAATATAGTCATCAACGTTAAAAGGGCGTGTGGAATATACCACTGTGTGTAATGACTCTTTAAAACAACAGTTTCACATTTTAAATATGCTGAAATGAATAAATATGTTGCTTAAAGTTTTCTAATTTATTTCGAAGCACACGAACAATTCAAATCCACATTATTTATACGCCTGTAGTTTCACACCTTTTGTCTTGAATCCGCAAGGCCTGCTCAGGCTTCCGTTGTTGTTTTCTGTTTTATATGTTAAACCTTTTGTTTTCAGCCATTGACCAAGGTCTTTTCTGTTCTTTCATATTATCTTTAACCTTCAATGTCAGAAGACAGGCTACTGCTACCCTGAAAGTACATATCGTAAACAATTAGCTTTAGCTAACAGTGTCTGAGGAAATTACCTAGCAATTTGGTTCCTGCGGATATGGTGAAGGAAGCCGTGGTTCATGTCCAAACGACCACCGGGTTTATGCACGCCTTCGTCTCTCAAAATATCCATTTCGTCAAATAGTTTTAATGTGAAATGCAGTATTTATAACGTATTTATTACAATAAATTTCAATCAAAGCTCTGACAAAAGCTAAGCAAGCTAGCTGCCCATAAATTGTTGTCCAATTGTACCATTCCCAGCGTTCACACAGACTGGAAACTAATACTAAAATAAAACACCTTGTAAAACCACCTATATCATTTAATATTAAATACAAAGCAATATAGTAGTAGTATAAATAACTAAACAGTTTAGGTTCTGATACAACAACAAAGTTAAACTTTAAAATAAAAAAATATTTTAACACCGGGTTAGGTTTTTGTTAGCTCTTCTTGAGAGCTACGACGCACAGCCGCCGCGAGTTTCGAGGTGCTTGGATTAAACCCATTCATGTGTCCCAGTTAACTTCATCCTTTGTATTTATGTGATATTAAGGCAGCAGAATAACGTATGAGATGATTTCTTTGAAGCGCGAGAGAGATAATGAGGAGGATGACGATGATCACGAAGACGGGGGTCAGTTTGTTTACTTCTAACGTTGGCGCAACGTTTGTTAGCCATTAGCTAAACAGATAGCTAAAGATAAAATATTAGTTGGATTATATGTACGGTTTGGTTCAGTCGGACGCTGGAGACAGAGTAGATATTATGAATGTCTAATATAAAGATACACACTTTTAAAAAAAAATATTTTTTTATATAGTTATGCAGTTAAAAGCTATGTTAGCTAGCATGTTTAGCTAGCACAGTTGTAGCGAAATGTATAGAAACTTCAGTGACTTTGTAAAAAAAAAAAATTGACGAACGATCTATTTTTCAGTTGCTGCCAAAAGAGGCCGAGGACGTGCAGGAGAAGACCGTAGAAGCCGCCATTGTCCGTATCTTGACACCATAAACAGGCAAGACTGAGTTTAATGAGCACAACCGCTAGCTCTCCATGCTAGTTAGGTCCATCCTTAGCCAACAACGTTTCCTCTCTGTTTATCCTTTAGGAGTGTGCTGGATTTTGACTTCGAGAAGCTCTGCTCTATCTCCCTTTCGCACATCAACGTGTATGCTTGTCTCGTATGTGGGAAGTACTTTCAAGGTAAACAATATGAACTGAACCTTACCTGCAGGGACAGAGCATCTGGACTGACTGTTGTGTTTTTCTTGCAGGCAGAGGTCAGAAGTCTCATGCATATACCCACAGTGTACAGTTTAGCCACCACGTGTTCCTCAACCTGCATACCCTCAAGTTCTACTGTCTGCCAGATAACTATGAGATCATTGACTCTTCCCTAGAGGACATTACAGTGAGTGAAGTTATACCATATCTTTTTGATTCTATGAGAACCATCACTTCCATCCATCACAATTGGCAAGGATCATATCCTTGACTACATTGTCTGCCAGCCTGGTTTCTGACCATATGACCAGATAGTAATTTAGAGGGATGGCAAGAACAAAAGAGGTTGATTAGCAGTGTTTCCCAACATGTCCCAGGACACGTTCCTGTGGACCATTGACTCTGCTTTCCAGAAATTGACCTGTTAGCATGTCAGGATAATCATGTCAGTGAAATTGCAACAGCCTCCAGTCAGGGGTCTCTTTACATTCATTATAGTATCTGTTCAATTTGTTGTCTTTCCTCATTTATCATTTTACTTAACTAATTTTCCACATTCTCTTCTCCAGTATGTACTGAAACCAACTTTCACCAAGAAGCACATTGCGGCATTGGACAAGCATGGTAAGCTGTACAGAGCCTATGATGGAACGACTTACCTGCCAGGCATCGTGGGGCTCAACAACATCAAAGCCAACGACTACGCCAATGCGGTGCTACAGGTATTGATGTGCGATTCTCTAGATTTTGACGCTGGGATAATATCAAGTAATATAAAAGGTTTATATTTATCTTTCTAGGCTTTTTCAAATGTTCCACCTTTGCGAAACTACTTCCTGGAAGAGGAAAACTACAAGGGAATCCGCAGGCCACCAGGGGACATCATGTTTCTCCTGGTCCAGAGGTTTGGGGAGCTGATGCGCAAACTTTGGAATCCAAGAAACTTTAAGGCGCACGTGTCCCCACATGAGATGCTGCAGGCCGTCGTGCTGTGCAGCAAGAAAACATTTCAAATTACTAAGCAGGGTATTTCATCTGTACTCAACCTGGCTTCTAATACCTATTGGTGTTGGAGATAAGGTTGTTTTGCTGATGTTTTTTATTGCGTGCAGGTGATGCTGTAGACTTCATGACGTGGTTCTTGAATGCCCTGCATGGAGCTCTTGGAGGCACAAAGAAGAAGTCATGTGAGTAGGAGAAGATTCAGAAGATTTTGGGCACCATATCGATGTTGTACAGTTTCCAGCAGAAATTGTAAATTGTAATAGAAAAACTAATTGAAAGGCATTAATGGAGAAGTTACTATAGTCTTTCTTAAGAAAACGTTTCACTTTGAGTGTTAAATAGATTGTTTCTCTATTCTGTCCTCACAGCGATCATCACAAAAGTTTTTCAAGGCTCCATGCGAATCTTCTCTAAGAAACTTCCACACCCAGATTTGGTATGTTTGCAGTAGTATTTGAGTTATTTAAATGTTTAAATATCATCTTCTAAAAATGGAAACAATAACAAAGTTATTATTTACGCTAACTTACATTTTTGTTAATTACCAGTGTAAACATGAGCTACAGTTTGCTTTGCATTTTTCAAAACTTCACAGCCACCTGAAGAAAAAGAGGCGCTGCTTCTCACAGAGGAGTACCAGGAGCAGATGTCAGAGTCCACCTTCCTGTTCCTGACCCTTGACCTCCCAACAGCTCCTCTCTACAAAGACGAAAAGGAGCAGCTGATTATCCCTCAAGTTCCTCTCTTCAACATCCTTGGCAAATTCAATGGCAATACTGAAAAGGTATGGAATGTAATGCCCTCATTTATAATAGAGAAAAGCTTTACTTTTTACTATTAATGCTACAAGCATGTCTAATTACATTAACCACTAATGCTATGAATGTAACCCTTTCCACTTTGCATTCAGGAATACAAAACCTACAAAGAGAATTTCCTCAAACGGTTCCAGCTGACCAAGTTGCCACCTTACCTCATCTTTTGCATCAAAAGATTCACCAAGAACAACTTCTTTGTGGAGAAAAACCCAACAATTGTCAACTTCCCAATCACGTACGTTAATTACAAAAACGGGACAAAACTTGTACTTGGTTTTTTTTTCAATAGGTCAAACATATATTTTCTTTTTAGAGCAAATATGAAGTTATTTATGCTGACATTTCAATTGCTTCCGCAGCAACGTAGACCTTTCTGAGTACCTCACAGAGGAAGCTCAAGCTACAGAGAAGAATACTTCCTATGACCTTGTTGCAAACATTGTGCATGATGGAAAACCAACTGAAGGGTCCTACAGAATACATGTCCTGCATCATGTAAGTTGTTGCTCTTTACATTTAACATTACTGGCTGAAATCAAGGGAAAAATACTTTTGTATATTGTTCCTTGTCTTTCTAAAGATGTTGATCTTTATTATGGGGGCATATAATGACTGATTTGATGGATGTTTTTATTTTCCACTGCTTGAGTAAATTCTCATCATAAACCTCGGCTTGGAAGTTCTTGTTTTTGCAGCTGTGCAGGATCATAGGAGGACAATAAAATAGCAAAATATGATTTTAAAATTACATCCTCTCTCTCTTTAGTGACTATTTGCTAAAGAGTTGCATTGGAAAATGGTTTTTATTCAGGAAAAGGATTTGATGGAGTTTTTTTTCCCCAAATTCACAGTAACTGCACCCTTCTTAAAATGAATACACTAAATGTGCAGTGTTTGGACTCAAGTGTTTCCATTAGTTTAAGATGCAACAGATTAAAATCCCTAAAATTGTGTGTCTTAATTCTTTACCCTTTGTATATAACTGTACTATTTTAAATGTATTAACTTATTCCCATTCTTAAATTTTTTGTGCAGCATGTAGTCAGCTATGATGTTGTGTGTAGGTGTTTTAAATATAAATTATGCTGGGAAAGTAGGATGATTTACATTTGTCATAACACTTATTAATTTTTTCTGAATGTTTCTCCAGTCATAAAAAAAAATATGCACGTTCTGTGGATTTTCCAAACCTCATTGAGCTGATTTAAAACCCAAAGAAGCTTTTTATATTATCTTTTACACTGTTTAGGATTTTACTCAAGGACCAAATTCATTCAGTTCTGACTGATCACAAATACTGCTTTTTCATGACTATGTGTGTAACACTGTGTGTGTGACCAGGGGACGGGAAAGTGGTACGAGATGCAAGACCTGCAAGTGATCGACATTCTCCCCCAGATGATCACATTGTCAGAGGCCTACATCCAGGTCAGTCTGACACATTTATCTGTTAATTGTGTGTTTGAAAAATTGTAAAGTAAACTGTAAAGTTACCATAGACTCAAAGAAGAATCAGACATTTTATAACGATAAAATCTGCAGCTTCCAAAAGCATGAACTGGATCTTTGTGTACGAATATTGTATTAAAACATCGAGATATGGCTGTTGCTCAACTGTTATTACAACTGTGGAGACACTGAACATACAAGAAAAAAATGGTAAAAATTTTTTTTAAAAAGGCTTAAATTTGTTTTATTTTTCTGATTTGGGATAAACTATGTAGAATTTATTATAAAATATACTAAATATCTGCTTAATAAAGTAGTAGTTATCAAGTGCTTTTAGTAAGAATGCTATATCTTCTTGCCTGGTCATCTGCTTCGTTTATTCCAATCAGGGACAATGTGTAAAAAAACATTTATAAAAGATGGTTTAGCCTAAGATTTAGTTTAAGCTTGACTAGCTAGAAAGACACGACTGTTTGATAAAAAATTGTAAATTATCTGTGAGGTATTTGAATATGTCCTATAAAGGTTTCCGCTGAGCCTCCTTAGGCAGTTTTTAAAAATAAAAAATACTATCTACGTACAACAAGAACAGTGCAGGTGTAAAGTAAAACTGCTAATTTCTTTGCTGATAACTTATTTTCCCCTCCTCATTTTTAACAGATTTGGAAAAGACAAGAGAGCAGTGACACAAACAACCACAGAGGGGTGTAAGTGAGGCCCTCACAGCTGTTAGTTTTGTAATCATTTTGGGAATCAGCTAAATATTTAAGCGACTGGAAGAGAAAAAAAATGAATAAAGTGGCAGAAGAACACGAGGACATTCTCTGAAGAAATGTTAAAACCTCCATGTTCTTTTGTACTGTTTTATGTTTTTACTATGTGGATGTTTCTTAATAAACCAGCACCAGGATGTGTGTCTGTGTGTACATTAAAGTGTAATAACACATTTACTCCCATTTTTAGAGTTTTATTTGTATGGCATTTGCATTTCGAAAAGTCGTCAGAAGAGCAAAAAAAAGAGATAACAAGGAGTCCCTCATCTGAATTGTTGGAGAAAACATGAACGTTTCTTCCTGACAACCAGAAAAGATATTGCCATTTTGTTTTTACATTCATAATGACAGAGACAACCTCATATACAGCAAAACATGCAGAAACTGATAATTCACACAGTGCAAGTATAAATATTTCTCAGTATGTTTGACTAGAAGGGAATTGGATAGGTTCAAAATCAGTAAATCAGAACAAGTGGTTGAATTACATTTACGTAACATTTTCAGTGCATTACATCTTTTCAAAGAAGGTCAAGGTCTGCAGATGTGGACCTCACAAGGTTCTAATTCTTCCACATGTATTTCTCACAGAAGACCTGGTTCTGCAGATTAAAAAAAGAGAAAATAAAAAATACCCCACAAATCAATCTTTAGAGATTTCTTAAGTTAATAGGAAAAATGACCCAATCCCACTTTTAGCTTCGGTGCCTGACAAGCAAAAATTTAAACCCGGCTACAAATGATTGTGTATTTATTGGGATATGTGACAGACCAACACAGAGTAGTTGTAAGAATCTACAACTATTCTGTTGTAGATTAGTAGTTGTCATTTTCCTTCTGTTTTTGTGAAACAGAAGGAAAATAACACGTAATAACCTTTCCTGCAAAATCTGCAGTGTGGCATGCATTTGCTTTCAGTGCTCTAAACTGCAATTAACTGCCTTTAGTATCTATTTAAATCTGAAGTCACATGCTCTGCTCATTTTATACATGTAAAATGCTGCCGCAGCAACACATGAACAGCATGGTCCACAATGTTTAAATGTTGTCTGAAAAGAATGTAAAACACTTCTTTTGACTTCCCAATCATGTTTTACCTTGTGCAGGACTGTCAGATAAAATCCCAATACACTACATGGAAGCTAATGGTTGTAACATGAAAAAATGTGAAATTTAGGATTTTACTCACACCCTTATATGTGCTTATTGCTTTAATCTTATTTATGTGCAGTTATGTGCTGAAGATATAGATATATATATATGTATATATACAGTACAGACCAAAAGTCTGGGCACACCTTCTCATTGAATTCAATGAGAAAGTGTGTCCAAACTTTTGGTCTGTACTGTATATACTGTATATAAAAGTGTCAAAATGATCTATAACGGGAAGGTTGATTCAGTAAATTTTTAGGACAGATTACCTTTTTTATTCAGTGCGGTACACTAGCAAAGCCTGGGCAAGCTTTGAAACTCGTTTTTCTTAAACTCAGATCAGCAGTCAACACTAAAAACACAGTGGCATGGAGCTTAATCATTTAAATGGTTGATTTGTACTTACCCCACACTCCTGAGCAGTGTTTATGTTTTTGCACCAGTAGTTTGGTCCCCAAGTACAAGGATTACTTCCCAGTGGCTCCAGCTTCTTCGATGAAATGCACAGGCCAGCTTTCTGCAGGGAAAAAAAAATCTCAAAACTATTTGGATGCAATAAAAGGTTTTAGCTGCAGAATTAATTTCTACAAATTGATTTAAAAACATAGCGGGGATGTTAATGAAGTTGCATTTCTTTGAGTTTACGTTTCAATCTCCTGTTTATTTGTGAACAAGTCGCTGTCTTGAGAAAATGACAGCTACTCTTTGTGACTTTTATCTTATTCTTACTTCGCAAACATGAGGAACGTCCATTTGGTTTCCCAAAATCTTCTGCAGCTGAGGCCCATGGATTCTGGTGAAAGCATCACACTGAGAAGAGAGTTCAGAGGTTAAAACGAAGCAGTAAATATAAGAACTCTACGATGACAAAATTCACTAAGATAACTTAAGGTTTTTGTATTATTTGACAGATGTTAGCAGTCGCTGAAGCTCAGACCTTAGGGACGGCTTTGGGGTGGAGAGCACACACAGACTGGAGGAAAGCAGACGTCTGAGGCTCGGTGGCGTTCAGCCCCAGGTGCAGACGGCTCAGAGCAGCCAGCGTTTGGCAGGAGTCACAGTCAGAGATCAGGTCCACTTCTGGGAAGGACACCACAGCATTGACCACAGTAAGCTTTCAGAAAACCAAAGAACAGTGATCAGTGGACCAAGAAGGTCACTGTTTTCATTTAATTTACATCGCATTGGTGAAATCTGGCCCACTCTGTTTAGCAGAATTATTTTAATACAGTCACACTAGGGGGTGTACAAGCATGTGCAGCCTATTTAAAGTCACACTAGAATATCTGAATATTCATATTTTTAACCTATCATGAGGTGAACTTGCCGTTCCGCTTTGAATCGTTGATCTGATTCATAACTAAAAAGGTCGCTTCAGCTAGCGGTCACATACTGACCGCCACATTTTCTCCTTCAGTATTTTCTTTTAGAAAGCAGAATTCATGGTTCTGCTTTCTAGTGACTCAGATCTTAAAACAGCAGAGGCCCTGAACATAACACTGCCTCCACTGTGTTTGACTTTATGAGGTTCTTTTTCCTAAAAGCTGTGCAGCTTTCACACCTAATGAAACAGTATACTCACGTTTACAAAATGGATGAAATGCATGAAAAAGCATAGCTTCTGAAAAGCACCAACTGTAAACAATCACCAGGGAAAGAGATGGTGATGATGGAGCTACTTTGAACTGTATGTTCTCTTTGTTTTTCTGTCAACAGTCGCAGTTGTAGTATTGTGTTATAATCAGGATTATATTATAATGAATGAAATCAATCGGACCCAGTGATCGGATTGCTTTGGATACATTTGAATTATTTTAAATGAATTTTGAATAAATAGGATTCCATGTTGTATATGAATGAAATCTGTTTGTCTTGTAAAGGGCCTTGAGAGTCCATTGTGAATGATGCTGTGAAATAGAAACTATCACTGGCTCCCACATATCAGAGGTAGAGCCAAAGTGTCTCAAAGTGATCCTCATTTTAATTTAAGGAATCCATTTCAGAGAGCTTGACTTGATAACATGAAACCATGTTGTGTCAGATGTGGAATCAAAATGACCTACAGAAGATGAAAACAAAAACTCCTAACTGACCTGCAGCTGGGTGCGTCTCAAACAAGCAAAGGTGCAACAGAGAGCAGATGGTGTGTGGTGCAGCCGAAGATAAAAGGAACTCAACGATCTCCGCTCCATATTTGTCCACAAAATCGTTACATTGGTCCTTATAGCTGGACGGTATCAGATCACAGACCTCTTCCATGAGCTTCTTCAAAGTTTCCTGCAGGTTGAGAGTGAGAAGATAATGACCCTGCTGCTTTAAGTGTGGGCAGTGGAGATGAAAGTCTCACCTCAGTCATATTTTTAGGCAACATTGTCTCCAGCTTCTTGATAACCATCAAACACAAGGTGCAAACTGGGTTGAATACATCCTAGAAAGAGGAGGAAGGCACATGTTAACTATTTATAGGGGAAACCATGGTTTCACTTCTTCTGCCAGTTTCTCTTCTGCTTTCTCACACTGACTTCAGAGCCAAGTGCAGAGCTGGACGTGTCTTTACTGGGGACATGATGAAGCTGCAGTTCTCTGTCTTTGCGGGTGGCGCAAAGTCCAAAAACCTCACAGATTTCCTCTGGTTTCTGTTAACACAGATGCAGTGTTAAGTATAATAAAACAAACAAAATGTACACTCCAAAACACGAGTAAGGAGAGGTCAAACTCACCCACTGACTGGTTGTGTGCTGCAGGATCTTTGGCAGATGGATTTTCACCTGTGACTCACATTCTGATGCCTGTTCTTCAGGGAGGCGGCGGCACAAACCATGCAAGGCTGTAAATACAGTCACCTGCGAAAGTGTGATAGATAGTTGTTTATGTTACGGCAGAAGTGAAATCACAGTGCCTCCAAAAAATATGAACGTATATTTTTTTTCCCCACTTTATATCATCCAGCATTATTGCATTTTATCAGGATTTTATATTTTACGCAGCACAAAATTGGGAGACAAAAAGGTGCAGCATCTGTATTGAGCCACCCGATTAAGATTTAGGTTTTGACTTTGACTGGACTATTCTAACACCTGTTTATAGAGGGATTATAATCTCTTATTTTAATTTTAATGCATTTTTCATCACATTGATGTTTGCATTTATGAATGAATGTATTTTGATATTTACCTGCAGCGATGGACCCTTATTTTAACAAATTTAAACCAGCCGATTGTGTTATCTGAACACAATCAGCTGGCTCCTTACCTTGGTGTCTCTGCTGAAAACCATGTTGGCGGACAGCTGGATGATCCGACTGCATTCTGGACACATACCCTGTGTCTGGGGAAAAACAGAGCATGAAGACCAGCTTATTAATAATGTGTGCAATATGTCGCGATGAAGGTCGCATCTTCCTACCAGAGGTTTTTGTCCAGTCAAAGAATCGAAAATAAACCTGGAGTCTCCTGTAGCGAGGAGAACACAGAGTGAAATAGATGATATGACACCAGTACTGAATATATTATAGATGGCCGGGTTTTTGCAGGTATTGTTCAGCTTGATCAGTAAACAAAAAATAAATGGCGACCGACTGTGTGTCGGCGCGGAGCAGACGTTAAAACCTCACCGGAACACAGAGACGCAGCCAGCACCAGCAGCACGAACCCCGAAGCAGACATGGTTGGAAGGACGGACGGAGATTGACAGAAAAGCTGGTGTTTTCTTTAGAAAAACAGCTGTGTTATTGATCGACCGGAAATTCAGCCCCACAGCCTCACCCTATCAGAGCGCGGTCCGTAATGCGCAGGCGCTCTAGTCAACAATAGTATAGAGAGGACAAGGAACGAACATTGTGATAAACTGGGAAACATAATAATAATAAAAAATTGTTTCATACGATTACTCCATATTATCTCAAATTCAACTCGGGACTCTGGCTTGACCTCTCCAAAATGTTAATATTGCTTTCAGCCAAATATGGTGGTAAAACATAAAAGGGTCTGAGTCATTACGCACTGAACTGTCAACAGCAATGGGACAAAAGATTTTTTAAATAGTTTTTTTTAGATTCAGTTTTATTTAAAAAAAAAAAGTGCATATAGTTGAAATTGTTTATTATTTACTCCATAAAGCTGTTTCCTCTAAGTAAAATAAAATTAATTATCAGAAATTGGGTAGACTATTTCTAATTACAAAGTTTATCATACTGATTTTGTATTCTCCCATTTGATGTTATGAAATTTGAACTAGGAAATAATAATAAAAAAAAGAATAAGGGTTTTACTAAAATATAAAAAGGCTATTTTCATGACTTCCTTTCAAAGCAAAATACAAATGTGGAGCAGATGTATTTTCCAGCCTGTATTATTTGAACTGAGGCATTTTGAGTAGCATAAAATAGTCTCTCTATTCCGACTGGGAACTACAAGTTTTCAGTGCACACTGAAACGGAATCAACAGAGGGAATCGTTTTCAAAGAAGTGAAAATGAGCTAAAAAACAAACAAACAAACAACAACAACAAAAAACAAGATAACCAATTTATTTTCATTTTACAGAAAGCCCTCAAAAATCAGCGCTAGATGGCAGCAGAGTAAGGAAAACGTTTTGTTGGGTTTTCTGCTGTAAATGAACCTACATGACCTGAAGACACATGACCAAACTATAGGAACATGAAGTACAATGTTCTGCATTACTAGAGAGCAGCTGAACAAACGGGATGTGTTGACTGACAGCACATTAATTTAATTATAGTGCAAATACTGCAAATAATAACAAGCAATATCATTTTGAAGCACATTTTTTTTACTACTGAGGACATATTTACTGACACCTCTGGTAAAAACATGTAGATATTTTATTACTGAAATATGATTTAGACTGAAAAAAAATTATCTCAGTGAGGAGGAAGAAAATCCCATATAAAGAAAAATGTTCCACACAACCTCCTGTTGCACAATTCATGGCACCCTTAGAAATGAACTCCAATTAAAAGAAGGATTGTTTGTTTATTTATACTTTTAAACTGTTTAAAGTTGTGTTGGGATTTTCTGCTTCACAAACGTAACAAGTGTAGTTTTTTAAAACCTAACAGGGACACTAACTGGAATATTGTGCTTTAATCCAGTTTACTGTTGAGCTTTTCGACAACAAACATGGAGGTTGGTGTGAGGTAAAGGTTGATTAAAAACTAGTCCTCAGTGTTAGGTTTGGTGAGGGATTAGTGATGCTGCGGGCTGTGTTCTCTTCCAACAGCACTGTGAAACGTTTTAGAGTATGGTCTCATGAACTCTTTAAAATATTTGAAAAAAAAAAAAAAAAAGGGTTGGGTTGACGTTGCAAAATAGCTCATCAGACAAGATGTTTTCCTTTGCTGGTCTGAACTTTGACTTCCGAATTCACAGTAATGCATAATTGTTGTGCAGTTATGCAAGTGATGTCTAATTAATGCTTCTTGTAAATGGTGCTGCAGTGAGGAGGTGTGCCTGTTCTATTTTCTGTTAAAACATTCCAGCTCATTGTTGCATCTTCAAAATCTCAAATACAGGAAGGACAAAAACATTGAACAAAGAATTTTGATCAGTTATATTTATTTGTTTGCCTTAATCACAACAGAAACAATCTCAATCACAGATTCTTTGATCCTTTAAATATTTTCTTCAAATCATATCAAAAAACATTGGCAAAGAGAGATTCCCCCAAAGTTCAAATTAAAATACTGGATGGACTTGAATGAAGGAGGTGTTTTTTTTATATCCTAGTCTGCTGCTAAATGATTATTCGTAATAAAAAAACAAACAAGAAAGAAAACAAACAAACAAACAAAACAAAATAAAAAAAAATCCCCAGAAGAAATGCCATTCATCATTACCACTCTGCTGGGAATCTAATGATGACAGAAGCTTTCCAGAAGCCTGTTGTTCTGTGAGGGAACCAGACAGACAAGTTGCAGACAGAAGCAGTAAGCTGCTTCTGTAATCAGGAAGATGAATGGTAAATGGACGATAAATAACCGTAAGCTCATTGTTCAAGACTCCTGCACTTCCTGAAGAGAAGCATATGCCTTTTATATTACAACATTATATTTAAATCCTCCTCTTATGTAATGACAGACAACTAAGCTGACAGGTGGTCTCTGTCTGCTCCCTGCTGCTTCACCTTCAGTGAAGTCGACTCGCATGTTCCTCTTAAAGCATTCATCACTCACATTTCTCCAGTATCACCAGTTTCTCCTGTTTATTTGTTTTGTTAAGTTTGGACTCTTCTTTATTGCTGCATTTAGGTTATCAACACAAAAATCTCCACAGAGTCCACTGCAGAACTTTAAATGTACAAATTTCCAGGTGGCTCCGAGAACACTGGCCTGACCAGAACCCCGCTGACCATCTGTTGAGATGATGGGAGGCGTCAGTCCATACGACCTGAAGGCCGCTGTTAAAGCACCCGGCGCATTCATTACTCCTCAGCTGAACCACAGGCTGATGCAGTAATTCATGCAAAATGAGGCCCAGCACATTAAAATGAACACACTTTTCAGAGGTCTTATATTTAAGTTAAAAGTATCATTGTTTTTAAAAAAACTGATCTTATGTAATATCCTTACTTACTGAAATGCATGATTTTCGTCACCGTTACAAGAAGAAAATATTGAAATATTTCATTCTTCTACACATATGAATTTGTGGTTATTATGAGTATCACTTCATGAAATGAGTCACAAAAATATTGAACCTTTTCTAAATATAATTTTTTTTAGATGCACCTGCACATCCATGCAGGCAGTTGTGGAAACACATGGATCGATTTACAATGTTTCACATGTACATAACAACTCAAAGGCAGAATTGAAGCCAGATGAAAATTAAGTACAGTAATATAAATAAGAAGGCAAATTAATGTATTTTATTCACATATATATGAATTATATATTATTACGGTGGCTCTTTCAACATGTATTTAGCTCAATAGTTCTTCTCCCTACTTTCCTGCTAACATTATTATTTCATAACATTTTTATTTAGCACAACTCTATGTATGCGCTGAAGAAAATTACTGAGATTAAATAGTGAAATAAACAAGGAAATATGTGATTTATTTTTCTATTTAACATCAGACATGGTCATGGGACCGAAACTGACTGATTTGGACATTTTAGTAATTTAAGAAGCTACGTACTTTCCATGTGCATCTATTCAGAGAAAAAAATAACCACCAATTCCAGTTAAAAGTTATTCAGAGAAACCTTACCTTCTTTGAAAGAAACATCTTATTTTCTCCTGATTATTGGAAATCTGTTTCTGGTTAAAATGAAGTTTTCACTCCCAGAAGAATTAAGTTGCATTGACAGAAAGTAATTTAATCCTAAAGACAATATCATTTTCACAGAACTGTTTTTTCTCATCTTGACTGGGAAACTCTTAAAACTTGCGTACTATCACTTCATAACTGCAGTGTTTTAAATTATAAACTGACACCAAGCAGCAAATACATGTGAACTGGGATTAAGTGAGTAGATCTCCTCAAAAATCCTCATCTGATTCATCTGTAAAATGATCAGAGATTCAGCTGTTCTGTCAGTTTTTCCTGGCCACCTGATCCACGTTAAACATTGTCAGCTTACTTCTTTAAATCCAATGATCTCCTTAATCTTTGACCAAAGACACATGAAAAGGTTTTAGTGTGATAAGCCACGGCAACATGAGCATTGTGTGTAAAAGATAATTAGAAGTTTAATACCTCATGTGAAATTAAGATGCTTTTCAGGTATCTTCAGTTGGAGTTTCTCCAACATTTGAGAAATGTTTACTTTTGAGCAGCTGGTTCAGTCTATTTTATTTGGATTTTATAATAGACCAAATCAAAGTAATGCATATTTACAAGGAAGACACGCCATACACAGATTTCTGTTCGTTCATTCATCTCTCTTTCTTTTGATACCCCAAAATAAAATCCAAGGCAACTAGAGGTCATCCAAGTAACGGAGTCCTTTTGTATTTTATTTTATCTCTATTTATCGACGTTGGTAGAGTACAATGATTTCGAAATTCAGAGATTTTGTAATCTGTTAAATGATTAAACTTAAAGTTATTTGGAATTGAATTAAGTATATAAGTATATAATCAACATGTCTACTCAGACATGTTGATTAAAAAGCATTATAATATTTCTGTTGTTGAACTCATTATTAGTCACTCGGTTTATTTCACCAACATTCGTGAAGTACATGGCACACAAGTAAACTAATAGAGACATTTTCCCTAATACAGGCTTAAAACGCAATAAATAACATTGTGTTGGTGAAATTCAATAGAAACCAGAGTTGGATGCTGTCTAGCATGAAGGAGCGGCTGGTTGTATGATTTGAGGGCTGCAACAGCAAAAGGTCAAAACTAGTCGGAGCGTCACCCTGTGACCCGAGGAGAACTTGAAGCTACCGCACTCCACTTTGGTGCAAACAAGATTATGGTTTTGTTCAAACTTAAATCTTCCTGGAAAAATACAAAGAATTGCGTGATGATATCCTCAATCCCATCTGTCTGATCAGTGTATTTGTCATTCAACTGCATAAGAAAATGCAGGTTAAGCTCTAGCCTCACAGGAAACCAATGTTTTTACTTTGTACAGACATCCATCAGCAGTCTGAATAGTTTCCTATTTTAAAATCCTCATCTGGGTAAATAAGTGACTGAGACATCTTTTCTAACCCAGTATATTTGATTTCTGCCATATTATTTAGTTAACTTCATTCAGAGTTATGTATCATAAAAATATGATAAAGCCTCCAGGAAGTTTTTCTGTTGTTCTGGAAAGAGTTAAAGAAAAATGCTCCAGTGGAACTCTGAAGAATGAAATTACCCGTAAATACAAGGCGCTTCTCGCTTTGAACAGGGAAGTATTCCTCCTTATTTGTGATATATAAAACTCAACCTCCGTGAATTCGTAAAGAGGAAAGAAACATAAGAAACATAACGTCATCAGTCAGATACTAAGCAGAGACAAACACGAGGAAACACTAGAAACTTCCAGACATTCCTGTTTCACCCTCGGTGTACCAGAAAAAAAGCATCATCACAGAAATCCCCGGACACCGATGAAGATGTGATAACACACACGTACACACACCCCGTCACCCACACACACAGGAAAATAACCTCTAAATGTATCTCTTGTGTTCCTGAACAATTGAAACAAAGGCACTTACTACCTGCATTATTACTCACATAGCGTCACTTTAAGATGATGCTCCTCTTTAGTCTGCAGCATTGCCAACAAAAGGCGCAGGCAGTGTTAGGTATGCTGTTGCTGTCACTTGGACTAAAACTGAAAAGCCACATACTGTACATCCCTCGCTTATATTTGTAAACCCCATATCACACTCAACTTCAAAACCTTTTACATGACTCTGGTGAGTTTTTAAACCTTTTCAGCAAAGAGGTAATCAATTTGTGTATTTTAGCAATTCAATTATTTTAGGTTATTGTTAATGACTATGGATTACAAATGATGCAAACCCAAAATACACTAAGAAAATTATAATGTTACAAAAGAGCAATAAAAAAAATCAATTTAATAGGGAAATCTCAGCCTGATGAAAACCATCCATCCATCCATCCATCCATCCATCCATCCATCCATCCATCCATCCATCCATCCATCCATCCTAGTCTTCCATGGTTGTAGGGGTCATTAGGCCGGAGGCCTGGACAGGTCACCAGTTTATCTCAGTTGGTTTGATGTAATATTTCCTGAGAATTTAAATTTTGGGATTTTGTTAGTTGCCATAAATATGAAAATCAACAGAATTAATCACCTGAGCTATGCCACTCTCTCTCTACTAATACTGTTATTAAATGTTCAAAGTATCAACATAAAACTCAAAGTATTAATGATTCATTATGACATTGTAGTCTTTCTAAAGCTATTTAGAACCTATTAGTAAAATCATCACATCAATGAAGAAGATTTTATAGATCAATGACGAAGAAGCACCTTGTGGAGGAAAACTAAAGACCTGCATTATTTGTAATAATTTTCAGTTTTTTGTTTGAATTTTACTAAATTGCTTCCTGTTTTTTATTTTCAGCTACATAATTTTGACAATAACAGTGTGTTTAATCTTCAAATTTGACTATTTTAATGATTTGTGCAGTTTAATTTCTTTTTACAGAATATACATGTATGCCATTTTAAGTTTTCTCAAGACCAATTATTCAGTGTTTTATATGTTTTGTTTTATCTGTGGTTTTAATAATTGTATGCATTTATTTTAATTACTTTGTTATCATGCTTTACTGACTATAGTGAGATATTCCATAATTTGTATCTGGGAAAAATGCTCTATGTAAATAAATCTTAATTACTTACTGACTTGACAATATTCTTATTAATTCTATGCAACCTGAAGCTTATTTAAAACTATATTTTTCTTAAACTATATTGAATGCATAATTTCAAACAATTATTTTCCACTGTTTTCCATGGAAAGAAGTTCCTCATTCTTTAAATGAACCAAAGTGACTATGTATGGACTCACTTGTCAGTCAGCCTGTGATTAACCAACAGTCTCAATGCTTAAAGATATTTCCTTCTTCAAATCCTGTTAATCCCTGACTTTAGTCACACATGAGGTCTTACAGTGAATATCAATAGCAGCCCTGTGTGTTAAAGATAATGAGAGATTTTATACTTGAGGTGAAATAAATACACCCTGCTTATGTTTCAGATCGGAGTTTCTCTTTCACTTGATACATGTTTACTTTGACCTGCAAGATCATGAGAACCGACTTTAAGATAAAAGAGGGAGAGAAGTGAGTAAGGACAGATTGTGTTTTCAGATATTCAGTACAGTGAGGAGCTGAGATTCTCTTTCATGCAAATAGCAGCTTTAGACACATTTGAAACAGTAAAACCATTTCGCTCACCCGCTGCTGTAACACATGTTTTTGTCAAGCAAACAGTTTTGGTCATTTTTAAAAAAATACAAATAATTAAGGACTTTTAGTCAGATGGCTATTGATGGCAAAAATGTGTTCTTGTCAAATGGATTTAAGAAGTCTGAATGTCTTCTCTTAAAACATATATCATGAATATTTAGAAAGAATTTGTACAGACTGTTGTGTTCAACACAATTTTTGCATAACACTTAAACCTCTATATATTTTTTCACAAAAATATGTGGTTTTCAGAATGTTTCACACATGACAATCTAAAAGTCTGCCATGCACAACTTCTGAGTTAATATCACCTTTTTCTATAATTACACAATGAAGATACTCAGCACAAAGGTGAATACTTAGTCATTTTCTCCTTTAATGTTTCTTTCAGATTAAGATAAGCTAAGCAGCAGATCAAACACTCTGAAATTGAATGCTTGCTTCTTTAGCAAATGAATTGAAAGATTTAGCCTATTATCATTTTTGAATACTTTCAGTGATGCTTAAAATAAAAACAATCTGTAGCCAGAACAAAAACATATATGGATTCTTATCCCAGCTTCCAGTAAGCAGCATCGTGATAAATGTGCATGCTATATGGCCAATCACTTTAAAAGAAAACTATTATGAATACAGTTTACTTGTAGTTTCTTTCCTGTCATGGTCTGCCTGATGAGTGAACACCCACATGTTGCCAGTAAGTATATCTGTGTGGCTGAGCAGCATTCCAGTCTGCTGGATCTGATTACAGCAAAAAAAACAAAAAACAAAAAAAACAAAACTAAATCAATAAATCATCTGTCAACTAGAGTTATGTAATGTTAGGGAAGCAGCAAACCTTTAATAATCCTAGATTTTTTTTTTTTACCTAAGCTTAATCATCCACATTTATTAAAGAAAAATACTTTACCAGTATTATTTGGGTACATGAAAAATATGGACATTAGCTTTCCAAACTCCGTAGACTCCCAGTAGAAAAGAGAACGATACTTCCAGTACATCTAAAAAATAGAATATTGTGTAAAAGTGCAGTATTTCTTGGAACCAAAACTGTCATTTTACAAAGATGCTTTTCACAACATATTTTAAGCTTTTAAGTTTTGCAGGCCATGTGATTATGGCTTACAAATAAAGAAAACCCAACATTCAGTGTCTCAGAAAAATCATAATATCACATTAAGCCAATCAAAAACATACATTTAAGCACCACTGCCAGACTTCTAAAACTTTTGTACATTTCTATTCACTCTGTCCTTGGTTGGGTCTCCTCTTGCATGAATTACTGCGTCAATGCGCCATGGCCCTGCGAAGGCGTAATGGAGTCCAGAATGCTTTGGTAGCTGCCTTCAGGTCATCTGCCTTGTTGGGTCTGATGTTTCGTTTCTTCCTCTTGGCAACAACTCATAGATTTTCTATGGGATTTATGTCAAAGGAGTTTGCTGGCCAATCAAACGAGCTTTTGGTACCTTTGACAGTGTGAGAAGGGACCAAGTTTTGTTGGAAATTAAAATCAGCATCTCCATACAGCTTATCAGCAGCAGGAAGCATGAATGCTCTACAATCTCCTGGTGGATGGCTGCATTGACAGTGGACCTCAGAAAATCTAGTGGACCAGCACCAGCAGATGACATGGCACCCTAAGCCATCACTGACTGTGGAAACATCACACTGGATGAAAAGCAATGTGGATTCTGTGCCTCTTCATTCTTCCTCCAAACTCTGGGACTTTGAAATGAAATGCAGAATTTACTTTAACCTTAAAACAGGATTCTGAACCCTTTCTATATGATTATAGAGATGGCCAGGGAAGAAGCCTTAAACATTGTCTGGAGTGGCTTGACATGGGGAATGCAACATTTGTATCAAAGCAAATCAAATTAAAATTTATATGTATAGCACCTTCCAGCAACAAGGCTTTTCAAAGGGCTTTACATCTTAAAAATACAAAAATAGAGTCATAGAAGACACAGTCAACAAGTAAAACATTACATTTTGTCAAGCACCATCAAATTATTGATTAATGTTTCATTGATTATGTTTCAATAGCAACTACAAACAGGTGGGTTTTAAGTCTTGATTTAAAGGCACTTGGTGTTTTAGCTGTTTTGCAGTTTTCTGGAAGTTTATTCCAGATTTGTGGTGCACAGAAGGTGAATGCTGCTTCTCCATGTTTGGTTCTGGTTTTGCAGATGCAGAACAGACCAGAACCAGAGGACCTGAGCTGTCTGGAAGGTTGATACAATTGTTGTATGACAGACACAATGATAATGCACTTTATGGCCACTGATAATACATTGATGCATTGCATCAGTTGATAATAATACTGATTGATTGATAGTCCTCCGTAAGATGATGTTTTTATGCATGTTTTTCATATGAGAGCAAAACCTATACAACTTTCAAAAGCTAATCAGTTTTCCTCATTTTTTATGGTTTGCTTTGAAATGACTCGTCTTCCTGGCAATCATTTCATTGTAAAGCTCATTCCTCTCTAAATAAATACAAGTTGGCCCAGCCCATGAACTCTCATGAACTCTAACTTTAGCTCTGAGGAAAACCTCTCTCTCATCTCTGCGTGAGAGAAAAAATAACCATCATCTTTACTCTAGTTATTTGTTTTCTTTTATTTATTTGTTATTTGTTATTTTGTTTTTCTTTCTTTTGTTTTCGTCCCTAGCAGTCGAGTTTTAAATGCTACAATTAATTTTGAAAAATGGCCACACTAATTAGAAGTTGATTCCCACAGTCTATGATGAGCATGAGTGGAAAATACAGCAGAAGAATAATGACTGAACTGTTTTTCTTTGTCTTACAAAAGAAATCTTGAGAATCTTTTAGACACACCTTTCACCTGCTGACATATCATAAAGAATGAGGACCTTTTTCCTGTCAGTAGCTCGTTATATAATGGTATGTGCTTGGCAGGAGCTATAGAAGCTTACACCTAAATTGTAACATTACTCCGATTATGTTTGTCAGTTGAAAGCATGTGTACTGTAAAAACAGTGTAAACTGGATGGATGGCAAAACCTAAAGTTTTTTAATAGGTTTGGTTTTGAAAAAATAAATACTGTGAGGATGTTTTTTTTCTGTGTATTTATGTAGGTTTCTATGTTCAGTCACCTTGTTTTCCTGCCCACACTGTGATTGTCCCCAGCTGTTCCTTGTTTCCCCTGATTACCTTCCTTGAGTATTTAATCCCTCCTGTGTTCCCTGCTCTTTCTTGGATTCATCCTGTGTGTCTCATGTCAGAGTCGTTGCTTCGTTGTCAGTGATGAGTTTCCTTGCCCTCATGCTCACCTGTGCTGCCTGGACTTCTCTGTCCTTCGACTTCACCAAGAAGTTGAAGTCTCTGTGCTCTGCGTTAATTTCTCTCACTTCGACCTGGGTCCACCATGTCTACCTCACCACCTCACTTTATGACAAATACACAAATGTTGTAATGCATGAAAGACAGAAATTTTAACATAAGCAATACAATACCGACAACTTGTGGACATTGGTACCATGTTAAGATGTTTTTTTTTGGTAGAGGTTCTTTAGAACTGACTGGTAGAAAGCTAGACCATTTAACATCATTGTGAATCACCTTGGTGAATCACTTTATTAACATATTTTCATCATTGTATTCCAGACAGGCAGCGCTAAATCCTATCAGCACTGCCTCTTAACATTAACATTGGTAAATGTCGATCTGGAACTCTTCACTCCTTCTGTTGCTTCTTCCTCCTCCTTGTCTATTTAGTAAATCAGCACGCCAGTGATTGTGTGAAGTTAGCTGGGGGCTAACTGCATAAAATTTGCTACTCTTTAATCTGGTAAGCTTTAAAATAAAACTGCTCATCTCATTTTTAAAGAGGCAGTTTTCTATTTCAGCCTGATGTCCGGGATGATAAATACTAGTCATAAAAGCTGGTTAAAAATAAATGAACACACAGGAGTGTTGGTTGAGGTTTGACAGCATCATGAACTTTAATTGAAGGGGCATGCTTCTGAACTAGTGCAGGTGGGTGGAGGGTCATTCAGACTGGACAATTTTATAAACTGGAGAGGGAAGAGAGTAGCTCCCACACCTTGTCATGGAACAAACTAAAAACATCAGTGAGTCCTGAAACTGATGGGCCGTTCTGAAAGGGATCATGTCCAACTTCTGATAAATCACCAACCAACAGCTTTCAAACTCTTGTCATGGATCACCAGGACTAAGGTGAGCATGGATGAAGTTATGAATGAGTTTCTTTCAATGTACGGATCTCTTGGGTGTTAAATACTTATTTTACCAGCCAGCCAGCCAATCAGCCGACAAGATTTATTAATTAATTGCCCAAAGGAAGAAATTCAGATCACTCTGGAGAAAACACAGAAGTGCAGTCCATGCATGGTGGTGCATTCCACCATGCATGGTGATCTTGAGAGAATGTTTTGTCACCAAGAAGTTGCTTTTCAACCATTTCATCTTTTAATCTACCTATTTAACTACCACTTCACTCACTGCAGCCATTTGTACAGAGACAAAATATGGAAAAAAGAATAGTCAGATACTAAAATGATCTGAATAACCTGGTGACGTGTCTGAGGTGTTTCCCTACTGATTGCTGGAAACCAACAAGTCATTTTTTGCAGATATGCAAAGTGACAGTGTAGCATTCTTTTCATGATAAACTGGATGAACAGAAAAATGAACCAGAACCGAATCAGAATCTCCAGAACCTTTTTTGCTCTTGCATCTTCAAAGACTGTCTGCTGCTACATATAAATGCATGCTGATGGTATCTTTTAAACTACAAAAACAAACAAAACAAAAGTCAACAGCATATGTGTTGACAGGTATGCATGTACTTAATGCTGACGTTTTGAAGGAGGAATGCTGAAAACCAGGAAGAAGGAAGAAATTAATTCTTTGTCTGAGTTTTGGCAGGATTACCAACATGAAATGCTGCGTGAAACAACACGCCCAGAGGGTATAAAGAGAAAGACATTGACTCCAAACATCAGTGGCTTCTTGCACTGCTGGAAGTCCAACGTGGATGCAGACAGACAACTGTGGAGTTGAAGCCCAGATTCATAACAGGTGATCTCATTCATTCTTAACATTTCTAAGCCAATTTTATAATAAATGCGGAAAATATACATGTTTTACAGTTAGAAAATTGGAAAATATGTTTTCACTCCAATATGTAATGTGATGAGAATATTTCTTTTTTCTTTTAGAGATGAATAAGTTTCTCTGCCTATTGGCTGTTGGTCTAACCCTTGCCTTGCAATGCCAAGTGGATGCCAGTGAGTAGTTTTCCTCTTCTAATGTCTTACAAAGAATTGAAAACAGATTTATTACTGAAGTAAAACTTTAGAGTATCCATTTTTTTGGTTCAAAGGAAAACAACATCCTTTTAAATATAAGTTATAACTGGATTTTCTAATTCTGGGACAAAAAAGATTTTTCTATTCCAAAAAATAAACTAAGGAAACTGATTCTGTTTGCATTCAGAACGCCATTTGAGCCAGAGTTTCATCGAAAAATGTGTGAATAAGGCTAAAACCAGCGTGGATGAAGCCTATACATACTCCCGTCAAGTGTGAGTGTAAAACCCCGCTCCTCTTCTTTTCTTTTGCTGCTTAACGTTGAACTGAATAATCATCAAGGAATATGTGAATAAATACCTGAACTATTTAAACAACACAGGAGCCTTGACCGGGTGAAGAGAAATGCAGCAAGTCCTGCAGACATCCTGAGAATCCTGAAGCAGCCCAATGGACCGTCCAGAGAGGCGGTGCGCGCTGCAGACTACATGGCCAACACTCTGCATGTGATTAACCACTACCTGTCCAAACGTCACAAACGCTCCATCAATGCCACAGGTATGAATCTGAATTGATCTCTTTAAGGCTTGCTTGCATGGATTGGTGTCACACAACTAAGATTTGCTTTCCTTATGCTTTATTTAGACCTTATCTCTAAGGATGATCTGGGAGTGATCGCCAGACTGACAGGCTGCGCTGCTCAAGTCAGAAATATTCACTGCCAAGATCTTCCCAATCTCAACACGTATCGCACGGCAAGCAGCATCTGTAACAACCTGTAAGGGAAATATCCATTAGCAGTTGTTTACTTAATGCCACCGATAGCCAGAACTTAAAAGTTAGATATTAACCAAAAGTACAACAGCAGCAAATATCATTCAAAATAATTTGTAACATTTCAAAACTATGGGAGTATCAAACTTAGGTTTTATTGTTGTCACTTATAGTAAAAACCCTCGCTGGGGTGCCTCCAACATCCCGTTCCTCCGCTGGCTGCCTTCTGAGTATGAAGATGGCATCAATTCTCCTAAAGGCTGGACTCATGACTTGAGAGTCAACAATCAACTTCTTCCCTTTGTAAGCACATAGAGTATATCTTCTTCTCCTCTTTATGACATCCAGATGACAGCACTTGTTATCTTTGTCTCCATTTCTCCCTTAGGTGAGAGAAGTGTCCAACCGTATCTTGGCAATAAATAGCTCTGAAGTGAACAGTGACCCCCTCTACACCCACCTGGTGACAATCTTTGGCCAGTGGACAGACCATGACATCACTTTCACCCCTCAATCTCCCTCCATCAGGTCATTTAATGATGGCATTGATTGTGAAAAGACCTGTGGCAACACAGAGCCATGCTTCCCCATAGAGGTCTGTATTAAAACATTAAAGCATTACATTAACAAAAGATTAAAACACATTTGAAACATTAAATTCTAAATGCCTCCTGTCCTCTAAACAGTTTCCCTCAAATGAACCTCGCATTCGGGATCACTCTGAAAAGTGCATGCCATTCTCCCGCTCCGCGCCAGCTTGTGGTTCTGGTAACACTGGATACATCTTTGGATCATCCACTGTCCGCCAGCAGATAAACACTCTGACGGCCTTCATCGATGTGGGTCAGGTCTATGGTTCTGATGACAGCAAAGCTCGCAATCTCCGAAACCTCACTACTGATCGGGGACTGTTGAGGGTGAATAATAACTATACAGACAATGGCCGTGACCTCCTGCCATTCACCACCATGGGGGCCAACATGTGTGCCACAAGGCGACGCATGACCAATGATAATAGTGCTGAGGAAGTGCTGTGCTTCTTTGCTGGTGAGTCTCTGTAAAAATAAGCAACTTATTTCTATCTGTAATAGCAAAGCATGTTTCATGACTTTTTGGTCCGGAAGTTATTGTCATCAGCTTATTTGGTTTAATGTGACTTTTTAGGTGACGACCGTTCCAATGAAAACATCGGACTGGCTTCTTTGCACACTCTGATGATGAGAGAGCACAATCGCTTGGTCCGTGCCCTTGCTCAGCTCAACCCAAAGTGGGACGGAGAGAGGCTCTACCAGGAAGCCCGCAAGATTATGGGAGGATACATGCAGGTAAGAGACAGGAAGAGGAGCACAACTTGAAAAACAAAGTTTAAAATCACATAAAACTATGCAAAACAGAATAGAAAAAATACAGATATGTGTGATTGTATGCCCTTGTTTTGTCTCAAAATGTAGTAAAGGGACATATTACATCCCCAAAAAAGTTAAGACATCAAGGGCCTTACAGCTACTGAGTGGAATATCTTTGGATTTAATATTTCTCTCTTTTCCATCAAAGGTTATCACTTACAGGGACTATCTCCTTCACATTGTTGGACCAGAGGCCGTATCAAAGAAGTTGTCCACATATCCTGGTTATAATGAAACCATTGATCCCAGCATTGCCAACGTGTTTGCCACAGCTGCCTACCGATTTGCTCATCTGATGGTTCAGCCCTTCATTTTCCGTCTTGATGAGAATTACCAGGATCATCCAAATTATCCCACCAATCTGCTTCACAGAACCATGTTTGCCCCTTGGAGGATCGTCTTTGAAGGTACAAATCCAAACTCTTAATTCCTCCCAAAAGGAAGCAGATGAACTTGATGATCACATCTAAATGTTTCTATTGTCTCTTCAGGTGGATTGGACCCAATCTTGAGAGGGTTGATTGGTCGTCCGGCCAAGCTGAACACTCAGGACCGCATGCTGACTGAGGAGCTGAGGGACAAGCTGTTTAAATTCTCTGTAAACCTGGCTCTGGATCTGGGATCTCTTAACATGCAGAGAGGAAGAGACCACGGACTCCCTGGTATTTATTAAATATTGATGTTTGTTTTTGTAATTTCTCCCTTTAACGCACTAGATGTTAGTAGTTTCTACAGTTCATACATCATCTTAGACTGTGTCTTCTTGGTTTAGGCTACAACAAATGGCGAAAGTTCTGTGGCCTGTCACAACCAACGACCCTAAGTGAGTTAGCTGAGGTTCTCAACAACACTGTCTTGGCCCAAAAACTGCTGGATCTGTACGGTACACCTGACAACATCGATCCATGGCTGGGAGGAGTGGCTGAGCCATTTGTCCGTGGAGGAAGAGTGGGACCTCTGTTTGCCTGCCTGATTTCCACTCAGTTCCAGAACATCCGTGAGGGAGACAGGTGAGAATACGGACAATTATGAAACATTAAATGATCTAACAATCATTACATTGTTGATGTTTCTCATTCGCAGAACCTAAATTTTAAGAATATGTCTTGTTTTAGGTTTTGGTGGGAGAATAAAGGTGTCTTCACGGATGCTCAAAAGCTGGCAATTAGGGACACGTCTCTTGCCAGAATCATCTGTGACAACACTGGGATCACTGAAGTTCCTGAGAAACCTTTCCAGTACCGACCTCGAGGCTCTGGATACACCCAATGTGACGCCATCCCTGCATTTGATCTCAGTCCATGGAAGGACGGTGGTATGTTCACATTTTGATGTTACATCAACAAGTGTTAATGAAAATGTTCATATAAGATGACAAATATGGATTTCTTTCCTTTAGCTGAAGGTCCAGAAAAGCCACAACCACCAACAGGTAAATTGTTCACTTCCTTTGATATAAATTACTATTGGTGCTATGTCACTTTAAAATGGTGACATAGCACCATTGTGTACTTAAATGGCTTAAGTACACAGCCGTTCAATGTTCACATCTCAAGTTTAGTGTTTGTGCGACTAACATTTACTTCCATGTCTCTTTATTCTCTCTCCAATAATAATCTCATGGGGATTCAGGAGCTTCAGGAATATATAAACTTTTTCTTCTTTCACAAATGAGTAGTTAGGTCAACATAGTAGTTGTTTATTAAATTTTTTTTTACTATTAATTTGACATTCACTTTGCAGTTATTTCAAGAACCCCCCCCCCCTCCTAAAACTTTTTTATTCTCTCAAAAGGTCAACCTGGACCCCCGGGACCCCCTGGACCACCAGGTACTAAAATGTCTTTTAGTAATTAAAGACTATGTAACTGATGTAGAACAAGTAGTATTTTACAAAAGTTTAAATTCAATGTTCTTGCATGTAACACTGTTCATATAATTTTGTGTACAGGACCAATAGGTCTGCCAGGACCCCCTGGACCTCCCGGACCTTCAGGCGCAGCAGCGCATGTAGCTTTCTCAGTGCGCCTTGGTAGTAACGTCCCCAAAGCTGGTACCCCATTGCCTTCCATGATGTCATCTACAATGGACAGAACAGCTATGACCCCAAGACTGGCTTTTTCACCTGTGAGCACCCAGGCGTCTATGAGTTTGAGTTCCACTGCACCATCCATGACAGTGCAGGCAGCTTGAATCTGTTCCGCAATAGAGCCCTGGTTCTGCACTCATTCACCACCCGCCAGAATGGCTACATCACAGCCAGCGGCAGCACCTTCATCAAGCTTGTGAAGGGAGACAAGGTATGCCTGGTGGCTAACAATGGCGGCAACGGACTGACCAGTGACAGCTTCTTCTCTGGTCATCTGCTGTTCACCGAATAGTAGACACTTGTCCAATTTGCACTTTCAATTTAAAGCACTTAAAATTAAGAAGTAAAAAACTGAGTGAAACTGAAGTCATAAATGAGCCTATTTTCCTCCCTCATTATTCTTTGTTATAGTGTGAACCTAATCGTGACAACGATTAAGAAAGGATTAATAATGAACTGCTGCACTTTACTGTTGTGAATAAAGAATGCACTAAATTGTAACAGAAACAAATGAATAAAATGTGTTTCTGCATTATGTGTACCTCGTTTATTTAGGAGAGATTTGAAGTGATTCACAACAAAGCTCAGGACAGCTGTCTTATAGAGCTGAATACATTGTTTCTGAATGAACGGACAAAATATTCTCTGAACATGGATGTGACTGATATGATAAATCCAACAAATAACGTCTTTCTGAGAGACCTTTTTGACTGTGCAGAATGGTCAAAACGTTCCTGAGATCCTGAGATTGCTTACAGTCTCAGGAGTCACAATTCACAATCTGACCAGTAGATGGAGCCAAAGTACAAGTATGTCAACAAGGGGACGCAAAGAGCAACAGGGTCAGTTCCAAAATATTGCATTATTATTTTTGGACATATATTTATTCCTGGAATTTTTAAACTTACTATAGAAAAGTGAATAATTTCGTAAATACCTTTAATGTTTAGTTTTGAACACAGGACATAACTGTGTTGGTTTTCAGATAGAAATATTTGTCTTGCCGGGCTCAGATAAAGAGAGTTGATGTGAAGGGCAAGAATTAGAATACATTTAGTGTATCTGGATTTAACAATTTTATTATTATTATTGGGTGAAAACAATCTGCTGCTACCAGTTTATATTGATGTTGCCTGTTCTTTAGTTATAGTTTAAGGGAAATTGAGCAGTTTTATTTACCAAGTTATAAATTATAAAGTTTCCTTTGAATACAATTTATCCTTTTACACTCTGCAATAAAATGTATCAGTCGTGCTACAGATGAACATCCTGGATAGTTCAGAAACTAATATAGTGCTTTCATACAATTAAAGAAATAACTAACTTGCTAATGTTGTTGCACATATACATTCTTTGTTTAAGTTATGTAGAGTTCCTATGTTTTCATTCCTCTTCATAAAAACAGGAGCAATTTTAACATAACAAATTCATGTTCTGTTACAGATTGTACTTTTAGGTTT
The DNA here is from genome assembly GCF_002775205.1 of Xiphophorus maculatus. Taxonomy (NCBI): domain Eukaryota; kingdom Metazoa; phylum Chordata; class Actinopteri; order Cyprinodontiformes; family Poeciliidae; genus Xiphophorus; species Xiphophorus maculatus. Next base: position 17,315,655 of record NC_036454.1, read on the forward strand.
GCATCACCTTTGTTTTCTTGTTTTTTGAAAAGGAGTAATTACTCAAGGAAGACTTCGTTAAGGAAAACAAGAGGTTTGAACAGCAACATTTATGATATTCATTTTAAATGATACTCTGCAATCTGGAAACAAACAACAATCACATAAACAAATTCCTGGCACCCTGGAATTACTGAAAAGAATATTGAATGCAACACCTGTGTTTCTCTGATCAACTTCAAAGTGTCTCCAGTGAAGAGGAAAAGTTTCAAATGAGCAGATGTTAAACTACAACCATTTTATAATCCACGTTTTCCAGAAAAAAACACTAATGAATAGATCTGAAGTCTTTCTGTACGAAGCTAAAAGGTGCCACACTTGCACCTTCTTGAAATAAGGGATCAAATAATAATAAAAAGTGGTTATTTTAATAAATGACTGGTTTCATTGTATACCCTCATCCTGTTGGAATCTACATCCTTCATCGAAAACAGAAACAAACAAAAATAAAAAAAAGCTCCTGATATATTGTGATCGATGCGTGACGTCGTGGGTCGCATTAGTGTTGTTGTTTTCTGCACAACGCAGAGGAGAGACGGAAACCAGCTGCTGCGTCTCCACATACTGCCCTGCACACACATCGCAGCGCGCGAGCGCACGTGCACGCGCGCGCCACGCCCCCTCCTGACCTGAGTGGTCACAGCGCCATCCACACAAAGTGACTCTGCGTGTCCCGTGGGAGCAGGGGAATGCTGGAGAGGACGAGCGGCACACGATACCCCATTGTTTAGCTTAGCAGTCACTGATCCCCCTCCACACCCACTCGCAACCCCCTCCGGTCCCCTCTCACCCCTCCACACCCACTGCTCCTCCAAAACACACAGACTGATCGTCTCAGTGAGGGAGATTGATTAAAAAGACGTTTGTGGCTTAGTCTATTCCCCAGTTTTTGCTTGTCTCTCCGTGCTTTAGGAAGTCAGAAAAAAAAAAAAAAAAAAAAAATCCTACACATTCAGTCAGCGGGTTCTGTCGGACCAAAATGGAGAACTGAGCAGAACTCCGGTGTCAGATCCAACAACTTTATTCTCAGGGTCAGATTGAGGGGAGTTGGTGCCCCAGGACCGGAGACAATCTTGGTACCCTGCAAAAACAAATTACAACAGCTTATTAGTTATGTACACATCAACTTAAAAGGTTTTATCTACAATAAAATGCAAAATCGTTGTAATTTGCCTCTTTTACAAAGTTCCTTTTCACTCTTAGTTGACAAACTGCTTAGTGCTGGATTACAATCTGATATAACGACATTTTTATTCAGATCTTCACTTTGCAACATCACAGAAATGCCATTCACAACACAAGATAAAAGCCAATGAAGACAGTATGACATCATCAGTCTCTGTAGTCTGTCCACCAAACATGTTGTGCCTTTTGATGTTAAGAAACTAACTGAGCATCTGCCACTGAAGAAGGGTTTCATTCGGTTTCACTTTGGTAGATCTCAGAGTCCGTTGACCCCACAGGAGAAACACAAATATTTAATAAACTATTTCAGCAGTTTTGAGTGAGAAATGTTGTAAGGAATGGGGCATTGATTCTTTTAGCCAAGGTTTTCACTAAGCAATAGAACCATTTTAAGACATGGAAGTTTTTCTTTCTTTTTACAGAGAATGATAAAATAAAGCTTGCACTGCAAAAATGCGTTGCTGTATCAGACACAACATTAGTACTTCAGAGTTCGTTCATCTGTAGAAAAGTGACTCAAGAAGTTATGGATAATCACTGAAAACATAAAAAGCAGAGAAGAAGCATGCCCAGTAGTTGCTCTTATGTATCAGTTCGTGTCCAGATAGGTTAGAGGTCACACATCTTCCAAAACAGTTGCATTAATTTTCTACAGGAAGATCCAACAAATTGAATGCTTACCTGTAGATTATTTTTTAAACATGTTTTAAAGACATTTATTAATAAAAGGAAAGCAACAACATTATTTTGGGGCCTTTAGGCTCCTTAAGCCCTTGATCCAGTCAGGCCCTGTTTTGTCTTCTAAACATTTCTAATGCTGCACATGATCTGGTTTTATCTCCCAAAGAAACAAAGCTACTCCTACATGAACACACTGTTATTTGATCCACAACTTTTTTTTATGAAGTGATTTCTCTGAATCTCTAACTGAGATGTGAGGCCAATTGAATTCAAATAAGTCTTTATATCTCAACCTTTCAAAAACAAATGTCAGGGCAAAGAAAGAGACACCATTCATTTACAGAAATAGTCAATCAAGATTCAGAACAGATTTTTTTATTCATTCCAATTAGATCTTTGACAAAGATTTCAGCTCACATCGAATAAATCCTTACCTTAAATAAGTATTGCTTTAATTTTAATACAATAATGAATTTTGTGCAAGTAATGATATAAATAAAATCTCTTTTGGCAATATAGCAAATAAAGGTTTCTGACCCAATGACTTACAACACCAGAAATGAAGTACATTTCCAACCCACATTACTCTTATTTTAGCACGCAGTGCCGGAATTTCTACCATGATTTGTCATCATGTGCAGATTTTTCACGGTTTTGGGGTTAAGTGTGGCTGTCAGTCACATAAACAGAGAGGTGTGCTGAGGGACAAGGCGACAGGGCTGGCGACTGGTCCACAGGATTCCCCGAGACTGCGCTTATAATTGGGAGAACATCTGACTTTGTCCCGCGCTGGCAGATGGTGGGCTGAGGCGGGATGCAAGGGGGGAGATTTACATTCATTGTCCGGGCTTCCAAACTCCACATAGAGACAATAGTCCCGGTAAGGGGCAAGGAACCAGGATTCAAGGGGAAAAAAAGAAGTCTTTTTATGAGCAGACCAGTGGAAGCGGAAATTAATTTCAGCTGCAAATCCGTCCAACATATGCAAAATGTTCCTTCTACTGAACAGAAAAAGTGTAGATCAGCTAAATTGTCGAAATATATAAAAAGTAAAAGTTTGCAATTTTTTTTTAAACTGCAACAAACAGAACGATTTAATTTTTTATTTTACTTTATTTAATTTTTTGTGGCTCCACAAAGTAAAATAGGTGTATTACTAAAGTCCCATCAAATTCAAAAGCAAAGTTACATTTACACAATTTTACACGTTTGAGATGGAAATGTCTGAGTGCGCAGCGCTAATTAAGAACTCATTTCGGGCTCTGTCAGGCAGGGGAGCCAACGCCAAAAAGGGAGCGCAGCCCTGACCGCTGCCGTTGCAGATTGATGGAGCAACCAGACGGCCATTGTTTCTCCTGACACTGATGCGATGTGTCCTCAGTGAAATCACAGCGTTCAAAGGAGCAGACGGTGGAGCTGCTCTGAGACGCGCCCCTGTCGAGAGCGCACTTGTGTTAAACGCTGACTTGAATGAAAAGACCAAACAGGATTTTCTTTAGCCATAAAGGATGCTACACTGCAAAAAATTAGTTTTGAAGGTTGTTGAACATTAGCCATTAAATCTATTTAAATTTTATTAAAAGATCATTTTGTTAATGTGATGTTCAATATTGGTTCAATTCATTAGAGACTTTTTTTTTTTTGTGGAATTACAAGAATTTAAGCTCGCATCCAGCTTTAGCTATACCCAAAACGCTATCAAGTTAAACACCATGCAAGACAAGCTTCTTCTTCCAGGAGGAACTTGTTGCTAATGATGAGGTTTTTCTGGGGAAAGTCGACCATCCAAGATTATTAATCTTGATCTAAATAGTTTGAATTCAGCTTTAACTCTCTTTGCAGCAGCGCAAACGGTAAACTTAAGTGATGTAAGTGAATGTGCCGAGCAAAAGTTTTGACAGTCACGATGGTAGTCCCACTTTGACCTATCAAACTTGTTCTGCTCAATTTCAGAAAACTTTGATAAGTTTTTGTGTGTTTTTTTCTTAAGGTTTCCTGAATCTCAAGCTATGGTATTGTAGAGGGGTGAAAAACAAGTTGTTAGTAAACAAAACCAAGAAGTAAGAAAATAGGCACCCCAACATAATTTTTTATTTTGTATCTTTAATTTCTCATCGTAATAAGTTCTGTAGTGTTATTTCAGTTAGTCCGTGCAATTCTACACATGGCCGCTAGGGGCGCTGACGCGTTAGTGACCAAGGAAAGATTGAGCACCAGAAGAATAAATCTTCCTGTTGAAGGTAAAAGGAGCTCAACGTGTGTGTCTCGTCTTTTCTATATCGCAGGTCAGTAAAAATGTATTTTGATGCATAAATGTGGTGTCCTTTAAGAATTAAGAGGTTATAGATTCGAGAGTCAACTGGTGGGTCACTTTGTACAGCTTTGGATGGACACTGTGTAGAAAACGGGACGTATTTCTGGAGGCTAACTAATGCTAATGCTAGCGAACATTGTACACGTGTTGAGCTGAGAAACAGCTGAAGGACTAGAGATTGAATTCATTTTGAACTTATTGTATTTTTCACTTTTGAAACGGTAAAAGACATTTTTTTGGTATCTTTTCTTTATGGGTTATTTCAATAACACAAACAATGTTGTCAAACTCAATGAGTATATGTTGTGCAGAATAAAAATTGTAAAAGCTATTAAAATAGTTAAAAGCAAATCCATATGTTTTTATTTTGAAAGTTAAAAATATAAAAGGTCTGAGGAAAAGGGGACAAGATATTTGAGTTAAAACAAAACTAATTGGTTTGGAGAATTAAAAGCTATCTAAAATATTTTGTCATTCAATAAAATTCATGATGGAGCGTGTTAAAATAATTCTCGTTCGGTTTGAAGGGATATTGCAGTCATTTGTACTGTATTGAATCGAAGGGTTATTTGTTGAAGTTATACAGTGATACCTGAAGTATTTGATATGAAGTATTGCATATGTAGTGTTGTATATGGAGTACGGTCATCATAAGGAGAATAAATCTTCCTGTTGAAGTTCAAAGGAGCTCAACGTGTGTGTCTCGTCTTTTCTATATCGCAGCATCACACGTTGAGGGAAGATCACCTGCTACATTACCCTCAGCCATCCGAGGTTCAAGGGTAACATTATAGATTAGTAAAATTATCCAATTATGATCTAAGTATTTCCAATTTTGACCAGAGATGGTGAAATGCTTCCCAGATTCTTGAAAACAATAAATCAATCAAACAAACAAACAAACAAATTATTAATTTACATGAAAGCTTTGAATCAGAAACCAACTTCAGCATTTTTTTGCTCTACCTTATTTTGTCTTCATTTTTTAACCATGTGAACAACTCTGGGGGGCGCCCACTCCCTATTGTTTGGAAACATAAACAACAGACAAAAATTAAAGTCGCCTCACTGATCAGGGTGAACATTTTCTGCTCTGAATGCTACTAGGAAGGACTGCTGTGAGGACCTGGCCACATGTGAGCACTTTGGGACATCTGAGGGACGTACAGATGTCCCAAATCATTCTTTTTGAGAGAATGATTTGTATCTCCCCATCAGAAGCCTCCAAAAGCCTCCAGTAATACCAGGAAGCGTCGTAAGATTTGTTGTTGGTCACTTCTTAGAAATACATTTAAAAGAGAGATCTGAATACTTGTTAGAAATAGTGACAAGTTTGGAACTGCTGCTTGCTAGCAAATAGAGCTGTTAATAAACTGCAAATGTTGATGGATGTTGTCAATGAAGCTTTACCCTGTACCTTATCATGATAGACTTAAAACATTAACAAACTGCTTAAATTAAACTTTATGAAATTCTTACAATGATTTTATTGTCTTAATTCTTACAGATTGTTTTTTAGTGCAACTTTGGTGCTACTGCCCCGCAGGAACTTTTATCTGAAATGTCACAAAGCTACTTAAATAATAATTTAAAAAAAAACCACACACACACACACACGCATTTTATTTAGCTTTTTGAATCAAAGCTATACTCACAATTTCTTCAGTGATAGCTGAACACAGAATAAATATACAAAATCTCAATGTTAGTTATTCTGTCCAAATATAAAAGTGTCTGTGATGCAGACATTGAGAGTTTGCTTTTCTCTTTTTTAAACAAACAAATAAAAAAAAGAGTCGAACCTGGTTGAACTGTTGTGTGAAAGTTTGTTGTGAGAGTCGCGGGTTGGATAGTGAATCTGGCAGCGGTCCAAACAACGGATGCACTTTACACCAATGAGAGCATCCATTTCAACAATCGGTCCCCCATATGGCACTTGGCCCCTCCTCCACGCTCCATCCCGGCGGAGGGTCTCATTCATGCTCCAGGACAGCGGCTCACTCCAAGCCCACTGGCCTCAGGATCAGCTGTTTTTGATCCAACCCGGCCTTGTGACAAAGGAAGACTTTCTGTGCGCAGATCTACTTTTTTTTTCTTTTTTTTTTTTTTAAAGTACATCTCCATCTCCGTCTGATCCTCTCTGTTGGAGCAGATGATCCGCTGCGCTCCCACTCCTGCTCGAGATGTGCGCTCGGACAATGATTGTAATCTGTGGAGACATATATCTACATTCATCTTTTGAGCCTTGAATGAAAGAAAGTCCGTGCGGATTTCTACTGAGCCCCGTTAAGAGTCATAACACCAGCACCAGACATTTATTTATTGTTTTTCTCCCCCAAACCTCACTGGAAGCTTCTTTTGCGGCGCTTTTGAGGGAGCGCGGCGCCCCGAAGTGGACCCTCTGTTCGTTACTGAAGTGCTTCAACTTGTCCAGGCCATCTTGTCGGTCCGAACCAAATCATAACAGAATTTCAAAAAGTCATCCAAACGACCAGGACAGGGCTTTAAATGTTTGGGATCCAGGAGCAGCTAATACGAGACGTGAGCGGATTAAAAGAGAGAACTCTTGGAGAGGAGATGGATCCAGTCCGGTCGTGGGTGCGTAATGTTGGAGTTGTGGATGCGAACGTTGCAGCGCAAAGGTAAAGCACGAAACTCAACTTTTCCCCGCTACGCTTGCCTCTCAGAACTGTGCAGAATTTAATTTATGACACGTTAGGAAATAGTTTGGAGTGTAGATGTCAGAATAGAGTCAGAAAATGACAGGAAAAGACTTGCTGTAAAATATGAAAACAGCAGCTCGCGTTATGATAAATAAACTCTTTGAAGAGGACACAGCGAGCGATAATGTTGTGAATTAGATTTAGGGTTGAAATTTTGATTTTTGTTTAATGCGCAACAGGGTTTTTCCTGTCCAAAACGTTCAAGTTTGGATGAAAACTGTAAATTTATCGCAAAAGTTTTAATGCAAAGAAGAAAAAAAAAAAAAAAACAAGTATGATTTTTATGTATTGAATTAAAATGTAAACTTAACGTATACTCCACAGTTTTCTCAATTTCGCAAATTTTTTTTTTAATCAAAAAACCCAAAAACGTTTTTACCGCTTAAGCAATTTCAAACTTTTCGAAAAGAGCAAACTGAATTTGATCAGCAGCAGACAGTGAGATTAAAACGTTTTCTTATTATTCTGTCGCACATATTTTGTTTTCCTGACTCCAACTGAGAGGAAAGTTACGTCGCAAAAAGACGAAGTAAAGCTGCAGCTTTATTTAATGAGATAAAATAAGTAGATTTTTTTTTGTTCAATTCAGCGCAATAAGTTGGATTTTTGTTCAGCTAAAAATATTATTAAAACACGCGCAATGCTTAACTCATTATCAATAAAGAGAATTGTCAAGGATGACTTTAAATCAGATTTAAGTATTTTACACGAAACAACCTTCTCAAAGAAAAGAACAATAAGATTTTTTAAAAAAATGTAAATGGACCATTTCAAAGTCGAACTTAAATAAATGTTTCATGTCTGAATGGAGACAAAAATGAGATACGCTCAAAACCTTTACTTTTTAAAATTAATTTCTCATGTTTTGGATTTTAATAAGGTGGTCCTCCAGGTCAAAAGTGTTTTTTGTTTCGTTCATATCACGTTTTATTTTCAATCTATATTATGTTAAGTTAGTGTTGTCAATGTATTTAATTTTAACATTTAAGTCCAAACGAAGGATTTTTTTCAAAACAGGAACATAAGTTGAAAAAATGTGACTTTACACTTTTGCAAATAATGAAGCAAACTATACAATGTCTATAATTTATTTATTAAAGCCATGTTTTTGACTTAAAAATAAAAAGAAAGAAAAATAAACACTAAAAAGCTAAACTTTTTACCTTTCAATTTTTTTTTTTTTTACAGAATATCTGAAACATCTTTACACAAAAACTCCCAATATTTCTCAGAATTGTGTTTCCAGTTTTTATTTGTTTTTCACATTTTAATTTGAAGAAGAATGCACCAGCCTCACACACAAAGAGTTAAACTAGACACAATGATTCCTGAGAGCTGATTGTGTCTCTTCCTGTTGTGTCCTCAGTGGGGTGGCCCTGTCAAGAGCTCACTTTGAGAAGCAGCCGCCTTCCAATCTTCGCAAGTCCAACTTTTTCCACTTTGTCCTGGCCCTCTATGACAGACACGGCCAACCTGTGGAGGTGGAGAGGACGGCGTTTGTGGACTTTGTTGAGCATGAGAAGGTGAATGCCTCTCTGTCTTGATAACTGTCTCAGGATGACATTAATTCAAAACCAATTTTTTTTCATCCCAACACTTCCTTTGAAGAGAAACATACAGTGCAAAAAAATATAATAATAATAATAACGCATTTAAAATCAGACAACATTTCACTTTAACCAGGTGCTCAACCTAATCTTCCCCATCCTGAGTACAGCCAAACATATCGAACAGCTGACGGCTGCATGTTTACATGAGCTTCACCCTCAATGAGCTGATGATGGGGGATTGAAAAAGAATAACTAATGACTAATTAGCAGCTCGCCTCATTAGGAGGATATCACCACTTTTTAAAATGCAAATCATGCTTGCTGCTGTTATGATATACAGTGAACTAATCATCAAAGTGTCTTTTCGTTAAAGCCCCCCCGTGCTTTAGTGGAAGGGCTTGTTGTTGAGTCTGAAATTTCTCAGCTCGGACACGAGTGAAATGAGGAAAGAGTTTCGTGGCAGAGGAAGAGTTGGATATGAAGCAGCTATCCTTCTGACCACATCCGATGGATGTTAGTGTTTTGTGTGGAGGGCAGTGGACCCCCTGCAGCGCCGTCCTGAGAAGAGTAAATAGGGGGGACATCTTCCTGCCACGTGAAGCCGAAACATATTTGTGCTGTCATTCATGCTGGCAGCGGTGCTAATGCCAGGTCTGAAAGCTGTCACTGTGCTGCTCGTCGTGCCACACAGGCCAGCGCCGACTCACATGATGACAGGGGAGAAGTTCATTTTCTGCATGGTTACCCTGGCATCTGTTTTTGCCTCGCAATTATGCAGCAGTAAAGCAATGGCATGGCAAAATAAATGCTCCTCTGAGTGCATTTGCAAAAACTTTATGAAGCCAGGCATCCATCTATCACCTGTTGTGTCGCAGTCTCACTCTTCATATTAGGCTCCGAGTTCGTCTTCATGCATCTTAATTCCTGCACTTTCTTCTTCCCTTTTTTTTTCTTTTTCTTTTACAACTGCCTCGTTTGGCCTGTTTCTTTTTTTCTCTTCCCCTTTTGCTCTCCTCCTTTCCTGAGCTCATCTCTGCGAAATGCAGGCCCTCCTGGGTTATTGGACCAGAGAGCATTCCTTTGAGACCACTTAGAAAGACCAGTGGAGGTAGAGGATGAGAAAGAAAGAGGCGGAACAAGAGCCAAACAGGGAAGAAGTGAGAGCTTGGGCAAAGGAGGGATGGTGGAAAAGAAGTTTTTTATGTCAAGGTCCGCTGGTGCTCGGGCTCACACACAGCGGGGGGGAACACAATTTTCCTCCTGCACACACACAAGCATGTACAAATGTTCCCCCTGCTTCGCAGCAGAAACGACCGTTCAGTCAGATCTCTCTGTTTCAGGATGCTTGTATCAGAGATGATGGTCCTGTCTCTACAGTGAGCCCTGAGCTGAAGGTTAAGTGCTCAGCTTATATGCATGAGGAGCTTTGAGCCTATGGTTCTGATCTGGAAGATGCTCCACGGAGAAGAGCAAGCTCTAGGATGTTAATAAATTTGGTGCTTAACTCTGATGCCCATGTGCAGATGTCTCTACCCCAGTGTACTTATCGGCATGCATTGTGCTTCCCTCTGTGTGATTTTTCCCTGTTTCCAAGGAGCAGACAGGAGAAAAGACAAATAATGGCACTCACTACAAGCTACAGCTCCTCTACAGTAATGGTGAGTTGACAAAAAAAAAAATCAGTTCCTTGTTCTGTATTTTGATTTAATTTTGCCATAACAAGTTATATTAGACTCACTACCAAGAGTCGTAAGAGTTTAGAGGGACACATACCTCTCCGCCATACCCCCAATCCCTCTCCAGCTCATTGCCTGATCTGTCTTTTCTAAGATTTTAAAGCCCTCTAAGCAGCTACCTCTAGGCTCCAGTAGAGGAAAATGAGATAAATGTTGCCACCCCATCCGAACCCCCACCTTCTCCCCCAGCAGTTCCTTCACATCAGATCAGGGGATGCACAGAAAATTGTGGTTCCCATGAGTCACCGCTGCCCCTGCTCTGCCATCCCAGTGGCACCCATGGGAGAGAAGATAAAAGGCGAGTTCTGGAGAAGCCCCGTTCACGCAGAGACGAACGCACCACATGTACACGCGAGCACGCCAAGAGCACTTCCTCTACATGCTCTCCTCCCCCTCTCCTTCCCCCACAAAGCTATATCAAAGGCGTCTCAATCGAGACTTTGATGAGAGGAACACATTTTTAAAAGCAATACTCTCAAAAGTCTCTGTAGAGAAAATACATGAACAGTGACTGTCTTCTCTTATGCAGCAAATCATTAAATGGTGTTTCTTTCCATTCTGCGCTTCACTGTTTCAACTAAAAGTTTCTAAATGTTGTCGTAGTTGCAGATAGGTGCTATGAACCTTTTCAGATTTTGTCAATTTGCGACCAGAAGCATCAAGGAATTTTATTCAGGTGGACCAACGCCAGTAGCAAATGATTGGGAAGTGAAGGAAAGTGATATCATTTGATTAAAAAACCCCAGAAAACTGTGGTGTACTTTTGTAATTGTCCCTCTTTACTCAAATATCCTCAAATAAAACCCAGTTCTATTTCCAGAAGTCATTTAATCCACGTGCGTGTAATTCAGCTTTTCTGTGAAGACCTCAGAGGAGACTAACTGCATCATGAAGACCAATGAACCTTTACGAAAGACAGGCAAGAAGAAGGTCTTTGTTGAAAGAAAGCCATAAGAAGTCTGGTTTTACTGTATGCCTGAAGAGATTCAATGGATCCAGCAAACATGTGAAAGGAGAAGCATGGGTCAAATGAGAAGAAAATTACACCTGAACATCATCATGCCCATTTTCAAGCATGGCGGTGGCAACATCATGCTGTGGGAAAGCTTGGCAGGGTTTAACGGAAGCTAGATGGAGCCAAATACACGGCGGAGACTGGAAAAAAACCCCCTGATTTACCTTCCAGAGGGACAAAGACGCTGAGCTTACAGCCAGAGTGACAATGCAATAGTTTAAATCAAAGCATATTCACATATTAAAATTGCCTAGTCAAAGTTCTGACCAAATTCCATTTGATTGCAAAAAAAAAAAAAAATAAATCCAACAAACTTTTAAATTCTTGTATTGCTTTGTTTTTCTTTCCTTCCTTGTTTGAGTTGGTAAAGCTGCAACATTCCCTTCAAAGGATTAGTTTCTGGATAAATGTAGCAAAATGTGAACAAGCTCAAGGACTATGAATACTTTTGCAATGTTCTGTATTGTTTTACAAATGTTTGTCAATCATCTCAACTTCTAGCCCAAAGCCAACACAGAAACAACCATAAAGAGCACATCCTAGGAAATCCGTGAGAATCCTGTAAATTACAGCCCTAAAGTAGGACATGAGAAATGTTTATCAAACATCAAATGACTCAATTCCCTCAGAAACCATTGCAGAAAAAATATGATTGCACACCACGCTTGTTCTCCTCAGTTGTCTGGACTGAATTCAATACTTTTTTTTTTTTGGTGAGAGACTGTCGGAAGGTTGAAAAAGAATAATGTATCCCATAAATCTGGTTACTTTATTTTTAGCGTTTAGTGGGTGTTGAGAGCATTCTTGAGAATTTCAGGACTGCCCCTGACATACTGTGGTACTGATGTGATTTTTAAAAATAAATCCAGACTTGATGGGTCTCAATTTATCAAATGAAAATCATCTGCATGCGTAACAATTCTCCCTTTTCCTCCTGCTCAGGACAAGTTGCAACGTTAATGATGAGATCCACATCCTGTCTTTTCTTTCTCACAGGGGTTCGTACAGAGCAAGATCTTTACGCACGACTTATCGACTCTGTCACCAAACAGGTTGGCAGACTTTCTTTAAATCTTCCTGAAAGGATTCCAATTCATTCTAAAGAAATTAGTTTAGCTTTTTCCACATGAAACTGAATCCGTCCTGCTGGTCTTTATTTCCTCTTCCCAGCCCATATCGTACGAGGGACAGAACAAGAACCCAGAAATGTGCAGAGTTCTGCTCACGCATGAGGTTATGTGCAGGTGAGTGACATACAGTGATTGAAATTTTTGCCTAACGGGACTAAATCCAAACATCCATTATTCTGTTACACTCTGATTTTCCCAGCATTGATGGAATGCGCTTTTGGGACTCTTTTTTTTCTTAAAAATGGGGGTGTTGTTAAACTATAAGTCTACCCTGCCTGTCATCATCCTTGTTGCAGTGCTGACCCCCTGCTGCTTTCCGCTGTATCGCAGCAGGTCGCCGGTCCAGCTCCTGTTTCTTCTTGGGCCCCCTCTCTTTCTGACGCAGGATTTTTTGCAGGCAGAACTCAGCTACCAGCACCAAGCAATTAATGGGCAACAGTTTCCTCTCTGCTCATTGAACTATAACTCCCTCTGTTATATTTTAGCCAAGACGGCATGTGTGAACATGGTGTGACAAGAGTACTCTGGCAAGCAGTGTTAAAGCGCTGATTTACTAGCATTTAAAAACTTGAATTTGAATCAGGACCAAGGCGATTTTATTGTTATGAGGTGAAGAAAGAGGACAAGTCAAAGGGATGGGGAGCGTGGTCTGGAAGTGGGGCACTGACCTGGGATTCAGAGAGGTAAAGGATGCGGTCCTGGGACACGCAGAGAGGAACTGAGACGGACCGGGCTCTGCCATTGTGTGGCCAGCAGATGCCCGAATGTGACTCACAGCTGGCTAATAACAGAGCCGAGGAGGCAGAGGGCAAGCGTCACAGCTGGGGAGTGAGGCCGTCTGACAGGGGGGCGGAGGGGGGAAGGGCAGGGCCAAGCTGGGACACGGGAGGGCTGAGGCGAGGTGTAGGGGTGGCAGATGGTTAGGGGTGGGGGCACTTTTGTTATGCAGTGAAGGGGACAGGGAGGTGTGTTGGGGGGGGAGGAGGGAGCTGGCCAGCAGGCTCCTCGGACAGAACCGCTGACGAATGGTAGGATGCTGTGGGATAGGGTGTGTGTGTGTGTGTGTGTGTGTGTGTGCAGTGGAGCTGCATGGGGGTTGAGTTTGATTTCAGAATCAATGTGACAGATTGCCTGGCTGGCTTTTCACTTTTGAATGGTCTCTCACTGTTTGTAGGGTGTGTTGTTGTACCTTTTCTTCCTCTTTTCTTCTTTTGTCTATTCTTCCCCTCCCCTCTCATGCCTCCTTTGTGTGTTTCTGGATTTTGGCCGACCGCAGAGAAGCGTTGTCTGGGGCTGTGGATGCTGATGGGCCAGACAAATAATAGCCAGTTTGGTTTCATTTTCTGACTTTTTTCTCTCTTTCTTTCAACCACCCACTCAGCCGCTGCTGCGAGAAGAAAAGTTGTGGCAATCGCAATGAGACGCCCTCTGATCCGGTCATCATTGACAGGTAATGACATGAAACATGTACCTCCAATAGTCCACCACTACACACCTAATGTGCAGGAAGTAAACACTCACACAGAAAAAATGGAAACATTTAACTCTTTCATTTACTCCTTAAATGTAAAGATAGTTTGTGTTTTAAAGCAGGCCCCCTTTCGTACATCAAATGTTGGCTGACACTGTAAGGCAACCTGTCCCACCATTCTGTTCACCTAAGCTGCCAAGATGGGAAATAAAAGAAAAGAAAATATGGTCTTGAGGGTGTTGGTCATTTAATCCCTTTTCTATTTTGTACATTTTCTATTTGGGGAGGTATTCACCTTCAACTCTTTTGCAGTAAAGCCATCTTCTTCTTCTTCTGCAAGAAAAATCAGTTTGTACCCATGCCATGAGGATGGGTACAAACGTTTCTTAAGACGTTGGTGAGCCTGTGAGTCATTTTCTACCACACTTCTTCCTTCCACTTAACTTTCCATTAGACTGTTAGCAAACAGTACTCTTTGAACAGCCAATTTCTTTACCAGTAAAGAAATTTGTCTTTCTTTCTTTCTTTCTTTCTTTCTTTCTTTCTTTCTTTCTTTCTTTCTTTCTTTCTTTCTTTCTTTCTTTCTTTCTTTCTTTCTTTCTTTTTTGTGGGGCAAATGACTGCAGGGCAAGTGTCAAGTCAGCAGTCATTATTACTATGATTGTGTTTGCTATGACTGGGGTATAACATGACATTTATTCTTTCATTAGTCTTACGTAATGTTTAATTTATTAGAAATTGGGTTATATATTGATTTGAATTCCTGATAATCTTCTAATTTATCGAGTCACCTGCTTATCTGCAAATGCTGTTATTTTTAACCTTTCTGGATCTGCTGCAATTTCTTCACTCCTGAAGTTTCACTTGGTGTAAGCACATGTTCCCTTTCATCAGAAGCACATATTTACTCCCTTCCTGTAGGTTGACTCTCATAATAATTGCGCACCTTCACAGCCAGTCAGGCTTTGTGCCAGATGACCACCCCTCTATAATCAGCGTGCGGGTGAGACTTCACGTCCTGGGCTTCCTAGAGGCCAAGTATTGTCTGCTTGGCATTAACCGCAGTGATGAATGCTCACGAGCAAACCATACATGTGGAATAGTTTCTTTGTGATGTCAGAGACACAACCCTCATCACCTCTTCCCCTGTCTCTCTTCCACTCCCACCTTTCTGCCCCTCTTCCCGCTCTTCTGCCCCTCAATTGTCTGTCAAGGAAACACACACTTCATATACGTCAAGGACCTTTTTCTTTTTCTCCTCCTCAGTTCAAGCTGGCTGGCTGTTGACAGTGTGTCTCTAAGGATCTCTGCTGAAGATAGTTTTCATATAACGGAAAAAGAAAAAAAAATGCGCTGTTGTTTCTTGAGTTTTCCCAGAATACAGCAGAGCAGCTGCTTTTCCCATTTACAGTGACATACAGTTCGAACAATGATCCCTTTTGGCCCCTTGTTTTACTTCGTACTTCCTCCTAACATAGTCAAACTATCTTTGAAATTAGCTTGTAAGTAGTTTTTCAGCACATCACTAAGGACATACCAAACTTTTAACCATCTATATATCAGTTTAGACTCATGTGCATCTCTCAAGGGTTGAAATCATTGACCTGCAGGATGAACTAATCAGACTGGGCCCATTTTATCTTGATGGGAGTTTCTCCATCATAACTGATCTGCAGAATCTTCTCCTCAGGGATCAACCAATTAGCAGGCAGTTATTTTCTGATAAGCCAATGGAACTTTGCGTGACCAACATTGGTTTTTCTATTCCAAGACCGAACTTAAAGTGATCGGTTAGCACAATTTGCATCTGCATCCCCAGAATCTCTGCGCTGCTCGTGTGCTCACAGGAATGATGTATGTTTTTAGTGTTTGTGTTGCGATCCTTTATTTATGTATGTATATGGATGTATGAACGATTGTCTGTGTGTCTGCGTGACCCTTACTGTGACCTTTTTCCCCAGTCACTGCTTGGAGCTTAAATTATTCATGTGTGTATGGATGTGTGTGGGGGTGTGTGTGTTTGTCTGCAGCCATGTGTGTGTGTGTGTGTGTGTGTAGGAGACGGTCTGTTTCTGTGGATGCAGTAATCAGCCTCCTGCTCCCAGCCCCAACACCTGTTCTCCAATTAACATGCAGCGTTCTGGGGCCCAGTCGCTCCCGTCGCCCAGCCGCTGCTTTCCACCCCTTTTCCTCCTTCTTTCGCTCTTTATTCTCACACTCGCAGCCTCGTGCCTCCTTCCTTTAAGCCCCCAACCCACCCAAGCTTACACACCCCTCTCTCTCTCTTTTCTTTCGCTCCGTATTCCTACTATTTTGACTCCCAATTTCTTAATTCCCATGCTCCTCTTTGCTTTTCCTTTTTCCGTCTCTTTTGCCCCCTACCCCATTCCCTTTAGCCTGTCTAATTTTGCCATAATTAGGCGGTGTCATTAGGACACCTACCCAAGCACAAGGGAGTTTGCAATTCCCTTAACGGCCCCAAACCCCCACTTTTCTAATCTCCTTTCCATATTGTTTCAGTTTTTTCTCCCCCCCCCCCCCCACCGTCTCCTCCCTGTGCTACTGCTGGTGCTGCTGCACCACACAGCCCCCTGCTCCCCTCCTACTCACTAATCCCGATTTGAGAGAAAAGAGAAAGAGGAGATCACAGCTGATCCATGAGGAGGGGTGGGGATAGGGGGGGGTGCAGGGACGGAAGGATGAAAAGGGCAAGGGCAGCCGCTGACAAAGAGATGACTCAAGTTGCTTATATGGCGAGCATTATCTAATGCTCCACTGCCTGCTGCGTCTAATAGTTTTACATCTGTATAATCTTAACATTGGTGAACCACAGTACTCTTCAAGTGGCTTCTGTGTTTGTAGAAGGCCCACTTATCTTTGACTGATGGGGTGACTGGCTCACTGATTGGTTTGATGATTGATTAGTAGAAAAAAACAAAACAGAGATCGATTACTCTTGGCTCATCACCATAAACGTTGTTCATCAAACTCTCACAGGTAAACTTTATACCGCTTTTGTTTTCTTTTAAAAGTACTTCAGCTAAATTTTTTATATTTGAAATAAACGTGAATATTTCACAAATGAGAATATTTGAGCCCATTAAATTTCAAACAAATTTAAAGAGCAGAACCTAAAACAAATATCTCCCCATTTTAAAAAGTAACATTTATCACCAGTTATTGCTCAATCTGAACTCTCAGTATTAATCTAGGCAGATCTGTTAATGGTGGTGTTATGACCATTCATGACCCTTGACCTCTCAGAAACTATATTGGTTCTGGGCCCAGGATTTATGAGTGAACAGAGGGTTTTTACAATGGAGACAAGCAGATGTCAGTATTAGTGTTAGTCCGGTTCAGATGGGGAGGAGGGGACTGACGGCGAGTGTGTGCTTTTAAATTTGGCTAAGAAGCCCAGATCAATAGATAGTCATAAGGAGTGTGCGGAGGGATCCATCGTATGAGGCCTTGTGAGGGGCAGTCGGGTGATCAATGGCGAGCACTATCTCACTAATTGATCGTGTTTCCAAGAGGGCTCTTTTTTAACAAGCCACTGCTCAGAGAAAAGAAGAATAATCAATAGAAAATTTCCAATGTTGTCAATAGGGCATTTTCCTCCCCCCACACTCAAGATGGACTTACAGAAAAATCTCACATTCTCTCACATTTTCCTTCTAAATTCTGAAACATCCCACCATCAAACATGTATCATACATTTATAAACTTCCAATATTCGGCTGTTTTGCTTCTTATTATTTGAGCTGAAAATTACTTCGGCTGCTCGACTCCAACAGGAATCCATTACTCTTAATCCCAGGTTGTGGGCTGTATTGATCTGTTTGTAGTCTTGGTTCTGGTTATGCGTACCACAGGAACATATTGTTTTCAGCTACTGAACAAAACGGCTTTAATTTTTTATTTTCTTTTTGCATCTTTGTGAATCAATTTAGCTGAAAATTGGCGAGCCTCGACTAAGGTACAAAGACTCCCAGCTTGACGGAGCTTACTGCTTTTATTAGTTATTAATTCTTTAAGCTGTTTTTCCAGGGAGGGAACAGAGCATACATGTTAAATCACAGGAAAACAATGAAGTGTGAAGTAGCTATACAAAGTTGGACAATAAATTCAGATCCTATTTGTTGCTTTATGCAAATGTCTGCTCTCTGCTGATGTGCTATGTCAGTCTGACCATCTGTTTCAGAGTTAGCCTTTCCATATGCTTGTTCCCCGCTTGTCAGAAGCAAATCTTAAAAAATATATGGTGATGCAGGGGTTTCTTGGAGGCCGTCTACTTTGCCCTCACAGCAGGCCGCAGCAGTTTCTCCTCGTCCTGCTAATGGCAGGGAACTGCAGACTCCTCATTTTTCTGCTCGCAGCCAAAAAAACAAAATAGCAGCTAAAAAGTCTTTGGGAAAAGAACATTAAACTATCAGCCAGAGAATAAATGCTGCAGCATTTTTTTGGACCATGTCAGGGGTCGAATTCCTCCCCACTCCCAGATGCGTACTCAAAATCTGCCGCCAAGTCGCTCTGTTAGGCCATTATATAGGCACTCTAAGGTTTATGTCTGAGACAACAATGTCAAACGAGACGGGTTTTCTCAGACTCACTGTATAGATTCGTATTTTATATAGTTGCTTATATTCTCAAATTCACCTCAGCAAAAGGATATTGTGTACATTTAGTTAGTACTGTTTCTGTTAGTAGGTTTAATAATAATAATAATAATAATGATGAAAATAATTTGAATGTAGAAAAACTTGTGGTTTTCCTCTATAGATGCATTTTGTTGCAGAAAGAGTGAAAATTGACGATTTGACAGTATATCTACACATTTATGCATTTAAAAGAAATGGGAAATAGTGAGATGTCTTTATCTAAAGATAAATGTGTTTCCATTTGCAATACATACAAGTACTTTCATGCCTTATGCAAACATTTTTCTTGTCCTACAAGTGCTTTAAACACTGTGTAGTTTAGTGTGGAGGCAGTGTATTCCTACACAAAAATATGTGAAAATACCAACCAGTTTGACTTTGGTTTAGGGAAAAATTTTGAAAAATAAATGTTTTTGTTGGCAAAATTGTTAGCGGCCTTATTGATACACCTGCTAGCAATACTTTGTATTATCCGCATCATTTACTACTCTGTCTCTCTCTGTAACATTTGATATGGTTGCAGCATACAATGGAGTACAGTGTCTAAAGTCCTAAATCATCTTTTATTCAAGGCCAGAGTGTGAAACCTCCCATCCAAGAGATTTTCTCATTCAGAGGTTTTCCTTTAGATGAGAAAAATTAAAACAAATCACCACCCATTATTGTGATAGAAAAGTAATGTGATATAATCATTTGTTTTGTGTTCTGGTGATGCATTTCTGTGTAGATCTGGATCTTTTTTCGATCATTATTCTGCTGAAATAACTTGGTCAAACCCCATTTTTCAGTCTTTTAGCAGAAGTCACCGGATGTTCATTTAAAATCTCCAGATGTTTCAAAGAGTTCACTCTACCAAGGGTTTCCTTTGGAAGGAAAACTGGCCCACAGCATCCCAGATCCTCTATCATGCTCAGTTGTGGGTGTGAGAGGCATTTTTATACATTAATCTTTTTGTTCCCACTGACTGACAAACAGGTCAAGTGGACTTTAACAAACTCTGCGTTTACATTTGTAATGGTAGAACAGAAAAGGCATTCTCCTGGCAACACGTACAACTAGTTGGCATGTAGGCTGCAATAATATGGCTCTCATGTCTTATGGATATATTTGTCTAAGCATTATTATGCCATATTGATACCTAAGAAATATACAGAATACAAATATCCTTTATTGGACTTCAACTAGGAAGTTCCTTGAAACCTAAGTGAACTTAAAAACATAAAGTACATTAAAAATGCTTTGCATATATTTATTTTAAATGGATCAGTTGGATTAAAAAGTAATTATTTAATAGAATTTGATTTTCCTTATGTCATGTTAGAGTCTTCTTCGGATGTTTTCTGTATACCCAAGATCACATTTTGTGTCCATTTTAAATTTTAAATTACTTTTTTTTTCTTTTTTAGTGCTTAAATGATTTTGCTTCCAAAATCTGTCTGCACTGATTCACACATCAATAGCAGAGGTTAATCTGCCCGTCAGTCACACGTACATACATGCCCAGAGACAAAGTCAGACCCTCTGCTTTGCTCAGTCCACTGTCACAGGTCTCTCCCTGGTGGGCCGCTACTGTCCGGTCCCTCCAGACCCCCTGTCAGCGAGCCCCTCAGGCAGGGGGGGACCAGGCAGCGTGGCGACAGGGGGCCTGAGGCTCTAATGCACACAGTGAAGCGGCACACAGGCTGGACCACTGAGCAGCTGGCACAGGAGCATGGGGATGGCTCCTCCCTTGGGGCGACGTGAGCAGAAGAATGACATGAAGACAGACAGGGAGAGAAGATGAATGTCTGGAATATCAAAATCACTGACAGGTACAGTTTCAGACAGCCAGGGCCTCACTCAGAGTTAGACAGAAGACAGAGGAAGTTCAGGGACCTTTGGTTTAGCTGCTTTCTAAAATGTGGTCTAATGTGGTCGGGGCAGATCTTTGACTCTACTGTGAACAGAAAGTTTATGAAATCTGCCAGATCACAAGTCAGATTTACTCCTCTTCAGCAAGTGCTTGTGGCTTTAGCCTCCCCACAAAGAATGGCTCTAGTTTATTTTTGTACGGCAAAAAAAAAAGATGAGAGAAATGTCTTTTCTCCAGAGACTAAGTGGTACTGACAGGAAAAAAGTGAGCATGTTCAATCAAATTAGAAACAGATTTTGTAATTTACTTTAAAAAATACTCTGCTTTTGTAATTTATTTAGTAAACAGATGCTGTATTTGTGCAATCAGGATCTGATTAGTGTGTATATATTCGTGGGTGTGTGGGTGTGTGAGGAGTCAGAGGCCAGTCAGTGGTGGTACTTAGGGACAAGGCCTGTTTTTTCTGGCTGGATGCTGCTGCTCAGGGAGGAGCTACAGTCACGTTTGTGACTCGGTTTGGTCAAATTCCTGTTTAAGGTCTTAAATTTCACAGATGACTTAACAATGCCCCCCTGCTGCTGGACCAGCCCTGCCAGTCACTTTGTTTTTCTGTTTGTTTTTCTGGGATCTGGACAGACTGTGTTTTTCTCAGGAATCGGGTTTCTCCGCAGCTCTCCTTGCATCAGTCTCTGACGCCCTTTTCAAAGACATCTGTTGTTTTACCAGAAATAGATTTTATTAAAGGTCTAATTGTGGCAATAGTTACGTTTCTTTTGGGTCATAGCTGAGAAGGTAAAGATTTTCGCTTCAAATATTTACATGTTAACAATTGTACTGGGGTTTAAATATTTTAAGAATTACAGATTAAAGCTATTTTCATCATACAGAGATGGTACAAGTGCAGGGTGACAATTAAGTAAAGTAAAAAGGAGACACAATGTTCAGGGTGAAGCTGTGTTTCCTGCACAAAAAACATTTTTAAGAGAAACTTTAGAAGCTGTCCTTTAAAGGACGTTTGAAGCACTTTATTGAGCTTAATTTCTGTTGAAACTTTAACATCATCAGCATTGGCTCATTGTCACACATATGCTTTGTAAATATATATATATATATATATATATATATAAAAGCCTTGGAATTAGCCAACACCAGCTCTTGCTTAAAAGACACCATAAGAAATTTCCAGCATGAATCTGTTTTGTAGCCTTTGTAATCTAGACGAAAACTAGCACTTATATACTTCCAAAATGAACATTACTTTTTGATCTATGATTCCATTTATAAAATGTCATATGACAAATTTTGTGTGGAAAATATTTTTAAGTCACATATATACTGTACATGTGAATGCTTGTTCGTCTACTTAAATGTTAAAAAAAAAAAAAAAAAGCAGAGCTGTGCACGTCATAAACCTAAAGGATGACCTGCCAGGTAATTGGTGTCATAATTTTCAAATTCAGGCTGTATTTCTCATAAAATTGCTTGCAAAACGTTTTGTGCTTTATTTCTGTTGCAATATAAATAAAATAATTGCTCTTTTTGGTTGGGGTGATTTGTGGAAAAATTATAAAAAAAAGAACAGTCAACATATGGAGTGAGTGAAATAAAAAAATATATATATTATTATTATTTCTTAAATCCAGCCGGTATTAAAAACAACAGCCTTTTTTTTTGTTGTGCTGTTAGTTTTAAAACATGGAAAGTTTGAGGCTCTGCTTTAACACGCCCTAGACTACAGCTTCAGGAACATTAAAATTGCTTGACTTATTCTCACAAAGCTGCTATTTGCAGTTTCAGTTAGAGTGGTAATTGGCGTTTTGCTAAATAAGGAAGAGTCAGAATTTCCAATGGCGTTGCAACTAAAAACGTATCAGCCTTTGCCTGAGCTGTAAGGACAACTTCAGTATAGAGTAGAATTGAATAGAAATATAGTTTATTGTCCCATGGTGGCGAAATTCAGGTGTACCAGTAGCTAGTTAAATGCAAATAGTAAAACGCATTTTCAAACTAAGATAAAACAAATATGCATATATGAATATATGCAATGTACTGTACAGTATATATAAAGTATACTTTATGTATATACAGTATGTACATAATGTATTTGTACATATATTACTTAAGAAATCACATCAAACGAAAACAATTAATAACTTTTAGCATTCTAATTTTTATAGAAAAGTTGTCACAAGTTGAAAGTTAATGAAATTTTAACTCAACATATTAAAATTAAAGGTGGCATCATCACTTTCTGTGTAACAAACAATAAAGTTGATTCTGGATTTCTTACCAACATGATTAAGTAACCTAACAAGAAAAACAAATCTAGATTCTAGATGCATTTCTTTACTTAACTTATCATTACGGCATCACAGTGCAGTTCCAGACGACATTTGAATTTAATCATAGATGGAAATATTCTAATTTTGCTGAAGTTTTTGAATGTGTGTGTGAATGTGTTGTGGAGTGTGTTTGGGCTCTGATGAATCTGTCAGGACGGAGGGCAGGGGGTGATGTGACTGCTGACAGGCTCCCAGCAGGCCTGCTGAGAGCCCAGATACTCTGCTCGCCCTCCCTCCAGCTTCCCCAGCCACCCAGCTCCCCTTCTCCTCTCTCTGGCCTCGGCTCCGACACATTTGCTGTGTATTAGCCACGGAGAGTAAATTACAGCACCCTGGACCTCTGGATGATTCCTCTCCTTATTCACATGTCCTTCTTCTCCTCTCCTCCAGCTCATTGTCTCCTTCTCTCGGTGTTGTTGGTTTTCTCTCAGTTTTGATCTGTTTTCCTCTCTCTGTCTGTCATTCGCGTCCGGGCTCTTGGACTCCTTCAACCCTGTCAGATTTCGCTCCCCTGTCTGTCTTTCTCCCACTTCTGTTATACTTCTCATCCACCATTCCTCCATTGTGTCACGCTACAAAGCGTTCCCTCCCTCATACACATCCCCTCCACTTCCCATTTACTTTCTTACAAGCAGGTCCCTGTTGTCTAGGCTTCACAGGTTTCTTAGCCGACTCTCTAGCTCTCGCACCTTCTCCCTCTCAAACATTTCCCTCACTCTCCCTCCGTCAGCCCTCCTCCTCCTCCCTCTTTCTGGAAACAGATGTTGTTTGTCAGATCTTATCATTACTGGCTAATTAAGAAGACATCTCTTCTCCTTCTGTTTTGCTTCCCTCTTCCCTCTTCTCTCTCCTCTCTCTCTCTCTCTTTCTCTCTGTGCCATCCATCCCAGATTCATTGTTCTTCTGAGAGAGAGGTTCGGGTCAGGGTTTGATGCACACATGTTATCGGTGAGCCTGATTAGCAACAGATTGACTGAAAGGGTATTAAAAAGGTAACATTAGTGTTTGCTATGTTGCAGGCGACCCTAAGCACATTTGTTGGTGTTACCGTGCATCTCCATCTGACAGTTGTGAGAATATATTTTGAATCTTCATCCCCCAGGGCACACCGAGCATGCTGGGAGAGGTCAGGCCACTGATGGGACGTCTATTCCCCGTCCTGGTTTTGAATTCATGTTCTCTAGACTCCGAATATCCCTCCATATCCATCTATTTGGCAGCACAAACACAGTCCCATGTGGCTGAGCTTTGTATGCAATCTCCGCTTTTGGCTTTGCTCAGGAGACTGAGGCATTAATTCATTTAAAATTGTTAAAATGCACATTTAGAATCAGGTGAGAGGTTGTGGGGTAAAACTGCTTTTGGACCCAGGAGAAACCCAGCTGCGATGTTGGAGTGCCTCTGCTATTCCCTTCCCTTCAGCTCACTTTATTCCTCCCAGCTTCACCATGCCACAGTCAATTTTTCGTGGTGGTATGCCTGAAAGCTTTACAGCAGTACTGAGCTCTATAAATCTGTGCTCGTGTTTAAAAATGTTTGGCTTTGTCACAGTTCTCCATTTTAGTATCGGGCTGGGTCTGGACTGAGGTTGCAGGGCTGAGGCTGGGACAGAGGCGCGGCCAAAATGCACACAATCTGACAGAAGCTACATGGATCATCGTCTCATTGATTATTTTACAACACAAATCCAGGTATTGTGATTTGATGAAGAGATGAGGTTAGAATTAAACTCTAATAGCTTCATGCAAAATGCTTTGTGGAGAAAAAATGACACTGGACACTGTAAGCATTCTTACAGTAGAATATGGTGGTGTCAGTATAATGCTGTGGGGACAAGGAAGCCTGTCAGAGTTGATGGAAAGATGAAGGGAGGGAAATTCAGGAAGAACCTGGAAAAATCTCTAAAACTCTTGTGACTGGGACGGCGATTCACCTTCCAGCAGGAAAACAACCCTAAACACACAAATGATAAAGTAGACGACTTTAGATCAAGTTATATTCATATTCGTGTGTTTGGATGACCTAGTCAAAGTCCAGTTTAAATCCAATCAATAACTTATTGTAAGATGCTGTCCACCCAATCTGACTGAGCTTGCGCTTTTTTGCAAAACGTATGGATCACATTTTATCTTTAAATTGATAAAAGACTTTGCTTTTCAACAAAATGTGGCTCTGCAAAGTTTTGACTCAGGAGAGTAGAACATAAATGCATGCCACACTTTCCAGATTTTCCTATATATAAAAAAATATGAAAAAAACACACTTCAGTTTTGGCTTAGTATCAAAAAATAAAAAATACTAAAGGGATGGGGATATCTTTGTAAGTTGAGAGAGCAAAAAGCAAAACAAACTTGCCTAAAACACACTGAATTTAGACTTATCTGACTCTTTTATAGATATCTGTGTCTGCGTAAAGACATGATGGAGAATGAAGGGGAAAACTAATGGATGTTTGCAGTGATGCTTGCTGCTGAGTGAAGCTGAAGTCACAGATTTCCATGTATGTTTTTGGAGGAGGAGGGGAGGCGTCTGGAGGGACCGGTGTGAAAGGTCCTGTGGTGGTATGCGACAGAGGAGGTATCAGTTCGTGGAGGGTTTTCTGTGCCCCATTAGCAGTGTCAGAGGTCATGTGCCCCGGGTGTTAACCCTGATGACCAGTCTAGCTTCCAGTCTGCCAGGGGACCCTGGTCCAGGGGTATTTATTACCTACCACTACCCCCAACATCCCCCTTATTACCAACACACACAGACACAAACACCCCTCCAAACACAAATCTCCTCATGGAAGAAAACAAATCACCCAAAGTTGATCCTCAGCTGGGGTACATGTACTAATTGGATGCATATCCATACAGCGATGCATGATGACCCATCTGTAGCCTGATGTCTTGGAATTAAACACGGGCTCATCCAAATCTTAGTCTTTAGCGGCGAGTTGCAGCATGTTTTGGCTCCTCAGATGCACTTTGGATCAAAAATCATCTCCTATTTCTGTTCAGATATCTCTGAGACATTCATGTCGGAGGCATTATTTTTACTAATGTAATTTTGCATGACTGATTGTACACACATGGTCGCCTGACTTGGACCATTTTTTCTTCGTTGAACCCGCGAAGGCGTGCTTGTGTGTGTGTGGTTCGCACAGCCTTTGTGTGACACATGCATGTCGGGCTGCTGTATGAGTTAGTGCTCTTAGTGTGTGAGTGTGGCAGAGGAAGGCCCTCAGCATGTCAGTATGTTTTAATGCTTCACATCTGGTTTCCTAATTTTCCTCCCTGCAGCTCCCCTCCACCGCCATGTCAGGACACTGTTTTGTTTTTTCAGGGTGGGGGTGATGGAGGGGATTTCTGATGAGTGATGGCCCTGCATACAGGACATCAACAATCTTCCTCTCTTCCTCCGTCTCTGCCTCTTCTCTTTCTTAATCTTTCTTTTTTGTGTGTGTGCACTCACTTTGTATTCTCACCACCCTGCATCTGAAAGGCTAGATAGATAGATATTGCGAATCAAGTCATTTTTAGTGTCATTATCCTTTTCGCCCTCGTTCTTTCGCCAAATCACTGAATTTGCACTTAGTCAAACTTTAGAAAATGATTACGTAAATGTGCATCTAGCTAACTTGAAACTTGCAGCAAACCCTTTATCAGTTCCCGCTGCCACCAAAGCTGCATTCCCAAGGAGCTGAGAGGCCGATGTGTTTTATGACAATTTGAGAAGGCAGTTTATGTCGACAGTGATTAGTGCTGATGAAATCCTATGAAAGTTTATGTCAAGCTAGGTGCTCACCAGATGATTAAGGCCACGTGTAAAGCAGAAAGCCCTCCTGATGTGTAACAGATGCCCTAATGGACACAGAAATGAGGAACAGAGCATCCACTCCAAAGAACAAAACTATGAAATCTGCCTATTTTTATTTGTTCTCAGTGTCACAATTTGACATTTGGTCTTTGAACTTGGTTTGGTAAAGTTAGTTGCAGCAGTTGGGAAGCTCAGGTCTCTCTGTAAGACATTTGGTCTGTTTGGCCAGAAACAGGGAAATGAATGAAAACAATAAACAAACAAACAAACAAAGATTATATTGAATAATCTTGACAGGAAACATAGTTTAAATGAAATATATTTTAAAATAATAAGGGCCTCTGAGTTTTTGTGCTGAGTTACTAAGATCAGTGTTTGTGCTGGCAGAGTCTAACTCAGAACGAATGCCACAAGAGGAGAAGAAAAATTGCTCTAAAAGCTCTTTTAACCTCAAGCTGACAGCTAAATATTTTATCAGAGAAGTCCATTAGCTGACAGTAAGTTTGATTATTGTTTGATTATTGTTATATTTAGGTTTTCAACCAACTGTGTAAGCCATATTTCAAACTTCAGCTAAACAAAAGGAGAAGAAAAAGCGCAAAAAGTCTCCTTCAGCATCGCTTCCTGGAAAAATATGTTTTCCAGTTTAGTGCATTGCCCCTTGACTGCTTTAACTAAAGTCGGTAAAGATCTCTGGAAACAACATTTCACTCACATCTGGTGTAAAATGATGCAGAGATTTGTTATCTTTTATGTTTCCTGTGTTATAAGCATGATTTTTAATGTAAGGTTCTTGAAGACAGACCCAAATTTAAGCAGACTTTAGCTGTTTAAATAGCTGAAGATGCTCATGTCTGTGAGATAATACCATCAGTGAATCTGAAATGATTTTACTTTTGTATTAGATTGTTTGTCACAGTTTTCTTAGTTGAATGTTTGAGTTCAGCTCTAATTTTAGCCTGCAGCAAAATCCAAAGATTTAAATTAAGCTTTTAAAATGTCTTAAATATAATCACCAGTGTTATTTAGCATATATTGTAAATTCTGCTGTTTTTTATTTATGTATCTATTTTTTTGGGGAGGGAATCCACGTTTAAACATACCTGTGAACCTTTAAAGACTTCTGCCTCTGAAACTGGCCTAATAATGGTCTTTAAAATTGAAACATCCACATCACGTTATCCTGCATCAGTTTCTTCATCTTGGGAAAGTGGGTATTTAAAATGGTTTGGCTTGCAAAAAAATAATTCAGTATTAAGGAATCTGTTGAATTTATGTAACATGTTGAAAACATACTTTGTGCCCTGACTTTTTAAATCATTTTTTTATCTTTTTATTTTTTCAAATCTAAATGTTTTTCATTTGAGTAAATACAAAACACAGAGTGCAAGTGATGGTTGTATGTATTAAATAAAAAGCAACTCATACCAGCCTTGCCGTATGGGAAAAGTAATTGCTCTCTTAACCCTAATAACTGGTTGTGCCACCAGAGACACCAACAACTGCTGTCAAGCATCTGCAGTAACAGTTAAGGAAGTTTTTACATCCAAACCATCATATTGTTTTTTAGGCCATTAAGACGTTTTCTTGATGATGTGTTTTAAATCATGGTTCTGCTTTATGAACCTTGTCCATCTGATCTCACAAGGTATTCTTAGTCAGAAATTGTTTCACCAAAAGTAAGAATAAACTAAATTTGACTATGATGTTTAATAATTAGGATCAAATTCAAATGTATGCAACTGATTTTCACTCTGTCTATACAATTGGATTAAATTCACTATACTCGTTACATACATTGTTCTTTTTTCACTGCTTTTCTTTTAATGTGTCTTAAAATGATGATGTTGTGGATCATCAGAACACAAATACGTTAAATTCAGTCTAGTTACAGTTTTGAAATATCAGAACTACATAATATTACCTCAGTTTGGCATAATGTGCATTTTATTCTTTTCCAGGTTTTTCTTTTCAACAAAGTTCATGCATAAATGCTGCCTTACATCTTTTGACTGCATTACCTAAACCCAAAAGGTTTCATAGTTAAAAATGTGCCACAATACAGACAGAGTGGTTCACAATAGCAAACTAATTGGCTAATTTGATTTTTTTTTGTCATATTTGGCAATAAATTTCTAGAAGACAAACATTTAATATCTGTATTTATCTGAGTCAGCCATGAAAACGCCCACATAGAGGATGAGATATAACCTCAGTCTAGGTTTTAATGTTAACTACTTGACACTTTAGGCTGTTTGTCTTTAAGATGAAATGAAATATCTGGGTTTAGTTGAGTCCATCAAAACCTCCATTACTGAGTGTTGCTGCAAGCATCATCAGGGAGCCGACCTCAGCTCCTGCACAGTCGCAGCCGTCCATGTTTCTCTATTCCTGCCTGTTTTCACATCCCCAGACCTGGAGACAGACTAAACTGGGCTAAAACAAAACCAGGCATCAACCAGCTAGACTGAGACTTGATCGTGGTGGAGTGACTGAAGTCATTTCTTGATTGTGCAGGTCAAGCAGGACTCTGTGGTTAAGCCCATTACAATAATGGGCTTAACCACAGTCATATTTTATATAGTGCTAATCTGATTTAGGAATCATTATTTGAAAATGGATTTATTTTATTCACTCAAACTTTGGTTTTGTCTGGTATTAAAATTTGAACGAAGCAAAATAAATCTGTAAAGGGGCAAAGACTGTTTCACATCACTGTTGTCATAAAGCGCCTGTAACACGAGCCGCAGGTTGAAACACCTATTCAATTTTAACTGGTCTAGTTTTATGTAACTTACTTAATTAAGTCAAAACTATGTTGAATAAAGGCATTAAAGTTGTTGAATTATTTTGTGATCATCAGTTCTAAGCTTACATCATAATGTTCTTGAAAATTTTAAATTGAAATTAGGAAAACTCACAGAAACTCTGAACCCAAAGGTTATTGAACTTAGATCAGACTGTAAAGCAACTTAACTTTACTGCAGAAATTCAGTAGCAGTTCTGCTGAGAAAAAACATTGCGACAATTTTGATATTCAGAAATATTAAATATTTGTTAATATTTAACTCTGTCATAAATAAACATGTATATATTAGCATTTTTTGAGTCGTTTACTTGATAATAACAACTCCACAAAGCTTTATGTCATAAAATCCAAACTATTCCTTTAAAGTGTGTTTAAAGACAGAAAGTGTTACAGAAGATAAAACACAGTTCACAACCCCTGACCACATGCAGCTATGGTTCAACTCAGTTACCATAATTTTGCTTATCAGATAAAGTTTACCTAAGAAACCAATGTTTTCTAGTTCGTATTTGTTTTGTATTCATTTTCTAATCCAAGAGGAATTTTTTTTGTTCTAAAGTTTTTTTTTATAAAGGTTTTTAGTTTAAGTTGATGTTTAAAACTTCAAACTCTCTTTATAAACATTCAACCAACAGAAACGTTGATGCTCTTTTCTAACTCGTCTTATTTACACTTGCACTATTTGCACACTCAAGTGTTACTCACTTGAAAGTGTTATTAGCAGAGAATAACCTGCATTATTGAGCAGAACAAGATGTAAATGTATAACATCACCAGATTAAAAACAAACACACTTGCACGATGAGTTCTTTGAAATCGGCCATTCTTTGCTAATGTCCCTGTGACACAAGGATTACCTCCAAATCTTTGCAGTGTGTCGTACACTGTGCTGTGTGGGTGTGTTACTCCACCAAAACAAAACAAACAACAGCAATATTAAACTTCTGCAACCACAATAGAAGAGGGGGGGTAATAAAAAAACAGAGGGTCCTCAACTTCTTATTAATTATGCAAGATTAGTCTAATTATAATTCAGCAAATGAATGTGTGGCAGAAGGTGCGAGGCGACGGGGCTGGGAGATTTGCATGTTAAGTGGGCAGAGGGAAGCGGCTAATGCATGCTAATATATGCGTCAATGTCTCGCTTTAATTTCAGCATTTGCAGCTGTGTGCGTCCGAACTGAGGGGGGTGAAAAGTTGACTCAATGGGTTTTTGGGTAAGGGAGCTGGGGGGGTGCAAAGGTGGGTGTGTCAGCGTATTAAGGGGTGTGTGTGTGTGTGTGTGTGTGTCAGTGTGTGTGTGTCTCTACATGCCGGTGTGTGTGCGAGGCATCTGGTGTCATATAAACAAGGAATGATGAGAAGAAGTCAACAAATAAGGTCAAGAACCCTCAGAAAGTGCATAAAGCCAGAAATGGATGTAGACAGTCGCTGAATTAGGGTTGTGGTTTTCTTGGCCCTCGGTCGTCAGTTCAGTGAAACTGTCACGTCATCCAGTTAAATGTGTGACGACCGATTGTTACATTGTCTGCAAAAAGGCTGGTGCTACCAAACCTCGTCATTTTCTGTGTATACATCAAATGTATTTAATCTTCTTAAACCTAATTCTGTCCATCCATCCATCCATCCATCATATTCCACTTATCTGAGATTGGATAATAATTTTGATACCCCAACATAAAATCCTTTGCAACTTCTTCCCATATGACGTCATCTAATCAGAAATAAGTCTATCGCTCTGAGCTGCATTGTTGCTGAAAATGTGCTATATAGATACAATTACCCTACATAGCTGTGTGTAATTCAATCAAATATAGCTGCTCTGTGAAGGCCTCAGATTAGTTAGTATCACTGTTGCCCTTTAGCAAGAAGGTCCTGGGTTCGAGTCCCAGCCTGGGGTCTAAATGCTTGGAGTTTGCATGTTCTCCCTGTGCATCTGGCTTCTCCCCACAGTCCAAAAACATGACTCTTGGGTTAACTTGTCTCTAAATTCTCCTTAGAAGTGAATGTGTGTGTGCATGGCTGTTTGTCCTGTTTGTCTCTGACTGGTGACCTGTGCTGTTCCCGGCCTCATGCCCGTTAAATTACTTACCAATCTGTGGCAACACTTGAAGACGGATTCTCAGAAATGCTTCCCTCTGATGTGGTTGAAGTTTTCCATCTTGAGCTGTACAAATCTGGTGGACACATACCCTAAACACTTAATTTGAGAGAACTAAGAATACAAACACATGACACACTTTTTCAAATTTTTCATTAAGCATCCCTCCCACGATGCCATTACGGACTATTTTGTGCTTGTGTGTCTCAAAACATAAAACACTGATCAAGGTTTGTGCTTGTAACATAAAAAATAAAATGTAAGCTCTTCAAGTGGCGTGAATATTTTTGCAATTTGATACTGTTTGATTTTCAAAGATGTGCTCAGCTAGAGTTAGAGTAACACACCTCATAACTTTTCTGTGAGATTTTACAACATGAAGATGTCCACAACATTGATGATCTATTAGAAGTGAATTCTCAGTGTGATGTGTGAGAGGCACATATGGGCCCTTTCACATTTTCACTCCGAACTGAGATCTACCGCAGCTCCGAGGTGGAAGGCTCGAACTCTGACAGATAAATTGTAATCACTCTCTGCCAACAACAATATTGATTGTCCTCTGAGCGCATAACTCAACTCCAGAAATATTGGAGACAAGTTGGAACTGAGAACTAGTTTCAAGCCAGATCCTGTTCACAAGGGAGGAAACTGGAGCAAGCGATGGAGAAATGATCAGTAAAAGCTGAGAGAATGAGGGAGAGATTAGTATTCGATGGGAGGATTCAGGGCTGTGGGGCCAATATGAATTTCCTCTCCACACAGCCGCTCCACATTAAGATGAATTATGTTTGCGAAGAACACAGTGTGGGTGAGATCAAACCAACCCACGTAAGCCAACAAAACGCTGCCTCCTTCTGTGGCATTTTTCTCCTCACTGTTATTGTTTGCTTAGTGGAAACAGCGACAGTGATTTAAAAGTACTTCACTGAAGTAAAATGTAATGCAATGCTGGAAGAAACTGGAAAAGAATTACTTTAATATAAGTACAGGAAGATACTTTGAGGAGAGTTAGATTTATGGTGCATCTGTGATCTG
Source organism: Xiphophorus maculatus (assembly GCF_002775205.1). Lineage (NCBI taxonomy): Eukaryota > Metazoa > Chordata > Actinopteri > Cyprinodontiformes > Poeciliidae > Xiphophorus > Xiphophorus maculatus. Next base: position 17,348,097 of record NC_036454.1, read on the forward strand.
ATTGTTTCTGCTGCTGCTTCAAAAGCAGAGCTGGCTGATCAGACACAGCGACACCTAGGGAATATTAATGAATATTATTTGATACAAAACATAGTTCATGCATATATAAAACTCTGACTTTTTTCCTTCACGAATATATTCAAAACATTCAGACACAACAAATGACATTGAGTGAAACTATTAAGAGGTCAAGACATCACAAACGTAAGAAAGATGTTGAATAATAGACCTAAAAATGTTTAAGTCTTTTTGTCATTTTGATTAAAATATCATTTTATGCAATTTAGTGTAGAAAGCTGCACACATGTATAGTGTGATGTTTACATCTGAAATCTGTTCATGGATAAATAAACATAAAACTGAAGTAAGAAGTTTCATGTAACAGAATAAAAATATAATAAGTTGGACTGCTCTTCAATGAGCGATGACCCTGAAAAATACGATAGATCAGTGCTGTAAAGAAATTAAATAAGTTTGTGACCAATTTTTCATTATATTAACTATATTTATACTAAAATTACAGCCATCAAATATTTTGCATTGCTTTTTAATAGGGATGCTTTTGAAAGCATGTTTATTCAAAGCTGTAAAATTCACCAACTTCACTCAACTTTAATTCTGGAAGTTGGTTTTCGCTGCTTCTTTAATTTCCACCTCTCAAAGCAGAGCGGATAAAACCCTCACTGTCTTCAATTTCAAAGCAGACCAAGTATTTTTATCAGAAAACATTGCATCTGGGTTTATTGAGGAAAAGCAAACTACATGTCGAAGGTAATTCAGTTTTCTTTTTCATTTGTTAATGATGTTTTTATTATTCTAAAATAACCAACTTTTATGAATTTTGTAAGAGTCGGCGACTATTTTCTTATTGACATAGAGTAGCATAATGTCCAGATCACAATGTTTTTTTTTTATTCTTCCTGATTCACTTAAAAACAAATAATCCTGTCTTATAGCTATGCACATGCAGTGAGATTATACACTAATGTGCATCAGCATTATTTACTCTGTATTATTACTGTGATTGTGTAGCACTTCCCTCACTCATCAGCGATGTTGTGGACATTGCAACGTCTCCAGTTCATGTCGTTACATCGATTGATATTTTATTCCAATCAGAGCAGCTCAGCCTCAATAAGCTGATCCAAACACAGCAGTTAACCTGGTTAAAAAACTCTGTGCAACATCCTGACAATCTGTCTCATAAAAAGTATAAAGTTTTATCAATTGTTTCTAAAGATATATCATACAATTAGAGACTTCAATAAACTCACTTCTCTCCAATTTTCCTCCTCTTGGTAGAGTTTTCATGCTGAGCAGTTTGCAGAAATGCATGTTTTAAAAGAACTTCTGGCTGTATCAGCTCCAAACATATTTCAGTGCTTTTTCAGTTACATTTTGCAGACAAAACAATGCAGAAAAAAAATGTTCTCCAATTTCTAAAACGTAAAAATGTGTTTTAGATGTCAGAACCTTTAAAAGACTTAATTACACAGACATTTTCTCTTAGTATCCCAGCATGCCAATCAGGACACACTGAACAGGCGGACCAGGAGGTGCACCGGTCTGTCTTTGACTACGAATTTCTATGTAGTCCTGACTGGCGAAAAACCCTCAGGAGTTATGGAAAATTCAGAGATGTTGGATCAACAAAATACTGTGAATGACCTATTATGCAGTTTTGCAAGCACACAAAAATAAACTGATTTTAAAGGATTGGCTGTGAATTTCATGGCAAAACAGCAAGCTGGGGTTGCAGCTGCAGGAATCCCAGATGGTCGACCATCAACAGGAGTTTTGTCAGGGAGCCTTGGTTAGAACCTGGGACCTGATTTGAACATTTCTACAAATAACTCTCCTTCCTTCCTTACTAAGAGTATAAATAGGAGAGTAATTTAGCACCCACTTTTAACCACAACTTACTAAAGTAAACTCAACAACTGAGCAAGGTTTCACACAACTATGTTTGAGTCACATCATGATTGAATTTTTGACAGACATTTTTTTGTAAATTGAGTGGACACTTAGTTTAAGATCTGAATTTTTGTTGTAGTGGGGTCACCATACAGCTCAGATGTTTTTTTGTATTTTTTTTTTATTTAAGTTTTTTTATGGCCTTGCAAAACACCTGAATAGATCTCCTTAACCTCATCCTTCCCTCCCTTCACTTTATATCCCCTTCCTCTGTTTATTTCTACATTTTCTATTCGTCTTTTCACCGTATTTCCATCACAGAAATTCAGCGTATTTCTGTGATGGAATGCGCTCCAGTTTCTTCCTCCTCTTTCCCATCTTTGCCTCTTAGCGTGGGGACTTTGGGATTGCGGCAGAGCTGCGTTGCCATGGCAGCTGGCTATGTTTCCGAACCATGTACACCTGGGATTTGGAGTCTCTCTCAGTAGTCTCCCTCTCTTCTATTTATTCCACCTTTCTTTCAGGTTTTCTCTGGTGTAGCTCAGGCTATCAGCACCCCCCTCCCCCACTGTCTTCGGCTCCACAGTGCGTTGGATTGAAGTTACATACGTGATGAGACTCATATACTTGAAAAAAATAAAATAAAAAATCATGTCCATGCGAGCACCTGCACAAGCCTCCTTCCCTACCTTCGTCCTGCCACTTCCTCATTTAATTTTCTCTGTGGCTGTCTCTACTTCGTTTCCCTCTGCGCTCCCATGTGGGGTTCAAATATGGCATTGTGGGATACCACAGTCCCCTGAGTCCGCTGGCATACATCATTGTCTCTGGTTTACTTTGAAACGCAGCAGCACTTTTCACTCGGCTTGTGGTTCCAGATCTCATTACTTGATTTAAAGTGTAACAACATTGACTTTAAAACTAAACTAAACAGCTGGGATTTATGTCAGAACTGTAATCACATGTACATACATGCAATCACACAGGACCTGGCTGTGAGAAAAAAAAGCCTTCTTTGGCTTTTGGTGTGTGAAAACGGGGGAAATAATTACATACTGGAAACTGTCATGGAGCTTCTTTGTTGCTGATGTTAAAATTTTTTTTACTATGTGCCCTTTTGTTTACCTTTGCAGGTTTTTCTTGAAGTTTTTCCTGAAATGCAACCAGAACTGCCTGAAGACAGCAGGCAACCCGAGGGATATGAGGAGATTCCAGGTACATGAAAGCTGTTTACGTGTGTGTGTGTGTGCACTTGTGTGTGGACATAAAATAGTGGGAATACCAGAGGATGAAGAATTTAATAGCTGTGATAAAAGAGCATCTTTATACTCTTCTATTATAAGACACTCTACTCTCCCATTCAGTCTATTTCCAGGTAAACTGTAGTACTAAAACACTTTTAATTTAGACTTCTCCTCTCCGCAAAGTCTTCAGCCGGACAGCTGAATTGTATGATGGACACAAAATAGATCCTCAGGTGTTTTCCAAGCAGAGCTTATGTGAAATAACTGGTCAAAGAGAATGACCAGTTGTTTTTCTCAGATAGTTTGCTTCACCTTGGGCAGGTGTGAAAACTCGCCTTTTTTTTCCTGTTTACCGCTGGTGCAGCTCTCTTACTGTGGAAATGCAACCAAACTACTGTATCCAGTAAGCTAAAACCAACGAGAAGAAACGCCCACGCTTTTAAATCCACATTTGGTGTCTGTGGAACATCAGCAGCACGTTTCACATGGTGTGGTTTTTTTTTGTACATCTGTAGTTTTGCTGATGGTTCATTTCCCTGCCTGCTGCTTCCACTGGCCTTATGACAGTGCCCCAAATGGCCTGATGCTGTGACTGTATGAGGTTGTCCAGCCTGCCTGGTCTGCTTTCAATAAGTGCAGCGTGAAAGTGAAAGGAGCCAAATGAAGTGAATCTTTCCGTATTTCCTGCCTAGTTGAACCTTGGACCATCAAAGTGCGAAAATGCCTTTAATTTAGCCAGAATAAAAAATCTGTTTCTCTCAAAATTTTGTCTTTTTCTAATATTCTAAACTCTTGTTTCATATTACTGTTTATATGAAAGTCGCCTGCAGCTGCATAAACTCTTTGATGAGACAAAACAAGTGCAGGTTAACATCCTATTTCCTTAAATGCACAATAGGAACCTTGGCAGACAGTTTGTTTACTTATGATAAAAAGTGTCTCATATCTGCAAAACTCTCCAGGAAGAGGAAGAACTCTAATCTGCCAACCTTAAACAGCTTTTAGCTACTTGGCTCTAATGACATGGCTCTCATGTTGTCTAAAAATGTGCACCTGATTGGCTGCTCCCCCGTCACGTTCAAATGAGAAACTTTGTTGCTCCCATTCCAGCAAGTAGCTAAGCTAAACCAGTTTATCATTACCTGATCGCACTGTTCACTTTTTTGAAAGTAAATTCACCCTTTTTTTTGTACAAATGCCTTCAGCATGCTCAGCATTACTCATTTATTCAAGTGCATCCTTCGGTTCTGAATCCAAAGTAAAAAGACACTCCAAAAGTCACGACCAGAAGAAACCAGACCACAGAACAATGACGGTAACTACCAGGACTCTGAATTAGAGCATCGCTTTTAGTTTGGTCCATTTATCAAAAGTAGACATCATTTGAATACCCAGCATTGTGTTTTTCACAAATTGTTCATGTTTATTTGTCTTTCAATACTTATAGTTAAGGAAAAAATGGGAATATTTCTCCTTCTTTCATAAGAGTAATTGTTTTTACTCCTTGGAAAAGTTAAGAAGTCATTTTTAGATAAATTAACTTTACTGACAAGCTATGAGACTGATTTTTTTTTTTTTGATATCCAAAGAGAACATTTGGTTTCTGGGTCTTAAAGCCAATTAAAGTAGCTGAGAGTTGCTACAGTTGTCACATGGCAAATCTCTGGGAAGGTTTTCCAGTGGAAGTCATAATGGAGAAAGAAGTTAAAGGTGAAAGTTAGAAATCAATAAGAAGTCAGAGAGATGGAAAGACAAACCAAAGAGTTATATATGTGGGAGACATGGCTGTGGGGGCGCCTGGGTGCAGGAAATAGGTTGAGGTGTTTCAGGAAGTTGTCAAGAATTGAGTGATTGGCTCCAGATGGGGAAGGTCATGCTCCGTGACCCAGGAAGTGGTCACAAGGGACTCCTCGAGCTCACTTCCTCTGCCGTCTTTCAGCACCAGCGGCCTCTCTCTGGCATTCTCCTTTGCCCGGCAAATCCTTGTGTCCGGCTGCCCCCGCCCCTCTCCGTCCTCGTCTCCCACCGTGTTTGCTTTAACTCCTGTGGTGTGACACATGCTGAGAAGTTATGAGTACACGAGCGCTCCAAACTCTGGGCCTCTGGGTTAAAAGGTGATCAGGGCTGGGCAGGAGTTCGCTGCTTGATCGATAATTTACAGTTATTTTCCTTTCCCTTCCACCACCTATGGAACATATGTTTTTTCCCCTCTCTTTTGCTTTGCTCCTTCACCCCCAAAAGTTTCATTATGTGTGTCTTTTAAGATGAAGGTTTATTATACATGTCATTTCAAAATATATGTCATAATATCCTGGCGCATATAAATATTGCAAATAATCAGGGCAAAAACTTGGGACTATCCCCTTGTTAAGTGTATAAAGTGCCACCTATGGGGTGCAGATGTAAGTGGGAACATGCAGTAGGCAGAAAATCACATTATGGTGCCATATATCATCCACTGCTTTAACAACCAGCTGAAATAGGAGATTCGGTTCATATGTTAGTTGTCACTGAAGGATTAAGAGGAGACAACGTGAGCCTGCTGCGTGCTATATGAATCAAAAAGTTAGTCCAGAGTCAGAGGCAGAGGCCATATGGTGACCCAGTGGAGGAGTGAAGGGGTGTGACAGCGCCAGAATGCAGATGTGTTGTGGAAATCCCTGAGATGTCAGATCATCCATTAAGAAATATGACCGTCACCTGTACAGAAAAGCAAATTGTTGCTCTGGGATTTTCACACTTGTAACGTGATATTTTGACTCTTAGCCTGCAGTCTAAATGCTTCATCTACGCTCATGCGTCTTCCTCTTTGCCCCCTTTGTCCTCTCGCTCAGGTGGTCTTGTCCAGCACAGTGAGTGTAGATGGACACGTCCTGGCCGTGTCAGACAACATGTTCGTCCACAACAACTCAAAACATGGCCGGAGAGCTCGCCGACTGGAGCCGGGAGAGTCTGTGGAGAATACCATGGAATATGGTAGGACAATAAGATAAGAGGTTTAATTTACCTGTTTTTAGTCAGAGTTTCGTAAAAGTACTTATACGGTTTTTCATCATTTGTCACATTACAAACACACACTACATATTTTATCTGAATCAAAGATTGAGACTGTGATTCATTTACACACAGGCAGACTATCTCTGTAGGCAACAAGTTGAGCCAAGTTGTATTTGAGGGTATCAGAGTCAAGGAGGCTGAATAAAAGGTCGTATATTTTCTACTTTTTGTTGATCTATACCATAAAATCTTGAGGATATGATGTCAGAAACGGTGGAGAAAAATGAAAAGGGTGTGAATACTCTGAACATAGACCGAGAAAAATATATAGTAACCAGTGTTATCGGAAATCTCACTGGGTGCGAGTATCGAAGAACTTTGCTCGACTTTGTTAAAGTTTCACATATTTGAGAGGCAAAAAAGAATTAATTTACAAGATTTATTAAAACAAGCTTAAAACTTACAGTAGTAATATTTCATTTCTGCACTAATTAATGACAGCTTTTACACAAGTGAAGAGTCAGATCATTTTTCCAACTCTATCCGGACATTTGTCCTGTATTTAACCCAACTTTTAAATGAGGATGTCTGTGCATGATGCATGACTTTAAGTCACACAAACTCTTTTCAAGCAGCTGTTTTGGCCTAAGATAACATACATTTATATTGTGATTTTAATCTTCAAACCTTTTCCACTCAGTCCATACAGTGCAAAAAGTTGTAAAAGTGTCTATAAGCTTTGTACTTTTTCACATTTTGTCACAATACAATCACAAGTCAATGTATTTAATTCAGGTTTTATGTAATGGTCCAAGAGAGTCATTAATGTACACTTGACATCCGCACAGCAAAAGATGACAGTGGCAGCATCATGATGTGGGAATGCTTTCTGCAGCATAAAATAAAAACCAAGTCTCCTTTTTGTGTTGCTCTATCACATAAAAAACATGATAAAATGTGAACAATTAATGAATACTGCTGGAGGGCGCACACATGTAAAGTATACCTGACACTTTTACCCTCATTTCTTTACTTTTATTGATCGTTATTGTAGATTGTATTAATGAAGCTTTTCTCTCCCGTCTTAGCCACCCCCTGCATCAAAGCCATCAGCCCCAGCGAAGGCTGGACCACCGGCGGGGCCATGGTCATAGTCATTGGGGAGAACTTCTTCGACGGGCTGCAGGTGGTGTTTGGAAGCATGCTAGTGTGGAGTGAGGTAAGAGTTGTCTACGAAACATCCCGCTAATGATGCTGCACATTGTGAAATGAAATGCGCAGCATATGGCTTGTCTCATTATTTGGGTGATTTATGAGCAGTCTTAACAATTGAATCTTCCCACAGTAATGAGTTAGCCTAAATATTTACAAGACGTGGGGAGGCGTTTTTTTGGTGACACCGTTTGTGTGCTTTCTCCTCAGCTGATCACTCCGCACGCCATTCGTGTACAGACGCCTCCTCGACACATCCCTGGGGTCGTGGAGGTCACCCTGTCGTATAAATCGAAGCAGTTCTGCAAGGGAGCCCCTGGACGCTTCATTTACACAGGTATTAGGATGAGCCATTTTTCTTAAAGTTAGATCCAAAGATTTAAATAACTGTTTCTAAAGCTTGACAATCTAATGATTTTTTTTAGCCCTTAATGAGCCAACTATAGACTACGGTTTTCAGCGACTTCAGAAAGTAATTCCCCGGCATCCAGGTGACCCAGAGAAGCTAGCCAAGGTGAGACAAGAGTTACCTAAACTTATCTTTAAAGGAGTTATAATTATTATGCTTTTGTCCTGGAGTTGTCAATTAAATTTCTTTTTTTTTTTACAGGAGATTCTTCTAAAAAGAGCAGCAGATCTTGTTGAAGCCCTATATGGAAATCCACACAGTAATCAGGTACTTCGAAACAAAACTGCTTCCTACATTTGAAATTGATTGTCATTAAGTAGGGCATTTCTAATATAGAACATAAAATACTTTAATAATTGCCCTTGAATTATACAAACATTGACAAACCCCTTGAACCTTTTTCCATTTTATTGTTGTAATCTTTCCTTACCTGAGAAGATCCTTGTCTAATGTATCCTCCCTGATTTTGCTCTTTCAATTGGGAATTTGTTAAATTCCACAAATTAAATTTTTGATAAGCAATCATGAGCACAACTTTTGCACAGAAATGAAAGAGGATTGGAAATATTATTAGCATTAACTGACAAGCAAGGCTACGCAACATAGGAAACAACAATATTAGTTTTCTTTTTAACTAGTTTTAACAAGATATATTGGCATGGAGGAATTAATAACCATTTATCAAACATTATCCACACACAACAACATTATTCTACATACAGGATGTGTTCAGAAAAAAACTGTACAAAGCTTTTTGCTTTTTGTTGGCTCTCTGACAGTGACCCACATGAGTTCATGGTCCATTTAACATTATCTCATGTTAACATTGTATTAAACAGTTTAACTGTTTCTTTAGTTCAGACCCATAACGCTTGAGGGGTTGACAGAGTGTCACTTAAAGATTCTCAGTGTTACAGATTAATTAGTTCACTCCTGTTTACTACCAGAAGTAGCAGCACCAACACATATCAGCCAATTGGCTTCATATTTCTTGAAACTGACCTGTTGTTTGTCACTTTGTTCGACTTGCTGCAGGACATGCTGCTGAAACGTGCAGCTGACATTGCCGAGGCACTCTACAGTGTTCCCCGTCCTCACAGCCAGTTGCAGGCGCTGCCCAGTTCACCAGCCCATGGGAGCGTCATGGGCCTGGGCTCCTATCCATCCCAGCTGGGGGTTAGCATTGGAGATCCAGGACAGAGCAGCCAAGGTTAACAAACTGAGCAAGCCAATCTTTTCTTCTGTCTTTCTGGCCAGTAAAGCTTATGAGCCTGCTCTGATGTTTCCTCCAGGTTATATCCGTAACTCCAGCAGTTTGTCTCCGAGGGGTTACCCCTCAGCTTCCACTCCCCAGCAGTCGAGCTACGGAGGCAGCGGAGGGATGACTGGAGGCTACGGGACAGTTCCCATGACAAGTCTGGGAGTTCCTGGATCTCCTGGATTCAGCAGCGCTTCACCCACAAGCTCTCCCTACAGTAAGACTTGCTGCCTGCCTGGAACTCACAACGTTGATTCTGACTCGGTTTCAGGCTTAACACCGTTTGTTTCTCTCTGTTTCTCAGTAATGCCAGCGAGCCCCACAATACCAGGAAGCTCCAGCTCCTCGTCTTCTCTCTTGCCTTTCTCCTCTTTCCCTTCTGCTGCTAAACAGAAGAGTGCTTTTGCTCCCGTCCTCAGGCCCCAAGGTTCTCCTTCCCCCGCCTGTCCCGCCTCAGGGGGGAACAGCTTCAGAGGTAGTCATCCAACTCACTATCTGACCCCGCTGTCTGAACTCACCAATGCAGTCTAACCCTATACTAACCAACTCAAAAGCAATGACTGAACACGACTTGGGTGATGTACAGTAATGAAACGCCTGACTGATTTAGAATCATAGATTTTGTATATTTTTTTCTCTCCAGCGATGACGGGCCTGGTTGTCCCCCCGATGTAGCAAAGCACCTGCCCCCAATCTGCCCCAGAACACTGCTTCACTTACCTCCCCTTCTTTTTGGCACTGAGCAGGGAGACTGAAAAAAACTGATCACTAGTGAGCGTAACTTTTCCTCCCTGATTCCAACCACTGTCTCTCAGCCCCCTTTTTGCGACCAGTCAGTGGAACGGGTGGGGTATGAAAATGTCCAAAGACCAGCAATCTTCTCCAGATGCACAGGATAACACATCAGCCTCGGCTACAAACAGCAAGACTGGACAGTTTACTGCTGTATGTGTGTCTGACAGGAAACCTCAGTTTAATTTCACCTGAAGCTTCAAAAAGGATCTGTCTGAACCTCTGATCCACCGCCACATACAGCATCTAGTTTTTGCAATGGCTGCAAAAGACTTACATGATGCACTGCTGGATCGCTGTGCGTCGACGGATGCCGGACAGCTCAGATAAGAAGCCGCAGCTCTAAAATGTGGGGTGCTTACTTTGTGTGTGTGTAGACACACTAAATGGCATGTGCATACACTGTCTGTGAGCTAGAGAGAGGTTGTTTTGTAGTAGACTTTTAAAGACAACTTACATTCCAGAAAAGTAGAACCCTTATATTTTGTTTTGATTGTTTTTTCAAGGGAGAAATCTTTCTCATGGGTTATTACTAAAATGAATTCATATATTGATTTATTTAAGAACAAGCAATTTAACTTATTAAAGTTAGTTTAGGGAATAATATAAACGTGTTTTTATAAACTGGTTCTCTTTCCAACTGTTGATGAAATTAAGCAAGCTCTCCAATTGCCAATTACTTTGATAAATGACACTCTGTAATGGATTTTTTTTAGTGGAGTTTTGTTTTTTTTTTAATTAAACTTCCCTACTTTTCAGGTTCTTGCAAAAGCAATTATATGTGTTTTGCCCGCAGTTAAAGATTATTGTCCTTGTGTAAAAGGAAATATTAGTTAGCCGTATCCTTTTTATTTCCACTTAAAATGCATGCTTTGTTACACCGATGCTCTGGTACTTTTTCACCCTGAATAGTTTGTGAACTTTCATTTCCGATGTCTAGTCACTATGCAGTATAGGAAGCAAAAGCACAACAGCTCAAACAAAAAGAAGAAGGTGTATTAAGTGGTCATTTATTATCATGCTCATACAGCCACAGTTCCTTGTAAAGGTATTCAGACCTGTTGAGTTTTTCCACATTTTGTGAGGTTGCAGCACAAAACTGCAGTATATGCACAACATATACCCATAATATACCCATAATTGGGATTTAGAGCATAGACCATTACAAAGTAGTGTAGTGAAAAAAACAATTATGTTGCGTTTGATTTTCTGCAGTATAATAATGGTGAAGGGGATATTTGGCCCAAAACATGTCCCAAATAATTTGGGGCATGTTTTATTACCAGCTTTATTCATCTACAGACTGATTTTTTTTTGCTTATAATTCAAGATTAGTAATATTGTAAGGAGAAGGTCTGTGAACAAACGTTTTCAGTTCTTCAGATTGTCAAGTTGGTTAAAGTTTGGCCATTGACTGGGCCATTCTAGCACATGAATATTTTTTACTTTTACTAAAGCTTTCCTTTATATGTTTGAGTCACTGTCCTATTGGAAGGAGAACAATTTAGCAAATCTGAAGTGGTTTTGCAGTCTCTGACTGTTTTTCTTCTAGTTTTATCTTTTATTTAGCTCAGTTCACCTTCACTGTCGTTGCTGAAGAATATAAAAACCACAACATGATGCTGCCACTCCCAGTTTCACAGTGAAGATGGTATTTTCAGGGTGATTTGCTGTGTTAGTTTTCTATCCCACACAGTTTTTGTTGATCAAGAGTAAAGTTTGACCTAATCAGAGTAACTTCTTTGGCTCTCCACATGAGTTATGACAAACTGTAAAAATGAGTTGACTTTTAGCAGTACTTTCTTCTTGTCCATAAAAGCTAGATTTGCAACAGATTCTCCCATCTTCACAAAGGATCTCTGATGTTCTTCCAGCACAGGTTTCTTGGCTGGTTTTCTGATTATTGCTTTCCTTTTCCAGGCTGTAGATGTAGCTGGGCTGACATGTCCTGAAAGGTCTGAAGTTGTGCTATGCTCTTTTTACTTCCAGATGATGGATTAAACTTTGCTTTGTACAATGTTAGAGCATTGATATATTGTTTTATGACCCAATCCTGCATTAAGGTTTTCCAGAGCCTTATTCCTGAATTGTCTGTTGAGTTTCTTGGTATTCTTGCTGTTTGGTCCTGAATGTTTTCTAAAAAAGATCAGGTTGCAGCACTTTTAAGATGCACATTGAAGTTGCATGTGAAACGTTCAAATCCTTTTCTACACTCCACAATTTTGTTTTACTTTGTGTTGGTCTGTTGCATAAAAATTCCACAAAAAATTATTTGAGGTTGTAACGTTGGAAAATTACACAAAATTCAAGCCGTATGAATACTTTTGAAGGCATAGCATTATTCATCACAACACGAACTCATTCTCAGGACGTGCACAAAGAACGTAAAGGGTAGCTGACGTAAGCAAATTTGTTTTTAGAGTTCAGTTAATCTTATTTATTAAAAAATGTTAGCAATTTATTTTTATGTTTTTTAAGCCATCTTTTTTTTTTTGAAGTGATACAAAAAAATGGTGCAAACGTGATTTGTAAATTCTAAGGTGTAATTATATTTTGTGCTCCAAATAAAACAAGTAAAAGGAAAAAATAACTGAAGTGAGTTGAAGTGGTTATACACATTTCTTTCTTATGTTACGCTGTGGTGTCCTGAACATGGAGCTTTTCCTGCAAGCCTCCACATCTCAAGGTTGTGCCTGATCTATTTTTGACTATGCCCATCACCTGTGTGCTCGTGCAGCTTGTTACACTGTTTTGTATACATAGCTGATGAGCCGCAGCATCTTAATTGTGATGCGAGCGTTAAAGACTGAGTAGAGCATGTCAAGATAAACAACATCCTCCTCCCTCCCTTCTTTCCTCCCCCCCATCTCTCTCCTCTCCAATAAGCCTGCTTCTCTCTGAGGACCAAGCCTCTGGGGGCCGGAGTGAGAACCACACGAGTCTCCTTCCAACGCGGCCTCTTCCTCTCTCTGTTAAAGAAAAAAAAAAATACACTCACACACAGAGGCATGCGGCTCACCGCTGCCTTGCTTTCTTCAGTCTTTGTTTGGTGCTGCTTCATCCCGTCTTTCTTCCTCTCGCCTCTTATCCTCTCTTGCAATGGTCCTTCTCTGTTAATGTAATTAGCACTGCTAAAGAAGGGCAGTTAATTACCCACTCTATTTTGATCGGGTAATTAATGTTATGCCAGGAAACAGCAACTGTTTCATTAACATAGCCCTCAAAGCAGTGAGGGGGTAGGGTAAGCACCCATTGGTAGCAAGTCTGCGTGTACTGTGGCGTTTTTGAAGTGACAATGAGGGGACGTGTGGACTTCAAACACCAGACACTGCCCGCCCTTTAACCCCACAACCACTTGCTGGCCGTTTCTTCCTCCTCATCTCCCCTTCTTCCCTTTGATAAGTTATTAATTTGACAAGTTAAAGTCAGCTCTGTTGCCAGCACCTCAGCATTCATCTTGCTGAGTGTTCCTTCTGCCCAGCGGTGCAGGAGCCATATGCTCCTCTTCCACATGACGGTTTGGTTGTGAGTGCTGCGGCGCCGTTTACCGTTTTTCCCTGATCACAGTTTGGATAAAGACAGCATGAGATGCCACCTGCCACCGAGTCATTCCACATCACACATCCACATCACCGCCATCCAGCTGTTGGGTAGGCGAAAGCCCTGCCGTGTCATCCTTCATTACCAGGACAGCTAAAATATGATGAGTTTCTTGTTTAACTTCACGTGCCGTGTTTCTTGCTATAGAGGAAGCAGAAAACACACCCTTCCTTTTCTCCCCTCTCAAGGGATGTGTTTGTGTTTATATACCCAATTAGCCCTCTGGCCACAGCATGGCCATGCATTAGGCTGACATTAGCCCCGGGTGGGTGTGACGTCTGTGTGCATGTGTGCAAAATACAGTGAGCCCCTTTCTCATTTGAGGCATAATCAGGGGTGTGCGTGCCTTATTAGGCAGCCCAGGGTAGATCTTGACGGGGGTGGCCTACTGTTTTGTCAAATAGATTGGTAGATTGGCTTCCAAACACCCAGCCAGTGTCCTTTGCCTTTGGCCCATCAGTGAAGCCAGCATTGTTGCCCATTAGAGCGATGGACCCTGATTCTTTTTTTTTTCTTTCCAAAATGAATTCCCCACCCCTCTCCCTGCCATTCCCTTGGGTGTCACTAGAGTGGGGTGGCAGATGGAGGAGACACAGAGCTGCCCCCAGAGACCGAACCCCCAAACCAAAAACACATACACACACACACGCGCGCATTCACAAATAGGTGCACACACTAAAACATTTATGTATACAAATGCATGAGCACCACATATGCACAAATACACACACAGTAAAGCAACACAGAGATCCCCAGACAGAAACCTCATCTGTCAGCCTGCTGCTTTTGTCCGGTCCACAGGAGTGTATTCAGCGAACGCAGAGTGACGTCTCTGTACGATGCCTCCATGCCCCGAGTTCCTGGGTTTGTGATTGGGGTCAGAGAGAAAAAAGAGCTTCATAATGCTGCTAACTAATGCTACAATCTAGATCCAACTGCTGCAGGTTATGCCTGTTTAAAAAAAATGCAATACAGATTTATAGATATTTATTCCTTTGATTTAGATTGATATGTTTGATATGGACATCTAAATTTGTCATACTTTTTGATATTTGTTGCAATAACAGTCACCAGTTTTTAGAAATACATATGTCAGAGAATCACAAATGAGACAAAATATTAATCTTCAATTGCGTCTTTAAATATATTTATATTTATTGATGAAACTAAACTGGACCAGGCCTCTTCAGAGCTGAATGACTGCTGGTGAAAACGTTCAGCTATTTTATTTGGGTCTTGGAGAAGGCTTGAAAAATGAAAAATATGTAATGAATGAAACATGAAATAACCCACAGAAAAATATAATACCACAATGCAGTATGATTATGCATGCTTAAGAACCAAGGAGTGTATTAAAGAGTTGGTGATGCAAATTAGTGCAAAATTGACTAAAGGGTGAGTATTATGTAACCTCAACATTTTTGAGCTTTATATCATGTTATGTTGTTATTCCTCTTTCAGAAGCACCCTGTTTTTGACACCCAGTGTTCCTTTGATTCGTTCAGCCATGTTTGAGCAACACTTGAATCTGCTGTGGCAGCCATTCAGGGTTGCCTAAAGCTTGCTCATTTACCCAAAGCTGCACTTTAGAGCTGCAGAGCAGTCTGTCACTTTACCTTCCCTACTCAGACTAGCGGCAGCATCAATTAGCAAACACCTGGAGGAACTACACATCTGCTGAGCTTTACATGCAAACTACCTCTCAGTTCAACATTCCTAAGAATGGTTGTAAACAGTATTATGGAGGAGCACTGTTGTTGTCATGATGCTGAAAGGGAAAGAGCATCTAAAAGAGGTAAGCCAATTTCAAGGCTTAGTTGCTGTTAGCTTAGAAGATGGGACATTTTGTAAAGTTGTTAGGTTGTTTTTTTGTAACTTGGTGTCATGAAAGGGAAGAAAAAATGCCTTAAAAGAGAAAAACTCACCCTCCTGGACCATCTGTCTATGACTGGACTTCTCATTGTTGGGATGAACTTGAATAGAGAAAACTGAAGGTTGCTTTAGCTCCATTTGGAACAGTCCTAAGCATAAAATAATACAGAAATACCATAAAAATACACACAAAAACACTTAATTTGATTATCCTACTTATTTTTGCCTAGAGACCTTTTACTTGAAGAGAGTTGAGCTTAGCTGTTTGGCTGGTTAATCCAGTGGGTAAAATGGCTAACTGCTCAGCTAACAGCTTGTAGCTTGTATCAGCACTTTGTATTGCCTTGTTGCTGAAAATGTGGTATATAAATAAAATTACCTTTACCTTTAGTGTGTTGCCAGGTAGTACACCTGGCTAGCTGCAAAGCTAACAGCTTGCAGTGTGTTGCCGGGTAGTACACATTAGCAAGGAACATGGGCGACTTTAGCTTTGTATCGCTGTAACGCCTGAGTTTCCCAGATTAATTTCAATAATGGAACATCCTAGTCTAATGTTTGCACCTGGAACTCCTTTCCTTTACAAATGCTCAGGAGTCTAGACTGGCAGTTTGTTTACAATCTGTAATATTTGTACATTTTCACAAAAGTTTGAGTGACTTTACTCTAACTTTTAAACCCTAACTTCTGTGAAACAATCTACTAATAATGCTACATATGGTGCAGTAAAACTACTAGAAGAAGTATATGCACATAGAAATACATTTTGTTTAAAATGTTACTCAAGTATATGTAACTAGTTACTTGTATAGTAAACAATGAAGGCCAGAAGAACCACTGACTCTTGAAAAATGTTAAAATCTGTGATATCGCTGTGTTTTAGAGGGTGACCACGCTGAATAGGCAAGTAATTAATACTCAAATACTGCTTTGACTGTCATATTTTCCAAACTCAGATCCATCCAAATGTAATTAATAAATTTGCTCTAATTTGTAGCTTTTTAAACATAATTCATGAGATACTTCACCAGCATATCCTTTGAAAGCAAGGGGCCTGAAAATGTTGCAAAAATCTCTTATTTCTGTGGCCGGCTCTGACCCTCAAACACACAAACTAAAGCCTTTTGTGGAAGACTGATTCTTTTCTATATTATTACATACACGTAAGTCCGTTTTTTAAATAATTGTGGTTTAATTGAGCCTTGTTAGAAATGTAAAAATACAAGTACCTGCTGTGGTAAATCGGTTTGATGCCAGGAAGGTGCTTTATAACAACCTTTTTTTCTCCTCTGGTAACCATACTGACAATTAGCCAGATTAGAGGAGTGGAGATGTAATTTGGGCCAAACGTAAGTATCGGCTGTTTGTGCGCGCGGCTGCGTGAGGTGAGAAGGCCTCGCGCTGGTGATTAATTACAGCCAGGCCGCGTGACAGAGGTTGAGGCTCTCCCAGTGCCGTCTGCAGCCCACATGAAGGCAAATCCAGCCTGGGCTAATTGACCCGGCTTCTGTAAGGCCATCCATCAAGCGTGGCCCAAGCGGACCCGTAAGAAACACATTATTCAGAGGTAAGTTTGTTAACCAACTAACGCTGCACCATTCATTACTGCCATTAGCTCCTACCTTCATGGTTGTCTCTGGAAAGTGCTCGACGCTTCGCTCAAATGTTCCCAACACCAAATTTGAGTTTTAAAATAGAAGCGTTTCCGGCTTGAAAAATAAAATGTTTTCAGCGGAGGAACTTTTAACAGCGTTAAACAGCGTTTTTCAATGACATTTAAGTGATAGACCGACACAAAGTAGTGCGCAATTGTGCACTGGGTTTAAATTGATACTTGGATACAAGATTTTTTAAAAGCATATGTTGGGGAAAGTGCCTCCACTGTGTGTGGTGATAGCTCAGTAAGTGGCGTGTATGTTGAGTGTAGGTGAGTGAGATGTGTAGCAGCCGTCCTCCGGTCAGAAGGGGGCGCTGTGGGCTAAAAACAAGAAGAACCGGGATGCTGGGGGAGCGAAGAAGAGACGGCATGTGTGAGGGGTGAGCGTAGCCGAGGACCGGAGCAGCAGTGATGGGATTTTCGGCTCCTTTTCGAGATGCGGCTCTAATGGCTCTTCTTACTATGGAGAGCCGGCTCTTTCGGCTCCCAAACGGCTCCCCATTAGTGATGTGTCGGTCGCTAACGATCCGGCTCTAAGAGCCGGCTCTTTGAAGTGAACGATTGGAACCGGCTCCACAATGGGAGCCGTTTTAGGATCCTATTTGGGAGCCGGGTTTTTTTCTACAGTATATCGCTGTATATATGGGGAGTCCCCATATATATTTTTGACATTATTAATTAATTAATAGCTTAAACCTAATTTTATAATATTTTGTTTCATTATTTACATTGTTAAGCACTTATGATGAGTAAAAATGCTGCATAACAATGCTTTATAAATAAACCTTTTATTATAACCAATTAAATTATCACAAAATAGCACCACTTCCACAAAAATAACTTAAAATAAATTAAACAGTTAAATATAAATACAAACACCCACCACAATACGAAAAAGTATCAAAGCAGCTTCATAACAGAAAAGGTGCCACAATACAAATATCAAATAATATTCAGTGTTATGTGTGATTGGTCACATGTGTGGAGCACACGCTTGACATGAGGGCAGTGGACCGACCGAGGGAAAAAAACTCTCCGCTCTAGCACTGGCAGAAGAGCAAAACGCGCAAGAAGAGGGAGAAAGCGGGGGAGAGACAGCGAGGCACCGCAGGACAAAAAAAAACGATGTGGGGAAAAACTATCGGCTCTGGCACTTGCAGAGCACAAGCACAACGACAGTGAGGCGGAGAGACAGCGATATACTGTAGAAAAAAACCCGGCTCCCAAATAGGATCCTAAAACGGCTCCCATTGTGGAGCCGGTTCCTATCGTTCACTTCAAAGAGCCGGCTCTTAGAGCCGGATCGTTAGTGACCGACACATCACTACTTCGGACCAATGATGATGTCACGGTTGCCTAGAGACGTACACTAAGCCCCTTTTGCACTGCACCGCTGGACCCGGGTCGACCCGGGTCCATTTAATAATGGCGTATTAAGCTTTGTTGTGCTGCTTTTGACCAAAAAAGGTCTGAGCTAACTCCCGCTCTCCGGGTAAACTCAACCGACCCTCGCCACAGTTGTTCTTATCTTCCCAAACTTCAGCAGTTTTCTAGTTGTTCTGCTGAAATAGTGTCATCAACTTGTGACATCACGCATAATGATGTCACAAAGAGCTAGTCACAAAAAGCTGCACACTTGAATTCTGCAGTCATAAGCATTGCAGAAGAGAGAGAGAGAGCAAGAAGAAGAATTGTGTCCTAACAAGAGTTTGAAAAGGAAAGTTTTTCAATATTAAAAGGAATTCCTCACAAACAAATAAAGGAAAACATGGGACAGATTTTGGATTTATTCAGACAAAAAGGACCAAAAGTGAGTCAGCGCAATAAGGCTTCAACTTCTGATTCTGCGAATGAAGAAATACAGCAGATCTTGGCAAGAGAGACAGAGAAGCTAAATGGCATCTTGGAAGAAGTGAACATGATGTCCATTGAGAGACAGTCACTCATTAAAGTAAACGAGGAGCTGAAGAATAAAGTTATAGACACAGAAAAAGCGGCACTTGCAAAAGACAAGGAATTAATAAAGCTCTTTGATGTAAACAAAACTTTACAGGACGATAACACCGCATTGAAGCAGGAAAACACTGCACTGAGGCAAAAAAACACCATCTTGGAAGAGGAAAACACCATCTTCAAGCAGAATAATAAGGTCCTGGAAAAAGAAAAGACTGCCTTGGTGCAGAAATACACCACTCAAATCAGTACCCTGGAGCAGAGAATTTCCACATTAGACCAGGAAAACACTTCTCAGAGGGAGAGAATTTCGACATTAGACCGGGAAAACACCGTTCAGAGGGAGAGATTATCTCATACAATGCGGACAAATGCCTACCTGGAGCAAAGAATAAGGCATTTGGAACGGCAAAACTTTGGTTATGAGATCGATAACAGAGACCTGCATCACAAACTCAATTTAAGAAGAAGGCAACATGAGCAGGAAAAAAACTCCCTGATGCTAACGATCACTGCTCTGGAGGTGAAATGCACTGCCCTCGAGGATGAAAAGACTGCTTTGGAGGAAGAAAAGACCGCTCTGGAGGAAGAAAAGACCGCTCTGGAGGAAGAAAAGACTGCTCTGGAGGAAGAAAAGACCGCTCTGGAGGAAGAAAAGAACACTCTGGAAGAGAAAAACACCGCTCTGGAGCAAAAAAGTACCGCCCTGGAGCAGAGAATAAAGTACTTGCAGCAGAAAAACAAGACCTTGGAGCTGATAAATGCCACCCAGGAGCAAGTGAAGAGCTCTCTGGAGAAGGAGAACACCACCTTGGAGCAAGAAAACAATAACCTGCAGCTTGAAGTGGGACAGCTGAGGGACAGAATAGAACAGGTGGTGTCAGACCAGCCACAGAATCAGCCAACTGTATTCAGAAGAGTGATCAGAGGCATCGCCAATATATTTCTGAAAATGTACCTAACAGGCACTCTCAGGTACTGGATCGAAAGATGGTACTTCTAAATAAAGAAGTCATGAGGGCTCCAAGCTTCATGCTTGATTATCGGTGGTCTCCATGCTGACTTCCAGGGCTTCGTAGCAAGTCCCGTTGGTCTCCTGGCGAACCTCCAGGGCTTTGCATTGAGTCCTGTCGGTCACCCGGCCTGCATCCAGGGCTTCGTAGCGAGTCCCGTTGGTCTCCGTGCTGGCCTTCATGGCTTTGTAGTGAGTCCTGTTGGTCTCCGGGCTGACCTTCAGGCCTTTGTAGCGAGTCTTGTTTGTATCCGGGCTGACTTCCAGGACTTCATAGCAAGTCCCGTTGGTCTCCGGGCTGACCTCCAGGGCTTCGTATTGAGTCCTGTCGGTCTCCCGGGCTGCCTCCAGGACTTTGTAGCAAGTCCCGTTGGTCTCCGGGGTGGCCTCCATGGCTTTGTAGCGAGTCCCGTTGGTCTCCGTGCTGGCCTCCATGGCTTTGTAGCGAGTCCCGTTGGTCTCCGAGCTGACCTCCAGGGCTTTGTAACGAGTCGTGTCAGTCTCCCGGCCTGCCCCAGGACTTCGTAGCAAGTCCCGTTGGTCTCCTGGCAGACCTCCAGGGCTTTGTATTGAGTCCTGTCGGTCTCCCGGGCTGACCTCCAGGGCTTTGTAGCAAGTCCCGTTGGTCTCCGGGCTGACCTCCAGGGCTTTGTAGCAAGTCGTGTCAGTCTCCCAGCCAGCCCCAGGGCTTTGTAGCGAGTACCGTTGGTCTCCGGGCCTACCTTCAGGCCTTCGTATTGAGTCCTGTCGGTCTCCCGGGCTGCCTCCAGGGCTTCATAGCGAGTCCTGTTGGTCTCCGGGCCGACCTCCAGGCCTTTGTTGCGGGTCCTATTACCCTCCTGGTTCCTGCTCTGCCGCGGGCAGGTTCTTGCTCCGCTGCCCTTGTCACAGGTCCCATCGACCTCCTGGCGAGGCTCAGGAGGTTGGCTGGAAGGTCAACAGGACCTGCCACAAGACTTAGGAGGTCAGCCAGGATTGGACACATCCCCAGCATCCCCAAGGTTTCCGTTCTGCCGCCAGCGTCCACCAAGGTTTCTACTCTGCTGCCGACATCCTCCTAGGTTTCTGCTCTGTCTCCAGCATCCACCAAGCCTGCTGTTCCGCCGCCGTCCTCCTCAGATTCTTTTGGTGTTCCTTAGTTGTTTCCATTTCATTTACCTTGTTTTCCACATTCTTCATTGGTGTTTCTAATTACGTTTATTTCTTGTTTCTAGTTATTTTCCTTTGTTCTAATTAGGTTCCTTTAGTCTACTTACTCCTTTGTGTTTGTATTTTGGTTATTTCTCCTTGTGTAATCTTCCCCCCTTTCCTTTGCCACTTTCTCTACCACTGAAAAATATGTATGTTGAAAATTTGATCACTTTAAAATAGGAATGTGAATTTTTTTAATAAATGAAAATTGCAACCATGTACAAATAATGACACTGAATTTTTTTAGGTTAAAATTAATTCTGAATTTATTTTAACACTGAAAAAGTAAACGCTAATATACAACATTCAAATTTCAGAGGCATTTTTTATTCAAATTCTGATAATAAATTAAATAATTAAACTAATAAATTCACATATTTACTTCCATACACGTTAAAATACAGCAAAAACTCCTAACTGTGGTCTGGAATTATTTGAAGATCAATGGTGAGCATTATTCTGTGTGTGTGTGTGGAGAGGGAGCATGATTTAAATAAATAAATGTTGCAGGTGACAAAATATCACCTTTCCTCTGTATAATTCATTCAAAGAAAATGATTACACACAAAATTGGTCAAGAAGGAAGAATAAGCAGATACCAAATAAGGGGTGGGTATCGTCCTCTTTTGTGGGGCCACTGCTTAGGGCAGCATGCAAGAGGGCAAAACCTCTAAAGGAAGATAACTTAGGTCATGTGACTCAAATAAATACAAGGATGGTTTTGGGTCAAGAACAAAAGTTGAGATGACATCAACTTTTGTTCACTAAGATTGATCAACAATGGGAAATTAAAAGCTGGGAAACAGTCACTTTAAATGTTTGATAAATCAAATAAATCAATTAAACAGTTGCTTTTTTCAGTGAGAGTGGGAATTTGATAAATAACACACTATGTGTTAACCAGCAGGTGGTCCTAGTGGTGTATTCAATTCAGTTCAATTCAAAAATACTTTATTGATCCCAAGGGGAAATTAACTTATTACTGCATAAGTCTGTTGTCAGCGGTGAATATAATGCTGCTGTCATTGTCTCTGATATCATGCCGCTATCAAAAATGCTCTGCTATGTGTTTTAAAGACAGTCTCTTCCCACACCGCTTCGTCGGCCCCTTTTGCAAAATGATTCATCGGCCGGACGGTGAATGAGTACACACAGTTGGCGGTTATGTCGAATGGGAATTTAGGAGACAGTGACGACTTTAAAATATATGTACTGAGAGAGACATTATATTTTAAGTTGCTTTTTCTTCATGTGACAATAGATAGATATTTTTCTACAGGAAAACAAACATTTTACCCACCAAAACTTAACTTGCGCTTAGAAAATAATTCGGCGAATCTGCAGCCCATCAGCTCACAGCTAAACTTACATAGAGCAGTGTCATTTAGTAATGGGATTTTCGGCTCCTTTTTGAGATGCGGCTCTAATGGCTCTTCTTACTGTGGAGATCCGGCTCTTTCGGCTCCCAAACAGCTCCCCATATATATTTTTGACATTATTAATTAATTAATAGCTTAAACGTAATTTTATAATATTTTGTTTCATTATTGACATTGTTAAGCACTTATGATGAGTAAAAATGCCGCATAACAATGCTATAGCAATACCGATGCGTGTGATGTCCGCATGTGCCTGTGCAGGTTGTTTGTCGAGCCTGCACGATAGGAAATGCTGACTTTGCACAGTCTGCACTCTGCCCTGGAGCTTGATGTAGCATTAAAATGAGTCCAAATCTTGCTCCGTTTTCTGTCACTCATTTATTTTCACCTATTCAGTTCTCACACTGACTCCCCTTCTTTCTGTCGTGCTTCTTGACCGCTGAGTGAGTGTCTGTGCATAAACACCTGCCGACGAACGCTATACAGCTTGGCCAATTGCCTGCCGTTTCCACAAAAAAAGTGGAGATAAACTTTTTTTTCAGTGTTTTCCCGCCACATTATTAATTGAAACTATGTGTGATTGGTCAGATGTGTGGAGCAGACGCTTGACATGAGGGCAGTGGACCGACCGAGGGAAAAAAAACTCTCCGCTCTAGCACTGGCAGAAGAGCAAAACGCGCAAGGAGAGGGAGAAAGCGGGGGAGAGACAGCGAGGCACCGCAGGACAAAAAAAAAACGATGTGGGGAAAAACTATCGGCTCTGGCACTTGCAGAGCACAAGCACAACGACAGTGAGGCGGAGAGACAGCGATATACTGTAGAAAAAAACCCGGCTCCCAAATAGGATCCTAAAACGGCTCCCATTGTGGAGCCGGTTCCAATCGTTCACTTCAAAGAGCCGGCTCTTAGAGCCGGATCGTTAGCGACCGACACATCACTACTTCGGACCAATGATGATGTCACGGTTGCCTAGAGACGTACACTAAGCCCCTTTTGCACTGCACCGCTGGACCCGGGTCGACCCGGGTCCATTTAATAATGGCGTATTAAGTTTTGTTGTGCTGCTTTTGACCAAAAAAGGTCTGAGCTAACTCCCGCTCTCCGGGTAAACTCAACCGACCCTCGCCACAGTTGTTCTTATCTTCCCAAACTTCAGCAGTTTTCTAGTTGTTCTGCTGAGATAGTGTCATCAACTTGTGACATCACGCATAATGATGTCACAAAGAGCTAGTCACAAAAAGCTGCACACTTGAATTCTGCAGTCATAAGCATTGCAGAAGAGAGAGAGAGAGCAAGAAGAAGAATTGTGTCCTAACAAGAGTTTGAAAAGGAAAGTTTTTCAATATTAAAAGGAATTCCTCACAAACAAATAAAGGAAAACATGGGACAGATTTTGGATTTATTCAGACAAAAAGGACCAAAAGTGAGTCAGCGCAATAAGGCTTCAACTTCTGATTCTGCGAATGAAGAAATACAGCAGATCTTGGCAAGAGAGACAGAGAAGCTAAATGGCATCTTGGAAGAAGTGAACATGATGTCCATTGAGAGACAGTCACTCATTAAAGTAAACGAGGAGCTGAAGAATAAAGTTATAGACACAGAAAAAGCGGCACTTGCAAAAGACAAGGAATTAATAAAGCTCTTTGATGTAAACAAAACTTTACAGGACGATAACACCGCATTGAAGCAGGAAAACACTGCACTGAGGCAAAAAAACACCATCTTGGAAGAGGAAAACACCATCTTCAAGCAGAATAATAAGGTCCTGGAAAAAGAAAAGACTGCCTTGGTGCAGAAATACACCACTCAAATCAGTACCCTGGAGCAGAGAATTTCCACATTAGACCAGGAAAACACTTCTCAGAGGGAGAGAATTTCGACATTAGACCGGGAAAACACCGTTCAGAGGGAGAGATTATCTCATACAATGCGGACAAATGCCTACCTGGAGCAAAGAATAAGGCATTTGGAACGGCAAAACTTTGGTTATGAGATCGATAACAGAGACCTGCATCACAAACTCAATTTAAGAAGAAGGCAACATGAGCAGGAAAAAAACTCCCTGATGCTAACGATCACTGCTCTGGAGGTGAAATGCACTGCCCTCGAGGATGAAAAGACTGCTTTGGAGGAAGAAAAGACCGCTCTGGAGGAAGAAAAGACCGCTCTGGAGGAAGAAAAGACTGCTCTGGAGGAAGAAAAGACCGCTCTGGAGGAAGAAAAGAACACTCTGGAAGAGAAAAACACCGCTCTGGAGCAAAAAAGTACCGCCCTGGAGCAGAGAATAAAGTACTTGCAGCAGAAAAACAAGACCTTGGAGCTGATAAATGCCACCCAGGAGCAAGTGAAGAGCTCTCTGGAGAAGGAGAACACCACCTTGGAGCAAGAAAACAATAACCTGCAGCTTGAAGTGGGACAGCTGAGGGACAGAATAGAACAGGTGGTGTCAGACCAGCCACAGAATCAGCCAACTGTATTCAGAAGAGTGATCAGAGGCATCGCCAATATATTTCTGAAAATGTACCTAACAGGCACTCTCAGGTACTGGATCGAAAGATGGTACTTCTAAATAAAGAAGTCATGAGGGCTCCAAGCTTCATGCTTGATTATCGGTGGTCTCCATGCTGACTTCCAGGGCTTCGTAGCAAGTCCCGTTGGTCTCCTGGCGAACCTCCAGGGCTTTGCATTGAGTCCTGTCGGTCACCCGGCCTGCATCCAGGGCTTCGTAGCGAGTCCCGTTGGTCTCCGTGCTGGCCTTCATGGCTTTGTAGTGAGTCCTGTTGGTCTCCGGGCTGACCTTCAGGCCTTTGTAGCGAGTCTTGTTTGTATCCGGGCTGACTTCCAGGACTTCATAGCAAGTCCCGTTGGTCTCCTGGCAGACCTCCAGGGCTTCGTATTGAGTCCTGTCGGTCTCCCGGGCTGCCTCCAGGACTTTGTAGCAAGTCCCGTTGGTCTTCGGGCTGGCCTCGATGGCTTTGTAGCGAGTCCTTTTGGTCTCCGGGCCTACCTTCAGGCCTTTGTAGCGAGTCTTGTTTGTATGCGGGCTGACTTCCAGGACTTCATAGCAAGTCCCGTTGGTCTCCGGGCTGACCTCCAGGGCTTTGTAACGAGTCGTGTCAGTCTCCCGGCCTGCCCCAGGACTTCGTAGCAAGTCCCGTTGGTCTCCGGGGTGGCCTCCATGGCTTTGTAGCGAGTCCCGTTGGTCTCCGTGCTGGCCTCCATGGCTTTGTAGCGAGTCCCGTTGGTCTCCGAGCTGACCTCCAGGGCTTTGTAACGAGTCGTGTCAGTCTCCCGGCCTGCCCCAGGACTTCGTAGCAAGTCCCGTTGGTCTCCTGGCAGACCTCCAGGGCTTTGTATTGAGTCCTGTCGGTCTCCCGGGCTGACCTCCAGGGCTTTGTAGCAAGTCCCGTTGGTCTCCGGGCTGACCTCCAGGGCTTTGTAGCAAGTCGTGTCAGTCTCCCAGCCAGCCCCAGGGCTTTGTAGCGAGTACCGTTGGTCTCCGGGCCTACCTTCAGGCCTTCGTATTGAGTCCTGTCGGTCTCCCGGGCTGCCTCCAGGTCTTCATAGCGAGTCCTGTTGGTCTCCGGGCCGACCTCCAGGCCTTTGTTGCGGGTCCTATTACCCTCCTGGTTCCTGCTCTGCCGCGGGCAGGTACTTGCTCCGCTGCCCTTGTCACAGGTCCCATCGACCTCCTGGCGAGGCTCAGGAGGTTGGCTGGAAGGTCAACAGGACCTGCCACAAGACTTAGGAGGTCAGCCAGGATTGGACACATCCCCAGCATCCCCAAGGTTTCCGTTCTGCCGCCAGCGTCCACCAAGGTTTCTACTCTGCTGCCGACATCCTCCTAGGTTTCTGCTCTGTCTCCAGCATCCACCAAGCCTGCTGTTCCGCTGCCGTCCTCCTCAGATTCTTTTGGTGTTCCTTAGTTGTTTCCATTTCATTTACCTTGTTTTCCACATTCTTCATTGGTGTTTCTAATTACGTTTATTTCTTGTTTCTAGTTATTTTCCTTTGTTCTAATTAGGTTCCTTTAGTCTACTTACTCCTTTGTGTTTGTATTTTGGTTATTTCTCTTTGTGTAATCTTCCCCCCTTTCCTTTGCCACTTTCTCTACCACTGAAAAATATGTATGTTGAAAATTTGATCACTTTGAAATAACGGAGCAGTGGCTCTGTGAAGCTTTCAACTGTTAGCTGGCGCTATTAAAAGTTAACTTCCAGCCACCGTGTGGTTCATGTTCAAGGCGTATGAAGGAGTTAACCCCGAAGTAGACTTCACTTTGGCCCTGGAGGAAGAACTCCCCTGTGTCCTCCGACCACGGTCAGAAGACTGAGCAGGAAAGGTTAACACATATACAAATTACCTCCCATGACTAGATACTTCATATAACCACCTCTTCCTGCTGTTACAGTTGAAATATTTTGGGGTATGTCTCTGCAGGGTCTGCACATCTAAAGACAAGCTTTTTTCCATTCTTTAAAAATATTTCAAGGTTAGTCAGACTAGGTGGAGTGTTCTTGTGAACATTAAGTTTTCTAGCCTTGTAACAGATTTTAAATTGGATTTGGGTTTGCAGTTTGACTGGACCAGAGATGCTCGACTCTATAGTTCTCAATGATGTTCTGCATGTTTTAGGGGTGATACTGCTCCAACACAGCTGTTTCAAAAGACTGAATTAGCCCCTCAGTGTGTCACCACGTTCTGCAGGAGCTCTTGCAAGTCACCCTTTCATTAGAACCAGGTGTGTTAAACCAGGGGAGCAACTAAAAGGTAGAGCAAACTGCCCCTTCAGGACTCACTTTGGACTGTGCAGATCTGACTTTATGTTTAAAGTCAATGTCCTATTCAAAAGTGA
Organism: Xiphophorus maculatus; assembly: GCF_002775205.1. Lineage (NCBI taxonomy): Eukaryota > Metazoa > Chordata > Actinopteri > Cyprinodontiformes > Poeciliidae > Xiphophorus > Xiphophorus maculatus. Next base: position 17,375,439 of record NC_036454.1, read on the forward strand.
ATCCTCATCTTGTTCATATTTAAGAGTTACCTTCAGGATCACCCTGTATTTAGCTCCATCCGTTTGTCTTTCCTTTTGGAAAAACAAACCCACAGTACAGTGCTGCCACCACTATGTTTCATCACACAGTGTTCAGGATTATGTGCAGTGTTAGCTTTTGTCTGCACCTGCTCAATATTTCAAGGTATAATTGTCATTACAATTTGAATGTGTGCAAAATACTGCTTGAATTCAGTATATAGTAGAATAATATCTCGGATGTCATATATTCAAAATCCAAACAGGAGAGCCACATATTTTGAAAAATATTGACCTTTTAGAAACATTCACTTCCCAGTTATGCACTACTTTGCAATAGACTATTAAATAAAATCTTAATAGAGTACAGGGAAGTTTGTGGTTATAACTTGGCAAACTGTGGAAAAGATGAAGGTATGTCGATACTTTGAAAAGGCCGTGTGCATATCCTGCTTGTTCTGTATCATGTGTGATGAAACAGAGTTGGTGTGTTCGCATTACTCACACTGCTTTTTTCTTCAACTGCCCTTACAGCTGCAACATATGTGCAGCAGCTTGACTTTTTTTATCCACCTCCTGCCCTCAGACTGACAGCAAATCTTGTAGTTATCAGTTCTGTCAGCAGACTCCATGCCTACAATGTGCATGAAATAGCTCAATAGTGCCACCTACCTGTAAAAAGAGGGTGTGATTTCTGATCTCATTTACTATCTATTTGAACTGTAGATATTTTCTATTGTATGTGGTTTGTCATTATATACTCTTAGTATTATATTAATGTATTTGTGTTACATATTCTAAGACGGTGTGGTAGGAGTGACAACAGTAGCAACAAACCCAAACAACAATTTTCTTTGCCTGTCTGTGTATCAGCCTGCATAAATATGCAGAAGGATATCTAATCAAATAAATCCATTCATTAAGGAAGCTACTGGTATTTCTGCTTTTGCATTAATTACATAGTCATTACCATATCAATTAGAGAAATCAGAGATCATGTAATTAAGGTTTAACCAAAAGCACCTGCTGCCTCAGAGTCGTGATGTGTTTGTGTGTGTTTGCTTCACTCCTAATCTAATTTCTGGCCTTTGACAGCACTCCCCCTCATCAATCCTGAGCTGTCGGAATTCAGCTTCTTTTTTTGTTTTGTTTTTGTTTATAGGTGTGGGTGGTGGCGGTGGCGGGTGGGTGACTATGTTTGGAGGGGGTGTCGCGTGAAATGTTGTCATGGCAATCAAATTGATTGGCAGGGACGCCTGATTAGAAAGGAAGAATAGGAGGCAGGTGGGAGGAGGCGGGGTGTACATCTAAAGGAACAGATTGGGACCAAGTGAGGTCTAGCTGGGTGTCACCAAGCGAGTCGCTGTCTTTCTGAATTTGGTTACACCTTGTAAAAGATAACCAGTAATTACATTAGCGTTTCACTGAGGATATTCATGTTTCCTGATGTTTCTGGGTCAGAATAATACCAACAGATGCTCTCTTATTCATATTTAAAGCACCTGAGCTAAACTGTTTTCAAAATATTTTTTTTATATTTGTAACAATTAATGTGTAAAATTTTCTGTTTGTTGTGACTTACAGTTATGAACAGGAAAATGGGCTTGATGTTAAAGTAGACTTATCTTGTTACAGAAGTGATTCTCAGGGGAATATGATGTGGGAATAAAACGATATATACAGTATGTAGACTGGTTTTAGTAACAGGTCAGGAAGGAGAATTTAAAAGTACATTAATGGTGCCAGGGGGGTCTGAGGATCAATTGGTGAGATGAAAACCAGCCTCTGATCTTTCTTCTTTTGATTTCCTCTTTCATTTCGTTTTATTTTCCTAATTTTCCAACTTTGCTTCCCTCATTCTTGATGATTATTAGTTTTCTTTTTTTTCTGCACTATTCCTTTGTTCATTTTATGAAGCTCATCTGAGTTTGCGCACTAATCCTTGTGGATCAGATTGTATTTTTTTTTATTAGTTTTTAAATAGTTCCTTATAAATGAGCAATCTTCTGTCGACATTAACTATTTCAAGAGAATACCATATTTTTTTGTCTGGGTGGATAATTTCACACCTGCAGGTAATTACTGTTTTAAACTGATGTAGCACAAACACAAAACTTAAAACTGCATAAAATTGTTATGACGATCACTTTAAACATCAAGTTCAGCATTATTATTATATGGTACTTTAATCAAAATGCAATTTTATCTGCATACTTTAGATTACTTTAAAATAATTAAGTGATTTTACTTTATAGTTTAAAATTAAACCTGGATGCAGATATATGATGTTAGATTCTGTTTAAATATTTAAATTTAAATATCAAACTTTCTGTATATTAAATATCTGCAGGTGATTAAAAAAACCTGTCATAGAATCAATAGTGGCACAAATTGTTGATTCATACTATTGCATTTCGTAAATCATCCAGCATTAAGTGCCTGGCTTCTGCTTCTTTTTTCTTTTTGATGTTTTATTATTGCATACCTCCTAGGCTTTGCTCTTATATTGCATACAATAATAATGTTAGATATTGGGCTGGACTTTTACTTAGTCCAGGATTTTCCATTTCCTAATTAATAGCATACCTTTGATTTACTGGTGTTTTTTGGGGCTTTGTCATGTTGAAGGATTGAGTTCAGCTTCAGATTTATTTCTTTACAAATGGTCTCTCATTTTCCTAAAGCACCTTCATACAAAATTTGTGACCTGCTCCCTTTTGTACCAACTGTAGCATGGTTTATTCCATGATGACATTTATGGTTCATGTTGACTTTGTAACATAACCACTATGTTTGTTTGTTCCTAAATAAATACATTAAAAAGTAAATATATCAACCTGTCGTGTAGAACAGTTGCTGTGATTTCATTGTTAAAAAGTATTCAATTTTCCACTGTTTATAACTGATTACGGGTAAATCCTGATATGTTCAGGTGTGTGTGAAACGAAGGAGTAATTAAAAAAGGGGCGTGTGCGTCGGGGCAGGAGGCGCAAGCGGGGAGGAAGACGCTGACCGTGGGATCTGTGCAGCGGGAGTTTTGACTTATCTGATCGTTTAAAACTAGTAAAAATCAAAGGAAAGACATCAAAAAACAGCTATCAAAGATCGCCCCGTGCCACAGATGGTTTTTTAGGAACTGGATCGGAGTTTGCACCCAGGAAACCGCTCCCGGTGCAAGTGGACGCCACCAGTGCGAGAGGACGCCACCGAGGGGAAAGAGAAACGCTCCCGGTGAGATCTGGACTGTACTTTTCTTTTTGGGGATTTTTGGTGGTACCACTCTTTTTTCGTATCTTTTTGGGGAGGGGTTTGGACGCTAGGATTTTTCATTTTGGATCGGGACTTTGGGGAAATACTTCCCGGACTTTGTTTATTTTTCGAGGATATGGAACTGCTTTATGGACAATAATCTCTTTGAAAAAAGGATTGGAAAAAATTGGACATTTACTTAATTAGGTCTTGTGCTGATTTAAACCGAGTAACCATAATTATTTTTTTTTTGAGGGAATGGGGTTATCGACCTATCTATTAAGATAACTATTATTATTTTGTAGTATTGTATTCTAGTTGAATAAATCATTGTTGCTAAGGATCAACTTATTTCTTATTGAGTGATTTGGGTATTTATGTATTTATTTTTCCAAATTAATGGTGTAGCCTACCTTACCTGATTTCTGGGACAGATCCCCCTTGTGTGTGTTTGTAAGTTCTGCTTTAAGCCGAATGTAACAAAATGGTGGCCAGTATGGGGACAGGATAATATAATTTCAGGTTTTGTGCTACATTAGATAACACAGTTAAAGAGAATCCTATAGTAGATTTGAATGTATTTGTTTTGAGTGTTTTTTCTTTGCAAGATGGATGACATAACTTCTCAATCACAACATACTGAGGAAAGAGACGCTGATGAGAATGAGGAAGAATGTGGAGCAGGTCTTGTAGATCAGGAAGAGACATTTAGCAACAGAGAGGGAGACGCCTGGGTTACAAGGAGGAATCCTGTAGGTGAATTAACTTCTCTGATTAGCTCCCTTTATGTATCAGATAATGAAGTTGAAGAAAGAGAGGATGACGAGGAAAACTATCTCACTATGTCAGACATTAATGGTATTAGGAATGATTTAACCAACATGGGGGGTAGGATTACCTCATTGGAAGAAGATTTCCGGGCATCTGTAGACAGTGCTTTGAATAGGGAGCAAAACATCAGGACATATATAGATAGAAATATTGAGGCCCTGCAGCAATGCATGGACACTGCCTTTAAAGACTTTGAAGCTAAGGTTGTAGATTGTTTGCTGCGACGGGATGGGAAGTGGAAGGCTGAAATAGAGAGGCTGAAGCGCGCTAGACTCTCTACAGAAATTCATTCCCTTGATAGTGTCAGACCAAGTCTCCCCGTGCCTTCTGGTCATCTCTCTTCTACCATGAGGCATGTTTTCCCTGAAACATCATCTCCACCTTTAGCCCTACCTGTACAAGGAGTACCACAAGGCAGTCTTGGACTTTCACACCCCCAAAGATTGGACCAAACTACTGCCTACATCCCTCCAGGAATGGTTCCAGTCAGGCCATCAACAGACAGTGGGATAGTAGACCTCCCGGCATCAACCTCTCACCTGGCAGTTCCTTCATCAAGTAGAACATCTGTGGTTTACTCCAAGCCCCCTGTGCACATGGAGTTCCCAACATTTGAGGGTGCAGGAGAAGTTTCTGATGTCTTAAATTTTATTGATCAGTGTGAGACATTTCTAACAGTAAGGCCTCTGGCTGATCCTGAATTATTGGGAGCTTTAACAGCTGTCTTAAAAGGGTCTGCTCGGTGTTGGTGAAGTGTGGCTAAAAATAAGATACACAACTGGCTTGAATTTAAAAATGCTTTTTGTGCTGCCTTTCTACCACCAGACTATCTTTCAGAAGTGGAAGAGAAGTTAAGAGATATGGTCCAGTTGCCAGAGCAATGTCTAAGAGATTTTGCCTTTGAGTATCAAGCACTATGTCTAAGATGGAAGCCAGACATCAGTGAGACCGAGCTGGTGAGGAGGATTTTAAACAACTGCAATCCCAAGCTAGCTGGCTGTCTTCGTGGCACAGTCACCTCTATGGATCAATTAATAAAGGTGGGATCTCAGGTTGAAAAAGACTGTGCTGGTGTTAAAATTTACTGGGGGAAAGTGGATCAGCACAAAGCCAAAGGAAAATACCCAGCAAGATCTAAGGGAAATCCCAGAAAGCCAGCCGATTCTGTATCTGTTGTTCAGCGAGGCCCGGGTTCCTCCCTCCTTCATGTTCCCATAGAAGTGCGCGACAGGATGTACAATGCTGTGCTGGATACAGCATGCACCTATTCCCTGATGAGAAATAGTCAGTGGAAAATAATTGCTAGAGAAGGGGAGGTTTTGAAGCCAGCTGACAACCAGAAGTTTGCACTTGCCAATGGCAAAACCTACAGCGCTTTAGGGAAAGCCACAATCATTTATGGTTGGCATGGGATGATGTGGTCGTTGGAGACTTTTGTGGTGGAGGATAATAACCTCACCTTTCCCATTATCCTAGGTCTCGACTTCTTGTCCAAAACCTCTGCCATCATCAACCTGGGTGACCACACCTATGGGGTAAAAGGGCCAAAAGGTTATACCTTTTATCCTTTTTCATTTTCAGCTGCTGCCAGAACACCTGTGCATGATGGTCATTCTCCCCTAAATCTGATTTTGGCTCTGCCAATGGAAAAGGACAAAGTACCAAACACAGAGTCATATCCCATGAAGATAAAACATCCTCCAGAAGTCCAGAAGGTTTTGGAGGCCTGGCCATCTGTATGCTCGGATGCTTTGGGCAGAACGTCTGTGGAAGAACACAGAATAATGACCACAGATGAAATACCCATCCGCTGCAGAGCTTACCGGGTGTCTCCTTTCAAGCGGCAAGTAATAAAAGACCAGATTGATGCTATGCTAAAGGATGATATTATAGAGCCATCACAGTCTTCATGGGGATCCCCCGTTGTCCTTGTTCCTAAGCCAGACAAATCTTTTCGTTTTTGTGTGGACTACCGAGCTTTGAACACCAAAACGCTTCAGGATGCTTATCCCATGCCCATCATCCATGAGCTGTTGGAGTCAATGACTGGAGCAAACATTTTCAGCACCCTGGATTTGAAATCTGGATATTGGCAGATGGCAGTGGCAGAAGAAAGCAAGGAGAAAACTGCTGTTATTACCCCGTTTGGACTTTATCAATTTAAGCGCATGCCATTTGGATTAAAAAATGCAGGAGCGTCCTTTCAACGTTTAATGGAGAAAGTTTTAGGAGAGCTACGGGGAAAGATCTGCTGTGTGTACATTGATGATGTGATTGTTTTCTCAGCCTCAGCCGAGCAACACCTGAAAGACCTGGATACAGTATTTGCAAAGCTCCATAATGCCAATCTGTCCCTCAATCTTAAGAAATGCAACTTTTTCCAGCGAGAACTCAAGTTCCTGGGACACATTGTCTCAGCGGAAGGCGTTCAAGTGGATCCGGAAAAAACCCACGCCATTATGGTTTATCCTACGCCAACTAACCAGAAAACACTTCAGAGATTCCTCGGGATGGTTGGTTGGTACCACAAGTTCATCTCACATTTGGCAGAAATAGCTTCACCTCTTTATCAACTGCTCAAAAAAGATGTTTGGTGGGAGTGGACAGTGGACTGCCAACGTGCCTTCATGACCCTGAAGAAAGCTTTGGTGGAATCACCCATACTGGGGCAGCCAGATTTCGAGTTACCTTTCGAAATACATACGGATGCCAGTGACATTGGTCTGGGGGCCGTCCTTGTCCAACCAACTCCGGATGGAGAAAAGGTTATTGCTTTTGCTTCAAGATCATTGAAGGGAGCAGAGCTGAACTACTCCACCTCTGAAAAGGAATGCTTAGCAGTGGTTTGGGCAGTGGAAAAGTGGAGACACTTTGTAGAGGGTACAAAGTTTACCATTTACACTGACCATGCTGCACTAACCTGGGCATTTAATTGCCCCAGAACCAGTTCTAGGTTAACACGCTGGGTGCTGAGATTGCAAGAGTTCAATTTTGAAGTACGATATAGAAAAGGAATGCACAATGTAGTGCCTGATGCGCTGTCCCGAGCAATGGGTTCTAATCCTGCTGGAACAGCCCAGGTAGCCCTGAATTCTGCTAAAACCTTGTTAGGTTTGCCCCTATCATTTACGGAAATCAAGGAAGCTCAGGAAAAGGACTCAGACCTAATGGAGATGGTTCAGGATCCGAGATACCAGAGACCTGACAAGATCTCTTTCTATAAAGTTCATGATCTCTGGTACAGGAAGACCACACTGAAAGATGGAATCAAATATCAGCTGGTGATTCCCAAGTCTTTAGTTCCTCAATTTCTACAGTACTTCCATGATCGTCCACTGAGTGGACATTTGGGCAGGCTAAAGACACTCCTCCGGCTGTTAGAAGTAGCATGGTGGCCGTCAGTCCGTAAGGATGTGTGGCAACATGTAAAGAACTGTGCAGTTTGCCAGAAGTATAAACCAGATAATCAAGCTCCAGCTGGCTTTCTGCAGCCGACACCGCTGACTGAACCCTGGGCAAAACTTGGGGTGGACTTGATGGGACCTTTTCCACGCAGTAAAAAAGGAAATGTCTTCCTTTTTGTGGTGATCGACTACTTCACAAAGTGGGTGGAAATGTTTCCTGTAAGAGACAGCAAGACAAAGAAGCTCATCACTATCCTCCAGGAGGAGATATTTACCCGTTTTGGAGTTCCACAAAGTCTTGTGTCAGATCGTGGGCCCCAGTTTACCAGTCAAGAGATGGCCAGTTTTTGCTCTATGTGGGGGGTAAAGCACCATTTTACCACTAGCTATCATCCCCAATCTAACTTGACAGAACGAGCTAACAGAACTATCAAAACAATGATAGCCTCATTTGTTGGACAGCATCACAATCAGTGGGACCAACATATAAGGGAGTTCCGGTTTGCCATAAATAGTGCTCAACATGAAACCACAGGGAGAGCCCCTGCAGAGCTTATGCTGGGACGTCAACTTCAAGGGCCATTGGAGAGGATGATAGCCAAACCACCATCACCTCAGCAACCCACTTACAAATTGTTGGCGCAACATAAGGAGATGAAAGAAGAAGTCAAACGGAAAGTTGGGATAAGTCAAGCCCGACAAGCCAGATACTACAATGCCCGGAGGAGAGGTGCACAATTCCGGCCGGGAGATTTGGTCTGGGTAAGGTCTCACCCACTTTCCAAAGCAATAGACAATTTTTCCTCAAAGCTAGCGCCAAAGTGGTCAGGACCAGCTACAGTGAGGAAACAGTTAGGCCCAGTAAATTATCAGCTTCAGTGGAAAGGCCAGGACAAAGGAACAGACACGGTTAATGTGGTTAACTTAAAGCCTTATTTTGGAGTTCAGCCTCCCTTGCCTCCGGCTGGGGGGGGGGGGATTGTAACATAACCACTATGTTTGTTTGTTCCTAAATAAATACATTAAAAAGTAAATATATCAACCTGTCGTGTAGAACAGTTGCTGTGATTTCATTGTTAAAAAGTATTCAATTTTCCACTGTTTATAACTGATTACGGGTAAATCCTGATATGTTCAGGTGTGTGTGAAACGAAGGAGTAATTAAAAAAGGGGCGTGTGCGTCGGGGCAGGAGGCGCAAGCGGGGAGGAAGACGCTGACCGTGGGATCTGTGCAGCGGGAGTTTTGACTTATCTGATCGTTTAAAACTAGTAAAAATCAAAGGAAAGACATCAAAAAACAGCTATCAAAGATCGCCCCGTGCCACAGATGGTTTTTTAGGAACTGGATCGGAGTTTGCACCCAGGAAACCGCTCCCGGTGCAAGTGGACGCCACCAGTGCGAGAGGACGCCACCGAGGGGAAAGAGAAACGCTCCCGGTGAGATCTGGACTGTACTTTTCTTTTTGGGGATTTTTGGTGGTACCACTCTTTTTTCGTATCTTTTTGGGGAGGGGTTTGGACGCTAGGATTTTTCATTTTGGATCGGGACTTTGGGGAAATACTTCCCGGACTTTGTTTATTTTTCGAGGATATGGAACTGCTTTATGGACAATAATCTCTTTGAAAAAAGGATTGGAAAAAATTGGACATTTACTTAATTAGGTCTTGTGCTGATTTAAACCGAGTAACCATAATTATTTTTTTTTTGAGGGAATGGGGTTATCGACCTATCTATTAAGATAACTATTATTATTTTGTAGTATTGTATTCTAGTTGAATAAATCATTGTTGCTAAGGATCAACTTATTTCTTATTGAGTGATTTGGGTATTTATGTATTTATTTTTCCAAATTAATGGTGTAGCCTACCTTACCTGATTTCTGGGACAGATCCCCCTTGTGTGTGTTTGTAAGTTCTGCTTTAAGCCGAATGTAACAACTTCTTTTAGGATCTTCTTTCTGATTTCAGGAGGAGGTTGCTCTGGCTTGGGTTGCTGGGAGATGTTTTAAATGTCCTCAACTTGTAGACTGTTTCCCATACAGGCAATGGTTGATTTCAGAATGAGATTTTCATCACTCCCTCGGGGTTATCAACTACAGCCATTGTAGTGTTTTAGTTTAGCTTCACTTTGACACCACTAGATGGCAGAAGAGCATTATGGCTCCCAGCTTTCTGTTTAGTTGCACACATACCTGTTTTCTTCTTTCCTTATGGAAAGAAGAAACTACTGAAAAATCCACACCCATATTTAAAATTTGTGCAGTCTCATCTTTAATCTACGGTAGTTTCCTCATTATTATCTCTATTTTTGTTGAGATGTCTACTAGTTGCTTGGAGGATTTTCCCTGAGTTATTTAAAGAGAAGATTTGATCCTATGCTGTTTTTGCACCTGAATTGAAGGTGAGGCAGGTGTAATAAAAAGATAGTGACCATCTTGATGAGTGGTTGCCATCATTATGCACATTTAACTCACAAAGGACAATGGTTTCTGTCATCTGATCCCAGTCTGGGGCAGTCGACTCAGGAAATAAGACAGATGCTGACTCATGATGAAAACAAAATCACAAAGTTATCTACTGTGGATAGATATTATTTGGTGGATTCATTTAACCAAATTTTTTCCTGTAGATTGATTATTGAAAGATGCATTATTGCGTCACCAATAAAGTACTTTATTGGTTTATCACCAATATGACATATGAAATATTACAGGCAGGCAGCATGTCTTTTCTTTTTTTTTTTAAAAAATGAGCAAAACGAGCAGCGACCCTTTAATACAAGTACTGCTCACTAAACTATTGATTTTCTGTCAGCTTTAGCACTGTTTCCATTGGTGAGTTAGTAATGCTGCTGCATCACTAAATCTGAAAGCACATTTACATTGAATTCTGATCTACATACCTCCTTCAAACACTCAGCCAAGTCAGATGAGTCCCTTCAGATGAGGTGGCAGGATGCCTGCGCTACAGCACAGTGTGGACATGATGCCTGCCCTTGGTTTGTTGCCTGCCATATGGCTTTCCTAATCAGTGCTGTCTCTGCTGGTGCAGCTCCAGTAGGGAGGGGTAGAGGATGTGTGTGTGTGTGTGTGTGTGTGTGTGTGTGTGTGTGTGTGTGTGTGTGTGTGTGTGTGTGTGTGTATGTGCGTATCAGTGTGTGTAGGCGTGTGTGTGTGCTGGTGTGACAGGGAGTGAAATCGGAATTAGGTAGCACTATCTCTGCCTTATTCTGCTCAGGCTAAATGTCAGGGAAGCAAAATTACATCTATCCAGGGTAAACAAAGTAGGTGGAGCCTAAATATTAACAGAGCTGGATGTAGAAAAATGTTGATTGGATGTGAGTTTATTTCGGTCTTATCTGGAAATATATTTCACCTTTGTTTCTAATTCTTCCTTGAAAATGTGGAGCTTGAAATTTAACATTCTGCCCATAGTGTGAACATAAATGAAGATTTTAGTTTATTTCATACGATTCTTATAGGCCTGTCACACTATTTGTCAGGACCTTGTTTTGGGTTTTGTTATTATTTGTGTTCCTTACTTCTATTAGTTCTGCCTGTTTCCCATTTTTACATCAGGTTCTCCTTAGTGACTCTAGTTATTTATTGTGTCTAGTCCTTTTTTAGTTAGTCTAATTTTTATTATGTTTTTTGTGTCTAGTTATTTTGTTACTCATTTCCTAGTCCCCAGTGTGCTCTTCTCTCCCTCGCCTCCTGTGTCACTTCCTTTTTTTCCCCCTTTTTCTCTCCCTACACCTGCAACCCGTTAGCCCATCAGCCCACGGTTTTTGCTCAGCATTCAACCTCCCAGTACTTAAGCACATCATTCTCACTTCCTCTTACCTGTTCGTCCTGTCTAATCCTGTTAAATCCCGTACCCTTTTGTTGTCCTTTGTTCCTGTGATTTTTTGTTTATTTGTTCTGGTCTGGTTCCCTGTGTCCTCCATGGTTTTTTTTTAAGTTTTTTTGTATTTTGTTTCTCCATTAAATCTTTCAACATGATCCATGCTCCCAGCTGTCTGCATTTTGATCCATCCTCAAACTCACACTTCATTACACTATTGCATATCTGCCTTTTGCTTTAATGGCTCTGGAAGACATGACAGTCCTTCATCACATTTAAAACTTTCTCACACTTCAGAGTGTCTATAACCTGGTCAGATTTGGTGGTTGAAACCTCAAGTGAAACTTAAGCCATAACTTCTTCACTAACTATTATTTGACGACTGAGAGGCTCTCAGACAGCTTTGGGATTTATGCATATTATCACATCACAGAAAATTGACGTACCCTGTCATGAGTTGAAGCCATGAACATCCCCATCTATTTCAGAAAACACGCAGCTTTCCCTATGGGGAAATATCAGTAGCTTTACATGCACTTTTAAAAGACTTGACAGTTCTGCATGTTCCCCAAAACCACCTTATTTTCTCAGGTTTAGGTCCATCTAGCTTGTATATTTCACAATCAGCATATTTGGCAATATATTAAACTGTGATGTAGGCTTTCATGTTAATTTATTTTACAATATTTTGACTGTAAAGGATTAAAAGCAGATTCCAAAAGTTAAATCTCTAAATGAATAAGTAATGTTTGCCATGGCTGGACTGTTGTTGTGAGTTGATATTTCTTTATTTGCAATTGGATATACATTGCTGTCTGAATATTGGGTTTCCTATTTTCCATAGTGGTATTGCTCTGCGCTCTCTGTTTTGTGCTGCAGTCAAGTGTTAATCTCTGCTTTCTGCGTATACTTCTTCTCAATATTGTCATCCACAGGGGGCAAGATGATCCATGGTGTAATAATTTCCATAGATCGCTCAGGGCTCAGACAAACTTGTTGTTTTTGCTTTATAAATGTGGTCAGTTTAGTTATTTAGGCTCTCACTAACTCTTGGGTCTTTTTTATCTGTGTTTCCATCATCTATTTTTGATTAAACACACTTGAATTTATGAATTTTAGGGGAAAGTCATAATCAAGTTTTTCTTAACTTTCTAACACTTTAATAACGTTGCCAATGCAGTACTAATCTTTAACCAGCAGAGGGTGCAACTTCGCTTTTGTTTCACTGCTGACATTTTTATTTATTTATTTATTTTTTTACCTTTCCTCTGACTACGGGCCATAATCAGTTTCTGATGGATAAAAGAATGTGTAATCCTTTGATTCACTTTAAATCACAAAATTACATCTGGAGTTCATTCATACTGTAGGTGCACAAATGCATTAGGGGCTTTTATACATCCCCTCAGCTTATTTTGGGCTGATGGTGACTAATGCTGCTGATAAAATACATCTGCTAAAAGCCTAGGTTGATGGTGCAGAGGATGGCCCAGGCTTGCAGAATACTGTATCTCACTGTAGGCTGTGGACCTCTGCCAGCAAACACACAGGAGACTCTCTCTGTGTTACAAATGTAGGGGAGGATTCAGCATGAGCAGTAATGTAAAGCGGGAACACGGTTGGCTGGCTTGTTGCATTTTCTGCATCTGCAGAGGGTGTATTAATAAAACTGATGCAAAGCTGATCATCAGTGACCACATTGCTAACATCACATAAAAAATATGTATCTGATTAGTAGTGTAGAGGTCTAAAACACCATTCCTTAAGTGCTGGAGTTTACATGTCTGAACCTCTCTTTTTTTCACTGTTAATTTGCTTATTAATAAGCCAATTTAAAAACTGTACAGATAGTTCAAACATAGTGATCTTCAGTGTCATGAAAAGTTTTCTAAGGTCTTTCATCAGAGTTATGGTGTGTGAAAGAGATCCACCGTTCAATGTAAGATTTTTATTTAGATCTGAGCAATTTAGGAAACAAATGGAAAACCTAGCGGTATTTTTGTTCTTACTGCAGAAAGTATTATAACCTTTTGATTTTCTTCTTATAGAGTAATAGAACAATTTAACCAGTGAATATTAGCTGTTCAATTTCTCAGGCGTGTAGACAAATGTGTAGCCAGCCTGCAGCCAGAACTGTCACTCATTGGTTGCTAATTATCGTTTTAAAACAACTTTACTTTAATAACGGCTTTGTCTTCTCCAGACTGGACTACAGTAAAACTCTTCTAATCAGGATCTCCAGCATGGTTTGCAGAGACTTAATTCACTTAAAGCTCTGCAGCTAGGGCCAGGATGCGTGTGAAAATATTAACATATTGTGTAAATTCCTGATTCCTTTCACGGACTTCCTTTCTCTGCCAGATCTCCCTCCACACTCACCATGCATGGAGACACACACCTACCAATAAGAGCCCACTCCTCTGCTCCACTCAATCAAAACGCCTCTCCATGTCCAGAAAAAAGCTAAGCACCATGGGAGATGGGGCCTTCTGTGCTTTTCTCTCTTGTTTCTGGAATGCCACAATCCATAGTTTAAAAATGACACGTATCTGCAGAACCTTTGATTTTTGGATTAATTTCTTTCATATATGCTATAGTTCTGAGTTGCTTGTTTATATTCCCTATGGTTTCTTTTTTATGACTCAGATTTTTTTTTATGCTTTTAATTTTTTTAAATAAACACATTCAAATACTTGGTATTGTTGTTATGACCGGCTGTGCTCTTCTTAGTTTCCACACAATTACTGTTTTTTGTTACCTAAAATATTTCTCTACAGTTAATGTATTAGTTGTAGAAAATATTTGATTTATACTACTGCCAGTAAAAATCTGTATTAAAAAAAACAAGTGGGGTTGGGGCAGCATGTTTTTCTGTACTCCTGTTCTTTACTAAATTGACCGTGACTTGTGATAATCAAATGATGGAACATTTTGAATCTGTGTCTTTTGTTGTGTTACTGGCCCACACCAATTTGTATGCCACTCCCCTAAATACTGCAAAATACAATATATTCAGACAAATATTAGAAAATATTTATTAAATCCTTGAAAAGTCATGCAAAGGACAGAGGCACTTGACCAACTTATTCCAAGTCATCTGATTTAGAAATGAATTTAATTTATGGTTAGTATTCTTGTCAGATTTGCTCTTACTTTACTTGAATCAGTCTCACTTCTCTTAGTCTCAGGTTTGGATGGTCATATCTTTTATTCAAATATTATTAGCTTTATATTTGTACATTTTTCACATGCTACTCATTGCCTTCCCAGTTTATGTTTGTCTACTTTGGTGTCTTTGAAGACCAGTACAGACCCATTTATTAAGTTAGAATATTATTGGAAAGTTTATTTCAGTAACCTTGTTTACTAAGTGAAACACATTATATAGATTAACTACACACAGACTGATGTTTTCAAGCTTTTATTTTTTAACTATAATTTTCTGACATAATAAAAAACAAAACATTTAGAGTTAGAATATTATATCAAACCAACAAAAACAATTTAATACAGAAATGTTGTCTTAATGAACAATATTGTTAATGTCTGCTAAATGGTTATTTACAAAAACACTTTTAATCTGACATATGAACCTCATTAAAACACAATCTGATTTGCAGCAAATGACTATATCTTAGTTTAATCTTAGCTTAACTATCCCTGTGTTGCTTTGGTGCTCCCTGACACACTCTTCTTTTTTTGATGATCATGTCTTTAAAAGACTATAGTTTCACATCAGACGTCCTTTTTAGTTATACTTTACGTACAGAAATAATGTTTTGACAGTCACTGACAGCATTTTTTGACTTCTTGTATAGTTTTTGCCTCACACTTTTCTCCTCCATACCACTGCCTCGTCAGTTAAACTTTTTGAGTTTTCACTGAATGTGGCAGATTATCCACAGTGAGCTTCCATGTTTTGAATGGGCTGTCTGCCTTGTCTCTTTTCACTGAAGTAGGTTTCTGCGATTGTTTGTTGTGGCTCTGTCAGGTCCCAAACACTGTTTCTGGAGGAGCAGTAGAGCAGTTAATGTGCAGGCGGGTGCTGGCTATCACACTGAAGGGAGCTCAGGCAGTAGCTGTGCGTCTCTTTGTTCCCTTCAGCTCTCTACAACCTGTCTTTTCTAGTGCCAGGCAGGACCACCCGACAGGCTGTTCGTATAGGTTAGATAAACTTACGAAGACACCACCTGAAGAGGTGGTCTTAAACAAATCTCCACAATTTTTGAAATATGGCATTTCTGCTAAGTTATGGCCCTACAAATTTACCTTTAGTGCTTATATTTGACAAGCATTATAGGTCGCAAGCATTAAGTTTCACAAAACTTAATTACTTTTGTTGACTGTTAGCCTGTCACCAATAACACAAAGCTTGCTGAATCTTTTAAAGGGTAGAATATTCTGTAAAGTACTTTTTTGAACTTTATATATTATGTTCCCTCATTATTAACATAAATCTTCCATGGCAGTCATTCAGGTTTTTGTAAACTTTTGCTCATAGGAAGTGCGGCCTTTTTATCCTGCTTCCACCTGACAAGCACCCCTGGCCCACTCAACTTCTCCAGGCTAGTGGCAGCAGCAATAGCAAACACCTTGTGGAGCTGCAAGTCTGAGTTCATCATATAAACTACCTCCCAGTTCAGTGTTCCTAAGAACAGTTGTAAATGGTATCAAGGAAGAGCATTGTTGTGATGATGCCCTGAATGTGGAGTGTCAGAAAAAGCTTCTTAAAGAGACAAAGGCCCAATTTCAAGACACCAAATTACAAAGTTAGATTTTTTATAAGTTATTTTTGATATATTTCCCATACAGCATTTTTATAAGAACAGAATCCAACATAGTTACTTGATTGTGGTATGAAATATTACTATCTACCTGGAAAATATACCATACCCTCCTTCAAGGTTGTTGAGTGAAAGAAAACTGTGTTTATGTGAGATCACAAAAATATTTCTCTCTCTTCAAGATACTTAATCCACCTTGCCTGCTGGTGGTGGTCAGAAGGCCTGATGCACCAGTACATGATAGCCTGTCTGTGTGAAAATCCACCGTTGAACGCTGTGCATTTTCTCAGCTAGAGCAAAGCTTAATAAAACTGATAAAATGGTATTAACTGTGCAGCAGGTTCCTGCTGGTGATTCATTCTGACATATTCCCCAGGGGTTCAATATTGTGATGGATCTGTTGTCACGGAGCCGTCAGCACCATCAGTATTTGTGTTTGTTTGTGTTATAGCTGGGCCACATGAGCAAGTGATTTGTGTGGTAGCACTGCAGATAGAAAGCAATATCACCACTCTTATTTATTAGCATGCTGCAGTGTAGAGAAGCACATCTGATCAGCAGTGATGGTAGCGCTGATGGGAAAAAACTTAGCTAGCAAGTGTTTAAAGAAAGAAATGTTTCATGGAACATTATGAACTTTTTCTAATTTTTTATGTCTTGCCAACACTTTAATTTAGGGTTGTTCTACTCAGCATTATTTGTTGCCAACACCGGTCCAAGTAATTTAGGTTTTGACATTTTCATATACCTAGTCTCAGTCCAGTACTACAGTAAAGTAAAAATATATATGTAAATGCAGGAAATTTAATGCAATATCCCACTACATTTCATTTGTATTATATGGTCTTTATAATTACTGGAATTGTGCAACACTTGAGCCCTTTATCAATGACACTATTGTCAATATTACTGTCTGTTGTTTTTCTTAACTGTAAGAGATGTTTTATCTCTGCAGGAGTTTCTTCAGGTCTGACATTCACATGCATTATTAGTTGGCTCTGCGAACATGAGTTGAAAGGCCAGCCTGCACTCCTGACCTCAAACCTGTTTAACACTTGTGGAATGAATGAGGGTGTGCCGTTCATGCCAGACAGACCAACAAATCCAAATTTGGTTAACTTGTGATAAATGCTGTTGGAAAAATGGGATGCTATTCACAGCAGTGTGTGACAAAGCTGCTAACCATCCAGCAGTAGTTGTGGTTTCTCCCACATACAACTGACACTCATGTTAGCTACATGAATAACTTGCTAAATTGTCAATATGTCAAATTCTTTTTAATTTAAACCACCTAATCAATGACTCCAAACAGTAGTAGAATATTCTGACATTAAACAAGAGCATTTAGGAAGTTTTCTAATGGATGCAACCCAAATACTAAACTTTGTTGTTCAACTCAAAAATGGGTAATAAACTGGCTGTCTATTGATGTACTGTTACAGCAGAGAAACAATCGACTTTGCAAAGATTTCTTTATATTTGTGTTCAACTGAAATGTCAGGTAGACTTTTAAAATGTGGTTCAGATAATTATTTCAATAAATATTAGAAGTCACTGCAAGACCAAAGGAAAAAAATTAGTTGGAGAAATCAGAATAAAGACCAATTTTCCTTTTTTTATTTTATTAATGGGCACTCAGTAATTGAAAGAAAAGCAAGCCAGGTATAAAAATGTGAAAGAGTCTAAGCGCAATCACATCAGCAGCTTTATGACTCTAAGTATGTGTCAGCACATGTGATGGCATGTGTGCAGACCCTAGGTGTGTTAGTGCTTCTAAAGTGTCTTTGTAAACTATATGTGTGATGTATAGTGAGCCAGGCGAGAGAGATGTTAAAGGATTGTTTTTGCCTGTGCCAGCAGTTTCAGAGAGAGGAGGATGGAGGGAGAAAATGGGGAAGAAAAGGGTGGGGAGGAAGGCAAAGAGAGGAGGAGAGGCAGAGCAATACCAGTAAACAGGTGCCAACACCATTAGCACTCTTTTTACTGTGCACTTGTTTTTTGGGGGGACTTCATTATTAGAAATAGTAAATGTATATGTTTTTAACAATAACTCTTCTTCAAGAAACACTGTTTGTGTTTAGCTAAGAAAATATGATTTAGGGAAATAAATGAAGCACCACTTTTAATCAGTATTCCTGCTTTCCAACAGATGTGAAATCCACAGTAATTGCTCCCTGCCTCACTCTGAAAGAAACATGCAGACTGCACCAACAGCCTTGCACGGGCACCGATCCTGTCTGCTGCAGCGCCTGAACATTAGCGAGTGAGGTAGAGAGGTGGGGGGGAGGGCAGAAAGATAGTAGGGAGTAGACAAGTAGCAGACCCCCCATCCAATACCTAATACATGTCTAAGAATTTCTTTTTTATTTCCTAAATTATCCTGGTGTGCTTGCGTGTGTGTGTATGTGCATGACTGGCGGGGGCGATGACGGGATCCCTGCACTGCCCAGCGAGCGATCCTACACAGATGGACACACAGCAGGTCTATGAGATACTGGGAAATTAAATACAGGAAAAGGAAACAAAATCAATGCAGCATGAGAAGGGAGAGCTGACTTTGATTTAAAGCTGCTCCTGCTATTTGCCAACTGTCAGTTCATCCTTTTGCAATCTTTGTTGATGGGGAGGGTGGCAGGAGGATCGAAGCCATTTTACAGCATGTGGGGAAGAGATGCAGGGAAGGAAAGTAGCTATAAAAGAAGACAAACCTGTTTGTGCACTGTTATATACACTCTCTGTCTTTGGATTAGTGAAGGAGGGAGACCTGAGAGGGAAAAAACTGAGCACAGAAAGTGAGATAGGGAAGAGTGTGCAAAAGAGAGAGGGAGGGAGAGCAAGAGAGCTGCGCTGCAGTAGCATCCCACAGCAGACGGCTGAGGACCGCCGCTGTGTGTGTGTGACTGCACTGCTGAAGAGGAGGAGGAGGAGGAGGAGGAGGCAGAGGGTGAGCACGCTCACAGACTCTGCAGGGCCACAGAGGAACAACAGTCAGCAGCAGCGCTAGTGTTGGCCCGCATCAGGTAGGAGACCCGTCCCCTCCGCAAGTGCGTTGTAACAAGATCTGGACACGCCAACGCCGCAGATACCCGCACCAGCAGCAGCAGCAGCAACAGCAACACCACCAACATGGCACAAGCAGCCAAACATCTCCGCAAGAACAAGGATTTAGAAGCCCAGTTGGAGAAGGAAGAGAAAGAGAAGGAGGAGGAGAGGCTGAGAAAGAGGAGTCGCTCCCGGGATAAAAAGCGCAAGGTACTGGGACCCTTCACAGGTGGGGGGCAGGCAGGGGTGGGGTGACTGGGAGGGGTGGCTAGAAAGGTTGAGACAACCCTCCTGTTTTCTCTGTCATGCTATGTCAGGGGGTGCCAGGGCACACATGGGAACCCTGTTCAGAGTGTGTTTCCACTGTGTGTACACTGAAATACATGTATGTCCTGTGCATACAGACACGAGGAAATGGTAGCACACACTGCATGCTGTCCTACTCCTGACTGCTTTATCGACTGTCCTGTCTCAGCTGTCTCAGTACGTTTTCTACCCTCTTCTCTTTCTTTGTCTTCACAATGCAGTATGAATTATTCCTCCACCAGGACAGTAAGCTTGCTTGACTCTGCAACAGACCCTCTCTCTCTCAGTTTTTTTCTCCTCAGTGAGGAATTGTAATGACTGCAGAGCAATA
Organism: Xiphophorus maculatus; assembly: GCF_002775205.1. Classification (NCBI taxonomy): domain Eukaryota; kingdom Metazoa; phylum Chordata; class Actinopteri; order Cyprinodontiformes; family Poeciliidae; genus Xiphophorus; species Xiphophorus maculatus. The sequence goes on from NC_036454.1 coordinate 17,395,247, forward strand.
ACCTGCAGGCTTCTGTCTGACTGAGAAGTACCGGGCAGAGCAGAACAACTGGCAAGGTTCGTTATAGCAATAAACCCCCCCCCCCCACATCATCAGGTCTGCTTCATTCCTCTGGACGCTCGCTGCTTTTCACTGAAACTCATTAATGAAAATGAGTCATCCGCAGATTGTGTATTGGTGGTGAAACCGGTCGTCGGTAAACGAGTTCAGCCGTCCTGTGAGTGTGCTGTGTGCCAGGCTAGCTGTAAACCAATCTGACGCTGATGCAGGAGAGACAGCTTTATGAACAGAAACACAGCACAGCTTCTTCTTTCCCACAGGGGAGGCTGGGCTCAAAGGCAACTTTAAAGACTTTTCAGATGTATTTGAGCAAAATCTCTAAGTTAACAGAAAGTCAAAGAGAAAAATTATTAGGCAGTTGCACATAGATAGATTTCTGTTTCAGATTGATCTTTTTTTCTGTTTTTGATGGAAATTAATCAGCACAGTGACACACATGCCATCACTCTGACTTTTGTAAGCTGTTTAAGCTCCCATGGTCTTTTTTCTTCACCTCCTCCTATTCTTTAAAAGCCATACCTTATCAACCTTTTATTTCAGGAAGTGAATGTAGAGATGACTGTGTGTGTGCATATTGCTTGTGTGAGAAAGTGCAGTCTGAGCCTATCTGGAAGATGAAGTTCAAGAAGGGAAAGCCTGCTGCTCTTACAGTGTGAATGAGGATGTGATGGGAGTGCTGTAGAGGGTGCAAAGGCAGTTCAACTTTGACTTAAAGGGTCTGGTATTCGATTTGAACATCTCTTATCTCTTACACAACCATGCAGCTTCAATCTGGGAAAAGCTCTCCCTCCTTCAGCTCTTCTTCATAACCTCTCCTTCTCTCCTCTCCTTCCTTTTTTTAACACTGGCTTGTAGCCATTAATGTTTTTTAGAGCAGATCTTAATACTGGAGGGATTCTTTCTGTCACTCATTGTTTCCTTCCTGATGCCTTCAGCTCTTTCTCCAGGCAGTAATTCACACTTTGCCCGGCTGTCGAAAAACTAAAGTCTACATTCACACCTGTTTTCTTAGGAAGGTTGGTGAATAGCAGTGATCCCCTCTTTATGAATGTCCCTGTCAACAGATTTCCAGTAGTGGCTAGAATAAAACTGTACTTGTGACAGACACTTTTAAACGTTTTAAACTTTTAAATGTCTTGTGTTTTTTGTCAATTTATCTCTGTGGAATATGATGTAATTGCAGGTAAACACCAGAACTTAATCCTTGTTTTCACATTAAAAGATATCAGCAAAAATGTTTTTTCTAAGTGAAGAAAAAGTCTTTAATAGCCAGTCTCTATTTGGCTGAATAACTCCAGAGACCTTATATCTACCAGTCTCTGACCTCAGTGTGAGGAAGGTTTGCCCCGCTCTTCACTTTCAGCTGGAAGATGTTTGAGGGGTTTCCTGCATGTGAAGGCAGGTTGAAATCTTCCCACTGAAACTGAATTATATCAAGATCCGGGCTTTGATTCTGCTTCTCTGTGACTTTCCATGGTCTTAGTTCTTATTTTTTGGATAATCGACATCTTCATGGTCGAGTTCGGCTTGAAGTCTTTTTCTGTTTTTCTCAAGTATTCTGTGATACCTGGTCAAATGTATGGTGGGTTTTATGATGCTGAGCTGGTCGGGTCCTGCTTCAGCAAAGCATGCCAAATAATGACACTTTTGCCTCCATGCTTCATTGTTGGCATGATATTTTTTTCCTTGGATGATGTGATTGGTTTACATCAAACATATATTTGGTTTTGGTGTCCACATAATTCAAGTTTCTGCCTAAATCTCTGGCAAATTGTCTGTTTTTCAGTGAACAAACTCCTTGTACACCTGTAAATGAAAAGGAAATTTTAGGGCTTTGGAGTCTGCTTGTAGCATCTTTTACTCTGCTCTCTGCTTGGCTATTCAAGATTTGCTTGGAGAGCCAAACCTCGGCTTGAATTTACTCCTCCTGAAATCAATTTTTTGGTAACAGGACAACCAATTTTTAATCCTTCTAATATCTCTATTATTCCTTTACCAGACTCAGAAGCTGCTACAGTTTTTCTTTTCGAAGCCCCAGATTGCTCCCTCAGTCTTTCCACGTTGTTTACTTTACCATTCAGGAGCATAACAATCTAAACATCTAAGGTTTAAACAAGGTAAGCCTCCAAAATGCAGAGTGATTTGCCTGTGTAATTTTTTGACCTTTCAGTTGTGGCAAATTTCCTTTAGGTTAAGTCAGGGGCAACGATTGTCTATAATTATCCTAGTGCGGCTTTAAAAGTCAAAGGCCTAATTTATTTTCAATCAATTTCTTTTAATTTTTGAAGATGCAATTTTTCACTCCTCTCTGCATGAGGTAAAAATGAGTTGGTGTTTCTGATGACTGTGTGGAGCTTGTGAGCACATAAATCTTCATCTACAGATGAATGAAAACAACAATTCCTCATCAATGGGTGAAAGTTGCGTTTTAATTAGCTCCACGGTGTTGTGGCATTGTACAGCGCAGGTCAACTGCTGAGTGGTGGATAATGTTGTCCTCAAATTACTTTTATTGATGAGTTTGCTCCTCTTGCAAAATGAGCATTGTCAGGATGCGAACAACGCCTATATTGTCCTGGTCAGCACCCATTTTCACCTCTTTTATGTGCTTTTGTGTCCAACAGCTTTGATGTGTCAGGGATTACCTCGTGACAGCAGCCATGAAGTTGTGCTTTGCTGCGATCTTTGTCTTAAGTCAGCATGAGGGACAAAAATAGGAAAAACTTAATACCTGCAGGTTTTAGTACATTTTTTCCAGAGTGTAAAAAACAGCTTAGAGACTCTTACATGATCATAGGACACGTTGAGTTTGAAATATTTTCTACATCTGTTACATTGTGAGTTCAGCATATATATATATTTTGACTTACATTTTGTAGATCATGATCTAAAGTGTAGTTGATAGTTTTCAGATTCACCTTCTGTCTGTTCTTACCAGGAAACTAGTGATCTGGTTTTATTTCTTTTATGGCAAAGTTTTGACCAAAACATTGAACTTTAATATTACATAATCATTCTCTCGTCATCTTTTCCTGATATAGGTAAAAAAAAATTTAACTTGTCCACACTGATTGCATCACCACCTTATTACATTACAGTCTTAAAAACTAAGAAACAGTCTAGATTAGGATCACTGTGCAGTTTGTCAAATTGCTGAAAAATTGTATTTTATTAAACCATTTTCCCTTTCCTGTTTTTTAGAAAAAGAATTTGTATTTAAAAACAAGTTTTAGTATTTCATTATATTCTTATTAGATCTAGACAATAATAAGTCACATTTTTCTTTATTGACCATGCCATAGCTGTAGCTGTAGGGAGACGATATATACAAGGTTTCACATGTAGAAGGAAGGAAAAGTATAAACCTTGTGATTTTTAGACCATAAATGTCTTGAGAAAGCAGTTGCAAGGTGTCCTTACAATCTTTTTGATAAATGTTTGCAGTTACATAAAACCTGACTAATTTTATTATGTTAACTATTAACAGCAAACGTTTGTATTTATTAAAAATAGGTGGAAAATTAACCAAAAATCTATAAATGTACAACAGTTTGTAAAGGATAAATGGACCCATATTTAATTGCCTAAATATTGTTGACACATAGTTCAATCAATTTAAACTTCCAGAGAATGTATTTTATGAACTTATTACACTGAACTAAGCATTTTAAAAAATTTTGAGACTGAATGAAATGCTGCAATAGAAAGGCCAGCCTTTCTGTTTACACTGGATTCTTTGGCTGCTCAAGTGCAAAGAAGCATTGTGGCCTATCAGTAGTGCTTACTCTGAAACTCATCAATACAATAAGTCTGCTCAGGATGCACTGCGCTGCTTTGTTGGCATATTTGTCTGGCAGTATGTTGGCTGTAAATGCACAGCAGCCCATCAGGCACCTTAGCGGTAAAAATGAGCTGCACTGGTGCAGAATGCCACGGCTCAAAAGGCTGTTAGTGAACACTGCAAAGTTAGACAGCACTGTCTCATAGCTCTGCCCTCAACCTGTCTTCATGTAAACCAGACGAGGCTGGAGCAGATCAGCATTCCAACAACGTCTCCGTCTGCCCTCCAAAATGTATCTCCTACCTTCCACGCCTCAACAGCAAGCGGAGCTGTCGATCAACTTAATGTCTTGCTGTCTATAACAGATTTGTGCTGAGGTGTTTTGCCGTGTATTTATGTGACTTTGTGTTTTCAGGTTTGTTGGAGTGGATTAGAAACATAGTGTCTTAACAGCATCAAAGCCAGCAGCTTCACGGTGTCTGCAGATCAGTCCTGCTTATCTGTACCACAGTTACGGTCATCAGAGTGAATAATTTATCTAAATGTCCTTTATGACCTCATGTGTAATCATAACCCTGAAGTAAGCATGGGGAGCTACAAGATTCCTTTGGTATGATAACCTTGAGTTAAAAGTATAGTGCTATGGTATTTACACAAAAATGTAATAAATATGCACATCATGGTTTGTTTGCGTTTTGCTACAACCAAAAGACAAAATTTATTATTGATATTTTCATGTTATAACTGCTGATTAGTAGCACCAGTTATAACATTTATTTAGGGTCATTTTGACTCTGATGCATAAAGTTAGGATGCTGGTTCATGCAATACCTTTTTGGCCTGGGCTAAGGGTTGACTTTCTGTTTTTTAAGAGTAACATAACCTGATGTTAGCTGGCTAGATATGCTAGCCATAGCTTGTCTGCTTGATGTTTGAAGCAGCCTTAATAGGACTGAGTTAAACTCATTTAGTTTCCCCACTGTGTGTTATTTACAAGAAATATTTACAAGTAGCTGAATTTTTTTTAGGTCTTGTAATGAAAATGTTGGCTGCTGCTTTCAACCAGATGCAGCCATAGATGGTTTTTAAAACCTCTGCACGTCTTTATTCTATTAACCTCTCCATGCCAATAATCAGCTTAGTTTCTCCATCTACAGCTTTTATTTCTAGAGCTAGTTAGCCGTGGAGAGCTAATGAATGTCTGCATCAGTTTCTGTTTTAAATAATGTCACTTTACTTTAAAGTAAATATGTCCAAATTAGAAAAGCTTTGATATTCTTCTTTAGAATATATATTGTGGCATATTAAGAAAATCAGTTATTCTTGAACAAAATAATTTGTATGCCTAAATGTTTCAGAAAAGCAAGAATTTGAAAATAACAGCTTGCCATTTTGTTTCAAGATACCCAAGAATGTGGATAAACTTTTTGTAAAATATTTAACATAATTTCTATTGTATAACTTTGAAAATCAGCATACAACAAACAAAATAGCCACAATTTCCTCAAATATTTGATTAGTTTTCAGGAGTTTATTGGTAATTTAAAATTTTTTAGACTGTCTTTGCTTTGAGTTTAGCATGTCAACACAATTTAAACTTACCTGTGCTTGTGTTGTAAATGTCATAATTCTTTCCTTTTTGCAATTATTGAAGGATCATCTTAATGTTCTGATACCTGTTAACTGTTTCTATGTCAAATAAGATTTTATATTTCATCTCAAGTTTTCTAAATTTAATTTCAAAAGCTAGAAGAAAATACATTTTTATTTGTATTTTTCTTCCCAAAGGAATATGGCATAAAATGTACACATGGCTTATAGTTAATAAAAACATTAGAAAAGCTTTGATATTCTTCTTTAAAGTTAGACAGATCAAAATATTGTCAATACTGGCTGGAGATTAAGATTAAATTGCTCATTGGCAATGCTTAACTTTTAAAGAAAATGGGAAAGAAGCTGATTTACCATTTAATTTCTTTACATTAATATGCTTCTCAAAATGTGAAGCTATTTTTAAACCCCTGAGTAAATATTGACTTTGTGCTCTGAATGAGAAATTAGAGAGATTTTCTGTTTTTCAGAAGTAGCTGTGGTACTGTGCTTAATCGTGTCTGTATAAAGTGCTGGGTAAGCAGCATCAAGCTGATCCATGGCTTCCTTTTGTTCCCAGAACTCCTTGTACTGACTTCTCTCGCTGTTGGATGCATCGCCTTAAGGTTATGGTTTAGTTAAGCTTTTCATCACGTTGGTTGATTAGCTGCTTTCTAATGCATCAAATCTGCTGTCACTGTTTTGGTGACTGTGGGAGCCACTCAATAACAAAGAGCGTCTCATTTGGTTGACATAATTGTGGCCTAATAAAATGGACCATAAGCAGAAGAAGATGCAATAATCGGATGTGCAGTAACGTTTTTTGGAAAGCCTCTTTATAAAAATGTATTGAGTGAAAAAATATCAACTTGGCTCAGTGAAGAAAAGTAACTTTAGCCCTTAAACCTGACAAGGCGTTGAACCATACGTCATGTCATTGACACACTCTTCTTTGTAAAATTAGTATAAATCAAACTTATTTGGTGTTTTTTAATCTGTTTTAGATTAGAAACAGATTAACATACAATCAGAATCAGATTTAAGTCTTGAGTTTGACTGCACTTGATAAGGTCATGAACTGATAGTTGGGCATTTTTCATCAGGATTTTCTGTTGTTCCATCAACAGCAGCAAGTTGTCAATGTCTTGAAGCTTAAATGTTTAATCAAATTATTAGTAAAATAAAGATGTTTTGGGGAAATGCGAGACCTGCCTTTGTTTACATTTTAGTAACACTAATACTAGCCTTGTATCGCTCACATTTAGCTACTTTTATCAACTATCTTGTTGAATCATAATCTGTGACCTCTGATCCTGGATGAGTTATCATTGAGTATTTTTTGTAAATCTCCATTGTTTATTAGTTTGATTTGAAATAATTATCTTGGCAATGGGGTAAATACTATTTTCACAGCACTTTATTGTAAAGTCTTATGAACTCCTAATTATCTGATCATGTTTTTGACTGGATTTTTTATTTTTGCTCCAAACTTGGCTGTTTCCGTCTGATTTCTCTAACTAAAACATGCTGACTGTTGAAGTTTTTTGTGCCATTTGTTTCTGTGAGGAAACATACGCATTAAAAAGCTGGGGGATTAACAACTTCAGATATTTTTAAAGCAGGCCATCTTGCACAAACAGTGAAGGAAATCCTCTTTTTCTACATTTATTTGAGACTCAAGCTTCGTTTATGAACAGTCAGTTATCGGATCTCTAACTAAGCTGCTGATTTCATTCAGCTTTTGGATTTATTTTTGCAATATAGCCTTGTTTTTGATTGAGGATCTGTTTTTATTGTAGCATGTAAATTAAACTGAGCGACAGACAGGTAAGAAAGTTGTATAATAAAATATATGAAACCAGCAATAACTGGTTAGCTCTGCTGCTTGAATCAGCAGAAACAAACACTTTGTTCTTTACTATCTAAACACAGCTGTGTACAAATTTGTTGGCACCAGTGGTAAAGGTATGCTTAAAGCCTTCAAATATATTGTTTTATTGAAACGGTGTAAATTCACTCTGAAAACAAATTCAACCATAAAGCTGATTTAACTTATAAAATGTGTGTGTGTGTGTGTGGGGGGGGGCTGTTTAACACAATTACCAGTGCAGCACTTTTCTGCAGCCCTTCTGTCACACTTTGTACATTGTCATTTTGCCAGAAGAACAGCTTCTGCTCTAATATTTCACATATTTCACATGGATCATAAAGACAGCGGGACCAGAGGTCTGGGGACTGAGCTGGTCTTGGAGGAAGACCTCAGGTCTGATTAATCATTTCCTTTGTGATATGGGAATATACGGTATGTTTGACATTTAGACTTCTGAAAGGCCTATTGACCACAGATTTCCAGTTTTCTGAGTTTACCAGAATTTTACTTAAAATCTGATTTTAAAGAATTATTATGCTGTGCACTATTTCAATGTTACTAAGACCTTTAGAAGCAAAACAGGCACAAAAAGTCAGAGAAAATTCATCTGACCGAAGCAGATCATACTAAACTCCTTGGAGTTTAACAGACTACACACGTTTACATCCATTCATAGTACAGCAGAACATTTTTTTACGGTATTACTCACAACCAGTAGATTTTATAGATGGTCCCTCATAGTTGAGATGTTTGATGCAGTTCTCTTATAGTGAGCATTGGAATTTTTTTTTTTACTTTCCTGCTCAATGTGTGGTGGCAATAATAAACATCTGTTATTATTTCTGCTTCGTGTTGTGAAAGTTTCGACCTTCTGTTTGACACAGATAGTTTTTGGGTCCAGAAACTGTTCTGTTAGAGGGATTCTAAATTCAGGTTAGAATTAGTTTTTTTAAAATTGCGTTGTAGTTGGAGTTAAAAGAATAAATCAAATCTTCATGTATGTTAGCTACAGTGTGTTTACATCTCGACTTATCACCAGTTTTACCAACCTGCAGTCTATATATCCCTCCTCTCTTTGCGCAGCCTTCACTCATTTCTCTGAGTCTAATAAATCCCATATCATGTATGCCTTCAGGGGACTGTGGTCCTGTACAGCCTCCATGACAGATGATTTTGTAGGTCTAGCTGAGGCTCTCACTCGTGTTGAAGGTACCTGCGACAAAGTTTTACTGAGTCTGGCTCTTGGAGCCATAGTGAAAAGCTGCAACCTGCTCTGCTTTAATTAAAGTGTGTATAAAAAGCACATGTGGGGCCAGTTAGAGGTCCTCCATCCTCAGTACTTCTGTTTGGACGAACACAAACTCAATTTATGAGGTAGCAGAGAATAATAGCTTTAAATCAAATGTCTTAGAAAATCCAATAATCAGAAAAAGTCCCTACTCCCACAAGTGGTAGCCTTCTGTTTTAAAAGAGAAACAAGAAATAACATCAAATATTCACAAGGCAGCCTCTCTCTGCAGAGCTGAGGCTTCCCTAAAACTGTGAATCCTCAAGATATTTTTAAATGCACGCTCAAAGCTCCCCACCACAGTTTTCACCTTACTGCAGCAATTCACTCTCCAAGTCCGAAGCCACATTCATCTTCACCTGCTTGTTATGTCCTCATAACGCCTTAATGAATGAAAAAAAAAATGATGCATCATTTTGATAATGCTGAAAAGCCTGGGGATCTCTGTTTATTGTTGTGCTTCCTGGCTGGTGATTCTCATTAAAGCTGAATTCACAAAACGTGCATCACTGCAGCACTCAAAGAACAAACAGAGGTTTGCGTTCAGGAATTAAGATTTGCAGCATCGGTGTGAGCTTGCTCTCACACAACTACAACTGATGTGTCATTATTGAAAGGGGCTTCCTTAGATTTTCCCTCCCTCCCTTCCTTTGCTCCATCTTCTCCCCTCATCCCTCTCCTCCCTCCGTCTGTCTCTCCTTGGCCGATTGTGCTAATCTCTTTTTCCAATTGTTATTCTGGTAGTGCAGCTGTTACATAACTGCCTGAAACAAGAATTGAGAGATCGGGGTTATTGAAATGGATCCTCATCACATCTATACAAAAAGAGGAAAAGAAGGAGAAAGAATGAGATGATATGTTCTGAGAGGAGGAATTTGATACGTCCTCTCCGGACAGCTTGTTGGGAAAAAACTTGGTGTTTGGTGTCTGTTATCCAGCCCGAGCTCTTTCCCTTTATGCTCCTTGTGGCTGATGAGGGTGGAAAGGACAGGAGGTGAGGCAGCGAGCTCAGTGCAGTTTGATGTCCAGGTACTCTGAGCCCTGCGTTGAAATCCTCAGACTCTTGGGTTAATAGAACAGAGCTAGAACATCTGCAATGGGCTGTCTACCATTTACGGTATTGATCTGCTCTGCTTTGCCTGGTAGAAAACAACTTCATCCGTCTTGTGTGCTCTGCTTTAAGCAATATATATGGGTGCTATAACTTGATGCATCTATAGTTTCTTTTTACTGGTTCAGAACAACTACCGAATTTATGCTCTTGTGGACTCAGGTCCACAAGAGCATAAATGCCACTGATCTCTCTAATGGCACCACAGTGAAGGTCTCATTATATTTAGAGGGATTGTGATGGAACGTAATTTCTGGCCTCTATGTTTAGCTCCAAGCCCAAGCTGTTACACATTTGTGTATTCAAGGCAAGCCTGCCAACATAGGACCATTTGGTGTGTGTGTGGGAAGCACCTTATGTGTTAGCGATAGCGTGCAGGTGTTTGGTGTGAAGGAATCCTACTCAAAGGAAGAGATACAGAGTAGTAAAGGAAAAGCAAAACAGTAAAATGTTACACTTTGCAAATGTAGTGGTATCACAACTACAAGCTTTAATGTGATTTGTTGAGATTTTATTTGAAAGACCAACATAAAATAGTGCTTACTGCAATTGTGAAGCATGGTTTTTGACACGCATCCTGCTAAAAGGTGGAGCGTCTCTATAGAGTGAAATCTTTTGGTTTTTAGAAGTATCCAGTGTTATCCTAATCCATCTCCAGAGTGATATGCTGTGTTAACTTTCTTTAGCACAGTGTCTTCATGATACAAGTTACGTTTTGGTTTCATCTAAACAAAGCAGCTTCTTGTGTGTGACGTGCAGCAAGATGCAAACAGGACTGGTCATGTCTTTCTTTTTGCCATTCTTCCAAAGTAGCCAAATTATGCTGCTTTAAACTCTCAAATTTCCCCATGACCTGTCTGCTGTGATCTTTGGTCTTCATGATCCTGTTTCTTCCCTAATAATCTAACCTCTAAAGAATTACAAAACAGCTGGACACATATCAGGATTCACATATGCACAGGTACGCCCTGTTGACTTGATGTCTGACAGCGGCTTTTGACCCTGCATTTTATTTGGGCTGTCAGAGTAAAGGAAGAGTATTACACACATTTCATTCAAAATAAATAAAACATCATAAAACATTTTCTATACACTTCAGTTATGCACTACTTTGAGTTAGTCTATCACATAAGATCCGGATGAAAATAAGTATATTAATTTTGTGCAGTCCACACAAAACCTAAACAAAGTCCAGTTTTTAATGTATTTTTAGGGTTAGCTGGACTGCTCAGAGGTTGGAGGCTTGTTACTCTCCTGAATGCAGGTACAAATCTGACACTTTAAAGGCAATGAGCAGTAAGTTACAAAAGCTGTTTGGTTGTGTGTGACATATTACTTTATGACAAATCCTAACAGAGTGCAGATTTCTTGAATCATCTAATCCTTATGTCACAGTGCTGTGGAATTACAGACCAGTTAGTAAAAGCTTAATAATTTGTAAACCCCCTCGTCTCAGAAATGTCACCATCTTTTCCCATGACATAAAGCTGGTATCACTTGTTAAAACATGTTTCACATCATCTGCTGAAAATATTGCAGTGCATCAAAAGGCTATTTTAGACAGACAGATTTTCTAATTCCTTAACCAGAAACTAATATACTATGATTAAATGAAATAAAGGTCAAAAACAAATGACAAAGTCATATGTTGCGTTGCATGAACCCATGAAGTTATCAACTTCTCTTGGCTGCAAGGTTTTGTTTTATGTTTTTGAATTACAAAGGTGTCATAGTAAAGACTTTCTGTGTTTGTAAGGGGAAAGATAGTGGGAATGTATTCAGAAAGACTGGGTGAAAGCATGTAACCTTTGGAATTGCTCCAGAAGGTTTTTAACGGCCTTGACGAGACACCATTCATCTGTGAATACGGTGTCATTTTATTTCAAAATGATAGGTCTCTCTATTTTCTTTACTCTTCTTTACTATAATGCACTTTTGGTAACTTACATTTTATTTGGAGTATAGCAGCTGGCAATTGCACTTCCACAACTGCTTTCCTTGACTGTGGCTTCTTACCAGCTTCATTCTTTACTGTCCCCTGCAGGTTTCCCTGCTATCTAGAGTGACAGGGCCAGCACTGACCTGCCTATGTTTAACGCCATTCAGTCTTTTTGCTTCTTGGTGAACTCGTTTGTTCATTGGAGAGAGACACGTGGCTTGTCTTGTGGGAAAGGATTTACAAGCTAGCTGGGAGGATAGCAGTGTCGCCCAACGTCTAATTGGCTGACCTCGGAGATTTTCCCTGAGCAGATGCTGCACCTCCAGTGCCCATCTCCTTCCCTTGTTCTCTTTCTCCCCCCTGCTGGAGTTCATTTCTTCAACCCTCCCATAATCAATTCTCCTGCTTCAACACAGACAACCCTCTTCCTTCTCTCTGCTGCAGTCACTTGAGGCACATTGCAACACTGCAAGATCATGGTCTGTTAACACTTCCCTCTCTCTCTCTCTTTTTCTCTGAGTTTGAGTTGAACACCATAGACTCCCATTTAAAGAGATTAAATGAGCAACAATGAGAGGAAGAAAGATGTGCGAAGCCTCCGTCACTTTTACTGCTTCAGCAAGCTACAGTTTTAATGGGCAGGGAAGTGGGAGATGTGGATAAACCAGCTTCTACCACATCCATTTGTGCAACCTTTGATCTGGTTATCAGGCAATTGTTGTTGTACTACTCCCGTATTGTTTCTCTCTGCATATTAAATATGTTGAGATCCATGGTAAGGGGTTTTTAACTCTTGATGTTAAAGGAAATTCTACTTATAGGCAGCAACTTCACAAGGTCAACCACACTTTGTTCTCGATCTCATGTAAGCACACATGTATACAGACCTGGCACACACACCCCGTCAGCCAGCTCTTAGTCAGCACTGTGCTCTGTCGAGAGGGTTAGATGTCGCCCCCTAGTGTTCATGCAGAAGAGTTTCTTCTGATGGAAAAACTGAAATCCCCTTCATTTGCTTCTCCTTTTTTAGTTACATAATCCAGATATGCTGGAGTTTAACACTACTTTCTTTTTAAACTTTGCATAGATTTGTTTTAAACTTTGACATGCATAATTTTGTATTTATCTCATTATTATTTTTTTAAACATTCAGTATTACAAGTTTTGTCAAATTAAAGAGTTACTTCTGAAGAACAAGAGGATAATGATTTATTTGAAAATCTGGGGAAACACGAGAGATTATTTATCTCATAGAAGGACAGAATTCAAAATTCAAGTCTTGTACTTGAGGTAAACTGTGATTTTTGAGTGTTAAATCTGGGCTTTGGAGTTGGATTAAGTTACGTTTTGGGGACAAACGCGTTATGTCTTTGTCTCTGACAATTTGCAGGGCCCTATCCTTCTAAATTCATCTTGCAGCATTCTTCATACCACTCGAAGTTTTTCACATTTTGCTATGTTAAAACCACAATGGCCACTAGATTGTTGTCGGGTTTTAGCTGATAGAGCAAAATTAGAGCAAAATTTTGACTTGGTAGTACTTCAAAATTAAAGAAGAAAATAGAGTTTCATTGGCTTAGACTGAAGCAGATTCATGTGTTAGAATGACCCAGTCAAAGTCCAAGTATAAATTAAGTCCAGAATCTATGAAAAGATTTGCAATTTGAAGCTTGAAGTTGAACATTTGGTTCTACAAAGAATTGAATCTGGGAGGTTTATTAAAAATCCATTGTACATTTTTCTGATTTTCAGCCCAAAAAATCTAATATTTGGAAACCATGTATCACTTTAAGCTTCAGGATTATTGCCTTCTTTTTGTTAGTCTATCAATGAAAAATCTGTATGATACACCGATGTTTGTGCTTGAAACTTTACAGTGGATTCAGACACATTTCTTACTTTCTCACTTTCAAAACAGACAAAGGCCTTTACATGTCATCTACACACTGACATTAAGATGCTCACTCGGACATCCATAAATAATTTTCTGCACAACCACAAGCTGTCTTTCCCTTGCAGAAGATTGATCAGATGACCACAGAAGAGCACTGTGTCATCTTTGATTGTTATCTTTACCAACACAGTTTGGTCAGATGAACACCAAAAGACTGATGGATCTGGAAAGGCTCTTTTCTGTGAATAATTCATTGCTATTGATGGGGCTGAAGTCAAATACTGTTGACATGGCTACATTCATCGTGTCGTCTGTCTTTTTTTTGTTGGTGTTTCTCCTTTTCCTTTGTATACAAGCACTTCTTCCACTATTTTGTTTTCTCCTGGCCACTGTAGCCACTTTTCTTTTCATCCTTTCTTTCATTGACTCCATGCAGAGTATAAGTGAAGGCGAATATATTGTGGAGCTTGAGGCGATGTAGGACAGTTACTGTGGTGATAATGGAGGAAATGTTTGTCAGAGCATAGAGTGCTGTGACTTCGTCCTTAGCACCCCAGGGCACCGAAGTATAACTGCATACTGGGTGGCTTCTGCATCTGATGCAAATGTGTGTCTGTAAATGAGAGAGCGTCTATAGATGTGCTTAATGTAGATTCCTCTTTATGTGGCCATTTTACTGCCTCTGGGTTGTTCTGTGTGGCAATTTTTGCATCTTCTGGATGCAAAAATTTCTGAAGAATATCTATAACGTGTAAAGGAGATAAAGCAGGGATTGCTGCATATTTAAACACTGAATGCGTTAATTTGCTACCTAATTGTAGTATTTATTTACAATACTTTGAGGAAACTTTCTCAAAGTAAAAATCGTGTTAAGCTCACACCTTTCACTCTTTGATCTTTATTGAATATGACAAGAGGATGTGTGCAGATTTAAGTTGCTCCATAGAAAAAACAACCATATGCAAATTATAGTGTGAAGTGATACGTTTAATTATTCGTCAATATGTGAACCTGCAAAAGTTTTAGTGATCTTTTTCTCACAAGGAGAAAGACTCAGTATTTTAAATGGAAATATTAAATAATTTTTTTTTTAAAAGTCCCAGTTTAGTATATGATTACTGTGAATACTTAACATAATGTTTTAATATGAGCTGAACAATTACAATTTCCCAATAAAACCATGCTGATAAACCAAAGATTTATAATGCCTTACAGCCTTGCTTCTTGCAGCCATGCATTTGATGGCATAGATAACTAATTGTTAGTTTTAAGAATAAGCAAAATTAAAGAGCTTTGATATAATCACAGTTGCAAACCCACAAAAATGTCCATCATGTCATTTTCTAAACCAATAGAAATTTTCTTTGATTGCGAAAGGCATATAGAAATTGTTCAATTCCCTGTTCCTGCACACTGCTGGTCAGCTGGCCTAAAGTCAGTTGCTACATTCTTTTTTTTTTTTTTCGAAGAAAATCAGTATTGGCTGTTTTAAACATTTTGGATCTGGGCTAAAGTTTACAGCTACCAGTTACATGCATGAAGACTATTGTATTGTGCAGATAACTTGACAAAGTAATCGGCTGGATCATTTGTATGCTCATGTTTCTCTTTAAAGAACAGAACAGCAGAAAGCTGCAGCATTTTGTGGAATAACTGCAACTAAACTACAACTAAAACTCCTGCTGAATTGAATGGACTCTTACATTAGATTTTTGCCTAAGTCTGTCAAAGTCAGAATGGAAATAAAAAAATGTATAGCTGTAATACTTATTTTACCTACTGTTTTTAAAGTGAGACTCTTTTACCAGATTATTCTTTGTAAGTATGTTATAAAAATCCCCTAAACTTGCAATACTTTGGTCCCATCAGTATTTTCTTTTGTCTTCCCTGAAGCTGGTGTCTGTCCTTGGCCAGGAAACTGGAGATAATTGTAGTCTTTCCTTTTCCCATCATCAATTTTCTTGCCCCACATCTGCTGTCATCACTCCATTCTAGTTGCTTTTTTGCAGTTTCTGCTGACTGTGTGAAACCTAATATACATTATGCTTGTGTTTTTTTACGCTGTGGCCGTTTTTATGATGTGCCGTGCTTACCTTTTGTCAGTTTTAGGTCTGTAAGGCTTTTTCATACTTGGAGTTTTTCAGTTGGTTCTAAGCTGAATAAAAATGAAATGCGTAATGTGTTTTTTGTCAAAGCATTACTAAGAGAAATTAGTCTAGTAATTAGTAAATGTATGCTTTAATTGGGTTTTCATGTTGTTTAAACACATTGCCTTCATTTGTACATGCAGCATTAATGCGCTGTAGTTTCATGTAGTGCCATATTTAATTCTGCTTGGTTCTGCATTCCCACTTTGTTTATTTTTACCTTTCACTGCTGTTTCTTTGTTACACACTGGTAGCATTCTTGAACTTCAGCCCTGTTTGTTGTGTAATGTGCTCAGAATATGTCGATGCCATGCAGGGGTGTATGCGTGAGTGTTAAAATCTGGATGTTGTGTGCAAAGAGCACTTCTGGTGGTTCAACAGTTTTAACCCAACATAGCTGCGTGGTTAGACACATGTTTAGTGTTTGTTTTGTGAGAAGTTTTGATCAAGTTGGTTTAAGTATCAGGATGTTCAGAAACAACCCAGGAACCACCAATAATAGCCAATAATAAACTGGAAGATTGGAGAAGAGAGAAGTTTCTGCTCTAAAACTGACTGAAGACTCATCTTAAATTTATAATTGACCACATGGACAAGCCAAAATGCTGTTGGAAAACATTTTTACTGTCTGAGGAGAGAAAGATGAAAATAACTGGTCATAAAAATATAAAGTCTTGTTGACACTTTCAGACCATGAAGTACCTTGCTGTCAGGCATGGTAGCATCATGGTAGCATCATGGTAGCATCAACTTAATTCATCCAAATAGAGGATGAATTAATGTAGACTGAAGACTAGATTCTCCTCAAACCAACAACTAGATTTTCTGTTTTTATTAAATGGTGGAAATGTCACCCGACTAGGACAACATAAAAAATAATAATTGGAACTGGTTTTGGAATAGATATTATAGACTAACGTTAAGTTTCAAATTGTGTTGATAAATTATCAACTATTCTTAAAACCAAATCCCTACCTTGTTTCTGACAAGAATGGTCAAATTTCCAGCCAGCATCATGCAAAGGTCTTTGTGATGGAACTAAAAGTGTGTGGTTTTTACTAATGCAAACTTAGCAAAACTATTACTGGTTTTTATGCCTTGTATATATTTGAATCATTACTTATAATTTAGATTCACAATTAATTAAGCCTTGTGCATCACTTCTTAATATATTTAGAGTTGTTCATTTGAATAATCACACCTCCCTGAGACATTTAAACATTTGCTCCATTGAGTGCATTTACAGCATATTGTACTGAATGACCATAACTAAGAATGTAAATTAACACTGACCATGTTTGTTCCTACTTAATACAACATGCAAGTCAAACGTCTGTCTCCTGCAATATCATGATAAAAATAAAATAACTGCAGGGTAGAAAATGACAGATTAGATAACCTGGAGAAGATGAAAGAATACTGTAAATTATATCTGATATATAGTCTTCCAGTTATGAGGACATCAGAGGTGGATGGAGGGATGCATGGATTATAGCTCCCTCTGCTGGTCAGATCAGATTTGATGTATCTTTGATTTCTCAAAGTCTTGTCTACGATCTGAGCAGGTTGACAGCTTGGAGTTGGCGCAGTCAGCAAGATACTCTGACTTGTTGGCTCTGAAATTTTCTAAAAGACACAAAGAGAGAAGATGGGAGGTGTCATAGACCGAGAACTGTGTGTCTCTCATGAAGAATCAATTGCATCGCTGTGTCTGAGTCCTCCGGAGGACTCATTGTTCATCCGATACACACAGCCACACATTGTCCCAGATATCAGCAGAGCATGCAGTTCCCACACACACACACCCGCACACGCACACACACACACACACACACACAGCCTGTATTAACAACTGCCTCTCCCTCCTATCCAGTGCAGCAAATCAGAACTGGTCTGCAATACTGTTACGCAGCACCATCAATTATTCAGTAAGGATTCAGCACTTCAGTCATGAAGCTTGATCGACAGCAAAATGAAGAGAAAGAAGCAAAATGAAAGAGAAAGAAGATTGAAAATTATCACATTTATTTAAAGAACTCTTCCAAATGTACCTTAAACTGTTTTTATTCATACAATGTATGAGTCACATGTTCTGATTTACTTATTTTGCATATTATCGCTGTTGAATCATGACAATCTCTCTGCACCTGCAACATAAATGTAACACACAGCTCTGCATACATTAGTCCAATGCTCCCCTTAAAATAACAACATCAGCACTATGTACTGTATGACATTTATTAGGTAAGAATTTACTTCCAGGTAAGCAGATATGTGAGTGTGCTTAAGGACTTGGGACGTATCTTTATCTGAAAACCTGAATTTCCCCCTGGTGGGACAAATAAGGATATTTCTATTCCTATCTGGATGGGGAAGCTTCTCCTGAAGCTGCACAGAGGACTGATGTCACACTTGCACTGCTTGTGAACGATGTTGTGGGGATTTCCATGGAGAAAAACATATTTGGACATATTTTTCGGTCATTGGGGGGAAGTGGAGGATACTGCTGCATGGAGCGGCAGCAGTGAAATGCAAAATGTTGTCGAATGTGTGTCTGCTCGGGTGAGCCATTTATATTTGCTGTCAGTGAAGTAGAGTTTTGGTGCAGAGCTTAAAACCTTGACTCTGGTGGTGTGTGTACTTAGTGTCAGAAAAGAAATGCAGATTAGAGGAGGCAGCTCTGGCACTGTGTGGTCCACAGCACTGCAGGGTCATGAATGATTTAATGGCAGCAGAGGTGAGCTTCATCCTCCAGCTCTCTCCAGATGCTCACTGACATCCTCGACACGAAGAAGAGGTGATTCAGCTTCATGGCCAAACCAACTGTTGTGTGAATGATTGACTGTTTTGCCAATATTTTATGTGCATTGCTGCTGCATTTTGCCACAGTTTATCAGTTATCTTTTCTCATTCCTAGACAGTACTTACATAGGTATCCTAAAGTCATAAAAACTTGATTGAAAAGATACTTTTATAAGGTGAAACTCCTATTTTAAAGCAGTTCATTGCACATAGTGTTTCAATTTTATTTTGGAATTCACTTTCTAGGAAAATTTAAGTAATACAACCAATGAAGAAGGATATTATTTCAGAAAGTTTAGCCTTCTGTAAAGTTTGTCCATGTACTTTTCAGTACAAGCACTCATTATTTATTTGCATGACTTATTGCTTCAGCGTGGTTTGGCTCGGAGGCGATCATCCTGTGACTGCTGAGATGAAATGGAAGCCCAGGCTGCTTTGACAAGGGCCTCATCTTCGTTGTTGGCTCTGTTGTATCTCATCGATGTAATTCTCAGTGTGAGGTTTAAGTCAGGATAATTTGTTGGCCTATTAAGCATAGTGATAACATGGTAATTGAAGCAGATATTTGTTCTTTTGGTTATGTGTGTGAAAGCCCAGATGGAGAATGAAACCAGCTTCTCCATTAAATTTGTCAGCAGAGGGAAGCATGAAGCTCTCAAATATTTCCTGATAAAAATCTGTGTTGAGAGTCTCTGTACTTTCATCTCTAAGGAGGACTTAGAAAAATAAGAGCTGCAGGATAGAACTAAAAGTGTTTTTTTATTTATTCAGCCATACCAGTTTAACACAATTTCTGCAACACATTTTAAGCTATTATTACAGCTTTGTGTTTTTCTTATTTCCTTATATAATTTCAGATGTATTTAGATATTGTTTTTAATCAAATACGAGAAGTTTAGCACGAACTGTGTGGCATGTTGAAATTTAAATTAATTTGATCTTTTTATAGACTCTTTGCAACATAGTAATGATTTGAGCATTCATAGTTTATGATTTTAAGAATACCAATACCACCGAGTCAATATGGAAGTGACTGAACATAAAAAAAACATTTTCAGACTTGAACTTCAGCACCATGGACAGAGATATAATGTTTTAGTACTTTTGCCTCTGCAGTTTTTCTTTTTGTGTCCATCGTACTTGTGCAGACATTATGCATTATTTCAACCTACCATATATTTTAACCTAACATACTACAATAAGTCAGAAAGCAAGATAATCCGATTTTGCTAGCTGTAAGAATACTTTTAAGACATTCACCAGTTATACACCAGACCCTCTCTTTTACTGGGAAGACTTTACCATGGAGAGCTTTTAGCTTACTCTTTTTGATTTAACTAATCCTTATGTAATTTGTGTGCAGTGAACAACATACAAATGGTAAACGATCTGCAAAATTCAAGAAAAAACAAATAGACATTTTACAGATCTCTAGAAGTGGTGCCAATAAATCTGGAGGGCGCTGTTTTTTTTTTTCATGAGTATATTGTCTTTTTTCTAATTATTGTTACAGTTCTCAAGTGTTTTAGATATTTTTTGTACATTAAATCACTACCATGTCACTGACTGAAGATTTATGTCCATAGTAGAGTGAAATGAATCTACTGGGCAGTCTGGAGCATTTCCTAAAACTATTTAAAAAGTTTAAATTATGACATTTTTAAAGATGAATAAAATCTTTGACTGATTTTTTTTTTTACTTCTTGTTACAAGTTAAGTTAAAGAACAGTATGCTTTGTTTTGTTTCTTCTTACTTGCACAAAGAACAAGTGTGTGTTTTTTTAAGCAGTGTTAAAAAAGTTGAAAGATTAATTTTTTTAAAAATCCCGATTTAATGTTTTCAGGACAGTGCTTACATAAGGGACAATGAACAGTTTATATTTAGTTGACCTTTATTTATATCGGTTGTCTCATTGAGAGCCAAAACCTATAAACTATAAAAATAAAGACCCAGCAATTTCATATGTTATTAGCATTTATTGTACTTAACAATTAAAAACTTGGCAAAGCAGATGCAAATGAAACATTTCTTAATAACAAAAACAAACCCTGGAAGGTCCAACACTTTTGATGCTGAGTACCACAAATGTTGCACAGTCAAGGTTAAAAAAATACAGAGAATAGCTGTGTTACAGCAGTAGAACAGTGTGGAGTAAAAGTCTCATAGAAGGACACATCTGAAAGAGATGAATTGGAAAAGAGAAATCCTAAGTAGGTATTTGATATTAAAAGGCAACACAACGACAACCTGAGGATGGGAATCAGAGTATAGTTGAGTGAAACAGATTGCAGAGAGCGTAAGGTGGTAGGCATGTTGTTTGGTACTTCCTCAGCTGCACATTACTCTTTCATGCTCCATTTATTAAAAATGGCAGCCAATGTGTCATCTAAGAGCAGAAGTATTTTAAAGGTTTTGCTTCTGGTTATTCAGTTTGTTTATGCTGAGACTTTTTTTATAGTTGGTGAGGCAGTTGTACTGAGAGAATAGCAACACGTCATTCAGCAACACTTAGGCAGGGTTTGTGCTCTTGTCTTTTTTCTGAAAATACTAAGCAGTAAAATTTAATGACCAACAGCTAAGTTTCTAGACTGCTGGAAAATGTTGGTGAAGGTCCCAACTAGGACAGTTCACAAAAATCATGCTATCTTTTTATTTTAAATATGGCCGCATTCAATATATGTTTATATTTAACTTTTTTCATCAATGATGAAACTATTAGTTAATAAATTCATGACTAAATACAAATATTTGAAAATGAGAATCTGCTAAAGTTATAAAAACATTAAATTGTTAATTTAGTTGGTAGCAGTTGGTAGAGCTGTTGCCTTGCAGCAAGAAGGTCCTGGGTTTGATTCCCGACCCAGGGTCTTTCTGCACAGAGTTTGCACGTTCTCCCTGTGCATGCATGGGTTCTCTCTGGGTACTCCGGCTACCTCCCACAGTTCAAAAACTTGACTGTTGGGTTAATTGGTATCTCTAAATTCTCTCTAGGTGTGAGCGTATGTGCATGGTTGTTTGTCCTGTCTGTCTCTGTGTTGCCCTGCGACAGACCCCGCCTCTCGCCTCAGCTGGAGATGGGCACCAGCACCCTTCCCGACCCCATTAGGGACAAGGGCGGATGGATGGATGAATGTTAATTATAGCCAGTCCTGCCTTCGTCAGATTTAGGATTTTTCTACAGGAAGAGATTTTCTCTTCTAATATCCTCATCAAACCTCAGATCTACTCAGAATGACTCTTGTTGCCATAGCTGGCGGCCATGTATCGCTAAAATATGAAAGCACATTACCTTGCTATTGAGTGCCTTGCCTGAGTTGCTATTCAGTGGGATGGTCATATAAAAATGAATGGATGTAAAAACAGAACCTTTATAATTATTTTTGTTACATTGATAGTTTGGCTGCGATGCTACACTTTGCAAAAGGTGTTGGACATGTTGCATAAAGAAAAGTCAGGAAAATCTGAGTTAATCATAATGGATATTGTAATGATTTTATTCATTATTGTAAGTAAATATTTTCCCAGTATTGTGCAGCCCAGCCGGTACTGGAAAATTTTCTGTACCATTACACAGTTAAGAGTTCACATTTCTGGGAATTGACATGACTTGACTACATGTTGATTTATTAAACAAAAGCAAAATTGTTTTTATTTTACTATCAGCAGGATTTTATAAAAACTACCTCGAACAGTTTTTTTTTAGGTTGCTTTTCTCATCTTACTTTTCTCACAGATATTTGTACTCTGCAGCTCACACCTTACTAATGATAATTTATTTAAATATGTAAGTAGTTTCCCACACATTGGGCCTCCGAATACAAACATGTTCTTTTACTGTGTTGAACAGTGTATCACCTTTTCACCTGCACTTTCTTTCTTCATCTTAACCCCTCTCATGGACTACAGCTTCCATTACTACTTTCATCTCATCGTGTCAAAACCTCACAGCTCTTTCCTCTCTTCTCTCTTTTCATTGATTCTCTCCAGCACTCTACTTTTTAAGATGTTCACATTTTTTTCTCTCCTCTGCTTTTCTTTTCTGTTTAGCCGTTGAGCTGACCCCATGTGTGTCCCCTTCGTATGTACTCAGCTTTGACAACCCCCATGAACCACTTTTGGTGCATCAAACAGGACCTCAAGTGCTCTCTTCCTGTTTGAGAGCTTTACAAGGGGTTAGGCACTCTTCGGTGGTCGGTATGCGTTTTTATTTGGAGCAAGAATACAAACTTTTTGAGGACAGAAGAGTACTTTTCTCAGACCCCAGGTGTGAAATATCCCCTCTTTTGTTTGAATATTGAGTAAAGGAAGTTAATTTAGCTGTAGTGCAACAGAAGAAGTTGAGAGCTTTCAGGTTTAAGGCCAGGAACAACTATTTTTAATCCAATCTTGGCATCAGCATATTATGTTTTCATGTCTTCCTAAACTTTACTGGGATTGGTTCAATCTCATATTGTGATTAAAAGCACAACCTACTTTCCAACATTTCTTTTATAAATTAAACTCTAGATCTAGACATTATGCTTTGCAGTAGATGATTAATGTTCTTTTTATACATATATTTTGTCAATGCATGGTCAATGCTGACATTAGAAAGACATTAAAGCAACAGTAAAGCATCAAAAGCAATTTGTCATCATAAACTCAATCGTAATTTTCTTGATATTGCCTGTCAATACCAAAAATTTGCAGTGTTTCAGCTTTTTATGCTTTTGTTTAATTTTAGTTGGAAGATTTTAACTGTCGTTTTGACTGAAAGAGACTCCACAGGATTTGTGCCTGCTATAATTTTTATTTGACATGCGACTTTGAGACGGAATAACAGAATAATATCTGTTATTCACTTTCTCAGACTTTCAACTGACTTTATTTCTAGGTTGGAGTGAAAGTGCTGTTAAATAATCAGATACATTATTTCAAATGCAAGACAAATCCAAACTCTGTGTTGGCAAAATTCCCTTGAAACTTTGTTGCAGTTGCAGTTTTCCTTGAACTTTGCAGTGACTTTAGGAGTTATAAAGTGTAGCTGCTGTGACAGTCATTGGTTATAGTCGTATTGCTAAAAATTGCAGATTTTCATTTTTGCCTTTCTCCCAAACTCATGGCTGAATAAGACATTGATTAACATTGCTGCAGCAGCAGCAGTGACCCACTCAGCTTCAGTGGATATAATTTACATAAACAACATTGTTTTAAATGGCACAGTAGGACTTTATGTGCATATAAATTTTTTACTAGTCCTGACACTTTCCTAACCAATAAAACACGTTATAGTAGGCTACATGTTGATGTATAAAATGATCCATTTTTAACCTTAATCAATTCTTTATCATAGAATTAACTCATTAAAAACACAAATCAAACAGAGTTTATGTAAAATTTGTAGCAGAACATTAGTGCAGACTAATTTTAAGGAGAAAAATCCTTAATGATGCAATGGCGTCTTGCAGCTTTGTCTCGATATGCCGCTGTTTGTTAGCAGGAATCTTTAGCTTCTTAAACATCAGAGAACAGTTAGTAACTGAATTTTAAGATGGAACAAATACCAAACAAAAATGATAGACAGAGCTAATACAAGGTGCAGTTCAATGTTATAGGATAAGATCTTTAGCAAAATAATAAATTAAAACTAATTGATGACACAATCATTTCCACTGTTTAATTTCTTCGTCTGGTTACGAGGATTTTAATGCAATTTCACTAAAACTTCTACTTAAGTTTTTTTGTCCATTTTTTTTCTTGTGCTTTCAGTCAAATAATTTTTTTGCCTTTTCTTCTCAGCTGAGTAGAGGTTTACCTCCGGGATGTTATCTCTTGTCCTAGTTTTTTTTTTCATTTAGTGTTTGTCACCTGTCAGTGCATCCCATTAAAAATGTGCAAGAGAGAGAAATACAGAGAGAGAGCAAGGAGATGAGGATGAAAAGAAGGGAAGGAGCTTAGGGATGCACAGTGGAAATATTGAGAAGAGGAGAGAGAGAGCTAAGCTGCAGAGAGGGCATAGTGACGTCACTGAACAAACCTCACACTGATGATAAGGGCAACAAAAGGCGTAGTGATGACAGTCGGGGTGCCTTTGGGGCGCTATTTTTAGATGCATTCAGCACGGATTGTATTCACAGGAATTTTTTACAGTGTTTGCAAGTCATTTTTGAAAGTATCTGAAGGGCTGTATAAGTAAAAAGGTGAAAGTAAAGGTGCATCCAAGGGTGTGTGTGAAAATGTGGGCGTGTGCATCCTACCTCCTGGCTTAGTGAGCACGTGTGTGCAGGTTTTAGCCACGTGTCGTCACTGCTGAGCACAGAGTTAGGAATTGCTGCAGAGAAGAGTTCAGTGTGCTGTTCTAATGTTCAAACACGAATGAAATGAGTTTTTAATGGCTGCAGTTTTCAACAGAGATATTTATGCAAAAGGACTGAAAAAGAGTAAAACAAATGCTGTAAAATTCAGTTAAACTGATTAGCACTTCAATGAACTTGGAAAGTTTCAACGTGATGATGGCTCTAAATAAGTAATTTTTTTAGGTATAAAAGTGTGTTTTACTTGCTTAAAAGGCCTTTATAAAGTCAGAAAGAAAAATGGTTTCTTCTGAAGGATTTGACAGACTTAAAGGTTTGTCTCTGCACCTCACAGCTCAACTTCTGCCATTGTTGTTCTTTCCCCCGCAGAGAGTATTATGTTTCAGATTCAGTTTTCCTTGGGTGGATCTAATGAAGGAGATTACACCTTTGTCTTAAGAGCAGTGAATCTATAGCATTTCCTTGCATATTCACACTACGCTTCTGCAGTGTTTGTAGACACCATAGCAGTAACTCTCAAGACTGCTGGAACATTTAGCTGCTTTGGATGAGGTACATTAAGAAGACTTAATATTGGAACATACTGTGGAAATGTGTTATCTGTGTTCATCAAAGGATCTTAATTTACCTGTTGTCTAAAATAACCAGTACAGTAACCAGTCCTTCATTACTGCAGGCCTCTTAAAGTGGTGAGGAGAGTTTAGTTTTGGCAGAATTTGAAGCAGGGATTCAACCTTATTTTAGAACAGTTTTCATATGTGTGCATGTGTGTCTTTGTGCAGACGGCCTTGTTCCTGTGGGTGAGTAAACAATAATAGGTAAAAGAAACAAAGAGGCTTAGTGCACTTTACGTGCAGCGGTGATCGAGGAGGCATCCATCTTTGTGTCCCAAGAGGGGAGCAGTAGAAGGTGATAGAACAACTGTGATGGATGGTTACCAGACGCTCCTGCTCCGCTCTGCCCAGTGCAGAGCAAAGACCTACAGACAGTTTCAGTTCATGCACATGCGACCTCTTACAATGCAACCCAGGAACTGTTATTTTGCAATTTAAAGCAAATTGTAGTTACTTGCATCTACCTTTTATTTGTTATATTCACTTTTAACTATCTAACCAAACCTGTAAGTCTTCTTGGCTTCAGTTTGAGGATTTAATTGATACTAAGTTTTCAGTAAGTGTAGCTTCTTTAATTCAGCTTTCTTTTATACCAGCTCTCAAAGAAAAAATCGGTCTGTTAGTTAAATGCTTCATTGTATTCAGAATGAGTCTTTACTTTAGGGCTTTTGTAGATGTTGGCTAGATTGAATGTTTCAGAAATACCAGAGGCCAAAAAGAAACATACTTGTGCTAAATTTGGGTTGTAATTACCTTCAAGTCTGTTATGTGTTGATGTGAATTGAACTGGGAGCTCAGCCGCAAACACTGTTGCCTTGCAGCAAATAGGATATTGAATTTATTTTCATTCTATATGGTTTAATGTTTTCTGCTGATAATTAAGTTTTATCTTAGAACCTTTTGTACTGGGATTAGGGATTTGTGTAGTATTCTCAAAATTAAACTTGCTAAAGTTGAAGGGGTGAAAAAAAAGACCCCTGTCCTCCAATCTACGGGCTTCATCTGTCTAATATTGGCTTTAGATTTTGATGTAGAAATAATTTCCGGCTATGTGAGTAAAATGCACTGTGTGTATAACGGAAGAAAGTGTCAGTGTTATTTACTGCAAAGATTCATAAAACCCGAAACACCATTGCTAACTAAGTAATCTATGCAAATGTTGTATAATATCTTATTTTTAGGACACCTAAACATTATTATTTTAATTTCCCATTGTGGAAGTGCTGAATTATGCTATGTGTGCATCTGACAGCCTCATCAAACTGTAGAGCACCACATTAAGCCCTGCTTCCCAACACAATATTATGTAAAACTGTAAAACACAATAGTCCAAAATAATGTTCTCGAGCTCATACAGCAGAGCTCTTATCCCATGTTTTTTAGTCATTCTGAATATCAGCATCTTGTAGTATTTATTTGTCAACAACTGTCCAAATTGATCTAGTAACTTTGTTTTAAGAAAACAAAATCCTGAGTAACTGTAGCTGAACAAAAAATATACTTTTCCATTATCCATCTATCCATCCCTCCATTGGATTCAAGTTTTGGACAAGTCGAAGATAAAATAATAATTTAAAAAAACTAAATAAAAACTCAGATTGAGTAGAATTATGACAGAAAGTAACAGTTTATTGATGAAAGAATGTGAGAAAAGGAATATAAAATACAATTATATATCAATCTGAGACTTTAGAATAGTCTTACTCTTATAAACAATAAATTAGAATAAGAGTAAATCTGTACTTGTGGATTGCAAAATCTACCTTTCGTGTCGTTCCATTCTGTGGTAAATATTTCTGTAACAGGTGAAGAACTGATTTTTGTTCAAGATGTAAAAGTCAGCTAAAGTTAGTCTAATAAAACTAAAACAAATAAATCTGAGCAAAACTAAATTACATTTCAATCAAGACTAACTACAACTAAAATAAAATCAGTATTGCCTTTAGATTCTTTTTACATACATTTTATTGAAAGCAAAATCAGATCTGATTATTATTGTAAAATTTGCATATTTAATTTTACAGTTGGAGACATGATGCTCCATATGTTGTCCTTCCACATGGCACATTATTGTTCTGAAATACATTCTCTGTACTTGTTTTGCTTTGCTGTGAACCATGACCTATTGTCTCCACTAAAGAAAGTAGTACAGCTGCTATTGCTTTTGGATTCAGTCGTAGCATGACTCTTTGGCCACACTTATTAAAAGCATGTAGCATTGGCAGGGGAGGGCTTGCGTGAGTGGTAGGTGGCATGTTGATGTGAGACTGGGTAATCCACCGGCTGCTCCTCTGTCTGTGCATGGCTCTGGGCTGGGCGCATACAATAGAGCAGACCTGAAAAGCACCATAATGAAGCACAGGCTGGAAGAAAAGGCATGTCTCTTTCCATTTCTGTGAGCGAAAAGAAAAGAGCAACATAAAAGAATAAAGGACAAGAAAGAAAGATGAAAATAAGCCTCTCAAATCCAGGTTTTTGGCTGTGCTGTCTCTTTGAGTTTATCTTTTTGCCATGCATGTGTTTTATTATGGTAATGCAATGTTGGATAAAAATAGTCTGAGATGGCAGAGTAACGGTTTTCTGTGAAAAGAGGAGGGAAATTAGAGGGATTGCCACTGAGGCCTTTGAATGTCACTGATAAAGAGTAGAAATACATTTTAAAAGGGGTTTCCTCCTAATTCTCTTAGGTTTTTTTAATATGACGAATTTTTAAGAGACTAATAAAATAATTATGTGCTAATTGTGTCTTTTAATTGAACTTGAAGATCTGAAGATCACAGAGCCATCTGCTGTGTTCCTTGAGCTTTTTATTATTCAGTTTGCTTCATGATTTTCTCTAACAACACTTTGTGCAGCAACCCTGACGATTGAAACAAAAATAACTGATGCTGAGTAAGAACCTGTTTAGTGTTGGAACCAAATTTGTGGAAAACACCCTCCACTAAACCTCTGAGGTTAAATTTCACACAAGTGGACTAATTAGGTGACTTCTAAAGGTAATAGGATATATTGGATATTCAAGGTTATCGGGGTGAAAGTGGTAAGCAAATGTGCATGGTATACCTTTCAAAGTGGAAAAAAAAAAAATTGAAAACCAAAGTGGCAGAGTGACAAAATGTGGAAACGTTGGAGTAATGTGAATAGTTTTGAAAGAGATTGTAATTTTTCAGGCTTCAGCCAGGGATCCAGAGGCCCTTTTAATTAAACCAGATCCTCCCAGACCCACACCCACCATCTGAGTGATCCACTGATAAGTACTCTCTGAGGTGGACAGAAAAAGACGCAGCTAAAGATCAGAAGTTGGTGCAGTTTCACTTCACTGCAGAGAAGTTCAAAGCAGCTTCTCAGCCTGCGTGCTGTGATGTTAATCCGACCTCTGACTCAGGCTCGCAGGCAGAAGAGGAAAAAAACAGGCTGAGTTAGGAAGGAGTGAACAAAATATCAGGAGCATTTCTCTAAGTAAAGAGGTTTAATGGAGATATTCACTTTCTGCTCAGCTACAGGTGACGCTGGTTTAAATCCAGCTCAAGCATCAGCAATAGCCATTTGGACACTTGCATGAATAGTTACTTTAACCATTAAATCTGGGATTTATTTAAATGTGAGGACCAAAATAAAGAGCCATAAGAAGAAATACAGAGGTGATAGGTAGAGGTGACTGCACCGTCCTTTCCTTTCATGCCACCTGCTGGTTCCACCTGTGTCCTCTCCTCATCCGTTCTTGTTGTGTTCAGAAGCTGACGGCCACATAAAATTATTCAGGCTGATTAAAGGAGCTCTTTCTTTTGCGCTTTCACCATGGACTTTACTTCTCACTTTCTGCCTGTGTGCTCGCACTCCATCACACTTTAGCAAAAGGGAAAGCCTCTCATATTTCTCTAAAGCGTAATTTGTGCTGTGGAGCTATAAAATATAAAGCAGACATTTTTACATTGTACACAATTTTCTAGAAATGACGTATGAAATTGTAGTACAGACTTTATTTGCGTGTATTTAAAACAAGAATTTGTGCAAAATTAATGACGTCACGTATTTCCAAACACAGCATTCATATTTTATAGTTATGCCACTGCCTGAGTTTCCCCCATTTTTACGTACACATGCAGTTTTTGATGCTTATCCATGCTCTATTTGACACACATCTATTTTGAGCCTTGTTTAGATGAGAACCAAATAAATCCAGATTCTTCAGGCTCTCCATCACCTGCCGCCTCTCCGAAGAGGCTTCTTTGGTAGAAGTTTTTCTTCTCCTCACAACTTGAATTATTTAGTGGGGTCCATTTAGCTTAGATACTGTGTCAGCCTTTCACAGGGAACCAGGGCCAGTTTGACATGTGACATTAAGAACTTGATTACTCAGTGTTGATTCTGCACTTGAAAGTAATGGACAGGAAGGGAAATTATCAGGGGTGAAGTAGATGGTCTGTGAGAATAAGACACACTGGACTCCTTGAGATATTTAAGGTGTTTCCATGTTCTTTGTTAGTCATTTGTTTGCAAAAACAGTTTTATAAGTTATTTGAATGTCTGACTTGTATTAGATAATTTCAATATTAGAGAGGTGTTGAAATATGAAGCACAAAAGTTTTAAAGCTCAAAGAAAGGATGGGTGACTAGAACTTGTTAAATGGCTACAATGTCTCTAACTGGAGCATCTCTACTGTGAATATTCTGGATATTAAATAAAGGCAAATTCGCCCATTGTGATCTTTAACTGATATTTTTTGACATCCTTATTGATCTTTACCAATGTGAATTATAGAAAGAGTTTTCTTCTAAGCTTGTCTTTAAGTTTATTCTTGCATTTTTAATTTTTTTGTCATTTAAAACTACATGCTTGATGTCAAAATCCCCAAACTCTCCCAGAAAAAAAAGGTAGCTAACATGTGACAAAATGTCCTGTTTCATCCTCGTCACTTTTGACTTGCATTGCTCTGTAATTATTCTTTAACAGGTGTTTTTCACGCCCATCTGACCTTTAGTCTTTTGGCTTTTCACTCCTTTCTTCACTTTTATACTCAATGCTGTCAGCAACTTTACTGTTCATGACAAGCTGCTGGAATATTTAACACAAAAGTGATTTCACTACACAGATGATCAAGCAGAGTGATCTTTCATTTGTCCTGCAGCATTCTTAAAAACTAAATGCCATAAAGCTGCTGATTGGTTTAATGTTAGTTGTCGAGAGAATTGTCTTATTCTCTAATCCTTTTCATCTGAAGCGTAACGGTCGGAGTCCCTGTGTGTCTGTTCACCGTCCCCAGGCCCTCTGATGCTCCAGGACAAATGGCTTGTTAGACTTATCAGCACCCCTCTCCCCCTGGTGCTTCAGTCTGCCTCCCCCTTCCTCCTCTTCGTCTTCGTCCCATACTCTTTCCCTTACCCCACTCTCCCTGTCATCACAAACCGTCTGCTACTTAATCCAATTATTCCTATAAGCTGACACGCTCTGTAGCTTACCACAAACTCTGCGGGTGACGCCCCTGTTCTTCACATCCGTACAGCGACCCACAAACGCGGACGTATTAGCACAAACAACACAACTCTGTGTCCAGCAACACTGCTGTGCATTACTGCAGGTATCCTAGAAAATGAAGCCAATGTTAAAACAACATTTGATGGGAAAATCTAGAAAGATAAAAAGCATCCAGTATGAGTTTTAGGGTCATTTGTTGATGCAATTTAGCCACCCCACTATGCTGGTTTTTTGTAGAGAGACAGGCCTCTGCTGTTATTGTCTGATTCACTGTACCCTTGAGTTGACTCCATTTATTTTAGTGTTTTTTTTTGCAGTCTTTATTGCTTTACCAGCACCTGTATTCACACGCCTGCATCGTGATACAGGAGGCTGTGTGCCGTCAGTGAAATCTTGCTTCTTCCATCTCTGTCTTCAGTCGTTGGGCGAGAGGCAGCGCATAGCCTGAATGGGTCGGCACTTAATCAAAGTACTTTGGCTCAGTAAATTGGTTATTGTGTTTTCAAAGTGTTGCAAAATAAAAACATTATTTAGAGGGGTTCTGTCTCAGCGCTGCAACTGACAGTTGATCGTAAGATACTCATGGATAGACTGTGCTATGCTGGTTCAGGACCAGAACTACATTGTGTTTGAGAGAACAAATTTTGTGTCCCTATTCAGGGCAACATACTCTCTCTTCCTCAGATTGTGGAGTGCTGCAACATCTCCTACAATACATATTCTGATGCCATAAAGCTTTATATTCCTGTTGAATCACTTAGTTCTTTACAGTCACCAACTAATCCTGTCCATAATACCACCTGAATTGATGCTCTTAAATTAGGACTGAAAATATTGTTTTCTGCAGCTTTAATATAAAAAATTTTAATTATCAGCTCATTTTTATATCTCAGAGCTGTCTTAACTGTTTTATTTTCACTTTAACATTTCTCTTTTTACTTCAGTGTTGCTGTCACTCTTCTACTTTCATACTATAATGTAATTTTCATTACTTCTGTTCCCTTATTTTTCTCTATAGCATGTTGAACTGCCTTGTGAATGGACGTCTCATACAAATGGACTTGCCATGTTTATGGTCATCGAATGTGAAGCTACGTAACATCACCTTTCCTGGTCATGGTTTGTAACCTTCGGCCATCGCACTTGGTCAACAGCTAAAGTGCTAAATGGTCAATGCTTTGACAGCTTGCATCATAGAAACACAGTCTATACTGTAAAACTGCTTGCGCATAGTAAATGGAAAATGTGTCATAGCAGCCGTGACAGGATAATTAATCCCTAGATTCTGCGATTTCACCCCCTTCCTCAAATCTTGACAAGTATTTCTGTCGCAGAGGGGGCAGCGAGCGTCACAAAAGGAGCTGTGTTCGGTTGTTTTTGGTGCTGACACAACAACAGTTGAGAGTAACAGATGGAGCTGGTGGTGTGTGTGAGCGCGTGGCGGGGTGTGTGTTTTAGGGTGACCGGTACTGGAGCTGGCTGCAGTTTGATCCGAATTACAGAGGAGGGAGTTGGAGCAGACTTTGCTGTTTGTCTGTCTGGAGGAAGAAGTGGGAGATGCAGGTGTCAAATACTGATAAATTTTGGGTGATCCTTGTTGGGTGGGTGTGTGAGAGAGCATTGTTTTGTTTTCACACTTGAATACTGGCACATTTTTAAACCCATGCAGAGTTTTCCCTGTAAAATCTACTTGATACAAACAAATGGAGAATATACCAAGTAAAAATATTCATACTTTGCACAAAAGGTTTTGAGTTGAGCAGCAGAGTCAGATATGTGGGTTGTACCCATGAAAAACTTGCCAAGTTCTTTCTGCCAAATGCCAAAAATCTCTAGGTGGAGACTGTGTGATTGTGTGGGGCAGCATCTCCCCACACTGGAAAAAAAAGACTCTTTATCATCATAGGAAATCTCAATGCATAGAAATATCCAGATGAAATTCTGGAAACAGTTGCAGTGTCATATTTTGACTCTTCATCCAAGATGAAAATGTGCCCTTAGTTTGTGGTTTATCAAAATACAACCTCCAGAATCTAAGAGCGGCTGGAATGACTCCCCTGTTGTCTGTATCTCAACGCCATTGAACTCTTGTGGGATCAGCTTGAGTGTTTTGTTGGCAACAATGACCAACACAAACACGTTGGCTGACTTTAAACAAATGGCATGCTACCCCACAGCAATGTGCAACCAAGCTGGTGATCGTACTGCAGACATTTCTTCATATATCATAGGAAGTATCACAGATCAATAAAGTTACTGCATTATCAAGTAGTTATGTGTAAAATATCACAGTAGTGATACACTCAGTATTACAGAAAGCTTCATTTTAAATAGCTTTTTACATTGCTGCGCTTCCTCTGACTTCACTCTGACATTTCTAATTGAACTTTTATTGATATTAAAAGGTTTTAGTTGTTTTCCAGCCTTTTTTTTTAAACATTTCTGACAATATTTATGACTTTGTCATTTGGTGTCTGTATGTTCCCTTTCCATGATGTGACAAATGTTATTTTCTATGTGTTGCAGTTTTTGCTGCACATAACTAGTTGTTTGTTTCTTTGTGAAAATTTGAGGTAAGTACACTATATTGATATCTAAATGTTGCAAGGTTTGTAGAAGGAAATCCCAG
This sequence comes from Xiphophorus maculatus, assembly GCF_002775205.1. NCBI lineage: Eukaryota > Metazoa > Chordata > Actinopteri > Cyprinodontiformes > Poeciliidae > Xiphophorus > Xiphophorus maculatus. The sequence goes on from NC_036454.1 coordinate 17,428,742, forward strand.
TTCACCCAACGTGACACAGCTCAAGAAAAACAAACAAAACAAACACATGTCCTCGTGTTGTCCTCCATTGTGTCCATTCCGCCCATCTTAAGCTACCATGTTTCCACCAGGGGGTTCTTATTTTAGACAGATGGAAGTAATGATGGGGTGGGACAGGGTTGGGAAGGTTTCTTTTCCTGCTCTTTAGCTCGTTCTTCCTCTTGATTTTTGCTGTTTCTGTTTTAATTTTCACCTGTTCCTCTGAATCTGCTCCACCATTTAACATTGCTCTCTGTCCACTCTCCTGCTACTGCTGCTTTCTCCTCTTCTTTCTTTTCTTTCTCCTCATCGCTGCTGCTCCCTGTTGCAATTAACCGGGCTCTGTCTCTATGTCGTGTGTCCTTTTAGGCCCACGCCGTGCATCGCTGGCTAATCGATCAGGACAGTAGTGTGAGCTCTGAGATGCCGGATGGCCAAGGAGTATGGCACTATGATGATGAAGTAAATACCAGCAACACGTATCTCTGGATTTTCCTGTCTCTTTATATGTATCTTTATATATATTCATATATTAAGTATCTATAATCACCCTGTCACTTGTAGTTTGTGTCACTTTTGCTGTTGTTGTTGTTTTTTTTATCTTTATCTTGTTTTTGTTGTGTTTTGCTTCTGGTATTGTAGTTCTGGTTCCTTTAAATTTCTAGTGTTGCTGTTGTGCTGTGAGCTGATTCAGTCAGGTGTCGTGGGATCAGGCTGGACCTTTTTCTTTGTTCCCGTCCTTGCTTGAAGTTTCATACTAACTCGCTAAGTTTTAAGTTTAATTTATTTATTTTTTTGGTTTGTACGTTTTCTTTCTTTTTTGTTTCACATAATTACACATTAGTGTCTATTTGTATATTGTAAATATCTATTTTGATGTCTTTGAGTTTTCTCAAAATGGACGAGCATATTGCAAGGAAAGAGTCCACGGGTAAAATATACTCTAACCTAGGTATAGTTTGTAGATGCAAGTGTTGTCTATGTCGGTTTCTTGCTACATGTAGTTATTATTAGTTAGTGTAAGACAACAGTTGAAGTATATTTCCTGTGGGTTCTTCTGATTTACAAAATATGCTTGTGTCATTCTGTGTTTGTGTTAAGGGTTAAGTCACAACTTAGAGTGTTTGTGGGAAAGAGATGGAGAGTGAAAGGTTATGTTTGTGAGATGATTATTTTATCAGTGAGTTTGTGTGCATGCTTTGTTTCCTTCCTGCATGCATTATCTCTGTTTATTAGCACAAAGTTTGATTTGCACGCCCGTCTGTCTTTCTGTCTGTGCTGCAGTCTGCGTCTGTTTAACTGTGACGTCCCTGTGGAGTAATGTTGATGCCTGCCTTTGCTCATGCCTTTGATGTGTCGGTGTTGTGTATTGTGGCCGTGCGTACATCCCATGAACCTGTCACATGCTGTGCCTGTGTTTTGTCGGTTTTTATCTGTTTAAACAGTCTGGGATAGGTTGACCAAAGGGTTTTTATTGCACATGTACAACAGATGATCTTGAATCCAGCGTCAGTTGTTGGAGGAGAGATCATCTAAGTCCAATAAAGCTCCCAGGGAAACTTGTCCCAGATGACTCTTGCCACCATGATTTCCCTTCAGATCCCAGCTCCTCCCTTTGCTCTCAAGCCAAATTCCTAAGCCTTATCTCCTGATCTCCATATTGCTCCCAATCACTCTGGAGCATCATTGGGTTTGTCTTAAGCAAAGCTTTTGGAAGAGCAGAGCCTGCTTAAAAAAATGGGTGAAGATGATGAGGGGAACATATTTAACACAGAATAGATACAAATGGAAGGAAAGCGAGAGTGCAAACCATCTTCCAAAAGCCCCGAACGTACTTTACAACAATATGGAGTCTTTCCCCTGGATGCCTTTGAATGCCAATGCACTGAACAATTGATTTTGTGTTGAATTCAGTTTTATCTTCTGTATGAATGCTTGAAAGGTGATATTTCTACTTTTTCATTTTTCTTTCACCTGCCAGGACTACAAATATGCATATCATCCTTTAATTATAGGGCTATAACATAATTTACATGACAGTTTGCTTCTGTGACATTTTGGAAAGGGCTAAATGAATGCTGGGAGGCAGATGAGACTTGCAAACATCGTGTTTGTGCCCAGAATACAGAGACGGAGAGAAAAGGTGACACAGTCCCAAAGAGCCCAGCCGCACTTGCTTGACTTTTTCAGCCCCAGCAAACAGTGAAGCCTGGAGATCCTTCAGTCTGCAAGTTGCTTATCTATATTTGCATTATATCAGAAAACAAATAAAGTGTATTTTTTCTCGAGATAGAAATCTGAATAATATGTGGCTTAGAACTTTTTTTTATTTTTTTTGCTTTGTTTCTTTTTACTTTTAGGTTAGTTTTGCGGTCCAGAAATATTGACAAATATAGTTTTTAGTTTTTGAACTCGATAGTTCTCGTAAATTTAGATGTCACAAATTAGGTTGAATTTAGCAACTTAAACAACTAGCAATGAAAATGTTATGCCTGTTGGATACAACACTCCATTCGCTTATTTTAAGTGTCTACACTTTCACAATTCAAATTATTTTGTTTATGTTGCACCACTTCACAACAAATTTCATCATATCAAACTTCAGTCTGTAATGACAAAAAGTTACATGCCTGATGAAGCCCAGCTGGTTAGGTTTGGTCACTGACTTTGCCACATGCTGAACAAGCTCATGGTGAAAGTGGGAAGGAACAATTCTCATTTAACAGGAACAAACTCCAAGCAGAACCCAGCTTGATGAGAGGAGCCATCTCACTGTTTTAAACACAGAGTAGATATAGAAAAAATAGACATGCTACTCCAGGATTACTTTCTACATTAATTAACAAACAGTTAATAGCAGTTGTTGTTCCTTTAGTGGCTTCATCTAGGAGAGAAACAGCGAAGCATAGAAGTTATTGTAGCAGCAATAACTTTCTGCTACTTCAGGAAGGTGACAGCTTAGCACCAAAATATCAGGATATATATGGTTTCATAAAAAGAGAAAAATTAGTGGAAACACTAAAATAGTTATCGGCAGCAATAATTACATGATTGGACAGAAGTATGAGGGGAAAAAACAAACCTTAGTGTTACTATAAACGAGTCAAAGTGGCCGAGTCAAAATGATCAGGTCGATTGACGCAGTCGACCTGATCAGCTGATTATGAGTCCAAAACAAAACAACCACAGGAACGCTCTCATCTTTGATCCTATTACAGTTCAAGTAGAATAAGGACTTGCAGCTGCTGAAACAAATGTATGCAGCTAGAAGCCTGGAGGAATGTTATCAGCACTTGGCTTGATAACATGGAAGTTAAATTCAGCTGAGATAATTTTGCCAGTATTTTTGAAGGTGGATAGTTAATAACTTAAATATAGGTGTATACCACAGACTTATACATTTTTAAGTTGGTTTTAAATGACTTAAGTCAGCTAAACTGAGGGATGTGGAGGGGAGAAGAAAGAGTTCGTCTGACTTGTAGGTAGCTGTCCACCACTCTGGGAATTTAATCACTTTTCATATGACTGACTTTAAAAAATAATCCCTTTAAAGAGGTTTAAGCAACAATTATCCAGACATAACCTATACATACAGATACTCATTATCTTACCATTGAGTGTTATGCAGGATTTCACTTATAAGAAGTACAAAGTTCTGTTCATACTGAATATAAATGAATTTACTCCTGTTCAAAGTGAAGCACTTATAAATTCACTTCACTAGTTTGCACACATTCACTGATCATTAATTAATTATTCAAGAAGGTCACCTACATCATCTGACTTTTGTCACATTATACATGCATATTTACAATGTTTTTATACATGTTTCCTTTTTTGATTGTAGGTTGCTCAAAATGTCTGCAAACTGTCTTTAAATTGTTTCAAATAATAAATCAAAGAATTTGATCAGGATGAAATGCACGACTTGACAAAGCAAAATTGTAGTTTTGAGCACAAAGTCAACTGGACTAAAATGCTGACTTGTAAATAAAAGTTTAGGATTTTTTTGATCATCATTGGTCACTGAGAATGTTTTAAAGATTTTATGCTCTCTTCATCTATCTTGTGTCTGGATGGTGACTCCTGGGTAGCAGGCTGCGCATTCTCAACACTGCAGTGGCTTTTAGCTTTGAGGGTCAAGACCTCCAGCTTTTGGTGGGAAAAGTTTGGGTTCTGTTTAATAAAGGTTTGACAAAATTAAAAGTATCACTAACATAACTTCATTTCAGAAGTAAAAAGCAACACTTTTCTTTATTTACAGATCCTCATCATTGTCAAATATAGTGTTTAATATCACCACAAGACAGTTTAAGTTCCTCCATTGAAGAACAGCCTATTTAAATTCAAAGTTCTTAAAAATTACAAACGACACTTACATGCGTATTTGAATATAATGTTGCACACACAATTACTTTAATAATGGAGGTACTGTAATCATTGAAATACTTTTAGAATCATTTGGATTGCTTGTTACAGAATATGTGTGTCCTGTGCAGTAATGAGAGATAGCAGCTTTCACACTGACCAGCTGTCTGTATGCAGCGACATTTAGCTGTAGAAACCGAAGCAATGTTTTTGGACCGTACACCAATACTTTCCCATTTATTCCTCAAATCCCACTTACAGTATAAACAGCTTAGATGTCACAAATTGCCAAATTAGATGTCACAGTTGCCAAACTGTTTTTTTTTTTTACATGTGCTAGCTTTAGAGAGAGATATTTAAATGAATCACAGCTGTGGGAAATAATGTACCGTAGTTTATCTAAATTCTGAAATTGGCCCATTCTTTACTTTTTAGCTGTGGCTGAAAAATTATAACCATTTTTTGGAGAACTGACTGATGTAGATTTTTTTTATTATTTTTTTTTCCGGTGGAGCAAAAAGTTAAAAAGTGTTCTTTGAATAAAGAGCTCCACCGATTGTCCAGGAAGAGCTGCAGAAATATGACAGTGTCTGAAAAAAGGTCCAATGGATCTTTAAGATTTGCTACTAATGATTCAGTTTCAAACTGAACAGGGGGGAAATATCAATTCTTTGTGATCCCAAACTTAAATCCAAAATCCCAGCAAGATAAAACCAGGCATTCTGAAGTAACAAAACACTGAGTTTTGATGAAACTATCTTTAAACTGAAATCAAAAGCATCAAGTGGTTTTATACTCACTGGTGGCTTTAAACTAGTAAAACAAATCATGACTTTCCCTGAGGGCTGATGTATTTCATATGAAAACATAACGCTTCATCAAACCCTGCTCCACCCACTCCTGTGTCTCACATCAATGAGATGTCAGAGGTGTGTGTAAAGGTCTTGTCCCCTTTCCCCACCATCAATAGTTTTAGGGGGCCTGGAGAATAACCCTTATAACCCCTCAGCTCTAATTACCCCTCAGTGAGTCCTCAGAGACAGACGCTCTGGGAGCTGAGCCCCATTCGTCACAGTGCGTCTGCACAGTGGACCCGGTCTGGGGAGGAAAAAATGCAAACTGTCACACTCTGCTCTGTCATATAAATTCTCCTTCGTCTCAGTTTTTCTGTTGCAGCTGCTCCCCCGCCAACTGTAGATGCAGACTACATTAGGAAGCCCATTCACAACCAGCCACCAGCATTTGGCTGTAATTTGTCTCGGCTAGGGGAGCAGAGGGCAATTTACATGTGAAAGGCCACGCCATATTGAAATATTGTAACTAATTTTTTCTCTCTCTAAGGGTTGCTGATACCAGCTTTACAAAATTCAGATTAAATGTTTGCTGCCAATATGAGAATGGAGTATTATTGTAATAGTGACATAGTTGGCTTTATACCAACTTTAGTAAGAGTTCATGAAAACTGGGCTCCTCATCCTGCTGACCCTTTACAAACTAACTCATCTTTTGTGGCTTTTTTCAGCAGAGAGATGCAACATGGGAGCAATTTTGATCTACAAGCTTATTTCACAAATCCCAATATACTTATAAATTCAAGCTTTATTATATTGAGTAGATAATGCCTTAAAATGATTTGGTTTGAGATTACATTTGAGAAAGAATAAATAAAGTTACTCTCGCAGTGTTTCATTCTTATAGACATTCAAATTTAGAAATCAATTACAAGAACTGTGAAAAAATAAAATGTTTTTATTAATGGAAGTCATTCCAGAATAAAGCATCACTATTTAAAAGAAAAACTCCAACTTTCATTCAGTTTAATCATCATCTCACTTAATAAGAAGCTATTAGCGGTTTAATGACTCCATTTTGTTTGGTTACTTTTCCAAATATGAATAATCTTTTCCCTGTTGATATACTACACTTTTCTCACTCATAGGTTTACACGTTACTTATTGTTAAGATTAATTAATATTAGCTTTATCTTCTGTTTTTTTTTTTTTTTTAATTTAAAGCAGCTATTTTACTTTGCTTTGCTTTTTCCACTGAAATCCAGGGGCACCTTGGATATCATCTTTGGGTTTTTCTTTGTGTGCAAATGTTCACTGGATGAAAAGAGAGAGACTGAGCGATGAGCTATGTGCATGCATGCGTGCATGTGCATGTGTTATTGATGAATGCGCAGGAGTGCATGGTAAAGGTGGAAGTATACTCCAAAAGAAAATGCCAGTTAAACTGCAAGGCATAAAGAAACGTCTTCATTTGATGGATGATCTGTTCAATGCTGCAGGTTTAGAAAGGTCCATGCAGCCGCAGGAACAGAAATAGTTTCTGAACCCTGAGAGGATACCCACCTAGGGCCCAAAAGAAAGGTCTTAATGAATCCCCTTGTTAACTCAGGCACTAATATGCGCAGCATTTAGAAATGATTCAAAAGTGAGATCAGAGAAAGAAAGCTGCATGTCCTCATGTGAGACACATATGGATTCTTCATTAAAACAAAAAAGGAATATATTGCCCACCTAGGTTAGATGTGGTGTAAAAGATCTTTATATGCAGCAATTTCTAGTTTTTTTTTCAACAAAGTGTGATAAATATGTTGTAAATAAAGATTTAGGATGTAATTATGTATCAGTGGAAAGTGGATGGCAATGGAAATAGTGTAGGTTCATTTTGGAAGGTGTTCTGAAGCAAAGAAAGTGAGACTATGATAAATCATTTTAAAAATGCTCCCTGACCTATACAGATAAAAAACAACTCTGTTGGGAGAAAATTTAAAACAAAACCCGGTTTCTTTAGTCTGCACATCCTAAATATATTACGTTTTAGGGACCTTATGAGACAGTAGTGAGTCTTATCAAGTTCACATCTTCAGCCCGTTATAATGAATATGATTATCTGAAATCAGATTCAGCTTAGCTAACAAGATTTACATCTTTTAGCAAAAGCCATAGTTTGCAGTGAAGTTTAAAAGGAGAAAAAGGTTCTCATTGTCTAAAGGTGTTGGTAAGCAGAAGGGATCTTTGGTAAGAATGCAGCAAATCATTAAACAAAAACCACTCTGCAAGTGAAAGATGGTGGTGGAAGCATAATGCTCTGGGCTTAGTTTTTTTCAGCGTCATTATTTATTTTTTGTAAAGGTGGGTAAAATTACAGTTTCAAATTTCAGTCAGCTTGGACTCAAAACCTTCCGGAGTCTGATAGAAATCTGAATATAATGGATCACTGAAACAAATATGTGAAAATCATGCAGCCACCACCGTGTGTCACTATGGGGTATGGTGTTCTTTTGGTAAAGTTCAGTGTTGTCGCATCAAATTTACTCTTTGTTCCATCTGGCCAGATCATACTCTCCCATAAGGCTTTGGAAGGTCTTAAACAAGAAATTATGTTGTTTTTTTTATATTGAAAGGAAATGCTTTTGTTTTAGTGCTCCATTTCTAAAAACAACTGGGCCAAAAATGTTTTGAAAAATGTTATCATGGTCTAAAACACAAACTCTTCTAATTCAAGCCTAGATTTTTACACTTTTTATATCCACTGTTGAACATTAATGCAACACTTATTGGAGTCTTAATGGGGAGGGTTTTTATTTCCAAGACAATGAATTTGTTCTCCAGTTTTTAATTCAGCCACCCCACTTTGAGTAACTTTTGCACCAATCTTTGCTCCTGTCAAAATGTGCAGCAAAATTCAGTTTGAGTATACTGCTGCCAGAACTGTATGCTTGCACATGAAAGGTTGCTGCATAGGTGTGTATGTTGAATGCAGGCGAGTGTGTGTTTGCATCTGCATGCAGAACAGCATAGGTGAATGCGTGTGAAATGAAAAGAGGCTGTCTCTGACTGAGTGTGTGGGTGGATGTTGGGGTGTGTGTGTGTGTGAGGCAACATTAAAATAATCTCATTTAATTAAATGATTGAAGAAATACCTAGAACACTTTATTTAGGGTGAGCTGGAACAGATTGATAAGAGCATCTTCTTAAATTGCTCATCGTTATAAACACGTCAGTCTCATATATGAAAGTCTGATGGGCTGGGCAAAAACTGCAGACACATAAAATATGTATTTATCTGCTATTTAAGAGTTGTGGCAGTAGAAAGTTTGAGTCAGCAAAGCTGAGCAGATGAAGTTGCCGCCGTGCCGTCAACAGATTTGTGAAAAGAACAGAAGAAACTGTCCATACATCACCTGAGTCGCAGGTCATTCTCCAGGACTGTTTCTCCATCATCACAGTTACAGGGAACAGGACATCAAGACTTTCTGCTTTGCTGTGAATTAATCAGTTTTTCTCTTCAGTTTTCCACCTGGCTCCTCTTTGCTTCGCTCAGTTACAGGCTTGTGTTGCACTGGGAGAAATGCATTCCTGAACGTGCCTTCATTTTCTAAAAGACATTCACGCACTGTATTAGACAGACTCTATAACAGATAAAACAAAAGGATTTCTGCCATTTGACCTGAATGTCAGTGACATTTTAATGACATTTATATGTATCTCAATTTTAGAGAAATTATTGTAGGTCTAAATATTCACAGTCAAAGTCCCTCCAACAAAAAACAAAGAGAGGATGGAAGAATAATTAGCTCCATTTTGAATCTTATGCTTTATTCATGCAGTTTAATTTTTTTGTGGACAATCGAAGTATATCATGTCCCACTGAGCCCTAATACAGCTGGTATTTTGTAATTATGTGACCATTAATTTCTTCTGAGTACAATTTGAAGTCTTCAACAACCTCATATTTTATGCATATATTAACCAGACTGCTTGAATTATGATTTAGCTGCAGGAGTTCTGCCTGATCCAGACACCAGCACAAATGTTGCTGATGTATAAACTCCTTATTTTAATTTATGGAATCTGTGACAAAATCTATTGACTTATGTATGATTTTGACCCTCCCTCACTCTGCATATCCACCTATTGTCTTCTCCACTTATGAAGATTAATGGGAGTCTGGCCCCGGATTGACGTATTGCTGCTGTCATTTTCTATTGCCTTCATCTTTCTTGCTCTTCACCTTCATCAGTTTATTTTTTTTCTAACTTGCTGCTTTTGTCTTTCACAGGTTTATCTGGCTTTGCTACGTTGAGGTCTCTGTAGAGACACTTGCAGGTTCTCTGTGCGTGATATCGTGTATCTGTAGGTGTGACTCCTGTGGGCTCTGACAGATAAAATGTAATCTGTTTGCAGAGAGAAGGCGTTTCTAATTCTCACTTCTTTTAATGCTTATTTAAATGGTTCCTATGGCAGTTCTGGGGCCAAGTAGACTTACGTTTTCTTCTGAAGAGGAGCTGAAAGACGGGATAAGGCACAGAATGAGTGTTTATGTGTGCAAATGAAAGGTTTGCAGTAGAGCTGCATAATCGGCCCAGCCCTATACGCTTCTCAAAGATGCTGCAGGACAGAACTGCAGAGCATCACAGTGCCAGCAGAAGGGCATTTACTAGAAACCGCTGACATAAACGCAACAGTTTTGGTCAAAAAAAAAAAAAGTTAAAAATGCAGTGATGTGTGAGGATAGACAAGAAACAAGTTGGAAAAAGGCGGTTAACAGCTTTTGGTGTTGATTTTTCTCCCTTTTTTTCTCTGTTCTCTGAGCCATCGGGTCATGGGCAATAAACTACCCCAAGCAGCATGTGTGGATGGCTACAGGCTTTTATTCTAACAAGGGCAGCTTGACACAGTGTGCAGAGGGCAAGTCTGCATCAAACCTAAATCATCCCCGCTTAAAAACCAGAGTAAGGCCGACTCCATAATGATCTGAACTGCTCTGATCGCTGTCCTTTCTGACAATATACATGATGAACTGTACAGTTTAAACCCTCACAATGACAGGAGATTTAGTCCAGCTCAATGCTTCTCACACCTAATTCTCTAGAGAAAACTACAGGATATGTTCAGGGGGAAAGGGTTTTACTTTCTTGCCTTTGCTTGTTTTTGTGATTCTATTTCTCTGTTCTTCCTTTCCTTTTTACGGATTCATAAATTTGTAGTCTCTAACGTAATGGAGATTTCTACTCTTCCAGGGGAAATAATAAAAGACGATACCTAATTATCCTCCTCATTGGGGAGGGTAAGTGAGGAGGGTTCGAATCGGAAATCTGGACCAACCTGTTCTACCACCTGCTGCCACCAGAACAGCTATAAATGGCCCCTTATTAAAGCAATATACTTTAAATCATTCAACTTGACACACACCATGTAGAAAGTACAAAAAAAAAAGAACTGTAAGAAGGTGCTCAGATAACCACAAAATTGAACATTAATTTTTTCCTACGTGTGAAAAACTTAACGCAGCACGTCATCGTAACCTGAAAACGCCATCGTCATATGGACATGAGATTCTGCCAAAATCATTCTGTGGAGATTCTTTTCTTCTGCAAGACACAGAAACATGTTGGTTAACTGGAAGATGGATGGGAAGACTTGGGCCTGGGGAGGCGGCTACGTTTAATCTGTGACTTGATCATCTGTGATCACTTTAAAACTGATGTTGAAGGACAGTCTATTCGATCTGAGCTCGAACTGTGTCACAAAAATGAATGAATAGATGTGAAAAGTTGATACAGACATACACTAAACCAGATGCATCTGTAATTGTAATGAATAGGTGGTTCCACAAAGTATTTACTAAGAAGGGCTGCCTTGTACCACAAATATTGGCAAAATGTGCAAAGGCTTTTGGGGAAAGAATTCACTTGCAAGGCACCTCACTTCTTCCATAGTTGTGCTGAGCACCTTCACACTCAGTGATGCTAAGTAAGGTTTTGGTTTCTGGACTTCTCATAAGACTCTTGCTGATGCTAATTGAAGGAGTCATGGTACTGAGCCAGAACCTCCTTTCATTTTAGCATTGGATTCATTCAACTTCCAGAGCAGCAGCCACAACAAAGTCTTTCCACAAAGAAAATAAATTGCATTTGGAGACAAGTTATGCGTTAACTTTAACTTTAGGATATCCTTCCATATTTTGTTGCGAGTTCAGTTCATCTCAACGGGGTCAGCAAAAGGACATTTTTGACATGATTTTCTTCCCCTTTCACTGAGGACCACAGGATAATTTGTCATCTCTTCATGCACATTAGCATCCATGGTACCCTGCTCCTCACTCTTTCTTTGCTGAGCTCTCATCACTCTCCAGACTAAGTGCTGTGGACAGGACAGTCATCCCCACGTGATGTTTTTGCTCAGGGCACGGCCTAGTGGCATTGAGTAGTGTATAGCTTTCTTTTTTTGTTTCCCCCCCCTCCTCCTTTCTCTCTCCTGCTAGCATTTATCTCTCTGCATGGTTTTGGCAGCGATGTGCTTTTCCCAGCATTTAGCCAGGAGAGGGAGAGCGGAGGGGAGAGCCAGAGAAAAGGGGCCTTTTCAAGCGAGGAATGACGGACGGTTTATTAAAAGAGGCAGGGCCTTTTGAGAGGCTTCCCCACACCCCATCCATACCCCATGTGTCTGGCCTATTGTAACTGGGCGGTGGCAGGAACCCCTCACCACCACCACCACTGCTAGGCGCTTTGTCACTGTAAGTCACCTCACTGACTGAAGCAGAGCCGCACGGTAAAAAAAGAGAAAAGAAAAACCACACCCATTCGCCACAGTAACTCTTCACCATTCTGGTGCGACCTGGTCCGTGGAAAAAATGGATTGTCTGGCTGTCACAAAACATACAGGAGACACAGAGATGGGCGTGATGCACTGGGAAGGAGGGACTGGAGAGAGGAGGGAGAAAGTTTAGAGGGACGTGGAGGTAGAAGAAAGGTAGGAGAGGAAGAAAGCAGGGAAAAACTTTTAGGTGAATGAGTAAATATAAAAAAAAATAGCAAAGAAGAGGCATGGATGTCTTCAGGACCTCATTGGGAGACCTGCTTGTTTTTAAGCTGTGTGTTAAATGTGTGTCTTTAGATACAGGCAACATTCCTCTAGAGATAAACCCCTGGGCCCCCATCCACTGAACCCCCACCCTCTCCTGTCTCTCCACCCACCATGCCTAGTCAAGTGTGTGTGTATTTGTCTGGCCATGAATGTGTGTGTGTTTATGGTGGATGGGGGTCTGCGTGTCCTGTATCGCAGCACTCGCAGGGGGCCACAGAAAAGACAGCTGTGTTTCTGAGAGAAACAGAAAACTTAAGAAAGGGACAGTGGAGGGCCAACAGGGATGCCAGTCAAGACCGTCACTTTTGGAGTGAGTACCGCACACTCTGCCATCCGCCGCCTCATGCTCCTCTCTTTCTAGCCTGACTCAACCTCCTCTTACTTTCTCACTCATTGTGCTGTGTAACTCTCTCCAGCTCTAATCTTTTCTTTCTTACTTGTTTTCAGAAAATTTTAACCTTATTTTCTCAGCTTTACTGCACCTGCAACCATCTCTGTGTTGGTAATGAACCTTTTCTAACTTCCAAGCTCAAATTTGTTTCTCTGTTTTCTTGCTCTCTAATATTTAAATGATAATGCATTGCTATCAACTCAATATGCACTTGGTTACTATTCAAGACATGTTCTATGTCTGTTAGTGCTCAGTTTGCAAAAAGCCATTTTTGTTTGCCCTCTGTCCACAACAGCCATTCTGGAGACCTTTCAACTTGTTCTTGTTTTCAGTCATAAATTAGCATCTGAACATGGTGCCTGTCAATATGCTGCGTATTTAAGGCACATTTTAGTAGAAGTTTCTCAGTGGGGTTGGTTGCTTGGGAGGATCCTGTGGTGCATGTGCATCAAAGATTAGTGCGTCTACATTTGGGTGTTTATCATGGTGTGTTTTGCTCTTTAATCTTGTTTTTGGCTTCATTCGGACGTCTGTTTGATGTTCAGCTTGAATGATGTCAGCCAGGATTAGCTGTGGTAAGCAAACGGGAGGTCAACAAAATGATTACTGGATCAGTTAATGAGAAGTTTCCAGTGGAAAGAGTATAGACTGACTTACTGAGCCCAAGCAAAATAGGGTGGATACCAACAAGGGTCTAGTGTTTATTTTATGTCTTTGATAATACAGGGAGGGTTCATCAGGTTTTACAGTGATGTTCATGATGTAACTCCTAGAAATACAGCTTTTGTCTGAAGATAAATGTCATTCAGTTTAGTCAGCTCTGAAACCTGTTTTTCCTATTTTTGGCAAATAGTATAAAGTAAACAAAGAAAAAAACAGTAGAGATCAATTAAGCCTCCTTAAGACTAACTTTATGTGCTCAACAAGATTTGTTCCTTTGTAGCTCATGGATTTTAAGAGTGTCGACGTACAACAAAGCACAGAGAAATAATGCAGATCGCTACCAAATTTTGACTCAAATTGTTGGATGAAAAACAGACAATGTTATTGCAATATATGGTATTCCTGTTTTAGAAAGAAAAAAATCATGGTTTTAAGATGCAGGTTTGAAATGGTAGCAAAATGGATGTAATAAACTGAGTTCATTAGACCCAGGAGATTTCAGGGAACGAAGTATCATTCTCTGGATTCAACATTTTCACCTCCATCTATAGTCTAATAAGGCAGCTGCTGCATCAAGGAACTGCTCATGGTATGGAAAAGCATGTATGAAACAGCAAAAAATATATTCAGCTTGACATGATAACTTTAGTGTTGTTTACTTAAGCCCCAAATTGTTCCCAACTCTACAATATTTAGATTTGGAATTAATTTCCACTAAGAAGTTTGTTTTATTACTTGTCTGTTTCATTTATTTTCTGGAACAATGTAAATTGAATCAATGTAAATTGAATATCAACTGATTAAAAAACATTTTTCTTTACCTTTCATTAATAAATTAATGTTAAATTGTTTATACCCTTCTCCAAAATAAATGAAAAAATCTTGGGCAATACATCAAACAAACCCTTCTTGTAATTGTTGACATGCCAGTTGCATGTTTCCACGGGTTTCTGGATGATTTATTTTTGGTGATGAACGCGACATGACCTAATTTTTAGCTCCTTTCACAGATTTTCCATCGGATTCAAGTTGCGACTCTGGTTTGGTCACTCAAGAAGTAAATTTTATTTCCTTCCAGAAGTACCATGCATGTAAAAGAAAATATAACTATAAACTTAGCTCTACCAAAATATTAAAAAATCTTTAACTTACCTGTATACATGGAACATTTCAGCATTCAGAAAGAAGCAGCAATCTACGAATATTAACATTTATGAAGATTTTAATTATTCTATATGACCAAAATCACAAAATGTTTCTTTTATATGCCAAGTGTGTTGAATGAAATAATTTTTAAAAAATTTTCTAAAAATAAAGCATGTGTCACTTATAGTACTCTTTTTATTTTGCTTTGTGAGATTAAAGTCTCTTTTGAAAGCATTTCAAGAATACATATCAATACTATGAAGTATAAAATATTGACAAACATTTTTGTTCTGTGTTTTCAGTAACTTCAAAAATAAATTATATATAAATGTATGCAACTTCCTTCATATTAGAGTTCAAGCAGTGTGGTATTTAGGGTTCATATTTGTTTGAAAATATTGAATGGATCTTTTTTTTCTAAATATATTTCACATTGCATGCAGCACCTGGAACAAAGAAGAATAACAAATGACTTACAGTTGTGTAACTGTGCAGCAGAGCACCATTTGTTTACCATATCTTTATCCTATTCTCTTAAGCCTAGCCCAACGCTATCTTCACCCTATGGCTCTCACCCTCATTGTCATTCACAAAAGATCACAATAACCATAACAATAATACCCATGACAATCTCATCTTGAGGCGCAGAGGCTGCAGCAGGGCCAGTCATAAAGAGACAATCTGTAGGCAAGGCAGAGACAAACAGTGGGCTGCAGAGTGGGGGTCCCCAGGAGTGTGAGAAAGTAAATACTGAAAGTGGGACACTCCACAGACGAACGGTCAGACAGATGAGGCTTGAGGTTGAATCTTTAGCAGCTCTGTCCTTATTAACTGTGTCCATGTGTGAGCATCCCCACTGACAGACTTTTACACTAAATACATCTCTGTTGCTGCAAACAGGCTGCTGCCAACTCCTCAACAAGCTGCAGGGACTGCAAGCAGTAAAAATAGAGGGGGGGGGGGGGGGGTTAAAAGAGCAAGTCAGCAGAAAGAAAAGCAATGAAATAGTTATTAAGCTCTCTGATGTCATTACCATAGCCAGCATTTTGTGTTGCCCTTAATGAAAAAAACTTGATCATTAGTCTAAAATAGATCTAGATATTGAGTAATGGGAGGTTTAAATAGAAGACATTACGCAGGCAGTGTGAGCCTGGAGAGTTTTTATTTTTTTATTTTTTTAAGTTTAATAAAGTTTTGCAAGAAAAGCAACACTTGTCCTAGCTGAACATGTGTAGACTCCTTATTTTCCTCATTTTGCTGTGATGGCACTTTAACTATTCATCATTTGCACCTGGTGCTACATCAGCAAATTTCCAGGTTTATTTATATGTTTGTATGTGTGGGCGTGTTGGGGTGTGTGTTCACAAAGGAAGGATGTCTTTACTTGGAACCTGTTTGCTAATTTTAAAAGAAATCCTTATATTTCAACTCCAGTTTTGATCACTTGTTTGGTTTGTTGCTAATCTAACCAGCATTCAAGTGAAACGTTCCAAACTTTTCATTTAAGTTGCATCAGAAACAATACTGTTGAGCTTGCTTTTGTTCAGCAAGGAATGTGAAACAGATTAAGGATCAAATCCTCATTAAGAGCCGGTTGCATTAAAGAAGTTATTCAATAAATGGTTTAAAAATTTACATTTTGGTTCACAAAGTTCTAGTTTGTAATGTAAGATCAAGTTGTTGCAAGATAGCGAAGATCTGCTTTCAGCTGTGTAAGTGTTCTCAGTCATCTTATTTTTATCCCTCACACATTAACACACACACACACACACACTCCGGCTGACTCATTCACATCTGCTTCAAAACTCTCTTGATTGTGAATGAAAATCAGCATCATAAAAAAAAAAAAAGATTTTTGTCCTGTTCGTCTGGAGCACTGATTGCTCCATGTGCATACATACACACACATGCATCTTTTTGAACACTGCAGTGCACTAGTGAGGGGTGATGTCATTCTATCTGCTGCGGCACCAGCAGAGGAAGCTGAGCAGGAGAAATAATAACGGAAGAGACATGAAGGTGGAAAAGGGAATAGACGTAACGGAAGAAAAAAATAACGAGTGTTGGGAGGATTTGCTGTGATGGATGACGCTGAGAGATTAATTTCGATTGATAATTTTGAGCTTCATTATGAGAAGCTGTGCACCAGTCTTAGCCTGAGGACAGCTGCACATTGTGAGCCATTGTGTTTTGATGCTACCCATGTTAACCAAAAAACGCTTCTATGCAGGCTATTGTCTGCTCTTTCTACTCTGAAGAGTGTGATTAATGTGCTTGCTTGGTTCTGCTCAGTCCAGAAGACTCAAGCTCAACCACTTTCTGTGGGAGATATGGAAAAGGAGGGGGAATCATTCATTTAAATCCAATTCAGCTAATTGTACCTGAGGAGTTGCTTCATCACACATTCCTGTCGTCTCTTTATATAGAACATGCAAGCTGCACCTGTTTATGTGTGAGCCCGGGGATGGGTGTGGTTGTCCTAATCTTTATCTCGCCGCACCACGCACTCCCTCCTTGACGTCAGCTGCTAATCACACAAACACATGAAAATGCAGAAGTGCGCAGTAGGAAATCCTTGCCGTGAAGGGAAATTCTTCCTGCAGGGCTTTGAGAATGAGTTGCTGCTGTTGTGTAGACATCTGCAGACTGCACAGGGGCTCACATTGAGGTCACTACGGTGTTAGGTACGGTTTTCACAAGAGCATCCATATTGTGTAAAGTTCTTTTCTTCAGCAGTTTGCTGTTTCTGCAGTGAACAAGATGTTTTGGATGTTGCTATGACAGGGTCAGCAAGTACCAAATATAACAAAAACACAAAAGCTTTGCATACAATTTGTAAGTTTTACATTAACAAGAGGATTTGAACATTGAGAAAAAGGACATTAGTCTGTCATGTGCGTGAGGCAACTCTGTATTGGTCAGTTATTGACCCATGCAATAACTGCACACAAATAAAACAGTCTGATATCCTGCACTTCCCCCATTATTTAGACCTGTTTCGCCCAGTATTTGTTGTAATATTACATATTTCTTAGCCTGGCAATAACCTTCTTGTGCAATTTCACTCAAAAACATTGTAATTTCCAACAGAGACTGGGCTTTCTCCACTGGACTTAAATTGCGTCTGGTAGATTTTTCTACTGGGCCAATCAGCAAACAGAAGGAGAAGTTGTGCACGATGATGTTGATTTTCTGCGCTGCTTTAAAATTGTAGTCTGCCTGTAGTTTTAGGTCTGGCAGCGGAGGAAGTGAACGAAGCCGTTCAGTCTACGTTGATCACGCTTCCACTTAAACACACTCCTTTCTTGTCAGTGGAGGATTAAACTGGCTCATTACATACGTCAAGGGCAAATGTTATCAAATGAGTAAAATTTTTATCTTCAACACAGTTCACGCATCCAGGATGAAATCGTTTCTCAACAGCTAAGAGCCCAAACCTTCTGGAAGAAGCAAAGTGTAGCACAAGTGTAGCCTGGTTTTTACCAGGCTACACATTTTCATGTGCATAATACAAATTAAATCAATATTTAATTTAGTGTAAATTAAATCAATAATTAATTTACAGTAAATTATACATTGGTTGTTGTGTTATTGAAGTCCTAATACTGCGATCCCAGAGAAGGTCTGGAGTTTTCAAAATTTTCGTCTGCTGGATGTGGCACAGAGATATACGATGCTGCTGCCATGTTTATTGTAATGTGAAGGTCCATAAACAGGATGGGAGCAGGCAGGGTAATGTCTTATAGCAAAAACTAAACAACAAAATAACAATTCGACCAAAGAGCATGATAAGGGATGACTGAAAACAACATGCTCAAAAAAGAAAGCAGTGACGACTGACAGAGGCAAGATTTGCTGAAGGGCTGTAGCTGTAGCTGACAGTAGAAAACCAGAAGACATAAAAACAGACCATCAAAACAACCATGAAGAAAATAACGAGTCCCAGTTGTTAGGACAGCTGCCCCTGTAGCTGCACACTGCTTGTAAGGTGACTGAAACAAGGCTCTCACACTTTCAAAGATCAACAATCTCAACTATTTGTAAATGTTTCCCAGAGAGCATTGTACTGTTTTAACTCTACCGTTGGCAAGCTGTGAGCTGCCTGTTGGTTCAGACAATGCTCTGTCTGCTCAGCAGCCTGTACACTGAGGCAGCTGATATCAAGTCGTTATAGCTGTGTTACTCTAGATTCTAGAGTAACACAGCTATAACGACTTGCTGTGTCTAGAAAGAGTAAAAAGTTTATGTAGGTTACCAAGTTTAGTAGGTGCCCATATTTTTGCAAATCCAATCAAAATCAAAATGTTGAAAAAGTGATTACAATCAAGTCATTGATTAATTAAAAGTTATTTTATTTTACCAAATTGTGGTATTTTTACTCAAAGTTATCACACATCCATCCCTGGTGGTAAACGTGAATATCAAAACTCTCAAAAGTTAATTCAGATGTGGGTTTTTTTGTTGGATCAAAATAAATGTTTCTGTTGTGTGGGTGTGCTTCTGGGTTGTTTGCAAAGAAATAAAACTATATCAGAGAAATAATTATCTTTAAACCTTAAGACTTTGCACAGAGAAGTCTGAACAGGATTTGCAGTTCATCTCGTGAGTTCATACTTTTCCACTGTGTAAATTTCAACTTGAACACATACTTGTCAGATGTTGTTTTGGTGCCACAATCAGCTGGAAGCAACTTTTGAAACTTTTCAGTTTTCTTGCCAACAGATTCCCTTATTTTTAAAGTGATCTCTCTCTTTGCACAGTTTTGTGTGACTGGTGTCCCGCTGAGGGTGGGTTGTGTCATTTGTTGCTATGCCTCTACTCCTGGCATGCGGATCCTTTCTGTTTTTTCACCAAAGGCCCCCCCCCCGACCTCTCTCTCTCTCTCTCTCTCTCTCTCTCTCTTTTCCTTTCTCTCTCTCAACCAACAGCACTGTCACAACAGTATCCAACAAAGCATAAAGCACTGTGTTTTGTAGCATTTTGAGAGGTCTGCACAGTGAATGAATCCATTATTTGCATATATGTGCAAACATGCAACTGCAGCCTCTTGCAGCATTTTGAGAAATCTGGTTGGATGGAGTGATGCAGGGGAGGCACAGTGAGAGTGGATATTATGTGAATGAAAGGAAAACGTCCAGGTTTTGACGCAGTTACTCCCTGTCATTTCCCCCCAGTTGCTCTCCAAGACTGCTTCTCGCTCTTTCTCTCCTCCCGTTCTGCCCCCCCTCCAACGCTCCCACCCCTGAACCGCATGAGTGATCCCGTTCCAGCGGCACTCCTGCCTGCCTGGGAGAGGCACGAAGCCCTCAGACACAGACAAAACACAGACACAAACACTAGGCGTGCAATGTGCCGGGCCCTGAGCCGGGACCCGCTGAACCCTCACGCTCTGCCCCTCTCCCTTTCCTTTAAAGCATCATTGTTGTATGTACGTTACATTTCCTCTTTATGTGAGTAGCTGATAATATTGGGGGACAATTTGAAGTTTCTGCTGCAATTCTTCAGTCAGATTCTTGTCAGACCTTCAAACTCCAAACCGCAGAGGCAGATTTTTAACTTGCAATCAAAAATTGCATCAGGGAGGAGAAAAATTAGGGAAAAATTGGCGGACAAGTGCCGACTTTGTATGATCCCTGGTGTTGTAATTGTTGTTTTGTTTGAAAATATTAACCAATCACTCTCCTTTTCTATTTTCCTTTCTTTTCCTTTACGTGTCTCGCACTTTCTCTGAAACCCATCGTTCCCCCCTATTTTTCCCATCCTTTTTTCTACTCCTTCAGGCAGATGCTGGCAACAGTTTTCTCCGAGCGGCTCGATCTGGCAACCTGGACAAGGCCTTGGAACATATAAAAAATGGCATTGATATCAATACAGCCAATCAGGTGAGAGAGAGAAAAAAGAGAGAGAGAGAGGGAGAGAGAGAGAGAGCTATCGTTCTCCAGATTAATTTAGTCTCCAGCAAACTGAACTGGTCATCTGGTCATTGTTTTTTGTATTTCACTGTCTTTTTGTAGGGTTTTATTCAAATTCATCCATTTTTGTGTTAACAAAAATTACTTCAAAATGTTCCACCAAAAAATAGAAGTTGAGATTTTTTTATGAGCATTAATTACCTCACCATCACTGCTTGGAAGATTTTATTTTCTTCTGTCTACAGATCGGCTTTCAAGCAGATTAGATTTGGCCTAATATGGAAAATTAGATTATAATCTTTCTAAAAATATTGGAAATAAAATAAATAGTAAAATGTATGTATTTAGGATGCTTTGAAGCAATGTGAGCAGTAATTTTGTTTCATCCAGAAAACAAAACAAAACCAAGTTGTTCATACAAATTATGTCCGTTAACATTGGGAGTATTGCTGACCCATGTCTTGCTGCTCAGTCATGTAGAGAGACCACCATTATCAAAAGATAACCCTGGATTACTAATGAATAAAAAAATTGGGAATATTTGTGTTCAAATGTTTTGCTCCTTCCCACTTCAAAACCTCACTTGTGGCTCATCTGCTAATAGCACCTTCTCCCTCTCAGGACATTTTTGTGGTATTATTTCCTGTAGTAGAAATGATGGGTGTAAAAAAATGCCCTAAGAAAACTATTTAAGTCCCCATAAATGGTTCTGCAGTAAAAACATTTAACAATGAAACAATTCCCTGTGTTATTTTGTATTTCTGTGTATGTTTTAATTGTTTCTCATGCATGGACTGAGCACTGTGCCTGTTTGCTCACCTCATGCATGCTCTGTTAATCTGATAATCAGTTCTTTAAGGGGAAAGCTACAGTTCAGTGTGTGTTAAAGAAATGGTGCAAAGGATTCCCATTGCTGCATCTCCTCCATCCTGCCTCCTTTACTTTGACAGTTGTTCCCTGAGTGTCCAGGAAGGGGCAGCATTACAGATGCCCTTGGGCTCCTAAAAACTTTGCCTGTTCCCAGTTTAATTTTGCTCTCTTCAACCTTTTGTCCAAGACAGCAATTACAAAAGATCCCCATCAGGTTCCACATGAATACAAAAATAGAAATGGAAAGTGACTCAATTCTGTTTGTGATTCATAGAGAGCTCATTGATTAACACTACAGATAGATTTAAAAAACTGTCCATTGACAGACTGTTTTTGATTCGAATATTCTTGAGTGATATTTTATTTAAAATGTGTTCTTCTCTGCCACCTTGTTGTTTTGGTTGGTGTAAATTGTACCTGAGTTGAAGTGATAATTAGCAAGATTCCCATAGTTTTGCAATTGAAGTTTTTTATTTATAGAAAACTAAGTCAAAATCAGATAAAATGTGAAATATGGATCACATTTTCTCAGTTTTGTTTGATTTGCATCCTTGTCAAGAAGGTTTACATTCATACAAAGATATTTCTGAAAAAAAACTGCAGATTATCACTTTGCCTCCATTGTGAAGTTTGTTTATACGTTGGGGTTGTTTTCTGGTCTGAGTAGACGCCTCCTACTCTTATCACCAGCACACATCCTCACTCCTTCACCGTGTTTTCTCCCCACTCTCTCCTCTTGGTTCTCATGCTCACCTCAGTTTATTTTTTCAGCTTTTTTTTTACCCTTCATCTTTGCTTTCTGTTTCTTCTCTCTCCTCTGTATCCAGTAGAGTGATGGTGTGCTGTGGTCTCCCCACTCAGAGGAATAATATCAGTGGTGTGGGAAAGGTCCAACCTCACATGTCCTGTGCGGCTGAAGGTAGGCTGTGTGAGGTTAGACCTATCCCACACGGCTCGTATTCTTCCCAGCCATGAGACCAGCGGCCTGCCATCCCCTCCCCTCTCTCCCTTCTCCTATAATCGTCACTAAGCGAATGAAAAGAAGTCCTCGTCTTGATTTTCATTCCTGTAGACATCGTTTTTGATGATAACCTCTCTGAGTCTGGCATATTGCATGCTGTTCAGTAATACGCTTGGTGTGTTTGGTGAGTGATGACGTTACTGTGACTTCAAACCACTCGTATCAGCTGGCATGGCGCTCGTGTGCTTGTGTGTTCCCACCGTGTGCGTCATTGTTGTAGGACTCTCCAGTATCAGGTCTGCTCTTCTCTCTCCCTCAGAATGGGCTCAACGGGCTGCATCTGGCCTCCAAAGAAGGCCACGTCAAAATGGTGCTGGAGTTGCTTCACAACGGAATCACACTGGAGACCACCACAAAGGTACAGTATCATGCAAAGGAAGAAACGCACCAGCTGGGGTTAGAGCAGTAGTAGTACTGCAGTAGTAGTAGTAGTACTAGTAGTAGTAGTAGTAGTACTAGTAGTAGTAGTAGAGCAGTAGTAGTAGTAGTAGTAGTAGTCTGCACTACCGTTTATGTTTTAAATAAAGAGAAAATCCCCCACAGAAAGAAACAGATACGATGTGCTTCACCTGTACAGGAATAATCTGACCTATCACACATGGCTTTGCAAAAGATGTGGCTAAGTCAGTCCTCATTGAATCCTTTTGTACTTACTGGGTCATCATAAGAGACTGCAACAAGTAACTGGCTCATTTTCACTCTATAATTCTATTTCCATCTAAAATATCAAGGAATATGCCTTCAGGCACAAGCTCAAACAACCAACCATCACCTTTCTTTGCTTTTTTTCTTGTATGTTGGTTCTATTCTATTCTATTCTATTCTATTCTATTCTATTCTATTCTATTCTATTCTATTGTACTCGGTATGTCATTTACTCGCTGAATAACCAGACGACTCCAGCTCTAATTTTCTAATTAATTCAGCTAATATTATTTTGAACTTTTTGAATCTCCTAAATTTTGTTGTAGCACAGAGATTTTATCTGCAGATCAAATGCTCTAAAAAAAATCACACGGTGGCTATGTCACAACAAAAATAATTCATCTCTTTGTGATGCAGTAGAAAACTGTTCATGACTGGGACTGAGTGCTTCAAAAGCAACAGAGATTCTTCAACAACTTCACCAGGCTTTATGTTTAACAAAATGCATTTCATTTTAGTGTTTTGGCAAAATATAAAAAAGGATGACAGAAGGACTTTATCAGATATGAAGAAAAAATTCATTTATTTAAACCTTGCATGTTGAACGTTTAGAAATGATTGCTTTAGTAGCATATGGCTTAACAGTGTCTTGTTTAAATATTAATTTGTCTTGTTCCAAAAAAATATCAAAGCTTTGCAAAAGAAGTACAGATCTCTGTACCTCATTTGTAGGTAATTATGCCATATTTGCTTGTGTTTGAGCAGAAAGGGAACACCGCCCTCCACATTGCAGCTCTGGCAGGGCAGGAGCAGGTGGTCACAGAGCTGGTAAACTATGGAGCCAATGTCAACGCTCAGTCCCAGGTGAGAGCTGCTCTCACTACAGACGTCCCATGATTCACTGAGACTGCTTCCCAGTCCTCACTATGTGAATTTAGCCGCTGTAGCAACTACTGCAAATCCATCTGTTAAAATTCATCTCTGTTTGTCTGATATTCCTGTGTGTTTGTGTTTCCTCTTTGTGTGCATCCTGGTGTGTGCATCTGTGATTTTGCTTTGTTGTGTGTGGTCTTGTATGTGTGTGTGTATGTCTGTGTGCATCGTGTGTCTTTCTGAGACAGAAGGGTTTCACTCCACTCTACATGGCAGCACAAGAAAACCATCTAGAGGTTGTGAAGTTTCTCCTGGAGAATGGAGCCAATCAGAGCATTCCAACAGAGGTACCAAAGAACTGAGAGAGAAAGAGAGACCCTTTGCTCTCTGTGTTTTCCATTCTGCTTTGTTTTCATGAGCCTCTCTTCTTGCATCGGTCCGTTTTCAGCTTCATGAGTCAGCCCCCCTCCTGACCCTCTCTCTTGTGCTGCAGGATGGATTCACGCCGCTCGCCGTGGCTCTTCAGCAGGGGCATGAGAATGTCGTAGCTCTGCTCATCAACTATGGCACCAAGGGGAAGGTCCGGCTCCCTGCACTGCACATTGCAGCACGAAATGACGATACGCGCACAGCTGCAGTGCTTTTGCAGAATGACCCTAACCCTGATGTCCTCAGCAAGGTTTGTGGCCAAAGCAGTGTTTGCTGTATTTTCGTGTGTTTTTCTTCCGATAAAATGCAGAAGTGGTAATGTTGAAATGCATGTTGCAGACTGGATTCACCCCCCTCCACATTGCTGCACATTATGAAAACTTGAACGTGGCACAACTGCTGCTTAATCGAGGAGCAAATGTAAACTTCACTCCAAAAGTAAGAATCACCAAATACAAGGAAAGGGATGCTTATATTTGTTCTAATTTTTGTTCTCAGTGTTGGTATGAGCTCATCTCTGTGTTTCTGCAGAACGGCATCACGCCTCTGCACATTGCTTCCAGACGAGGGAATGTGATCATGGTCCGACTCCTGCTGGACCGGGGGGCCCAGATTGATGCCAAGACCAAGGTAAGACCAAAAGCTGCCCGATTTTAAACTCCCGTATTCTAATTCTACAAATCACCAACTAAATCATTAACAATCCGCTGTTTTCAGGATGAGTTGACTCCTTTGCATTGCGCTGCCAGAAACGGACATGTCAGAATAATAGAGATCCTGCTGGACCACGGGGCTCCAATCCAGGCGAAGACAAAGGTAAGAAAAAACAACTGTTAAACCTTCTTTTCCCATATGAATAAAAAAGTAAAGATGTTATTTTGTTTTTTTCAGAATGGCCTGTCACCAATCCACATGGCAGCACAAGGGGACCACATGGACTGCGTCAAGCAGCTCCTACAATACAACGCAGAGATTGATGATATAACACTGGACCACCTCACTCCGCTGCACGTGGCAGCACACTGCGGGCACCACCGCATGGCCAAAGTACTGCTAGACAAAGGAGCGAAACCCAACTCGAGGGCTCTGGTTAGAGATATATCATTCTTTTAAATTCCACTGAAGTGATGAACTGTAGCAGTGCATTTTAAAAATATTCACAACCCTTGAAATTTTCTCACTTTAAGATTTGTATCATAGATCAGATCAGATGCAAACAAAACTGGAAAGGAAAATCTGGAAAGTGTGCCACTTGTTGGTATTCAGGATTGTTTACTCTGATCTGAATAAAATACTATCAAAACCTTTGGCTTCAGACTTTAACCTCTACAGTAAATAGAGCCCACCTGTGTGCAATTTATCCTCTGAATAAATCCAGATGTTCTATGAAGCCCTTAGAGGTTTGTTAGAATAGAATAGAATAGAATAGAATAGAATAGAATAGAATAGAATAGAATAGAATAGAATAGAATAGAATAGAATAGAATAGAATAGAATAGAATTACTTTATTCATCCTAGCAGGGAAATTATTTGTTGGAGAACAATAGAGAGGCAGACATGTCGTACTGCAAACCCACCTACCTAAGCTGACCGGGCAAAGAGAGCATCAATTAGAAAAGCAGCCAGAATACTGTATGGTAAGACGGGAGGAGCTGTGGAGATTCGACGCTCAGGTGGAAAAGCGTGTAGGAACAGTTATGAGTCTCTATCTCTATGGTGACAAATAGTGGCGGCAGCATAATGCTATGGTGATGCTGTTCTTCTATGCGGACAGGGAATTTGACCAGAGTTGTCCAGGACAATTGCTGGAGGTTAGCACAGGGCAGTTGTAAAAAATACTAAAGGGAAGTTGACCTTTGATTGGGACAACGCACAAATAATTTTCATTTGCTAGAATAGATAATTCACGTTCAAGGAATAAATCCACAAATTTTAAACTGATGTTTACAGACATGCTTCTCGCTGAGCTTGAGCTATTTTTACTGTACTGTAAAAGTTTCTGTTTCTACATGAGCAAAGCTGCTGTCCAATAATAACAAGTAACTGTTTGTTGTTACAGAACGGCTTCACTCCTCTGCACATTGCCTGTAAAAAGAACCACATGCGTGTGATGGACCTCCTGCTCAAACAATCAGCATCACTAGAAGCTGTGACTGAAGTAAGAATTCAGGCAGAAAGAATTGAAGATTATTCATCCTAAAGTGTTTAAATGTTTTCTTAAGTTTGTATTTTAATGCTCTTTTATTCTGTTTCTGTTTTAAAACAGTCAGGCCTAACCCCCTTACATGTTGCATCCTTTATGGGTCATCTTAATATTGTGAAGATCCTCCTCCAGAAGGGAGCTTCTCCCAGCGTCTCTAACGTGGTATGTAGCTTAAAGTTATTTTACAACCAGCTTAAAGAACCAGTTCTCATGTTTGAAATGTTGGTGTTGAATCTAATACGGGGGTTCTTGTTTCTGCAAACAGAAAGTGGAGACTCCGCTCCATATGGCATCTCGGGCAGGTCACTTGGAAGTGGCAGAGTTTTTACTGGAGAATTCAGCTCCAGTGGATGCCAAGGCAAAGGTAGATTAAAATAAACAACATGCAAGGTTTCATTACAAAGACTGACTCATTTTGAATTCGTTTTATCAGGACCGACACACTGAAGTAGATCTTATTATTCTAACCTCACTTACCACATCTTGTTCAATTACACAGTCAAAGTCAGATCCATTATAGTGGAATATATAGAGATTTTCAGGAAGTATGCTATTCTTCCTGATTGCTTGCCCCTCCCTCAACAGGATGATCAAACACCTCTGCACTGTGCTGCTCGGATGGGTCACAAAGAGCTGGTGAAGCTTCTGCTTGACCACAAAGCTAACCCCAACTCCACCACAACAGCCGGACACACGCCTCTGCACATCGCTGCCCGGGAAGGTCACGTTCA
The DNA here is from genome assembly GCF_002775205.1 of Xiphophorus maculatus. NCBI lineage: Eukaryota > Metazoa > Chordata > Actinopteri > Cyprinodontiformes > Poeciliidae > Xiphophorus > Xiphophorus maculatus. The sequence continues at coordinate 17,455,890 of NC_036454.1, forward strand.
AACCGTGCGCATCCTACTGGACATGGAGGCCCAACAGACCAAAATGACCAAAGTAAAAGAAAAATATTCTGGTGACGCTGTGTTATGTAGCCAGTTTTAGCTGGGGTTCTGGGCTTAATCTAATACTTTGTCCGCTCACCTTTTTGCGCTTTTGTAGAAAGGCTTCACTTCACTACATGTAGCCTCCAAGTATGGGAAGGTGGACGTGGCAGAGCTACTGCTTGAGCGAGGAGCCAACCCTAACGCAGCTGGAAAGGTGAGGGAAACCAATAACATCCAGGGACCTGGATGAATAAAACATTTCCTTTGGTAAATCCCTGATCTTGTTTTAACAGAATGGTCTGACCCCGCTGCATGTTGCTGTACATCACAACAACCTGGATGTTGTTAACTTGCTTGTCAGCAAAGGAGGGTCACCACATAGCGCTGCCAGGGTAACAAAAATGGGTCTTAAGTGAGGCAGTAAAATGTTTATAATCCACACATATTCTTAAAAAAACAAAACGCCTCCTTTCTGCTGTCCAGAATGGCTACACTGCCCTCCACATTGCATCCAAGCAGAACCAGGTGGAGGTGGCCAACAGCCTGCTGCAGTACGGAGCTTCAGCCAACGCTGAGTCACTGCAGGGCGTCACTCCGCTCCACCTCGCCTCGCAGGAGGGAAGGCCTGACATGGTTTCCCTGCTCATCTCCAAACAGGCCAACGTCAACCTGGGCAACAAGGCAAGAGGAGACAGATAAAGTGTGAAACTGAAGGTTGGGATTTTGTTGTGATGTTTTAATTTGATGAATTTGTATTTTTATTCTTCAATTCAGAGTGGATTAACACCATTGCACCTGGTGGCACAGGAAGGACATGTAGGCATTGCTGATATCCTAGTGAAGCAAGGTGCTTCGGTCTACGCTGCCACACGGGTGAGACTCCTTCATTTCTTTTTCTTACAACAGGGGTCAGCAGCTATTAGAGTCCAAAGAGCCAATATTTGCTCTTGCAAATACTTACCAAAACTTTCCCAGGGCGACAAATCCTCCACGGACCTTAGAGAATAGTAAATGTATGACACAAGGACTATAAATAAACCTCTTTGCTTTGGGTTGTGTTTGAAGAACCACAATCTGGAGACACAATTAATCATTTATATGAAAAATATTACATGAGTAAAATTGGAACATCTGAGTTAACTTGTATGAAAAGTGAAGAGACACATAAAGAGGGTTTCCTGCCTTTTAAACTTTCAAGACAAATGCTTGAGCTGTGAGCTGCCTAGTGAGCAGTGGCGTAAAGCACCACTGACACATGCAGGTAAAAAGCTAAACATCCTATTTAGGTTCACTGTGGATCTTATTGCTGAAGGTGGAAAATATATATATCTATATACAGTATATACGTAGATCTATATACTGTATATATACAGTATATAGATCTATATATAGATAGATATATATCTATCTATATATAGATTTATATATATATAGGTATATATATATATAGATATATATTAGGAAGAGTTAGATTTGTTTCAATAAAATGCTCTCTGTCTAAAATACATTTTTGCCACGCACACAAATATAGACTGGTTTGTATTTAAACTGGTCATGCTAGCTGTGGCCACATGGCTCTGTTAGCTTACAGCAGACATACAGTCCCAGCCAGAACACCTCTAACAGGAGTGAGACTCTGATCATTCAACTACACTCTTGATTTAGTGAATTCTTCAGAGTGATTACATCATACAGAGTTTTTAATTGGGTTTTTCCTCTTGACAGATGGGCTACACCCCTCTGCATGTAGCGTGTCATTACGGTAACATCAAGATGGTGAAGTTCCTCTTACAGCAGCAGGCCAATGTTAACAGCAAAACAAGGGTGAGTTTTTACGCCATCGATGCCTGAAAAACTTTCAACGACCAATTCAGGGTTGGATCTTAGAACTAAACTGCACTGAGTTGAAAGGGGCTGCATAGTTGTTTCTTAGTCACAGCCATCTTATTAGATGTTAGATCTGCATTAAAAAAATATAAATATGCATTGACAAATGACTGTATATGTTACTGAACCTTTTTGTCTCCCTTGCAGCTTGGTTACACTCCTCTGCATCAGGCAGCGCAGCAAGGACACACAGACATTGTGACTTTATTGCTAAAACATGGTGCCCAACCCAATGAGACCACTACTGTGAGTTTGAGTGCAAACTGCCTTCTTCCTGCGAATTCTTTTTTCTTCAGTGATGCAATCTTCTTTTTTTTTTTTTTTCATAGCATGGCATGTCAGCACTGGCCATTGCAAAAAGGTTGGGATACATCTCTGTTATCGATGTCCTGAAGCTCGTCACTGAGGAGACTGTTTCTATGGTGTGGAATGTAGAAGTGTCAATGTTTTTCCAGTGTTACAGTCGTGCAATAACACTTGCAAATGCAATTCCACAGAGCTTTTTTGGTATTGCTGTCATATCTGACTCTGGTTTCTTTCTGTGCTTTGCAGACGACAACAGAGAAGCATCGAATGAGTTTTCCAGAAACAGTGGATGAGATATTAGATGTGTCTGAGGATGAAGGTACAACATTAAAATATCACGTTGAAACAGTGGGAACTCAGGGTGTTTGAAATATAAGAATATCATTTTTTTTTCAACTCTTCTTGCCCTTTGCTCTTTTTAGGAATTGCACAGCTAACGTTAGGTATGAACGTCTACTTCTCTTTTTTTGCAGCATTCAGAGTGTTTTGTAAAGTTCTGTGTGGCTCCATTTCAAGCTCTTGCCATCTTTGTTTCCCTTCCTTTCTCTCTCAGTCCGTCTGTAGTGGTGCTCACTGTGGTAGCTCTGGTTTCTCATTGGCATGCACCCATGGCACCCATGTCTGTGACCTCTCTATGTCCCTTCAGTAACACTGTCATTCTCTAACTCTCCAGGTGTCACTTTTCTGCCCCTCCATTGTTTTGTAAACGTCACAGATACCTGCTCTGTGACATTTTACCATTCATAGTGGATTGGTGTTGTCTGTTTCGGGAGCAATGCTTTGCTGTGTGTGTTTTAGAGTGTTGGTTTCTGTACATTTTACTATTTTGACTGTATTGTGTGTTCTTCTGATCAAGTAGGCTGTTGGGTCTAAAAATGAATTAAAAAAAACAGATGAAGGATGTTTTAATCTTGGTTGCCATAATTAGCAGCCAATGAGCACTCCGAAGTTTTATCTCGTCTACATTGTCTTAGATAGAAGTCGCTCCAGCCACATCTTCCTACACATTTGATTCTGCAACATCCACAATTTGATTGCACTCTAAGCCGAAGACACACAGATTCTTTCAGTCAGAAAATTAAGTAGCATTAGTGGCACAACTCTAAGAATCCACATTTACTGCACATACACACCACTGCCACTGAAGTAATGCAGGTGCTACACAAATATCACAGCAATGACCCATAATAAAATTAATTTATTTCATGCTACGCTGAGCAGAAACTCTATCTGCACTGACATATATTAACTCTCCTCTGATGCAGTAAAACACTGTGAACTATATGCCCCAAAACACTTGCATAACACAGTTAAAAGATGTCAAAACACTTTGTTGTTCAGCAAAATGTGAGAAAATGGTGTGACAACAGCTTTACAGTGTTAGGGAATACCCAGATTATTTAGATCAACAAAGCACTGCACACTAGTGCAGCCTATAAATACAGTTTTGCAAATCACACCGACAAAAATAGAGTAGAAATCAAACTCTGTCGTGCAAACAGGGGCTGGGTAGCTCACTGGAAGCCAATGCTTGAAGCTGACAAACATGACAAAGGACCAACAACAAGGAGGACGGTGAGTTTACTCAGAGAGACGAAACATCAGACTATTTAAAAATGCCTTGACCAGGACCTGACACCTGAGATGGGATCAGGACATCCCTTGTTGGACTTGGTTTGATTGTCCTACTTGGAGACGGACATAGAGACAGAGATCAAAGCTGAGGCACTATTCACTGAACATGATCAGGTGTGCAGAAGCACAGCTTCAAATCAATGCCTTTACTTTTATTAAATTTTTTAAATGAAAAAGACAACATTTATATCAGTTTAGAAGGGATCTGTTTTTGGTCTATTCACAGTTAAGATTTTATTTATGTTTCCACATAGTGGCTAAAAATCATGCGTGGAAGTTTGATTTTACAATGCTGTTGACAGTTATGTCTCAGCATATTATGATTTTATATTTTTAGTCCCCTGATAGTTCATTGAGCAGATTGTCTCTAAATATAGAAAGTAGCTCTTTTGCAGTCTTAAAGATACAAATCCAGAATGGTAAAGTGATAGCAGCATGTATTATGAAGCGCCTGCTTTCTAGCATACGATCAAATTTTAGCAGCGGACATCGAGGACTTGAGCTGAATCGTGGTGCTGTGGACAGTGCAGACACACTCATGTAAAAATCGTACACAGGGAAGCTTTCTTTTTCTTTTGCTGCAGTTTATCAAGTGCATTTTTTTCTCCTCTGTTTTGGGGTAAATAACCAAACCCAAAACGCTTCACAAGATGTTATTCAGATTCATGTGTTGTATTCAGAGATTCTGTTTGTGCTGTGGATGACTAAAATCCTAATGAGGTAAATCAGCATCTACAGTTTACATATGGCACGATATTTTTGCCTTAAGATTTTTCAGTCCTTGAACTAAAACTCGTTTTTGAGCCGTCCTCCGTGATTTTGTCATCACATCCAGGAGTTTTTGCAAACATGGTCATTAGTGTCTCATGTCATCAGTCTAATCTCTAAATATCACAGCCATCATTCTGGGTGTCATGTTGTCTAACCCTTCTAACAGCTCGTTAACAGTCTCGTTTTCTTTCTCTCTTTCTCCTGTGCTGTGTCACCAACCTGACCACGATCTGTTCGCTCTCTTTGGCATGTTGTTCTCTGAAGGAGAGGAGCTCTTGGGGACAGAAGGGGCCAGGTACATGAAGATGGATGACATGAAAGACCATGATGACGATTTCCTCTCCCCCAAGAAATCACTGGAGTACGAGAGAGGGCTGGGCACAGCGTAAGGGGGGCTGAGAGGGGGAGCAGGGTAGCGAGCCAAAGCCAGTAGTCATGGGCCAATAGCCGGATGGGGAATAAGGGGTGCTCTACAGACATAAATAAACCCTGGGACGATTGCTTGGGAGGAGCAGAGATGTGAAGAAGTGTTTTTAGTCTCACTTCTTTTTTCCTCTTTTCTTACAACAGGAATTACTCACCGGCCATTCCCAGGATTCCCCGTGTCTCCCCGGAGAATGTGAATCTGCCAGAACATGAAATGGATCAGGTACTGCAAAGGCTAGAGTCAGAAATGCAACAAACTGAAAATATCACGTCATAGTTACAGGGATTTTTTTTTTTCTTCAGTCATGTGGTCAAATCTGAAGTTGTCTTGTTTCAGTTTTCTGACTGTGACTCGCTTTACTTCTAAGGCATCCTTAACAAGGACATGCAATTTGGTAGTAGTGCCTTTCATTGTCTTCATTTTCATTTAGAATATCAGAAGGTATTCAAATTTTAAAAGTTGAAAGGTTTTATATAAATGAAATTATTCTCTCTCTTCAAAAATATTTTTGCAGCCATTTTTAATAATGTTTTACTTAATGGAGAACTCCAGTCCCTGATCTGACAAGGTAGTGCTAAAAACTTCAGAATGCAGAATGGCTCTCATAAGTCATTAAGAGATGTCACAGATGGTAAAAGTTGGTGAAATTATATATCAACAATTTCAATACAGATTTTACAAACAGATTTAAAAGCACTAACTGAATTGTAAAATGTTCCACATAACGTATTCATGAATAATACCAAACAAACCTCACTCATTCTGTAAAAGAAGGTAAAGGTAATTTTATTTATATAGCACATTTTCAGCATCAAGACAGTTCAAAGTATTTAAAAGAAACAACAAACAAGGTGTTACTTTTCCTCTGCTTTTTCCTGAGACAAATTTACCACCATCTTTTAGCAGAAGGTGTTTTTTCTGTAGTCAAATATCTCTGGTCTTTGATTTTAGTAGAGAATCTATTTAATTTCTTAGAGTAGTATGAGTAATTGCTATTTACATTAAACCAATACAAAACCACAGTTTTTTCACAGAAATGTGGGGTTGATGAAAACTATATTTAATACTTTCTGAACAGCTGTTATTTTGAAATAACAGTGAAGGTAAACACATACAGACAGACAAATGTACAAATACACACAAACTTGCTTCGGATGAGTAAGTTTAATCAGAACACATTCTTATTTCTTGCACATGACTGAATGGTCGACATCCACAGTAAATCTAACACTGAAGTTGTTTACAAATACATTCATTTAAGTCATTTCGTCAATGATTCCTGGTAGGAGTGATGTAGAAAAGCTACACATTTGGTTTTGTATGGGGTTATGCAAAGCAGATATTCATGAATGATTTGTTTTCTGTGTCATTTAGCAACACACACCACTTCCACTGCCCAAAGAGTACGACGACGACTCACTGATTCCCAGCAGTCCAGCAACTGAGACGTCTGACAATGTCAGCCCAGTCGCCAGTCCCATCCACACAGGGTCAGGACAGCCACAGCAGAGGCTTTTTATCCCCCAACCTCTGTTCTTCTGCTTTGTCATCCTGTCATTGTTTTTTTCCCTGCAACAGATTCCTGGTCAGTTTTATGGTGGATGCTCGAGGCGGTTCAATGCGAGGCAGCAGGCATAATGGTCTGCGTGTCATCATACCTCCACGGACGTGTGCGGCACCCACTCGCATTACCTGCCGCCTGGTGAAGCCGCAGAAGCTGACCAGCCCCCCTCCTCTGGTGGAGGGAGAGGGGCTGGCCAGCAGGATCATTTCCCTGGGTCCAGCTGGGATGCAGTTTCTGGGGTGAGCCAATCACAGTGCTGCTGTTCTCTGGAAGAGGGGGATATTTTGTAAAATCAACATGTTTGAACTTTATGTCTGTGTGCTGGAATGAGCAGGAGCTTTTTAAAGAAACAGAGGCCCAATTTGATTTGCATTAAATCGCAAAGTCAAATTTCTTTTAAGCCATGTTTGGTATATGTAGTATTTTTATAACAACTGAAGGGAACATAGTTACTTGACTGTGTTATGAAATGGGACTATGTGCCTCAGTTCTTTTGTGTGTTTAGTCGCTTTATATCTATAGATTCTGATCCACTTCTGTGTGCATGGCAGACCAGTGATTGTGGAGATTCCCCACTTTGCTGCTCTGGGTCGTGGAGACCGAGAGCTTGTTGTGCTCAGGAGCGAGAACGGATCTGTCTGGAAGGAGCACCGCAACCGCTACGGTGACGAGGTGCTGGAAACCATCCTGAATGGGATGGATGAGGGTGAGTTATAGTCCATCACAGTTCATTTTAAACTGAGAGCCAGATACTCTCCAGTAGTTTTACGTTTTTGGAAGCATAACGCTTGCCTCTTCACCACAGAACTAGAAAGTCAAGAGGAACTCAGCAAGAAGCGAATCCGCCGCATCATCTCTACTGACTTCCCTCTTTACTTCGCTGTTGTATCAAGAGTCCAACAAGAGAGTGACCTGATTGGTCCAGAGGGAGGCTCACTTACCAGTAAACTAGTGCCGATGGTGCAGGCAACGTTTCCAGAGACGGCAGTCACAAAAAGAGTCCGCCTCGGACTGCAGGTGAGATGGGACGATGAGGAGGAAGGAGAGGAGGGGAGAAACGGAGTTGTTAATCCCTGAAAGAAAGCATGCTGAATTTATTTTACATGAATTTACATGACTTCATTCATCATGAAGTCATGTCACATGTGCCAAGCTTGTTATGTTGCTTTTAAGAATCCTACAGGACCTTTTTGCCTTCTTTCATTTTTAATTTTGCATGCACCTGTCACCTTTATGCAACTCTGGACTGCCTTTTTAGTGTTGAGATTGTATTTTCTTTATTTTATTCTATTACTAATGTATTTATGTCACCTACAAACTCTGTATATCAAATATTTAACACATTTATTGGAGATGCCTAAGGATTTTTATCTGTTCGCTTTTTTGTTGACTGGACAGACTTTGTATGCATTTTTCAGTTTTAAATGTGCTTGAATGTTTTCATCTTCAAAGAAAAGAAGTGTTTTGCTGCACAAAAAAGTTTTTAACCCAGTTTTTTTGCTCAACAATTTTCTTAATAGCCAAACTTTTTATATCAATTAAACACAACAGAAGATTCTTTTTTTCTAAAAGCACTTCAGACGAAAATAAAATCCAATTGTATTCTCTATTGAGGTCTTCACTTTTACTTTGCCCTCATTATTTGTTTGTTCTGGATATTCTTTCTAAGGTAAATAGACAGAATTAAATTATATAAATCTAAGACTAAATTTAAAGTTTGGAATTAGATCTTGTTAAAGATGTTGCTGTAAATATTTACCTGTATTTGGACACAGTGGTCCTATTTTAGTGCATTTATCATTGACTGAATATTTTCTTTGTTTTTATTTTTAAAATTTATCTACAACTGTAGTTGAAAAAATTAACTATGCTTCTAAGATTTTACATATTAGGCTAATAGCAATAATAATCATTGCTTTATTCTGACCTTACTGAATTGTTTCATTGGGATCTGAGTTATCTGACAGTACTGGAGTGAACTGTTCATCAATTTGGGCTTCAGGTGTTAAAAATTGCATTGCAGCATTTTTCTTCTTTCTTTTTCACCCATTCCCTTGTAGATTCATTGCTGTGCTTACCTCCTAGTTCTGTTGCATGATGCAGTTTAATTCGATCTTTGACTCTCTTGACATTTTGGCTACAGAGTTCCTTTTCAAATGAACAACTCTTGTGACTGCAACCCAAGCCCGTTTCATCACCCTCTGCCAACTTGTTTGACAGCCGACACGTTCAGAGCTGTTGTGCTAATATTGGTTTTCAAAAATCGTCATGGCAAAATCTTCCTCTTTCTGTTTTGTTCTTTGCATAGTTTGTTCCAGAAACTCAGATTATAAGTTTAAGCTTTACTGCCAGCCGAGTTTAAGGATCTTTTAACATTTCTTCTAAACAAACAGTATTTTCTCATTTTGTTTAATCATCCTAGACCTTTAGCAATAAGCATCTAGAAAACCCTGAGTTACATCTTCATTTATTTTATTGCATAGATACAAATTAAATATTCTTCAAAGTCCACTGTGCTGGAGGATAAGTGATGTTCTCCTCTGCAAATAAGTTTTGATTTGATTGACTCAAAATGATTTGAAAGTAGCTTTACAATCTTTCTCAAATTAGCATAATTGACAGATTTAGTCTTTAGCAGTAACTGGATGCTACCTCCGAAACTATGACCTGAAAAACTAATTATATAAATAATGGTGAAAAAGCTTATTGTGGCATATGTTGCTGTTCATTTGAGAGTAAATTTAGCTGCTAGAGACAATATGATTTTGTTCTGTTTTCTAAAGCCTAAAGCTGCCAAACAAGTTTGATTATTAAATTACATTTTTTATTCCTCGGTAGGTTTTTACCATCTGGCAGAAACTTGAAAAGACCAAAACAACAAGTAAAAATAAAATAAACCGACCACTGTATGTTTTGGATCAACATATTTCAACACATTTCACTCTTTGTAAAGAAAAATATGCCTTACAGACATTATGGTCATTTTGTAACCTCATACTTAAGATACTGAATGTAACAGGATAAAAAAAAAGATTGTAAAATTAGCTTTTTTCTAAAAAACAAAAATCATTTCCATATATTTAGAAACCCATTTATTTAATTAAGATGCTATTGTAGAGAACTTAGGTCTGAGAAACCAAGTGGCCTTATTTGTTGATGTCCTTTTTGTATTAATGATTGTAAAAGCTTCTTGTTAACACCCACTGTTACAATAAAAAACACTTTTATACACATACATCCAGTTTGTGTCACTTTTATTTGTCCCTGAAAAAATAAGCTATTTTTAATTAGTGCATTTTCATTTTTTTCTCCTGTTCTTTGCATTTCATCATCCCTGTTTTTTTTTTTTTTTTTTTGTCATCCATCCATGAGCTTCTTATACTTTACTACCTCTTCGGTGATCCCTCTTTAATTTAATTCATTTCACACAATCACTATTTTCTCACACATTTTCCAACCTGTGACCCCGGTGCGTCTCCCCGCCCCTGTTGTTTACCACCTCAGGCCCAACCAGTTCCAGATGAGCTGGTTGCAAAACTGCTGGGTAACCAAGCAAACTTTAGCCCTGTAGTCACTGTGGAGCCTCGGCGGCGCAAGTTTCACCGTCCCATTGGCCTGCGCATCCCCCTGCCTCCGTCCTGGAGGGAGAGTCCCCGTGACTCAGGCGAAGGCGACACCACCAGTCTGCGTCTGCTCTGCTCTGTTATAGGTACTGCATGCCCAAACTGTGAGGTGTCTGTGTTTATGGGACCAGATTACTATAATAAAAAGGAATACTTTTATTCAACATGGTTACTGGCGTAAAAGATGTTGATTATCATTAGACATCCCTCCTCTACCTTTGATCACTGAGTTTCCTGTTTCCCACGCTGTGTGACTGCCAGGTGGAACAGCCCCAGCCCAATGGGAAGACATTACTGGCACCACCAAGCTCCTCTATGCCAGTGACTGCGCCAGCTTTACCACTAATGTTTCTGCACGGTAAGTTCAGCTGGATACTTTATCAAATATAAACACAGAAAAGCATCATCCTCTTGAAAGTAAAATACCTGGAAGCCACTTTTCTTATTGGATTTGCGTTCAACAATGTGGTCCTTTGTCATTGTTTGCTGATAGGTTCTGGCTGGCAGACTGTCCTCGGACAGCTGAGGCCGTCTCCTTTGCCAACCTGCTCTATAAAGAGCTATCAGCTGTACCCTACATGGCCAAGTTTGTAGTGTTTGCAAAGATGAACGAGCTGCGCGAGGGCCGTCTGCGATGCTACTGCATGACAGACGATAAGATGGATAAAACTCTGGAACAGCATGAGAACTTTACCGAAGTCGCCCGCAGTCGAGACATAGAGGTCAGTTAAATGTTAGGAAGGACAAGACAGACACCTGAGACTTATTCCTCGTTGACATCGTTAAGAAACACATAATTAATCATAGCGAATGTGTTGCAGGTGATGGAGGGAATGCCACTTCACCTGGAGTGTTCAGGAAATCTGGTGCCAGTGAGGAAGGCCACACAGCAGCCGCGCTGCTTTAGTTTCCAGGCTTTCAGGGACAACAGGCTTCCAGTCTCTGTCAAGGTGTCATTTGATTTTCTGCAGTTTCATGGTGCCAGTAGCAAGGTCACATCCACTCATCATGGCCATGATTATCATATTGATTGCAGGTTTTTAATGGTGCACTTACGCTATTTTTTAGGATGAGTTGAAGATGCAAAGTACAGCATCATAAATTGGAGGTCAGGTCACAATTACGTTATGCATTGCAAAAATATTCATGTCATATATCTTAAACATCTTGTCATGTTGCAACTCTTCTTTTGATGGATTATTAAGCAACAAAGAATATTTGTTTCTTTTTCCTCAAATAAAATTTAGTGCAATCAAGTGCATACAGAAGTCACCTCATTTGCAAACAGTCTCCACCTCCATGTAATTTCACAAACAGCATCATGAAGACCAACAGTCCATACAGGTCAAGGATAAACCTATAGAAAAATTTAAAGCTGGGTAAAATTATAAAAATGTCGCCAACTTTAAAGATCTCACACGGCAATGTTCAACATCCAAAAGTGGAAATGGCAAGTATAGCACAACAACAACCAAGAAAGAGTCTTACAGCTGAAGAAAAGGGAAAGTCAAGAGGGTCATGGTGATTCTGGAGGAACTGCTATGACCCACAGCTTAGGTAGAAGATTGAGCTGATAGGACAACAGTCTCCATAGACGCCGTTGTACCTGGAGACAGTTGGGGGGTTTAAGTTGTGGTAATGATATGACAAAATATATAAAGCTCAAGAAGGGGTATGAATACTTTTACAATATTCTATTTAAGTGCCAATATCTTATTGCATGCACTAGTCACATCAGTAAAGTTGCAGCCATTGAAAACCTTCATATTTGCCATATTTATTTATTACAAAATCAGTTTTACACCAAATTATGTGTAAACACTCTACCACAGAAGAATAATGGTTCAAATAAACCTTTAGCAACCAAACAGTCAACACAAGAATCAACTGCTTTGCTACCCACTGTTACTACATCATCTCTAGTGTTTCTCTGCTGAAACCCTTTATCTGTGCAGGTACGAGACAGCAGTAAGGAGCCTACTGGATTTTTATCTTTCCTACGGAAGTCCACTAAATATGAAGACAGCCAACAAGTACTCTGCAACCTTAATATCACTATGCCTCCTTGTATCAAGGTGATAATTTAGTGGATAACAAACAAGACACAATCTACTCTTCAACCCAAAATTATCCATACCCCAGGCAAATTTAGATTTAAAAGTATTTTTCATCCAATCAAAAGATTGTTTCTTCTAAGAAATTAAACAGATGCTTCCCCAAAGTTAACAAGAATCTACAAGGAATCTATTATAAGAATAGGTATTCTTATTTATATATTTTTTTTAAATTAGCATATCTAACCATGTTTATATACTTCACAATAATCACATAAAAATCTTTACGTGCATTACAGGAATGAAACCTTTCCACCTGTTTTCCACTGGTATTTTGATTATTTATTTTGGGGATGAGCTTCAAGCCTTTGAGGGTCATCACCTTAATTTTTACCACTCTGCACAGATTTTCTATCAGACTTGAGACTGAGTAAATTATTGCTTTCTGTCAGACAAAAGATTACTTAAAGATTTAAATCTACACTTGGAAGGGGTGTGAGTAATTTTGAGCTGAACTATGCTTAATGACAATAGTTTTCCAGAGTTTTGGTTTTAATAGTTTTTGCTTACCACTTAGATTATTGGTAGTGAAGATAGGAGACGAACTCTGACCCCTTTGGCTTTGAGAGAAAGATACAGCGCCCTAAATGAACCCGCTTTGGGTAAGAGACGCACTACTGGATCAATTATTACATTTACTTGTTTGATATCTTGGTGATATTAAAAAGAGGACTCAGTATGGTGGTTTCATGTGACCTTTTGGTTCTGGTCCTGTTTTCTGCAGCATCAATGAGTGCAATGGAGAGAACGGAGCTGAAGATGGCAGTGATCGCAGAGCAACTGGGTCTGAGCTGGGCTGGTGAGTAAACACTGAGTGTATGCTGAAGCTGCTTTTTACATTTACCATCTGTGTTTATCTAATGTCTAACAAGCATGGCTGGCACAGCTGACAGGATACAACCTGGTATCAAACTATACAAACTTCTGTATTGTTTCCCTCTCTGATTGTTACACAGAGAGATCATTCTTCCTCTTTAGGGTCTCCGTGTACCGGTGGGACACTGGCCTCAAACACGACTCAGAAATCATCATTTATGTTTTCTCTTTTTCTGAACAGAGTTAGCACGTGAGCTACAGCTGAGTGTAGATGATATCAACAGGATTCGAGTTGAGAATCCAAACTCCCTCCTCGAACAGAGCTCCGCGCTGCTCAACTTGTGGGCAACTCGTGAAGGCAAAAGGGCCAAAAGTGAGTCAATGAGATATGAGAAAGCAATGCAACCACATGTTGCATTGCTTTCTCTCAGTATCTGCCTGATGATCCCTTGGACTATTAAGTAATTTTCACAGTAATTTATTTTTAGAATGGGCAGATAAAACAAAGACCAAAAATTCAGACATAACACTGAAGATAAAAATTGATTTGCATGTTTTAACAATCGATAACTTAATGTAACTGGCAATTAAGTCAAAATGTGGGCGATTTTAAATGTAATATAAACCAGTAACACAATAAATAGGACATATAAATAGGAGGAAATACAACATACAATACCACGTGGAGCTCCATGCAATAGACCACAAGAAAGGTAAGAAATGAGCCCACAACTGCAGAGAGACAGATTGTTGAAGATCTTAAGTCAGTACAAACCACTGTCTTAAAAAAAAAAGAGAAAAAAAACAAAACATGAATCTTGGACAAGGACTTTGTTTTGCTAATTAGCAATTAAGATGGGTCAAGGTTGGTTCTCTTAGTGTGTCAATGATTCATATCAACACTAAATGTAAACACATGACTGGCTAAGGAAGAGTTCGGCACAGAGACCTGGTCAATTTCCAACCCTCAGTCCTTGCTGGAGTTTGAGACTTTGAGTTAAGTTTTGCTGATACACAATTAATATTAAATTTATGTAAGTTTTTCTTTTTTCCAGATTTCTGTTTCATTTTCTATCGATATCAAGATTAGGTGATATGGACAGACATTTCTTTCCTTTCTTAGTCACTATTAAGAGAACTTGTTTGCCTCGCCTTCTTTAGTGTGGCTTTGTGTGTTTTCCATTCAGTGGAGAGTATATACACCGCCCTGAAGAACATCGACCGTATGGACATCATCAACATGTTGGAGGGTCACCCGCCCCAGCCTATGAGACAAGGCTCCCGTGACCTGAACAGACGGCGACACAACGACAAAGAGCATCTCTCCCCTGGTATGACCAATGGTAAGTTTTCTGCCAACGTTCAACAGTGCAGCCCAGTCCTACTGCGCCGTATGCCCTGACCCAGAGTTGCTCCTCTAATATTCATTCAGTGGTGCTGAAAGTTTGAGAGTTTTGTTGACTTCTCTATTTTCCTAACAAACACCCAAAGAAGCATCAGGTTTAAGTTCTAGAAGTTGATAGAGAGTTTATAGTGGACCCCCAAAATTCACAACACTGAGGAACCACAAACGGCTGCAAATAGCTAAACATGACTACTTGAGACCACCTCTAAATACGCCTTTAGCTCCCTATTTCAATAATTCAGAAATCACATATTCCTTAATATGCATTATTACGTGAAAACTATTTTGGTGCTTCCACAGAACTGGAAGCTAACGTCCATGGTGTCTCTTTTCTCTCCACTTGTGGGTACGGGCAATTGATGCCAAGGAAAATTAATGTATCTGTGAGATTGGCTGCTTTGCAAACATCAGCCAACAGCATCTCAAATACAGAAAAATCCCAGATTATACAGAATTTCCAGAAAGAATTTGGAGTAAAGTTTCACAGAAAAATCCACAAATAGACTTTAATATATTGTATGTGTGTGGGACAAGAAGCAAAATATGTGTTTCAGTTCAGATAGTCTCCAGTTTCATAAGAAAACACATTGAAATTCTGTAAAAATAGACAGAAAACTCTTGGCTTATTGTCTTTAACAAAATCCTATGTTTTGTTAATAATTTTAAAAGCATTTATGTACTTTTAAGTACATCTGTTCTTCCTCTTTACCCCAAAAACCCTTGAAGGACAAGTGGTATTTGATTCTTTTTGAATCTCCTCTGTTCTTCTTATGTTTTTTTGTTTCCCACTGTGGGGACACTTTACCTCTGCTAAATGCAGTGGGACTCAGGACACTCCTACACCCCTGTAAGCCATTTGCTTATCAATTTTAAGCTGTATGGCTCATTGTTAGAATGAGGATTAAATGGTGGATGCTTATAGGTTACTGACATTATTGAAAAATGTTTTTTGATGGAGCTGTGATCTACTTATTTATCTTACAGATAAAATGTATTCATTTTGCTAATAAAAATGCAGTTAATACAAGTTCTGGAGATTATGATCGAAACGCTTTACACTTGTGGCATGAACCTACCCATTCAACTCCAAATACTTCCTGCTTTCTTGAGCTTGCTGAATTTCAGCATTTAGACACATTCAACTTTTCTTCTTGATATACAGCATCTTTCCCAAAATATTAAGTTAATCCCTTCTATCTGAATTTTGTTTTTCTGATATTCCAAGACATTCCATGTATCATTCTGCAATTCTTGCAGAGGAGGATTTCTGATTGGCTGATTCTTAAGGTCGTACTCTTGCCTAGTCTACACCGGTATCCTGCAAGTTTAAGATGTGTCTGCTTCAACACACCTGAGTAAAATAATCAGGTCATTAGCAGGACTCTGGAGAACTTGACTGAATACTGAGGAGGTAACTTAGTCATTTATACTCCAACTAGGCGTTTCCTTCTTGTTTTGAGAGGGTTTTCTGGAATGCTGGTGTATTACTGACAGTGTTGTCATATCAAAATGGCAATTTCTGTTCTCCCTTAATCTTTCTTTAGATTTGAAATATGTCTCAAATATCTAAATAAGATGAGTAAGATTGAAGGCGGGAGAGCTCCTTCTCCATTTAAGTATCAAATGTTTCCTGTAATTTACAAATAAATGTTTTCTTTCCCTGCTTTTTGTTATTATCTTATTATCCTTAACAAGTTTTAATTTACTATAGGGACATATTGATGCATTAGTATTGCATGATTTTTCTTCTTTAATTTTAGTAAAGTGTTAGATTTTCAGTTTATTGTTTAACAAAGGCTTTAAAAACGTGTCCTCTTCTATTTAAACCTGTTGCAGTCTTCGCGCAACACTCAGGAGGAGTGTGGAAATGTCATGGTCAGACAGCAGTGGTCATGGTCAGACTGTCAATTTCCAAAACCACACTAAAAAAAGAATCTCGTAAATGCTCACAATGGGATCATGCAGCCCAGCAGGACTGCGTACAAAATAAAAAACTTGTGAGGTCTAAATGATCCTGTCTCTTAAGACCACTGGAGGGTTAAGTTCAGTTTAAAACTCTATGAAACAGTTAAGAATATATCTTCCAATCAAAGTTATTAGACAGGTCATCAAAACAATCATATTTTTGTTACATACAGTAATAGCTTGGTAAATGAACTTTAATGTAACATGACAATTGCTTTAGTAACACCTACTCATACGTGATAAATCCATCTAGAACCTCAAATAACTAGCATTAGCCATTTTCTCCTTTTCCTTGTGGTTTCCTTCATTCATGCATACTCTGTGTCTGATTTATTTCATTTTCACATCTGGGCTGATGTGAGCTCCTCCTTGTCCCAGAGTGCAGACAATGAGGTAGCCAGTCCTGCATATGAAAAATGGAGCAATAATCAGCGATGTAACTATGCAACCCAATGTGAGCATGATGGTGAAAGAGGTGAAAAAAATAGTATTACAGATACTTCTAAACTATGACTTGCTGGCATCTTTTAACGTACTGAAATGAGGTAATAAAGGCAGCCTTATGTTTTTTTTTTCTTCAAAAAAGTGACATTGAGCTCTAGAAGATTTAACAAAAGACGTTTACAGTCTGAAGTTAAGTAAAAATACCTTGATGTCAGAGTCATTATTCTTGAACGTTTTTGCACTTTGGCATATTGCAACCAAGAACACTGATGTATTTTTGGGTATGTTAGAGCAACACTAATGATTTCCTGCCACACCGAGATTTTCACGTTAAGTCAAATGGCTACATTTCTTTTTCATTCAGCAAAAGTATGTTCCTCCACATATTTGCTGTGTCCCCAATGTTGATTGTGGTAAAGTTATAAATTACTTTCAACAGCAACTTTCTGTCCTCCTTAAATAACATCATTTCTAATAGTTGTCCTGTTAACTGGTTCTCCAAACGTATGGATATAATTGCTTGACCTCTGTTCTGTGAGATTTTCAGAGCTTGGCACATTGTCTTATTACTGAACTATATTTACCATTTACCATAAACATTTCCACAGTTTTCTCCTGGACCCGCCTGCTGTGTGCTTTGGTCTACATGATGCTGTTTGTTCTCCAATGTTCTCTAACAAACACCTGAACAGCTGGATTTATGCTGCGGCAAAATTACACACATATGGATCTAATAAGATGAATTTTAACAGCAATTAGTTGTGCTGAATTTTATTTGGGAGTATCAGAGCAAATGAGGCTGAATACAAAGGCACACGTTGAATCATGGGTTATTTTCCTTCCACTTCACAATAATGACTACGTTGTGCTGGTCAAACGCATAAAATCCCAATGAAATACATTTAAGTTTATGGTGGTAATATGACAAAATGTGGAAAAGTTTCAGTCATATAATACAACAGAATGATACACAATGGCTGCTCCATATTTATTTAAGCATTGTAAGAATCATATCAGTCATCTCAAACTATACCAGTGCCACAGCTCAAATCAGTAATGCTTATAAAAAAGAGCTGTATTTTAAATATGCCATAAAGAATTTTCCTCTGTTCAATCAAAGCGTCTTTGCAGATCTTTTCCACATCTAAAACATACTCTGTAGGCTTTTTTTCTGTCTCTAAATTCTTTCTGCCTGTGGTTGCATGTTCAGTAGTTTGAGTCTGTCCAGGGTTAATGTTGGTGCACTGAATGTCTTTTTGGGAGCCGTGTTTTCATTCCCTGTGAATCTTGTCCTCTCTGTGTTTCTCTGGACATGTCATCTGCAGCCTAGCCGCCCTACTCTTCCTCCTCCTCACTTCTCTCCAAACTCTGACCTCATGCCGACCTCATGTTGACCTCTGACCCACATCTTAAGCTTTTTTTCTCTCTTTTTTTGCGACTGGTGCATTTACTTTCCCCTTATTTTACCTGTCGAAAGCCCCACCTTTATAAGTGTCCCCTCTGTGATAAATATCCCTCACACAAACTGTTTTTTCAGCACCCACTGGGAGGGGGAGGTGATTCTCTCTTTCTTTCTCTCTTCCGCTCTTGTCACACTGTTTCTGTCTGTGTTCATCACTCTTGTTTATACTCCTCTTTCTCTCTTGCTCCCTTTCTCTTTTCTCTCCCACTCTGTCCTTTCCCCTCTTTTCCCTGCCCTTTCTCCCTTACCCTCCTGCATGACTGCATGTGCACCAGACGTTCATTGCTCATCTCCCTCTGTGTTTGCATGGATGCACTGGGAGGATGGGCAGCACTACCACTAACTTGTCTGAGATCACAGCATTGAAGCAGCTCGACCAAAAGACGTTTCTTTGCATGGCATGCTATATATACTGAGAACGACTCTGCAGCCTGTTTTGTTCCTCCTCAATAATCAGTCATAGCGGGGGTAAAAAGGCTGCAGTCCTTTTTTGTCAACTTTGACTTGTGTCCGCTTTGTTCTTGTATGAATGTTATTATTGCTTTCTGTGTGTTGAGTTTATTGTAAATTGTTTTCATCTCTTTGATGCTATTTGTCAGTTAGTCCTCCTTTCTCTATATGTATTTTGTTAAGTGTGAGCGATCAAATCAGTCTGTGGGGGTGTATCTGCGTGAGTGTTTTTATGTGCTTTAATTTAGAAACTACTGCTGTTTGTACATGTGTGCCCATGTGTGAACAGGCAAAAAGAGTCACTTTTCTTTACATGTTGTTTTTTTTATAACCTTCACTTCTGATACTTTACTTTTACGTTTCAGACAACGCCTCCCCATTTACTAATTTTTGTATTTTCCCCCCAAAAATCATTAGTATCTACTTTAGTGACAAGCAAAGGTTTGGTAGAACTAACATCAGAACACATCTGGTGTCAGATGCTGACATAAAGAGCATTTTTATGTTTTACATACTAATGTTATGAACATAGCTTTCGAATACAAAGCTGATATTTTATCTTAAAGACAGGTTTGCTCCAAGTATTTGCATCAGAAGTTGTAAATCATGTTAATCTAGTTCCGACATGTTCCATCTACTGACCCAAAAAAGGGAGGAATCCTTAAAATTTTCTAACATTGTGTGTAAAACAACTTCTTTATGAAACCCACACACTAGGTTTCATTCAATTACATACAGTTGACCCTGTTTATGTCTAAAGCACAAAATGATGATCTAAAAGCTCTTTACGAGACAACAAGTTCTGTTCATATGCATTACAGAGGAGTTAATTCACTTCTGACATGATTCATCTCATAACAATTCATTACAGTACAAGCCGAGTTAAGTTCATGTCAGCTACATACAGACCTTCTCCGTCCAATTATAATAATAAAAAAAATTAATGTATTATTAATTCAGCGTTTTCGGTTAAAAATTATCTAATCAAGGAAATCCAGCTGAGAACATTAGAGTAATTTACTTGATAGTGAATGCAATGAGTCAAGAGTACCTTCTATGGGACATAATAAAAGGAATTACACAAAGATAATAGCAGTCATAGATCCTTCAATGACCTATTTTGTTTAGGAAACAAACACTAAACACCAGGTCAAGGGGTACTGTATACAGAAGAACAGAGAGAATATGAAGTTAGTAGTAGTACAAATTTCAAAATGTGTCATTTTCCTAAATTTATAAAAGCTGTTTTTAATTACTTGTAACAATTATGGCAGAAAGCACAATATATACATATGTTTACATATGTGTACATACACATATGTTTTTCAATTTTATTTTTATCCTCCCAGGCTCTTAGTGAAATAAAAACTGGTCCAGATGTTTGCTTTCCCCAGTTTCCCACATTGGACATATTTATCTTAGCATCAAAATGCTGCCAGTTGTAATTATTGACAACATGATCAGGTATGATCATGATTTCAAAAAGCTGCCTGTGATCAGTAGGTTCCAGCTAAATTTAAAATGGGATATTATTAAAACCATTTTTTAAATCTTTATTCATTCATTCTAAATCATATTTTTTGATAGATTTAATGATTTTATAGACAATTAAAGAACATGAAAAGAGCAGTTGACCGTTTTAGCTGAAGATCTAGAAGTGTAATCTTGTCCTTGGCCTACATTGAAATCTTTCTCTGCGGATTGTATTACTGACTTCCCTGTTCTCTCCAGCCTGACTGTATGCATGCAAGTGTATTACAATCCGTTCTTTAAATAATGGTGCTCAGTCCCTCTGAATATAGAAAATTAAACCCAGATATATACTTGACCACTGGAGAATCTCAGCTTTGTTTTGTTTTTCTGAAGTTTAAATTTGCTCCATTGACTGGGGTGTTTGTATTTTATATTTGGAGAGAGAATTCACAGGAGTCAAAACATTATGTTTGAGAAAATCTCACTGTTTATGCACAGCCTATGAAGGAAGGTGATAATTTCCAAACTTAATGAAGGAGAGGAGGCCACTGTGTTAAGTTCTGCTTTAGGATGGAGGTGCAGATATTTCACATTTAGCTACAAAACATCTACAAATATAATGGAAATGTCCCAGTCTTTATTTATAGCTCTGCTAGAAACGGAAGTGATCAATGTACCCAATCATTTAAATCTAAATTGCATTTGTATTAATCTGAGATCCTCTCCTGCTACATTCAGATAGCTTATGTTGCATAATTAGATGTTTCAAAAGCAAAGAAAAAAGTGTTTTATTATACTGTATGTGACACTTAATTGGACTGCAGTTGGGAGGGTAAAAGAGAAAGTAGGACAAGGGGTCTTTTTGCCTCTCAGTCAGTCCTGTCTCAGATATCTTGTGCAGCCTCAGCAGTAGCCTGCAGTGGACTATGACTCCCGTTACACCCTGTGCTCTGTAGAGTGAGTTCTTCACTGTGCCGTGTACAGATACAGTCAGTCTTACTTTTTCTGTCCTTACAGTATGGCCTGCACCACCTCACTTGGTTCTATCTATGCTTAGTTTCATTTTCAGCAATAAATCATGCAATTTAAAATTATATTATCACTAATACTTCATCAAAAATATTACATTAATCTTCAACTAATTTCCAAGGAAGAGTCATTTGCTCTTCCTTGGGCTGCTATATGTATTTTATGTAAAAAAAAAAACAAAAAAAAAACCTCTTTACTGTAAATTAGTGACTACAATGTCAAGCTTTATTGGACAAAACATTTATTAAGATAATTCAAACGCACTATGTAGGAGTGACCTGAGTCCACATCACATTGACATGTCTTACTGGCTGATTTTGGAAAATCTATTTAAACTATTGCTTTAGGCAGCAACCATGCGGCGTTTACAAACCTGTTTGGTGTTTTTACATCAATACTAACAATGTAGCGGCATTTTGAATGCATGGAGATGAACACCTGTGTCAGAAAGAGAATACTGTGTGATGATGTTGGGAATCTGTTGGTTTGAGATTTTAAATATGATAACTTTGAGTAAAAATATTATTTTCACAGTGTTATAACACATTATAATAGAAAGAGGTAAAGCAAGAGTACGACAGTATGCAATTGCTTTAAGACGAACTGGCTTCCTAACCTGCTCATAGCTAATAATTTTTTTAAAGAACGCTATTAACAATCAAGTTAACTTACTTAGCATTCAGGCTAATTGGTGCCACATCTATGAGGGTCAGACACTACTGGTGTAGGTTCTTCAAATGAAAATAATTGTGTTCAAATTTTTTGAATGCATTTTACAAAGTCAATTTGTTTTTTCTGATGGGTTTCATGAATCTTAAGTTGTGGTTTGTAGAATGTGTGATGCACAATCATCTAACAATGATTTGAGCAGTTTGGGATTTTGAGCTACAGATGATCAAGTGCAATCCCGACTCATTGAAAAACATTCAAGTAGCTCTTTACTTAACTGATAAATCAAAAGTTGCAAGTAACCTTAGTCAAATGGCCAAATAGCTGACATCACAAATCATCAGTACACTGATAAATCACTTGGTGGACTTTTACTTCCTTTTAGCATGTTTAGCACAAAAAGAGACCACCTTAAAAGAGGAAGCCCCAGTACTTCAATAAAATTCAAAATCTAACCTCATTTGAGAAGATTCATCAGAGGCTGACAAATCTTCCTGCTTGCATTGTTGTTATGTTTGGTAAGCAGTCATATGTCCCTAGGTTTGTTTCAAAATGTGATAAATGATTTCTATTTTTGAATTTCTTAAGTGGTAATAATGTTGTAATAGCTGTGAAAACTGACAGCTATCCATCCCTAGTGGACATGTGTGTGTAAAGTTATGTCTGATGAGAAAATGGGATTGCCTGCTGATTGCATGTTTTCCAGCCTGACTACAAAAAACAACTTGCCTGTTCCTGAGAGAATTTGAATGCATGTATCACTGAGTGGGCGGATATGTGTGTTTCAGAACGCGAGTTTGCGTCCCTGCTGGACAGGGATCAGTAATCCGTCTCATCTCCCTGCAGGTGGCAGCCAGCAGAGCAGCACCAGCCACGGCTGGGGTCGAACCTTGGTCTCAGTCAGTTGGTCCGATTGGCTGTGTCTGCTGCTGTTACTGCCACTGCTCGCACCGTCAACATTGGCTGATTGAGCTTGACAACCTTTCTTCTAAAAGCTGCCCTTGCTCTCTTAGCTAATTGCACCTTTGTTCCAGCTCCTGTTATCTTGGCCATACCCCCTCTTTTCTTTCCCACTCCTCTCCCATTTGTCCCTTCAGCCTCCTCTTCTCCTCCCCTAGATGCCCAGCTCCTGGGCTGGGGCACTTACCTCCTCCCAGGGTCCCAGTGCTGTGGGGGTGAGGTAGAGAGCGAGGCGGGGGGGCCGGGTGTCAGCGTGCCTCTCTCTGTCTCGCTCCAGGTTATGGGCTTGCGCAGGAGGAGCTCCATTCGCCGGCCTCAATGCAGTACAGCCTGCCCTCTCCGTTGGGTGCCGAGCCTTACTGGCAGGAAGTATCCAGCCTGGACTGTGCACCAATTGCCACCACAGAAGAAGACACCCTAATGGAGATGTCCGATGTTCAGGTTTGGCCCTCTGGCAACAGCCCTTCCTTGGTACCTGTGGAGGACTCCTCGCTGGAATGCAGCAATGCGGATGACTCAGAAGGTCTGCTGGGGCTGCCGTATGGAAGTCTGGGCCGACCGGCCAGCCAGGCCAGTGCAGCCAGCGCAGGGGGTGTGGTGCTGAGTGGTTCTATTGAGCTGCCAGAAGATGACTCAGAGATGGGAGTGGATTCTCTCAGCACAACCACACCAGCCTCCATTGGGGGAACCATAGCAGGGATCAATCTCAACGGGCTAAACAACGGTCAGGGGTCAGAGGCAAGCTCAGAGTTATCAGCCGTCACGAGTACGACGGGTGGTGATGGAGCTGAAGGAGGAGGACGACGACTAGGTGGAACTGGCTCAGAAGAAGGACATTCTCTTGTTTCAGGACAACAAAGAGTGTATGCTCGGTTGAGTGAATCACCTGGTCTGAGCTGTGTTGCAGATCGGAATGGAGACAGGTTGGTAAAGCCGCAGTATGCATCTAGGTTTGAGTAAAATGTTCATAAAAAAAATCTGAATCCTGGTTTTATTGCATGCCAGTGCCAAACCATTCAGATGTGAGTGACTGCAAAGGGACTGTAACTTATTGTGACATTAAGTGTCCTCACTTATCTTCTGTTTTCAGGTCAGCTAATGGTGGCAACGGAAGTGGAGGAGGCTCTTTCCTTTCTTACCTGCAGGAACAGACCGGTTCAGGATGGATGCCTGTCACTGACCCTACACAGGCTTGGGTGGGCACCCAGTCTAAGCCCAGGCAGGCCATGGAGACTATGATTTCATCTGTACGTAATGCTGTGGATGTAGACCCATCCCTAATGTCCCAGGAGGCCTTGCTTCAACCCGTGAGGGACATGGGGCACTCTGAGATTTTACGGGGCCACTTCAGAGGTACCCAGCCTTTTGAGAAGGGTCTGGGATTCCCACACAGGGTTCCAGAACTGAGAGCCTGGGATGACGTGCGCCTGAAAGGCCAGGTGAGTGTGTTGATCTTTCATTTTCTTTAAAATTCAGTCATAATTCTTCAAAGTCAGTGGGAATTATAAAAGTGAAATGTTTTAGTACATTACCAAATGACTGCACAGCCAATGACCAACTAAATTACCTCCAAACAAGCATGGTGAAATTCCACAAATTGGCTTTGGAAGAACCAAATTATAGTTATGATCAATGCAGTGTAATGGCTGCTACTCAACGTTATTGAGGAAAATTTTTAAATTATTGATTTTTACTTTTTGAATATCTTCATCATATTCACTCCAGGGATTGGTCATGATCTCACTCCCTCATCTGAATTTCTTTCTCTGGCAATGCAAATATTATCCAAACCCAAGTACTCTTATATTTATTGTTTAGGTTCAAAATAAAATAATTAATCATAAAGACACTGATCACTGATCACAAAAGTCACTTCCACAAACTCACACACTCTAGAGCCAAAGATGGCCACTCACAGTATGAAGGTCCAAATATAGAAAGCATTCTTTGACTCTCGTTAGTGTTACATGAGACCCTCCCCAAGTCGCTCCCACCTCTTAACTTTGTACCCATGACAGACAGACAACACTACCAAAGGCAAATCTTTACTATGATATTGCTTGACTACAAATATCAAAGTGTAATTACTATGTTTCTGGGGTAAATGTCATGTTTAGGTGAACACCATTAAAGAAACTATTTGGGTTCATTTGGGACCTGCATTACTGTGTCAGTAACTTAGTTGTTTTTGCCTGATTGGCTGTTTAAATCCCAAAGAAAGGAAGGGAAAATAACTGAAGTTAAAGCTGGTGTATTACCACAACACATGGAGCTGCACAGGAGCAGGAGGAGGTATTTAAAGCCCACAGATCACATGGGCTGAAAGTCAGAGAGGTGTTAATAGAAGCTCCACATAGCTGCTCTTGGTTGGATCTTTGACTGGGTTCTAGTAAGGAAGAGACGTGGTCAGGAGGGCCCACTGCCCCAGCTGCTGGAGGACAAAAATGATCTGAGACACCAGTTTCACCAAAACAGCGTCAAGAGGGAAAAGAGCTGCAGCTGTTGCTCTCTCTCACAGCAGAGAGGACAGTTTGAGAAAAGGGAGTAACTGAAGGCTGCCTGCCTAAAGCCGCTTTGTGCAGACCGTGTCGGTGTGCTGGGCATTAAACTGGGGCGATGTGGGCCCTGGTGACCGAGCTCCTCTTCAGCTTTGTGCTGCTGGCTTTCTTGGTGATCAGCTGCCAGAACGTCCTCCACATTGCCAGCGGCTCTGTGCGCACTGTGCTCAGTTACATACACGCTCAGCTGGACCATGAGCTGGGTGAGGTCGAAGGGGTTGCTGACGAGGAGGAGAACGTGACCACAAGGGTGGTCCGCCGCAGAGTCATCCTCAAGGTACAAACGTGAGGGCTAGGAAGGAAGTTGAACAAAACCTTTTTGCAACATATTGTTTCATACGTTTGTTAGGAAATACCAGGTTGTAATATTGATTAAAAGATGCAATGATCTTCATATACCCCATCCCCCATGAAAAAGACAGAGAAAACATCTATGCTTTCTATCTAAGCAGAACATGAATACAGTCTAGAATCTTTTATTGGCATCTAAATGTAGCTACAAAGGACACGCTGCCTAAAAACGTCAGGTGTTTTCCTGGGTTTAATATTGGCAATAAGCCGTCCGGATATAGTCAGAAAAAGTTGCTCATAGACGCAGTGTGTTAATGTGATTTACAGCAAAAAGGCTCTTGCTCACATGTTTATGATTCTTTAAGTGTCATTGCAATTAGGTGGAACAAACACAATAAATGCTTGCTGAGAAATAATGATGCAGTAATAATATCTAACAAGTTTATGCTGTGACTGTAAAGCAGAAGTACTTCTAGAGCATTATCCTCTGCTGCCATAAAAACAGATAAAACTCAGTTTAACAACTCTGAGCCTTAGTTCCTTTAACATATCTTGGTCTTTCATCTTCTTCTTTCCTCTTTACATCTTCTCATTAAATACATACTGTACTCCTAACTGTGGAAACATGGTGATTAGATAAATGTCCATGCAAGTTCAGTTTTTATTAACTTCACTGTGATTGTGTCCAAGAATTTCCGAATTAATATCTAGCAGTACAAACTGTAGAAAACCTATCAAATGCTGAAAGAGGATTTTAATGATCCTCATGCATTGCGATTTTAAGCATGCAATGTAAAACGAATAGATCCTGAAATCAACATCTCTATCTTCTCAACAAGCTGTTGGCTGCCTGATTGTCTGTGTTTCCACTTGGTGGAGAAGTAACTTGATTGCAGCTGCACTGCACTGGTAGTTGCAATCAAGTTTATAGGACTGTGAAAAGTAACTCAAATCAGAATGTTATTTTTTGCAAAGCTCTTACAACCCACTTAACCTGAGAACTGAGCAGAAAACAGCAACAAGTTACATTTTGAATCTTTGATAGCCTTGAAGCTGAGACAGGAGAGAACACAGTAAATATATTGGAATAATTAAAAGATTTTGCCTTAATGTGTGGTGAAAGTAATGTTGCGCATTACAATGAAGACATAATCTCTACTGTGAACTATAATGCCAGCAACATGAGAGGGTTTTCTTCAGCAGGAACAGAGGAGATGGATAGCAATAAATACAAGTTAATATTGGAAAAAAATCTGTAAAAAGCTGCAAAAGACTGGGATGCAGATTCTTCCTTCATCAAGATGAAACCACTGAAGAAGGACAAGGAAAAGTGTTTATGGTTATTCTGTATCCAGTCTGATTGCTTTTGAGTTACTAGGCAAAGAGAAAACAAAATTATTTTTGTTCCTCTTCAAAGTTATCTACCACTGTGTGCTGGGTCTCAGATAAAATCACAGTAAAAAAAAATCTGAAAGTGTGTTGTACTCTGAAAGAGCTCAAGGGAAATTAACAGTTTTGATGGACTAAGTATGAGACAAAACTGACTGATTGGGCAAATATATGACTCATGGTGAAAAGCAACCCAGAGCTACTATAAAGAGTTAGATAGATTGACCTCTCTTAGATTGTGCAGGCAAAAGGTTCAAGGAATTGCCTTAGAAGATTCTCCAAATTTGTTAGATTTTTTTTTAAGACTCTGCATCCTTAGGAGTCAAAAATAAATATCTCAAATTGTATGAAATTAGGCATATCTGATTCAATATATATATATACAAATGTCAGGTAGATCATGCCTGCAGTTTAGGAAGAATGTATATTTTTTAGTTTTTAAATGAGAAAACTTGAACATGAGCATTTTGTTGTCGACAGGGCGATGAAGTTGAAGACCTTGCTGGTGGGCAAGTAAGTGAGGAGCAGTTCACAGATGAACATGGAAACATCGTAACCAAGAAGGTCAGCACTTTCAACATGCCTTATAGCCACAATGAAATCAAGATTTTGTTCTTTCTCTGTTAAATATTCATTCAGCATTTCCCCCCATAGTGATTATTCAAACAATTGTAAGATGTATCGGAGTTCTTCATTCATTTCATGTTGGATGTTTTTTTAGTACAGTTTTTTTTTCTCCATCAACATTTCTTCTTCTCCTTCTGTTACTTTGTCATTCACTCGCCCTCGTCTGCCCCCCCACCCCCACCTCCTGTCTGCCAACATCTAAAATGTGGAATAGATTGTACGGAAAGTTGTGCGCAGAGGGAAAGGTTTGGGAGAAGAAGGGGTTCTGGAAGTGGAGGGTTCCCTGCTGGATGCCAACGAACTGGAGGGCGATGCTGAGCAGTACCTGAGCTACGCCATCCTAGGCCGCGACGGCAGCAAGGTGGGCTTCTGATCTGCAGACAGCTGTGTGGCTCTCTTCAGGTTTCAACTAGTAAGAGGAATTGTTAGACCTGAGTTTGCTAAATGAAATTACGTCCGATAGTACAGCTGGACACCATATGAGGATTAGCTAGTGTAAAGCAGTGCAAAAGCCTCAACATAACGAGATGAAAGCAGTAAGCCTGAATGTGGTTTTAGTTTGTCTGTAAACCAACTAACCAGTTTCAGTGTGTCAGATCTAAATCACTTAAGATCTGACGTGTGTTTGGGTAAATGCTACACACTGACTTTCTGTTACATTTATTTCCATCCAAATGTTTTTTTATGTTCTTTTATTTTATATCTGTGGAAAAAACAGACTCTCATTTTCTGTGTGCTTTGGCTAAAATGCAAAAATCCATCAGTTCATTCAGAATTTATTCATTTTTGTCATCATTAAGTCATTCCTTCACTTTGATTGTTTTCAACGCTACAATGAATGAAATTACCTCCTGCAGTTGTTATAGCTATAATTTTTCTTTCTTCTCAAAATGAGTGATTCATCTGTTTTCCTGCTTTTATTAAAGCTCAGTCCTTCAACTACGACTGTGTCCTGATCCCTCGAGCTACCTCTGATTCACATTTCCTTCAGTCATCGAATGGGTTTAACATGGCATGTGGTACAGAGTTCTTACTCTAGGTCTATTTGCAAAAGTGTTCATACCCCTTGAACCTTCTCAAAAGTTTCCACGTTACAACCACAAACATTGGTTATTTTATTAGAACTGTAGATAGACCAATACAAATCAGAAAACTGTGGCATCTTTAATCAAGCCACTTTGATATTCCAAAGTAAAGTCCAGTGCAACCAATTTATTTCAGAAGACACTTACGTAGTAAATAGAGTTCATCTGTGTGTGATTTAATCTTAGTATCGATACAGCTGCTTTATGATAGCCTCGTAGGATTGTTAGAGAAGAAGTCTGAGCAAACATCCTCATGAAGACCAAGGCACATAAAAAACTGGTCAATAAGAAAGCATTCTGTTTATAGACAGGTTCTATTTAGGCTTAAAGCAAAGAAACTATCAGGAGGTTCATCTGCAAACCTGCCAGGTCATGTCTGGTCACCTTAAATTGAAATCCAAATAAGGATTGATCATTGATCATTGATCACACAAGCAGCGAAGATATTCATGATAACTTAAAATAGCTTAAAGTTGCAGTGGGAGAATCTGTCAACAGGTCAAATATTAGCCACACACTCCATAATTGGGCATTAAAGCAAGAAGGAACCTGCTTCGAAAGAAAGTCATGTGGTCCGAGTTTGATTTTACTTTCTAGAGGAAACAACAAACGTGAAAAAGGTGTTCTTGTCAGATAGAAGGAAAATGTATTGCTTTGGCCCACAAAACAACAGTCTTCTATTAAACAGATAACCAAAGCGGACCACAGTTGAAATGAAGCTGGATAAGTCAAAGTTTGGGAAATAGGAAATACTGGAGGAAAATCAGATGAAAGAATGAAGAATGGTTTACATCGAAGCATATTGGTGAAGTCCAAGTCCACGCCTAAATCTACTGAAAAATCTGGGCCAATGAGATGAGATATTTTTATAACCAGAACAATGGGAGACATTTTCATACACCGGGCGTGCAATTATGGCAAAAACATACAGTAAAAGACCTGCAGCTTTAAATGCACCAATGCAGAAACGTTGAGTAAAAATACAGCCAACATTATTCAGATTTTTATTAGCAAAAGAAAACTGAAAAATCTTTTATTTTATTTCCTCACAATTAAATTCCATTTTGTGTTGGTATATTAAATAAAAATCCAATAACATATGTTAAACTTTGTGGTTGGAACCAGATAAAATAAGAAAAAGTTCATGGAGTATGAATGCTAGCTTCTGTTCAGATGGATGGATGTTTACTTGGGCCTTTAACAGTCTGTTCAAATACTTCCCATTTACTCTGAACCACATTCCCAGTGTTTTATCCATCTTTAAACTTTCCTGATTTCCATCCTTGCTTGACTGTTTATAAATTGTTTACTTTTTTAACCTGTTCTTTCCTTTCCTATCAGCTGTATATTTCTTTCACATTTCATCATGTGTCCCTGCTGCCTGTCTTCTATTTATTGTCTGAACAATTTTCTTCCTCTCCTGATATGTTTCTACCTTTCCAACTTATCTTTTTCTGTTTCCATTCCTTTATTTTATCCTCCTTTACTAATATTCTCTAAGCCTCTTCCTTTCCCCTTCTGTCTCCACCGTCTCTCCTCAACCCTGGGACTTCATTTGGTGTAAACTCCCTCTTTCTCTCCACACAACGTAGACCGATTCTGTGGATGTGAAGAAAGGTGCTCAGATAGTGAAATGTGCCAGTCTGCGGAGAGTTAAGCAGTGAGGTAGACAGAGTGCTGCGTCCCTGCAGGTATGGGACTGACCTACAGTGCCTCGTCTGACCTGTGGTTAGAAAACATTTAATCTGGTCTCTCTGGATTAAATGCATCTAAATTTACCTTTGAATAAATACTAATGATATGTAACATTATACTGGCACAGCAATGTGACAAAATGATCAGCAAATAGACTCTGTAGCTAAAACAATGTGGAAATCTTACTCTCAACATAGTGTAGAGGGGCTCTGTGAAGTAATCAGTAGTCAGTATCTTACCTCCATCTTACCTGCAGTAGTATTCTGATTTACTTTAGTTTGGGAAAACAGATTTTTTCAAACCCTGATCACTCTTTAGTATGATTAAACAGGAATTATCATATTACATTAACATATTATTTTATGTGAATCAACACTACAGCGTATGTTACATTCACTGTTCGTCCTCCATTGTGGCCCTTGGCTACATTTTGTGATGTTATTGCACTGTATTAACATCACAAATGCAGTGCAGTTTTGACTGAGCAGTTTTGACAGCTGCTCAGTCAAAACTGATAAGCGGTGGATGCTGATGATGATCCATTTCTGGTCAGCAGCCAAGGTCTCAGTGCGTCTGAGGCACCAAGTGTACCCAGAAACTATTTGAATTAACATTAATCCAGTTTGACAAACCCATGTCAAGAAATATCTTGTAGCAGTTGAATTAAGCAGTATTTTGTTTATTTTTAACCTTTAGTTATCTCTCCCTGCTAATTACCAATAATGTTAACAGACCATGAATCAAATTGATATTTACTGTAAATATCGGTGGTGTTTTTGGATGTGGACCATTTGGCCAGTTGCCCAGGGTTGCATTATTCATTCAAGTAATGAACCGTACACCTCCTCATGTGGTTTTAGAGGCGGCCTTAAAGCAGGATGGAAGTGTATCAAGTGTTTAGCACACCAGGCAGTGTCTGTAGCATGGATCTTGTCTGCCAAAGCAAAGTCCGGGCAACAATTCACCAATAATCTTGGAGAGAAGAAAGGATGAGGAGTTGTTCTTTGTCACAACCTCTGTGTTGCAGCGATATTTGGCATGTGTAGCTGAGACCAAATGCTGTGCTTTGCTAAAGATAAGACATTCTTATCTTTGGACATATGGCGCAAGATAAGATTAGATTATAGGTTGTACGTTTTCTTCTTTGCACTACTTTGACTAACTGTTAGCTTGATTCTAAAGTGAAAAACTATTTTTCTCTTAAGTGAATATAGTGATGTTTACGGTGGGGAAGATACTGACCACTGATGCAACACCACACAACCCCCAAGTCAAAAAATGTCTTCTCATCCCTATAAGTGTTGTAAAAGCACTTGATGTACCTCAATATCATTTTTGTTATTGATTTATTTTTATGCAGTTTCATTAGCTTTTGTCAAAAACATATGATAATCATAATCAAGTAGTTTTAATTTTTTTAGATTGCTAACCAACTACTGAAAACCTTGACTGCTTCTGTGCTTTTTCATTCTCACATCATAGCACGGAGTTATATTTGTGAATAAAAAATCCTAAGGACAAGACGATACTTTGTTCACTTTGAAGATTTTCTTATTGACATGACAATTCTACAATATATATTTATCCATACGTCTCTTGAACATTGTCTGTTCAAGTTTCATTTTGCACTAGAACACAAATATAATTCCAAAGTTTCGATGCAGAGAGATCTTTGAAGTTGTACTGGGTCAGTGGTTTTTCTCTGTGCACATTGTGACAAGTCTGATAAAGTCTGACACAGTGTGCTGTCAGCAAAACCAAGACAGATCTTGTAAAGTGGCAGCTCTCAAGGACAAAGCTGCCAAGGCAGTTGTCTGGAGAATTTGAGCCACTAGGCAGTGGGTCGGCGTGTGTGTGTGTGTGTGTGTGTGTGTGTGTGTGCGTGTGTGTGTGTGTGTGTGTGTGTGTGCGTGTGTGCGTGTGTGTGTGTGTGTGATGGTGACTTGCCCTTTCTAAAATAAAGACCATGACATTCCTGAGACTTCTGATGTTTCAAGTGCCTCACTCTTGCATGTTAACCTGCTTTTGCCAACCATTTTTGGTTAAATGCCACAGCAGCAGTATTGTGGGGGGTGTTGGAATTAAGATAAAGATTGTGGTTTGTACATAAGGGAAATTGTGAGCATTTTACCAAACTCAAGGTATATGGCACTTTTAAATCTCTTGCACAGAATTGTCATGTTTGCTTTGAAATGTTTCTTTTTGCATGCAGTCTCTTTTGTACAGGTGCACCTCAATAAATTAGAGTGTCATAAGGAAGTTTATTTAGTTCACTAATTCAGTATGAAATGAGAACAGTGCATACAGTTGTTACACAAATAGACACATATGTAATTTTTTTTTTTTTTTTTCCTGAAATGTAAACCTACTGAACCTACAGTTGGTACGTTTGCCACCAAAAAGTGGGGCAGCTACCATTGATTCTGAGGCATCTGCCATGATTTTGGTGGCAGCAAGGGCAGATTAATTACTGAATATGAATTGAATAAGAATATGAGCAAGTTCAGAACAAATCAATACAAACAAAAAACAAAATAAGAATACATACACATACAGCCGCCACTTATTCTTTGGCATTTGCCACCGACCATGGCAGCCGTAGCATCCTAGTGGCAGCTGCCACAGCATATATTACTTAATGGAAATGCCACTTTCCATCAAGTAAATGTAGTCAAAATATGACTGGTTTAACACATTTTAATAACCAATAATATCACCATTTGAAAGATAATTATTAACTAACAAGCAAAATAACCAGAAATTCCCCAAAGCAGCAGCAGCAGCTTTGGCTGCTCTTTGGCCTCTTAGTGGGGTCCTAGTGGTAGCTTCCAGCAGCTGTGGCAGTGTTAGCTGCCACAAGTGCTACTGCTAACTGCCACTGACACAAATTGAGCTCACTGTCTCAACATTGAGCAACATCTTTTCCTTCTTTACTCTTTAGCCCAAGAAATGTCTGGTGTTTTTGTTGTTTTTTTTTGTTCAGGAGTGTCATTAGACAAAGAGTGTAAGAGCTCCACTTCTAGGTTGACTCTCGAAGCTGTGAGTATCTCTCATTGCTTGTCCAACACTGTCCTTCCACTCAACTTTCCATGCTTAAATATACCACTCTCTGAACAGCCATCTTCTTTACCAACATCCTTTTGTGCTGACCGGCGGGTGTCACTGGCTGTCTAATGGACGACTGTTATGTCAGCCGTCTTCTCCATGATTGTGTGATGTCATATTATGTTCAAAGAATAACATTTTACTATTAAAAACAATTAATGGCCCTATGTGAAATTCTGATAAAACTCATTTTTGAGTTACCATTAAGTCTGAGCAATAGTCACCAACATTAACAGAGCCAAACAATTTAAATGAAGCCTTCTGTAAAATAGCCTTCTGTAAAATAAATGTTACATGAGTTTATGAATTAAAGTATTATTGAGATAGATTTACATTCTACTTGACTGAGATGCACCTGTACCCTATTAAAACATTTGTAGCTTAATGCAGCATCATTGATTTCCTCTCTATCCACAGAGTTCTCCACAAGATTCAACCCCTTCACCGAAACAATCGTACATGGACACATGACCAGCAGCAGCTGTCAGGCAGATGACCACACGGGGCCTGGCCGACAAATGAAAATGAAATCCCCCTCCAACATAACGACAGCGGCGTTGCCGACTTTCAGCACGTTTCAGAAGAAAAGGATAAAGATCTAACTTATAGTTTTTATTACCTCTTTATTTTTAAGAAACTCTGGTTATAAAGAAAAAAAAAACAAATCCTACTAGGCTAGAAGCATGATTTCATATAAAACAAAATCAAACACAGGCAAAAAAAAGAAAAAAGAAAGAAACGCAGCCGACATGTGCTTCCTGTTATCTGTATCAGCATGAGTGATTGCTGCCGCATGGCCTGTCTTTAACTACAAATACAGAGGGAAACACAGGGGCGGGTAAAGGGGGTGGGATGGGACAGGCATGCAATGTTCATTCAATAACTGGTCTGATTTCTAAATTAACCAGGAAATTAACTGTTTAACAGTCAGAGAAAAACAGAGACTACAAACTCAAATTCCTCTCTTCCTCAACACACAGATCCGTTTTAATCCCCTCTCAGTGCTCCGAGCACAGTAAAGCTCCTCCAACCACCCAAGAATATCAGTGTTGTACATAATATTGTATGCACTCAAAAGCTCTACATGACAGTGTGTTACGTGTGTTGTTTATGTTCTCTAAGATCTCTATGCGATGCCACTGATGCTGCTTCCATGTACATAAGAGATTCCTCCCTGGTTTTCTTGTTAGATCTGTTCTGTCAAAACCTATATAATATTAGTCTATATATCCTGAGGTCTTTGTGGGTACAAGAACATGCAAACGTTATGTCGCTCTGCCTGTTTTAATTTAGTTTATGCTCATTTTTCTGCACCTTTCACTTGCTGTCATCATTTAGACTGCAGAGAGACGGACTTCTCCTCCATCAGTTGCTGTACTGTGGGTCTTTTTTCATCTTTAGGAGGCAGTTTTAATACCTTCTCTTTGTGTAGAAGGAAACAGTTTCGATGAACGATTATAAGGAGACTAAACTTCTCTTACATCTCTCTTCTTTTGCTTTGGTTTCGTCCACACTGTTTTGTAATAATATATCTCACCTCTGCGGTCACCCTATCAGAGCACATGTAGCAGTCCTGTCCTCCTTCCCTGATAGAGGACAGGATCCCACCTTCCGCTCGCAGCTGTCCAGTAAATCCTGCAGCATTTGACCCCACCACACACACACACATACGGTGCACATACTGATCACCTGTCCTCCACTAGAAGATGTCACTCGATGAGGTAGCTGAAACACTGGTAATGTAGCATTGATCTGACTGGGCAGGCAGGGGAGCGTCGCACCACGGGCCGAGATCGTGTTGAGCTCTTATGTTTGTCCTTTGGATGGCTACTTGGAGCGTAGCAAAGGCAGTCAGTCACCGATCACTGTGATGAGAAACTGTAATACTGACCTGTAACTGTGAGCCTGGCTCCCCCTCGTCTCCAATCTCGTCTCCTTTCAATTCATCTTACGTTGTAATAATTCACTTTCTTCTACGTTTATTTATGTAATATTCAAAAGGAGCAATAATTGCTAACAAAAAAGAAAAAAAGCATATTTATGTGTGAGAGTGTGAGAAAAGAATGGAAATTTAAGGATCAAAGGTCAAGGTCTTTCTAAACCTTATCACAGTTTTAGAGTCTTCTCTTTTTTCAGAAATGATGTCAGTAATTTAGGATTCCACCTTTGCGTATTTTGATTCACAAAAACATTATTTATGTTGGTATGATTTCATATCATAAATCCAGTGGCGGTTTTTGCGCAAATGGCACAAAATAGAGGAAAATATGCACAAATCATTGTAGAACAACTCATGCTTAATCCAACTGTGTAGTTTCTAGCTTGTGTTAATCTGTGAAGGTACTGATTCTAAAAGATTAAAGTATTATAATTTAACTTTTTAATGTTAATGCATGTTACATAAAGATTGAAAGTTTCATGAATCTCAAACTGTGTTTTAAAGAAGTGGCACCGACCTGCTCAGAGCAGAATAATCCAGTTCAGGTTCAACAGTCTCTGTTTCCTTTTTCAAATTTTGAATAAACAGAGAAAATGTTGTCCAAACTGTTAAAAAAAGAGTGAGATATTTCTAGCAGTCTACAACTCAGATACCAAGTTCAGCATCTTTACCATCCAACATTGCATAGATGTTTTTTTGTTACAGTTTTACACTGTTTTACACTCCTCAATGACTGGGCATGCTCATGCCTTTCCTGATGGAATGACGCCCTGGGTGGTGAGCCATGTCAAAAACCGTCACTGCAATGTGCCCAAAGTTTGATTTTGTTGTTCATTTTAGAATGTAGGTGTGTTCAATCAGTTTTAAATCTTAAAGACATTCATATGTACCTTATAAGTTTGCATGTGTTTCTCTTCTGTCCCAGATAAAGGGACATTTATAGTTAGGGTGTGATACTGCAAATAGTCAGAGACTATATACATAAACTTTCTGATCAGTTTTAAAAGTTGATTTACCTCAATATGTGTGTGCCATCTCACATGATGCAAACTATCTAGACATGCATTTTATTCCGATGTCATGTTCCCCTCTGAACTCTTTATCAGACAAAAATATGTAAACCACAGAAATGTCGCAATAAGCATCCATCTGTAAATGTTTAGTAGGCTCCACAGCCAGAAACGATGAATGTAAAGTGGTGGTATTACTGTGAGTCCTGTTATGTGTTGGCTCTGTATTTCAGTAGATATTAGGGTGTTCACTCTGATGTTTAATACTCAGTATCTGCTCATCACACATTTGACTTCCTCCTCACTTCATCACAAACATACATGAAAGACGGTTTTTAAACAGGAAAGCCTTGACTAGTATTTGCAATTATCTCTTTGTTAGATGATATTTATATTTTATTACCTTATTTAGTACTTATGAAAGTAAGATTATCTATTGAATATTTATTGAACTAAAAGTAGTTCCCGGTCTGTCACAGCATACAATTTGCACCATACAACGTAACACATGTTTTTTTGGTTACACTGCAGAGAATTTAAAATGCTTTGCTTAATATATCAATTAAATGAATCCTGAAATGAGCTAAATTTAAGTATATAGATGACTTGATATTATATATGCAAGAATAATTTCCCATTATGTTTCTTTTTGGAAATGTCAAATCATTATTCTTTCAGATATATATTTTTTTTATTTTAAGTTTTTGATGACTTGCTAATATCTTTTTACCATTTTTTCTGGTCTCAAAGGCTGATGTGCCACAATACATACAATACTTTTCTTTTGTTGAAATTTATATATGTGACAATTTAAAAAAAATACAATAAATAAGCTAAATATTATAGCAACTTCATACATATTATACATAAATAACTATTAAAATAATAAATCAAAATTTGTATTTATTATGTGTTTTTTTTCCGTTCAAGACTGAAGTAGCTCTTATTTATTATGATATTTTTATGTAAATAATTGACATTACAACTGTGGAAGTAGATCGTGGCAACTTATGTTGCAATAATATAAGGACAATGAAGTATTATTTTTTTATTATTAATTTGGATTATTATGCAATCTAGTGTTTCATAAAATTAGCTAATATTTTAATTTATTTTAATAAATTAAGTTTTTATAAAAAATTATATATTTTTAAATGATCACATATATAACTATTTAACAAATTATTCATGTATTGAGTGTGACACTTCTGACTTTCTATTGTGCTGCAGTGTAAGACCTGGCAGCTACTGAACAGAGTAGATGGAAACAAAAATAGCAAAATAATATATGTGGTTTTGAGCAAATATAACAAATTCATAAGCTCACATCAGTTTTTTCAGGATTTATTTTACTGTATATGGAGGCTAGAAGCCGATTTTTTAACTTTTTAAGGCTATTTATTTATTTAATCTTTTCTAAAGGGATATTTCATCCTTCCTACATGTTTGAGTTGTTTTTACAAGCTGACTGATTTTATGACTCCTCTGCTGATGTCAGGGTTAGTGTTACAGGGATCTGATTATTGGGGAAAACACACCAAGGGGGAGCAATCTCAAAAAAGATGGAATTTCTTGAGGAATTAAGTGGCTTCAAGATGACAAGCATTTTTCCTCAACACAGTCCTCCCTCTATTGCTTTGTTTTTGTTTTTTGTTTGTTTCCCTCTTACCAAATATGAGACTGAGCCAAATCTGAGGCTTCCACATGGTGACGGACTGAATGTGGTCAGAAAGGTGTCCGAGCAGGTGCCAGCAGGAGGCGCTGTGCTTAAAAACAGCGAGGTGAAAACCTGGAAAGCCCTGCACCGAGGGACTGCCAAAAACGATGCCATGCACCAAGTTCATGCAAAAATATTAACTCCTGCAAAAACTAGAGAACACATGTATATTCCTTTAGAATGGATTGAAGACATTATTAACGCAATAGCATATTACTCGATACTAAGGAATGCAACTGCGCACATGCACAAAATGTTTTTAACATAAAAAAGCTATATATATATATATGAAACATATAAATATATATATTTACTTAGAATGCTATGCACCCTTACTTGTCAACTGGGATTTCTATTATGTTATGGATGTACTTTTAGCATCATACAGCTGTAGCTACCAAGAGACTGTTGAGTTCTGGGTATTGCCTGCAACCTGGGGATAAATGGGGATATTATGGGTGTTTTAACTTGTTTTGTTTTATTTTTGTTTTTTATTGTCATGGAGAGTCAAACATGGATTTAAAATATACATGTGAAAACCTTTTAATCTAATCAAAATCTGAGGGCATCTATTGACAATTTACTCTGTACACCAGCTCAACATTTACAAAATTAATAAAGAAATGAAATGTGTTTGCGTATAGTGTGTATACTTTTGTGACAGCCTCTAATTCACAGCTCACAAACATGCTCACACCAATACGCAGATCAGTAAGTAACTTGAGATTAAGTGCCTTGTCCAGGAGCGTGTTGACGTGAGAGGGGATGGAGAGGGAATTGAATACACAGCTTTCTGATTGCAAAATGACTGCCTGCCCTATCAATCACTGAAATAGGTAAGAAGTACAAATTAAAAAATATTTTAACTATCCAAAAGGGAAATTAAATAGGGTTGTAACTTACTTCATTCAAGTATCTTCGAAGATTATTGTGGATGGTGATGCTGTAGGCAGTCTCAATGCCTTGACAGCTAAATATCCAATCAGAAGAGACAATATCCCACATTAACATGTTTTAGATATGAACCATCAGTTGCTGGGTAGCACTGATATTCCAGCTCATTTGCTGTTGCTACACCGCTTTAAATCTTTGTCTGGTGATATCCTTACACAGCCAGGGAGAAGGGTGGAGTAAGGAATATTATCAGTACCCAATAAGATGACTTTAAGAAATGTTTTGAACTTCCTCCTTCTCTCTTTCTGCTCTGCATCCATGTAGCCTCAATATAAACTCCTTTGAGACTTTTGGTTAAAAACTGCAGCACAATTCACCAAAAGTGTTCAATGCTAAAAGTCTTAAAGTTTCCAAACTTTACACGTTTCCACAAAGACAATTTAAAATGTTGGGAATACATAGTGAAGAATTATGAAAATATATCTTTACTTTGATTAATAAAAGTAAATATTTTAATTAATTGCGGATCAAATTTGATGTGGTCTGACGAGTCTTGATGTAAGCTCTCAGAGTGAAAGGCAGATAGACAGAAATGAAATTTTGCCCTGTAGTCCTTTGTTTTTAATCATTTTCGTTACTGTTCAGCATATTTGGATAAAAGAGCCAAGATGGTTAATCAGTGGTTAAGAAAGCTGATGTACGCTAAAGTAGGATGTGCTGAAGAAATTATCCCTGTGCATCTTGAATATTAGAAGGTTTTCTTCAAGAATTAAAGTATAATTTTGGAAAAATATAACTTTTGAGACATAGCAACGAGTGTTATTTGTTTTTAATTACTTTTAGCCAGGCAACATGCATGGTCGTGTTTTACTAATAACATGACTCTTGCAGATTTCACTGAGTCTTTCAGTCTAAAAGTTTAACACTTTGCATGTACTGTTGTTAAAATACTATTATGTCATGCAAGACCTTACAAAGGATGCTCTTTTTGGTATTTCCTGCTTTCAATCTTATACTGGAAAGGAAAAATATCAAAAATTAGTTTGTAATTTTTGGAGATTTCTTTTACATGTTTGATCAGCTCTCTAATAAAATATCTTATTTGCAGAAACGTCCACAGTTGTGTCAACAGGACACCAAAGGGTCAGTATTTTAGGATCAATATTTCTTAGCATAAGATTGAAAAACATTTTGAGATTTTAATGCAATAACTTATCTGGTGAAATCTAAAACTTATTTAAATTTTTTTAATGTCCCATTTTACATATTCATTATTTTGTATTTTGAGTTCCTCTAACAAAAAACTAATTTCAAGCCGAACCCAAACAATTTACCAGCAGTTATATTTACAAGTTTTCACAGAATCCCACAAAAAAAGACGGTGTGTTTGCGTGTGTGTATTTGAACGGAGTTGGTAGACAGAATGCAACTCTGCAGCGATTTTGTAAGATTCATGCACAATCTGCCAGTAGAGGGCGCAGGGGCTCAATTCTCCTTATTTTTCTTAGCAGTACTTCCCCTGCAGCCTGTCTGTCTGTCTGTGTGTTGTTTTGTGTGCATGTGGAAGCAAAGTGTCCTGAGGGCCTTGTAACAAAGATCCTCGACACTTTCAGTGTGTGTGAGACGGTGGTGATATGAAGAACTCAGACGGTATTCTTCATTTGCACTAATGAAAAGTAGATATTTATTTTTATTTAGCAGAAAGGAGCCATTCTGTTGAGCCAAAGCAGCTTCTGTCACTCTCCCTGGCTTTTGTTCCCTGGCTAGACTTTTCTTCGCTGGTTCATGTCACTCAGTTAGCTAGTTTAAGTTCATTACAGTTGAACGAAAATGTCCACCGACTGCCAGAAGACAACTGCCAAGACCATCCCGTCGACCAGGAGGGTGATCATCAACAACGCGGACCACATGCCCCACGACTACTCCACCACCCCGGGAGGAACCCTGTTTAGCACCACTCCTGGAGGTACGGACCGCACTGCCTGCACACATAATATTTATACATATAAATACGACTGAAGGTCTATTCCTGTGCGTGCAGCCACATAGCAACACCTTTAAAGAGCAGCTTGGTTGCGTTGTGTTCATGCTAACTCCTCGAGGGCTGCTGCAGTCAGCTGGTGGCTCTGCTGCAGCTAGCTGCTAACGCTAGCAACAAACGCAAAGAAGAAGAAAGTCTTTCTGAAATACTTTATTGTTGTTATCCTTTCAGTGGAGGTGATATGCTCCAGACAAAGCTTTTCCTTTAAGTTGGATGTGTTGAAAGTTTAATTTTTCATTTTATCTACGATCTTGATCAATAGCTGCAGTTTTTTTTAGGATTTAACCTCTGCTCTCTGAATCACATGGCCAGACTCCCTGCAGCTTCTGTCACCATAGATATGCACTGTGTGTGTGTGTGTGTGTGTGTGTGTGTGTGTGTGTGTGTGTGTGTGTGTGTGTGTGTGTGTGTGTGTGTGTGTGTGTGTGTGTGTGTGTGTGTGTGTGTGTGTGTGTGCGCGCGCATTACAGGTGATCTGTAGAGGGCGCTGTCGTCTCTGTGGTTTTCATTCAATGTGTTGCAGTACTTTTTTTTAGCAGAGGTCCAAGTTCAGCTTTAGATGGCGGTTCCAAATTTTTGAAGTGGGGAGTTTGGGGGCCGATTAAAAGCTTATATGTACCTGCAATATATAACCTTCATTTAGTATAATCCAGATTAGTTAATCCTGGTGAAATGAAACATTTTCTTTTCAAGTTTATAAAAACTGGCTTCACATGATACAACACTTTTAGCTAAGTATACAAGTATGTCACATAAACTGAGAATATTTTCTGTATTTTACTCATACCGTATGTAACATAACATCCAAGACAGTCTAACTTTAAAGGATGTTCTTTTTTTCTTTTTTTTACTCCAATTTCTGATTTTACGAAATAAATATCTTGTTGACATCCTGGTGACTATGACTCATATTAAGAGTCAATCATTAGGTTTGTGTGTGTGCATGTTTCACTGTTTCTCAACAGTTTTATTCCCTTTCACTTCTGTTAAATCATCTGTCCTTCCCTATTTTTTATGGTTTACAGTGTAAACTATGTACATACAGTCAAAATTTGTATTTGGCCGTACATTTGGCTTAAAAAACTACTAAAAAATTACAAACTTGTCTGGAAATTTTTTTGAAACATTACTGTTTAATCTAAAGTTGTTGGGTTTTTTAAATATACTTTATACACTAGTGATTATTAGAGTAAGTTGTTAGTTGCAATACACACTTCACTTGCTACTTGTAAAAAGATAATAAATCCCCAATAGATTGACAAATTTTCAACATATCTTTGCTTTAGGAGAGACTGTTAGTCAAGAAAGAAAAATGTCTCAGACATATGCTTTGGTCTGTTTGACTTATTCTGAATAACTATTATATTGGCAGCTGCGGTTTGATCTTTAATTGGTTGTTTCTTTCTTTCAAATCATGGATCACAGAGTTAGTTAGCAAATACACACAGGGTGTCTTTTTTTCTCTTGGGTTTAATGTTTTTGTAATGCTTCTCCTTTTCATTTGGACAGGAACCAGGATCATCTATGACCGAAAGTTCCTGCTAGAGTGCCGCAGCTCTCCGCTGACCAGGACCCCTCCTCGAGGGTTGCCCCCCATTCCAGGGGTCACTAGTCCGCCATCCAAAGGGCCCAATGAGAAGACTGTCAATGGGGAAGTCGAGAACAACAACTCCATTTCTGCTCCTGAAACGAGCAATGCTGGTATGTTCACACCTCAGATAAACATTACATGATGAGTAAAATGTCTCTGGATGCTACAGTTTGATAAGATGCATTGAGGTCATGGTTGCTGTTCTCTGTTTTTTACAGCATTAGCCTTAACCTCTAGTGTTTGGTAATATTCTCTTTGCCAGGTTTTTTCCAACTTTGGCACAATAACATGCATTTATATGTTAGTTTGACATATGGTTAGCAGTTTGGACAAATTCAAGAGATTCCATTATTTTTGGAAAATGATAAATACCAGTAGCCCGGGCCACCACTCATGGCTGGCATACTGGTTGCAGAGAAAATGAAAGCCATTCAGATTTTGACCCAATCAACCAAGTGTTTGAACTTTTACATCTTATGTGAAAGAATGGCTTAAAGAGAGGCACATATGTGAATACTAAAACCTCCACTGCTCAGCACTTTTTATGCATTATTTTTTTCATTAAAGTATTATTTTTTTGGTTAGTTTTAAATATGTTTCTATGTATTATTCCTTTTGAAAGCCTAGCCAGGGCCTAGGCTTAGTGTTTGAGTAGATGACCTGTAGACAAGACAACAGTTTCTTTTAAATGAAACATTGTTTAATGTCTTGCTCCTGATTAAATATATTTATAGAAATCCAGTACAATATTCCAGGAAAGCATAGATGTAGAAGTATCATCTTTTTCCGATGGTTTTCTGCAGCAGGACCTGATGATTCACCACTATAGACTCCATGAATTTTGCCATGTAACCGCTCGTAGAAAATGTAAAAGCTTAAACAGAACTGGACGGTGCATCACATTATTGACCAAAAACATACCAGTAAATCCACCAAAGACTGACTGAGAATCAAGAAATGGAAAGTCCTGGGCTTACATGCTTCAAATGCTGTGGAGTGACATAGAAGGGGCTGAACATGCATGAAACTAATCAAACAGGTCTAAAAGTGGAAATAACCATCAATATTTATTTTAAAATAATTTTTATTTGGGTGTGAAAATTGTTATGGGGATTTGTGTGTTTTTTTCCGTGAGTAACATTTGTTGTTCTGTGTTTTGTAGGTGAAGACGCACAGTTTGAAATGGACATCTAGGCAGAGCTTTGCGACGATTACATTGTGACAAAGAGATGACCAGGAGCACCTGGTGATTTCAGTCTGGCTTCATCATCATGTTGTTTCAGCATCCATCAGTTTCATGCTCTTTTGGTTCTTTTGTGCAGAACAACGCTGCTTTCTGTTTGCTTTAAAGCTCAGACCATTTTTCCTTTTATTTTAGTTTTTTTTTTTAACATGAAAGTGTGCCTTCCTGTAGTGGCTTGTGAGTTAAAAATCACCACTGAAAAGTACCTAACAACAGCAAAGCCTCATCGATGGGTAACCTGAGCACTTGAAGGAGATACAGAGCTAATCCTCTGAATATACATTCATTCCAGAAGCGCTTGTCGCTCAGTGTGGTTCCATAATCCTGCCAGCTGTCTTCAGATACTGCCTTCAGATACTACAAATGCT
This sequence comes from Xiphophorus maculatus, assembly GCF_002775205.1. Lineage (NCBI taxonomy): Eukaryota > Metazoa > Chordata > Actinopteri > Cyprinodontiformes > Poeciliidae > Xiphophorus > Xiphophorus maculatus. The sequence continues at coordinate 17,500,485 of NC_036454.1, forward strand.
GTCCACCTCAAGTGTTACATAAAGAATGTGAAACTGTCTTTTTTTTTTTGATGTCACAAAACAATTTTCACACTGTTTGTGGTTTGAATAAAGGAATGACGATTAACCTGTTTTCTTTGTAGTAATTTTTCATTAAACACAGAGTTTTTTTTTGTTAACATCTATGAAAAGCAGATGTTTGCCTGATAAACATGTATGAGTCTTTATACTAGATGTCAGAGTACGTGTGCAGCCAATATACATTTCACTGGGATAACTTGCTGGCTCCTGAACCTCCTGTGCCGCCGGTTCAATGCGAATGGTTTCAGAGGAATTCCTCCAAGGAGCCGCTGGGGGCTGATAACCTCAGCCAGTGGGCTGAATAAAGAGAGGTCAATATACAAGTGTACATAGCAGAAACTCCCACCTTCCACTCAACATTTCACTTCAAGGTGAAGCCTGTTGGATTCAATTTGCACAGATCTCTAAACAATCTCCTTAATATGAACGCTTCTAAATCCTGGATGAAACACAATTATCCACGTGCTCAAACATATATTGTAAATTCAACTGGATAAACAAGTTGGTGTTTAAGACGATTATATTTACTTTTTTACTATGACCTGTTAGCATATTTTAGTGTCTAACATTCATTCTTAAAAATGAAAAACAAATTATTGGATTTGATTGGATTAAATCATGAACACAAACGAGAAAGGTTTTCACATCGGCTATTTTTTATGTACTATAAAATGAGAACCACTTGATCTACAGTATAATGATAGATTTAAAAAATCTGTTGTGTTAGGGATGGAATGAAATGGTGCATTCAGGATGGGTTAAAGTGTGGGAGGTGTCACTTTTGACTCATTTTGTGATATTAAAGTCCAGTTACACTATCAGTTTCAGGAAAGTCTGCTCACTTATTGTCATCCATCTGCCAGATTAAAAGCACAAAATATCTGCAACATATGCAGGGCTTTGCAAAAGTATTTACACCCCTGTGAACTTCTTTACACTTTAAGCCACAAACTGAAATTGCAGTGCAATTTCATTGTCATAGCCCAACAGAAAGATTATGAATAATTACAAATGAGACATAAATATGGCTCATGTAATTAATTGCTGTTGTTTTTTTAATACATTTTTAATATTAAAATATTTATTGACTTCATGAATGCATGTTCTCAAGGTTTGTTTTCATTGAAATTCCCAGAAGGAATGCGTTAAATAAGAATAACCCCTAAAGTTTGAGCTCTGTCTCGTCTTGAATAAACATGGATCGAACAGTTTCAGCTGATCAGTTCCAGTCGTTCCCAGGTTCGCCTCCACAGTACCTTCACCATGCAGGTTCTGAGTCTCTCCATTCCTCCACAAGGCTTTGTTTGTTTGTGTCACCTCTGCTTCCTGACTCTCCATCCCCCATTGCCAGGATAAACAAGCACTGCTGCCTTCTTTCTGGTCCATTGATCCAGAGAGGTTTCTGTAGTTTTAACCCATGTGCCTGTTGTTCACAATCAACAAAAGAAGCCTGGATAAGGAGCACAGCTAATGACACCTGTAATGGGTGTGCTGTAAAGTGTTTGAGATGTGGATTGCTGAGGTGAAAGAGGTAATCATACTGAACTGTTAGCTGGTTGGGAGTCAGCAAAGAAAAGTGTGATGAATATGTGGGTGATTATCTGTTAACTGGTCGAGGAGAAGTGATTGGGACAGTAAATTGGACTTATGTGTGTTGTGCATTTTTATTCTACTCTCCAATTCACTACTTGATAGAGCCGCCTTTGACTGCAGTTACAGCCACAGGTTTTCTACTAATTTTGTGCATCTAGAAACCAAGATTTGTCAATTTGAGCAGAGCATCTGAGAGGAGCAATTTTTGTCTTACCAGATGTTCTCCACATGATCAGAGATCTGTGGATCTCTACAGCTCCTCCAGAGTTATGTTTGACTTTCTGGCTGTTTCTCTTATCAATGCCATTGTTCTTTCCTAGCATGTTGGTACAGGTGGACAACCACATCCTTGTGGGTTTGCAGATGTGCCACTGCCATGCTCTGCCCATCTTCAGCCGATGGGTTGATCAGGTCTCTGTGAGATGTTCAAGGCTATGAATGGTTTTATAACTTCACTTTGCTTTAAACCTCTCCATAACTTCCTGTCTCATCTGTGTTCCTTGGCCCCCAACATATTTGTTCTCTAACAGACCTATGAGACCTTCACAGAACAGCTGGTTTGATATTCATCTTAAATCACACATAGGTTTACTTTAATAACCAGTTAGGTGACTTGATTGTGCTGGTTTTTATCTACGAGTCACATAACACTGTTGACATGTTCATTTAAATACTTTTAGAAGGTTCTGTATTTAGTTCTGTATATATTATACATTCCAAGACCATGTGATCAAGAATAAGCCACATAATCTAACACATTCGTCAAAATAAAAGATTTTAATATATTCTATTATGTTTTATATACAAAAATATACAGCAATCTATAAATAGACAAATTATTAAAATTTACACACTGGTAACATGTATAGAATAGTAAAATCTTACCCAGAAAGGATAAGAAATTTCTTTCAACACAGAAATGCTTTCAATAGAGGGAAATGACAAGAAATGCTATTATACTTGATTATTAATGTTACATGCAAACAAAAACACAACAATTCAGGTTTATGCAGTAATCCTTTCAGTGGCAGCCGCACTCTTCAACAATCATATCCTCGTGGTGCCGCAGGGTCAGGTCATCGTTCTCGTAGTACAGCATGGAGAGCGGGGAGAGGCGTGTCGGCACACAGGAAGGGCAGGACACTCTTCCTGGGTTGTGATGTCTCAGCAGGCTCTGAAAGTTAACAGAACATTTCACATGAACTGCACAATCAGAAGGAGCCATATTCTGTAGTCATCATCTTACCTGCATGTAGGCGTGGTTGGTGGGGTTGAAGGACTCGTCTAGAGGGATGGGACACTCTCCCTCACAGCGATAGGCGTTGTAGCGCTTCGGATGCACAATCCACTCATCCCAGCCAATGTGGTCAAAATCTACCCACATGTCCACCCTGCGACACAGAAGCCCCTGAGCCTGTTCCGCTGCGAGGGCCACGGTAGGTGCAGCCCCATGGGTAACTCGCAGGGCCTCCAATCGGTTCCTCTTGCGGCGCCGGCTTTTCCTATCGCTCTTGACCCTGTTGGCTGTCACATACTTGGAGTTTTCCACAGTGTGAATGAGACTGTAAGCTCCAGAGGAATCCTGGGGCAGGTTGTGTTTGGAGAAGATGACCATCATCACCCGATTTGTGGTTGGATATTGTACTTTTCTTTGACTTCTTCCCAAGATGTCTTCATCCCCATAACCACTCCCGCTGTCTTTCTGAGTCACCCCTGAGCCCTCTCGGCTCAACACTGCATCTCCCTGGTAAAGCCAGTATTTCAAGAGATTCGTCACATTGAATGCTTTCCAGGAAGACTTTGTGCTGCTCGGTGTTGCACCAAAGCTCCCCAAGAAGACAGCCTCCTCCTCTGACGCCTGGCCATCCAGGTCACAGATGTGCTTCTGGGAATGATATAAATCCACAGTAGCATGGTGAGAGGCAGAGAAAGCTGGGAGTCGGATCTGAAGCTCTGCTAGCTGGACCAGCTCACTGGTGGAGATGGAAGACATGTCAAAGGTGACCATCCATCTGTCGCCCACTTGATGACAACCTTCACGAAAAACCAGGAGAAAGAGAAATCAAAGTGTGACACTCCAAGTCTGAGCGAACGTGGAGAGGCCAGGTCGCTGGACAGATGTCAAAACATTGAAGTGAGAGGGGAAACGGGGCAGGATGTGTATTGGACCCCCCTGCACAAGGCCGTCTGAGGGCTAATATACAACCGCCCCACATAAAACAGAGCCAGCCTTTAAGTCCAATAAGCATTTTGACACTTGCTGAGCTGTAAAAAGGGAGGGTCTGATAACACAGAAACTAACAGTCAAGGTGTAACAGTCCTGAATGTTTGAACAAAAAATGTTTACCAACCTTTAGCCACTAGACTCAGTACAGAATCAGAGCTGTAAGCTGACAGCTGGTCCCTTGGAGCTGCAAAGGTGTTGAAAGTCAGTGAGGCGATGGAGTCGGCAGCACTGAAGGAGCGGTACAGCTGCATCATGTACAAAGGATATCTGCTGCGATGATTAGTTGACATGTTTCCATGAGCTGAACTGGTCTCCAGGTGTGTGTGATGTCTACGCGTCCGCGTCGAGATGACGGCTCCAAAGGAGCAGAGAGAGAGCGTGCAGAAGACAGCCAGGACTCTGCTCTCCATTTTAGCTGAAACTCACAAAGATCTGCCTCAGTCTGTCCTTCCTCCAGCTGCTCCAGGGCACAAATGATGTTGAGTGCAGATGGAGCTGTAGACTGGCCTTTTATAACAGACAGCTGCCCTTTGATGACCCCTGACCACTGCAGGCATCTTAACGGCTCCTCTGATCATCAGAGCACATCAGAGGGCCAGAGAGTAGCTGCTTTTAGCCAAGGTCATTGTCCTGTCAAACTAACTTTTAAATGCAAAACAGGTTATATTAACAATTAAACACTGATATTATTGACACCTTTTTTACAATGACTTGCAAACGTGTTGTATTACTCTTTAACCTCTCAAAACCAAATCACCTTACAACCAAGAACCAGTGTGTTACGATTTTATGTAATAGATCAACAAAAAACTAAGCTTAATAACAATCTGAAAAGTGTCACATCGACTCCCTTTTACTCAGACACCTCTAAATAAAATTGAGAGCAAACAGCAGATTTCAGACGTTACACTGAGCTGTCCTAGTTCCACTGGCAGATTATTTCACTTTTAACAAGTACTTTTTAATCAATATTAAGAAATTATTTACTTAAAATAAGCTCCTGCTGAAAAAAGTTGCTTGTAAGTTAGTTTTGTCTTATTGTGAATGTACTTGGATCATATTTTAATTACTAATTGTCGCATTTCCAGTGTACCAGTTAAAGCGTTTTGGTTAAAGTTAAATTGGGACTGGGTCTCTCCAGAAAGTTCACTTTGGTTTTGATGAACCATTAAGAGCTGAACTTGCTGACGTTCTTTTAATCTTCATTCTGCTCCGTAGATAAAATAAATCTTGACATCAGGGTAATGATTTGACAACATTCTCCTTCCAAAAGAAAGCTAAATTTTTTATTCTACAAATCAAGTAAATTATTCATCTGTTCTTGATTATTGTTTTATATCAGGGCATGATGTGTTGTTTCTTAAGATATTTTAGTTAAGCTCAGCCTTATTAGAAAGATTGCATGAAATGGAATTTATGCAGGTCTGGTAATAGTTATGTCTGAGTGTGGAAAGTGAAATTGAACTCAGCATTTCCAAAAATGTAGTTTATGACTTCTTTTAAATTTAATAGTGTGTTTTACTTTTTCACAGTGGGCCAGGTTTGTTTTCTTCCATTAATAAGTGAAATCATCATTTAAAAATAATTATTCTTTGCATTCCAAAGTTCAAAGGGTATGAGTAGTTTTTCAAGGCATTGTGTAAAGATGCTCAGAAAAACACAAAGAATAAACAAACCCCAGGCAATTAAAAAAAAAAAAAATTTATTTAGTCAACAATGTATAAGAAATCCACACATACAGATCCCCACTAAACACTTTGTGGCACTTTTCACAGTCATTCTTTAGCTTATAATTATTACTTGGTATAAAAACTGCTGGATTCATCTGCATTTATTGTTTGGAAAAATAAATATTTTAACAGATGAGTATTTATACAGTTCAAGAATTCTGGTTGGAAAACAGTGTTGTGAGAACTAACAAACAACTGGAACTTTAATAAAAAAAATGTAACAGAATCACTAGAAGTGAAACATTCATATAAAGACAAACTGTGTGCATTTTAAAAACAGTGGTACAGTGCTCTTTTGTGTTATTTTGATGTCTTTTGTTGCCCTCCGTTAGCGACTGTTCAGGTGAATCTTCTCACAAAGTTTTAAAGAAGTCCTTCACCTGTAAATGTGAAAAGGTTATTTAGGATCACGGTGGATTAAAAACACGTACACATCATCAACTCCATTACAATATAAACATTAGCAAATTTATAAGATAAAGCACATTAGAGACCCCATGTGGCTCACATAGGTACAGCAGCCACAAGATAGAAAAGTCGAAAACTTACCTTTGCAACAAACAGATTCTGCACTTTGGGATCACTATTAAATGCCACACTGGCATCGAGCTGCAACACAGGGATCTTTTTCAACTTCTCAAAGTGTATCCTAAGGTTAAAAAGAGCAAAGCTGTGTCAGACACATACATTAAAGGCTTCAAATACCACACAATGCAGACTGCCATCTGCTGTTACAGTAATTACTACTGAAAAACTAAAATACTCAATTTATGTTACAGTCTTGGTAAGACGAAAGCGTGTTTTGAGCAAAATAAAAATCAATTGTCTTTTACAGAGCTCTAAAATTAGTTAAATCACAACACAATTAGTTTGGTTACACGATCAGAAACAACAGAAAATGCCGTGATGCCATGGCAGAGGAAGACTGCTCTGTAAGGCAGGAGCTCAGAAGATTGGAAACTGCAGCTCTGAAGAGGAGCTGCGCCTCAAAGGAGGAGCTAGATCCACCCAGGAGTTTTGCACAGCTGGAGGGTTGCCCTGGGAGACTAAACAATTTCTCAAACATACAAGAAAGAAAATCAAAGCAACACTCCAGGGAGAAACATTACAACATAACGTAAAGCTCAAAAAAAATTTTTTTCCATAATGCTGTCCCTTTAAATATCTTTAAACTTGGTAAAGACCAGACTACTTTTAACATATTGTACTATGTGAAATACACAGAAAAATGAAGGTGCAATTTTGTTTTACCACAAATGTATTTATTTATTTGCTGCAGACACATGATGTGTTTCTTACTCAGTACTCTTCTCTACCAGCCACTTCTCATGCTGCCTATGCAGCGTCTCCAAGTAGTCCAGCTTCACTCCCTCCTCCTCAGGTCTTCCCCGTGACTTGAGACGCTCCATGCACATCTGAGAGAAGCAAAGTGGCTTGCGATTTCTTTGCAAGGTTTTGAATTCAGAGCAATAAGAAGAAAAAAAAAAGATCTTACATCCATACCTTGGGTGAGGCTCTGAGGTAGATGATGCCCTCCAGCTCCACCCGGTGTCCAAACTGCTCCACCATCAGGGAGTGCCAGTCCTGGTACGTCACCCATTCAGTGGTGTTGATGCAGCCCAGTTCAAACATATTCAGAGCAAAGATGTATCTGACAGAGAAGATTTAAGGTTAGTTTAAAGTAGGCAGAATAAAGCTACATAAGTGGATCTCACTCTGAATTCACCAAAGATAAATCAACACAATACTTGAAATCCAGAATGTGTACTTATGTCTGGGAACTCTGGGAACCACAGTTTATTTAAAAGGACTGATGCTTTAAGGACAGACACGGACATGGTTGAGTCTTGATATAAAATGTTTCACCTGTCACTGTAGACCGAGCGCTCATACACCTGGACAGGGGTTTCCTTTGCGTTGAGGAGATGAGCAGGAGGGGCCTGAAGTTGTATCCTCATTCGGCTCACACAGGAATATGTTTGAAATGTGTAGGACCAGCGCTGAGGGTCCTGGTACATCATCTCCAGCAAGTTGTTGGCTGTTCCTTGGGGTGAAGCATCTATTTCCTGGTAAATAAATGGGAATAATTTAGTCTTTTATTCCTCTTTAGCATACCAAATGGTCAAATGGTGTCTGGGAGAAAAATAATTTCACCTTTGAGGTCTTGATCTCAATGTTCTGCCATTTACCGACAGGCTCTTGCACCACCTCCCAGTCTGTAGAAACCGACTGCAGGAGTTTTGCAAAGGTTGACTTTCCAACAGCTGTTAGGAGAAAAGCACATGACATAGTAGCAATATTATGCAGTCTTCCCAATGTGCAATTCTTTAAATTTCACATCACCTGTACACATTAAACCATAATAATTCATATTATGATCATATTATCCTGGTGAAGGATAATATGATCATTTCTGTTTACTCACTTTAACCAGAAATACAATGTCTTGCAAAAATATTCATACATGTTGAGCTTTTTAGTTTTTCTCAACCAACCACAAACCTATAAATAAAATTTATTGGGGTTTTATGATAGCCAAAAAGAGTAGCGCATAATTGCGAAATAGAAAACGGAAAATGCATAAGTTGTTCTTCAAATTGTTTTACAAATAAAAACCGAAAAGTGTGGTGTACATTTGGATTCAGTCTTTTTCTTGATTTTGTTTTAGCACTGGTGTTTATAGAGGCCATATGTTTGCAGTGCAGGACAAATTGATTATTCTGAGTTGTGTATCCCTGCAGCTCTTTCACAGATGATTGTCTCTGAAGGAGACTTTTGCCACGCAAAAGTCTGATCTATGAGATCATACTGAGGTATGCCACTGTATAAAGATCTTTACAATAACTTTTTAATAACTTATTTTATATCTACTAGTTTTTCTCAACTACAACGGACTCTCTGTAGTTACACAACTTAAAGATCCAGTGATCTTACCGACGTTTCCCTCGATAGAAACTCTCTTCACTCGCGATGCACCATCCTTAGATGAACTCGAGTAGTTTTTAGAGCAAGAAACACTTGGGTCCCCTATATTTTTATCCATATAGCTGCAGATAGTTGTCCTTCCTCTCAGAAATGAGCTGTTTGGTGGTTTCCACAGTGTGGATGCAAACCTCCTGAGCTGCATCAGACCTGAACCCTGTTTCTGGATTTCAGAAACCCGGTGTAACACAAGTAGTCGGTGCAGGGCAGCCATCAGGAAATGCACTTTAATTTTTATATGATAGCAAACACTTTCCCTGTCTCTTATTAATCAGCAGAAACATCACCAGGAGATGAGCTCATGAAAGCTAGCTCTACCCAAAACATCCTAATGCAACATCAACTATCGGAGCAAATTAAAACGTCTTTCTACGCTTGTAAAATATACTTTATTTCGATTATAAAAGTCAAATTTCAGTCTCGCATAAGTCTCTCCTTGTTAGCACAATTCTGAGTTAAATTTTGTAACATGTGCCAGTTGCTAAACGCTACCAGCGTAGCGTTAGCAACTAGACGCACTTCCGGCATAACATCATTTACTTTCACAATAAAAGCCCTTCAACAAATATGTTATTGCCCCTAGACGCTAAATGCGTATTTCTTGATTTTATGCGTCAGTGTAAAAACTAAATGTCAGCGGTGATGTTGCACAGGGAGAATGATATATTTATGCATTCGAATATATTTTGCATTCATTTGAATTCTTGATCTTTATTGTGATACCTCTAAAAACAGTGTAATTTACCTTCAGTCATCTAACACAGCAAACCAGTCAGGAAGAAAGTGGAGAAGTAAAGTTAAATTAGGCTATATACATATATATATATATATATATATATATATATATATATATATATATATATATATATATATATATATATATATATATATATATATATATATATATATATAATTTGATATGTCACCACAACTTTATTTTGTTTAAAGAAAATGACCAGGATTTTAAATCCATTTTATGAAACAAATGAGTGAATATTCATTCTAAAAAAAAACAAAAAAAAACACAATTTCAGTACTGAAATAAAAGCATTTACATTAAAAACTATCACAGAAGTCCCAAATTACAGTTTTATGCAAGCCATTTATGAATGCATAAATAAATGATAGCAGCAGACAATTTAGCTATAATCACAGATCAAAATAGTGCCAGAAAAGATTTGAAGGTAAAGAATTTGTCGTTAGAACAACATTATCAGTAACTTGTGTTTTTGATGGTGATCTTTTGAGTAGCGTTGATCTTGAAGTCGCCAACACCTGAAAAAATTAGGTATTTCAATTATTTAACTTCAAAGAATTTAACAGACTACAGTAGTTAATATTGCTGAATGTCACTGCAACAAGTGTGTGTGTGTCTTTACCCTCAGTGAGAGCCGTGCCATCAGAAGAAAGGTGCCAGTATCTGCGGTCGCTTTGTCTGGCCTGCTCTCCGTTTACAGCGCTTAAGAATGGTCCCCACAGACTGGATTCCTTTTGAAATCTGCCAAGCAGGATCAGGTTTTACTCACTTCAGCAGGTTTGACAGACAGTGACTTGCTGCGGCTCATTAAATCAACTTACGTGAAGCCAACATTCTTCCTCTCAAGCAGCTCCAGGGCTTCCAGCAGGGAGCTGCCCTTTGGCACGTCCACAGAGTATGCAGCTGCAGCTCCGCTAGCAGTCACCACCTCCATCATCACATTCACTTTGGTCTCACTTGGTAAAACCACAGCAGGGTCTACAGGCTCCAGCACCAGTGTGTCTGCAAAAAGAAAAAAACATGTGAAATAAGAAATGATACCGATCAAAGTGACCAAAAAAAGCTGGAAGCAATTCTGCACACACCATCCTCATTGAGGCAGTCCAGAGTTTTTACCGACAGGTAGGTTTTCCTCTGGAGCGCCGGCAGAGTCTGAGAAATAGCCATGGGGTTGTGGTAGGTGTTGCTTCTGGCAGCTGTTCTCATGGCCTCCATTGAGGCAGAACAATCTCCAACCTCACTGCCCATTGCCAGTAAAGCCTTGAATGTCAGTAAATCAAGCACGAGTGATTTTTAAGGTTTGATGCAGAAACAAGGTGAGGACAGAAAACAAATAACTTCTTACTTGAACTGCCAGACCCGTGCTGAACTCATTGCCAATATGACCGTCAGATCTACGAGAGGCCAGAAGCTTCTGCTTGATCTTGTTGAGAGTTAAATTCAGCTCCTCTGCATTGTGTGAATATGATCCAGAGTTCTTCACGCACTGAAGGGCCATTCCAGCCATAGCATAGGTATCTAGGAGGGACAAAAATGTTGAATTACAAAACAAACAGAGATTTAAAAAAAATGAAACACACCTGGTCTGCATGTTGTCAATATGTTATTACAATACCAGATTTTAAGATGTGAAAGCGCTAAACTGTTTCCATACATTTTGTTGCAATCATCTTATATATTTCAGCTGAAAAACAATTTTTTTAGATTAAAAAAAGTGCAATAATCCAGTTGCATAGTCTGCAGAGTCTTAAACTAATAGTTTTTAATACAGTCTTCTTTGGTAGGACTCCATGAGCACGCCACATCTTGACTTGATAAGATTTGCCTAAACTGCCTTGCAAATGTTCTCTAGATCGGAACAGTTTATTATTTGAATAGTACATTGTCAATGCCGTTTTTAAATTACTAGTCACAGCTATTTTATTTTACAAATCAAAAACTGTGCAATTTAATCCACTTTACAGATCAAAGATTTTCAACAGCCCTTTAACTCACCAATGCTCTCGGTTTCTCCGTGTTTGAAGTGCTCATTGTCTGCTGCTTTGATGAGCTTGTGGCTGACATGGTTGCTGACCCTTATGCCACTCACACAGAGAGCAAGCACACCCAGGCTGTACTGGTAATAGTTGGTCAAAGGGCGGTGGCTGACTGCAAGACGAAAGAAAAAAAAAACCTAAATGACATAAATCTTTACTAAAGTTAGAAAAAAATTATGCTATTTTGGCATTATGTTGTCCTGCTGAGCTTGAATCAGTTAATAATTGCTCTATTCTTGGATAATGTTATGTTAGTTATGTCTTTAACTGTTTCATTTTCGCTGTTCAGCGTTTTCAGAAATAGTTTTCTTTCTGAGAGACAAATCACAGCAGTGAACTCTGACCTCATGCTGCAGGACAGTAAAACAAGTTTCTGCAAACGTTTTAGAAAAAAACTGAACCCGTGAAGGAAAATCTTACAGCCGATGTGCTCTTTCTCCTGCTCCATCTGCCTCTTCAGGTGTGTCAGCAGTGTCTCACTCTTGTCATCTGCAGTGAAGCTGATGGTGTTGAGGTCATAGCAGGAGGACTTCAGGGCAAGACTATACAGCGCCATGATGCCAGTCACAGCCTGGCTGTTTGAGAGTGAGCTGAAGACAAAGTTAGACAAAGTTAAAAACAAAGAATGTTCATAATTTCACATAGAACGTCAATGTACTGTTACGAAACGTGGAAAAATACGTTTGAATGTCATCGTGAAGTTCATTTTTCAGTTTGTTGAGGTGATCCGTCTCCTTGGCCTGGTTGTGGTGATGAGACAGTCGAAGACCCAGGTGAACGCTGGGATTGGGAAGTCCTTCTGGACTTTCCAGAGAATGAACAAGATTCCTGTTGAGTGTCAGGAGCAGCTCAGAATTGGATCCTTCAGTATCTGAAACAAATTTTGCCAAAAAAAAAAAGACAACTTACAGGGATGTCTCTGTGTTGTTGCTGACATCAACAAAAACTTTTGGAGGATTGTGAAACCCCAAGAAGCTGCATCAGCAGCTAAGATTAAGAGCAAATTACAGAATGCCTCTACCCAGATAAACTCAATACAAGTTAAGAAATTGCATGAGGTAAAAATAAAAACACCTTTCTACTCTGCTGCTTGTGATCGTTTTTTAAAGGTTCAGCATTTTACAGATTTGTTTAGTTTTTGATGGAGCTGCTTGCAGGTGGATCATTCAGTAAAATGGATGGCATGAACTTCCTCTAAAATATGGTTATGATGTTTTGATTTTTATCTTTATATAGTAAAAGATAGACACCAAATAAATACACATACCCCAAAATCCAATTATGAAACTGGGACTCAGCACACCCAGGTCCTCTTTCTTAATTGGCACTGACCTAGACGTCATTTTGTGGAGGTGGCCTCTGTTAGATTTACTGATAGATAATTTGGGGCATCATCTGCAGTAATGCAGGTGCTGCATCAATTTGTAAATGTGAATAAAGAGCTCAGCAAAAAAAGCAATGCTCTCCATACTGATTGGTCAATAATTTATCTTTGACATATGATCATGAGATAACTGTCATGGTTGAATGGATGAGATCCTAGGTGCAAGCAACTAAAATAAACTTCTCCTATACAACAAATTCAGGTAAGGAGCTCCATAAGCCATCAGAGGAGCTCAAAAAATAGGAGCCATTTAAGATGGTGTGGGGATCTGACCAAGATGCCTCCAGGGTGCCTCATTTTAGACATTTTTAAAGGCGCATCCCAATGGGGAGAGACCCCAAGGCAGAGCAAGAACTTACCAGAGGGGCTAAAAGTCTCCTCTGGCCTGGGTACACCTTCAAGATCGCCCAGTATGAACTGGAGAGTGTTATGAGGAAAGATGTCTGGCCTACTATCTTCAACTTGCAGGCTGCTTGTTGTCTCAAAGAGGAAGACATCGAATGGATGGGCCTTAGCAATGACATTAGTCTCAAAAAGGTTACCATGCACATTGACTGTGCTTGTTCAACTAAGTAAAATAAGAAAAAAAATCTACAAAATCCTACTTTTATTTTAATGCTAACCCGAACCCTAAGCTTAAAAAAAACATTCAAAATTACTATGATTTCTTCATATTATACTAGATAAATGATTTCTGAAACGTTTTTGTTTCTATTTTAATTTTAGGTTTTTATCCTTAAGTCTAAAGTGTTCAACGAGTTTCTGCCAACTGGGCGAGATCGACGAGTCAAAATTTCGAAGATTGCAAAATCTGAGAATTTCCAGACTTGGTTGCATCACAATTCAAGTAGTTTTAAAAAGTGTTTACCGTTTTCAAGATAGAAATATATATTTAAAAGTTACTTACCACACGGCTTGCTAGAGGCAAAAGCCAGCAGTCCGGTAATAATCACTAAAGCCAACATTCTGGCTGTCCAAAAAGAAAACAAAATAGAAAAATTAAATAACAACACAAACATTCACATGACATTGAAGCATTTCACACTATTAGAACAGTACAATCTTCAAATATCAGCAAGATATAGGCACAACACTGCTGCTACCTAAAATAGTAAGACATTGTTATTGCAGTAATGTCGCAATGGTTTTGCTGTCAACTTTAACAACAAAGCTGTAAAGACTCAGTAGCTTATTACCTCCTGAGAATCCAATGCAAAGAATCAGCGCTGAGTGGGAGAAAAACAGAGAGACAAATGCTTATAACGCCTCGGTCTCACATGACCCATCATCTGAGATGACACAACTTTGAAAAAGTTGAAGAGTTCATCGTATCTTTAAACAGCAATACAACAGGAAGTTGGAAAAGCATATGAAACATTTAGATGATTGTGATTGGTTAGAATTCGAGGCGCTTGTGAGGCTGAGCCAATCGAAGTTAGAGTTGGGAGGGCGCTATCAGCCTCACTTTGAAAAGCAGAACCTTTTAATAATGAAAGAACAACTAGATATAGTTACTGGTTCTTCACGCACAGCTGTTTATTCTAACTTACTGATGTAACCGATTGTGTTGACGAAAAAGAATCTGTGCGGAGTGTGGCACAACTACGTTACCCACAATCCACCTGTGCCTCGTGCGTAGCTCACGCTCTTTCTAGAACCTTGACGAGTCTTCCAGCGTAAGTGTGTTTTTTTTTCATTCGACGTCAGGTTGACCCGTCCTACTTTCAAAGCCTTTCACACACACCACGCACAATAAGGCGTGTGGTCTATGAGCCATTTCTGCTTAGCCGAGGTTTAATTATTTTATCGGGTCATATCACCAGATGCTGTTATTGTCCGCTAATGACCGCATTAAACAGAGAAACCCCCAACTGTGCGGAGAGGAGCTAGCTAAACATCGACAGCAACAAACGGCGAGGGGGCAGGGCAGGTTCACAGGTCAGCGCTTTAACTTGTGTTTTTCTGAACTTGTGCAAAAATATTAAAATTTTGAGAATTTTATTACCATGCATTATTTAGATAAATAACACCCCAACCAGATACAAGACATAAATTCCGTAGTGTCATGTTGGTGACAGTCACTACGTGCGTCCTGTACGTCGTAGAAAAATAGAAAAATGCATTTTTTTTTTCAAGCTGATCTAATTAGCATCAGTTCTGATCTTTCAGATTAACACTTCTTATAATCACCTGCCTCAAATCAACCCTTCCACTGGTTCTTCATGCACACGTTCGTCCCTCGGGCAGTGAGCTGGGGTGTCTACCAGCCATGTATTCATTTTCAGGCCCCACTACTCTGCCTGAATTTGAGTTGGGACCTCCGAGTACCTCTGACAGCCTTCAGAGAGAACTAAACTCAGACAGGTATGGTACTGATTGGTATGTTTTTCACTCAAGTTTAGCGCCGACACTTGACCAGGAATGCATACAGGAATGTTTTGTTTTTGACATATTTGTCTCTGCTCCACAGCAGCTGGGAAACAAGACGCTTTCGTAAGCACAGGAGACTAGATGATGGGTAAGTGAGCAACGTGTGGTGAATAATAATTGTAGCCCTGCTATCAATTAATCTTATTTGAATTTTATGCAATAGATCAGCATAAAGTGGCACATATTTGTGAAGTGGAAGTTTTTAATGTTTTTATTTTAAAAGTAAAACTGGAAATTGTGATCTGCATTTGTTTTCAGTCCTCCTGACATCGTTTTTGTAGGATCAACTTTTGCTGAGATGCTTCCATTTTGCCAGCTTTACACATCTTGATACTAATAAGCTGATCTAAATCAAGTTGGATAGAGAAAGTCTGATGAATTTGTAAAAGTTGCCACTTTGCATTTCGATCTGCATTTGGCTGGCTATGAGCTACTTAATTTTGCTCTGTCTTATAAAATTCATTTGAAAATACACAAATGTTGTGTTTTTAATGTGACAGAATGTGTAAATGTGTAAAACATTTCACGCTGCATGCAGGCTCCACACAGGCGTATTCTAACAAATTTTCTGCTTTGTCAGGGGTTGCAGTGCCAAAAAGCGAAGGTTAATGCCTGAAACAGAAGTGGATATTTTGGTGAACACTTGTCCTACTCTGTCAGCACAGCAAGTCCCCCTTCCTCCTCCTCCACAGCCATGTTCAGCACATCAGAGCCTCACTTTGCCGCAGCCCTCTTCTGTCCAGCCCCGAGCTGAGATGGAGAGCCCCTGCATGGAGATAGAAGCGGCTCATAGGAAACTGCAGGAGATTGAAGACAGGTATGGAACAACTTTCTGCCTGCTTGTCCTCAAGTTGAGTCAGAAATATAAAACCACTAATGCTTGTGCATTCATGCATAATCCGCTGTCAGACCTTCAGACCAAAGTCCAAACTTTGGGTGATTTTTCACTTACTTTTACTACCGCCTTGGTAATATACATATTTCCCATTGAGTCCTGCAGTTCACTCCATTTATTTCAAACAGAGGGGCTTTGTTTCACTAATCAGTTGTGGTTATTTTTCTGTTGGGTTCAGCACAGAAAAATTACAGTCACACAAGGTATGACTGTATTTGTTCACTATGATGTTGATGTGTTGCAGAATAATCCTTGAAGATGACGATGAGGATCTTGATGTAGAGCCGGTCCCGAGGCGGCCGGTTCTGGTCATCTCAGATAGTTTGAAGGAGGGTCTGCAGCGCGGCATCAGTGACATTCTCCCCCAAACTGTGGCCCAGTCTGTGTACGTGCTCCATGCTCATTTCCATAATCCTTTAACTCCTGAAGTACCGAGCCCTCCACTGTTACTTTCATTCCTTAGAGTATCTGCACTACCGGAATGCCATGTTCTCTTATGTTACTGGTTTTGAAGAGTAGCTCAGACAAAAGATCTTCGAGTCATATTTATTCTCCAGGGAAACATGGATTACTACATAAAAGCTCATAGTGTTTCTGATCATTTTAAAACAGTTAAAATAGCTAATAGGTATTGCTAGGAGTGTTTTTATGTATTTTTTAAAATACTCTGCTAGCATTTATTTTGTGATTTCCGGCCCCCATTCAGTAATTCATGTGTTATGCTGTTGCAAACTACAAACCCTGAGATGCAGGAAGCAACAAATCATCATAAGTTCAGCTTACTTTAAACTTTCCCACATACCTTTAAAATACCTCCAAAAGAATTTTGCTCCTAAAATCAGAACATTTTGTTATGCTAGCCTGCCTGCTCCTTTATCACTGGAAAATGTAAAATAAATTGGGTTTTACATTAACCTAAGAATGTTATGGCTATAAAGCAATCATATTGTTAATCATTATAAACTGTTAAAGTGGAATTTTACCAGATGTTAATTATGTTAAATCTTAGTTATTATGTTTTATTATGTGGTCATATAAAGGAAGTAGATCTAATTTACTGAAACTTAAAGAAACACTGATTTCTCCCCCCCCCCTCCTACATTTACACAAATTAAAAACAAATTTAGTTTTGGTGTAGGAGTCCAGAAAGGTCCAGCAAACTAGCTGCATTTCTAGAATTTTCTGAGATCTTCATAAAAGCATTTTTGGAGTTTAATAAACTTACGTTTGACTATAACAATTATCTATTTAATGTCCATCTGCTGTGACTTTTTTTCCCTTCACTCTCTCCTTCCTCTTGACCCCAGGAGTCCTTCAGGCATGGAGCTGGTCCTGTGGCGTCCTCCAGAAGATCCCTTCTGCCAGAGGCTGAAGGACTCGCTACAGAAGCAGCGGAAACAGCAGACGGTCGGCCGGCAGCACCCAACTCCATGTTCGTCTCCCAGCCCGCCCCTCAGCCCCTCCTGTCCACCTGCAGAGACATGCGCACCCATGTACAGCTTCCCTGTGCTCCACCACTCGGGGGAGGAGGACATGGAAATTTAACCTCGAAGCCAAAGTGAGAGACTGGACAAGCGTCACAGAATAAGCTGATCGGTTGTGTTGTGATCTCCTGTTGATCTTGAGCTCGTTTGTGCGTCATTTATTTGCCACACATTGTTTTTGTGGACAGATATGTGAGGATTAACTTTAACAGTGTTATTGATGTAAACCTTGAAGGCCTGTAAACTTGCCGCCTTACTAACATTCACTCATAAGTTAGAGGCATTTTGTTCATATGAGTGACCAGCAGCACACTGATGTAATGTAAATATGACTTATGTTACTGTTGACCATAAGTGTGCAATGCCTGGCTCTTCTCTGCAAACTTTAGGGAGTCCCTACAGAACACTAAAAGCCTGACTTCCTGTTTACCGTTATATTGTGGTGGAGGAGTAATCCTCCTCTGTCGCTGAAATGCTCTTTGAACTTTGACTTTAAGAACTCAGTTGTTTTGTGATAGAGGAGTAATGTTTCTCTGGTTCAGATATTTGCCACATCTGTGACCTTTGATTACTTTGTAAGGAATTCTGCAAAGGCATTTTTTTATGACTTGCGTAAACTTTGCATTTGTACATTGCCATGAAGCATTGTTACTTCTTTTGTTTTATAATAAAACATGGTTCATGAAGAGGTTTTTAAAAACATTTCTCTACAGTTTTCTTAAAATAGCCTAAAAATGTTAAATACATTTTTAAAGATAAGCAACAAACTCAGATGAGCTAGCAACAATAAGCAGCTAAAAATTAGATTAATACATTTTCCAAATGGGCTATAAATTGTTACATTTCTGGAGATCTTAGTCTGGAAAGTCTCTGACACATGAACAGTTCAACTTGCTTAGACTCCTCAGAACGGAGGAGTGGCTGTACAGTTAAAGCTGACATGATTAATATGTACTGGTAGAAAGGCGTCGTTTTCGTTTCCTGAACATTTCCATAAGTCATGATGTCATTATTTTCCTCCAGTAACAAGGGTTTCCTCACACATGAGTTTTATTAGGTTATTTAACAAAAGTGGCATGATTTAATTTACAGTTCACAACTCATTCACAGTTCACTGTCGACAGGCCATGGAAGATCCCTTTTTCTCAGCACAGATGAATGCTGCCTTATGTCACAGTGACCTGCTTTTTATTCTTCTATCACATGCAGATGTAACAGTGAGTGAGTCATAATGGCTGCCACTGATTGGCTTTAAAATACATTCAACATCATTTCAGTTGTGTGGTTTTGGAGTCATACAACAAAGAATGCTTTTACAAGGAATTAACTCAGTGGGACCTGAATATTAAGCCACATTTTTAAAGTTTTTAATTATAAAAAATTGGCACAGCATGTCTCCTTTTCCTTCCTCTTCTCAATTTTGCTCTAATTTGTTTTAGTATATTATAAAATATGAATGGGCCAAATTTATTAGTGCTTTTCTGGACTATTTACAGCTCCAAGCACTTTACACCAGTCTCTTAAAAACCATTCAAACTCACATCAGTACAGATCTTGGGGTTTAGTGTCTTGCCCAAGGGCATATCATCATGTGGCAGGAGAAAGCTGGAATCAAACCCTCAACTTATGAAGTCCAAGACATCTACTTTACCCACCTTCGCCCACAGGAGAGTTGTGGTTGCAAAGTAAGACGATACAAAAAACTCCAAGGGGTGTAAATACTTTTGCATGCCACTGCACAGCCTGTAATTATACTTAGCAGTGAAATATCCTCAAAAATCTCCTTTGGGTAATTCCCCTCTCACTGTTGTCAGAAAGGATCCTGATACATCAAAGCTAAGTGTGTCTGGGAAAGCCTGATTTTCTACCTGGAGCTGCTTCACTCTGCTCTGCAGGGAGCAAAGGAGCTGAAACAAAGAGACGTCTGAGGGGACGTGTGCAGCAGCAGCGCCGACCGCTGCATGATGCAAGTGGGAGCAAACAGCCTCCTGAGATTCCTGATGGAAGAAAGGAGAGAACAGGAACGGTGTTAACGTGTTTATTGAAGGAATAGGTGTGAAAGAGCCGAATGCTAACACGTCGTCTACCTTTGCGCCAGACATGGTGCTTCTGTCAGGACTTGTTTCTTTCATCTTTGATGCATTTCTGTAAAACAATCATGGAGACTCTTTAAAAGCTGCCACAATGAGTAAAAAACACAGCACCCGTAGGAACTTACATGTTTAAGTCTACAGGTAACGTCTACTGTGCAGTTTTAGATTGAAACAATGCTTTTTACATTAGCTGGTTAGTTACTGTGTTATTTGTTACCTGCACCTCATCAGCGTTGTCTTGCACCTGTGGGATGAAAAACGTTTGAAAAGTGTTTTCATGGGTGGACAGCCATGACTGAAAAGAAACATGCACGGGACATGTTGTAAGGATGATTTTTCACCTCTCCAGATCAGCCATCAGCTGCTCGGTAAAGCTGCCTGCGAGGCGAGCCGCAGTCTGCTGCTTCCACTGAGCCGTGTTGCTCTGAAGCTGCCTCAGCTCCTGCTCCTGGGCCTTCAGCTGCCTGCAGAGAGACGCTGCCGCCCCTCCCTCAGGCCCAGGAACCTGTTTCAGACTGCAGAACTCCTCAATGTGCTCCTCAATACAAGTTAGAATAAAACAGAATTTCAGCAACTGTGTAAAACTATTTGTGTATGCTTAAACAAATGCGTTTGTATACAGTTTGCACCTGAATAAGACGTGCCTTTAAAGCTTGATCTTTCTCTTGCCTGTGGAGGTTCAGTTCTTGCTGCCGAAAGGAATATTAAAACATAGAGATGCACTTATAGCCAGTGCCCCAAAGACATGTTCATCACTCTTGTCCTCTTTCAACATTTTGTCATGTTCCAAAGCATAGATCAGGAGGATTTAAAAACATCAATCAACACAAACAGTGCATAATTAAGAAGCAAATTGAAAAAAGATACTTTGTATTAATATCTGAGATGAAAACGGTCTAAAAAGTGTGGCATGCATTTGTTTTCAGAGAGTTCTTAATATAAGTCAAGTTGGGGAGACAGCGTCATGTGGTAGACGATGCACAACGTTATGAATGACTAGAAAAACACCCGACTTCATCCTGAACACACCATCACCATCCTGAAACAGTGTTGGCAGCATCATACTGTGGGGATGCTTTTCATCGGTAGAAACATGGAAACTTATCAGAGTTGATGGGGACATGGATGGATGGAGATGAATACAGAGCAAACCTGGAAGAAAAGTTCTTAAAGGCAGCAAGACTTTGGTAAAATGTGTTTTCACCAACACTCTCCATCCATCCTGTCTGAACGAGATTTAACTATTTGTCGAAGAAAAATATATTTGAAGTCCATGTATCTCTTTTTCCATTTCACACCTTAGTACAACTTTGTGATGAACTGTCACTTAAACACCCAACAAAACACATTAATGTTTGTGCAGCACAACTTAATATGAGGCTGTTGAAGTGTGAATAATTTTGCCATGAAGATACGAAATCCTCAGCTCCTACCATCACTACCTGAGCTTCTTCCAGCTCTCTGTAGAGCTGCAGCTCCCTCATCAGGTTGTCTCGCTCCACTTGCAGAGAGTCTCGTTCCTCCTGCAAACCCGTCAGCTGCAGCTCCTTCTGCGCCAACATTTCGCCCAGTGCTCCCACCTTGATCCTACATTCTCCCAGTTCGTGCTGGAGCTCGCTGACTTGAACATCGGGGGGCTAAAAGTGAGAAGAAGAAAAGCAGAAACAACATGTAACCTTTCACCCAAAACCGTTCAACATCTAAAGTAAAATAGAAAAACATTACAAACTGGTGAAATATTTATATTAAATGATATCAGAATGCTGCATTAATATGAACTGGAAAATCAAAACAATGTATTTTTCAACTCCTCAAATAGCACCACATTTTGGACAGAGATTATTGCAGTGGCTCAGATACACTTCTAAAAAAAAAAAAAACTGCACTGCTTTTTACTGCACCAAAACCAAACTAAATATCTAACAGAGATCCAGAAAACTACTGCCTTTAAGACAAGAAAACATTTTTGGACAAACTAAGATAATGAGTGAGACTGTGGTCTGATCGATGACAAAGAACAAATCTTTATTAGCATCAAATGAAAATTTGATATTAAAGCAAAACCAAACTATAAGTGATTCAATTTCTGAATAAAACATTTGATTTTATTCAAAGGTTGCAGGCGCTAACAAATCCTTTCAATGTTGTTTTATTCATATTTTGTACAAGATTTGACTTTGAAAGTGAAAGAAGAGAGTGTCACCTCCTCAGTCTGATGCCTTTTCTCCAGCTGTTTCTGCTGACATGCACATCTGTTCAGCGGTGAGCTCCCTGCCTCTGTGGCCCTGTGCAGCTCCTCATGAAGCTCCTCCAGCTGCTGCTCCAGGAAGTCATTAATGAGTTACAAATATTTTGAAACACATTCGCAGAAAGACAAATATGTTGTTGCTCCTAATTTTGTCAAATCCAAGACAAATATTCACTTTGAAAAACCGAAAAACAAAAATAGCAGCATTCCTATGATAATTTATTTTTTGTTCTCAATTGTGATCTGATCCACTGCAGTGATGTTTGAATATGATTATGTTTGAGAAACGATGCAAGAACAGAAGAAATCAAATTAGTCATTTAAAACCAAAAACAGGATTTATTGCTGAACTACCTTCTTCCAGCAGAACACAGTTTTCAGATGTGACTCTGTCTGCCTCTGGAACTGCTGTAGCTGGTACCTACACACACGCACACATGTGAACCCCGTTTCACTACCTGAGTAACCAAAACACAAGCATGTTGGTGAAGATTTAACTTTGTGGCAAACAGATTATTTCTCTGACCTGCTGTTTCTCAGAACAAACTCCAAAGATCTTTTCTCCTTCTGCATCCAAGTCGTATCTGCAGACAGTTGTTCTAGCTGCCGAACGGTTTCCTGCGTCATAAGCAATAAACCGAGGCCTCAAACTACAGTTTTAATCTTATGTCCTTTTCTTAAACAAGGCCACATACCTTCTTTTTCTGTCGGAGTTCAGAGAGACAAAGCTCAACTTCTTTCAGCTGAATCCACTTTGATCCGAGTTTCTTCTCCTCGTTCTCACATTTCTAAACAAAAAGCAAAACACTGCTGCAGACACACAGGATGATTTTGGATAAATATTATAAAGAGTGAGCTCTATTCTTACACGTCGGCAGTCAAAGACTTCCTCTTTCATGTTGATGCAGTCTGACAGCTGCCTCTCTGATGTCCTCACTGGAGTGGACGTCCTGATGAGGTCTTTAATGTCTTCACTGCTGTCTTTATTTTCACTTAAAAAATAAATACAAATGTGAGAAACTGAAACACACACACATGTACACACAGACACACACAACAAGGGAGTCACAAAACCTTTAAAATGTTGAAAATCACAAAATGCAGAATTTTTTAAAAATCTTCTAGATACCTGTTGGCTTTTCTGTTGTTCTGCTGACTGTTGGAGGACGCAGAAAGACTTTTCATCTGTTCATGTGCATCAGAGAATCTCCTCGCTTTGTAATTACAAAACAAACAACTTGTTTATTGTTTAATAAAATGTAGTCTTTTTTTTTTTTTGATTTACCTGCTGTATACTGAGTTTCTCTCTCTTCCTCTCCAGCTGAGTCACTGTCACCATGGTCAACACAGATGTCATTCAAATCACCAACATCCTCCATGAAGGAGCAACACCCTTGTGAGGGAGTGAAAAAGGTTACAAACATGCTTATGGAGTATTAAATATATGTATTTTAAAACATGTTTTGTATTCGTTTTAATCTTTATTTAAAGTTTTGCATCCAGCACTTTTTTTTTTGTCCTTTACGTTTCCTCTTTGGCTCCTGCTGCGCCTACCTGTCCTCCTGACCTGCTGCCTGACGTCCAGATCAAGATCGCCGTCCGTCGACATGTTGCCAAAGCTCCATCTTGCAACTCCTGGAACAGAAACAAAACACATGCTGCTTGAGGTCAACTGGCATCCTGACGAACAGGATTCAAACATTTTAGTCGCAGATCTGCATTTTTCCAAATTCAAATTTGACCTGTTCAGATTGCACATGAAGAAGGGACCTACTGGAATTTCTTCTAGTCAGAAAATAAAAGCTAGAAAAAAATCCCAAATGAGCGCAATGAATGTAATTAGAAACAAAATGTTAGCAGTAGCTTCAGAACAAAGGAGCTGAAGAAAATGAGATCACAGAGACCACAAGGTAACAAAGTGAGAAACTGCTGAGGCTGCAACTCTGATTAGTGTTTGTGGAGGAAACAAAGCGAGCCGAAGTAAACCGAGTCAACGCCATCACCAAGTAAATTTTTTACAGCCAAGACGTTTAGAGGCTTTGAGCCTTACAAGCTGATCAGTAATATAATCCTCTTTGTTTTTCCTTCCACAGCCTTTAGAGGTTTCAAAAGGAGATGCAAAAACAGAAATGGTAGAACAAGGGTTGTTGAAGGCAACAAGAAATCTTCTTTGTTTTAAATGTAGCTGCTTAGGTTACAATAGAGGCTTTAACAGATAACCAATGAAAACCAAAAATAAAGCCTGATTTTTGAAGAGAGAACAGACTGAAAGAGGATGGAGTCTTGACATAGACATAATTGAAAAGACGAGAAGCTAAACCCATTTAAAATTCTTTTCTCTGACTTATTTTTATTCCAGAGATCAAAGATAGAAAGCAAAGAAGATTATCCATTATTTTTTTATTTTCCAGCAAAGCTGTGATGTTTCTGCATAAAGAGTCTGAACAAAATCTGCCCACAAACAAATGCTAACAATGTATTGTAATATCTTCTGTTATTTTGGTAGAAATTTTCCTTGTCTAGGCTCACACCGTCTCAAACACTCTCTTTGTGTTGAGACAGATACGGTAGAAAGAGAGAACACCCTCTGTCATGTCTGGCGTTTTAACCAATAAATAATCCTTTTACAGATTTTACTGTTTTGTTTTTTTCTCTGGATGTTGCCAGTTTTGATCACTTTCATGAGTGTCACTGTCAGAGATTTCTTTCCGCTCTGTCTTGTTCTCGCTGTCTAATTGATCCGTATTTCCAAATGGAGAGAGGTCTGTCGTCTCCCCTTTGCAGCTTCTTCCACATTCCTCAGAGCAAATACTCTCTGAAAGAGGATGTGACTCTCCAAGAAGCCTCAAAAGCCTCCAGACAACCTGATCTTGCCAAAATTGACTTTCCTCTTTGCTCCTGAGGATTACATCCAGACTTCTTCTGATTTCCTTGTTATTAACAGAAACATCCCAGAAGGTCAGTGTATTTTTTGGGGGAGAGAAGAAAACATTGCAACTACAAACTTCAATGTCATTCATTTACATTATGAGAGGAAGAACTAAAATTAGTACATTATTGTGGAGTTGATGCAAAAATTATGTGCATTTTTTTTTTCTTTTTTCAGAAATAAAAGCTGGAGCTTCTTTGATATACAAAAATGGTAAAGTTAGTGTAGAGGTGCAAAACTGGTGGAGACGTTTACCAAGACTTGAAGTAGAAATACAGCAAAAATGGGTTCTGCAAACTCAGGGTGAGTTGAGTTTGTTTTAAATAAATTAAAGTAAATAAATAAATAAATAAATAAATATTGACACTTTGTGTACATCCTCATAATGTTGCTTAACCATTTGCTTCAACACCTGGTAATTAATTTCTCCACGCATATGTACCTGCAATAAGACAAAAGGGGAAACGTTTTGAAAAAATGTTTTTTTTAATGAAAATATCACCAGTGATTTTCTTTATCACTGGAATGTGCAATAAAATGCAGGTTTTATTAGTTTGAGTTTTGCTACAGACACACAGAGGAGCTTAGAAAAACCAAACATCTGTTGTCACTTGTGTGGAAAGAAAAATGTCACTTATTTTCTGGTGAATATATGGCATACATTACCGTTTTTGCCACTTTTTGATGTAGGAACCACATCGCTTTTTAGTTTTGGAGAGATAATCTGCAAAAAAGCAAGGATATTTGCTGAAATAACTTTTAGTTAAAATATTATGGGAGAAAATGACTGATGGACCAAACATAGCATTAGCAGACCTGCAGCTGTTCAAGTTGTTGGTCTATAGCGTCTAGGACGAGGTCACAGTGATCAGGTCTGGGAGTCAGATGATCCAGCCTGAGATTGCTGTCTTTTTGATCTGCATCTAAGAGACGAAACTGCGGGGTAAACATTGTGCAAATGTGCAACAGAGCGAGCAATAAAGAATGCTTTAAAACTTCTGACCGGAGCAAAGAAGTTTGCTGATCTCTTTTGTCTCTCTGCCCTCTTCGTAATGGCCAGCCATGCCCTAAATCTGCAGAGAAACAGTCAGCTGTTTTTCCTCATACCAAATAGAGTTCCCCAGTGTTTCAGGCCGACCGGCAGCCATGATTCATGTGAGAGTGAGGAATGTTGTTGCCCAGTTGACAAGGAAACCTGGTCAGCTTGTTGGGAAGCTCTTTCACCAAGGAGACAGCAGGCTGTCTCAGTTTCTCCCTCACCGCAAAATGAGCTTTAAAGACAGAGGGCGTACTGTTTTATATAAATGCCTTAAAATGAGATTTTGCATTGACTTGAAAATGTCAGAATCTGTTCCTTAGCTGTGTTTATTTTGAGTTTCTGTGTCTCTTAGTCTCCGTGTTGTATTGTCTCCCCTTGATTGTTCCCAGGTGTTTCTTGTCTCCTTGATTACCCTCTGTGTATTTAACCCCACCTGTGTTCTTTGATCCTTGTCCGGTTCTCGTCGTGTTTGTCCAGTACCTGTTGTCACTATCTGCGAGCTTCTGCATCCGCTCCTTTGTGCTGCCTGGACTTTGTATGTTTTTGGATTTTTGGACTACTTTCATTATTAAACCATCTTATTCATCTTACCCTGGGTCTGCTGCCTCTGCCTCACCACCCAAATCATGACAGAAAACCTCTGTAGCATCATGCTTAAAACACAGTAAAACAAAAACAAACTCAAACTTGTGTTTTTTTAATCTACAGACAAATTTGATTTGGTGCCAACAAACTTATTAAACACTTATTAGCTCCCCTGGATGCTGTTGGAAATTATTTAATAGCAAAATCCGACTGGTAAATGTCAGAGCTAAGAAAGAAAGAAAGAAAGGAAAAAAAACAAGCAAGAGAGAACTTACTATTTGTTGCCTTGTCGCTTACCTTTAAGCAGACACAGTGAGTAAAGTTGCTCCAGATCCTGACTCCTGCAGTGGCTAAAAAAACTTGCTGCTCCTGAGGGAAATCTGGGAAAACTAGTTGCTATGGAAACACTTAAACAGCTCCCACTTGCACATGTGCAGTCAGAGCTGAAAGACAAAGGGGCACTAACATTAGTATCAGAGTTTCTGACTAGAATCCTCAGAGGAAACTGAGGACATTTATTGGACTTTTAGGGACTTTCTGCTGTACATTTGATCCCCGCAAAAAATATGATGTGAAACATGTTTGCTTGAATGGGGTAAAAAGCATAGAATACATGTCATTGTCCACACGTTCTTCTGAATCAGAAAGCAGTCACCAAGTCAATTATTAAGAAAAATGTGTTCAAAAAAGGAATGAAAATGAGACTGAATTTAAATTTCTCCTTCGTCCCTTTTCAGACCCCACAGTGGGAAAACGGCTCATATATACATTGAATTCTGGAAGGTAACTCAACTATTTCGCTGTTATAAGTTGCTGAAAGTTTGATGCGTCAGACTTTAATTTCTCCTGGCAGCGTTCCTCATGCCTCCAGTTCACTAATATTCTTTCGGTTTCTGTGCTGTCATTGCCGTTTTAAATCTTAGCAGAGACGTCTAACAAAATTTATGTCTGGTCACTATGATGACTGCTCTAGTACAAAGGCTCTCACTCCTGCAACCGACTTCTTTAAGATATTCAGCCACCAAGTCGGAGCTGATATCAGCTTCCTGGCCAGGAGAGGGAAGACTGGACTCGTTTTTGTGTTTTAATTGGACACATCGAAAAGGTGGTCCTCAGAAGTTTGATGCCCCCCAATAATGCCTGATTTTTTTAACATTCTTTTTATGTCTGACAAAAACTTGGGACACATTTCAATGGAGTTGGAAAATATATAAAAACGATTTTTAATTCAATTTATTGATACTTTTATAATTATTTATTTGAATACTTATACTTAATTGTCATAATATATTATCTTGGTATTCCTTTAATTGTTTTAAACTATTATAATGTATAGAGTTTTGCTCCAGAACAAGGGATTTTAAAGACACCATCCAACAATGTTTAAAATAAAAAATATTCAGCAAACACCAGGAAAACATACATTGTCGTGCTCACATGGCCCACGTTAGTTTAGTCAGATATTTGAAAAAATTATATTTTGTGTATATTTTATTCAAATTTTGTGCTTTATCCATAGGACCTGTTTTGTCCCTCTTCTCAAGAATCACTGACTAATTTTACACTTAAGGAAAATTGCATTTGCATTTGCTGTTGGACTTTTTTTACTGTAAAATTCTGTGGAAACAACTCAAAGG
This sequence comes from Xiphophorus maculatus, assembly GCF_002775205.1. Taxonomy (NCBI): domain Eukaryota; kingdom Metazoa; phylum Chordata; class Actinopteri; order Cyprinodontiformes; family Poeciliidae; genus Xiphophorus; species Xiphophorus maculatus. Next base: position 17,528,594 of record NC_036454.1, read on the forward strand.
TAAGAGGCATTTATGTGTGGCGATGCTTTCAGTCAAAAAAAGGCAAAATGGATCTCCAGCCGTCATGCTTTTATTCTGCCACAGATCTGAGCAGCATCTAGTGAGGAGGAACCATCTTCATCTCTCGTGAATTATTATGTTCATTATGGAAACACGCAGCATGAAGATACCAACATGAGAATAATGGCACCCTTGAGAAGAAAGAGACAAGGAATGAGTTAATGAAAAACTTTGAAAGTTTTTCATTAACTCATTACGTTAACTCAACTTTGAACTCATCTTCTATTCTCATAAGAGAAAAGAAGATGCTTTCAAGGCAAACAGCTGCTCAGTTTGAAGCATCAACAACTTTGACAGACTTACAGTCATATTCAATAAATTAGAATATATGTCCCTATTAATCTCTTTTGTCCAGATTGTAAGTACCTTTACAAGCAGGTATTAAAGACACTTTTCATTAAGCTAACATGTTTATATTCTTTTTTCTTACTGATCTGATGTATTATTCTAATTTTAAATGTCATGTAAGAGAAAAATTACCATAATTATCAGAAATAAAGGCTAGAAACCATCCATCTGTGTGCAATTAATCTGTATAATGAGATTCACTTAGTGATAAAGCTTATAAATAAATTGATTTTTTATTCTAATTGAATGGATCTGAACATTCACTGTGCTGTTTCTGCAGGTGCCAAGTACGATGAAGGCCACTTCACCATCAGCCACTGAAGTTGTGATATTCTGAAACATACTGATCCAAATAATCCCAAGCTCAACATGACTATTAAAATGTATAGCAACTCAAACATCACATGAAGTCATTTTCTATTGCACCACTTGTTTTAGCTCCACATTGCAGTTGCTCAGTGGGGATGCCTGGACAGCCAGGTGCATCCTGGGATTACTTGGGCCACACATCCCTCTATAGATGATCTGTTCAGCTCACTTTTCTTTTGTTCAGAGAGTGAATCTCAGAATCAAAACACCTCAAAATTTGTTGTCTGTTTCTCTCATGCCTGCATTCATCCACTGCTGGTTTTAGAATTACTTCATATTTTGGATTAACTCATCTAAATTCTCACTACTCTTCATTTTATGGTTCTGAGAGAGCCAAGACAATTTGGGGGATAAACTCTGCAGGGGATCCGGCCGCCTCCTCAGTCGGGTCAAATACCTGCATGTCATTTTGGGTTTATCCTGGGCTTCTGTTCCTGCTGTTGGCAGGCTGATTAGAAGAGGTCTGATTGTGTATTTCCATGCAGCACCAGGTTTTATTGTGATCCCATGGTGGAGTCCCGGGCACTGTGGTCAGTCGGATCCAAAAGCTGCTGACGGGTCATCATCCTGATGCCATGGCCTCATCTGAGCCTCTTTCTGCCTCTGGGTGGGAGGGCTGGTGGAGGTGGGGGGTTGAAACTCAGCTGGGTGTCGCCTTTCTTTAAAATCTTATGGTTTGGCTTCTGGAGTGTGTATTATGTTCATCCTTTACTCTGTCAGAGTCCAGTAATGCAGTCTGACAGATATGCATTGCCACATGAAATATAAGACGATATACACATATATGTATATCATCTCATATTTTAATTGTGTATATATATATATATATATATATATATATATATATATATATATATATATATATATATATATATATATACAGTTCTGGAAAAATAAGAGAGCACTGTACTGAACGAAATTGAAAATCTCCTGGTTAGTCCACCAAATATTGATTTGTGAACTCTTCCTGAGTTAAAACGTTAGTATTGTTGTTTCTAAATGAATATGAACTTGTTTTCTTTGCGTTATTTGAGGTCTGAAAGCACTGCATCATTTCTCATTTTCTGCAAATAAATACAATTTTGCTTGTAATTTTTGAGACAGGTTGTCAGTAGTTCATAGAATAAATGAACAATGTTCATTTTACTCAAACACACCTATAAAAAGTAAAATCATAGAAACTGATCATTTTGCAGTAATTTTTTCCAGAGCTGTATATACAATTAAATTATGGGAGAATGAACATTGGAAGGACCTTGATTCATTATTGTCAAATCATGAACCCTTATTAAATAATCTCACAAAAGTCATTTTATGATCTTGTATTCTCAAACCAAAAATCTTCTTCAATCAATCAGGACAAATGGGAAGGATATTATTTTCTCCACATCATCACATCAGAGGAAAACATTTCTAACATGTGAGCCTTAAGGACTCTATCAAAAGCACATTTTATTGTGTTAAGACAGTTTTTTGGCCAAATTACATGCTACTCAGGGTTAACTCAGACAGAATCAGTTCAGGTTAGAAGTTAAAAGTGACAATAAATCCTTCAGGCTCTCTGTATTTTCTGTACAGATGCTCCATACATAGTTTAGTAGAACTATTCATCATTTTTACAATATTATGACAAAATATTCACACAAATTGACTAGACGGTAGGTACAATTACCTCCAGCCATGATTTCCACATTCCTAATAATAATTACAAAAAAATACTAACTAATTTTTTTAAAACTCTTGTCACCATAGACTCGTAGTGCACAGGTCAGGGGACTCGTTCCCTTATTCAGTCAGTTAAAGGCAAAAAGACTCTGTGTATCTTTGTGTGCTGATCCCAGATCAGCATGTTCGCAAACAGTGAAGGAGTTATGATTTGGTGTCGAAGCAGCAGCAGCAGCAGCTGAGGCAGTCCTCTGTGGCTGCAGCCGACAGCACAGTGGAGTGCAACAGGAACCAGCCCTGTCTGCCTCTGCAACCAACTTTACCCGTCTGTCAGCTGATTCCCCCTGCAGCGCCGCGCGCACACCGCTCCAGGCTCGCACACAGGCGGGATTCCCTCTAATCTCAGAGCCACTGCTGGTGGAAGAGTTGGTCGGATTCGAGTAAGAAACACCAACAAGTTGCAGGCTGAATGATCTAATAACCAACAAACGCGTCAGTGATAAGGTGCAGACTTTTTTTTGTACAATCACCAACGGGTTACAGAGGGCGAGGCTGTGTGTGAGCACCAGAAAACAAGGTAAAGAACATGCACAGAGGGGAGATTTCTAAACATCAATTCAGGCCATCTGCACTCACTTTTAGTCCAGCAGTTCACAACCTTTTAGAGTTTCGACACCGTGGTCAACGCCTGTGATTGTTGGCACAAGTGAAAATGGTTGCACTAAAGTCAATGAGAAAAAAGTGCAAAAATGAGGTTTTTGATTCTATGATCAGATAAACCCTTGAGTTGCACCCTCTATTTAAATCTGACAATTAAAATCTATTCAGGAGACTACAGGTTAATTCACAACTTCATCGATTCAAATCTGCATGTTTACCTATACCTAGTCATGACATTCTATCATAACTTGTAAAAAAAACAACAACAAAAAAAATCATTTTAGTCATACACCCTAACCACTGCACAGCTTTCTATTTTTGTTTTGATCATTAGGAAATTATGGGGATAGTTATGAAATGGTGAACTCCCATGTATGATTGTATATGTATAGAGTTTGAAATTAAACCATTTTCTATTCATATTGATTTAATGTAGGCCATTAAGCTGATAAAATATGGTGGACTGGGACCTCCGGAGGCCCTGAGCAATATATTATTTCTACAACAATATCTTGTAGAAATAAGATATTATTCCTACAATAAAGTCCTTTCTGTTTATGACAGAATTGACTTTAAACCATTTGTCATCAAAGCAGGTATGAAACGCTCTCCAGGTGGGTAGAAACTGAAACATGTTTGGTACAAAATGTCCTTCACCAGAATAAATGAAATTATAGAAGCTTCAAAGATAAGAATTGGCGAAGAGGTGAAATGACCGGCCCTCATTTAGTGACATAACATTGGTGAAGGTGATTACAAACAGTTTCAACTCCAATATGTAAAAACATTTGATCTATTGTTTTCTACATCGTTCAAAAATTATTCTATGGCTGCCACGGTTCTCGACTCACGAGTTGAGAAGCACAGTTCAAGTCAACCACAGCGAAAAGTGCTTTCAAAGGTCTTAATGAAGAGTTCAGTAAATGTGAAATAAATGTTTTGATCTGGCACTAATGAAGAACATACTGTGTGCCACCTAAATGTTTCCACCACTCCTATATAATTTAGCTAATCACAATCACAAATGGAAAAAATATCTAAAGGATCTTTGGATAACAGATCAAAGAGGCAACTTTAACTAAAAATATTTATATAAAGTATCCATTAAATGTCATTTTTCTCTGACCACATAAAGGGTCTCCTAAAAACAAAAACTGCATCTCTATAGTCATGAGTTAAGAGAAACACCAACTTTCACTTAAAATAAAATAGCTTTCTGTGATATATCAAATTAATTAAATAAAAAATTTATTTGTACAAAATCTGACTAACTCACTACTTTCACTTAATTATTTACTTATTTAATATATTGTAGTAGAGTTTTTTGGCAGCCTGGCGTTCATATTTTAAAAACTATTTACTTCAAAATTCAGTTTTCCTCTCTAATGATTTTCTTATAATTGCACTTGAGCTGTCTGATCTGCATTTTAAACTGTTCAGTAGTTCAGTGTATAGCATATAATCGGTCTTATCACCATTTTTAAAACTTTTTTTGCAAATCAACCTGATTGTAATCTTCTCCATGTAATCAGGGAGTTAGTTAGGTTTTATAGTTAACTGGGATTACTGAGATTAAGGGTTTTACTGATTGACATGTGAGGAAGTTTGTCTTTAAGAGGAAATACTGGCATGTGTATTCAACACTGTTGTGTTTCAGTGTGGCTCTTGATAATTTCTTCAGACCAGTAAGAATCGGCATTCACATGAAATTTCTGTCCAGCTGCTGTTAGTCTGTAGTGGAGTGAATTCTGGAAAAGTGCACTGAGTTTATTTGAGGAGCAGCAGAAAATCAGCACTGTGCAGGGAGGACTGCTGAGGGAACGCCCTGTCTTCTACGTTCAAAATAAACAAAAACACTTTTGGAGGTAATGTGTAATCAGATATTGTGTGAAATACACTTTCTCACACTCCTATAGATCCTTGTGGTGGTCACAAGTCGGCTTTGTTCTACGGCCCGCAGCCCAGAGGCCGAGCGGCTCCTTGTCCGGTGAGGTCGGTGTCGTCCGAGATGAGCTCCTGAGCTAAAAGATTTCAGGGCACATGCTCCAGTCCTCTCTCTCCTTCGACTCCCAGTAACCTCCCTTGTACACAAAGTTTGTCTCTCCAGTGATCGACTCCCTCCTCTGGTGAAACCACAGCGGCTGGTAGCCTTCATAGTCTCTGCCTGAGGATGAAGCACAGATTTTACTTCAAAAACTTTGTCCACAAATCACAGAGAGGAAAAGGCACGCTTGCAAATAATTACTGAGGAAAACAGAAATGTGTTTCAATGAAAAGCAACCGGTGTCTGCGCACTACATTTGGGTTAGCTCCAAATGTGGACCAAGCTGAAACAAGTTTGAATGAAGATTTTAAGGAACGAAACATCAAACAAAAAAATTAATATCAGAGGAAAATAAACAGCCATTGTATATCTTATGTCAAACCAGTTGGAAAAGAGGAGAAACTGCAGCTTTTTGATGTGCGAGTTGTATATTTTATTTTTAACAAATATATCGAAAATAAGCTCAGCATTTATTTTTTCTAAATTGTGCATCTATAGACTACTCAAACTACTTCTCCACTTCTTTTTTAACAACTTCAAAGTACTTTACTGAGGTTTTATTTGTGGATCAAAACAAAGTAATGCTTTGTTGCAAAGTGGAAGGTAATTGATGGGTTCTACATTTTATTACAAATTAAAATCTAAATCAGCTGCTTTAAACCTCTGTAAACTTTTACCATTGAGCTGTCTGGTGTGTTCCTTCATTTTAAGCTTTCCTACTTTTATTCAAGTGTATCAGAGTAAAGAGGGGACTAAATAGATTTTTAATTTTTGTCTGTAAAAAAAGAAAATAAATAAAAAGTAAAAACAGAAAAATTAAGAAAACCTTATATCCTCTTCCTTCCTGGCCACAGGCATGGGCTATAATGCATTGTTAAACACTGCAGGTTCTAGTTGTAATGTGACAAAATCTGAAAAGATTCAGGGGTATGAATGCTTTTGCAAGGCTCTGTACTCATGTTTAAGTCAACATGTATCTTAGGCCAGTTCTGAATGAAAATGCACACGTATGCAGAAAAACGTCATGTGTTTTCCTGAGCTGTTATTTAAAGAAGTCGACATGAGAAGAGCATCATGCAGATCCAGAGGCAGAGCACACAGAGGACACACAAAATGATGGAGAGAGTGTGTGTGGGATGCACAAAAGAGGGGCACAGGACAACCCCCACTCACCAGAGTCATAATCACACTCTGACCATCAACAGAGGGAGGAAAAGAAAGACAAGTCATGGGTACATTGAATAAAACCTTGCATTTGTCCAACAGGGACAGTCTAGATGAATCGTTCCAGGTCTGGGTTAGGAATTTTAATAAAGAAATTCACCCTCAAACATTTACTTTTCATCTCTTCATTTATACATTTTAAAATAAGTTTTACAGCCAAACAGGCTGACCAAAGAAAATACCTGCTAAATGAAGCACTCACTTCCTTCGAAGACCAAACTCCTTGCTATATAAGACGTACCTTCATGCAGTGCACCTGTGGCCTCTGCTTCCCTTCGCCGTCTCACAGCTCTTTGTTTCTCTTCTAGCCTCTGTTTTTCAACGTTCGCCTCGTCCCACCGGCCGTTCTCCATCAGCCTCTGGTCGGGTCTCAGCCGGCTGTCGGTCAGCGCCACCCCGTCCTCCGGCTCGTTCAGCACCAGAGCCAGAGAAGAGAAGTAGTACATGTTCTCAGCGTTTTCCCTGACAGAGTGAGAGGAAATTGGCCGGAGTCACATTGCAATGTTTTACATTCAGTAGTATTGAGTGGACGTCGCAGCCCTTTTCTCAACAGCTGTGACTCATAAATAACAGTCGTCTGATTCGTAGAGCAGAAGCTTACGGTAGAGGGTATTTCTTCCACAGGAGTTTGGGGGGTAAGGTCTGATAAACTGTCTTCTGCTTCCCTTCTGATCCGCTGGCCCCTTCGCTGCTCTGAATGATCTTAGCACTTTCCATTTTTTCATCCCATGTACCAGAGAGGATGTAATGAGCCTGGCCTTTACTGTCTGCTACCACACCTGTTACCTGAGGATGAGACGTTATCATGTACATTGTTTGTTAGAAATGTCAACACACACTACTGAAACTTTAGAAGATTATTACAAATCTCTACCAAATGTAAGCATCCATGGCCATAAAAGTACTGTCCAAACTTTAAAGAAGCTTAATTGATTTAACATGTAATGTTAAAAAATAAATCACAGGCTGCAGTATACATGCTTTGTACAGTGCCTCCCAGAGTCAGTACTTGCAGCTACCAAAGACTACTGTTGGTAAAAAAAATTGGTAGTTTCTACCAACTTTGCACAAAACTGTAATTTGTGCCCATATTTCTTTGCATAAAATCTGAAGTCGTGGACAAATAACACATGACCAGACTTTGATTTGAACCTAAGTATTTGCAAACTCCAACAGGAAGATTAACCTTTATTTAACACCACCTGTTTTCTCAAAGTCTGACCAGTTTCATGTTCATACTGAAGAAAAGCATTCCCACAGCATGCCACCTGGTGGGTTTCTTTATGACACTCTTTCATAAATTCCAAATTTGAGGCATTCATTGAGAATGGTGGTTGCGACGTCACAAAATGTAAAAAGGCTTTCTAGCGAGAGGCGGCACTGTACAAATTTACCTCTAACTGTTTGATCACAATTATAAGCAAAGTGTGTAATGTTAACCCTTTACCTTTCGTGGGACATCCCTGGAGAAATAACTGTAAGGTATAAACTTCAGCTGGCACGTCTCCTTCGTCGTGTGATTGATGATTTCAATGTCTCCCGACTGAGTGAACACACACAGAACATTATTAATGAGGAAAACACTCCAATAACTACACCATGACTAAACAACAAATTTTCCTCTCTTCATCAGCTTGAAAATTTGATGAATATTGATGCATTACTTTCTGCTGAAATGCAGAGAGTCCTAAAGGACCTGTTCAGTTTTTTCAATTAATCAGCTTGATGCTGATTAATCATCAAGTTGATTAATTGATCTAGGTCATCAAGCGTGACCTAGTGCAAAAACTAGGTCACGCTGCTGTTCGATGGGGCGCTAGCATTTGGCATGCCGAGGTGAGTGAAGCTTGATTAGTGCAGACAAACCATCACCTATTAGTAGCTCAAACTCTAAATTTTGATGAGGCAAATCAAAAATCAAAGACTTTTGTCTTTGATTTTTGACCCGAATAAGGTATTCTGGGTATGAAAGACCCAACAGGGCAAAGGTAGCTTCCTGGAAGAGCTGTGGGAGGCCACTAAACACTAAACACTTCTCTTTTAGATAAGAAAGAGAACTTTCATATCTAAAAGTTCTCTTTTAGATAAGAAATTAAAGAATGACGTCTGAAAATTCAAAAAAATACCCATACTCATTTTTCCCATCCTTATTTGGAAGATTCTAGATGGCCACCTATTTTCATAATCTGTGGGTGAGCTCATAATCCTGGCAACTTCAGCCTTGCTGTGTGGACGTGTAGAACGACTGAACTGCTACTACAGCAATATGCATTACCAGTCTGCTTTGGGCCAATTAAGACTTGGCCTATAACAAATTGCTGTATTTACATGGGCAACCGGCCTCCTACAAGACTATCCTCTTTCAACAGAGTCTGTTGGAAGATTGTATGTGTACTTAACGGGCAAAGAGTGTCAAATTTGGCAGCATAATTAATATGACAAGTGTTATTCAGGCCTCAGAACAGAAACAATGTTTCTCTGCACTGAGACTACAAGCTTAAGAATCTGTCCTATAAAAAGTATTCAAGATGTTTAATCTTGAATACTTCAGACCCAAATAAAGTATTCTGGGTCTGAAAGACCCAACAGGGCAAAGGTAGCATCCTGGAAGAGCTGTGGGAGGCCACTAAAGTAAAAGGTGTGAAATGTCTCCACAACCCAGATCCATCAAATACATTAATACTCATAATCAAAGTCATCACCGTAACCACGTCTAGCTTTATTTATTTGGCTGCTTAACTGATCAGGCTGCCTGAGAACAGTTTGTAGTTTAATATTTAAATAGTTTAATATTTAAGCTGTTCACTTGTCTTTTTCAGCAGCAGATGGCAGCAAAAACACGTGATTAAAAACAAAACAACACACATTTCCAAGACATTCCGGCTATTGTAAGCCTTTTGAAATACTGAGAATGCATAAATATGTGACAGGATTATAAATATTCCTGTCACATTCTCTTTTATGCTTTTCTCCAAGGTTGCAGACATATAAAAATACATTAATAGAGCAATGTCCTACAAGATAGCAAAAATCTTTAAATCAGGCAAAGTAAAAGAAATGGACCCAAAGTCACATGTCATGCATGTGAGTCTGGGCCCTCTAAAAAAAATTTTTTTAGGCTGTTAATAAAGGTCAACATTTAAAATTAATCCATGTTTCACTATTTGGTACTTTGCACTACATACTTTTACAACAAGAAAAAAAGGATAGATTTGAAGGTCATGGCAGTACTGCAGAGAAACAACTCGTTCACAAAGAGAGAAGCTCAATAACCTGGTCAATCCACAGTCTCCCCACAATGATGTTGTGCACCGTGGATGTGACCTTTCGCCACACATAGTGGTTCCCGCTGGAGTGGAAATGCAGGTGAATGACACCTGGGGACACAAAAGGACAAAGTAATATTATAGGAGGGAATCATTACAATAGCATTGTTAAGCTTCCTGCTGTCATAAAAGGTGAAATGAAGACTATAGGACTGGATTTATGATGCAAAAAACATTTTTTCTAGTATTTATGCTCTGTACAGAGTCACTTTTATCTACATCCACTAAGACATAACCCCAGCATATTTATGACATCCATTTCACGAGGAATGATTCCCATTATTTTTCTTTTTATTACACTGAAGCTATCCAACACCAAGTGAGAAAAGTCAGGCATATGCATCACTGGGCTGATTCAATACCAAACAAATCTTTTTTCTATTTATCTGAACCAACAAACCTCTTTGTCTTCCTAAGCAATATAGATAATATATCCTGCTATGGTTTTATTTTTGCAGATGAAACTCTAATTTATGCAAACAGGTCTGTAGTTTACATCGTTTGTGCTAATGCTACTAAACAACCCTAGAAGAAAAAAAGTTGGGTTTTTTTGACACAAAACATTCATTTCTATTACCCAGTCCTAAAACTCTAATGCAAATTTATGTGCAGTCTATTGGAACAGATTCCTCAGTTTGTACGTTTCTCACCAAATCCTTAACAACCGTTTTAGTGGACAGGGAAATGTCTTACCCAGAGGCATAATGGAGAGGTATTTGCCACGGAACTTGCTGGCAATGGTGATTTCCTGCCTCAAGGTCCAGCCTCTTCGGGAAATCACGTGATGTGCAGCTGCAGGCGGGTGATGGCTCACCTGATCAGAAATAGACATAAATGCTAAAGGACAAAGAATGTAATCACTTTATGCTATTTTAAAATACATCCACCCGTTTGAAAAATAGGACTTGACACCAGTTTATGAGTCAAATGTGAGTAAGCACTTTGGGAAATGTGCAAAGAAATTTTTCCTGTAGCTGTTACCTGCTCACACAGTGAGCGGTAGCCAAATTCCTCCAGGCGGTCGAGCTCGTAGGTCTCTCCCAGGAGAGGGTTGAAGGGCTTGGCTGTGCGGTGGACGGTGGTGGAGTACGAGGAAACGGAAAAGGCCGCAACTAGGCACATCTGCTCCAGGGAAGACTCACAGCGCGCCGCCTTGTCTAGAAGCTCGTGATACTCCAGGTCCTCGGTGAGACGTTGTAACATTGACAGGGGCTCGTTAAAGTTCACCTGTTGGAGAATCACAATTTGTAAAACTCACTACATTTTACAAAACAGTGTGTGTCATATTAAATGTAATATACTCTGTTTAAATTCAGCCTCATAATAAAGCAGAAAATTCATTATTATAGAAAAGAAATTGAAAATAAAAATCAGAAAAGCATGGTGTGCATTTGTATTCAGCTCCTCTTTGCCAATACTTTGTTGGACTACCTTACTTGGAAATGTTGGAAATGTGTGTTGTAGGTCTTTTAGGATATGTTTCTACAACTTTACAGATCTAGAGTCTAAAAACATTTTGCTCATTCTTCTTTTCAAAATTTAAGCTCCGTCAGATCAGATGAAGAACATCTGTAAGGATCTATTTTCAAGTCCTGTGACGGATTCTCATTAGGATTTAGGACTAGACTTTCACTGGATCATTTGTATCACATGATTTTGCTGTAAACCATCCCAATACAGCCTGACTGTATGCTTAGTGTTGTTCTGCTGAAAGGGGAATCTCAAGTCCACTCTCAAGTCTTTAGCCCTGTATTTAGCTCCATCCATCCAATCAACTATGACCAGATTTCTTGACATTACTTAGGAAAGTATCCAGACAGCATAATCCTTACACTGTATATTTCACCAAGGAGTTGGTGTGTGAGTGTAGCAGTGTGTTCAGATTTTATTGAAAAAAAAAAAGAATTGCATGCTGAACCCACGCATGCTATTTTATGTTGGTCTATCACACAGAATTAAAATGAAATATATTAAAGATTGTGGCAAAAGGCATCAATATTTTATAAGGCAACATACTGTATGTCTCAGACTTACAGGCATCGGGATTTTAGAGAGCTCCTTTCCAATGCAGTTCTTCATGATGCTCCATAAATTTAGGGAATAATTGGGCTTGTCTGGGATTTGGGTCCGGCGTTGCCTGCATCGCACCGGCTCTTTCGCTGAGACATCATTACAGATCGGGGACATCTGGGATGGAGAGAACAAATAGGAGTGGACACAAAAGTTTCAGAAAAATGGTTCAGTCCCCACGAAAGGGCTTTCAACACGTCACTAGACTGTGACTCAAATGAGGAAATTTAAAATGGACTGGGAAAAAAAACAGATTTTTGACTTATTAAAATTTAATGCATTGATAAAACCATACATCTGTGGCACCACAGGGCTGATGACATGACGGCAGAAAACACTGAAATAAGCTGTGTGTGTGTGTGTGTGTGTGTGTGTGTGTGTGTGTGTGTGTGTGTGTGTGTGGGTGTGTGTGTGTGTGTGTGGGTGTATGTGTGTGCGTGTGTGTGTGTGTGTGTGTGTGTGTGTGCATGTAAGCGTTTGTGTGTGCATGACAGACTCTGAGAACAGCAAGTGTAAATGTTATACAAGTAAATCAATGAAGTGTCAGCCCTGTAGAGCCACAAATGGATCTATACTGAGAGCACAAGAGTCAGCAGCATTTTCAAATGTCAGACATATTATTCATTCTTGTTAGAAGGACAGACGCTTACATGGTCTTCCTGGTTAGAGTTGCTGGCTTGGCCTCCGCTTGCTCCACTTAAATTACTCTGAAATCGCCTGGAATAAAATAACATTTTCTGCATGAACAAATAAATAAATGAATAAAAGTGCCTATGAAATTCACAGCAAATAAATGAAATTACAGAGTAGAAACAAAGCTCTCCAACAGCAATATTGACTCTTAATGGTGTTTCTGGAATAGAGGAATATACCAACCTACCACAATAAAACAACAGCTGAAAGACAAGTTAAATTACACAGATCTGGCAGTGAAAATGAAATGCTCTATTAGGAAGTCCTGGGTTCTGGCAATATGCGGGTTTTATTTTGATATATATGCCGGCTTCACCCTTATAGACAGAGAATAACACAGTCAATCCTGAGACAGCTGCAAAAACTACTGAGGAACCCGAGCATAGAAGGTGGGGAGGTTTAGAACATGCAGACATCCTCCTAAAAAAGACAGACTGTCTAAAGGACAGATTCTGTCCACTGCTGTTTGTCTCTATTCTGAAAAAATAGCTGATTAATTTTTTGAGAAGAATTATAAATGACATTTTAATTCTTTATAACAAAGAGCAAACAAAAGCAAAATCAACGAGTAAAGGACACAAAAACGTTGCCTTATTGAACAAAGATAAAGGCAAAATGAAAGCTTGTATTAAATTCAGGTAAACCTCCAAACTCCCTGGATATTTACAAAAAATGGATAACCCTAAAATTTTAAAAAATGACATCTATTGCTGACTCCTACGAATATGATTCTTTTGCTTTTGTCACTTCAATACAATTAATTTCTTTTTCCAAGGACAAAAACTGCATGGAGACTGACTTGTGTTGCGTGCTTTCACTGGCAGTCACTGTTATGAACTCAGTGGAGTCATCCATGGCATCAAAGTACTCAGTATCCTCATCTTCATCACTTGCGTCTTCTTTGTTCACCCTTTCACTCCCTGCAGTTAAAGTTAAATTTGTCAGACTTTACAGACATCAGACAAACCCACTCAAAATATTTAATAAGGCTGAATTTGTATTTTGCAAAATTCAGGAGCAACGAGCATAAAATCATATACCCATGGTGATTAATCAAGGAATAACAAGATTAGTAAAATTACCAATGTTCCTGCTGGATAAGTAGCCTGAATGATGCAATTTCTGAGTGTGCTTTGCATGTTCAGCATCTGACACCAAGTCTGTTTATGAAAAGATTGCATCCAGAGGGAAAAAACACTCATAACCTATGCTTACAGATACCACAGATATTAATTTAAATTGTGAAATCTAGAAAGATATAAATTGTTTGCTTTTTCTTCTGACTACATTCTGTCCTCATCTTTCCAGTCATCTGTTCATTAGAAAGGAAAAAAGCGCAGATGAACAAAGGTGCTGGTCTGTTTTCATTTGTAACATCTGTGAATGCCTGAAAAAGTAGAGGCAGGTTTAATTTTTATCATTTTTTCCCTCATTTTCTACAGGAAAATGCTTGAACACAGAAGTCATTGAAACTGGGCCAAATTCATTTTAATCTTTTTCTTTTTTATATTTGATGATATTTGCAGATCTGTGTTACATGATAGCTTAAGTGACCAACATGACTCAGTTGTTAAGTATATGACCAAAATGAGTTCACATGTCCATTCATAAACCATTTATCTGTATTTTTAAGCGCCACTGCTTCCTACATAGTGCTAAGTAGATAAAGTAATCCTGAACTCAACTTTAAGTAATCATTTTTCTTTGGGAAATGCAAACACATGCTCCACCACCTACAGGGAGGATCTGAAAACAAGAGAAATGTGAGTTTACGGGACTATAGAGAGTTTTTTAAAGATACATTTTTTGGATAAACAGACCAGTGGATAAATATTTTTAGATAATGTAATTACCACCTCTAACTTCCCTTTCTCCCAATCTAAACCATCTGACACAACTTAAAGTTTTCTTCCTACACATGAGGATGCTCTGTAATATACAGCCTCAGGCTACACATGACTTTTAGCCAGTGAAACCAGGATTGCTCTGAGGTCCATGTGAGGAAATAATAGACATTTGGTCTCACTCTGACTGGTGGTTGGGGCACTGGGTGTGCTGGAAGCATGCGTGGGTGCTTCTCTCCACGCTCGCTCAAGGCTGTTGTGCTGCTTCGCGAGCTGCTCGATCGTCTCCTCTAGGTGGGTACGCTGCTCTCGCTCGTATTGCAGCGCCCGCTGCAGTCTTCTGCTGTGACTCTCAGCTAGGTCCAAAAAGTCTCGACATGCCTTAGGGAGATATGAACATGGGGATGGTTACAGAGCGATAGCTAAAATGTCTAATGTATGATAAACTCTGAAAGTGTGCAGCATACAGATTCTGAGTTAAAACAACAAAAACGTGTTTAAAAGAAAATCATAACAGTCTAGAATGACCTTTAGCCAAAGTAAGAATTAAAAGCAAAACAACCCTACAGACAATCACTGTAATCAAAATTCTTTAACAGCACTAGTTGTTAATAAATTAATTAGAGTGGTAGGCAGTTACAGACTCGTCTTGCTGTGTCGAATGTACCTCTGAGCAAACAGCTTGTGCTGATGAGCTGCAGTTAAAACCACTGAGGGCACAGCAGAGGCATTTCTATTGACCAGCTGAGCCAAGAGGGGGCATCATTGCTGCTCTGATTTGATTGCTGGAAGGAGGTTACTTCAGATCAGATATTTATTACATGTCAGCAATTGTTGGCTCTGCATCAGGATTTTCACAGCCTTCCTCATATTAAGCCTAAAGGTCATTGAACCTGAATAACATATCTCAGTCAACCTCATACTTTGAAACATGCCTTGTGACGGTCGCAGAGGTTTTAGCAGAAAGACAGAGCTAAAGAATAATGATCTAAAAGTGCTGCATTGCATTTTACCTCTGCCTTTTTGTGCAGACTCGTGAAACAGTTTTTTGCCAAGCTGAATATCTAATCACATGATTACATTTGGTGTTTTGGTCAATTCCACAAATGTGTTACCATTTCTGCAGAATGTGAAGAACTGCTGATGTTTGAGCCTAATCACTTTTATAAATGTGGAGAAAAGGAACCACCATCAAGACTAAGAAATGTGACATAATATAAAAACATCATATGATGTTTTGAAAAACTTTAATCACACATCTATTAGTTGGAAATTATTTAATAGTAAAATGTGAAAAGGTAAGTGTTGGAGTTAAAAAAAAAAGAAGAAAGAAAATATTGTTCTAATACACCCTTGTAAAATGAAGAATAAAGAAAAATTAATAACACTAAAAAAATAAATACAATTCATTTGTCCTGCTCAATATTTCTCAAAATATAAATATTTTTAATGCACACTGAGATTGAAAAAAGTACAAAAATCAGCAAATTCTTACAATCAAAAGCTTTGCAATACACTGAAGGGATGTTGATTGAGTTAACAAGTATATTGATGTAATAAAGCCTTATGACATTTAAGCCCATTCTGATTTTTTTTAAATTAATTTTTGTAATTTAAACTATTATGTTAATTTCAAGCATCAAAAAGGATAAATATGGTTTGTCACTGATGTTTATGCCAACAAACGCTCATCCAAAACATTCTCTTAGGTTTGACTTAAAAAAATAAAAGCAATTTTCTGAAAATATTTTATGTCATTTGTATTTTTTAAGAACAGAAAGGAGAAAAAAACAAGATGGATTAAAAAAAAATCAGATTAGGCATGAAAAAAAATCTGATTATATTTACACTCAATGGCACTAAACATTTAAAATGATAAGATAAATCTTGTTGCTTAAATTCTTAAAATGAAAAGAAATATATTTCCTGAACAGACTAAATAAAAGTCACTAAATGTTTCAGAAACGACACAGACAAGACAGAATATGACATTTCCTCGTGGAAATGATAATAAGCCTCTTACCTTCAGCAATCTTGCTTTAATGCCAAAAGATCATTGCTGAGCTTAAATGTCAGGTCTATGTGTGACGTATGAATCAACTTCCTCTGACAGAAGCATGATATGAAACTCAAAGTAAACTCTAAGATGTTTGAAAGTTCCACTTTTTAAATGCTGACTCCTCAGTACAATCACAGGCTACATGTGACTTGTGGTGTCTTGAAGAATAGAGAATCAGTAACATCAGTATAACAGTGAAGGGAGATGCAGGAAAGATTTAACATCATTATCAATAATAACAATAGTGATCAGTCTTAGATTAAATTACCCAGTTTATCAAACCAAGTCTTTTCACAAAAGATAAACGTAACCTGTTCTCTGAAATTTACATAACTTAATCAGTTTGTCTAAAGATTAGATCTGTTTTGAACTGAAACTGTAACATTACACTGAGCAGACACAAAATAAACTGACTTAACCTTTTACGTGATTAAACGATAATAACCCCAAAGTGGCATGCTCTGAAATCCATACATGCACCAAGAGGACAATCTGTCACTAGACCCACAAACGGCACATATGAGAAGTTAGGTCAAGGTTGATTGACCTAAATTAAAACCTCCTCAGGCTGAAATAAAAGATGGAATATCCTTAGTTTATAAAATGAAACAAAAAGTTGTTAAGTAAAAACAGCTTATTTCATAAACATTCAGGCTTTAAAAGTAGTTTAGCATTAATTTAATAAGTTTGGTTAAAATCTCATGACATTAGAAATCTTACTCTACAGCAGTGGTCCCCAACCCCCGGGCCGCGGCCCGGTACCAATTGGTACCGGTCCGCGTAAGAAACAATTAAATATTTCCGTTTTACGTATTATGTGAGTCTGGAGGAGCTTTTATTTTGAAAATCCTTTAACCGCACTCTCTCGGTTACATCTTGCGCGCCAGCACTGAGCCCACAAGCAGCAAAATGAGTAAGAAACATATCAGATGTCTTTGGAAAGTTTCTTTGCGAGGGGAAAAGGCCCAGAGAAGAGACAGGAGAATGAATTTATCCCGGACCGATAGGTGATTCCCACATTCCAAGCCCGCTCTGCATGACATGGTGACCGGCTCGTTAATGAGGGAATGAAGCCTTCAAACTGCTTCGCCACATAGAGACCAAGCACGCTGTGCATAAGCAACACTTCGGGTGTCATTGTCTCTCATCGCTCCCAGATGGAACCATTTCGTTGCAGAGAAATACGCTCAGGGCTCCCATTAGTCGTTATCGTAAGTTAAAATTTTCGCGAAAGTAAAACGTTCGTTTTTGTGGCCCATCTGTATCTTATTTTGAAGGGATATAAACGTTACCATAGCGACCCCAGTCAGAGAGCGTTACGGCAGTGGTCGAGACGAGATGAGAGGAGAGGAGCTGGAGAGTTTTAGGTCTGGTTCACACGGCACGATTTAAGGATTGTCGGCCGATTTCGTGACCACACACGACACGAGCCGATAAAAGTCCAACAGGTTCGTTCGGTTCGTGTGTCCAGCTACACGACAGGAGCAACACACCACGCACGAACCGATTCCACTCGCGAACATCCCGATTCCAGAGGAAAATCCAGTAAAACCCCCAACATACCATACGTGAATTTATAATAATCAAACACGGATGACGATGTAGAAGCAGCAGTGATAGTTTGTGGACTCATTTTAAGCGATAAAAGACGTAACAAATAGAAAAGGCGTTTGATAAAACACGGCGGAAGCAGCCGCTCTATTTGCTGCACTATGATTTGAAGGTGAGTTGTTTTTTCGTAGTTAACATTTTTAACTGAATAAACATAGCCACAAATAATAAACATATATAAAATGACCTTTACATATAGTAATAAACATTTCCACATATCACCTCCGATGTCGACCGGACTCTCAGTTGCCATGTCAACTGTTTGGGATTCCCTCCATTCTTACGTCATCGCGCTTTCTGATTGGCTGCCTGTCACATTCAACAGGTTGCGTTCTCGCTCCCAGTCAGGGGGAAAACCCCACAGGCTGCTACATCGGGCCCAGACAATGTTGAATATGCCTGATTTTAGTTCGGGCATATTCAACACACCACTCACTGCAGGACGTTGTAAGATTGTCGTAAAGGGAAAATCGGGGAAAAAAAAAAAAAAAAAAAAAGGCTTTAGCTGGAACGCCAACATGCAGAAGCATTATCTGACGGTCCCGTGCCCCAGCAAAATTGCCAAGTCTTGACCGGTCCGCGGTAAGAAAAAGGTTGGGGACCACTGCTCTACAGGATCATAGCGAAAATAGAGCTAAAACACCCTGGGTAGTTTAAAAACTAAATATATACATGCATAATGAAAATCCTGTGAACAGCCCAGAGTAGAAGAACAGTAAAGTACTTGCAGCAATAATTAATGATTGTATGATATATTAAAATCAGTCAACCTTGATAACTTTCTATCACTTTACTTTGGATACAAAATTATGTAATGAAAATTTAACAGTATCTTCCAACAGATTATCTAATCTAAAATTTGTAATTTAATCCAACTTGCATGATTCTGTTTTCATATTTCTAAAAAAATCAAAAGGGCGATACCCAAAGTCAGGACCGCATCTCTGATGTGGAAGCATATAATTTAATGCTATGAACCTCCAATTTAATATGGCTTGACTATCACCTAATCATAATTTATATCTACATTACTTGAAACCAGCACTCCTGAACAAAAGACTCCACTGAATCAAGTCGACTCTGAAAGCTATTTTCTGCTTCTCTAATCAGGATGTCCTTGGGAGCAAAGCAGCCGTTCCATATAAACCTTTCTGTGTTTAACACATGAATCGATCGGTCAATCGATCCAACACATTGCACCCCTGAGGTCAGTAAGTGTGGGTGAGAGTATTTTTGTAAAAGAAACAGTTTTATGCTAAGAAGTAAAACTGCTAACTGTTATTCTGCAGACAATAAAATGAAAACATTTCTAAAGTGTTTGCAAAAGTAATACATTCCTCTAACTTTTTCAAGTTTGTGTTTTGTGAAAGTGTCGCGTTGCAACAACAGACTATATTGTTTTATGCTGATTTTATCTGACAAACAAACACAGAGTTCATTAATATGAAGTGAAAGGAAAATTACACAACTTTCCTTGTTTAACGGTTAAAAACCTTAAAAGTCTATCGGCTTCCTCTGAGTTTTGTATACTTGGACAATCATGTTTTTGCCCATTGTTCTTGGTTAGCTCAAGCCTACTCATTTTAAATGGCGACCATGTATGAATGTCAATTTTCAGGTCTTGCCTCAGTTTCTTAATTAGAAGGAGATCTAGACTATAACTAGTCCATTCTGACACATAAATATTGATCGATCTAACCAGTCTATTGCAGCTCTGGCTGTATGTTCAGGTTTGTTTGTTTTTTCCCCCTCTATTGAGCTGAATAATTCAAAATACACAACCTTTACTAAATAGGTTTTTAAAGTTATTGCTTTCCCTGGATCTTAATTATAGGTACCACCAAAAAGGTTGCATTGCTTATATCTATTGTTGAATGAAGAATAAACTGAATTAAACATTAAGCCACTGTTTTCATACTATTATTTATTTTAAAAAAATATGTAGAAATCATTTCATAGCTATGTGAAATTTAACTTTACAAACTTGAAGTTTGTATTTATAACATGAAAACATCAGAAGACATTCAAGGAGCATGAATATTTGCAAGACTCTATCTGAGGAGTCCAAAATGTACTTCCCTTCAAATTATTCGTACTCACAGGTAGACGCTATTGCAAGTTTAAAATATATTTACAGCAGCTCAGTTTGTAATAATATAAAAAGTTCAAAGATACTAGATAAGTAGACAGTTATAACTAAGATGCTGAGACCAAACCCACATAAAAAAGCAGAAAAAACAAAATTAACAAACCTTTTATTTTTCTTTGCTCGCTACAGTCCGTTTAGTCAAGCAGGTTCTGAGATTTCTCTACAAGCTGGTGTCGAGAGTTTGAGAAATGTTGGGGGGCTAGAGCTATTTTTGTCACCCGTACTGCATATCATATTTAGTGTTCCTCCTTTGGGATGTCAACCCCTTCGTCATACACCACTAACAAAACTATGGTAACACACCGGGTTGTAAAGCATGGAAGAAACCAATGAAGTCCATTTGTGTCTTGGAAAACCAATGAACAAATGCATGACTTAGACAAACAGTGTAGTTGCATAAAACCAGCTAAATAAAAGGGGCAATAGATGTGGTTATGTTTTAGCAGCTTAAGCCTGATCTGTTGGGGTGTAAATGTGCCTGTCTAAACATGCGGGCCGCAGTAGAGTGGCTGTGTGACCATCTAATCTCTCAGGACTTACTAGCCAGGACATCATAGATGACTGGTATTCCTGTCACATTGAGCTTTCTGCAGCATGCAGGATACAGATCACTGAAGGCGTACTGCTGGTGCATCTTTTAACTGCAAAGTCTGGAGTACTTACATTGATCATAGCATTGGAAGTGATGCGGAAAAGGGTGGCTCTCTCGTTAACTGCCTTGATCTTTTCCCCTCCATCCAATGGGACTTTCAGTCCTTCCAGTTCACTGAGGGAACGCTGCAGGGCGGCTCCATGCTTGGCGATTAGGTCATTACAAGTGCTAAGGTCATCAAGCTTGCTGACAAGTACCTTCAGGGTACCCTGGATCTCGCTGCGGTCTGTCTGCGATGTGGGCTCCTCATCTCCTGAGTCATCTGGAAGGGAGAAGTCACATTAAAAAAAATGCTCAACAAAGATAAATTATGTATTATGTTTTTACCCAGGAGCGTTTTTCTATGGAGTATCCACACGGCATTGATAAACATGTACAAAACCTCATTAAGAAGTGACACATCCCATTAAAGATGCATAAACTTGACTTGTAGATACATAAATTAATGTCCAGTTTTCAATACTAAGTAAAGCTCACTATTTGAGATCTGGCAGAAAGCTTATTGGAGGCATTTAGAAATAGAAACAGTTGTGATTTCAAATGATAAAGATGCACAAAGGCATCGCACATTTTTCTTTTCTACTAAAAAATAAAAAAATAGGGACAAGCCATTCAAAAATTCAAAACATGTCTGTTATGTTAAACAGAGGAGAATGCCCAAGGCTGAACTACAGTGCTCCAGTTTAAGCCCCATTTCACATCCATATAAAACACTTTTCAAGAAAAACAACACAGATAACCAGAGAACATGGGAGAAATAAGATCCAGATCTATGAACAACTTTGTTGATGAAGTCACTAACAAACCTGTCAAAACGGGGAAGGAAGTCACTTAAATTAAAATCTAATGCATGAAACTGCATTTATTGAGGTTGCAAAGAATTGCTGTAATGCAATATTTGGTACCAATATCATACCAAAAATCTACATACTGACAATATATTTGGCAAGTTCAGAGGACTCCAACTGTCCTTAATGCCCACATCTGATGTATATTTTTTGTGGCCAAGATACTAAAGCTCACAGAGAGGTGGCGACATTGTGGAATGGTTAAGAAAGTAAGAAAACTGTTTGCAAACCATAATCAATATCATCATTGTGACTTTTCTCAATAGCATCTAAATATTTTTTCTGAAATGAAGTATCTTCACTGGATTTGGAAATATTGGCAGCTTTTTAAAAAACTCATAATTAGGATACCATCTCCAGATTTCCTTTTTGTAGAATGAAGCTGCCTTGGTAAGCGTAAGCATCCAGCTTCTTCTATGCCTGAAATGCCACAAAAAACCATCCATCCATCCATTTCTTACACCCTTGTCCCTACTGGGGTCGGTAGGTGCTGGTGCCTTTGTCCAGCTAACGTGCCGGGCAAGAAACAGGGTACACCCTGGACAGGTCGCCAGTCTGTCGCAGCTCAACACAGAGACAGACTGGACAAACAACCATGCACACACACTCACACCTAGGGAGAATTTAGAGAAACCAATTAACCTAACAGTCATGTTTTTGGACTGTGGGAAGAAGCCGGAGGACCCGGAGAGAAGCCACGCATGCACAGGGAGGACATGCAAACTCCTTGCAGAAAGACCCAGGGCCGGGAATTGAACCCAGGACCTTCTTGCTGCAAGGCAACAGTTCTACCAACCCTGCCACAAAAAACACGCAAAAAAAAAAAAGTAAAAAAGTAAATATGGTAGCTGAGGGTTTACATTACTTTACTGGATTCAAATTTGAGCAGCAGCTTGTTTGAGTGTCCAAAAACAAAAAAATCAACCAACCCCAAAAGACACATCTATACATTTACTCATAGATCTTATGAGTTCATCAAATTTTCATCATCTATAACTAACCCGAAATGTGAACATTAAAATATGTTGGACCATACACAAGCAGAGTGCTGCAGATGTATAGAGACAACTGTAATCCCAACAGCAAAACATGGTGGTGGCAACATCACAATGTGGAAATGCTTGTCTTCAGCAGGGACAAGGTTCCAGCTAATGGAAAGATGGATAACAGAAAAATCAGACAGTCCTGGAATAAATCCTTTTAGGGCCTTGAGAGACTGGAAACAGGAGCAGAGGTTCACCTACCAGCAGAACAACGACTCCAAAGCCAGAGACTCCAACAGAATTAAATGAATTTGAATCAACAGTCTTCATATGACAACAGGTGAAAAGGTTGGCAATGTGTAAATACATTGCATGGGTTTGACTGCATGCCACTAATCATGTTTGAGGAGGAGCATTTTTGAACAACTACCCACAACTACTGGATTCTAACCAGAAGTTAATTATGCTTAGACAAATCCTTATAGTGCTGGTTATAACATGCTGGTTTTTATTTTTGATCTGATACTAGGTTTATCTGTTTAGTTTTGAGGAAAACTTTGCCTTCAAACCCCAGCTGCACAAAGAGAAAATTGTACCACTGAGAGAAGGGAATAGAAGAATCTCTCACCATGTTTGCATTCCTGGGCATCCATTTGCAGCCAAAGGTGACCAGAGTTCATTGAGTAACAAGCAGCACAAACACACACTAAACTCTAACCCCGAGGTGCTGTAAGTTGTCAAACAGATCTCCAGAGAGACACACAACAACCACACTATGAGAAAAAATACACACAACAAAACAATCCAGCTGAGGATTGGCACAGCAGCTCTCCAACAAAAACAAAAGCAAACCTGGAATTGAAAATGACACCAGGAATCCACCTATCGTAGGCCAAGAGATGAGGAGGAATCAAGTTACACAGAACAGCAATACAGTCACTGATGTGAAAGTAAAGGTATAGAAAAAAGACGGGCTGAATGTATCCAGTAGTGGTCTGAAGGGGACGTGGTCCGATTCCAGGGCAGCAGCCAATAGGAAATGATCTCAGTATGTTCTGAGAATTGGGGAGGATAATAAAATCAGCCTTTAATTAGCGAAGCATGACAGCTATAAGTTTGTTGGCCAGTTAGCAAGTTAGTTAAACATTTCCTTTCACAAGAAAATAATCATCTCCCTTCTAACAATATTTGACTGTACAAATGAATTTGTCAAAATGAAAGATATAAAAGTTTATAAAATATATTTTGCTGATGCAGCACTGATGTTGCTCTGGTCTGGTGAAGAAAGGGCCGAGCCAAAAAGTGATTCGATTTACTGGACTACCTACCCTCCGCGCCTCATCTACGGTCATGAGATCCTTGCTGATACAGATTTTATTATTATTATTTATTTATTTATTTATTTTTAAGTCTGACCTGGTGATTTAGATTTCGACTGATCACAGTTTTCATTCTAAGGAGCATAGACATAAAAACAAAAAACCTGTGATGATGTTTGATCTGTCGACCACTAACCAAAGCCGTATATTGAAGCAGCTGACTGATCAATTGAGTGGAGCGCTGCCTGCAGAGATTTGGTTGTTGCTTTGGTCAGGAAAGCCGAGTAAGCGAGATCTGTATGGACGGCGACTGTATGGAAAGTTTTCCATGTGAAGCTCAAAGGGAAATCTTTCAAAATGAGAGGATATGTTTTCTTCTAGATCTTATAACCAGAAAACGTCACCAAAAACAGCTAGATCACCAAAACATTTGCAGTAGACAAATGTACAGTAGCAAATGTTTTACTGAACAGCAAAGTTGCCACTGACAGAGCTACACAAGGCTGTATGCTCTGCATCACAGTCAGGTTTCAGAGAGTGAAATTATTTATTAAGCATAGATCATTTTAGCTCTGCTCTGAATCCAAAAAAAATGTGGGAATTCTGTGGCTAAATTAAAATATTCACTAACCTTTGTGTCAAACAGATTTCCTCTTATATCCCCAGAGTAAAGAGCTGTTGTCCTTGTAATTGTTCTCACTGACTGCAGTTGTTTTTTGGCATGCTACACATGAAACTGATCAGCTGTATGATACCCGAGGCAGTCATTATGCATGTAAAGAACTAGATAATCAAAAGCTAACAAGCAAGGAAGATACCAAATTAAGTGTTTTTGATTTATATCACTTTAAATTCATTTTCTTTTGGCTCCACTCTATAAAAATGACGAGTACTTCCTTTCAAAAGCAAAATGTTGTGTACAAAAAGTATGTCTGCACTTACAGACCTTCTCCTCCAAGATGACTCCCGTTTCTACAGAAATAAACTGTGGTTGAAAGTATTGACTACCTGCTCCTCTGAAAAAGATATCGCTACATAAAACGTTTTATAATTATGTCAGAAATATCCTTTCTGCAATGTCCTCTCAGTTCACTTAGTCGGATCTCTGTAGCATCGACAAAATGACAAGCACCATGAGACAAGCATACATAGTGAAGAGGAAGGCCATTTAAAATCAGTAAACATCAGCAATATATCACTTGGTACAAAAATTTAATATTAGCTTTTATATAAACTTTGAATAACTCAATATGGTGCATTAATTGAACCTAATGGTGTCATTTAATTTATACTAAAGCCGTTCTTTCACATTTCTAAGCCCTTTCTTCACACCAGCAGATGGATGGGTTCTCACACCAACATCGATGTCGAGAGGCAAGGACAGAAGCCCATTACCACACTTGTCATGCCTCAAGGTTACATTACCCCCCCGCCCATACAGCCCAACACCTTCAAGAACGCTCAATAGAAACACATAACCAAGCCTGTTTCTGATTCATCAGCTGAAGGTAACCTGGATGTTTATGGCATAAAATTACATAACACGTAATACAGGGGAGCTGCAACTAACAATTGATTATTCTAACAATTAATCAAAAAAAAAAAAAATATATATATATATATCATCCCATGCTCAAACACACGTCCATGACAAGTGAATAAGCACATGCTAGATACGCCAATTAAAAAGTCAAATGATAACGAACAAACCCTTTATAACTCGAACATGCCTGACAGCATGGAACACATATCAGAATATAATAACACAATAAAAGGCAAACCCAGACAGGGTTATTAACCATGTTTTTAAATACAAGCAGCTTGTCCTAGAGAGCAGAAGTACAATAACAGAGGATCTTTCCTAGACCTTAATGTCATTCAGGGTACAACTAAACGGCCTTCATCTAGACCTGAGAGATCATTTCAAGTCAAAGACGGTGAAAAGTCAGGGCTGTACGTCAAAGCCAAACCGCTAAGTGCTTTGTGGACTTCAAAAAGGGTTGTAAAGGTTTTTCTAAAATAAAACACGAGCTATGGATGTGAATTTGCCACTGAAGCATGATGATAACATTTCTGTTCCTCCTGAGCCAAAAGTTTATTAATACGATGACTGTAAACTGAATTATATGTCATATTTTTATATTGTGAGCTACACACGACTGACAAGTCTTTAGAATATTTGCGTTGACAAGAATAGAAACAAGTCTCCATATGACTAGAAGGATAAATTAGGGTCATTTAGTTAAGCTTTAATTGTTAGGCCTGTTGCAATTAAACATTTGTCAATAAAGTTAGATAATTTTGATTATTGTAAAAACATTTCCATAATGCCAATATAAATGCTGCATCTTTTAATGTTTTTAATCTATTAATAGTTAAACCTGAGTAAAATTTAAACATTATTAATGAAAGTACCTATGTGCTGTTCTGCTTCCTGCAGCAAACATTACATAAAAGCAACCAATAATTCTGCAACTGAACATGTATTAGAAGCTTTGATCCTTCCTTATTGCCCTCCAGTACTTTAAGTAAAAACTAATTCTGAATATGGGTGAGTAATAAGAAAAAAAGCAGCAGAATAGGTAGCAGGAGCATGTAATCAGGTGAATAGCAGTCTGGTATCTCACGGTCAGGTTTTGTTTCTTTGCTAGTCCCAGAGGACAGGCTGTCAGATCAGTGGAGTCAGGCTTCCAGCTGACAGCACATCACGGTGTTGGCAGAAAGATGAGGACAAAGAGCACATATATTGGCACATGGGAGAAATGGCTTTAAAACTGTGCATAAACTCACTACTACCCCTAATTTAAGGAGAGACAACTGTACTGTATTGCCATTTTCCACAGATTCTAATGTTTACTGGAGTTACAACTCAGTTGTTGCAAAAGAAATCAGCTCAAATATTCTCTGGAAGATGTGAGCATACGTCACATGGATATTATAATTGCTTTGAGTATCTTAGATCTCTTTAGAGAACAAATTTTGCACTTTCCATAGACTGTACAAAGTGGTGGGCAAAGTCTCCCACTATAAGGGGCAACATGAGAAATGAAGGTTCCTAAAGTGTTTTTAAATTAACTGCTCTTAGCCATTAAGTGCTGGCACCAATTTTTTCAGCTTCCAATGTTCCAACATTCAGTAAATTTTCTTAGATCTACTCTTTATCGCATTAGGTAGATTGACTACCTCCAGAAAGTAAATTGGACCCTTTAAAACTATTCCTTTTGGTACACAAAGTTTACTTAACAACTAATAAAATGAAAAAAAAACAACAACAAACAATACTGGTAAAATAAAGGCAAAATAAAAAAAATAATAAGATCTTTTCAGGAAGTCTGGTTCACACGGGCTGAGGTAGCCAGATTAAAACTATAAACTCTACAAACACTTGACGATCACTGCTCCTCCTGAGTCACAGCTGCTGATTAATAAAGACTTTATAACCAACAATACATGTAACAAACCTGCATTTAGACACTGACAAATTGAAAACTTCCAATCACCACACAGACACATTCAAGTTGTTCATCCAGTTGTAGCCCACAAATAGATTTCAATTAATGCAAAGACAGTCATTTCACAAGGATTTCTATCAAAGACCATTTACAGCACAGACAGCAAAGAGAGGAAGAATAATAGAGTATGTATAAGGAAAGGGTAAAAATGAGAAGAATGTTGGAAGCAGTAGAGGATGAACAGGGATGCCTCCCTGGGGATGGAAGTTTAATCCTGTGCCTGTAATTGCTAACTGACTCCATAATTCCCCAGAGATACATCACAAGGAGACAAACCGAGGAGACATCAGGTTTAACCCTGTAATTTGGCTCTCAACTCTCCACAAGCAAATGAGAAACAGCACATTGCAACTTATCACTGTCCCCAAAGTTTTAGCCACGCAGCTCTGGCAGTGCTTCTAACCCAACACACACACAGGAAGAACCGAACAAAAGTGAAGATTAACACCCTGCTGCAGCCACTAAGCAGTGAGTTTTAATTCAGCAGCATGTGCTGTGATAGACAAAAAGAGAGAACACTCTTTTATACTCCGCTATGCTGAATTTATTTCAAAAACTTTCAGCTGGGTCAAACCTTGAGAGCACATAGCTTTGGTTTACTGCAGTGCTTGTATTGGAGGTTGAGGTCATCAATTGCTCCAAACCCTAACTACTAAGTGAACTCCTCCACATATGTTGAAAATAATACCAGAACTACAGCAATAAAAATGCCATTTACTCTGGAAATAGGGACAGGCAAAACTAAACATTTTTCTTCAGCATCTGAATCACAAAATGACAATAAACTCAAGGGTCAGAACATTGCTCGTGAAAATCCAAACTCAATTGTGATGGATTGTCACCTTTTATGTCATGTTCCCCATTTTTGTACTCCAAGAAATAATGTCATAAAAATGCAAGAACAAGTTTTTAAAGATCAATAAACCTTAAATTCTAATTAATATTTAACACTGCAAGTGGAAGACACTTCAAATACCCAACATAAATAAACAAAACAACAGAAACAACAAATAAAGTGAATAATGAAGTCTCTGTAAACAAGTTGAGACCAATACACCAGACTGAAGACTTTTGTCTTCCAATCTATGGTGGAAAGAGACAGAAAAAAGAGACAACAATTAATACAAATGGAAATGATCTAGCTTGTTTAAAAATATCATGCAATTAATTGATTTACACATCAACATTAGAAGGATAAAATATTATTTCAGCTCACAATATTGTCATAAAAGGCAGTTTTTAAAAGTCTTTAGCTACGTCTGATTTCTGAGCATTTCAAACACCACAAATTATTAATGTAAACCATAAGGTGTGGTGTTGGTAAGAAAAAGAAATTAAGATCTTTTAGGATGTTTAGTTGAGCTGCAGTTTGATAATCAAACACTGAAAGGTTTTCAATATTTAAAGTTACTGCTGTAGCTACTGCTGGTTGACCAAAAAAATTGGGGAAGTGAAATTTATAGATAGCAAGGACTTTTAATAACTCACAAACTAGTTTTAAAAACAAACTTTTAATTTAAAATATGAAGCTAAATGATGAAGTTTATGAAAATTGACTCAAGGAAAAAAGCCAGGCAGTTTTATTTGTGTCATTGATTTTACTTTTTTAACATTTACATTCAAAACTGAAATGCTAACGTAATTGATGTTTCTTTCTGACTAACATCCTAATTTCCAACAAAAACACTTCCTTAATAACAGTGTTAGGGAACAACTTTATGTGACATTTAGAAACTATGTGTCTTCAGAGTTTTCTGTTTTGTAACCCATGACACTAGAGGTATTTAATATGCAGACTGTTTATTATTTTTAAGAAAATAGTGCCATGCCACTTGAATCTTTTACATTTTGTCAGTTTACAACCACAAATTAGTATTTTACCAGAATAATTTAAAATAGACCAACAGAAAGAAGTCTATATCTGGGAAACAGAAAGAAAAGGATATGTGGTTTTGTAATTTGTTTTACAAATAAGTCTTAAAAAGGAATCTGCATTTGAATTCAGCCTTCCTGAAACAGTAGCTTGTAGAACTGTTTTTTGATGCAGTTACAGGAACATGCCTTTTGTGGAATCTCTATACTAACCTTTTTGCCCATTTTCCTCACAGAATATTGGGCCATTTTAAACATGAGCCTGTTTTGATATAATTCATTCTATTGTGCATGTTTAGGGTCAGTGTCTTCCTAAAAATGATTTGACCCAATCCCAAGTCTTTTGCAGCCCCCATTTACCATCAATTCTGACTTGCTACATAGCTACTGATAAACTACAAGTGAAAACTTTTTTTAAGCTTTCTTTCAACACTGGCTTTGTTTCAGCTGCTCTTAAAGGTTAGATCTCCACAGTGCACATATAACAGATGTTTTAGGAATAAATTGTGGGCTGTGGGTCTTTGTAGCTCCCCCAAAGCTACTGTGTGCAACCACACTGGTCCTCTGAATATTTATCTTCTTACAGCACTAAGTGGGAGGTTTTTCTCTGAATAATGCTGTATGAATTTTGGCGGTTTAATAGTTGTGCCATATACCGACAGATCAAACAGATCAACAGTCCTGATGAAAGAAAACACTGCAATTTGTTGGAATATTAGGTTCCCCAAATACTGCATGAGTTATAAATGTTGTCTCCAACATAAAGTTCAAATATTTGCACTAAACTCTGTATATATAATTTACCTTCTAACAGTTTCCACCAAATAAGGAACAACCAAGTAAGTAAACGGTGAGTCTGAGGATTGGGATGACAGTAAGTGATGGTTAAGAGTCATGGAGAAAAAAAATGATTGATTGCACACATTTCAAAGGTTTTTCAAAGATAGCAATGTACAGAACAGCACCAAAAGAACATCAAACACAAATGAAGAATGTTGTTTTCCCACCATTGGTCGTAAGTAATACTGATTTGTCATAGAATCCTGTTTCATTAAGTAAATGTCTTATTATCTCTTGTAACTGAATGGAGGGGAAAAAACACTTTATAATTATCAAACATCCTACAATAGGATATAGAGAACAGGTTCTAGGACCCTGAAATATAAAGCTATCCCCCTGCTTACAGTTTCTGATTGCGTAATGAAGTTTACGTTGGGAAAAAGTGCACACAGATGAACACTGCAAACACAACACATTGGCCTGTCACACTCCAGCTCATCCATACGCAGATGTAGGTTGGAGTGAAAGGAAGAAAGTGAGCAGAAATGAGCATGAGTGAGAGAAACGTGAGGAAAGACGAGAAATTACATGCAGTGCAGAGTGAAAAAGAGAAGGCAGGCTGCTCTTTTCACAGAG
The DNA here is from genome assembly GCF_002775205.1 of Xiphophorus maculatus. Lineage (NCBI taxonomy): Eukaryota > Metazoa > Chordata > Actinopteri > Cyprinodontiformes > Poeciliidae > Xiphophorus > Xiphophorus maculatus. Next base: position 17,559,318 of record NC_036454.1, read on the forward strand.
TGAGCAACTGCATTGTTAGAGGATGCTGCAGAAATGTCAGCATCCATGGTTGACAGGGAGCTGGATGGAGGAGTGACAGACTGCTATAAGAGAAAGAAAGAGATACCAGGAAGAAACCTGTTTTCAGACACATGGAGATAATTGTGACAGCTCCAGAGCTGCACCATTAGCTACAAACCTAGAGCTGTCACCATACTGACCCCGGTTGAGTTTACTCAGACAGCCCGAGTTGCAGAGGGAGCGGATCGCCCTGGGCTCCCAGCAGCTCCGGCCCTTCATCCCACTCTCTGCAGGCCTGATCCAACTCCACTCTCCCTGAGATGCGACGCTGCCCTTGTGCCACTACGTAATCATAGCGAGGGGAGGGCTGAGGCACTGACTTTCCTTTCCCCAGCGTTACAGCATGCACACAAATAAACTCGCACTCAATCCCGTACAACGATGTGGGGCCAGTCGCACGCTCCCCTTCAGTCCTAGGTCCAAAACTGCATTCCCTGCCCACCAAAATCAGACGCACACAATCTGCATACGCTCAATCACAAAGCTCGGCACGTTTACAATTCCCCTTCACATGCTTTCCTCAGTGCAGTGCAGCTTGATGGGGAAGGGAGGGTGGAGGGGAGGGAGAGGAGCTGAGAGGAGATAGGACTCGGCAGCTAGCAATCATCTACGACCAAAATTGGAACACATTTCTTTCTCTCTGTCACCTCTGTGTATCTTGACAGAAATACTCAACAATCTTAAGAAAGGGAAATGACAAGGGAAACAAATATGTTGGTTAAACTAGTGAGAGCTTGTAGAGCAGCTGTAAATGAGGAAAAGATTAAATCAGAATAGGGATGGAGGAAGGTCAAACAAAACAAACCTCTATAAAATGTCTTTGTGCTACTGACCAATGTGTTACTGCAGTGTCGCTATGTTTGATTGTGTTTTTAATGCTGATCAGCCACTGATGGCTCAACGAGACATACAAACAGCTGCAATACAGACCGCACTGCCTTCAATTTCAGAGTGGATGAAGGTTGTTGCCCCAAATCAGAGCTGAATTACAAATCCCACTGTGCTCTACACCAATGTCACCTCAGTCAACTGCTGTACATTTAGCTGAGGGTTGCAGAAAAGACACATCAATTCTATGCAGGATTCATCAGTCACTTTTTAAGGACTGAACATGCCTTTCACCCTTTTGTTTATTAGTTTAAAACCCATTCATGGAGATTTCCATTATTATTTTTAAAGACCGATCTCTTATCTTCATAATTAACCACACTGTATTTAGTTTACATGGCATATGTTGATGTATTTGCATATCCACAAATTATATGCCTTTCGATGGATCTCTTAAGTTTTTTTTTTATCTGTGCCATAAGCTACTGTTACACTGTTTCCTTGTCATGCCCAATGTAAATATGTATTTTAAGCAAGTCTAGATATGAAAAAATTGAATGTATTTTGTGAGTCTCTGCATCTCCCCAGATATGTGTCACTTACTTTTTTTAGCTTTGCAGTCAAATGGGCTGATGAAAACTGGAATACTTTGTATGAATTTTCATCATCTCAACAAATTCCTCAAACTATTGTGACAAAATCTAAAAAAACGTTGCACATTCCTAGTATAAATGGATATGCCTAGTTTTAAAATGCAGAAATTTCATGCTGGTTTTGCATATTGGCGCATGTTAAATGAGTCTGATTAAGTTGTGTTAAAGAACTTAGATGTTAAATATTTAATTCAGATGAATAAACACAAATCAAATAACCATACAAATTGTTATTTTATCTTGAGAACAGTATTTGTATTTAAATTTTTTTTTTTTTTTACAATATTTGTTGCTTCAGCAAGTTTTATAAAATTTAAATGTCACTACTTTCTTCACACAACAAAAGTGCAACTGTCTGACTTTGTCACAAACAAACTTGCTGTTATTGTTATAAGTTTGTTAAAAATTCTGTAGGAGTTTCTGACAACAGCAAGAACAAGTAACAAGAAAGAGCTGCTCTAGGGGTGAGGGTGAGGAGATAGAGGGGCTTTTTCTAAAAGGCACTGAAGCACAAAAGATCTTCTTTAAGGGTTTTACATCCTCGAACTCTAAAAATGGAAAATAGTCATCTTGTGTGATCTATGAAGAACATTGGACAATGAAAACCCAGAAAATGCAACCTACTCTTTTTACAGGTCCCAGGGTCCCAATACACTGATCAAACTCAACAAGTCCTGTAATAACATGAGCCCACATAGCATGTGATCGCTAAGCATCAAAAGAACATTGGGTATGTCTCAGGAGATGTGAGCCCTTATATGTTGATCCTGGGCTACTCTTGCACAGGACGACTGGTTTAACTTTCACTATGTGAAAACCGATGCTTAGTAGTCTGCACACAAATTCAACAAACAGCATGTTTTCTGAGCGTTTTGCTTTGAGTTTGATAAAAAAAAAAATAATAATAATAATAAATAAATGTTTGAGATGTATGAGATGTAGGCTTTGATTTAGGAATTGGGATGCCATTTTTCCTTCGTTCTCTCTTGGATTCAAAGCCACAATCTTTATTAATAATTTTTTTTTTCCTTTGTTAAAATTTGTTCAAGCTTGTAATCAGTCAGTCTGCCTATTTAGAGGATGACAACTAGTCACTGTGCGATTTGGAGATATGGTATGTACCACACTGAACATTTACTACTGAAGTGGAAAGTTGTCACAAGAGATCATCAAGAAAGTTTTAGACAAGCATATTAAAGGTAAAGGCTACAAGACCACCTCCAAGCAGCTTGACTTAGACTTAGACTTGGACTTAGACTGACTTTATTGTCATTTTGCATGCACAGGGTGTATAAAGAACAAAATTTCGTTGCATACGGCTCAGGACAGTGTTTTGAGGTTCCAATGTTGTGAGGTTACTCCAGAATAAAATAAAATACAGTATAAAATATGAATATAAATATGAATATAAAATATAAAGTGCAGTACTGACAGTAAAATGGAAGTTACTTAGCTCTGTACATGTGCAAGGTATGAAGTGGAGACCAGTTTTTGAGTGCAGTCCAGTTAAGAGTTCAGCAGTCTGATGGCAAGTGGGAAAAAGCTGTTTCGGATTGTAGTCACATTCTTGTGACTACAATTACATATTATTTAGTGGTTTAAGGTGCACATGACTGTAGCCAACTTCTCTGGCTGTTTCGCAGGCCCATTGGATAATATGAATGGTACCCAAAGAACCCAGAACAAAATCCAAAAAATTTTAAGGTGAATTCCAAAGTACAAGGACTTTATGGGAAATGATCAAGGAGGAAACCAAAGCATAAAAAGTAAGGCTGGAATTTGCCACAATGCACACCGACAAGCCACAAAGCTTCTGGGAGAAAGGCCTTTGGTAAGATGAGTCAAAACTAGAGATCTTTGGCAAGGCACATCAGCTCTATGTTCAGAGAAGTTATCAAGAAGATAAAACTGCCCATACTGTGAAACATAGAGGAGGCTCGGCTATGATCTTACGCTACTTTGCTGCATCTGCCACAGGCAGTCTTGTATCTGTTCAGGGTGTGGTGAAATCTCAAGATGATTAAGGAATTCTGGAGAGAAATGTGTTGCCTGGTGTCAGAAAGCTTGGTCTTAGTTACAGGTCATGGGTTTTCCAACAGGATAACAACCCAAAACACACAGCTAAAAAGCACCCAAGAATGTCTAACAGCAAAACATTGAACTATTCTGAACTGACCTGAAACGAGCCCTGATCTAAATCCTGCTGAACGTCTGTGGAGGGAGCTGAAACATGGCGTCCAGAGAGGGCGCCCTTCAAACCTGACACAACTGGAGCAGTTTGTGCATGAGGATTGGGTCACAACACCTGTGGACAGGTTCAGAAGTCTTATTGACAATTACAAAATTTGTTTAATTGTAGTATTACCTCTAACAATTGAGCAACAAAAAAATATTAAGTTACAAGTATCATCATTTTTGTCCAGGCCAGTTTCATTAGTTTTTTTAAATGATTTTGTTGAATCACAGTTCAAAAGCAAGGTCTGCTTTAACCTTGATAACCTTTAGTAAGTTTTTATTTATTTTTACCTTTGTCACCTTTGGGTTATTTCAATGACCATTGTGGGTGTTTAAGTCATTAGCAGAGGGGAACCAACACTCTGATCCATGTGTGCATGTGAGATAGTCTCAGTGAAAATGATTGTGATAAAAGTAAAGCTGTAACAGCTTAAAGTGCTTTTGTAACCAAGTCTCATTTTGATAGACATCTTATTGGGAGAAATCTGACCAAAGAGCTCCTAAGTGGTGCAAACTTCCTCTCCATGACATCTCCATTGTTAGAATGATGCACAAGTTCCAGTCCACAGCAAAAAAAAAAACTACTCAAAACTCTAATCTCTGACAAAAACCAGTTGCATTTTTCACAGGACATATCGCCAAAATCACTAGCTCTGTAAACAAAGCTTCTCCATTTCAACACAAGCCTGTGTGTCACATAAGAGTTGAGGCTTTATTAAATATAGTTAATGATACAAAACTGGATTTTGCTTCATATAAAGTTGCTAAAGGCCAAGCCACCTGAACGACAGTGAAAAAAAGATAGTATATTTAAAGAATACAACAGTTTTATTATAGTAATTACTGCATTAAGGAGGGAACCGAAACACACAGAGGCCAGACAGCCTGAAGGCACAGAGCTCATTAAAGCAGTGAGATGGTCTGAGAGCAGAAACTGGAGAAAGAAACCTTTCCCGATGACATTTTAGGGGTCACACTTGACAACATTTAAATCATTAGGCCATGTTACCTTCAGGTCCAGTAGCCATTTAAATGTAGCTAATCTACATAAAGGGACCCAATTACTTTGCTGTCTCACCTCCTCTGAAGAAACACAAACTCAAATTTATATAAAAACTGTAAATATCTTTAAAAAATAAATAAAATACATGCCTTTATGTGCACTCACCCTCATGTTCACCACAGATCCTGTGGTAATAATGACCTGCTTTACCAAAAGAATTAAAGACAACTGCAAGCATTTAGACCGATCCAATGGCAGCCTGCACTGGCCAAGAGGTTTTAGTAATCTTAAAGTAGAATTTGAACCCACACAGCAGAGTGAAGGACAGCAGACTTTTGATACACAGGGAAGTTAATCATCCAGCTCAATGAGCATATAACGAGCGATGAGTGTGAAAAACAATGTGGAATATTCATGAGTTCTGTAAGTATCTGTTTTTTTGCCTCTAAATTACATAATGAAGCAGGTAGAAAAAATAAATCCTATCCTATTTTCTATTAATCTATCTTCATCTTCGTCATGAGTAAAATTACTGTGTAATTGCTGCTTTTGCATTTTTGTCGGTGTAATGTCACAGCAAATTATTTGTGGAAAATTTGTAGATTCTCAAACTTTTTTGCAGACTGCATCTAAAGTATTCAAAGGAAAACAAAGAACTAAGATTTTCCTGCTTTTGTCAGCCCTGGATGATTGTTTATTCACAAAAAATAGTCAAATAATGTCAACCATAACAATCTTGTGAGCTAGCTCTCCTTTAAACAAAACATTTTCTAAAATCAAAAAGCAACAACACTGATATTTAGAGCTTTAAAACGACCCAAAGACTGTTCAAAGCACTTAAGTTCACCGGGAAGACTAAAAACAAAGAAAAATAAAATAACTAAATTCTGAGGCTCCTTTGTCCTTGCTGATCAACTCGCACAATGTTTAACTAATTTTTATTTTAATGATCTGCCAAATCAGCATTCTCCATTTCTAAACTTTTGCATCCTGCTGATAAAGCAGAGAAGCTTTGGGGAGAAAGAGAAAAGAAAAAATGTGTGTGTGTTTGCATAGGGGTGTGTGTGTGCGTGCAAGCAGGGACACAATGGTGGCTTAATAATGAGCGCAGGTTCTATGCAGCATGTAGAGCTCACAGTGTAAACACTTGACCCACAGGGAGTAATAAACCTTGTAACAGTGAAGGACAGCACAACAAAACACGCATGACTGCAACATAGTCTGAACAAAGCTCTCTTTATGTTTACTGATGTAGCTTTTATCATTCACATAATATGTTCTTTACTTATTTTACTACTTTCCTAAAGGTGTTATTCACCATATCTATTTTAATCAGCTTGACAAAGGTTTACCAGGGCAACAAAGCAGAATAAAGCAACAGTCTGGATCAACTGTAGCCTAACTTCTAAACCAGAAGATGAACCAAATATTATAATCTACACCAGAACGTCTACATGTTGCAAGAATAAATCATTTATCTATTACACATAAACAACAACTTTTGGCTAACTTTGTAACACAATAAAACAATACCTTCACTCCTATTACAGATAGCGACACTGAAGTCAGAAACCAAAACTGAAACAATAAAAAAGTTTACAGAAATGCATGTGGCAGTAGTAATCATTGAATCTCAATAAATATTTGTAGCATAACAGAAACAAGAAAACACCAAGAAACAGACTGAAATGTTGGGAAAGCTGTGTCTTGGGATATTAGTATATTAGAGAAGAGATGGCTATTCTTTCCAGACAGCAGGTTCCTTGGGGAGGGGATATTTACAGAAGAGCCCTTTCAACACGCACATTAAGGAACAGTTATTTATCTGACACTGCTTGGAAATAGAAAACCCCAGAAAGACAAGAGTAAAGACAGAAGAGGAGGAAAGTAAAAAAAATATCTAATCAAAAGAAAGATTGACGTAGCTTTAAGTTCGAGAGCGATAGAGGCTCATCAGGAACATAGAGTTTAATTAGTTTCAATCGATTACAACATGTATTTTAAGCAAAACTAATACAGACAACATAAACAACTAGAGATGAATCGAGGAACTGTCTGTGTGGAGACATTCAAATGTCGATTTGACTGACTGACTGCATAGTCAGAATCACCTGAGTACAAAGCTTTTCTGATCAATGAATGCACAACACCTAAAAAATACGAGTTTGTACCATTTACCCTCTTCGGTGTAGAAATTGTTACTGTAGGAATGAGATTTAGAGTCAGCTATTTTAGTATCAGTAAGGAATTGAAAATTAAAATTAAAAAAATATTTTCCTATGGAGGCAAGTCAGCTATTCATTTTGGCTGCAAGACGCAAGAGGGTCAGATTATGATCATTTCACTTCCTTGCCATTTTGCCACACTTTATAACGCTTTCATACCAGAGCTCTTATGGTCCACTTTATTTGGGATTGTGTGAACAATCAAATTAACTCTAGTGCATCTGAAAATGTGATTGTCCGTTCACATGGAAATAAACCCTGGTGCGGTTACATTAAGGGAGTGTTCTACAAACACAGTAAAACATCAAAATCTTCCCTCTCGGCCGTCTTCTTCTGTACAGCTGCATTCATTTCATGAATATAGAGCAACAATGCTTGCTTTCTTGTTTTTACAAACCTGCTTGAAATAAATAAATAAATAAACCAACATGCAAGATTGCTTGCTGCCTTGCCAGCAGTACATACTGAGCAATTTACCCTAAGTTAGCAGATGTTCTAACAGCATGACATTGTCCAGGCTCTTTGGTCCGCTTTCAAAATTGCACTGTGAAACTGACGCTTTATCAAATTGGTAAGAAGTGAATTTATCTGGAGTTTTCCCTTGCAAATAACAGGAAGGCTAAATGTACTAATGCAAAGTTGATTTGTTATTAATGGGATTTGAAACTTTTGAAAACGCTGCTGGAATAGAATAATGACAGTCTTTCAAAAACGACGCAATGTGAAAATCAGACGGTGGCAATATCACAATAAACTTCAAAATATACAGTAGTTGTCTGCATGAGCGAATCATGGTTTTCACATACATCCACAGGAAATTACATCGATAAAGAAAGAAAGGCAAAGTGTGGTTAAAAAACACTGGATAAACAAAAACCAGGCAAAAAAGAAATATCACCATCGTCATGATTTTTGGCAGGACGACTTCTTGAAGAACCATTAACAATCTCTGTTTGGCTTCCTTAATGTTTGTTACGTTACAAGACTGAATCTCACTCTGAGCTCTTTGTCTCCGTCTCACCTGTTATTAAGAACTGGAGCTGAGGTAGCAAATTGTGCAATGCCAGCACACAATTTTTGTTCCAACAAAAACAAAGGCAAGCCATAGAGTACACAGCAGCAGTACAACTAATTGAAGAAGCTGATAAGAAGCACACCATCTGTCATTTCATAACATCCTCTCAGGGACTCCAAAAGTAGCAAAGCACAGCAAGCTCCCCAAGCCAAAAGCAATATAAAGCAGCTGCAGGTCTATTTAGCATAGGCAAATATTGAACAAAAAAAAAATCTAGGAACATTTTTCAAAAAGAAACCTACTAATTTTCATCAAAGTGTTGTTGTGAAAACTTCAATAAATAAAGTTATCAAACTGACAAAAGAGGACAGTCCCAATTGATAGAAAAACAATAAATACTACATATTTCATTTAGCCATTAGTCTCGTAAGTTTAGTTATTAAGTGGAAATATTAAAAAATGTAGGTCTAAATTTAATGTGATGTGTGTTTTGAAAAGTTAATTTTACAGATTTGCCATTTAAATTACACTGGATTTACCATCTTCACATATAGTTCACTGAAAACATCTAAAATACAATTAGACAAGTGAACAGAAACATCTATTCAGCTTTTTACAGTTTCAGGTATACAGAAATGCTCAAAGCTACTCACATTTCATAGCTTAACACAAACGGAGAAAAACTGTGTACTTACTTGAGAGAGATTTCCCCCAGAGACTTCTGATGAAAATCTAAATATTTTACGCAAGACAGGAGAGTTTGACAAAAAAAAATAAGAGAAACTCAGAAAGAAATGAACACGGATGGATGCAAAATGGAGCAAATGGCTTACTGAGAGAGAAGGGGGGAAAAAAGAGAAGGCGGGAAAAACCAGACAGCGAATGTGAGAGGGCTGTGGGAAGGGAGAGGAAAAGTGGATATGTGGAAGGTTGAAAAAATAAAAAAAAAAACAGCCAAGACAAAGAGGGAGGGGATGTGGCAATATGATAAATGAAGTGTGCTTAAACATGAGATGTTAATAAGTTCTCTTCTCACATTGTGCTCTGATATTTCTACAGTTTCAGCACCATGGACAGTTCATGATGTTTAACAGCAAAAGGTGAATCACAGAATAAATTTAGGGGGAAAAAAAACAGAAGGAAGATAAATCATTGTCAAAAACTGGAAATATTTTAAACGGCACCTAACTTGATAAAGTAGTCTAGGGTAAAAGCAAAAAAGGTCACTAGACTACCATGCTGACCATTATAATGAAGCTATCAAGCTGGACACACTGGGCTCAGGCTATTTCACAACATACCTTGCCTCAGCTCTGCTGTATATTTCTGAAATTAGTCAGAGATGGAGACCCTTCTTTGAAGAATCAACCAATTTCTATATTTTACCCCAAACAGCCATTTCTAAAACCTTCTCTGTTAGTATAAAAATATGTCAACTGAGGCTATAGATGTATTTAATCGTGTCAGGCAGGCTTACAAATTCAAGTCACTAGTGGAACAAGTTATTTCAAGGACAGTGATCCCACTTCACATGCAGGCGCAAAAACATGGCACGCATAGGAGGTCAAGTCAAAGTGAAGGGAAACACTGCCCCCTGCTGAGCTGAAGCTTTATGGTTTAGATCATGTTAAAATGAGTGAGTACATGGATCAAACTATTCCTAATAATGCAAACGCTAATGACAAACTTACAGACGGTATCTTTTCTAACAAAATAAGACGACTGCCTAATCAACAAATCAAATGACAGGTGCTACAGAAATATTGAATACAAATGTGGGATGCAAGGGATTGAAAATTGCAGTACATCATAAGACAGAACACAGTTAAAACATTTTAAAAAATACCACATGATGGCAATGGAACAACAAGCCTTGTAATGGATATCAATGTCTACCTTTAGCTCCCTCCTGACATCTATCCGCAGTTTACACTCTGCTCACCTGAGGAAATCGATATGAGCTCTTTGTTCCGAAAACAGAGAAGCAAGGGTAGGTTAATGAATGCTGACATTCTGGTGCTGATCCATGTCCAACACCACAAACAAAGAAAAAGATGGTCCGACAGAGTCTGAACACACACTTGTTTAGTAATTCATTTGGGTGTTAAGGCAGTACTTCAGTGGCTTTCTGCGTGGACACTCTCCACAGACACTACATATTCTGTGTAAGCAGTAAACAAAAGGAAGTAAGGAAAAAGCACAAAGACCTGTGTGCAATCTTTCCTCACTGACTCTTACCTTATGCAGCACAATTGCAAAAGTATTCACACCTCTTAAAGTTTTCCACATATGCATTGTTATATCCAAAAACTGTACGCAGATGACCAACACAAAGCGGCATAGAAGACAAAAATTACATGGTTTTCAACATTCTTTTACATATTAAAATAATCTTTTTATTCTACTAGAAACATACATTTATCAGGCAGCAAGAAAGAAGAAATCAAATCAATTTCATGAATGTTTATACCTACATGGCTGGAAGAAAAACATTTTTGAAGACGTTACTAACGAGCACAAAGGACAAAAGTAAATAAGCATTTTAAAATAAGAAAATGCCATTAACAATACCAGCCATTTACATTTTTTACTCTGATTAAAACTTCCCTTTTAAGAAGTGCTTCATTTCAAACTGTAGCCAGCTAGTTTATTTGGGCGTTCCTGATAATAATGTCACTGACAGATGCTCTGACAACCAAATGGTATCCTTGGTTTAAGCATATTTGATGTTAATTATTATTTAATTGAGCTTGATATATGACCTTCCATTGTAACCAACTTTAGTTAATTAACTACTTGCACAGTGAAAACCAGAGAAAACCATCCTGTGACAAATATCATTAAAATAAGCAAAGTGAACTGTTAAACTGCCCAAAACCAACATAAATCTACAATGACACACTAAATGAATCCAGTCAATCAATAGCCTAACCTTTTTAAATATACCAGCATTCCTCTGCAGCATACGTGGGTGAGCTTAAAAAGCACTCACATTCTTGTTCAGTCTATATTTAGTGATCTGACTTTCGCACAGAGGCCAGAAGAATATATAATCTGCCTCACTTTCTGCAGAACCTTTTTACTGTAGACTAAAGCCGACTCCGAGTTGATGCTGTGGTAAAGTGAGAGAAAACAAAACACCCAGACTTTTCCCACAGCCTTTGACCAAAGAACTGCAAGCCTAAATAACAATAGGTCCTCTTGGAAAGGGGAATGACTGAATGGAAGCTCAGTTCTCCCAGTGGCATTAGCATACTCCAGTTTGTTTTTCCCAGTTTGGTTGTGGAGTCACAGCTGCCCTCTTCTGGCTCACAATATAACATGAATAACATTAAGCAAAACAGGCACAGTAAAACTAAGAACTGGATTGAATACCAAAAAGCAGAGGACATGGCTGATTGCAGAAGGTAAATGAAATGTATCCATATACAATGCCCAGCAAAAATATTCATACAACCAACATTTCTATGTGCATACTTCAATGCTCAAATTTGGCAGGAGGAGCTTCTGTACACATTGTTTTTCAGGTGTTGCCATAATATTGGTGACTACATTCGTATATTGTGCAACCCTACGCTGAACTGAGTTTAGGTGTGGGCTTTGACTGAACCATTTTAACACATAAATATGCATTAATTCAAACCAATCTGATGAAGCTCTGGCTGCATGTTTAGGCAAGAAGGTCCAGGATTTGAGTCCTGGCCTGGGGTTTTTCTGCAAGGAGTTTGTATGTTCTCTCTATCCATGCACAGAACCTCTCTGGGTACTCCAGCTTCCTCTCAATATTGAATACTCTAATTTTCCCTCAGCTATTTGTGTGTTTTTGTATGGTTTTCTGTCCTGTGTGTCTGTGTTGCCCTAAGTTGGACTAGCGACCTGTTCCCTCATCACTGGAGATAGGCACCACCCTGCAAGGATGAGCAGGTGTAGAAAATGGATGGCTGGATTACAAAAGGTTCTGGAAGCTGATCTAACCTAATGTGTTCACAGTTCAAACATACCTGTACACACATTTGTATTTTCAACTGTTGATTTGGGAGGGGGAAAAAAATCAGTATTGACTTGAATCTAAAAGTAGCTGCTGCTCCTTACCAGACTGATCATTCATCATGCGGATGGCTTTAGCTTTAGCCAACTCCAGCGCGGTAACCCATCTCTGCCGCTCTACTTCAGTGCTCGCCTTCAGGTGGTATGTGCGACCGCCGCTGCTCAACACAATGTTGCAGGCATCCTCTGTGTCGATGTGTGCTGTGGCCAAGTTTATAGTTCCTCGACATGTATGCGCCATCTCTGCCTGTGTCCTAAAAAAATAATAAAGGGTATAAGGTAAATCAAAACATACTACATAGATGGGCACACTGGTCATGAGTATGAATGAGGAGGAAACAGAATTTCAATTTCAGTCTTTAAATCCAAAAAGGCTGGGATTGCAGCTGGCATTCCTACTGCTACAAGCAGGGCAAGAGAGAGCAACTGCAGGCAAAGCAACAGTAAAACACTGAGTCGCTTCACTGAAGTAGAAGTGAGTAAGAAATATGTAAATGCACACATTATGAATAGTAAACTTGCATCAGTTTATTTTAAACAACTCTTATTATTATTTGCACCGGCTCTCCCTCCTGCTGGTGAACTGTGGGTATCTGGATATCCTCACGACACCAACTGTGTGCAGTCAGATGGGCTTTCAAGTCTACATAACAAGGCCATTGTGCAACTTCAGGCCTGTACACAACTGAACAATTAATAAAAATCCAGACAAAGAGAGAACAGAGTATGAGAGGAAGTTAAAACAAGTGAACAGTAACAGAAAGGCAGAATCATAGCAGAATGATTTTTAAAAAAAAGATCAGAACAAAGTAATCAATAGCAACGCCAATTGTTTGCACATGCTGCACCAAAACTGATATTTTACCACTAAGATGCACAATCATGTTTCTTGGAAAGAATATTCTCAAATCTTAAAATGCAGCCCTTTTTTGTAAATTAACAACATAAACATGAAAGTGCTGGAACTAACCGGTACTTGAATCTACAAATAATTCACTGCAGGAATAGTAAAAACCCGATTCTGTGAACATACTTGATGTTAAACACTATCTAAATGCACCAGCAGGTCTAAATGAGATGGAAAAATACCACGGCCTTATTCTTATTTTACGACGGTCTGAGGCAATGTGGAAATGAGTCCTGTGGCCTGGCAAATCAAAATTTGCGACAGTATATGGTTATTAAAGCCTCATAAGGAAAGAGACCATCTGGCTTGTTATCAGCACACAGTTATTAAAAAAACACCAGCATCTGTGACGGTATGAAGGTGGATTCATCCACATGGCAAATGAGATCTGCACATCTGCGACATCAAAAGAGGAACAGAAAAGACATGCACATTTCCCTTTTGTTAATAAATTAATTAATATCTGTGAAATGATCAACATTTCTCAAAGATCTTAGTAAGCAACTTGACAGACAGTGAAAACATCCTTTTTTTGATCTGAAAACAAAGTTTTCAGGAGGCTGCATAGTCTCACCATAACCAAATCCCCAAATATCAAAATGAGCAGCTTTTTGAAATATATAATGTATATGTAATGTAATAATATATAATATAAACATATATATAATAATAATATGGCTGGTTTTGTTAAAACTGCATTTGTTTATTTATTTAATCTTTAACCAAGTGTAATCTCATTGTGTTATTGCATTAATGTCTTTTCTTGCTGTCTTTGAACAGAATTTACACTCCAATTATATTAATATTGCACTGACTTTAGTTTTTTGTTTATTATTTTTTATGTAAATAGGCTACAAATTGTGATATTTATTTTTTGATTATATTGTTTTCCCATATTCATCGATAAAAAAGAAGAATTGTCTGGCCAATTTCTGCTCAAGAAAATACATTTTTGCTTCATTGTAAGTATATTTTTCTATGTTCTAAATCCCCAAAAATATAAACAAAAGTAAAATGGATTATTTAATTTTAAAAAATACATGTATACAGTACAAAGAGCTGAAGCAGTTATTCATACTATAAAAAACCCTCTTTTACCACCACTGTCGTAAAAAACACACCGCAGTCAAATGACTTCCACATGAGTTCATTTTTATTCATTTTCTTCAAATTCTGATATTTTGCCTTTCGATCATGTTCACAGAAAAACAAGGTCTTGAATATATTAAAACCAATAAATTCAATTTAAAACCAACTCACTAAATCAAAATGGAGTCTTTTGCAGCAACTTATAGTGAGCCTGGTTCTGCCAGATGTTTCTACCTGTTAAAAGGAAGTTATTCTTCTCCACTATCACCATGTGCTTGCTAAGGAAGAGGGATCACTGCAATGACTCAATGCAAATGGCTCAATTTCCATAGACAGACATCTTCTAACCAGTTCATCTGAAAAAGAGACTCTGATTGTTTTAGGATTGTAATTTGGATTAAATTGATCTCGGTGTAATTTCATCTTAGTGGGACAATATGACTAGATTGTATTGTTATGAACTGGATTGGTCTGCACCGAATAAGAAGTTCCTCTTAACTGCATATGAATAAGAACTGTTAGTGCCCTGAAATGACCATTGTGTTAGTTTGGTGAACTGATACTGAATTGAACCAAATATAGATGTTGCTGCACTAATTAATTTTTTTAGATCAGGAAGCAAGACGGTTGAGAAACAAAAAGGCATGAAGGCCAAATGCTCACAAGTTTGCAGGTTCATACGCTCAAAAACAGCCTTTTAAAGCATGCAGCCATGCCATCAAACTCTTTAAGTTCTCTTTCTCACAAGAAAAACGTCAATCTCCCTAATAAGGTAGCCGCTGCCTCACCGTGTCAAAGGTTTAGAGTGTATTTATAAATTCTGCCAGGCAGCGGCTTCCCTAAAGTCAAGTCTTGTTATCATGCCAAGCGAGAACAAGAGCTTCAGTGTACCATTCCTCTGCTGGCACTTGGTGCACATCAGTTCTGCAGACAAACACTGCACTGGGGCCATGCGAAGCGGAACAGAAAGCGGGCCGGGCAGGGATCCTCAACAGTCCAGTTTGTGGTTTCACCCGGCCGAGCTCAGCTGTAAAGTTCTGCACGTTAACTGGGTCAGAAACAGAATGTGCTGCTGATGAGTAAGATGAGACGCATGCTGATCGCTGCTGCCCTACGGGGAGGCCAGGCCATGCAAAGGCCATGAAACTACACAGTCAACAAAAAAGCTGGGAAACAGAGATAAGGACCACAGGGGCGCTAAGGCACTAGTTGGATGAGGAAGGGGAGGAGAAAGAGAAAGTAGAGCTCAGGGGTCAGGGGGTAGTTCCAGCATGATGTGCTGCATCAGGAGAGCATCGATGTGCTTTACCTGTCCATCCCCTGTGCACACATCCTCATAAAACATAAATCCACCGATCTGGAGCATGTAATGACAGAACAAAAACCAGTGAACAACACAGGACACACGGCCATGAGCATGAAAACACAAACGAGAAGAGAAAATGTGACGAAGTACCCGAAGCTTGAAACCATAGATCAGTTTTATTGTGGCTGTAGGCTACAATTTAACAAGACATGGATGAAAATGTCAAAGAACCACTTGATAACATGCTGAAAGTAAAAAACAAATATGAAACTTAGAAAAAAGAGCAGTGATGCTCCATTTTGGACAGCTTGGCATGAGCTGCAGAAAAACTGAACCAATGACAAGTTAAGTATGTGGCCACTGGCCAGAGAGTCTTTTTGTCATCTCTTAGCTGCTGCCACATAAAAACACTAAGACCACACAGACAGGCACCCAAACAGAGACACTTTAGCATGCACACCCTGTCGTCTGGTGCTAAAAGCAATGAATAGCCCATTAACAAAATTAGATCACAGCAGCAATGTTGCTTGCTCCAGTCACTCCAGATAAAACGCCTGTCCGACAGACAGGATTCAGGCCAAGATCGAACCTTCAGCTGGGCCCGAGGTCGCCTTGCTCAACATTCGTTCTCCTCCTCCCCCCGTATCCCGAATGAGCAAGCAGTAACACCATAACCTGACTCTAAAAAGGACCGAGGCAGCAGTGAACACCTGATGAGCACTTAAACTGATACGATCTGGTTTCTCTCCAGGTACTGGAGCAAAACAGAGACAGACCAGACGGCTATGAAAGACAAGACCAGGTGGCCTGATACTGCAGCTCCAGTAGCACCCAAAGTTTTAATGTCCTGTAATCCTCCCTAATTCAGAGCTGGATTTACATTAAGAGGTTACTAAATTGTGCAAAGAGTAGTAAATCTGGGAGCAAAGTCACTTAAGAAATTAAAAAAATGAAGATGTTCCAGGAAAGAAGAAGATCTTGTCATATGTCTTCTTCAGCACAACGAGGCTCTTTATGTGATTTGAACTAAAAGGAGTCATGACACAAAGCTGATGTGGAGGAAAGAATTACCAGGCTTGCGGTTTTCTAGCCAAAGTAATGGAGCAGTCAATACCGAATGCGATTCAAAATCGCTGTTCAACTCATTACACTTTAGCTTGCTCAACTGCTGAGTGTGTCAACCCATTCATAGACTCAAAGCATTGATTGGAGCTGCAGGTTAAAGAGCCAAGCCAGAGCTTTGGAAAAAAAAAAAAAAAAAAAACAGGCTGCAGGAGATAAAGTGATTTCTTAAGGAACTGACAGAATTTCAAAAGGTGTGTAACTCACTATTAAACTATTAGAAATCTAGAGACTTCTTTAAAATAAGACAAATGCCAAACACAGTAAATTATACAAATTATGTGTAAAACTTTACTATCACAAGTACAGAACATGGTGGTGGCAGCATCATCCTGGGACATGCTTTACTTCAGCAGGGCCTGGGAAGACGGTCCTTCCAGCAGGACAACAACCCTAAACATAGAGCTGGAGCTACAATGCAAAAGTGTAAATTAAAGTATGGTTATGTGCTAGAATGGTCCATTCAAAGACCAGACCTAAACCCAACAGTGAGTCTGTGGCAACTGGCAAGCCAGAGGTTAAATGATGCTCTCTATCCCGTCTGACTGAGATCGAGGTATTTGCAAAGATTTTAGTTTCCAGTTGTGCGAAGCTGTTACATACAAAACCTAAAGACTTGCAGCTGTAATTTTAGCAAAAAGGAATCTATAAATAATTGGCATTTGAGTGTTAAAAAAGTTTGTCTATATGTTTAATTTTTCAATTCATTAAAAGGTTTTTAAAATGTGTCATTAACTTGCCACTTCACAGTTATATAACATTTTATGTTTGGCTATTGCATAAAATACATTGAACCCTGTGGTTGAAACATGAAAACGTTTATCAAATATTAAAACCTGTGTGAATACTTTAGACTTCTTAGTTTATCTTCTAGTTATCTGAGAAGTATCTTAACTAGTAACAAGCTCAAACTGTTGACCAATGCCAAAAGTCAATTATGAAGCTAAAACATCTCAGGTTTGGGTGGTTTCACAAAAACGATTTTCTCCTTCTCTGAGCATCAGTTAGTTTTTCTCCTCTGTCAGGAATCTTGCTTGATTAAACTGAGCGCATCCTGGCTGCTTTCTACTGAAGGTTTTTTACACAACCAATCCTTGTGTTTTTGAACAAGGGAAGCTGTTGCAAAATAAAACATCTCAAAAATTAAAAGTTGCATCTCTATTTTTATCCAAAATTATCCCTTTCTCTTAGTCTAATAAAATGACAAATAGAGAACATGCGCAGAAAAAAGGGTACATGTGGGAAGCAACACATTTATGACATTTATGACATACGATGAAAGCACATTAATTAACATGTTGTCACGTTTGTCTCTGCTCCTTTTTACTCCAGTGACAGTCAGTCAGGAGGCTCACAGAGAGGCAAACAAAGCCCAGAGTCAAACACACAAACAATGCGGCCGTTCCAGGAAGACATCGGCGGAGGGAACAACTTGTATGCCTCAGCGCGTCTGTGCTCAGATGTTGACAGGTTAGCTTTCCTTCAGTGGGGGCGGTCATCGTATAACATAATGGACTATTAATGCTGAGCGAGGCAACAGGTGTCTTTCATTTCGCCGCAACTACAGGCAGGAGACTTTGGCTGTGCAACTGTTCCACCAAATAACATGTTGATGACAAGAAAAAGGCAGGTGGCAATACTTGGAATGGAATCAGATGAAGAGGGCTTAAATAGGTAGCTGCAAGAACAATAGGTAGATAGTATTTCCTGTTTAACAGAATGACACTGTAAAACACCATAAACAACTACAGCACCTGACTTTTGAAGAAAAACTTATTCTGGATGTGTTTGTGTCTTTTGTGTTAATTTATCACCAAGGTCCCAGCACAATTATCAGTTTTTAGGGATTTCCATTTCAAAAAGTCACAGCTTTAATTAACAGACTAAGGTTTCCTCCATTGAGCTGCTTCTTCCTTCTGCTAGGAATCATTTAATTAGGGAACTGGGTGAAGCAGGACAACAACTGTTGCAGATAATGTTTCTCATTCTCATTCAGGGTTATACATTTCATATGATTTAAACCTGTGGCTAGTAATTAAAGTGCATCTCAGTTGTAAAATCTAAGTGCTTTAGAACAAACAACAGGGTGAGAAGCAACCAAGTGGTACAATGTATATAAAAATCAAGTATCAAGTATATGTCTAAAGTTAGCACATTTAAGACTTTGACAGCTGTGAGTGAAAAAATCTTCTGTCTCTAATGTGAAAGTTATTTTCACGTGCAGGTTGTGCATTAACCTGAGGATTTTAACAGTTGTCCTATTAAAGTAAATTTTAACAAGACAAACAGGAGTCTTTTGTGCTGAATAAGCACCTGACCCTCTTGGATGTCACATAAATTCTCATCTCTTTTTTTCCATGTCTAAGCAACATTTAACTACTAACATCCATGCCTGCAGAAACATGACTCTCTCACCACAGAGTCACAGGTGTGTCTCTAGTATAGGTGATGTTAGGTAAGAGGAAGCAGCTGTTAGAATGGGGTGAAGGCAGAATAATGATAGCAGCAACATAAAGTCATGTATCTTATTACATTGAGACAATGAAGCAGCTACTCTCAGTTAAGTGAGGTGACGCAATAATTGAACAAAACCTTAAAAGTAACATGGCTCTACAAATTTTCCGGCTATTATGAAAGTCTGACCTGGGTAACATTGAACAAATACACTTGAATCAATGTTTTTTTTTAATTGAACTGAGTTGGATGAAGTCATTTTAAATAACTACTTAAATAAACCGCTGTCACTCATTAACACTTATGCAAAAAGAACAAGAGGTTTTGTTTTATCATGATCAAAGATCATTTATTTAAAGCAAAAAAGCAACAATTATTAAGTTAAAATAATGTATACTATAACTATGACATTATTATGTCGCTATTTGTAGTTTGATACATAAACTATAAATGCATGCAAAATTCTGTAGTGCTTTGCATACTATGCAAAATATCTTGCCTTTAGTTTAAGCTATTCTCATCTTAATAGAGATGCAAAATATGCAGCTGAAAATAAGTGTGCACATCAGGTAAGGAGGAGGTTGCACTTTGCTTTGCTATTCTCCAACGTATCAAACTGCGGTCACTCCAGCACTTTCTCTGGCATCTTATTAAAATGGTATTAACTTTATAATACATATTTTTTGTTATACCTTGACACCAGACCCCACCTGATGCCTAGTAGACTCTTCTATTTTAATGTTCATTGAAACTTTTTATTAACTTCTGCCTTCTTGACAGTCCTGTTTTCATCTAAAAGGACGTTCCAAGAGAATCATATCTGTTATGTTTCAGTTTGATCTCTTTCTATGTACTTTTCATTTGTCAACAAGAACACTTATGTTTTTTATTTCAGTTGTTTAATTAAATCTGGCAGGGAGAATTCAAATAAATCTGACCCTTTCTACTAAAGTAAGCTAAATTCAGAAACAAAAAGGACAATTTTGCAGTCAACAGTTGTTGACAAATTAAGTTAATGCAGCCTAACTGCAAGAAATTCATATTTCAAACAGGACCAGAGTAGCTTTTCTCAGCAGGCTGACTAGAGGTGTCTAGCAACAGGTGGGAAGGGGAAGCATTTCTATATCTTTTTTTGTTATATTTTGATGCTTATGTGAAACTATTAGCTTCTAACTTGTATGCCTTCTTAGCCAGGTCTGACTTTTAAAAGCTGTGAATCTCAATGGATTTCTTGACTGAATGAAGGATAAATACAAAAACATTTTGTAAAGCTGAGCTTTTAAAAATATTATCTTGGATTTGTTTTAAATTATCTTTATAATGTAATTTTTGTCTTTTGAGTTGCATATTGATATCCATCTCTGTCTAGGCTGAAATCATATCAGTCTTGTTTCAGTTTTATTTCTGCTCCAGGTTTATTTAACAAGCCACACATCTACTTCCTAAATTGTGTGAATTACGGTACAGGGAATTCAAACAAATCTGAATTTCCCTTTACATTTTAGACAAATGTAGTGACAGTAAAATAAAAATAAATAAATAAAAAATCAGTCCCAAATTAATCTTAGTAAAATCAAAACAAAAAGAATATTAAACTTAAATGTAATGTGATGCAACGATAATAACTGAGAGGGGCCGTGTAGTAGTGTAGAATGTTATCTAAACAAATGGATTTAAAAAGTTATTTTCAGTGCTGTTGACAGCTCAGGACAGGGGGCTAATGGGTTAGCTTGGTTTGCTAACGTCTGTATCTATGGTAACCTTATTTTTTCTGACATTAATATTATCTTAGGAAACATGTTGCTATAGATATACATGTCTCTCCCTGTCTGTGCTTCAGGTCATCCACAGCCTACATACATTCAGCCAAAGTGAAAACACTACGCCCTCCGTCAGCTGGAAGTAAACAGACTGCCTGCCCGTTTGACAGCTAGCTTTAGCCCGCCGCTAGCCAGCGGAGGGAGCCAGCTGTCCTGATGCGCCGACAGAAATATGACACTCTGTGTGCGTTCACATCCAGCACTCCCAACACACAAAAATAAATATATTACCTGTAGTAGGAAAGTAGGCCATTGCTAAGGACGAACCATCGCCGTTGGTACCCTTTCAGATAGTTAGTCCATTTAAAGAGCCAGCCTTTGTAGGTGTCCGACCCCGGAGCTGGGGCCGCGGTGGAGGTGGATGCCGAGCCCTTCCCTTGCTCGCTCATCCTCGGCTCCGCCGTACGCCGAGGAGGCGCAGGTTGATAAACCGGACCGAACCGGGGAGGGGGCAGCGGAGACAGGGACACTACGCCACTGCGGCTGTCGGGGAGAGGACGTCCTCGCAGACGGGGAGGAGGGTTCGGTTTACGGCGAGAGCAACCACCCTGGACCCCTTTCACATGACTCCGGAGGAAGGACGAGAAGTGATGCCAAGACACTTTGCTGATGCAGACAGCTGCGGATTCAGGACACGGAGCTTAACAGAGAGGAAATGCCCTACAAGCTCTCCCAGTAACCGGTTGCAGCTATAACCAAAAGAGCAGTTATCGCCATGGCGACTGGTCCAAGCTGTTGGAGGCAGCGTTTCTGAGCGGGAGCGGCGGCTGGTGTTCGCTGCCCGAGCCCCGGTGCCTGAATGGGAGCGACAACTCGGTGAGGTCCAGTCTATGATTCAGAGCTGCACCACGTGACGGGGCATCTACACATTCTTAAACATTTGACTTGCGTGGGGATTCTGATTCCTAACCTCAAGTGGGTCAGGTGACCACGCAGATGTATTTCTGAAGACATTTCAGGACGCCATACAGGGAAAAGTACAGTTTGTGTCTGTACTAAATACAATGAAGGTTTCACTGTCATTAAAAGTTAATTATTATTTATATCAGTTATCAGCATTTGGTCTTCTGCCATTTGTCATTGGAATACAATGCAAAGGTGATGGTACACATTTATTCTGTCTTATTAACACACTGTTAATGTCAGAAGTTTACGTACAGTCATCCTGGACATACAAATCGTAATTATAATTTATGCCTTTGAACCATTCTTTTTGCTAGATGGAAATATACACTTCAGCTTCTCAAAAAATACAAACAATGAGCACAAGTTGAAGTTCTTTTATTTTTTTTATTAAAAGAAAAATATATATATATTTTAATTAAAAAAAATAATAAAATATGCACAGGAACTTGTTTACACTCTTAGCAAGTTGTACCCTAACTACGTGATTTCTGCAGAGACAACAAGATTCTGACTGGTTATAGGAGGCTCAGGACAAGTCTTTGTCCTGTTAGAACAACCAGCTATCTGACCATGAAGTTTCCGTTTGATGAAGACATTCAAGATGTTCAGGATCAACCATACACTGGAAGATGGAGGAAAATCTTTCACTAACAAGTGAGCATAACATCAACATTAACTGCTTTTGCTTGTTTGTTTTATTCTCCTTTTAAACAGCACTTTGAATTACTCTGTTGCTGAAAATGTGCTACACAAATAAACTGCCTTGGCTTCCCTTTTGTCTTATTATAAATCCAAAAAGCCTGGTTTGCACTCATTAAAAAAACATTTTTGTCTGATTTATAAATAGTGAAGGAACTTATTTGGATCAGACCTTTGTAATGCAGCATAGGAAGCACATAAATACTGCATAAGTCATGCTAAAAAATGAGAACCAGTCACACATTTTCTTCTATAACACGCCTAAGGGTTCTCTGTTCTGCAAATGATCTGCTTTCTGGTAAGCATCAGTACATTTTTGTGTGGTTTTATTTAACCAGCTGTAGAAATAAATATGTTCTAATTTCAACTAAATGTACATATGTAAGAAGCTGAAGTCACATTACAGCTGAAAACATCTGAACCCAAATGGAGGTGACTGTGTCACCACTAGGTCTCAATGAAGAAGGAAAAGATAAGTAGTTAAAAAAATCTAAACTTGACTTTTTCACAATTAAATTTATATATACAAAATAATATGCACAGAAGACATTTTTGTCAAGCTTTATGTATACAATCACATGTTATTACTTAGATTTAATCCACTACAGCCCCATGAAGAGGTCTAAAGCAGAATTAAGTTAGAAAAAATCATTAATTAATATGTTGCAAAGACTTTAATGAAAAACTTAGTCCAAATCAAGTAACAAAATTATCATCTAGTCTGCCTGACTAATAAAGACAGATATGCAAGGCACGTTTTCATCAGATATTTGTTGTCTCCCTTCTCTCTGGCTCCAGATAGCATTGCTTTACCACAAGATGGCATTGTTGTCATAATTATGCTTAATTTGTCATGATCATTGTAAATGATTGAGAAGTAATCCAAACAAGATTGCCATTCTCAAATGCATTTATTTATTCATCATATGTCAAAAAAGAAAAACAAAATACTCAGAGTACCAACACCTTAAAAATAAAGACAAGGTTTCAGATTGAAAAAACCGAAACAAACAGTAGCCCTTTTAATTCTGAAACACACACACACACACAAACTGATGGGAACTCATGCTACACACAGTTGCTTTCTCATTACTCTGCTACATATTTCTCTCAGTTTTTTGTACTACTACAAAAAATGCAACCATCTGGCCCCACTGAAGGATTAGCACTACATTTGGAGGAAATCATGAGCTTGTGCTCTCACATGCCTTTGAAAATGACAACATTCATACACTCAGCTGCTCACTGTGGAGCCAGGAAACCATGTAGTACAAAAAAAATAATTAAACACAAGATCACATTTTCACATCAGTGCAATTAAACCCTGACCTGTTGGATTTTTACCAACAATAGCATGCAAGATGATCCCTCTGGAGCTTTTCTTATATACAAATTGGTCGGTTGTGTTCTCAAAGTACCTACCTTGATCTAGTCAAAGGAAATAAGAGTTGCTCACAACATTGCCTTTTTGACGCTATTCCAATAGTGATGTTAAAGCTTTAGTAATGATCCATTTGCATCCTGGATGGTACATGTAGAAGCCACTGAGCTGTGTTTATGCACTTTTATAGGATGCAAGAGTGCATTGCACACGGATTACAGCGACTGCAAGAGGCATTTTCAATATGATATATTGGTGTGTAGTCGATTTAGGGCATCGCTGCAGGGGTTTATTGCTCCATTCAAATCCAAAGCATCAGCATCTGTTTCCCTATCTTGCTGTGTTTGTCCTTTACCTGCCTGAAAGTCAGTTATCAAACCGCCTCCCTTTGCCTTGGCTTGCCCTCTCCTTCACACATAGATACCTGCATACACTTTAACACCTACCATCATGGGGATGCCAACGTCCACTGAGGTCCAGAATTTTGGTCCCCACAAATCTGTCAGGGCCCACAATTAAAGTACATTAAGCACACACACATACACAATGCTAGCACAGGTTCTTATTTTATGCTCCTGCATGTCCCTAGTTTCAATATACTCTGCAGAAGCAGAGTCTGAGTGAGGGCAGACAGTAGTGTAAAGCCGCACAGTTTGTCATAATAAGGGACTGCAGTATTTTCAGCTGCAAGACAACCTTAAAACACCCTTGGTGGGGACGAACAACCTTTACCCTAATCTGTATCAGAGTCAGGGAAAGAATGTCTATTGCAGGCTAATTCATCAGACCTAAAATAAAATACCATCTAATCATATCTATGTACATTTTAAGAAAACCTTTCTAGAAGATTTAATTTACTGCAGCAATTCAATTAAAGCAGTGGAATTTGTACATTACATAGATTCACTACATTCCGTATGATATATTTCAAGCATTTAGTTTGGTCAATTTAGATGATTATAGTTTACATCAAATAGAAATCTAAACTTTTGCTTCTCAAAAAATGAGTTAAACTAAACAGCAATAAAAATTTATTTTCTAATACAGAAATGTTTTGGTGTGGTCATGATTGTTGTTCAACAAACAGTAACTGGAAAGTAAGCCGCAAAGGTTGGCTGTTCGTAGAACGCTGCACCCAAGCATTTAATGGAAAGTTGAGTGTAAAGAAAAAGCGTGTCTGAGAATGGTGCACAAGCCAAAGAAATATCTTTCAACTGTTGAGAATAAGTAATTCTGTGTTTTTCTTCTGTCTCTTTTAACTAGCTGCAAAGCTAAGGCTAAAGGAAATGACATGTTAGGAAACGCCTTCAAAGTTAAAGGAAGAGGATATGACACACTAGGGAACGCCGGCTAACGGAGGCTAACAAAGGAAGTTACCAACTGTTACTTGTTGCCATTTTGTCCTGCTAACTCCTAAAGGTAGCATGAAAAATGGACCAGCTATATTTTGGTATTAATAAATGGAATTCATGAATTCAACTCACTGACTCTTCTTCAACCTCGTACATCAAGAACTTAGCGTGGAGAACAGATAAATTCTCCACAGTCTTGAGAAGGTTGTAAAGTGAAGCCCATTCAAGAGTTCAGGAAAGATTCACAAGATGTAGACGGCAGTTGAAATTAATACCTCAAGAATCTCCAGTCATATATGCAAATATTCAGTATGTGAACTAAGACTCTTGTATCACGTGTCCAAAAGAAGAAAAACATATAAGCCCACTCCTGACAGAAGCATCCTGTCTAGTCCGAGTAGAAAGAGGACTAGACTGTTGCTCACTGATCCAAAGTCCTCTGTTTAGATGAAGGTAGATTTTGAAATTCATTCAAAAATTTAGGTTCCAGATTCTGGAGGAAGAGTTGAGAGGCAAAGAATCCAAGATGCTTGAAATTCAGTGTGAAGTTCCCAGAGGCAGTTATCATTATGGGGTGCCATGTCATCTGCTGGGGTTGGTCCACTGTGTTTACTTAAATCCAAAGTCAAAGTCATAATGTCCTATTCTGACATGCTTTATGGAGATAATTTCATTTTTCCGTAGGATTTGCCATTGGTATCACTGCTGAAAGTACAAATACCTGCTTAAATAATTAAAATGTGACCGACCTAAACCCCAAAGAAAAACTTCTGAGTATTGTTGACAAAAAGGTAAGAGACACAAGAACCAGCAATGCAGACAAGCTAAAGGTTACTATTAAAGCAACATGGACTTTCTCAACACCTTAGCAGAACCACATGCTGGTAACCTTGATGCCGTGTGACATTTATACTGTAATTTATGCACAAAGAACCCCAACTAAGCACTGAATGCCTGTACTATATAATATAGGGCATATTTTTCGTTAGATTGACATATCTGCATTAAAAATCTTTTCAATCAGTCTTGTGTACCGGTAATATTCAAACTTTCTTAAAAACTAAATTGTGTGTTTCCATTAACAGGGATCCATAATCCTCCAATTTGAAGAAAATAGATGCTTGAAATATATCAGTCTTTGTGTAATGAATCTTTGTGATAGATGAGTTTTCCTTCTTGAATTAAATCACCGAAACCAATAATCTTATTGATCATTTTCAGTGACGTGCACCTTTGTTTTTTCTTTATCTTTGTCTTCTTCTATTGTGGATTATTGGCCTTGTATCTCAAAGTAAATCCTAATGCGTCATATCTGTAGTTGTGCCTTTTCACCATCCTGAATATGACAAATCCAAAAGGAAGACTCAATAATATTGCTGCCTCTCTGGTTTTGAGTCTTACAAACACAGCTTTCATGCTGTCCGGCCCAGTTACAGACCTGATGTATGAGTCGTGTTACATTCGGAGACCCGGCCTGAAATGTTTAGCCTTCAGGCTGATGTGTGGAAACATAACTCTGTTGGATCTCAAGTTGCTGTTGCTTCTATCGGCTTCCTCCTTTCTACACAGGATTAGACTAGGAAGTGGTTAGATGAGCATGTGTGGAATTTCAGAGTCTGTTACAGCGCAGAGTCAAATAAACCTCATGAAAAATCAGCTCAGTTAAGCAGGAGGCCACGGGGTATTTTTCCAGCCATTACGATAAAGAGTACTTTTCTCCAGGGTCTGCTACACCACAGACATGAGAAGGGGTGGAGGAAGCTCTAGGGGTCACATGACTGTGCACCGATTCCTCTGTAGCGCCCCCTGCAGACGGGTGGAAGTATGGTTCTGGCGCATGCCCCGTGCCACGGCGATGCCCAGCAGCTCCTTGAAGAGCAGGACCACATGCCAGTTAAACTTGGCAGAGCACTCCACGTAGCCACACTTCCACGTCTTCTTCACCAGGACTGACACGGCCCTGCGGGGCATGAAGCGCTGCCTCTGCAGATCCCGCTTGTTACCCACCACTAGGATTGGCACCTCGCTGCTGCTGCCTTCCCTGAAGGAGAATGTGAAGTGGGAAAAAAGGAGGGGTTGGTTTCAAAAGGCACAGCTATCAGCTTGGTGTTTGTCAAACCTGTTGTCACTGTGTAGTGAGTGTGCGTGTGCCCATCTTCTGAGGTGTATGGGGGTGGAAAATTAGAGCACACACTGACTCAAGGGGCCTCCCTCTGCAGTAGGCCCCTTATGGTATTACTGGATATGAAAACATATGGCAAGCAAGGGCATACATTTGGGCCTTAAGATACAGTTGCAGTCAGACGTTTGAATTGACTCATATTCAGCATGGGGGTGGTTCCCAAAGATTTTCTGGGCCCCCCTATGGATTACAATAAAATTCCCCCCAAAAAGAAAACAAAATCAACTGGGCACACACATCATTCAACCAGACATAAACCTATATGCATATTTTGTTTTCAAACTCCACTAAAGCTTATTTCAAACTTCAGGTTGCAACAAAATACACTATAAACCATCTTTAAAGTGAAACACTTTCGTGTAAATTTTTTTTTCATTCATCCATACTGCTTCCCGTCCCTCCTACAATGGCACTGCACCCACCCTAGGGGGCGCGCCCCACACTTTGGGAACCACTGATTTAAGATAATTGCTTTAGTGTAAAATGATTATCCAACATAGAGCTTCTATGAACTTTAAGAACAACATTTAGAGGTTTTAATATATTTTATCACGTTGCAGACAGATTTCAATGCCATGTGCAAAGTCCTTGCATAAACTGGCGATTAATTTGAGCACTTTTGTCTTCAAGCACAGACCTGGTGTTTAAGCATAATCTAAAATATTGTGGTTTTCTTTTGGGAACTTTGTCTTGCTGGAACTCCCAGATGTGAAAACGTTCAATTATTTGATCTAAATTGTCTTTCTTTCACTTTTCAATGTTTTTCTGTTTCACTTTTCAGTAATATGCCTGTTTATTTTACTCCTGGCCCTGTTCAATCTGTTTACATTTTTAAGCTCTTGTAACCTGGCTACAATCCAGCAGCACAAAAGGCAAATACTTGTAAGATTTTTCCCAATCTTCAGATTTGGATCAATGTTTCGCACAAAAACAAACAAGACTAACAAGGTAATTTCATGCTGAAGATTACTGTATGTAAATGTCCGACCAAAGCTGGATTTTATAAATCTGAGTCCTGCAGCACAACCCAAAAGCTCTGTTGTAGGCTCTCAGGTCAAAACATTATTACTAGATTCTTATTGCTGGCTTAGGGATCCGTTGAGTCAGTCAAATAATAAAAATAGAGATTACTTAGAACAAATTGTATTTCAATGCAATAAAATTCTTTTGCATTGCTTAAGCTGGAGCTGTACACTTCATTCAAGTTAACAAATGGATTTGGAGCATTAGTGAAGTGAAATCCTCTGCAAGCTTTTAAATCAGATAATAAATCTTCTGCTAAAATGACTGCAAAGATTATGCAGAGGTAAAATCTTGCAAAAACTGCTGAATTATTAACTGATCTTTTCTTCTATTAATGAATAAAGATCTTTTTGTCCCGAATTGGGTGAAAATCTCTGACAATGATTCGCATGTTAGTGCATATTTCCACACCTGCTTTCACAGACCAATAGCTTGATGGAGTTGTTACAATTACATAAAAAGAGACAGATGCACAGTTCATTTTTCAAGCCCTGAGGCAGTGCTCAGTAATCTCACGTAAACTAAAAATCATCTCACAAATCATTGATTTCTCAGAGGGAGAGAAACAATCTACGTGAAAGTGTTTGGATTCATGTCTTCTTATGAAAACCATGTGGGAAGGGACCTGGCGCCATCAGAAGCTTCAGTGAACTAAAGGAAGGCTTCATGCTAGAGGGCTGCAGAAATAAAAGAGGAAATTCTGTGTTACTCTGGTTTTTAGCAGATTTTTGTAGAGCCAGATCATTTCAACCCAACATTTTGTTCTTTTGGAGCTACAGAGAGAGAAACCCTCGATACCTCCATTATTCATGAACTCCACACTGGGTTGGTCCCCGCCTGGCGCTTGGTGAGTCTCTTTCATTCTGACATGGGATCTGCGTCCTGTGAAAACACGCCTCTCCTGCTTGGGATTCCTCTTGCATACACCCTGCACGTTCCCTATAATGGGTTTCTGTCTCTGACCATAAACATGGAGGGGAGGATGGACTTTGTGGTGGCAGCTTGGTCATGTACTACACAGCAAACAAATGAAGTCCCTCTCTATATGGAAATATATTCAAGTGTGCCAGTGTTGTGAATAACAAAGCAGGTTTTCTTCTGATCCTTGATGTTCAGCCCTTTAGCCTCATGTATGTTGACACAAAGCCGTTCAGGAGACTTTGGATCTGTATTTTATCACCCTTGTTTTCACCCGTTGTTCCCTTCATGTCAAATAAAAGCAGAAATATCCCCCACATAATCTTCAAACTGCTGGTGCTGCCTTAGACAACGCTCGTGAAGAAGCGCTGCATCAAATGTCAAAACAAAGTCGCTCAGATTTCAAGGAGGATGGCGCTAAATTAAAAGATACCACCACAGAAAGAGTAAACGTATATCTGTTGCAACTGTTACACTAAAAAGCTTTGTTGCTGGTGCTTAATTGAGAGATGAGGCAGCTTTATTTAAGACATGAGCAATGAAGTGAAAAGGTTGTAGATCATGATGAGGGGAAACGTGCGAGTGTACCTGTTCTCCACTATCTGCTGTCTGATCATTTTCACGTATTCAAAGCTCTCCACACAACAGATGTCGTACACCAGGATGTAAGCGTTGGCGTTGCGGACGCCTCTGCAGCGCAGATCCAGCCATTCCTGAATGACAGAGAAAAACACAAAAATATGCCCAAAATTGACTTAAGAAAAAAACAGCTTAAATTTTAAAGTTTTATATATTACAATAAAAAAATACACACATACTGTAATTTTGTCAGTCAGTTGATGCTGTTTCTTTGTTTTAGATTTGTCTTTGTCATGAATTGGTTGTATTGGTGGTGGTGAGGATAGAGGCGGTGGACCCAGGTTATTGTGAGAAATGGTTATTTTAATGATGAGCAGGAAGGTGAACAGAAATCCAGGTAGCACAGGTGAATGATGAGGCTAAGAACTCAAACACACTGTTAGCACTGGGAAGGTACACGACTAATGACACAACAAGCAAATGACTAGGACCCGACAGGGATACACAGATACAGGTGGGATTAAACACACAAGGAAGATAATCAGGGGAAACAAGGGACAACTGTGGACAATCAAAGGGAAGACGGGACAACAAGGAACTAAATTAACACAGAGAAAACCAAATCCTCACAGTTTTAGCTAGTGGTAGGCTCACTTCTAGTAATTCGCTAGTGCGCTAATAACAGAGCTAATTTTACTTCTAGGGTTTTTGCTAGCTTTGAAAGCCCCTAGCACACCTAGCGTCCCCTAAATTAATTTTCTGGATAAATTCTGAAGTGCTAATTGACTTGGTTGTGTCGACTGACGTTCAATATCTATGTTGACGTTTTGGTTATTGACTTAGGCTAAGTCATTTTAACTTGGACGTTTATATTTATGCTCTTATTTTGAAGTCTACTTACGTAATGGTTCCTTGTCCTCTCCTCACAATAAACTTTATTGAGCAAGTGGGATTTACACAACAAACAAACAGCCTCTGCACTGTAACGCATCCCCACTGCATGATTCTGCCACCACTATGTCTCACCACGCATGTGGAGTGTTTCTGACAATGTGCTTTGTTAGTTTTCAACCAGACATTAATTTCCCTCCTACTTCAAACTACTTTAAGTAACTTCCGGTAGATCGCTGATTTATGTGGTTTGAAGATTCTTTGGGATTAGTCTGAAAAATGTTGAAATGGCTCAGAAAGTTTCTCTGTTTGCATTGTAAAAGCCGTGCATTATTGTTGTTGCAGCACCTCTCAGAAAATGCGGTTCACATGCTAGCACACCAGTGATTACAGTGGGCAGCTAACTGAAGAGCATGTGCTGCGTGTTCCTGTTATATTCTAAAGGCTCTTTGGCTCTTTATCACATTTTGCGTGCCTCTGCTGCAGGGAAGGTGAGCAGTGAATGAATTCCTGAATCTGACGCGACTCCCCGAGCTTTGCCTACTTCGTGTAAAGTCATTTGGTGATCACCGAGAAGAAAACGCCGCTTGGTTTCCTAGCTACACACATTCAAGGACGATGACCTATGTTAGACAGAACTAATCACTCTGAGTCAGTCAAGGGAAGAAAAAGCAACAGTTTTACTGTTTTCACTGCCATATCAGAATCTGTTGCCCATGGCACATTCAGCTTTGTAAAGAACAATGTCTTGTTTGATAATTAAAAGCACATTACAATAAAAACATTGTGATCCTCCTCACTTCTGTTCATGGTGCGTTTCCTCAAACTCTCATAAGTGTTGTGTTAAACCACGCCAACAGCCTCAACCGGCAGGCAATGAATTCATAAATATTTGATCTGATAAAAGAGGGAGCCAGAAACTTGAAGGAGAGGGGAAAGGGATCTTCTGGAGGAAAAAAAAAAAAAAACAAATGCTGAAAATAAAAGAAATAAAAATAAAAACAAGGAGAAGCCTGAGAGAATGCTGAAAAGATGAAAAAGGCAGAATGATCAAGGGATGAACAAGACAGAGAGTCACCACCAGCTCTGCTTTAATAGCGGCTTGGCTTTCTGAGACTGCCGTGGGCTCAGATGAAACTCATCTATGTTTAATTTAGCTTACCATGCTGTGGATGCAGTGGGAACCGTACAGGAAACAATCATTTCAGCTACTCTAATACAATTACTGGAAAGGAGCTTTAGGATTTCATCAGTCAGCATGGTGGTGCCGTGGTTAGCAGCACTGTTGGCAGTAATCTGATTGGGGGGTTCAAATCTCAGCCTTTCTGTGCCTGTTCCCTCTGTGAAAGCACAGGTCTGCCCAGTTTCCTTCCACCGACCAATGACATGCATGTTAGGTTAACTGGCCTCTAAAAATGCATTTAGAAATGACGTTCTGAATGCGTGGTTGTTTGCCCTGGAGTGTCTCTATGTTGCCCTGGGATTTACAGCCGGCTTGTGCAGAGTGAACCCCATCTCCCCCCAGTGACCGCTGGAAACAGGCACCAGCTGTCCTGTGAACCTGCTGCAAGCATGAAGCAAGCACAGAAAATGGGCGAATGGATTTCATCACTGAGTAAGTGCTTTAGTTTTCTGTTTTCAACACCAATTTCATAATATTTTACTCACGATTATATTCTATGTAAGGTTCAATCTTGTTATTTACATTGCAGCTCAACAAAATTGTTCAGAAACACAGGAGAACGTTTGCTTCTGAGCCTTTTCCATGCACTAAATGTATTGCTAATGGAAAAATGTGTTCCTTGAAAGACTGATGATCTTATTATGATTTTATTACTGGTCTGCATTGTTACGCTCTCGAAAAATTATATCTTCTTAATACTGCACATTGCTCTTAAATTAAACTGAAGAATTAATTCAGAAAAAATTGGAAGCACTGGAAGTGTTGGGAATGTTGGTCTGTCTCACATCTTTGGCAGATCTGGATCTAGGTTTTCCTCCTAATAGTCGATCTGTGAGAGACAGTGAAGCAAAACTGACTCAGCATGTCATAACAACAAAGTTGTTTTAAACAACAAAGTCTTAGCAAGTGGTACTATTTTTACCCAGAACAGTTTGGTGTGAAGAGACACAGCAGGGAAGCTTTGATCAACTTATTCTTGGTGTATAAAAACTTTCACGTCTTTCTACGTGTTTTGAAAGGTAACTGATTGGTAAGAAAAAGTTACTTCTACTTGCTCTGTGGCAATACTTTGCATGTTTTTCTAATCCTTTCGACAAATAAACAGAGAGGCAACTTTCTGGGATGGCTACAGGGAAAAGTATTGCTTGTGAGAGAGAGAGAGGACCTTGTCCTGGTTTGGACTTTTGGATGTTTCATTGACAAACATTTTAATAATGATTTCCAACAACACTGGCAAATAGAATTTCACAAATAACTACTTTTAAACAATAAAGCAAATTATTTGTTTAAAACACCTTACTGCAATGATTTTTTTTATTGCAGTAAAACCATCTGAAAATGCATCAAAATCCAATTTTAAAGTAGAATAAATTTTTTTCAGAGGAATAAATACTCCAAGATTTTATTTTTATTTTTTTCAAATCTCAATTGTTAAAATTGTTGGCACCACTGCTGTTAAGATCTTGTGCAACCTTTGTTTTCCAGTATGGCAGCACTTAGTCTTCTCCTGTAACAATTCACTACGTTGGATCATTCAGAGGGGGGGTCTTTGACCTTTCCTCTTTGTGAAATCTCTCCCCGCATATAAAAACTCTTCAGCTTGTTGTAAACGTTTTCTACAGGATTTAAGTCCAGGGGCCGAGATGGGCAAGGAAGAAATGTTTTGGATGTCATCATTTTCCTGTTAAAAGACAAAATACTGACCAATTTAGATGATGAGATTTGTAGAGGAGGCATACAGATGATTTAAAATCTCCAGGCATTTTCAATGAGTAAGCAAGGTTCCCATTGTCTGACCTGCAGCATCACAAATCATCCACTGTATCTAACAGTGGGCATGAAACGCTTTTTTCTCATAAGCAGCATTCACTTTGTTTGAGCGTTCATCACTGAAAGTTTCCTCTAAGTTTCTCCATCTCTAATTTGGCAAACTACACGTTTGTTTTTTCTAACATGTAAGAGGAACCTGATGACTTGGTGATGCCGCTTTTTGCTGCAGTTCTCTAACACAGAGGTGGAGGAATCCTTTTACATTTACATTGGGATTTATTTCTAATGCCGCAATGAGACACATTTTTAACAGGTGTGGCAATAAATCTGGAAGCAATATATAAAGTGTAGGTCTTTGAAAGAGAACGGCGAGAGGAGAGAGATTATAATCCATTCATAATCACAGTCTCTGCTGAAATACTGCCTTGATTTTGAAAGCTGCTCAGATTAAATGTGTTTAGTGGTTGCTGGATGATACACTTTAATTCATCTCAGATTATTCAACCTTCTTTTGTTGTATAATATTGGCTTTCAATAGCATATATCAAAATATCAAAATGCAGACTGTCTGACATGCTATAAATGATAAGCTGATAAGACCAACATGTGTGACACTAAAACACAAATTGATTTGATGTTGATTGATGCTGCTCTCTGTAGTTTTGCTCCTTTCCACCAGAACTTGAATTTAAAACGGAGAAATTTAATCACACACAAAAATGTCTTTTTCATGCCAGCATGCTGCTCCTCCCACGCATGCAGCTGATAATTTATGACAGCGTAAGATAAGGGAAAAAGGCGATGATCAGCGTGGTGATGTTACTGATAATGTCAGCATGCTGGTGAGAATGAATTTGCCTTCATTGGGCCTGGAAGAAGTTATTTATGGGTCCGTGTCAACAGGAAGAAACAGTCTCACATGAGTGGGATGGTAATGAGGCTGATGAGACGTGGAGGAGAGACGTACGGAAGTACTGCAGGCAAAACGGGGAAGAGGACGGTGAGAAAACAGGTGTAAATATGACGATTTCTCTTTCCAAGACATTTAGCACCATTAAGAAGTGACTCAGGGTAGAGGCAGATATTACTGCTGCCATCTGCCCCCCCTGCTGACCTTGGGACCCTAAAAGAGCATGAGGTCACACAACAAATAGATCAGTTCCATGACTACTAAGAAAAACCTAAATATTTGTCAAGCTTTGTTAAAAAACACATTTGTAGCTAATTTAAAAATATTCAGTTGCTTGTGTCTGAGTTGGTAAAATATTCTACTGCAATTCACTGTAGATGGTTTAACAGGTAATAGATTTTTTTTTTCCAGGGCGGATTCTGAAGAAGAATATTAAATATTATATATTTCTTTTTTTGTTCTGATGTCAGAGGGGAAACGTACTTAGATAGTCAGTTTAATGTTCCCATGGTGACATAATCTTTTCCATTTTATGATGCAGAATACGTGCTCAGTAAAGTTCCTGCTGGGGACAAAACTTCTGTACACGACTCTCAGACAGAAGACTCTCAAAAGTTGAATGAACAGTCTATAGATGGATAATATTTGGATAGTCATTGCTCTCCTGCCCATTTGAGTAGTTCAGCAGAAATACAACATTGTTCTTACCTTGTTTTTCTAAATAAAATATGTATTTGTGTTCTTTTAGGGATGAATTGCTCAGTAGTTGATTAGTGGACATTAGGCATGTCCAGTTAACTGTATGTACTGAAACTGTATGTGGAGTATGATTATGGGGAGTTGGTGAAATACTGACTAGTAAACACAAAGTGATACACAGGGCTTTAGGACAAATACGTGTTGATGGGAAACCTAACGGCAAAAAACACCTCAACAATGACCAGAGATACAGTAATGAAACACAAATGAAAAACAGTGACCCAGTTCCAGTGAGACAGCTGAACTCTCAGAACAAACCTTCCATATAAACATGAAACCAGCACCAACCAAGCCAAATGTTGGTGCTGTGGTTGTGATAGATGTTTGTTTTGCATCATACGCTACGCTAAGTCCATTCATTGTCTAAGCTTTGTATCCTTGTAGGGTTACGGGGAAGTGGTGTCTATCTTCAGCGGTCATCAGGAGAGGCAGGGTACACCCTGGACACGTCTCCGGGGCAACACAGACACACACAAAGCAAATAACCATGCAAACACACACACACCTGGGACAATTTAGAGACCAAGTTAATATTCACAATTTTTGGAATGTGGGAGGAAGCCAGAGTACCCAGAGAGAACCCATGCAGGCACAAGGAGAAGATGCAGACTTCATGCAGAAAAGCCACAGGCCAGAAGTCAAACCCAGAACTTTTTTGTTGCAAAGCAAAAGTTCTAACAACTCTTCTACTGTGTGGCCCACAACAAGTCCAGCTATTATTATTGTTATGTTCCTGCAAAGAGTGTTGTTTCTCTCCACAGGGCCAACATGCTCAGCATCTGTCAGTGACTGTCTTTTAACGTGTCGCTGTAAAACACATCTGGAGATCCCGAAAGACTTTGCCACCTGCTGAGAGAGCCCTACTGGAGCTGAAGGGACTATCTGTCTTTCCAAACCACACACTACAGTACCTTTACTGTTCTTTTGGCCAAAGTTAATTCTGTTTTTTTTTTTACTCTAAAATATTCGTCCAAAACATTTTTTTTCCTTAATTTATGTTTTAGAAATCTGAACAGGACCATAAAAAAACTATTTCCTGGACGATTTAGCAAATAGAAGATAACTATTAGGTAAGTCAGCCTCAATTACTTAATATTAGAAGTGATTATTCCCTCTATAATCTTTTGCAAACTGGTAGATGTTGATTATTTCAATAAATTAGAATCCAAACAGAATATAATTATTTTCACTTTTTGAGTGCTTTGTTTAATGCTTTGGAAAGGTCAAAAACTCTTCTTCAGATGATTTCACTTTATTGACATGTCATGAGGCTAATTTGACTTTTGCTAACATATGAAACTGATTGAGTTGTGGCTGCTAATGCCTTTTAAAAGTAGCAGCTAAATTATTTGAGACAGATGCTCTTGTGGCTAACCTAAGGGATTGTTTGGCTAAATTTTGGAAACCAGCAAGAACAGCAGAAGTGGGCAGAAGAGCAAAAAGCTGTAACAGAAAGTTTAAAATTAGTAGGATCAAAATAACCTGTTGTTCAATCAATATAATCCTTTATTGCCTCATTAGTCACCTGTAAAATAAGTTGTGTTAAATGTGAGAATCACCACAAACTGGAGCAGCAATGGGGGACACGGTGTTGCTGAACAAAAATGTATTTCTGCTTTTGGCCTCATGCAACCTCACGTCGGCTCTGAGGTTGCAAATATCGAAGTCCCAGTGTAACTTTAATAGAATCCAAAGCTATTTCAATCCCCATTTTGTTGTGTTTCTCAGGTAAACAATGCATATTTTCTGCCCTTAGCAACGCATTTCATCACAGCTCAATCCTAATTGAGGCAGCTGAAGATATGAGATGCACACGGCGGCCGCTTTCAGTTGCAGCCTCACATCTCGTGGCCTAAAAATAGCAGCTTGTGTTCTCATCTCGTATCTCTTTGTCATCCAAATCCTGGTTTTAAATGCGGAGGTGGAGCTTGAGAGCAACACTACGTCTGCAGAGCCAAGCAAGAAACAGAGCAAATAAACAAAAACCAAGTGCTGGAGCATGTATACCGCTGATGAGCATAAAGCAAAACATCAGGGTGTGTGTGTGTGTGTGTGCCGATGTGCGTACGAGAGAGCGTTGAGCATGCTTGTGGGATGAGAGAGTGCGGAGTGTGACAGCAAAGTGTGGCCCCACTGTCTGCATCCTTCAATCGGCCTTCTAACCAGTGCGGAAAAAGAGCATCTCATCCTTCGCTCCTCAAGACCCAAACAGAACGTGTCTCCCTGACAACAGCGGGCCCTGGTCAGTCTCCAGCATGCAAAGACAAAAGCTGTTGCATCTCTGAGTATCAGGACGGGCGAAGAAGAAGAGCGGCCGTTAATGGTATGTGTGTTTGTGACGGATAATGCTGGAGCACCGGGTGTATCGTGGTGGGGAAAGGCTGATGAGCAATTAGAGACGTGTCATGAAAAGGCCACAGCGCCTGACTAGCACATAAAATCTATTACAGGCCCCACAGGTGAAATTTCAATTAATCAATGATGACCTACAGTTGGAGAATCATTAAAGATGGCAGGATATATCACTCCTCAGTGTCTTTGCCTCTTTGGAGACAGAGTAAAATATTTTTTTGGAGTACTATGATGTGTTACAGAAAGCTGAAGTGATCTTGGAAAGGATTGGTTTGCACATGAAGCTGCTGTCAGGATTGTAAATCTGGGATCAGTCTGGCTTTGTCCAAATCTTATGTAATCCACTTATCATCTTCAGTCTCATTCATTTGCATGTCTTTCTCTTTTAGCACATGGATGATACAGAAGGATGGAAAAAATATACATATACATGTTTTAGTTTAGTTTCCCTGGAGGTTTCATGAAAATCTATTACAAACTCTAGAACTAAGAGTAATGACAAGTGAATGATCCAGGTCTACTCTTTTTGATTAACACTCTGTAAGGGGAGTAAATGTGATTTTCATTTTAACTTATTGATACTTACTTAATGCTTTAAAAAGAGAAAAGTACCTGGGCTTGTGCTATATGAAAAACACAATAACAAAGTACTTTGCACAAGTATCCACAACCAACAACTGCAAAGGATTGTATGGGATTTTATGTGATAGAGCGAAACCATGTAACACATAATTATGAAGTGGAAGAAAAAGTTTTACAAATAAAATCATTTAAATGAGTCAGTATTTTAAGTTCATCTCCTTCCACTGTGATAACATTTCATAGAGCAACATGTGGCTCTGTGGATGTTCTTTAATGACTCTTAGAAACTTTGAAAATAATACAGAACCAACTAGACGCAGGTTTCAGCAGTTTTTGATATTTTGATGGCATAATAACATTGCATTGCTACAACAGAAGGATACTAAATGTAATGCTTATATTAGACTTATTTTTCTTGCTGTTGGAAAATACAATATGTTCTTTTTTCCAATAATTTTCCACTCATATCAACATTTCATACAGCACACTGCATCAAAGGTGGACTCAGAAGAGACTGAGGTTATGAATGGCTCTTTGGAGTGTAAAGTGACCCTTGACCTAAGCAATCAGACTGAGTCCAGACTCTGAAGGAGCAGCAGAGATTTACAGCTCAGACGGGAGAAACAGTCCCCAGGACAACTATTAGTCCTGAACTACACAAAACTTTCCTTCATGAAAGAGTGGAAAAAAAAAAGTTCAGAGGAAAATGTTGTTTTCTGGTGTTAGAAGGACAAACAAGCTGGTCAGAGTTAATGGGAAAATGGACAGAACTAAATCAGGACAATCCGGGAAGAAAACCTCTCAGAGGGTGAAAATTATTCAAGACTGAGACTTGAAAACTAATGTTCACAGATGCTCTCCATCTAATCTGGATCCACATCCATCTCCCCACTTCATCCATTCTAACGCAGCCCTGGACAAAAACACCTCTGTTCGCTGGACACACCTGCCCACACTGTAACATCACCACATCCAACACCTCATCCAGCACAACTGCTCTCTGGGCCAGGCAAGATGACGCCTGGTCCTGGTGTTATAGGTCATCTAGAACACTGACCACACTGATGTAATCAGTTTCAAATGGTCTGTCGTGACACTTGGGCGCCTCTCACCCTTAAATGTGCCAGGAGTTGAGGGGCGCTCATCATTCTGTGCTGCACTGTACACAAGGAAGCAGTCATCAGTGTGGGATGTGGCCAAAGGACGTCCACTTCGGAGACTCTCCCAGTTTCTCTCTCTTACAACAGGCTGACGGCACTTTGTGGCATTCTAAGCTCAGTTGTTATTTCCATCTGAGATGATGTGAAAACGTGAACAACTTGATGAGGAGGTCTGCTTAAGTACCAGCTCTGATTGAACCAGGAAATGTATTAGTTGATTCATGGATCAAACGCCTGTTGTCAGTTTTACTATTCATTGCAAATGAGAGCAGCAAGTTGTGTGAAAAGTACTGAAAATTTGAATAGTTGGACATTAAGTTACAATAGTACATTTTAGGGTCATCCTAACGTTTCCCTCAAAAGCCGAATCTCCTTATCTTTTTGTGGGTAGTGTGTTTATATATGAAGTAGAGCAAATTCTGGAAAGATGCTGATGGATTAATGCTCTGCATGGAGTTCTGACCCACCTGCAACAAAAACACAACACAGACAAACCGGGATGAAAACAAACTTTTTCTGGTAGAAACATAGTCACACTGCTCAGTCTGTGGGAAGCATGGCAGCTTGCAAAAGAAAGCAGAAACTATAGATATCAAAACTTTGCTGAGCTGTTTCCCATGCAGAGGGTTACGAAACAGAAGACAAAGATTATCGTAAAAAAAAAACAAAAAAAAACTTTTGCGTCCTTTCAGCTTTTAGATAACTTGTGAATCTCTCCACAGATGGGTACATATTCCAAGTGCTTCCACAAAAGTCCAAACGACACAACGTGTTACATAAAATGCTCTAATTTCTGCACAGTTCACACAGTGAGCATTTAGAGAGATAACTGAGAAACTGCCCAGAGAGGAGCGAGAGAGAGAGGAGAGGGAGCATCGTCAGTGGGTGGAAGTCATGGAGATATGGCACAAAGAAAGAAAAAAAAAAACAATAAGAGACAGAATAAGACAAGACCCATCATGCTGAATGCTCTATCAAGCTTAAATCCATCTGACACCACATCCGATGGCCGCACTGTGACAGCTGTCCTCTGGAAGCTATCAGCAGCAAACAGGCATTCTGCGAAGCAAACAGATCTCAGTAAAATAACAGAAATCAGGGACTATAGCAAGCATGAAAGTCTGGTGGAAACTGGGTCACAAGTAGCCTTTTAAAAACAATCTGAGATGATGAAAATCGGCCAGGCTGCATCAGCATGGAGGCGTACTGACTCAACGCATCCTTCGGCTTATTCATCACAAATTTCAGAGGACAGATTACTCCTCGCCTGGTCACTGTTACTCTGATGGTGTCCATTAAGCTCTTTAGAAAATGTCTAATTGACTGCAGCCACTCAGACCTCCATCGGTGGTCTATTCCCTGCAGTATTGTAACTGGGAACGGTGCTTTAATTCAATTTGCTACATGCTGCGAGTAAATTTCAATCACTGTTCTTTGTGCTGCTCGGTATACCCACAGCCCCTGATTCGGGTTACGTGTCTCCGCTGATGGGGTCAATGCAGACAGACACAGTGACTCAGACTTGCTGCCCAGTCAGTGCTCTGCCTGTGACCAGAGGACATCAACAAAGTGAGGACAAGCAGGACACAACAGGAGCAGAGAGCAGACTTTTCCAGGTCCGTTCCTCTGCAAATAAAACCCCACCGATCTGTCTGACAAAAATGTGACAGTAGCCCTCAGTTGATGTTCTCAAAAGCGACCCGGTAACACTGATGCGCCAAAAGCTTGTTGACGCGACTCAACCTTTAGGGACAGTTCAACCCTAAGAGACTCATCTCGTCTTACTCCTGCTTTCTGTTCACATTCACCTTCGTGTTCTCCGAGCGGCAACATTTAGCAGAACGAATCGTTATAAAATGTCCCTGTTGGTGGCACACAGGGGACATCTGACCTCTTATCACCTTTTGATGAAACATTAGGTGTGGAAGAAAAGCTGTAATTGTGACAGGTGGATTGCTCAGGGCCCCTCTGCCAGCCCACACGCCGCCAGCTGCTCGTCTGTTGGATAACCACAGCTTTTCTTGCAGGAACTGTCAGTGAAGCTGCGAGAAAAGAGGACATTTTCTGCTGCAGTAATTGCCAGGTTGGTGTGCTGACCTGGGAGATTTTCTCTGATGAAAGTCATCGCAGACAAGAGTCGGACAGACCCTGCAAACGACGCAGACGGGATGTGATCTTTGGTGCAAGGTTAAGACACACTTGACTGGCTATTAGAGAGAGTTAATGATATGTCCACATCCATGTGTAAAGTTAGGCAAGGTCACCTCTACAGTAGCTGGAGGTGTGGTGCCAATTTATGTTTAACCTCTAAGACTTCTTAAAAAATAAAAAAATCCACATCAAACCAATGAAATTGTAACCTAAATCTACTCAGGTGTAATTTAATCTCACTCTAAATCCAGCTGTTCTGTGAAGGCCTCAAAGGTTTGTTGGAGGACAAACAGCATCATGGAGGAACACATCAGACGGCTCAGACGTAAAGCAGCGGAGATGTTTAAAGCAGTATCAGGTTATGCAACAATATTCCAGGCTTTCAATATCTGTCAGTGCACTAAAAATCCTCATGTGAAAACGGAAAGAGTGTTGCACAACTGCAAGATACAGCCACCCACCTACACTGATAAGTAGAGCATAATTCACAGCCAAGAAGCTCATGGTCATTCTGGAGGATCTGCAGAGAACCGAAGCGAAGGTGGCAGAGTGTGTTGACAGTACAACGATCAATAGCGCTCTCCGGATATTTGGCCTTAACGGTGGAGTGACAATGCTGGAAAAAAAAGCTCAAAGAACTTTCATTTGTAGTTTTCCACAAGTCAGGTAGAGGACATAGCAAAGACGTTCTGGCCAGATGAGACTTAAATCAAACTCTTTCACCTCACCGTGCCCACTCTGAGACATGGAGGTGGCAGCGTCATAGTAGAATCCGTGGTGACGCTTCTCTTCTGTAGAGACAGGTCGTGCCAGAGTTGACAGGAACAAGGATGAAGCTAAGCTTCTGAAAATCACTGAAGAAATCTGGTTGATTCTTGAAACGTTGAGTTTTAGGCCTTGGTTCACCTTCTACCAGGACAACGGCCCTAAACGTACAGCCACAGCTACAGTAAAACTGCTTATTAACACGTAATCTGGTGGCACCGTGATCCAGTCAAAGTCAAACTACAAGATACTGAATCAGGTGGGTTGAAATCAAATGCACAACACACTTTTCAGATTTTATTTGTAAACCGTTTTGGAAAACATAACCTTATTTGTTTTTATCTTGATGTTTATTCGCCTTTTTTTTTTTTTGTTTGCTTGCTTGTTTTTTTAAGCAACATCCTAATGAAACAAAGTAAAGTTTGTGGACGAAAACCGACAGTGAAAATGTTCAGGAGGTATTAAACTTTTGCAAAGCACTGTATGTATGGAGAATAACAAAGAAATGTTTAATGGTTATTTGAAGTCTGATTTTGACACATAAAGCGGGTTTCTCTCTAAGCTGTCTAAATTCCTCCAAATTCCCTCTTTGTGTTTCCACACTAGAGGAACGGCGGCACAAAGACGGGATTTAAGACTTGGAGGATTGGTGCTCAGGATTTCTTTTTTTAAATGCCCAGTAAAACTAATTCAAGTTATTGAAACTTCACAATCTATGTTCTGAAATTTTAATGTTTTGGGGTTTTTTTCAATCAAAAAATAAGTACCAAAACGTCACTGGAAATAGCTGCGACAGGCAATATTTTAAATACACTCATTTGAGTGATTGAAAGGAGAAACTTTAAAGGACATTCAGTTGTTTTTAAAATGTCTAAGTAAAGCAAAACGCAGAAAGATACAGAGAGCCTCCTCTCGACGTATCCCTTCATTCAAACGTGTCTTCTACTAATCAGAGGTAGCAGATGACCCCTGACCATGGATAAAAGGCCAGTCTGCTCTGTCTTTTCACAGAGAGTTTAAATAGATGCAGCAGCAACATCATATCATCAGCTCATCTGACTGCACCTGACTCTGAGTGCCGCCGTATTGTAGGCAGAAATCGACCAAAGACAATCTAGTGATTGATTTAAAAAATTTATAATTTTCTCATGAGGGGTGTAGTTTACAAAGTGATGCTCCAAGGCTTTAAGTCAGTCTCCATAGCAACAAGTAAAGGCATCTGATAGTGAAAAGGGGATAAATAAGGTTCTTATTTTGTCATCTGGCTGTAGCTGCCAGGAGATGCTGATTAGTTAATCAAGATTTGAGTTTAAAAAAGGGAATGTGTGTGTGTGTGTCTGTGGGCGTCTGTGTGTG
This sequence comes from Xiphophorus maculatus, assembly GCF_002775205.1. Lineage (NCBI taxonomy): Eukaryota > Metazoa > Chordata > Actinopteri > Cyprinodontiformes > Poeciliidae > Xiphophorus > Xiphophorus maculatus. The sequence continues at coordinate 17,603,001 of NC_036454.1, forward strand.
TGGGGGGGGGGGGGGGTGCGTGCGTGTGTGTGTCTGTGGGCGTGGGTGGGCATGTGTGTGTGTGTGCGTGCGTGTGTGTCGCCTTGTTTTTAATACAGTTTGAGGATTATTTTCCTAACAAATTCTACCTTGTAGGGACCAACTGCTCCTTATGGGGCCCAAAGCCAGGACCCCAAAAGAAGTCCTGCTGTTTTTGTGTTAGGGTTTGGCTTTAGGACTAAGGTATAAATTGAGTTTAGATTAGGATTAGGGGTTAGGAACACACTGGAAATGGTTAGATTTAGGGTAAAGGTCAGCCCAAATGAATGAAAAATGAATGAGAATCAATGTGAAGTCCTTGTGAGACAAAGAAAGACATACTGTGTATAAATGTGTGTTTGCTTGTGTATTTAATCATGGATTGTATGATCTATTTTGCGAGGTGAAAGTAGAATCATTTAGGGGTTAAACATCTGCTAAAAGTGAGCCACATTACCTGACTGGCACTTGCTGGGAAGGAGGAGATTGGCGGGACGTCCAAAACCTTTAACTCATACATGTTCCCGTTCAGAATGACCGAGGGTCTGTATACATATCTGCTCCTGGTCGGCGTGTACGCCTCCGAGAAATCGTTATAGATGAACTGGCGGATTATAGAAGTTTTGCCCACTCCGGGAGCACCGATCACTGCGATACTCAGCGTCTCCACCATTCCTGGAGCCCGGATTCAGCACCATGGACAGCGACAGCGGCAGATGCGTACCGTCCAGTAAACACAGCTGGATCCCCCGCTGCTGCTGCTGCTGCTGCTGCTGCTGCTGCTGCAGCCTCTAAATCACCTTAGGTAGCCTCGGCAGCGAGCGACAGAACCGACAAATCATCCAAAGCGAGGAAACTTCATCTCCCAGGTGGGAGCGACAAGAGATTGTCACAAATACAGGCTCAAGCATGATCGCGCAAACGGAGGGAAAGGGGTCTTCGTCGCCTCTGAGGGAGAAACTCTTGTTGTTGTTTTTTTGTTTTTTCAGGGGGCATCCCCGGAGAGGAAGCAGAAAAGTCCGTCCTTGCTGTCTCCACTCGGACATAATCTCATCCACGCTCGGCTCCGACCTTGCCAAGACGCGCAGGAGCTCTCCGCGCAATCATTGATTGCCTCCTCTGCACCTCTCGCTCATTTTCCCCAGCGCTGCACCACCGCCTGCGCGCTCCTCCATGGCAGCGGGGGAGGGAGGGGAGGGAAGGCGCACGGCCGCGGGGACTAGTACAGAGGCTCTCCACGTGTTCTGCAATGGCATTAAACCTCGGAGTCTTCTCGCCTTCCGCTGCACAAGAGAGGGAGGGGAACGATCATCACAGTTGACAGAGGTGCGTCTGCTGTAAAGGCATCTAGAGTGCGATCAGGAGCGCTGTGCGTCTGCCGTTGGAGAGACAGGAGCTCCGCGCCTCCCACCCCCTCTCTCTCTAACATCACTAATATCCCCTGCACTGCTCATCCAATAGGATCAGGTCGTGCGCAAAACGCGTGTGAAAGCGTGGTGTTCCCATAACGCCGCGGAATACACGGTAAAGGAGCAGGCCACACACACACACACACACACACACACCCACACACACACACACACACACACACACACACACACACACACACACACACACACATAACTCCCACACCCCCACACCCCAACATCCAGCACCATACATCAACAAGGCGCGGGGGTCATGCAGGCTGAACATCACATCTCTGGGTGACCTATTAGCTGCTGGATGGGGTCTGGAGGTTGGGCTCTCGGTCAATGCCTGGCATCAATCACAGCCTGGTGACAGCTCCACTCAGTGGATCAGTCTGGAAAAAAAAAACAAAAAAAACATCACGTGTCTCTAAGTGACTGGAGATGAGCTTCTGACAGGAGCAAAGTGCAAAACTTTGCTCCTGTCAGAGTTTTCTTTGGTGATTAAACCAGAGCTGGTGTTTGTCATTTCTGTAGCAGAGGTATAAACTGATAGCTGTGAAAAGGCCTGCAGAGCTTGTAAACAATTTGCAGTATTTTCCCTCATTGTGGGCCTGAATTAAATACACATGTTGAGTTTTTGAACTACTTCTGGAAAACTGGACATTTTCAAAACAAGGACTGACTGCAAAGGTTTGAAGAATTTGTTGTAAACTTTTGTTCTAACAAACTAAGTTTCAGCTGTCTTGTTGAGTTGAATAATATGGAGCCCGTCCACCTTTATTTATGTCATCCACTTTGTTCTTTCCCACAGCATAATGCGTCCGCCGCCATGCTTGCCTGTTAGTAGAAGTGTCCACCGTTTCAAAACCTCATATTAAGTTCTCAGAACTTTCTTCTCGTCTTCCCATTTGGGAGCAAATCTCTCTCTCTTTTTCTCATCTGAGCATAAAGCCACTCACCAGAAGGCATCGATTGTACATCTTTGCAGGTGCAACTTCTATTTAAACTCAAAAGCAGCTTCTTTCTTAGTTCAAATCCTAAGAAAGTCCACCATGATGTGAAGCTCGCAACACTGAGGACAGTCACACTACTGGCTCACCGCAGGCTTGTGCTCCGAGGTTCATAGATTGCTCCTCAACAACGTCATAAATATTGGTTGCTCTGGAGTAAAACAGTTTGGCAAGTGACAACCAATTTCTGAACTCATCTGAGTTGTTAGTTCATCAATAAACACTGAAGGGATCAAATGCAGCCTTTAAATACTCAAACTTAACCTGCCATTCATGCTGATGATGAGTGGATGGAAACATTTTATCTTCAACATTTTATCTGTAGTTATCTATGGGAACAAATAAAAAATATACACATTCATTACCTTGACATAACTCTTAAAAATCTCCTCGTTTCTGTTTATAGCATCCAAAAAAAAAAGCTCTTTTAAACATAATAGCTTTCTTTAAAGAACTATTTATGTCATTAAACTTTCAATCCCAACAACAGAATAGCATAACAGCATAGCAGGAAACATGTAACCATTTTCTCTTGTCAAAGCTCAAACTATGTGGACAGGACTGCCTCAGCTGCAACAGACTCCTGATCCCAGCGTTTCATACTCAGATTTCTGACTTTCATTTCTTCAACTCAGATGTGCATAAATAGTATAAAATATCATCTGGTGTTCTCTGCTCTCACCACGAACACACACCTGCTAATGTCAGTGCAGTGTATCATAAAACATTTAAAAAGTGTTTAAATGGCTGCTGGGAGTAAACTCAGAATGACAGGAGGGGCGATGTGCTACTTTGCAGCTTTTAGAGTTCAAGCATCAGAAACACTGGACTATCCTTCTGGTTCTCACCAACACTACTGAATAAACCCATACAGAAGGATAAAAACAAGGATTTTCTGCTTGTTGATTGAGACCATGCCAATAAAGTAGGCGAATTGGCGCCCCCTATCGGGTTGCTTGTGTAACAGATGATAAATATCAGATTCTCCTACTAACAGAACATCTGATAGTTATCACAGATTTTGTGTTTGACTTTTCGCCAGCCGCCGAGTCTCTGTTGCTGGATGCAAAGGGACATTTCTCTCTCACAGTTTGAGTTTCTGAGTGTTTGTGTTTCACATCAGTTCAAACGGCAGAAATCCTGGTTACACATAAAAAGCATTTTGGACTTTAAGACACACCTGGCTGCTGCTTCAGCCACAGCCCCAGTGGAGAGTACAGTGGCTTGCAGTGATATTTATGCCACTGAAGTTTATTTATATTCTGTCAAATTACAACCACAACATAATAAACCAAAAGAAAGTAGGTGGAAGGAGAATACAAGGCTTTTAGATTTAGGTTAAAAGTAAAACTCTGAGATCAATAAATATTCTGCATCACTAGATACTGAGGCTTTTGCATTTTCTTAGTGAAACTAATTTGGGTGTTTATGGACAAGTCTGGGTTACTTTAGTGTATTGATCTGGATTTTGATTGAGCCATTCAAGTCGTCCAAGGAACTCAGCCCACTAGCTGCTTACTGATTGGTGAATCAGTGCATGAATGCGAATATCCAGAGTACAGCCGAGTGAATGCGGCTCGTGTAAAAGCATTGCACGTTGCCCGAGTAACAAAGTGCTGTAGAAGCTAAATCCATTTAGCATTACTTGGTCTTCTAGATGTCGCTGGTTCTCTAACAAACCTCTGAGGACTTCACAGAAGAGCTGGAGGTTTACTCAGACTAAATTACACACAGGTGGATTCATGGGGTGACGTGTAAATGCAGCTGGTTGCACTGAATCTTATTTAAGAGCATCAGTGAAGGGAAGTGAGCACAACTGATCACTTCAGATTTTTTTTTTTTTGTTATATCATAAAGCACTTTTTTGGAAATTAAAGTTGAATTTTCTTTCCTTTTATAATTATGTGTTAGATTGTGTTAACTGTAACAAGACAAAATGTGGAAAGGTTCAAGCTGTACGAATCCTTGTGTAGGCCACTAAGTGCTGAGCAGAGAGCTCAGGGTTTTGTTTGCATGCTTGAGCATCAAGTGTGCAACACTGGCAGCTGGTGACCTGGGAGCACAGTCATGGACATCTTAAAGGTCACTGGTTGTTACAAAGCTCGGTGGGAAAACAAACCAGAGGGGTCTATAAAAATGTGAACTTTACCGAGCAAATAACCGAGGTAATGTTTTACATCCTACAATAACCTGGGATGTCAGGAGAAAAAACAAGAACAACCATGTGGATTCGTCAGGGGACTTTAATTGTTTTTCTCCAAACAACGTACACACATACGACAAAATCAAGTAAATCAAGAACCTCTGATTAAACATCTGATTAATTAACACAGCATATGTCATATGAATCATCCGTCAACACACACAAAAGGGACGCACACAGAATGCACAGCCTCTATTTTCATGAAGTAGTGAGAGTAGGTGCATTCATGCCGAAGAGACAAAGGGCTTCAGAGTGACGACTTGGAAAACAAATCCAATTAGCCCTCCTTCAGGTGAGACAGTGTGCTACGAGACGTATGCTTTTATCTGTAACAAATGACATTAGTTTGTGTCACCTGGGCCTTCATCTCCGGTGGAGAGCTGCAGCGAGGTTTCAGAGGAAGCGAGAGCAGAGTGGCAGAGAGCCCGAGAGGCCGTCGCTGACGCAGGAACCGACAGGACATATTAAAAAAAAAGAAAGAAACCTTGCACCCTGAGGCTCTCTTCCAGCCTGCTGCATGAACACTAACAGGGAGAATACAAAACACAAATTAAACCATGGAATGACTAAGCACGAGAGCAGTGAGCTGACACACGCTGCTAGTCTCTAAATGTCGAGATATTGATGTAAAAAAAAAAAAACCCCGACAGATTTCCATGCATACGTCGGACAGACATTCTGCTTTCAAAAACAGTAGTAGATCCAGATCCACCGCTCTGTAAAGATACTAAAGAAAACTTTATAAAAATCACTATAGTGTAGTTTAAGTAATTATGTGTCCATCAGTCACAGGCCTCTTTCTACTGCGCCTCAACTTAAATGCACCCCTAAATAAATATACTGAAGCTGATGGCTCACCTGCTGATTGCGGGTGCTAAAAATAGACTGAAGTTTGCAGAGAAGCGGGGCTAGAAAATGATTGTAGAGCCTCATGCAGAGAAAGTCACAAGGACAGACGTCGGTCCGCCGTCTGGCCCTTAATGAATATGGGTCATTATGAGGGAAAGGCAAGAAAAACTGAAGATGTTCGAATAATTTAGCTCAAGACGAAAATCCTGAACTAAACATAATTAAAAGATAGAAAGCCTGAAATCGGTGCCGTCTTTTCGGGAACTAATAGTGCTGCTCTAATAGGTTACAACCGACGGCTAGGTCATCTACTGAAAGGACAACATGACTGCAGGACGGCGTTTCTGCGCTGCACCAGGCTGCAACCTGGTCGACGCGTCGCTGAGAAAGAGCAGAAGAAGGTGCCAGAAGGTCGGTGCAGCGCAGCGGACGGTCGGATGTTCGCTCAGTTCTTCAGCACGGCGTCGTAGCTCTGGAAGACGCACTGAGAAACCTCTGGAGCTCTGCACTTCAGACACACCTGAGGGACAGAAGGATCTGATTAATGACACGCAGGTTTTAACGAGCGATAAGACAACTGACTGTTTAATCTTATCTAAAATCTTCGTGCTCAAAGATGTTCCCCTAAGTATATTATTCCCTCAAAAATATTTGATAAGATAACTCATGACTTAGAGTTAAAGCTCAAGTTTTTTTTTTTTTTTTGCTTTCATAAGAAAAACATCCCAGCGTGAAAACAGCAACAGACATTGAAGGACACCAGCAGTCCAACAGCGATCGAGCTTCAAAAGATTATTTTTAGTAATGGATCCTTTCATTTTTGGGGAAATGCGTTTAATATACATTATTCCACTTTTTGGGGGGGGTTTTCTATTGTTTTCATTACTATACGATTTACCAGATTCAAATCTAGATATTTTCCACTCAATTGTACAAAAATTCCAGACATTTACAAAGTATAATCTATGGATCTTCTTAAATAGTAGTCAGATTTTACTGTCTTTAAGACCCACAAATAATGAAAGAAAACAAACTGTGAACTCGTACCACCACCTTTATTGACATAAGGACATTAGACGTACTTTAGGAGCCGCAGCTCCAATTCAACTTGAACTGAAAGTTGTCAAAAGGCCAAAATGTAGCAGCATATCAGTTTTGAACACTCGTGCTTTTAGTCAGTACGAGACAAAACCAAAATGTTAAAATATGATGTGGTAAATCAGAAATGTCAGTTTTTATAGAAATCAAGGCGTTAAGACTGTTGCCCTTTAGAAATTGAAAGAGCAAAAAAAGATTAAATTAGGCATTTTTCTTGTTCTTTTTTACCCTAACATATTAAAGTGAATTCCATATTTTTACTGACTATGAGCAAAAAATAAAAAATACTTTTGACCACTCAGTAAAATCAACAAGCAAAATTGGGAAATAAGCTAAAAAAAAAAAAAAAAGGAAAGTAAAAAAAACAAAAAGACTACAAAATAAACAGAAAAAACAAAACTGATTTAAACAAATTATAATAAAACAGCATAAAAATGAATGATACTGATAGACACCTCAGAAATCAACATTCTTGAGTCGAGTTTCGAGAGATTTTTTGGGGTAAATCAGGCCATGATGGGTAACTAGAATGACATGATCACTCATTTAAACATCTTAAACATCTTCATCAGGACACAGCAATAATTATTTCTCACATGGGAGGAAAAAAAAGAAAAGAAAGAGCCTCGGATTAAAAGGCCCTTAATTTAGTCTTATCAGGCACAGGCAGACCTACGGACAGAAATACAGATACATAAGCACACTGGAGGAAACAGCGGCGGCCTGCCTGCTCTTTGATGTCGGCCTCAGCTGGGGAAAAGGTTCTGGATTTAATGGAGCATCATAAAGTGAGCTACCCCCCCCGCTCCCCTCTCCTGTCAGACTGCAGATATTATTTTTCTCCACAACCAGGAGTGTGCCGTTTAGAGGAAACACCAGGCAGCGGGGGTTCTTGCTTGCATCAGTCCAGATTCTATCACGATGTCGCAGAAAGCAAATCGGACCGAAAGGATTTGGGGGGGAAAAAATGCAGTAATTAAAATTCTGCAGGAGTGAAATCCTCTCAGCCCTGTGGCAGCCAGAAGCTTTAATGACCCACGAGTCTCTGATGGGAAAGACGAGGACAACCTGTCCCCCCCACAGAGACGGCGAAGCGCTGCCGCTCTTTCTGCTGTAATCACCGTCACCGCTCAGAATCCCATTTGTTACACTGAAGAGGAGCTGATTAGTGCGTAGGAGGCAGGGTCACATTGTGGTTTTACAACCCCGAGGCGTACCAGTCAAACCCAAGAGTGGCACATTCAGGTAAAGAGGCACATTCTGAAACAGCTGCTTGCAGCGATGGCTGGATCGTTCATCTAGTTAAGCAGAAAAGGACAGTGTGACCCCTTTTCTCATATTTCTTCGAAGCTTTTCACTGGATTTGATGCTGAGTTTTTTTTTCTTTGTGAATTAACATTATGTTGAGTAATCCTCCATTATCCTAATTACAAGCCGGTGTGTTCACTTATTTTGTTATAAGCCATTAATTGTCTGTCGCCTCTCCCCGTATCAGCGCCACTAATTCTCTATAATGTTTGCTCCATTATCCTAATTACGTTGATCAGGTATTCACCTGAAACGGGATGATGTGTTGAAGAGCCGCAAAGCGGGAAACGCAGGGTTGTCGATAAATAACGCCGCAGCAGCGCAAAGCCTCCCTCGGCTCTGCGGTCTTCACTAATACAAGCTGCTGACGGCGGCGTTCAGGCAGCTGCGCTGCTATCAGCAAGATGGCAGGAAGCGCAGAAGCTGCGGCTGCTGTGCACAACTCCTAACGGCAGCACGCAGGAGCTCGGCTTGTTTTTAAAAACAACAGCAGCGCCACGTCCTCAGAGCATAATGGCGAGGAAATTACAAACTCAAGTAGGAAGAAGAGGGAAAAACAGGGTGTTAAATATTAATGGATTCTTCCTACACGGTTTTATTTTCCCTCTTGGAAAAAAAAAATGTGAGCATTTACTATCAAACTGTTTTGATTCTGCATCGCCAAGCTCCGGGTGGGAAAAATTAAATCTCAAACTGCAACATCATGAGCCAGAAAGGTTTATATGCACTGTGCTAGATTAATTTGTGATATACACACACTGTGTTTTCCAGTAAGTAAAGAAACAATCAGTTCTGTGGACTGCAACAAAAACCTGTTAACATCACCTTTAATGAACCTTACAATGCTAAAAAAAAAAAGACTAATTTCTCTATAAAAGTGATTCAATTAAAACAAGTGTCTAACATTTGTTTCAATGTCTTCATTATGCAACAGAGTGAACAAAACTGTAACAAATATGAATTATTAGTTATTTTATAAAAGGCAAACTTGTTTGAGATGATCTATTTGTATCCCAGAAAAACCCCCAATAATCCTCTTATAATATTTTAGCAAGAATATTAGCTTAAACCTTAAGAAACAGATAAAATAGCATACATTTTAAAAATCTGAGATTGATTCTGAAAGCTCAGCACTCAGACCTTCTGCCACAGAATCAACAGGTCAGAGAAAGGAAGGAAAGCAATGTAAATGATGCGGTGCAAAGAAAGAAGAAAACAACCGGCTGGGAAGTTTGTGAGGAGAAACCCGACTGAGGCGTCCAGAAATAAGCCTGCATAAAGGATAAAGTGAAACCAGGTGTTGATGCAGAAGAACACCAGATACAACGAGAAATAATTTAAACGACAGCAGCGAACAACAAGAAAAAAAATCCGAAGTCTATCGGCTGCCTGCTGACAGAATGCTTTTAGTAGCGGATGGATGGAAACTTAAAGTCTGCAGATTATCTGTATAGGAAATAAAAACGAGTTAAATCAGTGAGATTCCTTGGAGGGAGACAAACCAACAATTAAAAGATTTAATCAGGATAAACAAAGAAAAGTTGAAAAGATGCGTCACAGAAACCAATTATCATGTACTGAGTTGCTATCCTAGTTATTCCCCCATCTGATTATTTTGATACCAAAACATTGCCAATGTTTTTTTTTTTCCATTTGTTATTCTCCAAACTGCGTCTTTAAATGAAGAAAAATGAGCTCAGATGTTCAGCAAGCACTGAACCGCAGATGTTGAGATCGATCAAGATCAACTCCTTCACGCTTGCCTGCAGAGAAAAGCTAAATTCTCTCTGAAGAAAAGTTTTCTGGTCTGATGGGGCAAAGACTGAGCTTTCTGAAGACAAGAAATATGTTGGAGTCAATGTGAGGCTTCCAAACCTAACAAAAATCCAAATATTCCTACTTTGAAGAGTGGAGATGGTAGCATGAAGCTGAGGGTTACATCCACATAACAGCAGCTTCCTCACAGCAAATTCTGCAGAGTTAAATCAACACTATGCCGAGTCTATTTGGTCCTTATCAGAATTGGTGTTAATTTAACTCTTTTCAGAGTTATTTCACCAAGAAAATGAGTCATTTTAACACTTGAAAGAGTTATAACTATAGTTGAAATAACTCTGTAAGAGTTAAATTAACACCAATTCTGATAAGGACCAAATAGACTCGACATAGTGTTGATTTAACTCTGCAGGAATTGATGTTCCAACACAAGAATGATCTCAAATTTGACCTAAAAAGCAAAAACCCACCAACAAACTAATCAAATAAAATGAACTTATACATATCTGCCATGAAGAGTGGTCAAGTAACCATCCAGAATTATACCAGATCCCAAACTGAACCCAGATTTACACCAATTTACTAAGGAACATTTAACCGCATATCAGTTGGAGTGTATGTATATTTCTGACTCTCAGTGGATTACTCTGAAACTGCAATAAGAAGAAAACATTGAGTCCTGTTTCAAACGATATTGTTAATTTTGTTACCAACCTTTAAAAAAAAAAAACAACAACATTCACCCCAATTATGAGTGTATGTAAACCTTTGAGCTGCACCGTAAGTGTGATATTGAGAAATTAAAATTTTTGGCCTTCTATTAAAAAAGAACCCAAGCAATAAAGCTCACAGGCTCAGAATCCCGACATACAATATTTGTATGTCGGGATGCTGAACAGAAATGGATTTGTAGGCAAACTGAAGCCTTGTGCATTCATGGAGCTTCATGGTGTCTATTTCTGAGTTTACTGACAACAGTAAGAACACGCTGTAGAGGTGGGCAGAGAAGAGGAAAATAAAAATAAAAATTTAAAAACTCCCAACATCACTGGTCACATTGTTACCATGGGGACAGGAGATGGCAGATGAAAACACCCCATCTTCATGTCAAGAAGATGAGGAGCATCCCAAAGCTCCCAGATATACAGTATAGATAAGTTCAGAGATGGGAAATGAGGTCGTTAAAGGAAGTAGACTGGAGCTGCAGCTGATGTTTCATACAGGAATAAAAGCCATTCTGCAGTGTTTCCTGTCTGCTCGAAAACTTCTCACTTTTTCTTTCTTCCCATTGCCTTCGTAGAGTTGTTTTCACCTGCAGCAGACAGCTGTTTTCAGCAAAGAAAGGTGCGAATGTGTGGAAAAGTGGGAATGTTAGAGACATGGCTCTAACGAATACAATGTCATATCAACTCAATAGGTGCCGAGTCTCCAGCTGTGCAAGTTTAGAGCTCCAGCTCCTTTTCTTCATATTACTAATAAATTGTTATATTTCTGTTCCCCCATAAAGATCTTAGTTTACGCAATTTTCAAAGCGAGCAAATCTCTTTTGTAAAATTTTTGTTTTTGTAAAAAAAAATAATACAAAAACAAAACAAAAATCTGAATTCAAAATTGTGAATTTGAATTATTTAACTTCCTAAATAATTAAACACATTTCTAAAGAGTTAGCAAGAAGCAGACTGGAGAGTGGAACTGGGACAAATCTTTAATAGTTCATATAAATAGAAAGGTATCGTGGGAGAGCTGAAGTCAATCAAGTTTAGATTATGAGGGAAAAATAGGCCAAGCTATGATTATGGTTCAGAACAACACTGGGTGCAGAGCAGGAGAAGGAAGAAAAAAAGATAAAAATAAATAAAAAAGAACCCATAAGCGTTGTATGTTTCCTCTGAAGAAAATTATTCTTAATCCCTTTTTTGTTTTGTTTTGTTTTCTGAAACACCATAAAACCCAGTGAAAAATGCAGTGACAGCGCTTTACTCCTTCAGGTCTAAAAATAGCGTTCGACAAAAGGCTTTGGCAGCTTGGCTTTAATGTTCTGTGCCAAGAGAGCGCTGGGGCCCTGCAGCAGGCAGCAGCTCACAGCGTCACTGTACATTATGTGCATGCAGCAATATAAACTCTGCGGCTACGTTCACTGCACAATTTGTAGCCTACTGTGCCATGCAAAACCATTTGCTCCTCAAGACCTTTTTTTTTTTTTTTTTACATTTTCTCATGTTAATTTAATCAGTACAGCTGACCTGTATTTAACAGGTTTGTTAGAGAAAAGAAAATCTGTGAACAAATGCAGTTGATGCAGAGTTAGATCAAGAAACAATATCCCAAAGCTCTGAGGATCTTGATCTTGAATCAGTCATTTGAAAATGAGAACAGTATGGTGGGAAACCTAAACGGAGAGGCCATGAAAGGAGAGAAGTGGTCAAAACGATCACGGTAACCCTGGAGGAGTCGCAGAGAACTGCAGCTCAGGTGGGAGAAAACTGCTGACAGGGCAACTATTAGTTTAACCTTGATGAAGGACAGGCAAGAAAATAGAAAACAGAAACACGAGGAAGAAGCTTTTCTAGTCAGAAGAGACCAAGATAGTATGCTTTCTGAGATGACATGCAAAATGTCCTACGTTACAGGACGTTAGCATTGCACATCAGCCTGACCCTACAATCCCCACTGTGACATGTCGGTGGCAGCATCATGCTGTGGGAATGCATTGTCTTCAACAGGAAGAGGCAAACAGGTCAGAGATGATGATGAGAAGGACGAAGAAAAGATGTTTTAGGACTAAAATTATACTCAGGAGAAAAATTAATCAGTTAAATAAAATAAATGTGAGGAGGGAAAATGTTCCAATTTAATTTCAAGGTCAGTGCCATAATTCTGAATGGCACTGAATCAGTGAGCTTTGAGCGATACTGAGGAATACTTTGGACTTTAAAATGAAGCAGAACAGAATAAAGACAGGAAGAGAAAATACTGAAGGATAAGAGCAAGCTTCCTGGATCATTAAAGTTTAATAAAACAGGATGTGCTGTGAAATACAAAAATAAACTACACATTTCTTCCAGGGTAACAAATATTCCTCAATCACTCAGGATACTTATTATTGGAATTACATTTCTGTTTAACAGGTTGGTCTGTGCAATGATTGATAAACTGAGGGAAGTGTGAACCAAATGCAAATTCTGAGGATTTAATGACCACACATTGGATGACTGATAAATTGACGGGGCCAGACAGGAGTAAACAAAAAGACAATTGACGCCGCCTTATAAATTAAACATGAGGCGAACGCTGACGGAGAAATGAGCAGGGAGGCGAGTCGCATCAAGGTCACCGCTCGTTCTGAATGTGTACGCCAAACACAATCCATCAACTTCATGGCCGAGACTCGCTGACAAAGCAGAGACGGGCAACGTCATAACGGACAGGAACACGTCAATACACCCACACAATACTCAGAAAGTTTGCTGTTCAACGCTGTGCATCCGTCTCTGTCACGGCTGCTTGTTCACTCGGATCCCAGAACGTCAATAGTCTCGATCGTCGTGGTGGAGCAGTGACAGTCTGATCGCTGAATCATTCCGACTTTATTCAGTACAGAAGACTCTTAAACTAAATTGAAAGACCTTGCTCACTTTAAGTATGCACAGACTTAAATCAACATGATCTGAAGCACCTTTCGATTCAGTTTTCTTTGGTAGGAGTCAGCTTCAAACATGGCAACTTTCTCAAAGCTGCAGTATGTAGCTTTTATTAAAACATATATATACACGTGTGTGTTTACATGTTTGTTTAAACTATCACTATGTTGTATGATATTAGACAGAGTCTGCAGAAGAAAAAATATAACAAAGAAAATCAAGCTCCTCCATCTCCCCTCTGTGGTCCTACAGCTATCTCCAAAAGTACACAGCTTAGTCAAAAGCAACCAATCAGAGCCAGGAGGAGGACCACACTGATCACACCCTCCCTGATGACGGTGGATAAACAATTTTCCTGTAACGGTAAGGTGTTTCTCCACCATTAGCACATTTAGCAGCACGTACCAGAGGATTATTTACACATCTTCCTCCTGGCTCTAATTGGTTGTTTCTGACAAAGCGGTGGATTTCTTCAAATGGCAAAAGTAGCACAGAAAGGAGGTCATCAGTCACATGCCACACTGTCACAACATGGTGACAGATTTAACAAATGTGTAAAAACACAGTGCTTATAAAAGTTACATACTGCAGCTTTACGTCATTTTTTATGGATTTAGATGTATGCATGAACTCACTGTGAAATCTGAAACCTATCTTCACATTTCTAGCAGAAAAGTTTTGGGCAAAAATTGAAACACATTTGGACACAAAGCAGAGAGTTTCACTTAAAGAAAGAAAAACCTCAAAGCATAATGCTACCAACGCTGACTTATACTGGGACTATGCTGTCAAAGTCTGTGCTAAGCCTTTTGGAATTATGTCCCAACATTTCCTGCTTGGTTTCATCGACTATAATATGTTCTCATACAACATCTTTGTGAGATTAAAGTCAGAAATTGGTGTTTTCTTTGGAAAAAACAAAAACAAAACTGTTACTCTTACAATCCTGCACCTTCATTCAGATATAGCAGGATGACAGGGGAAGCAAAAAAAACAATCAATAAACAACAAGAAAATCTGCACAATGTAGGATGGAGACCATCTAACGTTTATTTCTATGAACATTCTATGAACTTTTCTTCTTACACAAATTTAAGTGTGAATTTTGTTCTCTCATGAAGCTCCCAGGCCTACAGAGAACAGCTGGATTTATACTGCAATTATGTGAAACACAAGTGGGCTTTATCTGCCTATTAGGTGGACTTCTGAGGACAATCAGTTTTATTTGGGGGTATCAAAGAGAAGGGGGTTGAATACTAATCCAAACCACACAAAATCTTATTTGCAAAATAATGTAAAATTTAGTTCAGTTACAAAAGGAACATTTTACCAAATGACAACAGTCAAACATTCAAAAGGATGCCTTAATGTTCTTGACAGGTTGTTATGTCATGCTTATGTTAGTCTTAAGCACACACTTTCAAATAAAGTGTTACCAAAAAACTATTAATCCTAGGCAGAAATTAAAACTATGTGCAGATATATGACGTAAAATGTGTCAATGGTATATTAAAGGTTTATGTTTATCTGACAAAAATGAAAAGGTATAAGGCAGGGGTGTCAAACTCCAGTCCTCAAGGGCCGGTGTCCTGCAACTTTTAGATGTGCCTCTGCTGCACCACACCTGAATAGAATAATTAGGTCATTAAGGCTCTGGAGAACTGATCTACACAAGGAGGAGGTAATTAAGCCATTTCATTCCAGCGGTTTGTACCTGTGGCACATCTAAAAACTGTAGGATACCGGCCCTTGAGGACTGGAGTTTGACACCTGTGGTTTAAGGGGTGTGAATACTTCTGCAATTTACTGAGTGTATCCATGGATGTAATAGGTTATAGAAAGCTTGGAAAGTAAGCTTGTGAAAAAAACCCCCAACTTTTTCCTCATCAAAGGAATCCATCTGTCCCTCGTCTTTCATTTAGATGAGGGTTCCATTGTCTGCTTGTTCTCATAGTGAAATATTTCTAAATATTTTAATCGTCTTTCAAACTAAATCACTGAAGGTGACCTTGTCTCCTCCCAGCTGTTTCCTTCTTCAGTAATTAGCAGCACAATCACAATTGAGATAGTTTTGAGAGCCGTGATTAAATTGAACAGTTTGTTGTGCAAGACTCACTGTGAAAGTCGGGTTTCCTGTCTGAACCCTGAGCTCAGCCAGAACCCAGATGCCGTTGCTGAGCTTGGTGGACTGGTACAGCATGTCCTGGCCGTCCACGGTGCGCTTAGCGATGGTGAAGATGTTGCTACCCTGAAGTTTGTTGGAGACTGCATCTGTTAACAAAGAACGCAACAAGAGATCAACCTCACTGCTGAAAATGGTGAAGCACAGTTTATCTTAGCTCAGATATTTAAACCTAAACCCCTCACTGACTTCGGTCATGCTCTGAGACCATCTGTCATTAAATGCACTGGACCCTGCAGAATCTCTTGTTCCCTTAACCTACCCTAGACATTCTCACCCCGGGCTTTCTGTGAAACACCTGTGTAGTTTCTAATTCTGAAATAACTCCTCTCTGCGGCCTGAGTCTCCCTGACGCACCCCAGCAGGACGTGAAATCCTCTCTCTTTGTTCCTGGAAAAGAAATTCAATCTGTCGGGGTAACTCTCCATTAAGCCATTATTATGAATTCTTCTCTTCAGCGCTGCTCACACTCATGTAAAACTAAATTATGACACATAAATAGAGAGTGCAGCTGATGAGTCTTTATCAAATACAATTTGCTTCATTAGCTGGGATTAGTTTTGAGATAGACACATCTCCGTCTGGCTATTTTAGTATGAAAAGAGGCTGCAGCGCACGGCTGTGCAGTGATGTGTTTTTCTTTTCATTAACCCCCCCGTCTTACCCGAGCTGAGATGGCAGTCTTTGATCTGAAACTGGGCCTCGTTGTCATTAGAAATGTCTTTCCATGTGGCGAGGAAAACTTGTCTCTCTGTTAATGAAGACATGCAATCATTGGGTGAGTTCCACAAAAGCTTTCTGAAATATATGGGTCAATAGCAGCACAATTTGCGTTACTATGAGTTTTTCCACAGTGCAACAGAGATAAAAAAATAATAATAATAAAGGAAGCAAGCAGTGTGTGAGCAGTTCATTTTGACTGTCGAGACAAGGTGTCCTGCTGTGGCTTTGGCTGTGGAGCATTAACTCTCAGCCTCTGGCAGCAGACATGCTGCTAGCCCCATCAGACGGCTCCACAGGGACAAATGCTGACACATTTTCACCAAATAAATCAAACAGCAACTCAAGAACAAAAGAAAAACAAAAAGAGGACTCAAAATGGCCCTGTTGTATAATCTGCCCTGCCATGTGAAGCGACAGGCTTTTAGCTGGTGGACAGTAAACAAGCATTCGCAGTACACGTCCAGGAAGAGTCACAGGCATCAATCTTTCAGAGAGGGCTGCTTATAGTACACCGGCTGACGTCAGCAGGGCTCAGAGGCATTTGTGTGAAGCTATTTAGCAAGGAAGCACTCACCCATCTTCCCATCTTCTACAAACAGCATGCTGATGGGGTACTGGCAGCTGAAGTAAAACACGTCAATGTTGTTCTTAACAGCCACCTGCGGGGAGGGGATTAAGTTTGGATGAGAGGAGAAACAAGAAGCCATCTCAGAATAATTACTTTTCAAGTGCTTTTCACCGAGAGACGTCACTTCTTTTAGTGTGGTCCAAAAAGTTGGAGTATTCAACTATCCTCCGAATTCAATGAAAAGAGTTATTTATTTAGAATCAGACTTTATAAATTCAAATGAATCTCTGAAAAATACAATTTCAGATCACAAGGCTGTTGGTACCTTTCATTTAGTCAACAACAGCTTTCAACCTGTCAAATAGAAAAAAAATGTAAAAAATTAAGTAATATTTCAAATGTGTTTGTGACAACTGCTTTGAAAAGTGCCAACTTAAAGTGTGAGATGATTTCTGGATCGAATGGGTTTTTTTCATTGTTGGTCTCAATCATAATTTCAAAGCAAATCAGCACTTGATTGTTTTCAGTGTTGTCAATCTTTTAGATCACAAATCTGTTCATCAAAAATAAACAAACAAAATGAAAGAAAAAATCAAAAACACATCCAATGATATAACTGGCCATTTGCCATCCTGCTTTCTAGGTATTCAGAGCCAGCCGCTGAACAACACAGTACTCAATGATGTCCCATTGCCAAGCCACACAGTTTAATAAATAAATCAGTCCAACCTTTGCAGAAGCAGATAAAACAGCTTTAGCAGGGTTCTGTATTATTTCATAATCTTGTATATGTGATAAAATGAGTTAAACTCTCACTAAAAACAGCAAATGAAAGAAACTGCATTGCTCCACTACTTATAAATATCTAAAAAGCATTAATGTTCTTCTGGACACATGAGTCAAAGCTTTATTTAGCTCCAGGCTCTATTTTTCTCCAAACAAGGCTCTAATAAGTGCATTGAATCCACTGGAGTTTTATCTAGAGGAAGTGGGAGGTATGAGCCTCAAGAAACCTGACCTTTTGTACCAGGAGTTCACATGATCTGCTCTACAAATTAGCTTTAAACTGTGTTGAGCATGAAACAGTGCAGACTTATTACGCCTTCGTTTTGCTTCTTTAAATGTTTTAACATACACAGTATTTATCTTTATCGTAATAAAGAGTCTATTTTACATATTATATTCACTGACATATATGTACATTTTTACTGCTGGTTTCTTGTTTTCTTTTTTCAATAATTTTTGCAGAGTGCTATTTTGAAATATGACTCCAATAATCTAAATAAAGCAAAAGTTTCTGATCTATAAATAGCATTCTTAAAATGCATCAAGAGTGCTAAAAATAAAGACACAAAAAGGAGAAATAAGGAGCAGACAAGGATAAAAATAGGATAAATGAGAACATTTATAAATACTCCAAAGATTTTATCTGACAAGCTATAGATTTAATAAGGAATTTGTTTGCCTTAGCTTCTCAGTCAGCTTTACGGTCCTGAAGGATTAAGCACGAGAGTGTGAAACAGATAAACACAGATCTAATAAAGGAAGCATCTGCAGAAACAAGTAGCAGGCAATGTTACTGTCATTACCCAGCTTTATAAAGAGCTGCAGCTTTGCTAGAAGAGTGAGTCATGAATAATTCAATGCAGCATCTTATTCCTAAGATGCTGCACAAATAACGCAACGTTTTTGAGATGGAGCTTTATTAGTTAAGGTAATATTGGTGTTGCAACTTTGGCTCCTCAATTTTTAAAGATTGTCAGGTCTGTGTAACGTGGAGTTTGTACGATTTCATTACTATGCTAGGAGGACTTCACTACAAATGCCATGAAGATGCAAAATAAAAAAGTTGACATGAATACAGATGGCATCTGCATGTGTAACTATCCTACAAAGTAAAACTGAAAAATATACTATAAACAGTGGAAATAGGCCAGATCAATACTGTTCATAGGAAAAGTAGAAATGTTAGAAAAGCTGTGCAGGCGAGGAGAAAAAGGAGGAGGCATGTGAAACCATTAATGACCATCCATTCCCTTTCTCATCCCCCCTTTAGCAGTCTTATCTTCCCTTCCCAGGTGCAGGCAGCAATAGTCAGCCCAGTCAAAAAGAGCCACAGAGATCAAAACCCAACCATTGCTCCATTTACAACCTTTCACAGTAGCGTTGGTGAATGTTTCAGGCTTAAACCGTTTTATTCTCAAAATGGGACAATAGCATGGTAGAATAACAACGCAACGCACTTGGTCATTTCAAGACAGCGTCTCAATGGATACATTCAGGACACCGAGTCAAACAGAGCTGAACAGCGTTAGGGCTCTGTTTTGCACTGATACCTGATCATGTTGACCTGTTCAATCATGACCCTGAACTAGGTGCATTTCCATTAATCAGAAAATTGCTTGAAATTCCAAAAATAGATTTGATAATGAAGACACAGCAATTTTGCAAAAACTAACGTTTTTTCTTAAAAAACATTTCTGCGCCAGGTTGAGGAGGATTTTCAGCAATATTGAAATAAATGTATTTCGCAAAACCGCAATGGAAAAACGTTTTTTGCAGAAAACTGGCTGGTGAGTCATGTGATCAACAGCCAGATGTTACTACTAGTGAAAACCACAAAGAAGACGACAGGAAGTCGTAGGAGGATGATGGTTTGTTTTTGGGGGTTTTTTGGACAATGTGCAGCTGGCTCCACCCAAGCTCTCACAACATCGCACATTTCATAAAAAGTTGTCATTCAAATGTGTTGTATCTGTAGCTCTTCTGTGAAATCACAGACTATAATTTCTCAAAAACGCTGCATAGTAGCTGCTGCCAAGTATAAGGGCTTGTTGCGCCAAACCCTGAATAAGACGCAGATGTTTCCTCTGATGGCTGATAGATGATGAGCGCCAGCAACAAGGCTGAGTTATGAATGTATATCATGTAACTGTTTACAACCGTCACTGCTATTGTTTGTAATAACTCGTTGCATGAACAAGCATATTGACATGTGATTTTAATTTCATTTCTTACTTAATGGAAACGCTGCAATTGCAAAATTGTGATTTTTCGACATTAGCAGAATATCGACAAAGATTTGTGAGCATTTGTAATGGAAACGCAGCTAGTGATGGACAGGGAAGCACTGAACCTGAATGAAAACCAACCCAGCCAGGTAACATTTAGAAATGTTGTTCATAGTGTAGGTTTTACCTGCAGATTGTTGAGTGGATCCATCTTCATAACAGGTCCAACCGTATTGAGTGGAAGGGTCACTTCGATGCTCTGGTTGGGGCTGAGGGGGGTCAGAACCTGGAGAGGACCAGCTGGAGCAAGACCAAAGCTAAAGACAAACAAAGAGGAAGAAATTTCACAAAATTCAACTCATGACAGAAATGTAAACAAATAAAAGACAGAACTCGATCCTACCTGTTCCTGTTAAACTGAATGGCAAAGTCAGTCATGACACTCATTGCTTTATTAGTGAGAGTCATCTCCATTTGGATGACACCGGCACGGCGGGCAAAAGTGCCAGATATTTCAAGCCCCTTGCCCTTCATGGCTGGCAGCCAAACCTGTGGACAAAGTGATGAATTGTTAGGGCTCCATAATTATGCAACCAGTGAATTTCAATCCTAGAGTACGAACTTACTGTTTTTGGTGGGCTGTAGGCTCCCATGGGCATACCGACGCCACCTCCAAGATCAAACAGGTCATCCAGTCCGCCGCTAACAGGAGCGCTGAATGAGGCTGCTGGCGCAGCTGGAGGAGCACCAAAACCAGCCCCCATCTAAGGGTCATAAAACATATGGGACCGTCAGTGTTACCCCTTAGGAGACCATTAAACTTCAAAAGATCTTTAATAAAAAGGACTTACAGCTGAACTTCCTCCAAGGTCTCCTCCAAGCTGAGCATGAGGAGTAGGCACAAAAGGAATGTTAAAAACTATATAATGAACAAAAAAACACTAGATAACACCCTAAAAAGATTGAAGAGGGTGAGGGAGGAGTGAAACGAGCTAGAAAATGTCTGTGTGATTAATGGTAGCTATAGGGTTTAAACTATTACTGAACCCTGCAAAAATATTCCGTTTTATTGTGATTTTAAGTGGAGTAGTGATAGCTATTCACAAAGTAATCATAATTGTGAAGTAGAACAAAAACAATACATGGATTCCAATGTGTTTTACCAAAATTAATTATTAAAAAAGTGGCATGCATATATATTCAGCAACTTTTGCTCTGAAACCTCGAAATAAAAGCCAGTGAAACCAATTGCAACAAGAAGCCACCTGATTAGTAAATATTATCTGTGGCATCTCTAGAGGAGCAACAGAGAGGTGAGCAAATTTTTCTACAAAGCAGCTATTACTCATGCACTATAAGTCATACACTTCATTAAGCTGACATTTATTAAAAAGCAGCAAAAAGAAACAAATTCATAATCTGTAGCATTCTTCAGATATTACTTAAATATAAAATTAAGACCAGGAACAGATTTCCTTCCATTTCACAATTAGGAACTGTGTTGTGTTCATCTATTATTTCTCAATAAGATACATTTAAGTCTGATTTTTATGTGACAAAATATTAAAATGTTCAAGGGTACGAATACATTTGCAAGGCACAGTAAAAAAATAATAACAAAGGAGACATACTTAGAGACAAAGGATGTGTATGCTTTACTCTTACTTGGTATAAATAACTTAAATTTGACTGGTTTTATTGCAATGCATCTAAAAGTGAAGGCTGAAGACAGACTGAACAAAACCTTCATAATTTGTGGTTCAGTAAAGTCCCACCTTCATTGAATGGGACAACCAACAGTACAACAAGTGCAAACAGGAAGCGATTACTGCTGGGGATGCTACGGAGAGGAAATAGTGGAACAATAAAGGTCTATATAGGCTGCTGGCCTTTACTGGCCCAGTGTGGTCCACTGGACCGACCTCAGTGGGGCTGTAATCTGGGGGCGACGGGGACTGATGCGGGATCTGAGGTGACTGAGGAGTGTCCGTCCGCAGAGGAATGGGCGGCTGATTGAAAGACGAAACACATTGCAGAGCCAAAAAATAAGATGAGAGATGGCCTCAAGGATTTAGCATCAAGCTAGCTGCACAAGTCAAAACAATATGAGATGATGAATGAATGAAAATATCAAAGCAGGTGTGTGGAAACTATGTAAACAGGGGTTAAAGAGCCCATATTATGCTTTTTTTTAAACTTTTTTACTTTTCCTGCAAGGTAAAAAAGTCATTAATTACACAGCTGTAATGACTTTCCACTCCTGAGCTGTTTCAATAAATGTAGCATAACTATAAACTTTAACCTGGCTGTAGTTCATCCATAAACTCTGAAGAATTCAAAGTAAAGTGCTTCTCTACTTTATTTGACTGGTATAAAAATCAGTTTGAATAGTCCACTAAATTACATTACACAAGGAGTACAGGTTGTGTCTTTTCCATCAGTTTAGTTGGGAAAGATTTCAATGATGGGTTAAGAGTGTGTAATAATAATTATTAATAATCTTCATTAAAACTTTAAGCCTCTGTGGAAATGTAGGAATCTCAAGAAAAGCTGTGTTAAAAATAGTGTGTTGAAGTCTTTCTTCCACTTATTTAGCTTTACAGTGAGTTTAAGCAGAAACATTTAAAGAAAACTGTTTTCTCTGAGGCAGAGAGAAGTTTACCATTTGTAAGCATTTCTTGAGTGAATACAGCTTGCCAAGGATTACAACTCTACTCAGAAAAATGCTACATCAACAACATTCTTTAGCACTGGTTTTATTGGGTTGGCTAATGAGCAGACTGGCTTTAAAGTGAAGCTTTTAAAAGACAAAGGGACAAAGAGCGCAACATCTACCTGAGGTCCCCATTTCTAAAAGTCCCGAAAGAAATTATCCCCCTAAGCACAAAATGGGCTCTTTAAGACTTATTTTTTAAAAAATGGTTTTATATGACTGACAAATATCGTGCCCTTTCTCTGTAGTTACCGGCTCAGACTCATCCCCCATCTGCAGATGCAGCATTGAACAAGGAAAAGAAGAACAGATAAGAAAAAAAAGTAAAAGAAAAAAGAATAAAATGTAAAAATAGAAAAGAAAATGTTCCATAATTTAGCCCAGTGACATTAAGCTTATAAATGATCTAAACCTGACAGATTGACTCAAGTAGCGGTCTTCTGAAACGTACCAGGCTGTCCAGTCCCCCCCCAAGGAGGTCCATGGCGCCCAGCTGCATGCCAGAAGTGGCTGGGGGTGGGGGTCCAGTGGTGGCAGGGGGTGTCAGATCAAGATTGAGGAGGTCACCCAGGAGGTCACCCTGTGACGGTATGACCGCAGGCGGTGCATCAGAAACTCCAGCTGCAGAGCCAGTGTCTGGGCTCTCAACGCTCTCTCCACTAGAAAGAGGTAAAACAAGTTCAAAATGACAGGATGAACTAAACAAGCTCAGCAATTTCTTAATTAAAATGTGCCCTTACTAATAAACGATACACATGCACTCACCACAGAGATGAATGGCACTTTATTTGGGGCTTTGAGGACACATCTGAACTTTTATGTTTCCAGTGTGGAATTATAAACAAATACTTTTAAATAAGCTACAATCAAAACTCTGATTGGTTGAGCTCTTTTTTTTTAAATTAAAGTCAGAAATAGTAGACCTCATTAAAACTGATTGGTGCAAGTTCAGAAACCAGGCTTTTAAGAACAGTTCACTAATCTGTAGTTGGATTAAATTCAGTGTCCTTGGGGATGGATTTCAAGATTGCCATTTCAAAAGGAGGGTAGATGGGAATATAAGCTCATTGTGAAATGAGCCTGACTAAACCTGGAGAGGAAATTGTTCAAAATGTTCAGAAACTGGAACTGAACTAGGAACTGAAAAGGAATGAAACATGATGTGAAACAAGTGCCAATCTCCACAGTAAAGCGAGTTTCATGATCAAGAGATTGATTTAATGCATCAATAAAAGCCTCAAAATGGTGACATTCATGCTCACAGTGAGTGTGACAAATTTATCGCATGCAAAGCATCTTCAGCACAAAAAAAGTATTTCCTCTTTAAACCAAGGTAAAAAAAAAACTACATCCATTTAGAAAAGCCTGTTAAAACATAAAGGGTTCAATGTGTAACTTACGATCCAGCACTGCCTGGGAGTCTCTTGTGCTGAACCCCGCGGCTGCCCTCCACAAAGGCACTGGGAGGCTTGTGGTAGACAGAAGCCAGAGTCCCAATGTGGCAGATTAGCTCCTCCAGCAAGGTCGGCTCAATCAGATCCGTCTCCTCTGAGATCAGAGGCTTCTCAGCCAGAACCACCTCCTTGGCAGCCACAGGGTCCGTGGAGAGCAGACGCCAGTAGATGTAGCCTCTGTCCCTGAGGTCTGGATTATCAGAGTCCTGCATACAGATGTGGAGGAATGACAATAAATATCCATGAAGTATGTAGGATAAATAGTTTAGACTCTCTGTTCCTGATATGGGGCTAAGGTCTGAGAATTAACAGTATTAAAACCGAGTTTGCCTCAATGTAGTGGCCAACAGTAAACAAATAACAGATCCCTCTCCCAAAAGAGATTAATAAAGATAAATCCTGTAGATTATGCACTAACTTGCAGAAGTCTCACAGAAAAACAATTTGTGTTCATGAAGCAATGCTGTATTTTGTTTTTATGAAAACATTTAAAAATACCATCACCACACAGAAAAAAATTACAGTGAGGTTCTTCTTGAATTTGGTCATGTTGGATAACATACATTATTATGTTAAAACATGCACTATATAAAAGTGAATTATCTTATAAAATCAATCGACAACATAAATTCCTACTTATGCAATCTGTAGATGCAATCGGTCTCTGTTCATAGTAGGTTCAAGATAGAAAAATATATGTGGTTCCTAATTATTAAGATGCAGCTATATTGACATACAAGACAAGATCAATTTTAATGGAACAGAAAAGTACCTAAAAACACTTGGGAATCATAATAATGGAAGATCAGGGCTTCGATCTATAATCTCCCATAAACAGTCTAAACATCTCAGCTGTAAAAGATTGTTTCTATGCTGTCAGATATATACTAAAATGATAACCTTACTAGTTAAGAGTTTACAGTTAATTTAGCTTGAAAATGTTGCTGATTACTGATTGAACCAACTCAGAGGTGAAGGAAAGAGGCAACCATTTCCAATGTCTACTTTTGATTTACATTTTAGAAAGTC
The DNA here is from genome assembly GCF_002775205.1 of Xiphophorus maculatus. Taxonomy (NCBI): domain Eukaryota; kingdom Metazoa; phylum Chordata; class Actinopteri; order Cyprinodontiformes; family Poeciliidae; genus Xiphophorus; species Xiphophorus maculatus. The sequence continues at coordinate 17,627,996 of NC_036454.1, forward strand.
TGATGAAGGTTAAAAGCTTTATAAATTTATCAGGATTAGAATCAGTCTGAGTCAAAAAAGTGGGAGTACAAAACCATGTTTGCTCCTCTTGCGTCACCTATCCTTTTATCCAAATTAAAAAGAGGAAGAAAGGATTGAAAGGCAGCTGGGCAAAGGCATAAGCCAGTTATGAGTATCAAGGTTTTAAAAAAGTTTACAGTTTCATCAATATTTTCCATCATCATTCCTACAGTTTAACGTCCTGCTAGTGAGATGTTAAAGTGCTAGAGTCACAATTATCAAATACTTTAAATCACTTTAGCAGCAAAAAAGGTTACTTTTACTCCTTTTTAAATTCTATCCCGAATACAAGTTAAACGGGACATGCATGTGTAGAAATAACTAAAGTACAGAATGGAAAAATGTTGAAGATAATAATTTATTATGGTTTTATTCTCACCTGTGTGGCCAGGCTGAGGACCTGCTGCACCAACTCCTGGGTCTCTGTTGGTTTCTTCAGGAACAGCTTGACTATTGCAGTCAGGAGCTGCAGCTGCACCTAAAAGGGTCACAGTGAACATGAGTTACAGCTGCGCATATAAACATTTTAAAATGGATTCCCCAAATCTGTAACGCAGCGGATTTAAAGAAACAACTGTTTTCTGAGCCTCGATATACAGACCAAATATACAAAGCTTCAATCTTTAAATTTGTTTTTGTGGTTTTAAATATATTCAATATAATAAGGGAATCTTTTCTCCATGTTATGAAACATGGTAAAAAAATAAAAATCTATCCTGCCAGCAAAAAAAAAAAAAAAAAAAAACTTTTATAGGCAATAACACGACAATCCTTCACTTATTCAGGCGGTACAACCTTTTACAGCTCTACATCTCCGACTATGAGTTGCAGCTTTCATAATTTCAGAATTGAAAAACCACACAATCGTCGTACCCAACAGTGAACCACACGAGAGCGTGAAAAGACAGGCTTTTTGACTAAATGTGTCCAGAGTGAGGGTCTACCTTTGATTTAAATGCTGCCTGGTGAAGATCGACTGCCAATTAAAACCTGGTCTCTTAAGCTCATCTGTACTAATGCCTCCTACGTGTTGCAATATTTACAGCAGCAAATAAGCTACATTAATCATTTTCATGCAGAAAATACACACTCTTCTCTGCCAGCACTGATTAGAAATCATTGACTGAACCACAATCAGTTGCTTTTCATTTTTCAAATAACAACAAACCCAGCAGCTTACTAAACACACCTGAGTGCTTTCATCATGGAAACCCTCCAAAAAGCTTTCGAGCAGCTCATCAGCGTTGTCAATGCGCTCAGCGTACTCTCCCACAATCCAGATCATGGCAGCACGCGCCTCCGGCTCATCCAAGGAATCAAGGTTCTCGCACAGAGTGGCAATCACACTCTCATACCTACAAGGAGTTACACCAAATAACATTACTTTTAAAAAAACTTAATAAATCAATGAAAAAAAGAAAAGAAAAATGCATTTAAACAATTTGCAAATGTCTCCAATACAATTTAAACTCAACCTGGTAATGTTTTGTCAAAACAAAAAGGCAGGAAACAGTCGTTAGGGCACATCAAAGTAGTGAAATAAGGTCCCAACTTATTACCTATTTCACATCAAACAGCACTTTAGTGTGGCATTTTTTTAAGAAGCCTGACAAATGAAAATATATTTTTGCACACATTTAGGCAACGAATTCAGCCTTTTATTCAAGATGTGCAACCATAATTCCCTCTGAAGTGCTTCAGGTTCTTCTGATCTGCATAAAATTTGCAGCATTTAATACTCCCATTTGCATAATGGTTTTACTACAAGCTATGCTGAGGCACAAATGTTTAATTAATGGGAAAGAGCAAACTTTGACTAGCTGGTGACTCATTTGGCTCAAAGCGTGAACCATGCCGAGTTGGTAGGCTTTGTAAAGCTGCTCCCTTCAAGGCTCACGACTCCGGGGTGATGGTGTACTGCTGAGTGGGCGAGCTTCCTGTCTGCCACATGAATCCCGTCCACAGTAGAAGTCACACTGCGGCCAAATTAGCCTGACCTTTGACCATGTGGAATCACAGCAAGTTGTCAAAGAAAATCTAAGGAGGCCCCTAAATCCTTCCTTAAAATCTCTAACGCTTATCAGGCAAACATTTATAAAATAACATATATATACAAATATTTTTCCCTTTAATCACATGAAAAATAACCATTAATATTAAATTTTGTATTTTATTTTTAAGAATGGAAAAAAGAGAAAAACAGATTCTGAATTGGAGTGATTTTTAGCTTGAACCTGACAAATACCACTAGCTCCAATCTGTCATTTCCCCTAAATGCTAAAGCCTCATGTGAAGCACAACACTCTTCAGTGTGGAAGTTGTTAATGAGGAATGCAGAAAATATAACATTCAATAGTTTAAACCATCAATAGTACTCTCTAAAGCAGGGGTGTCAAACTCCAGTCCTCAAGGGCTTGTGTCCTGCAGTTTTTAGATGTGCGACAAGTACAAAACACTGGACTGAAATGGCTTAATTACCTCCTCCTTGTGTCAATAAGTTCTCCAGAGCCTTGCTAATGACCTAATTATTCTATTCAGGTGTGGTGCAACAGAGGCACATCTTTGGACTTTGACACCTGTGCTATAAAGAGTACTTTATTGAAATAACTACAAGCACTGTTGTCATGTTTACCAGTAAATATCCTCCACATTTTTACACAAATCAGCAGCTTTGTGGGAATCATTTACTAAAAACTACATAAAATGGTGAAATTACATGTTTTTTAGAAATTTCTGGAGAAAAGGTAAATGTTAACACTGGTGTGTTGGACAAAACGTACTTGTTGGGGTATTTGCGGAAGATGTCCTTGATGACAACTATGGCCTCCTGCACCACATAATTGACCTTGGTCTGTATGAGATCCAGCAGTGTGCTGACGCAGCGCTCTGCTGATTGCTAATAGTGAGAAAATGAAGGGGAAAAAAGCCCAAGAGACGTTAAAAATAACAGCTTTAAAATATTTAGACAATATAAACAGAGCTCATTTATAAAACTATGATTTGAGTATTTGTGTTTTCCTGGAATGAGGAAAACATTATGCAGATGAGAACATTTTTACATGTCTGAAATAAAAAGCACAATGAACTAAAATCATAGTGTTTTCAGTAATAGGGCCACCTTGTGTATAAAGCTGTGCCTTACAAGTGGTCAGTTATCATTTGCATTCATTTGAATGTGAATTTTGCTTTAAGTGCAACAATATGAAAGATTGCTGAAGAGTATTTGACAAACAAAACCGGGCAACAGTCCTCTGTGATGTCCACTAACCTCCACTTTGATGGCACAGCGGCCAATGGCCCTGACCGCTTTACGCACAAAGTCCACATCCACCTCAGTTGCATACTCCTTTAGCTCAGCCAGCACCTAAAGTAAAAAACAGGACCACACAAACTGCATCTTTACTTTTCATTTGCATCCTTAGATTAAGACCTCAATAAACCTAAGTATTATTATAAAGCTAATTTATTTCAGCAATCCAGTTGAAAAGCTACAACTCAGATTATTTCTGTTCATTCTATGATTTTGAAAAATTCATTTTCTCAGAAAATTTGATTACAGAAGACCAATGAAAATGATTTTTATTCAAAAATGTTAGCCTACTGAAAAGCAACTATATCTCAAGTAATTTTTCACTGTGCTGATAAATCTTTTTCTCCTTAACCGAGGTAAAATGACTTTGACATCTGACATTGCCTCTTGTTCAGAAGTGTAAGAGCACCAGGTTTTGAGTCCGGCTGCAGTCTAAACCTTGTGAATCTCCACTAAACTCTTGAATCAGCTTTGCCTCACAAGCTTCTCGAGGCTGAAGGTATTTCTGTTGCTTGAGCATTTTTCCTACATCCCCAGTTTTCACGTCGGACACAGCACTCAGAGAACAGCCAGCTTCTTAGTAATGATCTATTGTAGTTAACCCTACTTGGGGACAAGTGTCAGTGATTGTCTGCTGAATGACTTTCAAGTCTCCTCCTTGCCTTCACAGGACATAACATGATTTCTGCATAAAATCTTCCTTTTTAGTTCTTGTTTTTTTTTCTATTTTGGATTTTCACAAGATGAAGTGAAAATTTATTTAAAATAAACTGTTTGAAATAAATCAAACTGTGTAGCCATTCTTCATATGTACAAGTTTCACTTTTCAAACTGAATTACTGACAAAAATCAACTTTCAAATTTTCATTCATCAAGATGAATATATATATCTTGGATAGGTTGACGGTTACCTGGGCAATGTTGGCCTGAGATGCAAGACGAATCATTATGTCCAGCTTCTCCAGTTTGACATAGATTGGGTCGTTGTACTTGACAAAGAAAACCTTCATTTCATGTTTCAGGATTTCCGGTCTAAAAGTACACATTGAACAAAATTTTACCACCAAAAAAAAAGCACCATTATTAAGCTTTGTCTATTCAAAATTGAGAGCATAAAATAGCTTTTCTGTCGACATACCTTCTCTGCACAATGAGGTTGATGTTTCTGAGAGCAACATACTGCAGCTCAGGCTCAGCAGAGAGCAGCGTTACCAGAGGAGGGGCAAGCTTCTTCAGCAGAGTGCCATAATAGTCCAGGTCTTTAGGGAGCATTTCCATGAACTTCATTAAAACTTTAACTGCTGACAACACCACCGCCGAGTTGGCATGAGAGAGCCTCGGGGTGACGCGCTCACAGATGCTGGCAGATAATAACGATAATAGGAGGGAAACAAAGAAATTATATAGAGCTGCTCAGAGTCATTTAGAGACGTGCAGGAAGAGGAAATACGTTGGTGTGAGTCGCTACAAAAATAATAATCTTACCTTTGGGACTCTCGATCATCCCGAGGTGTGTAATTAGCTAGACAGTCAAGAATAAATATCTGCCCCCACTCTGTGCATTCATTAAGAGCTGTCAGCAACTTGTTTATGGTCTGAGGGTTCAGGTCCAGGAGATTGCTGTTGGGATGTGATTCTGCAATTTCAGACAGCGCTGCCACGGCATTTGCAACGACCTAAAGAGAAAGACAAAGGTCAAGGGCTGCAACATCTGCAAGACTTGCACGAATTTCAGTCATGCCATCACAAAGAGCCGCACCATGGGGTTGGAGTCTGAAATTAGATCCTTGAGAGTGTCCAAGAAGCCTTGGTCCTCCACTAACTGGGCATTGATATCGTGCAGCTTTGCAACACACACCGCAGCCGTCTTCCTCACGTAGGGGTCTTCGTCCTTCAGACATTTTCTCAGAGGCTCACAGAGGTACTCGGTGATCTTGTCCACACGAATACAGCCCATGGTGCGAACGGCGAGGGCTCGGATGAGAGGGTTGGGGTCTTCACAGTCCTGGGTGGGTGATTGACAAATGTGAGAAGTTTCCAGAAAATATGCATTCCTTTAGCCTTTTAATCAGACATAAAATCAAATTCCTTTTTAATTTGTGTTTAAATGAGAATAGTCAAACAAACTAAGGGGTGCAGTCTTCTTAAATTAGAAAACAGGATGAAAAAGTAAAATACTTAATGAAAAGCTGTGGATGACAACACAGAAACTGATCTTTGGAGCTAAGCTGCCATCAGATGGATGAAAAAAAATACCCAAGGGGACAAAGAACTTCAAGAAACAGTGATGAGTTTTTCCCATAAAATGTGTATAAACAGGTTTAAATTACAGACAATACTACCCACACAGTAATTATGTGCTGCACTAAAGCAATTTGCTACTATAAAAACCAGTACAATGCTGTTACTAAGAGAAAAACTTGTAAAATTATACCTCTCCCTTTTGATTTCCTGATTCCGTGCAAATAGTACTTTAAAAAACACACACACTCAAACTGCAAGTTGGAATTATTTAGCTTGGACTGATAGCGTACAAACACCATCACAAACAGTAATGACAGGCTGAGCTTCACCTTCACAAAGGTGTTAACAGCCATGATAGCCATGTCTGGTTGACTTTTGGCATAGTTCATAAGATAGAGGTAGACCAGCTTTTTCAGTTCCAGGTTGTCGGTCTGCATGCAGTTCACCACATCTGGAAACAGAGCACTGCAGGAGAAATCATCTGTTAGAAGACCAATACCATCATACACTTTGTTCATTTTCGACGTTATTGCTAGCTGCTCACCTGACATCCTTCCCCACTGTCATTGATGCAATGACCTTTTTGACAGCCTCCTTCTTCTTCTCTTTTTTGTCACTGTTCAGCTCCGCCTTGAGTTCAAAAATCTCCCCTAAACAAACAAAAGACAAAGGCCAACATGTTTCCATGTTAGCATGCTATGATAAATTAAAAGTGAGCAGAACCAGCCAGTCAACGGTATCATGTTGTGGAAAATGTTTGAAACAGTTGTCAAAAGACTGTCTATCACAGCTGCTTGCTACAGTCAGTTGGCTGAAAGTACGCTTCTACACATTTCCCTCATTCACAAAACGGACAAAGTCAGCTGTTTTGAAATATTTTTGATCATATAAAGCACCGACCGTCATGGAGTGGAAACTGAAGGAGAGCTACTTATCACTCGTATTGAAGTGGTGATGTTTGAAAGCCACATTTTAAATGAGATGCTGCAAAAAGTGTCAGGAGTAGATGGACTTTTCTATACCCATAATTAGCAGATTTGGTGCCACTTACTGTATGTCGACTGGCTGAAAAAAAGACTACTTCACTGTTGCTTACAAAAAACCTTATTTGTGATTTTTTTGGTGGGAGAAATATTTTTAATTGTGAAAGGCACAGACTCACAATATGAAAATCGAAAGAACACTTTACCCATCAACGCTGTTTTAAAACTACAGCAGGGAAGAAGCTATGAGTGCAATGACTACTAATTATCTGACTGCATGCTGGCTATCAGCATGCAGTCAGATATTTTATTTTAAAATGGGACATTTTATTTTATGCAAATAAAATGCCTTCAATTTCAGTTAAATTACAGCAACGTGTGATTATGGTTTTATCGACAGACGAGAGCGTCCACAGGTGTACCGTACTGAGCATACACAGAAGCCTTTGCGTGGGTGTGTGTAAAGTGTACACAGAAACAGACTTCCGCTGGATTTTCACAACCTGCTGTAGTTTAATTAACCAGCTAATATCAGTTCTTTGCAGAGCAGCATGACAATTAGGTCTGTTATTGTTTTAAATTAAAAAAAGAGGATCATGAGTTTTTATTTTAAATATTTTCTGTTAATGCTATGATGGTTCTTTTAAAGGATCTAAAAGGGGAAATTCTAAGCAGTGATGTTCCTTTTTTACTGACATCCTTATTAGTTTATCATAAATTTGAATCAACACAAAACAATTCTGAAAGTAGGATTTATTGTGAGTCTCTGTGTTCGATGTGGTTTATTTGTCATCGAAAAATATTAGAAATATACAAAGAAGTGCTGTGCTGATGAACAACATGCTCAAAGTGCTTGCAGAGTGTTAAAAAATATGAAAACTGTAAGTGTCCTGTACTCGTATAGAACGTTATCAAGTCTGAGGACTCTGATGTGCTTTACGTTACAATCAGTCATTCACATGCTGATGGTGATAAGCTACATTTTAACCACAGCTACCATGGGAGCAGCCCGATAAAACATTAGAAAATCTGTCATAAAAACTGATGGAAGTGTGAAAATAATAAATACATTCCCTTTTAGTGTATGATTAAAATGTGTATTTAAAATCTAAAAGTTAAAACCTGAAATCAATGGATTAAAGCAGTATAAAAGTGTTGAGTGTGGGTGGGTGCAACAGCTGAGCAGAGGGCTGGCGATAGTTTTCCTGTCTATCCTGAGTGTGCTGAACTGGTCAGGTCAGGGTTTTTTGGTATGGCCAAGATCTGGAGAACCAGAGAGCTGAAATGTGAATCTGGATCCAAAGGCTTGATCCAGTTTCACAACTGGACCAAGATGTGAAACTGGTCCATTAATGGAAGGCGAGTTGAACTGAGTCTATTCTGATGGCCACAGTGTGGTAGGACAAGCTGCACTCATTCACTTAGACTTAGACTTGTACTTTATTGATCCCTTGGGAAGACTCCCTCAGGAAATTGAAGATTGTTGAAAGGGTTTTTACATACAACTCGAAAAAACAGATTATTAAAGTTTTTATTAACCACTTTTATTTTACTTTGGTAAACAAAGTTCGCACATGTTATTTTCTTTATCTCTTGAATACAAGTGTTCAAATTAATTCAACATATTTAAAATACTATTCTGAGTTTGTTTTTTTCTGGTTACTTATCCCTCAAAGGTTCCTAGGCTCTTCTGAACTGGCCTAATTCGAATGTAATATTTCCAATAGTTGAACACTACCTTTTATTCTTGTTATCTGTAACCAAGTGATGCGTTACTGGTTTTACATGGCTGCCATTCAATCGGCGCCACCAGGCCCTCTGACCACCACCAGCAGGTAAGGCAGGTGAAGTGTTTTGCCCACAGAAAGACTGAGACAGATGGAGCGCTGGGACAAACTCCTGAGCCACTGGCGCCTGAGCAACAATCTTTCATAACATAGGAAATTTAAGAGCTTCATAATTCCTGGCTTTTACACAGCAGGACAGGTAGACATATATTATTTGCACCACACACACACAACAATAAGAGAGAGTGGAAAGTCATTTACTGTGAGAATGTGCATGTCATCTTTTACACTGATTATACTTTGCATTTTGTCAGTAGAAACTAAATCTGCAAGAGGTTTGAAGTCATCCTGGGAATATTTTGTTAGGATAAAGTCTGTTTACAATCATGCGTTTCTTTACACACAGCAAGTTAATCTATAAACATGTCAATAAAGGGCAATTATGGCCTTAAATTTAATCCTAGGTAATTAGAGTTTCCTGGTTAATGTAAACCCCTTCTAGAAAAAAGATCCACACCGTTACATTTCTAGTAACTCTAAAGATTCAGACATTAGGTTGAGAAGATGAGGTGAGGGGTGTGACGTTGTTTGCAATCTGCAACTTTACCAGGATATTTTATTAAACCTAACACATAAATCATTTTATTTTCTTTACTTATGTAGAGGCAGAACACAATATATCATGATATATTTGCATGCTGATAAAAATATATACATTCTTTCTTTCCGAAAGCAGCAAAGTTAACGTCTTTTGACTATAATAATTTGTCTAAAGGAGCCGGTCCAGGAGCCATTTCTCAATATAAATACATATAGCAATTAAATATAGGAAGCTATTTATTAACATAAAGTAAGTTATCAGACCTTTCTTGGTAGTAGTGAAGTACTTGGAGTCTGTCATCTTGGATCCAAACTGTCTGTTCTCCTGCAAAAAGCAAGAGGATGAAACAGAATAACTGCAGGGTTTTCACCCAACAAAATCCTTTAGTAGAGCAGCAGGAAATACTAGAAGTGCAAGCAAAGGAAAATAAAAGGATTTCCCCTCTTTTCCTGAATAGATAGTGGCAGATTGGGAAAGAAACCAAAAAAAATTGCTGAGAAACCAGATTCTGATTATCTTCTTTAGAGAGAAAATGTCGAAATCAGCACAAACAGAGCCACCAGTAGTTTCTTCAGCCAACACTGAGTGAGTTCAGGATGGAGAATGAGCATTTCCACTTCATCAAGCTGCCATCAACAAAAAATACTGGAAAACGCTTCATATTACAATAAAGAATTCAATCTAATTTTTTTTGTAAGTAAAGCGTCCAAGCATCCAAAACTATTAGGACAAAGTTACACAAATTTCTATTTTTTTTGTCATGGATATTCACTTAAGCAAAGCAAATGATTAAACTCAAATAAAAACCACAGCAGACAAAACACAAGAATTTAGATCAAATGAAGTACAGAAGGAATAAAGTAGACGGACTGCTGACTAACACAATGACAATACCGATTATGATTAACCAACATTTTCCTCACTGATCGCTTTCATTTATGTCGTCGTGGCAGCACAAAATCATGAAAACTCAAGCAGCGTCCAATATATTTATTAAAGTCTTATTTGTACATACTTGAAGCTATAATACTAGTTGTTTTTTTGACAAACACAACTGCATGTCCCTAAAATTGAGTACATACACGTTTTAACACAACATAAAAAGAATCGGTTTTGTGTCTACAAACTTTACTATCGTCAACTCACGGCAGAAACAAGGTAAAACCCTCAGTTTTGTCTCGCAGGTAGCTGTCAACATCCGACAGGTTGCTAGCTTCTTATTGCACCGCTCGTTAACTAAACTGACTTAGTAGCTAGCTGTTTACACTGCTGTTTAAAAGATGATTACTATATATACTGCTCCAAATTGACGCCTTAAGCTTATGCTGAATCATAAATTAGTAACGATAATGTACAATGCAGGCTAACTTTAACAAATGTAACTTAGCCACATAGAAGTAAAGATGTTCGCTAACTTACTAGCATTAAGCTAAGGTGACGTTAGCACGGTGAGCCCGAGTGCATACAGAAACAAACACCAAGTATTTAGTTTATGTCAACATAAAGTTAACTAAATACAGCCATACGAGTAAGAAATCACAGATTCTTCTCGCCCAGTTACTCACGCATAACTGACTAGCCCATTCCTGCATGTTTGCGGTAGTTCGGGTAGATGAATGAAACTGATGCTAACGGCTAGCGGAGCGCCTGCTGTCAGTGTCGGCTAGCAGCTCAGACATGACCTTCTAAGTCCCAGCTTAAGGAAGCCTTCCCCGGGAAAGTTAAGCTCTTAATCTGTCAGCCTAATACAAACCTCACCCCACGAATTAGCGTACCTTCTGGAGTTATAGTGAAGCTCCCCACACAACCGTTTAAGAGAGAAAATCTCCACAAACACCTTACCGTTTCAGGCGTAGTAGGAGCTGTGATGGCCTTCGTCTCCTCCCACTTGTTTTACTTCCGTCTTTACACAAAATACCAACTGTCAAACAACGTCAGCCTTTATTCATTTGGCATTACTCTGTCGTTTACAGTGCTGGGAAGCGGAACTGTTGAGAGAATAAAATAAAATAAAATAGAATAGAACAGAATAGAATAGAATAGAATAGAATAGAATAGAATAGAATAGAATAGCCCTTTACCGTCTCAAAATGGGGGCTATTAAGTTGTACCAGCAGCATGTCAAAGGTAAAGGGCATGCATATTCAGGTTGAAAAAATGTAACAATAAGCGGTAATGCAGAAAGGGCAAGTTACAACATAAGAAAAACAATAGTGTATAGTAAATTAGAAAAATTTACTACTCAGATTAAAAGATAAAAATGTGCAGCACAATGGAGTGAGAAGAGAAAAAACTGCAAACATACACGGTCATTTACGTTTCTTAGGATTAGTAATGGTTATAACGTTAAAAAAAATACACGCACAATTTGAAACAAAAGTCTAAGACATAAATTACTTAATTTGTACAAATATATCCAAAATATATACATTTTTGGTGTTTTGGGTAGCTTATGCATTGTATACTCTGAGCGTGAAAGGCATTTTGCAGATGCCTTTCACTGACACTGTAATATTCTCTTACAGTGTCAGTGGCAGATTTGTTCCAGAAAAAGCCAGAACGAACTTTTTCATATGTTGCACAAATAATCGTTTAATTTATTTATAAGCCGTATTAATTATTGATAATGAACTAAATGGAAGCGTGCTAGATTAATCTTTCACAGAGTTGTTTGTCAAAGCGAACTGTTCAATTTGTTTCAAATTATACTGTAAAAGTAGTTACAGTCATATAAAAAGCTGAAATTCATTGAGAACCTAATGTCTCTAAGTTTACATGTAAGCCAATGAAGAGGTGTGACACAAAATGACAAAAAACTGAATTAAAAGCAAAAAAATAAGATAGATATTGACATGTTTAGCAATCAATCTTTGATAAATGTTAGTCACTGGCTTGTCAGTCCCATTGACACTAGGACACTAAAATAAATAATAAAAAATAGAATATAGCTAACTATATAAAATATAAATGTCAAAAAAATATAAAATGAACACTTGTGGAGTTTACGTAGGATGGTAATATCTAAATAAATATGTATAATTATTTTAAATAAAATGAGACAATACAGGCAAAACAATCTCAGAAGAAAAGTGTTTATTACAAGAACAACTTGAAAGCATTTTAAGAATTAGAAAAAAAAACTTTTTTCAGTATCACTTTTGTATACTTACATAGTACACAAGATCCAGCAATCTGTACATCTTTCTTCTTTTTTTTTGTTGGTAAAATGGCATCACATCACAAACATTCAGATTTCACCGATTTAGATTAAAGACAAGTGAGAGTCTGAGTCTCATAATATTTCAAAATGGTGTGCACAAAAAGCAGGCTTTTTTAAAATTATAATAATAAATCTTATGAATGTCAAAAATTTTCCCATGCTTTCTTGATGTCACAGCTTATGTAGCTGGTAGGTTTAGACTACCAGTAAAAATTATATTTAAATGCATCAAAACAAATTTTAAATTCAACAAACATAGGTATCAATAAGTTTATACATGTAAAACCTATGGCTCCAACAAGACTGATGCAGACTAAATTATTAAAGGCTATGTGCATCTTTAAAAGTTAAAAAACTAAGCCAAATATTTATTTTTAAAAGGGTTGTTCCATTTTGTAGGTGGCAATATTTCAACAGATCTCCTCACATTGCTGGGTTCTCCAAACCCCGTTCACCTTCAGTCTACTGGACACAGAGGTCATCTGAGCTCAGTCAGAGCTGACACCATAAATAAATAAATTAGATCAACATCCTTTCTTTCTTTACTCCAACTCTGTACATATTACCATATCATATGTACATACATACACACAATCTCTACACTTTCTTTTTAGGCCATTCACTTACAGCGTGCTGCAAAACATGCATATATTCCACATTATCCACACTAAAACCCTCAATATAAGACGTTTTGAAGTCTCAGTAAAGACTTTTATACTTTCAAATTAATTTTACAAAATGTGCGCCTCTTGATTACATAAAACAGTGCTGTAGTTGCTTCTGGAGTCTGGTGTGCTCTCTACTGATGCAACAGCAGCTTGAAAACAAAAGAAAACCTCCATATCCAGTTACACATCAATTATTCAAGCCTTTTGCAGACACTCAAGTTAGCGCCTTGCTTTATCCATTTGTGTCCATTGGGTCATTCCATTGTTACTGGTTCTAATCAGATCATGACAATATAAGCATATGCAGGAAAATAATACAACAAATATCTCTTTTAGCCACTAGATGTCCCCATCAGTTTGTTTAATCAGGATGGAATACATTAGGATTTCTCAAGGAGTGTAACTTTACATCAAATTTAATGTACAATTAAAGTAGCCAATGTTCTTCAAAAAAAAATTTTAAACATTCACATTAAATACTTTCGATTTATTTCACAATAAACAGTAAATTATGGTAATGTAGTGTTACCAAATTCAAGCTACAAAAACATTCAAAAATAAATTCATGACTAAACATTTAAGGCAAAGGGAGTTGTCAAGGCATTTTCCAACACCATATATGAATTGCATAGCTAAGGCATGATGGGCCTTATTACAGCAAAGTATGTACATTAAAACTGTATATTCCATGCCTTGTATTTACAAAAACACCCACCCAGCATGTATTTACACATTCATTCTCGTCAGCGTGCGATTCCTGCTGCTCATACATATTAAACGCTGAACACCAGAGTGCTGTTTGGTCAAAGAAGGAGCTCTCAACTTTCCGTTTCAGTGACAATGACGCAATTAACACAAATCTCTTTATATTTTTCATAATTCGGCCATTTAAAAGTATAAATTAAAACCATATTCTGCATTAAAATAACCAAATTAGACACAAATTGAGAATTAAATAAATATTATTAACCTTGGCTATAATGACTGACTGCTGTACAGAGATTAGTTGATAATTTATGCATCACAAGGTCAGCTGAATCTATGTTGTTGAGTATGCATGTTACACAATGAATAAAATGTATGTATTTATATACTAAACCTTCTATTAACATCAGTAATGTGTAGAATCCTACAGTTTTAGTACCAGTATTCTGACTACTAAAGTAAACTGAGAGATGATGACCAACTGCAACAGAAAAAGGTCCATTTGACCATAGATTTAGTGTTAGTGCAGTTTTATAAAGCTGATGCTTCAAATACATGGCACATAACCATGCCCTGTGGTGCGGCACATGGCAGCACATATGTTCTTCTATCTCTGGATGTCAACTGTGAGAATGTGTGCAGCTAGGAGAAAAAAAACACTATTATTGGCAAAAACAGCCCCATGCAAACAATATCATGATAAAAATAAAGACCATTCCTTTGGTAATAAAGAATTTGGCTTGAGTGCAAAAAAAGCAAAATGGACCCCAACAGGAAAACAACGGAGATACGCCAAGAAATATGTTAGTGACCGAAATCAGATGATTTACAGCTTGCCCAGCCAAGATGAACTCAAAAAGGTTATCGAACTGTAGGCACTAAATAAGTTGAGTTAAGCCATAGGACTAGAGCTAAAGATACTGACAATAAAGGACTCAAACTTAAAATGTGTTCATAATTTACAAAACTAGACCTCGGCAGGTGCTAGTCATGACGTTCATTTTGAAATTTTGAAGTTTGGGTCATTTTGTGCAAAAAGAATAAATTATAGAAGTGAATCTTCTGCATCAGGATGTCAATCTATGCCTGGCTTGAGGATCTTTTGGCATATTGGCAAAAATAAATAAATACTCAGAGCTCACTTCAGTAGGTACTAAGAAAGCTAAACATCCAATAGTAAAGCTGCTCATTTTCACACGTTTGAGTTCTTAACCTAAGTCTGCCATGGAAAATGCCGGTTCTAGAAATGATGCCTGCCTTTAGGAAACACTCAAGTTAATGTTAGCATTTATAGTCTACACTACCAATATTACTAATGATACTAAAGACAGTGTTAAAATGTGTGTTTTACATTAATAAAACCCTGTTTTACAACAACTGCTGCATTTTTAACATTAATTTTTAGAGTTCTTGAGATACTAACTTCTTATAATAAACAAAAATTAGTATTGGCAGGTCAAGGCTTTCTAAAATTCAGAGATCAGACATCAGCCACGATTCTTTTATCGGTGCATCTTTAAAAAAAATCTTAATGAAAAGTTGTTTAACATGCAGTGACAACAGTTTTTAGCCCAAATGTAAGTCTTTTTTCAGTTACACAGTAGTCAAAGAGCCTGCTGCAGCAATCAGTTTTGTGCTATAGCTTCAGTGTCTAGGCTTCCTTGTGCAGGGTAGGAGCAGTCTTTGTTGCCTACGGCTGGAGAGTGAGACTGAGGAAGAATAATGTCTGTGAAGTTCTGGTGCAAGTTCTTGCATAAAGCAGGATGGGAGGTCTTACGTGACAGTGGCGGCGTATTGCAGGGGGACAGAGTTTTGTTAGTGTGAACATTTTTGTGTCTGACAGGGGTGGGGATTCGTGAGGGGGTGTTCTGCAGCCTATCGTCAGTACAAGGCCTTAACTTTACACCCGGTTTATGCTCGGAGATCGAGACTTCATTGCGTTGTCCATTTTCCCCATTGGTTATTTTTAAGGATGTTGGAGGAGACCCGGAGCGGGATTCACTCAAGCTAAAGGACATTGAGGAGTTTTCACTTGAGGAATCCTGGAAAGAGCAGTCCTCAGATGGTGCAAGGGGTACAGGTGATAGACGACCCTCTGGAGGCAGGAGGTTATCACTGTTGCCACCATTTTCAAGATCATATGGTAGATTAGGCAGGTGATTTTCTAGGGGAACATCTCCTTCTGTCACTGAGCTCAAGTCAAGTGGACATTTTTGACCTGAGAGTCCACCTGTAGGAGAACACCCATGTTCTCCATTCATATTCCTGCTATCTATAGCAGGTTGGGAGGGAATATGATTCATTAGCTCATCGGACTTAGTATCTCTAAGGCCAGGCAAAGAAGCTGGAGCTTCCCTTTTCTCTACTAAGCTAGAAATTGCGGGGAGTTTCTTGAGACCCCCTTTCCATTCCCCCCAGTGCTCACGCTCTGTGTGACCCAAACCATCAAGTTCGCCAAGATTTTGTCCATAAAGTATATTTAAAGGGTCCTCTGGTGGGAAGTGTTGGAGGTTAGTCCTCTTGGATTGCTTGAGGTAAGGCAGACTTCCAATCTTTGCACCCACATTTAGGGAAGAAGTGGAGGAGTTAGAGGAAGAAGAAGCAGAATCAGACAGAGCAGACTCAGTGAGTGCATGTGCTACCTGTAGTGTTGCTCTTCCTACAGCCTTACCAGTAAAATTCCCCTTGACCTGCTGGGAATTGGCCAGAAACTCAGCCTCGAAGCTGCGATAGAGGTCCTGTTCTTTCTGAGGGTCAAATGGTGGCAGCATTTGGTAGCCTAACCCAGACCCGTCCTCTCCAGCCTCCTGGTTCTCCATGTGAGAAATGTTTTTAGGCTGGCCTCGGACAGCTGATCGAGGAGCCTGTGAGAGTCGAGGGGAGCGGGTAGCACAGTTGTTAGAGTTACGAGGAGATGAGTGTGGTGGACGTCGCCCTCCAGAGGTGACAGGGGGTAGTAGCTTGCCTTTTCCTGTGGATGGTGAACGGGGAACTTGGGGTCTAGGAGTAGTGACAGCCTTTTTGACAGGGCTGCTGTTGTTGCTTTGGACTCCTTTAACTGGCGAGTTGTTGCATGAGAATGACTGCTTCTTACTGAAAGCAACACCCCCTCTAGGAGAGGATGGGGCTACCTGTTTAGGCAGATCTGCATGTCTTTCTGAAGGTGGGCGCTGGGAAGCCCGAGGAGAGGAACAGTGTGCAGGGCTGCCATCACTTGACAAAGTGCTGCTTGTTAACTTACTCTGGCTGTGAGAACGAGGAACATGGAGCCTCCTCGGACCGTCATTTCCAACAGAGCGCCCTCTGTCTGTCCGAGACGTCCGTGTACCATCAGAAGATCCTGTTGGTGGGTTGGGTTTTAGTGTTGGCGGAAGCGAAGAACGTTCCCGCGACTGGCTGCGTGCACGGGGAGTCGAGAAACATGTGGATGGGGTTTGATTGCCTGCTCCTGCTCTCTCAATCATATGCTTTCCTTCCTTGCGGTTGACAAGTAGTACCACTTGTTCACCAGAGCGCCGTGAAGGCCCACCGAGTGACTGCCGCCCGCCTCCCCCTCCTCCTTTAGAGGAGGCTGTGGAAGAGTCACTATCTCCAGAGAGACGTCTTGTCAACGTTTCTTTATTCCTGCATGTAAAGCAGACAGTGATTGAAAATAAAGTAACACCTAAAGTCCATTACATTTCTATCTTAACATTCAGGCTTTACTTACAGTGCCTCACTTGCAACTTCCCATTGTGATACTCTACAACCAATAACGTTTTTGTAGGTTTATTGTACAATGTATTTTACTGAGAGTAAAATAGATTGTAAAGTGCCATAATTAAACAGTGCTGTTCAAACATGTTCAAATCTTGGGATATTGTTTATTACTTAACCCTGCTTCAAACTTCTCCAGAGCTTAATCCTAGCTAGGCGGAAAGGTCTGTTCTTTTGTCTGGTTGCACTGTGTAATATTTAGGTCAGAGTGAATGAGATTGAACCAAACTTTTGAGATTTTTATGTGTAAAAGTAATCATGTTTCAAATTCTTTCCACTTGAAATTCATTGTAAAGTTTGTGTTGTTCAGTCATAAAAATCTAAAGCTCTTACATTGAAATTTGTGTTTTTCTCATGACAAATTTTCAAGTTCAAGGGTTGTGAAGACTTTTGTAAGGCACTGTACTTCAATATAAGTGGGAAAAACATGAAACTTCTTTCACAGCTCTTAGAACACTAATATGTTTTTATTTCCCCTTCACTTTATGATGTGGCATGCGTGGAGCTGCACTGCACTCAGTTTATCTGATGCCAGACTCATGTGTGTCTTGCAACACAGAGCAGCAGCAGTGAGGGGGGATTACAAGGAAGATGAGAGCATCTGGGGACAGGATTAGAAGTCTCACAGATTTTCGAGCCTAACGCATACCACTGGCCTTTCTACAAACAGAAACCACTTAATTGTCACATACCTAGAGGACCGTAGGGTTTATCAGCTTATTACTCACATTCTTTGGAGGAGAAACTAAAATAGACACACACAGACCTGCTTGAACAGAGGTGGTGTTATTTGCTTGATTGAAAATTGCAACTGTGCAGTTGCACTGTACCATCTAATGCTGACTAAACTCAACTCAAAGTTTCTCCCTGATACTGTACCTAGGGAGCCACTTTTGCAGCCAGTTTATAAAAATTGGACACTGTTTTTATGTGCAGGGCTTGAAACAGAGAGCAGTGATCAAACAACAGAGATTTCCCTATCGATCTAAGTGTTTGTCACCTTTTTTGATGACATTTCCAGTGAAAAGGAGGCTGTATTGTCTTATAGTTTTATACATTCAATAATTGAAAAATAAATGTGAGAAGATTTATCAACAAGTGGTATCAAAACAAAGTATGTGCTAGCACTGGCATTGATTTGATCAAACTACCATACTGATACTCTGTGTTGACGAATAAAATTCTTAAACAGCTGTAACTGAGATATCATAATCAATTGTTTGCAAATGTATTTGAAAATGCAGCAAAGTTACAAAGTGCAATCAGTCCTTCTCTGTCCCCACATATTTGGGACTTCTGTAAAGTCAATGACTCAGATTTTCTTTTTAACTTTTTAACACTTTGCATTAACAACTCAATTTCACAGCTTTTTTTATTACCAAAATCAAATTTGAATGCATTCGAATCTGAATCTGTCAAGTATTGTCAAAACAGGATTTCCCTCATCTATGGAGAGTTAATTGGATCTCTTGTTGCAGTGATTGAAGCCTAAACTATCTAAAAGAAGACAGATGAGCCACACACACAGGCTTGTGGTTATCTGCAAACTATCCGAATCCATGACAGTTCAATTCCGGTTACCTGGGAAAGACCAATCCAATTTTCTTTATCTTATTGTCTTTACAATCTATTGAACTATGTATAATAATCGGAACTTTATGATCAGTATTTTGCTAAGAGGGAAGTGCAGCACATCAGAGAATGTGGTTTCTGTCTACCAAGAAAGAAAGAAAAATTCACCATCCCATCATGTTGTCCCTATGATAATTATATTAATGACAATGGAGGGGAGAAAAAAAGTGAAGTTGCTTTTACAAAATGTTGTCTACCTTCTATCCACAAGAGGGAGCTACAGGGTGATGCAGAGGCAGAGTTATCAACACAATGTCACCTGAGATTAGATAAATCTGCTCTGGTCTAATCTGTGGTTTCCTGGCATGTTTATTCACTGTGTGTAAGTCTCACTCTCTGTGTGTCCATCTGTGTACACCACAGACTGGGCAGCAGAAGCTGAGCATGCTCAGTGGGGACACCGGTAAGACTCTGTATTGGACTTATCTGCACACCTGCACAGAGGTGAAGACACTCACCTGAGAGGATTAAAGTGGCGCGGCTCTGAGCGATCTCTTTGTGGCTTAGGGAGCAGAGTTCGAGCTCCAGCAGCGTCCACCTCCGTACGGACAGATGAATTTTGGGATCGACCAGGTCGTGTGGAGGAAGAGGAGGAGGAAGAGGATACACTTGGAGCAGAGAGAGGCTCCAAGGAGCGCCTGTCGTTGGGTTTGTAAGTTGAAATGCCCTCATTCCTCCAGTGTGGACCTGGGCTGGTGGAGCGGGAGGAGTGGGCACTAGAGGACTTGCTCTGGGCTCCCTGGCTTTGACCACTTGCTTTAGCCTGGTGGTAGCGGTGAGCTGAGTGGGAAGACACATTAAACTTTTAGCCAACAGTGACCAACGATTAAGTCTGTGGTCGGGAACTATACCACATCACATTGAGACTTGAGAAACAGTTGATGAAATGAAGTTGCTGTTTGACACAGATGAGCTGCTGATAAACTAGTCAGTAAAAGCAGTTTGACAAGTTTAACAAGATAGCAGGACAAGCGATCTTTCTGTTGCTTCTTGTGGTTAAAGGCATAACAGTCTGTGTCAGCTATAAAGATACTGATCCTTTGACTCTTTAGCAGCATTTTGGCTTAAGATGGTAAGCCTCACCCAGCATTGTTATGTACATACTTTGCAACTTGTTGCCTCAAGTAACATTTTATAATTATGACAAGTAAGAAGTTAAAAAGAACAAAATGTCACAGTCCTGGTTAAAATGTTATAACCACACAATAATGTATATAAGCTGTTGGAAACAAATGAACCTGCATTTTTTAGGCCTTTTCTGCATTCTCAGTTTCACTTCTAGATTTTTCTAAAATTACTTGGATCTTATAAATGTAGGTCCTTTTCATTGGCAAGTGACATATTTCACTGTATTCCAGTGCAAATTCTCACAGAGTGGCAAACCCATCCCTGTTATTTTTCTTTTCTCACTTGTTTACAGTTATCCTAATTAGTTGATGAGTTGTTTTATTATGTGCATCCTGTAGCGTTATAAAACATTTCCAGCCTTTCTGGAGCTTTTGGAGTGCTGATCACATTTTACAAGATTGGAGCTCTTTCATTATTATTCTTTACTGATTCAAATTGCTGAACTAGTTTCTTTGTAAAATGTCAAGATCTGCTTTAGCCAGCTGTAAAAAAAATAAACATACATTTGATTTAGGTGTGATGCATTAGAGAAACATTCAAAACACGCAGGAAACTGGTCTTTTAGGAGTGACTTTGGGTATTGTTTCGCTGCATCAACAACAGTGCTGGGTTACGCTCTCTTCTCTCCAGCTCAATCCACAGCTTTTCTAGTGATTTTATGTCTGAGGACTGAGATGGCTATGAAGGAAGATTGAGTTTGCATTATTGATTGAAAAGGATTTTGTTGATAATCATTTTTAAAGAAATAGTTTTGCAGACTCCACCAAATTTGGTTTAAAGTTTTTGTTTTGCATAATGTACTTTTGCAGTTTATCACCCTTTGCAGTCTAACAGAAAGATGACAAACAGACCCACCGCATTGCAGATCTTCCACCATACAGTGGACATGAGGTAATTGTCCACATATTTATCATTCTTTAATTTACACCAGAACAAACTAAAATGTTTCAACCAACAATAACCAACTTCTACTGTATATACATTTTGCATGCATCGAATAAAAATACACAATTTCTTTTTCTCAGTTTGAAGTGAAAACAGACCAAACTTGTCTTGCTTTAGGTCAGATAGAATTACCAAAATTATTTCTATTTGCTAAATTCTCCAATGATGCATTTATCTCTTGTCATTCACCTCTTTGTCATTACTGGATCATTTAGCTAATAGGAATAACTTTGGTAACTATAACTAACCTAAAACAAGAGAAGTTTGGTCCAGTTTAACTTCAGGCAACGTGACAAAATGTGGCTATTTATTTAGTGTATGTAGACTTCTGGTTGCTATAGAGACTTTGTGACCGCAGGAGGCCGCAGCTATCAGAGGTTCTCTGAAAACTACAGTTTTTATCTCTTATACCATCCTTTTTACTTCGCGTGGTGGTAAGATAAATATGGGTCCTCGCCCAATCTAATGGACCAGAGGCAAAGAAAAACAGGCCATATTTATCCCCCAGGGTCACAAAACGTTAAGGATTACAAATCAGACATGTGTAGGGACTCGAGCAACTTTAAAAATATATATAAAGTTTCAAAGTAAAAAGGATTTAGTTACATTTATTTCAAAGGAATTGTAAGAAATAAAAACTATTTTGGCATCAATAAATTTGTCAGTTTTTATTATAATGGATTTTTTCCCCCTTCACTAAATACATGTATTCAAAATAAAGTCAGAAGTTTCAGTTTCTGTAATAAAAGATTCAGTTATTTACAGGCTTTTCCAACATATTTTATTCAGGTTATTCTCTGTATATTCTCGAACATCTAAAGTATTTCAGAGTTCTACCGTTTGTCAGTAACTAGTAAACTAGTATAGTGTGCAACTAGTTTACTAGTTGCAACTAGTAAACTAGTATAGTGTTCGTGAAACCTATAAATAACTTTATTATTTTACTTTTAAGACTTCTAAAGGCTGCTTTAAAAGCTTGTGTGCTTTGTGGTAAAAAAAGTTGGTGAATGATAGGGTTGGCATGACTCACGTTGCACATGTGCATTATGGGTTAGTGTGGGCAGTGGAGTGACTGCATATTTTAAATGGCAGTTTTGTAGCATTTCCCAAACCTACATGTTTTTTAATCAGGATGTAATTGTAGATAAGGTTCATTGTGACGCAGACTGTCTAAACGACCTCAGGTGTCTGAGTGAGTAAAACTGAAACGGAGGGATTAATGCAATGAAAACGTTTATCCAACATCTCTGACATTTACAGTTAGGCATAAAACCTCATGAGTTTTATTAATTATGCAACACATAAACAATAAAACTGTTTTGTAAGGGACAAAAGGAGAGCAGGAAGTGACCTCACCGAATGCAGCACAGCGACACGGATCATGCTTGTCCAAATAGTGCTCCAACGTGTCCCAGCCCCCTCCGACACGCACCATCACATGAGTCCGGAGGACCTGAGGAACGGGAAGAGAAAACAAGGCTTCAATAGATGAAGGGAATGGAACAGACATGCACATTCAAACACAAATAGACCTGATTGAACACAAAACTGCATTGATATGGAAATTTTACAAGCGGGGCCGCTTGTTGAAGGCAGGCAGGCGGAATCTCCTGTTACATAAAGTCTGGATTTCCCCCTTCCTCTCACTTCCCCTCCACTCCTTCTTTCCCCCCCGCCCCCACTGCTACCATTTAAAGGGCTGCTTATGATTAAACAAAATAAAGCAGCATAATAAAAAAAACATGGCATATTCTCCATTTGGGATTTCTACAGGATGGTTTTGCACTGTACTAAGTTTCTTCTGCTGTCCACTTGTCTCCCTAACAGAGATGTCATTTTTCAGGAGCAATTAGAAAAAGGGGAATCGGGACAAGCTAAGAGAGGAGGGTTTGGGGTGTATGTCACTTTCCCCTCCCTTACGCGGTTCTTAGCACACACCCACAACATCAGGCCGAGAAGCCTCTCTCCCTCCAGGCAGAGGCCGCCTTCGTTGAAGCTGCACATTTCCCTTGATGTGACAGCTCTGTGGATGCAGCCCGCTCCCTCGGGTTGTGTAACACAGTCTGTCTGCCACATGTTTCAAAAATTGCTTTCCCCCCTGGATGCGAGGGCATTCAAGGCAATCCATACGGTCAAATCTGAGTGAGCTGGCACAGAGTTAATTTAATTTGCATTCACCCATGCGACTCTGCATCTTATCAGCATGACTGTGGTCAAAAAGAGAAGGCAGACAACAGATGAACCCTACAGTCTGACCCCCGCCTCTCCTCCATTGCAATCCCTGAGGCTGCTGTGACTTTGTTTCCTCTGCCTCTGTGTCCTTCTACATGAAATCCATCAAAACAGCTCATCTGCTTATCTCTATCAAACCAGTTTCTATAAACTGCTTACTCACCACTGCTTTGACCTCCTGCCAGTAACAGGTTTACTGTTTGTGTGATGCAGTGTGACCACCATGAGCCAGCAGCGCAAAGCCAGTTACACGTGGTCCAAAACACGCCATCATATTTTAAGCATCTCTGCCGTCAGACACGGACGATACATAGAAGATATCAGCTAAAGAAGATTTGTGTTCTTTCTTACTCATGCATATTTGTTTTATGTTTAAATATGTCTGTCTAACTTGTTTGTTGTTATTTTATCACAGTGAGTGGCTGTGATAATGGTACCAGCACCTGGGAATACAAGCTAAGGCTTCAGTGAAAAGCAAATATGAAAAACCTTTAGCATTGTTGTCATTTTGCTGGAGAATAAATCATTGCACTGTGGATGAATTAATCATTAACACAGAAGTAGTAGTAAATGATAAAAAAAATAAATAAAAGAGGCCGGACCTTGCAAAAGTATTTATACACCTTTAACCTTTTCAGAATTTACATCACCAACAAAACTTTTATGTATTTTATTGGGAATTTAAGTGACAATCCAACCTAAAGAAGCATAATTGAGAAGTTGGAGGAAAATTATATCTTTTATTATTATTTTTAACCCTAAGGAAAATTCTGACCAGCTAATTGCTCTAATAAGTCACTTAATTAGTAAACAAAGTCAGAAAAAAAATCCTGTCAGGCATCAGAGTTTGGCTAGAGAACTGTAGTGATAACCCTTTTCCTGATGGGAAAATGACAGTAAGGATCAACCTAAACACGTTATACCTCAGGAGCAACACGGAGAGAATGGAACGGCTTTCCTTTCAGGAGAGAAAGGAAAAGCTGTTCAGAGTAAAAAAAAAAACAACAAAAAAAACATGGACGAAGCAACGCACTGTTTTTCCATTCAACAGAATATCTATGACAAGACTTAAAAGTTTAAGACACTCTTCATCCAATCTGATTGATTTGGGGCTTTTTTTTTTACAAAGATGATGATCCTGCAAGATATACAGAAACAAAATACTTGATACTTTGGAGTTTGTGTTTGTAATATAAGAATATGTGAATAAGTTTAAACTGTATTAATGCCTTTATACATCATCATTGTGCTTCACTTGTCTCCTCATGTAACGACGTTCTCCCTCTGATCATTATACATACATGATGCATCAGCATCACAGAGGAGTTTCCCCCCCTGCTGACTGCTTGTGAAGGGACCATGTTCCACTTCAGAACTCCGGCTCAGCTGCCTGCTTTACAGACTGCTGAAGGGGCTTCACAGTTTTTTTAAGACCACAGAGACACAATCCCTGTTTCTATGGGAACAGCGAACAGAGAGGCTTCTTGTCAGCTTTGCTGAGGCGTGTTCAACCACTGTCCTGATATTAAACTCGTGGTTCATTTCAGCTGTTGTACTCAATGACTGGAGCCTCTCCTCCCACTGAAAAGTAACCCACACCCTAAGGACAAAAACATCCCATTACCCACCACCCCTCCACTCACAGGGTGATGTTTGCTTTCATGACTTCATCCCGCTTTAGTGTGAGATCCTTGTCACAGCTTTAGTAGCTGAATAGGAGTTTGTAGGCAGCTAAAGCCTTTTAAATCACAGGAGAGGAATAAAGGAAGTGTGTTGGGTGCACTTGGAGCTGCTTAGGCAAGTGCATATTCACTGTCATCCCCAGCGATGAATCAGCAGAGGGAGGAAACAGCATGAAGAGAGCCAGTCTGACAAGTCAAAGGCTGCGAGACAAACAATCACAAACCCCAATACCATCTCAAGTATGACTCTTGAACTGAAATGACTTCTTAAAGAGACAAACACTAAAAAAGCAGATCACAGACGAACTTAAGAGTGATAATATGTCAGGAAATACAGGGAGGAGTAGGATTTTCCTCTTATCTTATAGTAAAATCATACTGTTCAGGTTGTTTGTTCTAAAATACTCATAAATGATTGCCTTACTGTGAAAAAAAGAAAACACTTAAAAATTAACCTATGCTGCATCAAATTCTGGATCTTTCTTCAAACATGTCAATACTGGATGTCGGCATGAAAAAAAAGAATAGAAAATTCTCTCTCTATGACATTTTAAAAAAGCATCTTAGTCAAAATGAAAGTCATTCTTCAAGCATTTTTACTCTCTACAACTCCTAAGGTAAACTACTGTCTAAAAGGAGACTAAATGTTTGAAAGGGAAAGAGATGAGCACCATAGAGGACAGGGAATTGTAAAATCTGTTTAATTCTGTTGAAATAAGCTTTACAAGCAACATTTCAAGAAATGAATAGAAACAGCCTTTACTGAAACACACTATGTGTTGTACAAACTTAGTAAAAGTGTTATGGAAAAAGAAGTTTGTCTTTTTTATGTAAGTTATGTAAATATTGACTTTCACTTGTAGATATTCTTTGAAACCTGTGTGTATTTTCTGTGATTCAGGATTTATTTTGAAGGTTTTATGTAAACATCTTGGACTGATATAGGCAAAACAAATTCCTCACATGGACATAATTATACACTGAAACAAAAAACTACAAATTTGCCTCATTTTGCCAACATTTTAAATGACTGATGTATATTACTAGCAGAAGGAGAAAGTCCAAATTAGATCTAATAATATTGGTACAGATTACTGCATCTTTATAAATTCAAAGGGTAAAACTGAATCTACTGATTATGCACTAACATCTTTCATACAGCTGTTTGCTTTAAGAGTTGCATACTGTAATTCAAAATAGAATATAGTAAGTAAAATACATTACAACCCATTGGATATTATATTGAAGGCAAAGACCAAATGGTGCCACCAGAAATGATAAATAATGCTAGAACTTGCAGCCAAAGAGTCTGATGGTGTAATTTAAATACATGGAAACTAGAAAACCATCCAAAGAGTCCATTAATCTGGCTCCGGTGCATCTGAGGCAGGAGAGACCAAATCGATCTCTTCTGAACTGGCCTTCCTGTAATATGCCCAGAGGAATGGTGAGGGTACATATCAACTCCCAAACTGGGAGAAACATGACAACAATCCGACAGCTTCAGCCAAGATAAAGAGAGCACAGGAAATTACCTAACGCTCTATTTGCGTCTGCATAGAAAAGGTTGCTTACTGGGTGTGGGCCAGAGAAATGCAGCTTGTAAAAACTCTCATAATGCAAAGAAATCACAGTGCTGTTACATGAAAGCACTTTAAAGTGGTCTGAATTAGCCAAGCAGCTGAGTTCTGTTGCTTCATAACCCTTGGAACAACACGTGAAGCCATATGTCGGCACCATGCGGTTCCACTCAATTACTGAACCTCTTCAGTGCCAAATATAGCAGCAGAATGATTGTAGCTTACAGCATTTATGATCTGTGCTTCGGTTTTACTGTTTCATTTAGTTTCTGTCAGTAACTCAATTTCACTATGACAAAGTATTGGGGACAGACAGTTGGAGGAAAAAATGAGAAGGAAATATTTTTTATTGCTTATTTGTTTTGTGATAAAATTTGAAATGTAAAACAAAAAAGAGAGAGCGAGAAAAAGGCAAAGCAATGAGATGAAAACTGAAAATGTTTCATCAAAGCTAAAAGGATGAGAAGAAAGTCAGAATGACTACAGAGAGAAAAATATCAAGAATAAAGTTGAAACAACACTGGAGCAAAGACTTGCAACAATCACAGCATGAGTAAATGAGCTAAAACTGTAGAACAGGATTTATTAACAAAATGTATTCTCTTAAACATAGTGGATGCAAACTCTTACTCAGGATGGATGTTGACTCGACGCTGACCAAACCTGCTTTTAGAGAACGTAGCAGTTTCCGGATTTTGCCATTTCTTTAAGATTTTATTTTCTCTTTATTGTCAATATTGTCACTTAAACCACACAATGTTTTTCTCATATTTCAACTTTGCTCTTGAAATCAAATTTCAACTTCATTCTCAAGATTTCACCGTTATTTTGCAAAAGAAGAGTGGCCCTAAAGCATATGACATACTTCTGATATCTGTCAGTATGTTAAGCACGGCGACAGAAATTCTTTAAGAAATAAAAAAACTACCATGTCCTGATGGGGACATTTTAAAGATTATTCCTTCCACCATACCTCAATGTACCTCTAAACTTTATAAGAGACACATTCTCTTTCTAGCTATTCTGCGGGATTGAATAAAGTCACTTGAGGTTACCCAAGTTTTCTCTGAAGAGCATAACTCTCAGATAGGCTCAGATATGGTTGTAAATAACTTTTTTATTTCACCATTATAGTGCGTGTACAGACATAGCTCCAATAAAGACACCCACAAAAGTTATCTTGCACAATATTCCGTACAGTCATTATGTTGAAATTCTTCTATGAACCAGAAGAGAATCCAAAGAAAGCAGCCATGAGGTAATTAATCTGTTACTGAAATCCTGTCAAACTCCACTCATTTTCTATAGACCAATAGAAAAGACTAATGCATTTTGAATAACAGAGTTCAAGTGATTGAATTTATCTGCAATTTTACCAAAACATCAGGCTCCTTTCTGACAGCCCACTTACTGATGACTTTATATATTTATGTGTATGTAAAGTGTTAGGCATGGATGGTGAGGCTTTACTTTGTCTACTTTGATCTAAATTAAAATCCAAACGTCTTTCTTCCATTGAATTTTTTTTTTTTTTACTGTAACTTTTATAGAAATAGGATGTTAGGAAGGTACATCCATCCATCCATCCATTTTCTTTCCCTAGTGGGGTCGGGAGGGGTGCTGGTGTCTCTCTCCAGCTAATGTTCCGGGCGAGAGGCGGGGTTCACCCTGGACAGGTCGCCAGTCTGTCGCAGTACAAAGGAACAATAAAGGACAAATTGAACCCCAATTTTCAGCTTGACGAATCCCTCTTGTTTGTAGTTCATATAAAGAAGTTCTTTTGAAATCTGAACAGTATTTGTCTATTTCTACAACATGTGTGAGTTTGGTATTAAATTCGAAAAGTCCTGTTCATAAGAACGTAATCAAGAATAATCAGCAAAAAATTTATATTTCACTGTTTCGTTAAAGACAGGAGAGCTGGATGCTATTTATCATTTTAACCCGGCTGTCATCAAAAGGCAGGAATACACTTTATTGTTTTAGTTTGCTCATTTGTCTTAGTGCAATCATAGAAATTCAATCAAGTTTTAAAGTAAACATTTAATTGTTTTGTTATATCAAATAGAACTCATCCAGTAACTATTTAGCAAAGCCTGTGAAACTCAAGCTAATAAAATATGTATTCAAAGTTACATATATACTGCACATTCAAGTGCAAAAGTAAAACATAAAACAGTTTGATAAGCAACAACTCCAATAGATTAGACCTACCCTGATGAAGATCAGAGCACTGGAGTCTCCTACTTTGTACTTCCCTTCAGACACTTTAATCATAGGAAACTGAGCTGGACAGGAACACTGGCCAAGGATTTCACGTACCTGATGAGAACAAAAAAAAGGAAAAAAAAAAAAAAAACACATTATTTTAACAATGACGACGACTTACAAAGGTGACACATATATGAGGGGGAGCCTGACGGAGATGCCTTCCTGTTCTTTGAGGAGATCATGTTTAGTCATAATTATGTGTAACTGGGGATTAAAGCACTGCTAGACAAGAGTGTAACAGCATAACAATGACTCTCCTTCACAGTGTGAGAAATGAACAGTCTCTTGGCTGCCAGAGAGTTAGAGGATGTTGGACAGTCATCTTCCTGCCAAATCTCCTTTCCAAGTACCTCCTCGGTGATAAAACACTGTCCCTGGCTGTCTTATCATAATAAAAGCTTCTCTCACCTGATCCTATTACACAATTATGGTTTTTGAACTCAACACAAAACACCTCAAAAACACATTTCAGCGCTCAATAATGAACTCTCTCTCTCTCTCTCTCTCTCACTCTGAGCAGCTAATGACATATTCTCTGCTTGTGGCATCATGAACCTAAAGGGTTAAAAAAAAAAAGCCCGGACGCTGAGTGGTGGTGGTGGAGATGATGATGATGATGATGTAAGCAGGCCGGTGTTGCCAGCTGGGATCTGAATTGGGAGTCAGAGCCCTTGCTGTGGTCGAAGGGGGTGCTTATTAGGCAACCAGGAGTCAGACACAACTGCAGGGCGGAGTGAGATCAGCCCTGTGCTGCACATGCCGGAGTTCTGTCTGGATTGGACAGCCTGCATGTTTGCCTTGGCGTCTCTCTCTCAGACAAAGGCGTGTGCACACTTGTTGACGAGGAGGTAGAGAAAGTGGAGCACCGAAGGGGCGGAAAGCACAGGAGGACAGGATCAGTAAATGCCTCTTAACTTAGTGTGCAAGGACAACAGGGCTGAGGTACACTGAAATAATCAAATGACATGCTAGAAGAAGATTGTGGGTTTGTGAGCTTTTAAACTCTAGATGTTTACAGCACCTTTCATGAAGTACATCAGGCTTTAGGGACATACTTTGCTTCTGGCAAGTAGCACCTTGTTATTTTCTTTAAATGGCATCCTTCTTTTATCCAATGCTAATTAAAGAGGGGCGACTCCAAGCACTAAGACTCTGCATCTCACCTGCAGCTACGTTCTCCGTTTCACCTGCTGCACTAAAGCCTCAGCTTACTGTTTCACTCTTTCATCCACTCTGCACATTTTAAGTCCCTTTGCTGGTTGATTGGGTTAATATGAGGATAAAGTTCATGCATCATATTTTAGCGTCAGAAAAAAAAATTAAAGTATTGAAAGTATGAAGCACAAATTGATCAAAATCAATTTTTCCTTTGCTTTCCAAAGCATGTTAATATTTTTAAAGGTCATTTTCTGAAACAAAAAAACATGGTCAAGCTCCATGAAGGTAAACAAGTCAGGATGACAAATGTCTCCTAAAAGCCTTTAAAAACAGTTTTGCTCTGTGTTTACATATTTAGTAAATACTACATCTAAAAAATGATTAAAATATTTACTGATGTTAGTCGAGGCACTTATGGAGCATTTACACATTATTTAGCTGGACATCCCTGAAAAAATCCTCACTATACATCTGGAAGCGTCTTTTTAATGTAAATAAAATGTGGGAAAAACTAACTGCAGACAGATCAACAGAGTGGTGAAACAGACAATACCTTTAGAAAGATGTTTTGGTAACTATGTTACTGTAATGTTGAAAACCTACAGGAGTAAAGCATGAGCTGATTATATATAGAAGTGTGTGACTTGGTGACAGTTGGAGGAACATGCTGATGCACGTATGTGAACATCAGAGTAATGATGGTCAGAACAGGAGCAAAAATGTAATCTTTGTGAATACTGGCATAATTTTGGTGTTACAGGTGACTGTTCACCATAGTGATGAATTACAGGAAGGTTTGGTTCAAAAAGAGCACCTTCAAATGGTTTTTAGGATCCCAAGCTACTGCTCTTGGACATTTCTCATGACTTTTCCTCACTGGAAACATTGCAATATAAATCTTCACGTTTTGAACCCAAATTCAAACTGCAGACATTCCTGTCACTGCTTTTTTCCTGGATGTACTTATACTCTGGGATGGTGGCTCAAACATATAATGTCATCACTTTCAGCTGTTTTCTCAGCTGCCTTGTGCTTGTTTTTTTTTTTTTTTCCTTTTACGCCATTTTACATATTTTCTTGTTTCTGTCATGGAAATAAATGTAACTATCACGAACAACTGAACAGAAAACAGAGCTGTTAAAATTGTTATATAGTATATACCATTTATTATTTTTGTTGTTGTGCTTGGGCCTTTACTCTTTCTCTGCTACTCTTTCTATTATTCAGTTTCAGAGAATGACCAGTCCATTTTGGAAAAACTGCAACCGGTGAGTGAATGGAAAGATTGCTATAACAACACAAACACAAACACACACCCAGCTCACTGTTCCTTTTTTCACTGTGCAGTTTGTACTCACCTCAACTGAGGTCATGGATTTTTTCAAGGGAGGAGCACCACGACTCACACAGAGCCTCACATGAAGAACAGAGCAGGAAAATGAACAATAACATCTCTAAATGATAACCTAATCAAAAGACACTCTGGCAGTTTAAGTGTTTATATTGTAGACTATTTGGTGTGAAGTGTGTGCAGCTTCCCATGTCTTCACTGTGTCAACAAGACTGGAAATACTGAAATATAAATTCACACACACACACACACTGTCTGCAGAAGGAGATGGAATGGGAGGAGTGAGAAAAGGTCAGGCAGGAAATATGCGGAAGTGAGCAGGAACGCTGAGAAAAACTACAGGAGGAATTACAGACCCAGATGATCTGGAGGAGAGACAATTTCAGCAAGAGTTGCAGATGTTTGAGAGAGAAAAGCAAAGAGTGACTGAACATTAGATCACATGTCCCCACTACCCTTTTCTTAGAACCTCCTGTTTTTATCTTAAGATAAGCAATACGGACATGTTTTCCCTAAGAACAGAAAGAGAAATGAGTGTTGTTCTCTTAAAGCCGAGCCTCTGCATTTGTCCTCAGATTGTTTCAGGTATAATTAACATTCCTTTAAAAATGCCTCTGCTCAGATCACGTCATATCTGCCCAGCGTGAGTCAACAATCTCCTAATTTTGTTCCTTCCTGACCTGCAAACTTCTAAGGGCCCATTGATGACAGAGATAGGCAGACAGAACCCTTGGGAAGAGTACAGGAAACAGGACAGGAGGAGATAAAAAAGCTGTTTAGGTTTTACTATCCATTTCTTTATTGATTCAAGTGTAGATTATACATTTAACACTACCAGATGGCCTTGAAAATAACATTATGACCAAGCAAAGCAGACTTTTGTATTCTACAAAGTGTGTCTGCACGTAGAGGGCTTTGCAAATGCATTCCTGACCCTTGAACTTCTGAACCTTTCGTCACATTACAAACCCAAGCTCCAGTGTATTATACTGGGATCTTATGTGATAGTCCATCTGAAGCTGCTCGCAGATGATGGGAGGATGGACTAATTAGAGGAAAATCCCACACTAAGGAAAAACTTTAGGAAATTTACTAGTAATACTGATCTGTCATGTACTACTTTGTGTTTTATTCTATGACATAAAATCCCAATAAAATAAAAGTTTGTGGTTGTAATACAGCAGAATGTTACAAAAATTAACGGGGCATTAATATGTTTGTGAAGCACTGTTTTACTGATACAGAGTTCTTGCCTGGACGTTCCTCACAGTTTGGGAAGCTCATTTTCAGTTTTGCCTCTCGTGACTCATCTTAGGACCAGGCAGTTTGCTAAGCGCATTCTTCAACATTAGGTGTGCTAGTCCACTCATTTTATTGGCTCATTTTATGGCCTTTCTACAGAGTACAAGTGCTGCTACACTCCAAACGATAAAGAACAAACATTACTTCAAGTTTCCTTCTTTTTGTAAGACAATGTATTAAAAACCACAGAACAGAGAATTTAAAGGGTTTTTATCAATGTAGGGCAAGACTCCTCTTTCAGTTTATCTCTCCATGGGCTGAAGCCTGGACATTTTCCAGAAGAGGGAAAAAACATAAGATAAGGAGAGAAAGGGGAGAGATTCAACCCGAAGAGGGCAATTCCCTGGCAGAACAAAAATGTTATAAAGTTTTTGAACCACCATCCTACATATCTAACTTTACTTCCCCTCACAAACACACACCATAAACCAGAATTGCTCCAATCCTCTAGCTCATAAATGCAACACAGTCTGCGCACAAATTAACTTTGTAACCAGCATGGGGTGCGGGGAGGTGCAAAATGACAGCATGAATGACAATAATGTTTTCTAATTACGTTAAAGCTGTAGCCTGAGGGATGGAGCTGAAGCACAGAGTTTGTAAGGTGTGTGTTACAGGCCCAACCAGCACAGAAGTGGCAGAAAAACAGATGGATGGACGCCTCTGGGTCACGTATGTCAGTTAAAACACCCACATGGGGAGGAGGAATAGATTGTACACATTGATAATGAGTTTAGAGGCTACGGTTATTTGTGCCTTTCTGTGTGATAATGATTAGTTTTGCCATTAAAGTGTAATGAAGGTGGACTAAATGGGAGAAGATCTAAGCCATTGAGTTTATTTGTGCATGCTTCACCTTTTATATTACACTGTGTTGGTCCATCACTTAAAAGCCCAATTAATACATTGAGGTTTTGTGGTTGAAAAAGTTCAAGTGGTATGGATACTTTTTTAAGGCTCTGTAAATATATTCATACTCTCGCTCACTAAGTAAAAAAATTGAAGCAACTCTTATCAAGGTTACAGCCAGCAGCTGCTTAGCTAAGCAAGTCACAACAAGAGCAAAGATTGGCCCAACAAAAGTTGATGATAACCATCATTTCAAGGGGTTACTTACAAACATACTATCCTAAGGTCTCTTCTTTTATCCAAACAGAAACGTCATTATAAAATCTTATGCCTGTTTCTTATCTTTTTTAACAACCATCATGTTATGGAGACCTGAGAGGTGCCTGTTAGATAACCAATTACTTTATCTAAAGAAGGCTTTCATGCAGCTTCATGATTTGTATAGGGCTCCAGATAGCATGGCTAAAATGTAATCATACTTGCTCCACAGCATACAAGGGATGATGCAGCAAGGGAAATTATTCTCTGTAAATTGATACTTGTCTTCTGACAACATGACAAACGGCCCATCAGGTGCAGAAGAGATAACAGAAACTGAAAGGCATCGAGTGCTATAAGTGCTTACCTCTGTTGCAATCAAACAACAACGTAATCAATCAGGTAAGGAAGTTAAATATCAGGTTATATCAGTATAACCCGTTTGCCAATATGTTTCGAAAGAGGCTCAGCAGCAATCTGCACTCATATTCATGGGAAACGTTAGGGGAATTCATGTTCAGCATCTGTCTGAGGTCAGACTGTTGCGGAAAACACCTACTGAATAATAGTTCATAATTGCTGAAAGAAGCCTGACCAGATAGAGACTTGATTGAATGGCAATCATGCAAATGATCAGCTGATGGCATCAAACGCTCCAATAAAGGCATAAAGTGGGTAATATGCAAAGTGAGGAGTCAGCAGTTTCCATCCACAGCCTGCTACACAAAGAGGAGGCAAAGGAGTGACGGCTGCAGCACTAAAAAACCTTTAAAACACTAAAGACATGAGCATATGTGACACTGAAGGCTGTCATGCTCTCTCAGCAAAGCATCTGAGTGTGGTCCAACGCAAAGCAGGATGACCTACTTTCACTCTCTCCACTGTAGCCCTGCCTCCCAAAGTAGCATCCACTGCAGTCAGGTTTAACAGAGTGTACAGTGAAGCCACTGTAGGTGCACTGTCTGTTGTCTGCACCCCTTTTTTATTCTATAAATGCACGGCTTGAGCCCGAAGCGTAATACAGTAGGGTCGATAAGACAGATTCGTTCTCTTCTTTTAATCACGAGGAATCCTCGCTGACAGATGGAGATGTCTGCTTTTGATTGCCTCCCCGCCAACTGCAGCTGCCTATTCCTTTCCTACCTTCAAGGACACCAACAAAACACACGGTCACACTCTGCGTTTTGGTGTCTCCAGGGTAGAGACGGGTGGGGGAAGGGAGCGACGGCTCACGTATGAACTAAAGAAGGGCTGAACGTGAAGCCTGAGGTGGGAAAAGATATGAACCAGTTTACATGAGTGAGCAGGCAGAAGGAATTACGCTGACTGAAGGAATTCAATCAAATATATTGCATCCTTATGCTCTATAAGCTCTATCACTTTATATGTATATATGGGTAAGCAGCAGCAGCAGATCAGAGGAAGAAGTACAGATGGTGAATGTTGACATGAGGGTGTGTAACAAGAAAAGTCAACAGCTAATCCTCATTGTATCCAGCAATTGGTGGATGTGACACATCCTGAGCTTACTGAGTCACCTGACGGTTGAATAGGTATTTTCAGAGTTCATCACCTATATTGCATTGTTTTATAAAACAAAAAAACTACTCTATAATTACTAAGACACTAAGAGGAAGCTGAATTTTAAGCTTTCTATCAATAAACATTCTCAGTCTTCTTGAATAATCATATGGATTTCAATTATTTCCAAATCTTAAACAACAGGAATACTCTGTTGTTTATAAGAGTACAGTTAGACACACCAGCATTTGAAATGACGCAACATGTAGAGTAGTCTGAATAGCTAAAGAACATCCACCCATATTCTGCTTGTGTTTATTGTTGGTGGGTTGCCAAGGAGGTGATGCCTTTCTTTAACGGTCAACTACACCCTGGACAAATCACCAGTCTATCACTGGGCAGCAACTCAAACCTGAGAAGTGCAAAAGTAACTGATTAACTGATCTGTATTTGTAATCACACATTTATCTGAACTGTGGGAAAATACTGCAGCACCTGGGAAGAATCCACACTAGTACGCACCTGAACACTGTGAGCAGAAAGGGCATGGCCAGGATTTGAACCCAGGACCTTCTTGCTGCTGTGCTGCCACTGAGCTGCTGGGAGTCAGTGCAGTTAAAGTGGTCTTGGAGTGAAAAGCTTCACACATATTAACAGAATAGCTCACATTTTCTGCTTGAAATTTAAACCTGTGATTATTCATGATGTCCTGCATGTGATGTAAACAATGATTTAGCTGTTATGTCCTAACTAAGACATGAAAACCAGGCTGAGGGTTTGGAGCATGTCCATCTGCAGAAACATCTTTGATACATCAATCTAAAGTGAAAAGCGTGTAATAAAGTAGGACTGTGCATGATTAGCAAAGCTGTCATGTATTTTTTTTTACATTTGGAATGGGTAAGTCATTTAGTTTACATTAATCTGCATTAATGACACCATTGTAGTGTATATGCTAAATAGTAAAATTTAACTGCAGGCAAAAGTGTGACAAATAGCAGCTGTAAAGATTAAATAAATATCTCAACTAAATACATAAAATACCCTTGATAATACTCAGCTACTTAAATCCACCAGCCTCATATCTAATAACGGTTCATTTTTTTTCATTTGTTCTAAATGACTTATTTTAATCACTTCTCTCTGTTTTGTGCAGCTAAAATGCAGTTTCCAAAGAGGAAGAGGACTGGATTCTCAGACAGATGATAACCGAGATTAATGCGGTTGTCTGAGTGTTTCTCTTTCTCCAAGTCTGACACATGACACTGTGACCGCTCAGGGGCAGAGGGATGGTGGCTGAAAAGGAAAAGATGGGCATATGCATCAGTAGCGCTCCTCTAAACGTTCTGTCCCAAAATGCGTTGGCTTGTATAATCCTCAGTCATATGAGCGAGAGTGTGTGGACTCATATGCTAGACAAGTACAGAGCACATCCTCCTCCTATTTCTGTCCACAGAGGTCACCAAAAAAAAATAGCGCTCCACTCATGCTTGTGAGTGTGACGGGCACACTCACAAGCATGAGTGTGCCCATCCGCCGTCTCCTCTCCTCCTGCCCCATTGGCTCTCAGATCATTGATGTCAAAGACGGGCATTGTTCCTCTCATCAGCATGAAAATATTAACTCCACCACCATTCTTGCAGCCCTGCAAAAGCATGTGTTCTGCCTGGGTGTTTGCTCGCTCATTAGCTTTGCTCTGGTCTGCTGAGGACCAGCAACTTCTAATAAAGATCAACCAGCTCAATATGGATTAGAAGACAAAAAAGGTTGGAGTAAAAAAACACTTAGTGGATGCTGCAGAATGCTAATTATCGTATCAGTGTTATGCTAATTATTCTTGGTAGCCAGGCTGACTGATAAGACACTTTGATTTTTAGAAGTCATTTGTGAGGAAGAGCAATTATTTGTGGGTGATGGGCTTTCTGACCACTTAGTTGAAAAGGATTTAAAAAATATGTGCACATTCACTCACACTACAGGAAATCTACAAACTTGAAAAAACACTTTCAGAAAAACACTTGCACACATTTCTTATGCATTACTCAGAGAAATCAGGATTCCCAACAGCTGCTAAAATACGGGACAAAATACACTGGATTATATTTACTTTGAGCTAAGGCTAAAGGGAGCGTTGTTGTGGGAAAGTGTGTTCTTATATCCTGGGGGAAAGCTTAAACATGTTTTCGCCCTTAAACATGTGAGCAGAGAAATCATCACAAGTCAAAAGGCAGCTGACATGTTTAGTTTGCCTGTGGGCAAACATACAGGTGCATCTCATTAAGTTAGAATATCATTGAGAAGCTAGTTTATTTT
Source organism: Xiphophorus maculatus (assembly GCF_002775205.1). Lineage (NCBI taxonomy): Eukaryota > Metazoa > Chordata > Actinopteri > Cyprinodontiformes > Poeciliidae > Xiphophorus > Xiphophorus maculatus. The sequence goes on from NC_036454.1 coordinate 17,665,552, forward strand.
AGCTGTTTCATTTCTGGAGGAAAATATATTTCAGCTTCATTACACAGAATGATAAATTTCCAGTGTTTACTTTGGTTTATTTTGATTATTATGATTTTTTTTATAATAAAAGCACATTTAGCTTCTTAGAAAATTAGAATATTACGTAAACCTAATACAAAAACATGTTCAATACAAACATGTACAAGTACCCAACCAAGTACTGAGTTTACACTGTATACACTCAGTGCTTGGTTGGGCCTCCTTTTGCATGAAGTACTGCATTAATGAGGCGTGGCATGGAGCTCAGCCTGTGGTTCTGCTGAGGTGTTCAGAAAGCCCAGGTTGCTTTCATAGAAGCCTCCAGCTTGTCTCAATTGTTGGCTCAGGTGTTTCCTATTACCCTGCTGACAATAATCCAGATATTACCTGTGTGGTTCAGCTCAGGAAAGCATGAAGTTCCTTAAAATGTCTTGGTAAATGGCTGGGAACACATTAGCCTTGATAAAAATCATTGGACCAATTCAGCAGATGACATGACTCCCCAAAACATCGTCCACTGTGGAAACTTCACACTACACGCTTAAGATGCGTCTGGCTTCTGTGTCCCTTGTGGACCTTTTCCAAACTTCTGAAATGACTTCACCATCCTCTCTGTTCTGTGGTTATACCCGCTGCTTGTGTAGCTTATTCTACCACACATTTCCCTCCACTCAATTCTCCAATATGCTTGGATACGCCACGACTCAGTGATAGAGCAGGCACACATTATTCAGTCCTCAACTCAGTTGGACCCAGTTCAATTCCTGGCCCTGGGTCATTTTCTGCACATCTTCTCCTTCTCTCTCTCCCCTCTTTCCTGTCCATCTACTGTTGAATCAATGCCACATTTGCCACAAAATTCTCTAAAAACGCTTGGATACAGCAGCCAGCTTCTTTATCAATGACCTTTGGTGGTTTACCCTCTATATAGATAGCGTCAGTGGCTGTGTTCTGGAAAACTGTCAAGTCAGCAATCTTCCTTTGCTTGTGTAGGTCATGACATTTTTTTTTGTTTGTTTTAGAAATAGTTGGTTTTATTGGTCTTATGCATGGTAATGATTTTCTGACACATTGAATTTTGGCTGGAAGCCATAAATCATCAAGAATATGATATAACTGTGTAATTAATCTATAGGTTTAACTTTTCAGTGATGCTCCAACTTACTTGAATCCACCTTTAGTGAGTATAGTATCAGAAAATAACAATATTAAGAAACCTCATGTTTTCATCAACAACTCACCAGTTCATCCAGGTTTCGCATGTCACATAAAACTCTCTTCTGTGGCCAGACGTAAGGCTCCGGCTCCGGTTCCTCCTCATCCTCCACACTGTGACAGCTCTCCTTCCGACTGTAACACCTGCTCGGTGAGCTCATCTCTTCGGCCTGCTCAGCTCCCTCGGCCTGCAGGCTCTCCTGATCCCGGATCTCCTCTTCGATCTCCTCCTCCAGCTGGATCAGCATGGGCGCAAGCATGCCAAACTTGGACCCCCGCCGCGCCACCTCCAGGAGACACAGGATGAAATTCTTCTCGTTGCATCTCTCCACCAGGTCGTTGGTCTCAAACATGAGGACGTCCTTGATCCAGAGCTCCTGCCTGCACCAGGTGATGAAGTTGGAGACGTTATCCCTCGCCAGGAACGAGCCGGGGATCACGTTCCGTGACTGGAAGACAACATCCTTCGACGGCACCTTCATGGACTTCACAGCCTCCGGGTTCTCCAACTGGAATTCCTGCGCTGCGCGGTTCACGGTGTTGGCGTGCCGACACAGGGCGCAGCCCGTCTCCAGCGCATCCATGAAGGTGTCCGCAGTGACGTCCAGGTCGTAGAGGGTCTTCAGCCATTCAGCCAGGTCCTCCTTCATGGCATACAGGTATTCTTCACTGGATTTAAAGGGCCGGATGCTCTTAGAGGCGGCGGACTGAATGTTGCTCTGATCAGCCATATTGTCGAAATATGTATCAATAAAGTCTTACTTGATCATCCCCGACTGTCTCATTGCAGAACTGCACTCCGAAGCCTCAGCCACAAAACAAAGCGCAATGACCGTTTTGACGCACCCATGCCGATTTGCATGTGCGGTTCTGAACTGCAGCTAATTGAAGCCAGGCTTTGTGTTGTCAGGAGCATATCGGGATGCAGGGTTGCCGTGGCGCATGGATGCGTTTTCCGGATGTCTGCGAAACCCGCTTCCTCTACGGAGCGCATCGCAGGGTTCCGAGGAGTGGGAGCGGAAAAAATGGTTCAGTACTTGCCCGCCGACGCTCACCCGATCCCCGGTTAATCCACCCGACGGCCGGCGGTTCCTGTCGGCCACACACTTCCACGTGTCGCCATGTCTGTCGGAGGCCCACCAGCTCCTCGTCGGGAGAAATGACGACCACTGAGCAGCTCACAGTCCACAGCTCATTTCCCTGCAAATAGGCTCAGCCCATGTCGCACCGCCTCTTGCGCTGAATATGTTGACCTGCTGCAGCTTAAACCAGCAGAGCGACTCGGAGGCACATCCCATTATGAGGGATAAACGCTGGAAGAGGAAAACTTAACCCTGTGTTCACCGAGTCAGCGCTGAACAAAAAGTGGCTGGATTGGGTCAGGAAACCAGCAGCTGACCAAAAATAGGACAGAAATAATTGACTCATTTACAGTCATGTTCAAGACTGATTACAGGCCAGACAGTATGACTCAGGTTAATAAAAATAGCGAAACTATTTTTAACTCTTTTTCATTTTAAACGAAATAAAAAAAGAATGATTTTAGCAACTCTTCTGTATATTTTATGCAATATTTGCACAGAATATCAACAACAGAAGGGCACTTAAAAATTTTTTTTAGTTGCCCACTTTAAATGTAAAAGTGGACTAGGTAGCTTTCTTCATTTTTCATATTCATGGAAAGGGCTCACTCAGCGGGTCTTATTCTGTTAAGTAAAGTTTTAATTTTGCTTTGTATGATGTCAACGACTCATCTTCAATTTTAAAATAAAACATTTAATTGAATACATGTTTATGAAATCTATCTTATCAAATCTAATTTTGTAGCAAAAGGGCAAAAAGTGATTCTTTGAATTGATAAAGGCTGACCTCCATTATGGAGCAAATGCATGACACATAAAGTTGAGATTTCCATATCAGAATTAGTTGATAAAATTGTCCAAAGCTTTGAACATTTCACTGAGCACAGTTCAGTTCAATCCCTCTTCCAAAAATTGAAAGAATATGGGGCAACTGCTAAGCCACCAAGACATGACCAGCCACCAAAACTAACTGCAAGTAGAGTGTTAGCCAAGAAGCCCAAAGCTCTGGATGAGCTGCAAAGACTCGCAGCTCAGGTTGGAAAACATGTTAACGTGAACACTGCAGTTGATTACAAATTTCCATCCTTTTTAGATTTTTGTTGCTAAAAAAGAACAAGAAAATGCTTTGTTTCCACCTTACAATGATATGCAACTTTATCGTTGTCAATGACATACCAACTTGATGTTTTTGGTTGTGCAAAGTACAAAAAGCTAAATGAATATTATTCGACTGAAAGGTCAGCTGTAAACTCAAACCTGTACATCGCTTCATAGCTGTACCAACAATTAAAAGATGGTTGAGTTAGAAGTAGAGTACCGACAACCTTTTAAAAATGACAAAGTTTGTTAACTTGTTACAAATTAACAATCTACTTTAAGATGCTTCAATATCTTCAAACTCTAGGATAGAAAATGACAAAGAGACTGGTGAGATATCTATTCCAATATTCAAGTTACTCAGACTGGTAACAAAGTACAAAATAAAATTTCCAGAGATAAGAGCACATATTCTGCCACGGGTATGATAAGATTTTTGTTATTCATTTACAGCAGAACAGGTCTGCTAGTAATGTAATTAGAGAAGTCTTCAGCACCTGACAGATTTGTTTAAGATGTAACTGTAACAATAATTCACAGCGAGGTAAACGTAAGGCCACACTGGTCTCAAATGATGAACTTCATGCTCTTCTAGCTTGATTTGTGACAATTTCACATGTAAAATTCTACATTTTGAAGAACAGGCAACCACTAAAAAATGCTAACCATGGTCTCAGTGAGAAGGGAGTGTTTACCACCCGTTCAGCAAAATGAACACCTTTGAATATTTAATTAGATGAATAGCTGCTTTAAACCTCTTTAACCCTATAACGCCAAACGTATCATATGTGATACATGAGTTTTTGAGACCTCCAAATGAGCAGTGTGACATTTTTTTCCCTAAAAAACCCGATGTATACAATTAGACACATGTAGTGCACTGATAATCCAACAGGGGGTAGTAACTTTCTCACCAGAGGCCTTTCCACTGATACTACAAGACTGCCATGGCAAAGGACTGGGACACATGCGTTTTCAGCAGGAAAACTTTGCCAATTTTAGAAGGTTAAGGTAAGAAAAAAAAATTGTTTTGGGGTGAACTATCAATAGGAACACTTACTGAGTTGATGCAATGTAAAATTACTTAGTATTTTATCAGAATTTTTTTGTAAAACCGTGTTGAAAAGTGATGTATCAAATTTGATACAGTGGGTCAGTTAACTCGAAAAATCAGTCAATTATCTTTTTATTGTACTTCGTGTATTTTACATCATGTCAAGCAATGTACAGTCTTTTTTCATATAAACTAATGACATGTTTGCATGTTCATAATTTGGTACATTTATAGCTTAAAAATAGATATGCAACTTGCACCTTTTGCTTATTTTCATTGAAAACTGACCAATTCAAAGATAAAATAAACACTCTGTTTTTTGTGCCTGTGTGTTTTTTTTAGATGGCAAAGACATACACTGTTGAATATATTCTGAATATGATTATGGATGGGAATTCAAGTGACATTGAGCAGCTAGGGGAGGATGAGGATGAGGAATGGACTCCTGCAAGGATTGAGGAACACCCAGATAGCGGCGATGATGACCACCTGAAGAATGTCACGCTGTTGACGAAATCATGGTGCCTTTCAAAGGAAAATCACATCTACGGTGCTACATGCCAGGAGAACCTCACAAGTGGGGGTTCAAGATGTGGGGACGTGGTGGGCAAAGTGGCTATCTATATGACTTTGATGTGTGCCAAAGGGCAGAAAATCTTGACCAAGAGAAATCTGATGTTGGTGCTACAGGAGATGTTGTCCTGAAAATGACCTCAACCCTTCCAGCAGGAAAGAATCACAAAGTTTTTGCTGACAATTTCTTTACGTCAGTTCCATTGGTAGAGCACTTGAAACAAAGAGGAATCTACTACATAGGCACAGTCCGAATGAACAGGGTGAAGAATTGCCAACTGATAGATGAGAAAGAACTGAAGAAAAACGGAAGAGGGTCACTGGATTTCAGAGTAAACCAGGAAAACAACATCATTGTGAGATGGTATGACAACAAAGCTGTGAACCTGCTCTCTTCTTTTGTTGGTGTTGAACCACTGGGCAGTGTGAAGCGTTGGGATTGAAAAGCCAAAACCCACATAATGGTTCCCAGACCGGCCATTGTTGACACAACAGGTTCATGAGAGGCATTGACCTTCTTGATATGCTTTCTGCACTGTACAAGTTCAGCTTCAGATCCCGAAGATGGCACATCTACATTTGGTGGCACACCATCACAGTGGCAGTAATCAATGCATGGATCCGCTACAGAAGAAACCTGGAGAAACTGCATACCAGGCAGAAACACCTGCCCCTGCGAAGGTTTCAGGCCTCTGTTGCCACTGCCCTCACAAGTGCATGAAAGGTCAAAAAGTGTGGCAGACCTTTGTCCTCTCCGGAAGCAATGCCAACCCCTCCCAGGAGGAGGAAAACCACTGAGTTGCCCCCTGATGTGAGAAAGGATGGCCTCAATAATTTCCCAACATGGGGAACCCGACAGAGATGCAAGCACTGTGTGGGCCACTTTGCCCATGTGTTCTCTGAGAAATGCAGAGTGCATCTTTGTCTGAACAAGGACAGAAACTGTTTCCAAGCCTATCACAATGCAAAATAAAAAGGTTGTGAGCCACAATATGTCTAGAAAATAATTGAAATGTTATGTACTCGAGACTGCCACCCTGCCAGTTCCATTGGTGGATTTGTTATTGCTGCATTGTTGTAGCACATTTTATGTTTGGAATTAACAATTTATCTGAGTTATTTGTGTTTTATTATGTTTTTGTTTGTTCAAGAAAAAATAATCTTTGAGCATTGTGACCCGATGTATCAAATATGATACAAAATGAAACTCATATATGGAAAATGATATTTGAAAAAAAATTTTTTGTTTGTTCAGAGGGACCAATAAAGGCTCCAGTTTCAAAGAATTGGAATTTCCTGTCAGTTATTTCATGGTGTGGGCTTTATAGGGTTAAATAAAACATTTTGCAATTTTAACTTAATGTATGCAGCCCAGATGTTTGAGGTCATATTTTTAGAGTCAGTGATTTTAGAAAAATAACACAAATAAAATCTTACCTGTGTGAACAGCCAGGTCAGTGGTTGGTTCTCCTGCTACAATCACATTGTGGTAACTCATTCTTAAAATTTAATAGAAAAATTGTATTAAAATCTTGGCATAAGACGATTCCAGTAATGGGCCCAGCTCTAACCCAGAATCAGTTGTGCTTTTACAGATCTCTTGGTCACAAACACTAAAATTCAAACTGAATAAGCTGTAGCCTATTCTCCTGCTTTCCCTGTTAATTTAAATGTGTCTAAAGCAAGTTAGTTTACAGAAGGTCTGATTCACCAATTTCTTACATAAAATGTCTTTAAATAAAGCTTTTGAATGCACAGGCTAGCCACAAGCACTGCTTTTCTACATAACGCTGAAAATGTCTTCTCAGTGTGGAGGAATACGTTTATTTCATTGCTTTAAAAGTTTTTCCAAAATCTGGTTTCAAAATGTTCCAACTGCAGTTTTAATGGAAAACTACTATTTAAAATTCTGGCCGGCTCTTGACTGGACAGGCTTTTGTGAACTCTTCCACCGTGCCTGCTAAAATATAAAGCAGAGTCAACGCAAGGAAGGGTGGTTTGTTTTCATTTAAAAAGAGTGACGTCTGTTTAAGAGACGGAAACCAAGAAGGGGGAGAGTAGCACAGAGAAAGAGAGAAAAGGTGGGAGGGGGCAGATGAGATCATTTTCTGGGCCTGGATGAATCAGCTCTTCTGTCAAAGAAAAAGTACACAGCAGAGAGAAGTGACCAAAGCAAATGGGAACAATTTGAAGACGTCAGCTGAGGTGTAGCTTCCTGTTCAATAGTACTTATCTGAAAGACAACTAGTAAAACGTTACGTCAATAAAAAAGGGGAAGGAAAGAAAACCTAAAATTTAACTAAACTGAATTCTTAGGAAATGTTCTCTTAAGACTATGAATGCTTCGGAAACAGACTTAAAACTTGTGACCTGAAGATAAAAAGGAACTTCTCTTTTTCCAAGTAGAAAGGCTAATTGTATTCATATATTTATGGAATACAGGTATATGCAACAACCACATTTCCAGTAGTGTTCAACATCTCCTTGCAGTCAATGCTGCAAGAAGTTTTGTTCAATTTTGCACCACCTACTGACAAGAAAAGGGATAGAGAGGCTCCATCTGAACCCACAGCAAACCAGGTATGAAGTTTTCTATAATCAGTAGGTGATGCTTTTTATAACTGAGCACATCGATTTCCAATAAGCAACTTGATACTTGAATTATCTGATAAGTGCTGAAACAGCTACCTTACAATTTAACCTGACCACCATCAGGATCCTTATTTTCAGTTTGACCATAAAAGAAATCGTCTATTTCAGCTTTCATTTAGTAAAACTGAGGATGTCTACAATAAAAAGGTGAAATTCGCAAAGTTTTATTTCCCAAGTTTATCATCATCATCATCATACATCTGTAAGTTTATGGGAAAACAGGGGCCGTTACATCAACCAATGAAAAATATTGGATTTACAATACAATGTCAAACCTAATGATATTTAAAAACAAACTGAAACATGCACAATACAGTATGCAGCGTAAACATGGTAACTAAAAAAAGAAAAGAAAAAAAGGTAACTAGAGTGGAAAAACTGCACAGGTTGAATGGACGCAGTTCTATAACCATCAAAATATGGAATCATAAATTAAAACTTCTTTTAAAAATCAAATTCCCCAACAGGAATAATCAAGAAGTTCTCCTTCAATAAGGTCGGTCTCTGCGCTCCTGGCGGTGGTCCCTAAAACAGAAAAAAAAGGCAATAAAACCCCTTTACTGGATATTCTTTTAATATCAACAAAACAATCTCAAGCCTAAATTGAACACCTTACCTCATCTCCATCTTGCCCCCAGGTGGTCCCATTCCTCTTCCCCCTCTGCCACCCATTCGGTCCATGGGCGGTCCTCCACGCCCGGCTCCGCGGAACCCTCCCCTGTCCATTCCTCCACGTCCTCTGAATCCACCGCGGTCCCCTCCCCAACCTCCACGGAAACCACCGGGTCCACCTGGGCCTCCGACTCCTGCTGGCCCACCACGATCCATACCTCTGCCCCCACGCATTCCAGGTCCGCCTCGGCCTCTTTCACCACCCGGGGGGAAAGGAGGACCACCACCTAAGCCCTCGGGTTTGGGGGCTTTGCACTGGTTACACTCCATCCTCCAAGCAAAGTTTTGGTTACCACAACCCCTGTGAAAAAAATACAAATGTAGTTACAAAACACAATTATAAACACACACACACGTGCCTGAGGTGGCGGTACATACGGATTAGGACACTCCCAGTCGCCGGCTCTTTGCTGCATGTTGCCTCCTGTTGGTCCACCTCTGCCCATTCCACGTGGACCGCCTCTTGGGCCAAAGCCTCCACGGTCCCCTCCTCGTCCCATCATACCTGAAATTCCAACATTTCAGGCATCACACCATCAGATCCAACACATGCTACAGACGTTGGTGACAAACTGTAATAGTTTACCTCCACGGCCCATCATGCCATCACGCATAGGCATGCCGCCTCTCATTCCACCCATCATGGGCTTTCGGCGCGCCATGGACACCTTAAGTCTTCGTCCTTGAAACTCCTTCCCTGTAATTAAGATAAAACTTTGTCATCTCAGACACTGGGTACACTTTACAAAGTGCTTCTGATTTTTCTTATTACTTTGACATTTAATCTATAAATCATACCATCAAAATGCTCCACAGCTGCTTTGGCACAGACGGGCTCCTCATAGGACAGAGTGGCATCACCTTTAGGCTTTCCTGAGTCTTTGTCTGTGTAGATGTTGATAGCAGGTTGACCCAGTCTGCGATTCATCTTTAAAACAAAGCGCGCACAGTTTAGTTTCAGTAGCAGTTGTGGTTAAATATAAACCATCCTTATTAATCTCTTAAAAATTGACCTTAAATTTTTCTTTTAAGTTGCCCGTTGAAATGTACTACAAAGACTTGTGGTGAGATGAAACTGGAATTTTTAGGATCAATCTGTTGAGAATATCTGCATTTCCACAAGTAATACCCCTCAAGAAAATCATACATCTCCCCTTCCAGATCATCTTTACATCATGTAATCTACACATTAGCCTCACAATCAACTGAGAGGGGGAAACAGGAAATCTGGAGGCTAAAGAAAATGTGCTAATCACAGTGTGCGCGAGTATGGAGTTTTCCCCAAGAGAAAACATGTTTTAAAAACATGAATGTTGTGAGTTTTAGGCTCGTCTCCTTTGGATTTCTAACCCCAGGAGCATAATCTGAAAGTGTACAAAGCCAACGATCGACTTGATTTGTAAAGACAAAGTAAACTGTAATGGTCGAGTGAAGAACTAGGAGGTAAACCAGGGCTAAAAGCTATTATTACCCTTATTGGCCCAACATGCTTGAAGAATTCAGCCATTTCCTCTATGTTGGCCTTCTCAGTCAACCCAGTGATGTAAATGGTGCTGTTCTCAGAGTCATCTTGCTCTTCTGGACGTCCTACAGGTACAAAATAAATCACAATAGTTTCCATTTCCAATAAAAAGATTTTTAAATATGAAGACAATAAACAAGACCTTTTTTGCAAATTCCTGCACAAAACCACATATGCCTTGTTCAGTGTCAAAAGTACTATATATATATATATATATATATATATATATATATATATATATATATATACACATACATACATACATACATACATACATACACACTATCAGATTCTTAGGTTGAAGATTCTACTTACCCATTTCGCGTTCATCGCCACCCATGGGTCCTGTAGTCCATTGAGTAAAAAGTAAACAGAGGAAAAAAAAGTCAGTGCATGCAACTAAAATCCAGTAGACAACACCTGATAACTACAGCTCATAAACCACACTCTTGTGCATGACTTGTATTGGGAAGTTGAAAAATATGGTACCTTTTGGTACAAAATGTCCACAATTGATAAACTCAATTGAAAAATTGAACACCTCAGAACCCTTGGTATGTATATATAACTCTTTGGGAAAAGCCTTTAAGACCAGAGTGAAATCTTTAAAAAAAATAAAAGATTCAGCTCAGATTTGCCAGAGCAGCCGCAAACACTTTTCTTATTAACCGATCTAAAAGGTAGTCAAACCATTACCAGTGACTGAATTATATAAAGTACCCCAGAGCAAATGGTCTCAGGCATATAAAAAAAAAAATCCAATATTTTGATGTGTTTTTGTAGGAAAAAAAATAGCATACCACAATTTATATCAATGTTGAAAGCATATTTACCCAAAAAGTGTTACAGTTTAGAAAGGGCTAACCAGTGTAATACTCAGTAACTTACCACCAGGCTTACTGAAGCCACCTCTGTCTCCAGCGCTGCTATGGGGGAATAAATGGAGATATGAAGGCGTTTCCCTTTTACAGCCACTTCCATGGCTCGAGCAAAGTGGCTTGATTGGGGGAGTAATAAAAACATTCTATCTATCCCAACAGCAACTTCAATTAACTCCCAGAAATCTAACTATAAATGTACAGTTCATTGACAAAAATTATACTAACTATGTGCCATTCCTTAGCTTGGTACAACATCCAATGACAGTTTGAAACAGTGGATACAATAATCCAAAAATAAAAAAAGAAAGGAACATGTTTATGTTGGCTTTTAAAATGTGATAAATCCTAAAACAAATGTACACAGGTAGAATTATTTCAGATGCATTGATGGAACAATATAAAGTACCATCACCTCAACATTAGGTTACAATTTAATTACTTTTACATTTAAAATATTATAAAATAAAAATACAATGCATCTGAAATTTCACAGGAGTCATTGTCATTACATTCACCATAATAAAGACAATTACATGTTTTTAACACCAAAACAAATACAAAGTCTACCAAAGATATGATAAATTTAAATAAAACAGGTGGCTTTATTGACTTTATATACCCATCATGCTTAGAAAAACAAGACAAAAATAAAAACACCATCCTCAGTTCTTGATAAAAGGGAGACTTCGAATCTTTGTTTAAGCTCCTTCCTGTTGCTTAAGCTGGAGACTCTGTACTGAGTACAGATACTTTTTAGAGAAAAGATGGTTTTAAATGGCTCTCACTGTTACCTGTACGGTATAAATGTGACAAAGCATGTTAAAAAGGCGCTGAAAAGAAATAACATTTTTATTCCAAACATGTCAAAACACAGTAACCCCACCCCTCACCCCAGAGCACAAACACCTGTGCAAAGCTAAACTGTGATGAAGCCCTACATTAACTCTAAACCCTATTAAAAATGTAAACTATTTTATAGAACTTATAAAAAATTTAAATGCACCTGTGTTTCTGTATATTGTTGTTAACAAAAACCTCCGCTCTCCCGAATAGTTTTAGCACCTTACTAATCCAAACCTGAACACCTGACAGCTTAATCCAACCATTCAGTTTTTTTTATTATTGAAAATCCATCTAAAGAGAACAAAGTTTATTGAACCAAAACAACCAATATTTTTAACAGACTTCTTTTCTCAAAGTTGAGAGTTGTAGTTAAAGGTCCAACCAAACCAGCAGGGATGCCTGCCATGACCTTCGTGCTTGTAAAGTTCCACCTAAATCTACCAAACCGTGTAAAATTTGTTTTTAATAGGTAAAACATTTTCATAAGTATGTAAAACAAAGACTGCCTGATATCAGGAAAACATGGTTTTGTGATGATTTGATTGTGATTATATGAATTAACCCATATTTTCCATACTTTTGATTTTCATCACAATGTCCAACATTCTATGTGGACATTGCAACTTAAAGGGGGGAAACAATATTAAAGTATTTCTGACAGGCCAAAGCTTTTGACATGTGAAACTTGCATCCTTGTCACATTCCTATCACATATTGCACCCAAGAAGTCATCTGTGGAACACTGAAACTTCAATGAAAATTGGGTTTTAAATTTTTTTTGCCATTCTGTCAGAAAACCTTATATAGATTATTATGTCCTGAGTCCATATTGACGAAAACACCAACTTTTAGTGAACATAAAAACTGCACCAATATCCGCTTTACCAGTGTAAACACAAACTATTTTGAAAACGCCAGTGTTGGGGTCTCCCACCACTCCACAGTATTCGATACCAAGCACAGTATACCCTTGAGCCAAATACTGACAACATCGACACCATTAAAAAAAAAATTAAATAGTAACTTTGAACCCCGATCAGGACCAAACAATAAAATTACTGTAATGGTTGAAACCTAGAAACCAATGTAGGCGTTGCAATTAAAAATAGAAAAAGAAACAATATACTAAATGCTCCATTTCTGAAATTTGGATTTAAGGTTTATGCCACAATTTAAGTCTGACTGGATTTTTTTAGGTTTTTAATCTCAATTATCTCAAACCAAGAAGTAGTCGAAGGAGAAATGCCTAGTGTCTGACCTGTTAATACAGAAAATGTGCTGTCCATTAGTGCCCCCCTTCATAAAACATTTGTCATGCCTCCTCTTTGTTCCTTTTTGTACCTGCTCAGTTTAGGGTCTACTGTGATAAATCATGACATCTCCTTCCACTCCTTTGCAGATTGTCAGATTTACTATGAAGCCAAATACAGATAAACCCTACAAAGAGGTTATTTGAATTTAAAATTATTTGAATCCAACCAAGATTTTTTATTAGGTGATCGAATCGATCGATCAAAAATGGAAATTTAAAAATCACTCAAAACCTTCACAATAAATCTTAGTTGACAAAATAAAAACCTTGATTGCTGACCAGATCTGGGAAATTTGTCTCCGCTGGTGACCTCCAAGTCTTTGAGGTTGAAGGTCTTCTTTCTGTCACCCTTATTGTTTTCCACAGAATATTGGATTTAAGCTGAGACTTTGTTCAAAATGTTAATTACTCCCAGTCAGAAAAAAGAAACATATTGATAAATTGAATAAATACTTTCAACAACCCTGCCAGAGGTGTACATATTTTGATCTCAAGTCCTGTTCCAGCCAGCTTCAACCTGGACATCTCAGAACTGGTAACAGCTCTACTCCATCTAGCCATAAATATACATTGCACACCGATCTTGCCAACTTTGGTTCTCTGGCTCCACACCTCAAACAGTACATTACCAATCTGGGGGTTATCAAATTGAAGCAACACATTAGGTATGTTTTGCAGAAAAGCATCTTTCTGTCAAGGCAGATAGCAAGACTTAACCCAAGTTCTCTAAAGTCAACACCATGAGAAAACACCTGCTCTCGTCACCATTCGTTTGTGGGCCATGAGATCAGTTGTTCTGGTCCAAAATATAGGCTAAAGCTCAGTGGAGTCTTTTTTTTTTTTATTATCATGGTTCCCAATATTTGAAACATGTCTTTAGATATTACAGGCATCTTCACTTGTTTTAACAGTTTCCCAGTGGTTTTAGGGACAGTGCAAGTTGGCATTATCCTCGATTATTGTTTTTCCTTTTACCTCTGCAGTCCATTTATACCTGCCATCTGTTTTTAATTGTAGTTTGACTGTTTTATGTGCTACAATCTATAATTTTACAGAACCTCAAGTTCTACATGTGCTTTATCTATAAGCAATTTAAACTTATTTAAGTTTAACCTACTGTTTTTGATAATACTTGAAAACATTTAAGCGTTAGCCCCCGAAAAAATATTAATGAGCTCGTAAAGACAAAAAAATCTCAAAGGCGTTACAATGTACCAAGCGGGTATGAATGAGCACAAATGTGCATTTAAGAAGGAACCAAACATACTGAACATAAACGGGACGCTTGACTTAAAATATTTTATGCCAAAGTCCTTAAAAACATGGTCTGAAGTTTAAGCAGAAAAACGATGGCTTAACTCATTTTGTGTTTAAAACTTTTCTAATAAAACCCTAACGTAAACATCTTAGAAAAAAGAAGAAACACTGCCTGTAAAAATCATCAACTGTCCAACTTCCCATCTATCCAAAAAAATAGTTCTGACTCAGTCAATTCATGTCTTTAGAAATTAGCTAATTAACCTAAAGTTTAAGCACAGGTTGCTCTTTCAAGTTATTGTGGGAAAAAGGGACATCCAACTTACCTTCAGCCAAAAAGGTCAGAGCTGAGAGAAACTGGAATAAAATGGCAATAAAGCCATTGCAACTGCATACCAATGGCTTTGTGCCTCCACCATCACATCTTCAGAAGGCAAATAATTTTTGCATATTATTTTAGACCTGTTCTCCAACTCAATGCCTCAAAAGCCATCACCCTGCAACATTTAGGTGAATTGAAGGAATCAAATTCCTGAATTATCTTCTCAGCAACTCATAGGGCTGGCTGGATTATGGAGCTAAAAGTAGCAGGGCAGTTGCTCAAATAATAAAATAGGAGATCTCTGGAGAATAATGCAGTTGTTTCCCCACAGAATGTCTCAGCTCTGCCCAACATGGCAACAGCACCTATGATCAAAATAAAAATGAGATCACGCGATAAGGAAACACACTTACCCCATTCCACGACCCATTCCTCGCCCACGATGCATCATTCCACCTCGTTCAAAGCCATCTCTTCCCGGGCCCCTGCTGTCTCCTCCTCCAGGGTACCTTCCGGGTTCAGACCCTGGATAGCCAGAACCTCCACCTTGGCCATCCTGTCTGTAGTTGTCTATAAATATGCAACATAGCTTTATTAGTACAAATAGCCCACATATGTTTACAGCCATATTAAAGTGCTCCATTCACAATCCATCTTAGCGACAAAAAGCCAAACTTACTGTAAGGGCCAGACTGGTTATAACTGGGTGGTCCACCTTGTTGGTTGTATTGATTGGCTGCTGGTTGCCCGTAGGAACCAGCACCCTGAGGAGGGTAAGCAGGAGGAGCTTGTTGCTGCGGTGGGGTCTGCTGTTGGTAGCCCTGCTGCTGGCTGTATCCAGCCTGCTGACCCTGGTACCCAGGCTGTTGCTGTCCATAAGATGTTGGTTGGGAGTAGGAGCTTTGGTTGTAACTAGCCGGTTGGCTGTTAGCACTGCAACTACAAAAAGTCAGTAAACAAAGAACTACAAAAAAAAAACTGAAACTTTCATTTAAAATGATAACCCTGTTTTCATTTTAACAGGGTTAAAATGAAAACAGGTAAAAGATACACAAAACTTTTACCTCTGTGGTGCAGAAGGTGCAGCCTGTTGACCATACCCAGGGTAGGCAGATTGGGCAGTGTACCCTGGCTGAGACCCATAAGACTGGGAGGCAGCTGGAGCAGCTGCAGTAGCAGGAGTCCCATCATAACCACTGGCTCCATAACCCTGGGCTGACTGTGAATAGCCATGAGCAGTAGACTGGGTAGGAGGATAACCAGCTGCAAGAAAGGAAGTGCTATTATAATACTTGCCCTAGAATGATAATAAGAGTTAAATATGCAGCCCTGGTAAGTTGTCTTTTTATTCTTTTCGTTTCCAGTATCATTACCTGCAAATTATCTATTGAATGATGCAATAAACATTTTTAGGCACCCTTTTCTACATTAATTTAAAGCTAGACCCTAACAGACTACAATGAAAAATATATGTTACAAAAAAACTGACTTGCTGGTTGCTGGCCATATGATGACCCATATTGTTGTTGCTGTTGAGGATATCCTCCAGCTGCTGGGGTTGTCTGGGTATAACTGCTATCAGCAGCAGCTGCGGCAGGCTGAGTGTATGATCCATAATTCTGCTGGCCATAGCCTTGCTAAAAACAAAACAAACAAACAAATCAAAAGAATCAAAACTTCATGGAGAAGTTGTTGTTTATTTTTTTAAATAATGACACAATCCATTAATCATCACCATATGGCAAGCTCAATCTACAATAGACAACTATTCTATTTATATTTTTTAACCTTACCTGTGCTGACTGGCCATAATTCTGTGATGGCTGCGCAGCATAGGAGGCATACCTGTGAGGAAACAAACAAAAATATATATATTATCCAAGTTAGAAACCATACAAAGTAATCTAAACAAGATTTCTCCAAATGCAAGCAGCACACGAATGCTTCCTCTACTAGCACAGTTGCATACCCATGATTTAAAAAAGTTTTGCATAGGTTCATTTATGTGAAATAATGAAATTAGTATTCTGAAGTTGCACTACATTCAAACAGAGTAATAATAAATTACAACAAACGCATAGGCACAAAAATATGTACAAGCAAGAAAAAAAAAGGCTTCGATTAGTAAATACACATGTTTTTTCAGTCTGGAGTACCATTCCTCAGTCCCAATTGCCATTATTTATTTTGAACTAAAGTCATAAAAACACAATCAAATAATAGTGTAAATATTGGATTAACTTAAATATCTTACCCCTGCTGAGCACCACTCTGGTTGTAGGAGCTGTAATCTGTGAGCAGAAAAGAGATTATTAACAACCGTTTGACTTTCTAATAAAACAGTTTGCGCGCGCGAGCCACACAGTCCCGTTGTTAGGCCTACGCTGAAAAACTAACGAGCAAGCAAATGAAACCCCACACGACGGCTCCAGCTACCAAATGCAGACTGGGTGCACTATCAAAATGTTTTAGAATACCAGCTCTTAAAAAATAATAGCTACGTTTAAACGCCGTTGTATTAAATAAAAGGCCGACTCGTTAACTACAATAGCTCGAGGAGCTAAAACTAGGCCATGCACGCTGCGTAGGCAACGGTCATTGTAAAACAACACTCAATTAAAATCTATGTAAACGCGTTAGTCTCACCAAAACACGTTCTCGTACGATAACTTGATCTACAGAACTACTTCACTTAACAATTGGAAAATGAATGTAAAAGATGTTGCGATTTTATTTTATTTTTTAACTCACCGGGAGCAGACGCCATTTTAGTAAGTCTGTGCAAGCCGACGAGATGCTGCTAAATGCAAGAAGAGGTTCCACACCGCGCTAAAGAACCACGAAGTCTCGCGATATTATTGTCCTGCAGTGACGACAAAGGCAACGGGTAGGGAAAATTATTTTTGTGAATGTAGCCTTTAGTCATGAAAAAAGTACGCTTTGGAATCGAGTCGTTTATTTATTTATTTATTTATATATATGTGATACTGATACTTTTGGCCACAATGCTGAAAATGTTTATTACCAATGTTTTACTCTGCATGCATTGTTGTTTATTCAAATCACTCAAACTAGAAACTTGTCCTGCTTGAGTAATACAATCCTTGAACCTTTTCCATCAAACTAGATCCAGTGTTTAACTAGTTCTAGAGTTTGGTAATAATCAGCTCCTTGTATCCTCTCTGGTCCCATAGTTTGAAGAACCAGTGCTAACCCAGCATAGGTTCACTGCTGGGCCAGAAAAAAAGAGGACGACCAATTTGAACATACAGATAAATCTACTACAGAAATCAAGGGTTTTCAAACTCCTCAAAGGTTGCTGTCCTGCAATTTTCAGATGTGTCCCTTGTCCAATACTCCAGAATCAAATCAGTTGATGTTGACATTAAAATTCATACCTATGTCTTTGTTATGTTTTAGTTTCAATGAAAGCAATTTTCTCTGTTGCAGAATTCAATTAAGAATCTGCTGCAAGACTTGAAGTCTTTTTAGGTTACTGTTGGGAAAAAGGAAACCATGCATCTTTTCTAAAACCACTGTTATACACAATTTTGTGGCTGTCGATCATAGAGAATGTCAAATAATGATGTTGAAGTGTGTAGTTGTAGTGGAACAAAATCTGAAGAGCTTCAATTGGTGAAATACATTTTCAAAACACTGCACCTAACAATGATGCAGATTGTCAGAAAACACTAACAAGTTAATGAAACATACCACTCAGAAACTAATCCTCCAATTAAATTTTAAATTTACAATGTTGTGTAGCAAACAACTCAAATAAAAAAATCTAATACAAAAAATGTCACTACTTTCATTAATTATTGGCAGCGGTGGGAAGAGTAGCACTCCCTCAATAAATATTTACTCATGTAAAGAATTAAAAGTATCAAGAAATTACTCAAGCACAAGTAAAAAAGTGTCTGCTGAAAAGAATACACAGGTACTGAGAATCTGATCAGAAGACAGATGACAATGCAATGTTGGCTGCTAATTCTGATATTTTAAAGACTGAGGTGAAAAAATACTTACAAATAAATATCTTCATTCCAAAATGCAAAAATTCTGCCAGAAAAGAATTGTCCAAATAATATTTTTCCAACATAAAACTTACAACATGTATACATGTTAGAAAAATGCGAAGAACTTCCAGTGATAATATTTGCTATGTTAAATACTACTATCCACCTCTAATTGTAAGTACAGGAAGCACGCATCCAGGATGACCTGTAGGTGGCGGTAACACGTTGTAAATTATAAACATAAAGAAGAAGAAGAATGTTTGCGGAAGTTTGCATCCTTTCGAATTCCTTACACCTCGAAGCTAAAATCGATTTTACTTGCGTTATTTTTATTATATAAAGTGGCGTAATAAATGTAAACTATAGTTAATTATCTACCATTCTGTTGAGTCAAAAACCACAACAAATCCTAGTAATCGTTATCAGTTTTATTTAGCAGTGAATTACCTGTATAGGCTTTAGCTCTCAGTCTTCTATTGTAGCACGAAAAATAATATGGTTATGCATATTTAAAATTTCATCGGATATAATTATCGTATGATGAACCTCATCAAATATTTGTTTGCCTGGTTTAATGTCGTGAAAGCCAGTGGAGAAGGTGCATCTGATGTGAAATGATGCTGAGCCGTGTCCTGTCAGTGAGGTCCTTGTTTGGGTCGGAACGTCCTGGATTCTGCCTGGTAACTTTTGCTCTGATAGCATTTATGCTGCTTATGTATGCTGGGGGCATCCAGGCAAGTCTGAGCGTGGGCCCAGGAGGATACTTCCCAAGGTTTATAGGTAACCCTGTTGTTACATCTAATGAACATCTTCAAAACACCACTTCAGATTTACGCAAAGCAAGCATGTGGATTATTTTTTGTTTCCTCCTCAGATGTGTTTCTGTATGCTCTCAGTCATGATGACTCGCCCTCGTTGCTGATCAGCGTGGTCCTGCTGCTGCTGCTGGGATCATGTCAGGAGCATCGCTGGGGGTCAGTGGCCTTCCTGCTCCTGTCCATCCTCACAATCACCATGCTGGCATTCATTTACACCCTGGTGCTGTTTGTGGTTGGAGGGGACGCGAGTCGGATCTGTGGCTTCTCTGCCATCCAGCTCGCTCTATTTACGGCTCAGTGTCGACAGGCCACACAGAGGAGGCTGCTGAGGTGTTTGCCAGTCTGGTTCCTGCCGTGGCTTTTTCTGATCAGTGGTTTGCTGCTTCTACCAGGAACACCAGCGCTGCTTCACCTCTGTGCAATATGCATCGGACACAACTGTATCCTTTCCTGTGTATGTAATCTGCAGATGCTTGTCAGGACTGGTACATCCTATAAACCAGAAGTTTTAGTTTGTATGTTTTTTTTAAATTTTCTGTCTCATGTGATTTCTTTGTGATTTAGATATATTCCTTTGTGTCACTTGTTTCTTGTTGAGGCCATTCTTTATTTTGGGCAGTCAGCGTATCTTTGTGGAGTTTTAGGTCTCAGTGTTTTTTACATCTGTATGCTTGGCTTTTCTGTGTCTTTTAATATATTTTTTATTTATTTTTTTTACCCCTCCAGGGGGTCTTTTGTGGGCTCTAGTGTCCCTTATATGATAGTGGGCTGACAGGAAACGGGGGAAAAAGAGGGGGGAAGACATGCGGCAAATATCGTCGGGTCCGGGAGTCGAACCTGCGACGGCCGCGTCGAGGACTCAAGGCCTCCAAATACGGGTCGCGCTAACCGCTACACCACCACAGCACGCCCGGCTTTTCTGTGTCTTTATCTTTGGATGTTGTGTACTTCTTTGGGGATGCAGATTGTGTTTTTAAGATAAGGTCCAGGCCCTGGACCCATGACACTCTATGTATAATAGTTTTGTGGTTTATTTAGGCTGAATGTTCCCTCCACTAAATCTGTAATGAAATCTTTCAAACTTTGGTGACTGTCAAGTTATCCCCTATCTCCTTAATTTAACATGCAGATCATCAGCCTTTCATTGGGGCGCTACAGGAACTGGAGGAGACCAATATTTTTTCTTTCATTCCTAATTGGATGTATGTTCCTACTTCGGCCAGGGTCAGATTGCCAACATTTACCACCTCACATAGGTATTGTAAGTCAATTACATTAAATGTCTGACTATCACTTTTAAATATATTCTTGATCATTTTCATATTTTGTTGCAGCACATCCACACAAAATGTTGAAAACTGTATTATTTTCCTGCTGCTTTAACACTACTCAGTACTTTGTGTAAAGTAATGGTCATAATGTGAGTAAATGTAAAAAATATAATAATTTACCCAAAAGCAAATTTCACAATTTGTCAATTGCTTAGATCGCTTCCCCAGTTCATGGCTGTGGATCACGCAGCTCCTCCACCAGTGAGGGACCCCACAGCTTACAACCTCCACCCTTGGATGGAGCCTCCATCACCTGCCTGGGTGATGGAGGTGCAGGCTGCTGCTGTGTCTGAGGCAGAAGTGCTGGAGGAGCAGATGCTCCGAGCCGGGATAATGGCCTCCTTACAGGACACTCCTGACACAAAAGTAGAGGTCCCAAAGTCATCAGTTTCATCTCTGCGGTTAGTAGAGTTTATGGCGTGTATTTTATAAATAATTGGTTTTTCACTTAATACGTTTTTAATCCTAAAGTCTGTATTTACATGCAGATGTCTGTTTTTGGTTCCTGCCAGGCTTCAGCAGCTGGAGAAGATGGGCTTCCCCACAGAGAAAGCTGTGGTGGCATTAGCAGCAACCAAGCAGCTAGATGGCGCCATCTCGCTACTTATTGAAGACAGCATCGGAGAACAAGCTGTGGTGGTAACTAAGGGAAAGAGCCATCCACCACAGCAGAGCCCCTAAACAAGTTGACACTACTGGTTACGTTTGCACTTTTGAATCAAACTGGACACACATCGTGCTTGGGTTTTGCTGAGCTTCTGTATTTTCCCTGTGGGCTACATGAAGAACCTTTAATATCTAAACTATCTGGAAAATGTGGACAAAAAGCCGAAATGTTCCCAAATAAAAGTTTTTTTTATTTCCAAATCTGCACATCAGAGACAGTGGCTGTCAGTTTATTTTTTTCAGTTGTAAAAGTGTTTAATGAATACTTTTGTACCACCAATTCAAAAAGGTGACACGTTGAAATAATAAAAACATTTTATTACACTTATCATCTAAGCAGGATTATCTTAACACAGTACATTTGCAAGAAAAGAAAAAAAAATCAAAATACAAAATGGTTACATAACAGCTTACAACATAAACTACAATTTTAAATAGTTTCACAATAACTTTGATATAAGATGAAAAAGAGTTTTCATCAGAGCAGTTTAAGCAGTCATAGAACACAACAGTGGTAAAATATGTTCAAGTTCAAATAACAGTTTCCTCTGTGAGTGTGTTTGGGATCTCAGTCAGCAGAGCCGTTTTAATTTCAGCACATTCAGTTTTCGGACTGCAGCACCATCTAACATAGATGCCTATGTTTGTGCAGATTTTATGTCAAAAACATTGATTAGTCACTTACACAAAGAAAAGACACCAGAAAACTTCTAATCACCATTTAAAAACACATCAAATAGAGATGACTTCATCTTTTTAGTGCACTACATAACACTGAGTTAAACAATAAGATGAAAATATAGGAATACTAGCGGAAGGAGGATGTAATTTTGTAATACAGACTGTACAAGCTCAGAGTATTTAAATAACGGACTCTCTTCAGATTGCAGACAAACTATGAAAGCAGCAAAACCTCACACTGATTTCTACTTCTCATTTCTCTAAATGAACCCTTACTGTCTAGAACTGTTTTGCTGTCACGACCACCAAGAATGAAAATCTTCCTTTTTCTTTCAATATGGTTACAGTTGTTTTATTTTTTTTTTAGCATTCAGATGGAGAGGAAAATCAAAGCAGTTCTCAGGTAGCAAATGAATCAGGGTGTCATGGAGTTATCAGTTGAGTTTCCCTGAGGTGTTCCCCATTCCTAACTATTTAATAAAAGCCCAGACTGGGCACCAGATAGGGTCTGAATGTGCTGAATGCCGGTGAGAGACCTGTTGGAGGGGAAGGCCCAGTCTGTGATCCTCAGGGTCAGTGTCGAGGATAGGGGTGCTACTTTCCTCGGACTTTGGTGTCGGTGAACAGAGGAGAAGCAAGTCGATGTGGAGACGCACCTGCTCGCTTATCTCTGTAGAAACTAGGGGAGGATGTGCCGAACGGTCCGTCCCCAGACCCTAGATCAGGCTCTGTTGAAGAAAGACAGCGGTTGGAAAGGGGCCTCCCTGTCCATCAACATGTGTGGCCATGCGGACTCTTTAGTCCACTGATGTTGAAAAAGTAAAATTAAGACTTTTCTTAATTTTAGCATTACACATATCTGTAGAACTTCATCTGCGTTTGGACGTTTTTTAAAAAAAATCAAGTTGTGTTATAAAAATATTAGTTTAATCCAACCAAGTTATCAGAGGACATTTTCCCTTTGATCATTGTCCCCTTTGTTTAATCTATCTGTAAAAAACAGAAATACACTACAGGTTATTAAGGTTGTTGTAATCAAACATTTATTTAAGAAACCTTTTCTTGATTAAGATGCCTGAATGAATTGAATGTTTTTCCTTTTTCATCTGTAATTCTTGAGAAAATTGTTGCTGGTCAAGTGTTAAAGGATTTTTCATATTAAGGATCTGTTTGAAGAGTCTCAATTAGTCACTCTATAAGCTTAGGCTCCTACTACTTTCCCTCTACTAATTTCAATTAATTCAATATTTGCAAAAAATGACTCCCTTTAACTTTATGTTCTCTCATCAAGTTTTCTCTCTATAGGAGGTAGCCTGGCATTTCTGTTTCCTCCATCTTCTTTTTTCATATAAGATACTTTCCCATTTCATTCTTTTATGTTTCCTAGACAGAGACACCGAAGAACTGCCACTACTTAAATTTGTTCTGTTTTTCGTCACAAGGATTGTACAACTGGCCTAAGACTTTATCTATGTCTACGCCTAAATGAACCATCACCGCCATTAACTCTTAGTTCATTCTTAATATTACAATATTATATTGTATTATATAATATTAATTTACAGCAGTTAGATATTGAAATAATAAAACAAAACAAAAAAATATATAATAATTATTCCTGTTAGAAAGCAGTTATTCCTTTCCACTGTCACCATGTGGTTGCTTGGATTCCTGCAAAGTCATTGACAGTTGGGTCTTTTAGACATTTAACCTTTTCTGATTGTAATGAAAAAGTGAAGCTAACCCCATTACTTTATACCTACAATCAAATTGGAATGCAACTAATTAAATGCAAATCTGTCAATGGGATTTAATTTGATTTGTTAAAAATGTTTGAGGAGTTATAATTACATGTACAGTAGTATTTCAGACTCTGTATATACTTAGACTCACTATCTTGTTGATAACACATTTATAGATAAATAGTAATGTTACAAAACAGCAATTCTGCTAGATTTATTACATTTTTAAAAAGGTTAAAATTATCCATTATAATGCAGCAAATTACAAATAAAACAGTGAAACAAAACATTTCAGAAGCACCACTTTGCATTTTTTCTCTATATAATTTGGCATTTCTACAAGGTGTAAAAGAAAGAAAGTGCCCCAAAAAATCTAATTCTAAGCAAAATAAATGACTCAGTGACAGGAATCAATGTTATGCGTTTAAAGCTCAAAACTCTGCCAACCCAATTTATTAGGCTGCGGCGATCAGTCATGTAAATATCTGATTTATTTGCTTCTCAGACCCAACGGACAAGCAAAATTATTCATATCCTTCAAACATTCTCACATTACAGCCACAAGTTTCTGCATATTTTATTGGGATTTAATGTAAGATCAAAAATATTATTAATCTAGGCCTCATAATTGTTTGCGAAAAGAAAACAATAGGAAACAGCAAACTCAACTGAGAACATGAGGTAAGACTTGAAGATTGATGCTTGCAGAAACTCTCCATTCAATCTACATGATGTGAATCAAGTGGAGTTCTACAACGTGTTGCCTCATGAGGACTGATAATGCAAGGCGTTGCTTTAGATTTTTATTTGTAAAAAATTTTAAAACCCATGTACCATTTTCCAATTTGTGTTGATTTATCATAAAATCCCATTTAAATCCCAAACATCATGAAAGGTCGAAAAGTTAGAGTATGAACACTTTACAATATAAAGTACACACATACCCATATATATATATATATATATATATATATATATATATATATATATATATATATATATACACTGCAGTGAATCTGCAGTATATATATACGGTATATATATATATAAAGTTATGTTAAACAGATCTAGAATTTAAAATGCTTCTTTTATATAAAAAGGCTTAGAAAATAATTTTAGCATCTGCTGTCATCAAAACATGAATACAAAATAACTTCTCAACTTTACATTACATTTAAAAACAGACGGTGATTATAAATCCTACATTTCTAACACTTGATCTATGTTTTCTTCATCTAATTGAGAAATGAGGGTCAGCAGGACTGTGGGTGTTTCGGCATTACCTGGCCAGATGATAGCCTCCAACAGTGTCACCCTGCGAGCCAGAAGCTCAAGGTCTGCCTGCAAGTCTTGGAACATCTGCAAGCTAATGTCCTATCAGAGAGCAGTGACAGTGGGACTTTGTGAGGCTGCAGAAAAGACTGTCCAAGTCCTGGGGCTGCCTGTGACTGCTCCCGCCCTCTGTCCCAGCAGTTAGGCATGGTGGGAGTATGGGCCCACCCGCAGCTGTGACCCCTGCCTAAAGCTGACCCTTCCGCAGGCCTCCTACTCACCATGAATACCGATCATAGTCTCAAGGATTAAAACCCTCTCGGCTAAGATCTTCAGCGCCTCTCTGATCTGATGTATGCCGTCCCCCTGTGAAGATAGATACAGCCGTCAAGGTAAAGAGCAGAAGCTAGAGGACTGCTCGCCAAGATGCAAGTCAGGTTTCCAATACAGTTTAGCTGTTAGAAGGTTAAAACAGTCCACATATCTGCCCAGCATGACTATCCATTCATTATATTTCTCTCTATGTTTCCTTTATAAACATGCTGCTAAGTATTATAATTCTCTGTCATGTTGGGCAGGCAAACATCAGCATGCACATGACAGACCAGTATCACGTGGCAGCATAACACAGCTGAGTCACACTGTCAGGGAAGAGATGACCATGCCATCTGCATTCACTTTGCTTATTTTTAACTCCACAGTGTTCAGTCTCAATGCAGCAGAGACACAGAAGTCACCCGTCAGAGGAGGTTTACTCTTACATCTGATTTGTCTTTTGTTAAGGGATAAGGCAGTGACCTCAGGGGATCTTTACCTTCAAAAGTAACAAAAGTACTGCAACAAGAGATGTAAGACAGACAGAGACAGCTTTATGCATCATGATCCTCAGAGACATGCAAAGAAACATGGCTGAAGGTTGTGAATGGTTTCTTTAGAAAAACATGCTAACAAAAAACATACCAAGACTTGTGTGCAATAGAAAACGGCAAAGCTGCTTTAGAATATTGCTCTGGAAGGGTATGTTAGTCAAGTTCTTGGACAGTAATTGAAATGTCTGCACATTATAGACTGTGTGCAGACATACGTCAACATTTACAGATCCCAGGGGAAGAGATTGAGCGACTTTTGTAAATTTCTGACATCTCCTGCAGGGACTAGATAGACAGAGGACATCTTTTATTCTATTATTTTAATACTGCCAAAGAAATCTCAATCCAAATAATGCTACATTTGTTTCTTATGTTATTAATGGCATAAAAAGCTAAGCATCCTGTGTAAAACCTTTGCAATTGAGTTGCAAAGGTTTTACAAAGGTTCACCTTCCAGCCTCCTGTCTCAAGCCTTTTGCTGATTTTAGCAAGTATTCTTGTAGGACTGACCTGTATGCAGACCTACCCATTTTTCCACTACCTCTGACCAGCCTCTCTGTCAGATTGAAGACAATACCCACCTAAACTGTGAATCTAGCTCGTCTGGAGTTATTATGACTCTCTTGACTGCTTCTCTGATTAATGAGCTCCTTGCTTCTCAGTTCAAGTATATGCCAATCTGTGGTAATACCTAAAGGAAACACTGTTCACAGGTGTACTACAGTAGTTCACAGTTCTTTTTCTTTAAAAAAAAAACAATCAAATTGAAATAACTGTATTGTGCTTTAGATGTAAACCTACATCTAAACTGTTAAAGTTGGGCTCCAAGGAACAACTAAATACAATTAAATAAGCCAAAAAAAAAACACATAGTTAAAAGCAATTGTATCAAAGCTAACATCACTGATACTAGCAAATTAGTGAGTGACCATTTTCTGCTAACTTTTTGTTATCGACACCAAGTTATCCAAATAAAATAGCAACTTTGCCATTTTCCTTTTTAATTGCACAGTATTAGTTTACATACTAAATATATTAACTAGTTTATTTTAAAAGCTAGAAGAAAGAGTTTATGCAGCATTGTGCTTTTCATGCAAGGCAATACAGTGGAAGAAAAGGGATAGCTGTATCCACTCCACCCATATCGGAGCGCAACACCTTAAAACGCAACTACTGACACACAATGGAGACTTTTGGCATATACATCTCATCTATTTCATTGAGATTCCTGTATAGAAAACCAAGCAAATTGGTGAGAGTTAATATTGCACATTTGGAACAAAGCAAAATGAAGATTTTTGCACCAGTTAAGAGTTGTTGTTCTTGTGCTGGTATAGGTGTTTATATGCATATGCCAAAGTAAGAAGCTGAAAAGGTGACTGTGAATGATAGTCATGGGGACAGTAGCTTGCAGTGGGAGTCAGACAGCTTTAGGGTCAAGAGGAGAGGGGACAGCAGTCCAGAGCACACCCCAAGGACCAACAAAAACACACTTACACAAACAAATCAGACAGATCAAACACATACAGGGCAACATTATAGTTTTAAAAACAATATGAAACAGATATAAACTGATCTATTGATAGCTAGGAATGTATGGGATTGATAGAAAGAGGTGCAACTGAACAAACCAATTCATGGAGAGTCACAATGATTGGAAAACGATCATAACCATAACCTCAGATGTTGGGTCATGGTTATTCTTTGGAAAAGATTCACTGCAGTTCAAAGATGTGATGGCCAAATAAAGATATCTTACATTTGGATTGTTCTTGTAAAATGAGAAAGATGTCAAAGAAAACTTAGAGTTAGACACAGAAAATATTTTGATGCTCAAGAAAAAAACAAAATCAAAATTATGTTGAAAGCTTTCTGAATTTTCTTTGTTGCCCGGTGAGCTACAATCAACTACAATCTTACCGGCAAGCCTTTCTCCCCTGACTCTCCTTTGGGACCTGGTGCTCCCTGAGAAAAGAGGAGAATAAGTTTCGCTTTAAAACTCGAAGCTGTTGAGAAGTTTAGAGCCGCAGAAAAAAACGAAAAAAACATTCAGTTTATTAACTGTGCTTCTCATGGATTGTGTGCTTTTATTGCTGCTGCCCAGGGTGGTTTACCACAACATAACCAATATGACGTGTTGATGTTTCCCTCCAAAACCTACAAAGCAGAGTAGAGGTGACTTACTGGGTCACCTCTGAAGCCTCGTTCTCCTGGATAACCAAGAGGACCCTAAAGAACAAAGTACAAGGTAGTTGTGTTACAGTGTTATCAGCTTAACTAGAAATAAACAAAGGATTCGTCAAAATTAGAGCGTTTTTAGGCCTTTTAAGGTCAATCATTAAAAAAATAAGACACATACTCCACTTTTCACACTTTTTGACATTAAATCAAAAAACCATTTTTTAGGTCACTTAGGATTACCAAAGTTATTTCTATTTGTTATATGCTGGAATAATAGGCAAAATAATATTTTTTTACTTTGTTCATATTCAGACGTTTACATATAATTTTCTAGAATTGGCTTTTAAGCTGCATGGCTCAGAACAAACGTTTTGAGTGTCTTTCTATTAGCTTGTCACTACAGTTTACTGGAGTTTTGGTCCATTCCTCCAGAAAAACCGAGTCAGCTTTGTTGATCAACTTGATCTCCCACACCACAAATCTTACACTTCACTGAAAATAGGGTTCTGTGATTGGCCTCCCCAAGACATCGACTTCGATGTCCTTAAGTGAGTTTGTAAATAAGTTGGCTGAACGGTTGACATTACCGTTCATTTGTAAGATCAATGTCCATCAGAGTTGCTCAATTTTCTCTTCGTTTCATTAAATATAGCTTGGTAGTTTATGTTACAGAACAGAAAGTAAGAGCCTCACAGATTTGCTTCTTGGCTTGATGAAGGTATATCTTATCTAAAATACTCACCCTTTCCCCACGATCTCCTTTTGGCCCCACTGGTCCTGGTGCCCCAGATGTTCCAGGCGTCCCCTGTAGTCAGAATGCATTTGAGATGACATATATTCATTTTAAATATGATTATATATGCACATATGATTAGATTTATATATTTGTATAGCAGTAAGTCTGACAGTGCTAAGAGCAACTGATGACTATGTTGCATGCAAGGTAGCTTACGTTCTGTCCTGATGGGCCAGGAGGTCCTACTGGGCCTCTGGGACCTGGGGGACCTGTGTGTAGAAGCGTGGAGTCATTATTTCTCTCTGGTGAAGATGGCAAAACTCAATCTGACATGTTTGTATTTCATCCCTTCGTTTGAAGGAAACCTTTGAGTTTCATGAACTCAACCTTCTCAGACTTCAATAACCGACAGTGAAAGTTGGATAAAATGTATACTGTAAGAGCTTCGCATGCGGACGTATTTTCAATTATAGGATGTTTGAATGTGCACACAAATGTTTTCCAGCAACCGCATAAACATCCTGTAAACAATAAAGGCTCACCAACAGGCCCGGGAGGACCCTGAGGTCCGGGAACAGGCAAACCTCTGGAGTCGTGGAAAGTGTTGGTGAAGAAAGGATCTTTTCCGCTATCTGGAGATGAAAGACAATCAATGAATCGTGGAGTTTCTGACAAAAGTAATAATCTGCAACACCTTACATGATAAACATATGTCACTGACAATACTTTAACGTTTTTTGTCTCATAATTAGATCCACAATAGAATCTCCTATAATGCTCCTTTGTATACCGTAGATGCAGCAGCCCGTCACTGAAGGAGGTCTCCAGCTGAGCTTCATGCATGGGGTGAGAGACATTGTCCAATAATGATGTTATTGACTTCCTCTGTCTCCCAGCCCATTCTAACATGTATTTATGCTTTGATGTAAAGCATTTATTGTTGCTCTGGCAGTATATTTAGGATCTATGATCTATTGAAGTATGAATTTCTGCCTCAATATCAAGTCTTTCACAGCCTCTAACAAGTTTCTTGCACTATTGTCCTGTATTTAGCTCCTTCTTGTCATTACAATCTGACAAGCTTCGCTATACCTATCAAAATAACAAAAGTATTCCTATAGTGTGATGCAGCCGGCACCATGCTTCTTTGTGGAAGGCAAAAAAATACATTTATACTATACTTCGGATAGATTCATTTATATGAACACCCATGTCTTGGTAGGCTTGCAGTTGTACTAAGCCCCTTCCATTTTCAGATGTTCAAATCTGGCTTTTTTTAATATTCTCACCTGATATAAACATTTGCACAACTTCATCCCTGACCTGTTTGTTGTACTGTTGATAATGCTCTCAAACAAATCCTGGAAAACTTCACAGAATGGCTGGATTTATTAAACGACACACAGATGGACTTGATTTAGTAACTTCTGAAAGTGATAGATTACACTGAATTTTATTTCTGTGTATCAGGTTACTGGGGGATTTCATTACATTTTTTATTTATACATTTTGAAGACAGTTTTACACTACTTTGTGTTGCTGTCACTTCAAATCCCTCGGTTGTACTTTGTGGTTATAATGTGACAACATATAGATTACCTGTTATATACATCACTTTTGGTGAAGTGCTTTTTGCCAATGGATTTTTTCAATGTGCTCTAGAGACATCTGCAAAACAAATGCCATGGACACTTTATGGTTTTTATTTAACATTTTAGGGAATCTTGTGAATATGAGTTTTGATTATATAGTTTCATTTGAAATTTCTGCATTCAGCCATAGATATGACTTAGTTTGTGTGCTCTCAGCAAGTTGCAACTGCTAACAATTATAGGTGACTTTGCACAAGAATCAAGTTAACCATTTTTTACATGCCAATTTAAGAGAAAAAAAATTGTAGAGTTATTTTCCCATTTTTTTTAGATATCCTTTCTGGGCTGTTTAATAAAAATACTGTAAAAATAACAGAAACAGTTTAATGTGGCATTAGAAACTCCTGTGAGTCCAGTGAAACGTCACTTTGACAACTTGATCTGACCTATGACCTACCTATGACCTCTAGAGGGCAGTATTTTAAAAAAACAACAAATAAACAACATGAAATTTCATGCAGAGCTCAGCAAGGCTGGGGGCTGAACTAAACTGCCATCAAAAGCATCCTGGTCATCATTAAATCCAGGTTGGATGGCAATTAAAGTTTAGTCATGTTATGTTTAAAGGTCTCCATATATTTTATGTGGAATTCACTCAGTCAAACCACATGTACTCACAGCATTTGAGCAAGAGGAAAAGGGTGGCAAACATGTGTGATGACAGAAGTGTGTGAATCCTGGGTCATTTTATTCTAACAGGAAGCACAGATCCAATCACAGGCCTGAGACCTCACAGATACTGAAGGGACAGAGGAAGAGGAAGAAGAAAATGATGAGGACGGCTGACAGTCATAAACATCCTCCCTCTGCCTGAGGTGCAGACACCACTAAGAGATCGGGAGGAGAGGTGACACCTCTCTTTTTCCCCATTTACAACACAGTGAGGCTTAGTTAGATGGATTAAACAAGCAGACGCTTCTAACATTGACATATTCCCACAGGCATCTTCTTTGCTGCTGATGCACATTCAATGGCCAAATAAGCCAGTGTTTTCCAAAGGAAGCTCGGTTCAGACCCGCCTTCACCGCTACTTTGATGTGAAAGAAATAGCCCACATTTTGGAAATCATCATGCCAACCCCCGCGCCCCCGCGGCTCTCCACAGCGGAACCCAGAGCTTACAAATCTGTGTGTTGCATACTTTGTTTTACCACCGGACCCGAATGTAAAACCCACCCATGTGTTGACCTTGAAAGAGCCCATCCGTCTCCCGCTCCCCTCCCTGAGCTGTCTGGACGGCCTACATCTGGAAACCGTTCAGTGATGTCGGCTGTGGACAGGTTCTCCTCTCAGAATAGGAAGTCTGTGCTAATTTTACACATTTTGTATCTGGTAAAACACTATTTGATTGTGATTTACTCTTCTGGTAGCAGAACAACGTCAGAAGAAACAGGCAGCAGCTAAAGGATTAACACCAATCTTCATGTTTTTATACAATTTCTACATTTTTGTAAAGAGTTCTGAATATAACGTTGAAATTCAGTAAAACTGCACCACTTTGCTTATGAAAAAACTTAACTAAAGATTTGTGCTAAAGCTAAAGCTTTCATTGCCTGAACATAATAAAAAACTTCCATCCTTCTCTGACATAGATATGTTTATTTGCTATTCATTTCTTTAATCATCCTTCTTAGTATTTTTGGTTAAAGGGGTCTTGTCAGATTCTCCTTTTACCAATCCTTTTGTCACCCTGTCTGAGTCTCTTAAGGCACTTTCATCATGGTCATGTAAAAAAACACACAAACCACAAACCCCCTGTTATGGCTTAATCCTTTCACAGGCCTTGGGTGCTTTTACATCATTCAGCATTGGATATGGAACCAAAATGGTGTGGCCTACAACTTGCTGCAGACATATTAAGAACCATTTATGGTCGATGCAAAATTCATATGGAACTTCTGAGTTCATTTGTCTCAAATCTTAGTCTGCCATCAGGGAGCTTGAGGATGCTTACCCAAATGCATCAAACAGAGTCAAAACCACTGTCAACAGGAGGGCCAGTTTAGCACACATTAACTCACATGTGATCAGCAAGTGAACAAAGAAGAAGACGTGTTGTGTTTTATTTATAGGGTTAATAGTGCACTGATACAGTATCATTGTTTCGTTTAGAAAGTTTAGATTTATTATACACTTTCTACACTTGGAATCTAGAAGCCAACTCAGAACTGCTTTGCTTAACAACAATGGCGACTTAACAAATGCTTCAATATGCAAAACAGTGAGACATATTTATGCGTGGAAAGGGGGTATAAGTGGGTGTTAAGGAAAATCCCACAGTGATGAGCTCTACTGTAGGCAGGTTTTCCACATTCCTTCTGTAAAAGCATAGCTATTTCATGCCAGTTTTAGAATGACCTTAATCACAAGACGTATTTAACATGTGACATCACTGAAGTATAGAACGATTTGAAAGGCGCTTTGGTTGTTACCCTGCCAGTTTCCCTGTTGCTCTGATGTTGCTCTCTTGTGCTGCTATGGATTTTTTTTCTTGTTTTTTTTGGCTCTAGTGGCCTTTATTTGACAGTGATCTGACAGAGAAGTGGGTTGTTAGAGAGGGAAAGACATGTGGCAAAGGTCAGCAGGCCAAGATTCAAACACGTGAGCCACATCGAGGACTGAGCTCTCCGTATGGACTGTGTGTGTTATTCCTGAGCCATGGCTGCACACCCACTTCTGATTTTTTAAGTTAAGTTTGTTTTCTGTCATTTATTATACTCACACAAGACCGTCTTCCTTCTTACTGCATTTGGGTCCTCAACAATCACACTGTATGAGAACAAACCTGTCACCTTCTCCTTATGTTTTGTCTAAAGAAGACAATTCTGTAATGTTTGACCAAACTTCTGACTGATATTCATTAATTATAAGTCCTGGCTTTAAGGTTGATTTGTATTGGACAGTGCTTTGTAATTTCATGTCTGTGAAAAGCGCTTTATAAATAAACTTTACTTACTTAATTACTTACTTACTGTCCCTGAAAGGTGGCTTTAAACAAAAAGGACTCTGTGGTGCCATTTCAAGTATTTCCTGGATTTTGAAAAATATTTTTTAGAACAAAATGCATTGATGTTATTACTATTAAATACATGTGTTGCAAAAACTTGTTTAAGTATGCCACATCCTACTTCTTCCTCTCCTTCTGCAGTTTATCTTATCTTGTTAAAGAGCATCTGACGAGCCACGTTTATGGCGAGCAGAACAGGACTGGAAATTAGTAAAAAGGTTTTGAAAAGTCTGCAGAAAGCCAGGGGAAGTATTATTCTAGATAGCTGTAAAAGATTACAAGAAAGCTTGGCTGCTTGGAAGCAAGGTAGAGCATACTGAGGGGTGCAATCTGTGTTTTTGATTTTAATCAGGACTGGATTTAGGAGGACGTAGTACCCTGGGTTAGAATTAGTTTTGGTGCCCTATCAACACAAACTTATTTTATGCATATAAACAGAATATCGATTAGGTGCATGTCAACTTAAAGGTTGTCAGATGATATTCACCTGAAAATACAGTTTTTGTAAAACAAACCTTGCATTTGTCCTCATGGAAATGTCCCCCATTAACACGACATCATGTCCACCTTCATCCAAGCGGAAAACAACCCAAGATGTTACAGTAACTATGCCAGGCCTGTATGCATAACACGCAAACTGAAATGCACCAGAAACAGAGAGAATGTGCTCAAGCTTTGCTGCTGTTGTGCCCGACATGCATGGAGTCAAGGGTAAGATTAGAAGTAGGTGCTATGGTATCATTATTTTCAATGAGTTGTGTATTGGAAACACAGCTGTGAAAACGATGCCCCTCTTCTTCTTCAAACTAATCTTGAGACCAGACAAAGACAACCAGAGTAAATACAATACAAAAATTGTTATTGTGATCTTACAGTCTGGGCAGGACAACAAAGCAATTTCTAAAGCTTTGGGACTACAGTATATTTCAATCAGAGCTAATTTAAATAATGGAGCTGACATGGAACAGTTCTCAACCTTTCCAGGAGTGACTAGCTGAAAAAAGGTGCCTATAAGACGACATTAATAACTCATTCAGGAGGTCACAAAGGAACTCAGAACAGCATCTAAAGTGCTACAGGGCTTATTTGCCTCATTTAAGGTCTGTGCTCTTGATTCAATAATAAGAAGGAAACTGAGCACAAACGGCGTCCATGCTGCAGTTCCCTAGCCAAAACCCCTTCGGACCAACAAGAATCTAATAGTTTCATATTTGCCACAAAAAAAAAAAAAACACACACACACACACACATCCCCATGTCGACAATACTGGAGATCTTTGGGAAAATCGATGCGAATACAATATTTGAAAAGTTACGTCTGGCATGAAACTAATTTCAGAAAACAAACATCAAATAAAAGCCAACCCTGGAAACAGTTACTTACTGTGGTCGGGTTCTGGGATGCGGGCACCTGCTGGCGATGGTGGGCCTGGAGGCCCAGGTGGCCCGGGCAGCCCTCTCTCTCCCGGGTGTCCAGGTGGGCCGCGGGGTCCTACAAGAAGGAACAGAAGGTGACAAATTAGCATAGTGGCAGCGACACGGTACGTCATGGTAGGACTCAATCTTGATTTCCTTTGCTCAGAGGCATGTTGCATTGCAGACTGATGAATGACTGGGGCTGAAGTGCAGAAGGGAGGAAAAACTATGACAAAGAGCGGAGAGGGAAAATATTAGCGAAGGTGTTGATACAACTTGATGGTGTCTAGTTGGTATGTGACTACATGTGTACATATGGAGTAAAGTTCTGGGCTTGGTGGAATAAAGGGCACAGTGTGAGTTGATTAAGTTTGTTACTCTAATTAACAGGAGGGTCATTAATGAATCTGTGCGAATAACTTGGTGGAACCTTAACTCAAATAAACAGAGCTAAAGTCAAGTCTTCCTGCAAGTGAAATGTTCCCAGTACCATCAGCTGTTCAGAGTAAACACACAGCTGTTCCTCCACAATATCAAGCTCGTCCACTGAAAACCTATAAGCCATAATTTCATAGTAACTTTAATGCTTGAATAGGCATGTAAGACTGAAAGCTCTACGTAGAGGAATCTGGAGAAATATGGGATTCCCAAATGAAAAGTGTAGAGGAATCCAGTTCACAGCAGTCTTTAACAGGTTTCAAACAAGCGTCCAGTGAGAGTGTCCCCTCACTTACGTTAGTCGCTAATTTGAAGCTGGAAAAAGCATCACCACATCATCTGACCTCATTTAGGCCATCACCTCTGTCCTTCCATCTCGTCAACTCTGAGGCAATTGTCAACTAAAGTCCAGTAATTACTGAAGTGCCTTACGATGTTATTACAGCTTTGACTTTTAGACTTTGTGATTTGTTTCTGTAAACCTTGATATGAAAGAAAATCTTCCAGCATTTTGGCAGCTTCTTTGAGATATTAAGTCATCTATAGGATAGTGGTTTACATAAATACCCCAAGCAGCCCTTCAAAGTTAATGCAACATATCAGGGAAATGGTTTAAGTTGTTCCTGTACAGTTTCAGTCCCCTCCTAGTTCTGGGGGGATGCTGTGACAAAATATGACAACATATTTGCAACTCAAAGTTCACTTTTTTCTTCTACTGTAGTAATTTATACATTACACTGGTCGCATTTTACCCCTGTGTTTATCTTTTACTTTGAATGAAAGACAAAAAAAACTAAAACCTTTCGGATACCCATGAAGTAATAGAGACAGAAAAAACAATAACACCGCAGGCATATGGAAATCATAATGGAGCTGGGATTTGTATACGTACAGCTCATGCTTACTTCAGATTGAAGTCACATGGTGCTACTCAGAAAGTGGGTTTGTAGTTCAAGTTTCGCTCTAAATCTCACTTTCACCTAGCAGCCAACGCAAAGAAGGGTTCATATGTTAGCCCGAAAGGAGAAACACTCCCTCTGTGATCCAAAGCAGAGGGGTAGCAGTCGATAGCAAGAGCAGATGTTGTGGCAGAACTTAGACCACCGTTTACTTTAGTCTTTACAGTTGCAACTAAAGGTAGACAAACTTTTTCTCAACAGGTCATTTGTTATTTGTCCACAAGGAGTAGTGAGATCTGGATTTAAAGGAGAGATTGATGATTTGGCTTGGCTCCAGGCTGATGACAATAAACAGCAGGACACAGACGTGTGTGTGTGTGGGGGGGGTGTATTGTGCCTCACAAAAGTATTGAATCCCCTAAATTTTGTCATATGTCTTCATACAAATTCAAAGTATTTTGGTGGGAGGCATTGGGGTTATGTAATTGACCAACATAAAGCAGTGCATTGTTGTGAAGTGGAAGGAAATTGAAAAATGTTTTTTTCAATATTTTACAAGAAAGCCTGTGTGGTTTTGTTTTCAGCCCCCTTCACAGCAACAGATACAGCTGGACAACAGCACACAAATGATAGAAACACCAGAAAAGTAAGGCATGAAATTTTGAAAAACTTAAAGAAGGTTCACCAGATTATAAAACCTAAAGCAGTGGTTAAAATTTTTTACCATTCAAAATAAGCAAATAAGCAACTGCAAACTTAGTAAGACATGGAAACTGACAGCTACTGTACATAAGAATAGCACTACACAGAGAAACAATCATGGTCCATGGTATCTGATCTAGCACCCAGAACTATTAGGAGTGAACACCACAAATCTGGCATATCAGAAAATTGGTGACATAAAAGTCGTTTAAAAAAACAAGCCAAAACCTACAAGGTGTTTTGTTTGTTATTTGAAACAAGCCATGTACTGTAGAGAGCAAACAGGTGGAAGTTGGTGACCAGATGAGTGAAAAGTTCAACTTTTTGGCACAATATGTTAAAATTTCCCAGTCAAAGTCTAGGTCCAAATCCAACTAAAGCAAGATTTGAAAATTGTAGTTCACAAATGCTCTTTTTCTAATCTGACTGAACTAGCTGGCAAATAAGGAAAGGCAGAAACATCGTCTTCAGATGTAAAAAGCTGGTAGAGACATTCCCTTAGGATCTGCAGTTGTAATTACGCTGGTTCTAAAAGATACAAAATCAATTGTGTTAAATGCATCCAGGCTACACATTTTAATGTACAGAAAATGATTAAAATAAGATCATTATCCTTCCACTTCCCAATTATGCACTACTCTGTGTTGTGTTGGTTGCAGAAAAGCCACTTGTACACATAGCAGTTTGTGGTTGCTGTAAAAAAACAAGAAATATGTCAAGGGTTGTTTCCTTTTGCAAGGCACTGAATGGAGTCTGTAAAAACCTTTAGCAGTACTTTTAGAAACAAATAACTTTAGATGCAAACCAATAAAGTGTAAATTCCCTGAACAGCCAGCAGACCTCAAAGGCCGCTGGAATGTTCCAGCTTTCAGTACTGGAGGGTCTTCAAGCTGACCAAAGACCAAAACCATTTCTGTGACAAACATTCTGGAGCTGAACATCACAAGTCAAATTTATCATCTATTGTTTCTGCTGCTTTGTGGTCAGGACTAATCCATTCAGTCATCTAGTTGCATTGACAATAATATGAGTTGTTAGAGGTCGTAACGATTGCTCTGCAGGACCAACAAGGTTTTGTCTAGGGCACGCAGACAGCTCAGTATGCTTAATGATCAACTGGTTGAACAGTTTATCTAATCTCAGATGTCCGTCTAGCTTTGGTCTTCTGTTACCTGCTGGTCCTGGCAGTCCCTTCGATCCAGGAGCTCCAGATGGGCCTTTCGCTCCCACATCCCCTGGAGGCCCACTGGGACCTGGCAGCCCTTGAGATCCTGGCTTTCCTGCGAGTAAAGAAACAATCAGGGGTAATCATGAATCCCCTCGCAGGTTTACATCCTGAATGACATCAGCTGAAACGCAACTACAATTACAACTCACCATCTCTGCCAGGAAGTCCATCTCTGCCCTTTTCACCCTGAGGACCTGTAGGAAAACGGGGAGATGCCTTTATGTGGAGGTTCATGTCTATGAAAAAATCTGAGCTCAAGCCACCTGGAGAAGATGAAGTGTAAAATCCTTGGAGGAATTAAATCAATTTCTGTCCAGCTTTCCTCTGAAAGCAACAGATGTCTGTAGAGTAATATTGCTCTTATGATAGTGTATTATTGAAATGTTGATTTCAATATGCCAAATAAGCCTGTTGTTTACAGAAACTTACATTTTGTAGTTTCTGACTGGATGCTAACATTACGAAACATTAGGTTAAATTATGATTGAAAACAAAGGCTCTTTAAAACAACAACAAAAAACCAACAATATAAAGTTTTTTTGAGCTCTTTCAACTTGTCAGGCAGATGAATTAATTCATATCACCAAACTAAACTCAGCAAATTATCGACTACTTCCTCGTTTTTTTAGAAGAAGCTACTACAAATTTCAATCTGTGTTGCTGAGATTTTATGTGATCCACCAAAACAAAGCAGAGCATAAATGTGAAGGAAAATAATAGACGTTTCTTTTTTATTTCAAACAAAAATCTGAGTGTAGCATGCTTTTCTGTTTTGATACTTTCTAGAACCAGCTTTTGCTACAATTACAGCAGCAAGTCTTTTTAGGTAAGACTCTACCAACTTTTCACATCTAGAGCTGAGCTGGACGATATAAACAATACATTGTAGATATTTCTCTTTCTCAATTATGCTTCCAACTCCCTCTGTGACCATTAGTATCTTGGGAACTATAATCTGTGTCAGATTATAGTTCCCGCTACTGCGGTGTGAATATTACAAAGTGGATAAAAAAGTCTGATCAAATGACAGCTGGTTTTCAATCTAAGCAGTCCTTTGTGATTTTATTATTGAACACTGATGTTGCAATGGTGACAGATTTAAATATTTTGAGCAGCCATAATCTAGAGAATGAAATTGTTGAAAAATGTCTTTGAAGCTCCATTTATATTTCCTTAGGCTTGTACTTTGACTATACCATTCTAACAAATGACTCTGCTTTGATGTAAAGCAGTTCACTATAGCTCGGCTGTATGTTTAGTGTCGATGCCCTGCTGACAGGAGAATCTCAAGCCCAAACAATTGTTTTGAGTGGATTTTGTTTAGGGACAACAGAGTACAAGGGGCTGAATACAAATGCTAATCACATCTTATGGATTTGTATTTGTTAATTTAAAAAATATATATATAATTTTCCTTCTACTTCACATTTGTGCTTTGCTTTGTGTTAACGTATGACATAATCAGCAATACACTTATAAATGGAGACGCTGTATCTCCATAGAGCTGCTGGAGGTTGGTCTGATATGACTGTGTAAACCTTCTGGCATAAAGAAACATAGTTAAGCTTTTAATTAAACACAATCACAATCATCTTTAGAGTTTCAGCAAAAAACCTCTGCCACTTTGCTAATATCCTCATGCTGCAGTTTTATGCTTCCACTTTGTTAAAACTATTTTCTCCAACAAAAACAGAAGCATTTGCTGGAAAAACACAGAAAAAATGTGTATAAATGTGCTCAAAGCAGCAGATTGCAACACATCCACTTTCACCCTAATGGTTTAATTTCATGTAAACAAAATCTGTGCTAATAAACTAGTTAGACTAAACAATACCTAACAGTTTTTCAGACCATGTGGTTTTTGATGTGCTGGGCTAATCGCGTTACATGCCAGAGTAGACAGGCAAGGATCTTGCTTTAGTGAACGGAAACAAGTGTTAAAAGTGCAGGAAAAAGGATGTGAGGAAATAACCGGGAGTGAAAGTAATGATCATATTAGCTTGAAAGAATGGAAGGTAGGGCTGTCTTTTGACAAAGTTAGAAAAAATGATTTGCTACATTCTAAATAAAGTAAAATGTACATATTCATCATCACACAACGCCATGGGTTACCTGCAGGGCCCTGCTCACCAGGAGCTCCCTGAGCCGACACGGCCCCCATTAGCAGCGAGGTCTCTGGAGACGTTTCTCCTTTACTTTGTAGGTGGCGATGTGACGTGCTGCCCGGCGCTGTGAGCAGCTGCACCTGGGACAGGTAAAAAAAAACAACAACAAAAAAACCAGGTAATTTGATAATATCTTTTAATAAAAAAGGCCTGGGATCTTGCCCAGTGATTCAGATACAGCTTTCACCTTTGCCTCCAATGAGTTGAGCTTTTCACTCAAAGCTGTGATTCGACTGCAGTTCAGACAACCTGAAAGCCAGAAAGTACATTTCTTCAGCTGCAGGATCCAGGCATTGATGCATCTGTTATCTTGTTTTTTTTTTATACGAATAAGAAGATGTTCACATCTCTTACTTGAGAGGGCCTCTCCTGTTCGTGTTGGGGGACGGCGAAGTGCGGAGGCTCTCCTGACTGCCTCTTGAGCCACGGCCACGTTCCCCGGATCTGTGATGAAGGACAAAAATTTATTTATTTTTTTTTTTTCAAAAAATTCTTTAAACTTCAAAACATGATTATTAGATTTGGAAGCTCGTACATCCCTGATAAATGGCGGCAAAATGCAAACATACCCTCCCTTTGTAAAATGAAGCAAATTTGCAAATGAAGAGA
This sequence comes from Xiphophorus maculatus, assembly GCF_002775205.1. Taxonomy (NCBI): domain Eukaryota; kingdom Metazoa; phylum Chordata; class Actinopteri; order Cyprinodontiformes; family Poeciliidae; genus Xiphophorus; species Xiphophorus maculatus. Next base: position 17,706,486 of record NC_036454.1, read on the forward strand.
AGAAATATGATTCTGATTTAACAAACCCCTGAGGTCTTCACTGAATACTGTATTTATGCTGGGAAGAAATCATGCACAGGCTTTCTGCCGGTGACTTCTGAAGGCTGTGAGATGTGTTGTATTTTATTTAGGGGTAGCAGAATTAAAAACATGCATCATTTTCCCTCTAAATGCTACCTTGTGTTCTGCAATAAACAATCCCAAAATGTACAAAAATGTTAATGGTTGGAATGTGACAATTAAAAATGTGTAGGGGTGCGGAGGTCAGTGTGTAGTTTATTTCATCATGTGCTGTTTTCTATCCATCAGAGGAAACCTTTCAATTTGTCAAATCTTCCCGGGGAGAAAAGAAATGTCGAAATCAACTTTGAGTGCATCAGCTTGCTTCTGTGTTGCATTTCTCAAATTCAAACTGCACACTTGCTGCGTCCTCGCTACGTTGTCTTCCTTTTCCATTGTTTCTTTATGCAGTTTTAATCTGCAGGGTTGGGGACTTGAGGCATGTAAAAAGAAAAACAATAGATCCCTTTGTGAGAAGAGAATGGGCTGTCTCAGCTCTCGTTCTGTCTTTCCTTCATTTTACAGAGTGTAGGAGTTTGTGTCCTGAGGTTCTGGGATGTTTTGAATGGGAAGACCTTTTGTGGAAACGCTAGACTGATTCCATTGTCCAGGCAGGCTTTGCCCTGGTTGGCCCAGGTGCTTTTAAAACAAATAAGAGGCTGGGTTCAGAACCTCATTAGCCACCAGGAAGCATGTCTTTCCTTTCAGTGCCCCAGCTATGCCAAGTGCTACACTGAATGAAGCTATAAAATAGCACCTGCAGCGCACAGCTGAGGCAATAGAGCCATATTCCCCTTAAACAGCTTCACTTGACATAGCTGCAGATGCCGTAATCCGCTGCAGGAAATCCGAGAGATTATTATCACACAGGAAAAATAAACGTTTTACATAAACTTACAAAGAAACAGCAGTGAGAGTGATCACCCAAAAGTTTAAAACACAATGCACATGGTTCAGGGTAAATTCAGACTGCTCCAATTATCCCCACTGCCCTCACCTTTGTGCTCATGATTTCAATGTTTGGGGTTGTGGGCATTTCTCAGCGGATTACATGTGTAGACAGACTCAAACAATCCACAACTTGAGATTGAAATGTTATGGCATGAGCTCTGTATGGCCCTCCTTACATGTTTCAGTAACAATATAAACTCTTGCGCTGAGATGAGGAGAACACACACTCAGTCTCCCCTCCTCTCTCGCCCGTCTCACACGTCAGTCCACATGAGGGAAAGCTGCGGAGACAAAGGGAGGTGTGTATGTGTGTACATGTGCGAGCACATCCCGCAGAGCCTCCCCGCAGAGTCCGGCTCATGTAGACGGCTGCTTTCAATTACAAAAGGAGGAGATCTGGGCCGGAAATATAGGTCTTACTCCTCCCCTTGCAATAGAACCTCTTGTCCTTTAGAAGTAAAGAACATTTAAGATCGACTTCCCCCAAACTGAAGCTTTTGTGAAAGGAATTAGGTTTTGACACAAAAACCGCTGCCCTCCCACTCTGCTGCAGCACCAAGACCCGTGTGTTTATCTGCACCTCTGCAGACACAGACAGAGGATCACCGACATCCATTGCTCTGTTGGCCAATAACAACATCATTACACTGCATCGTCTCTTTGATCTCACTGACTAATTGTCCCAACTCAAGGGGTCGAAGAAATGTGATAATGTATTTGACCTGTTCAGGCCCCAGTTACCCCAGTGTCCAATCAGCAACCGAGCTAGAGCGCTTCATTAGAGATACCCCTGAAGAGAGTGCAGCAGGCCGGAGACTGCACCTTTTCTTATCTCAAACACGCACAGAGTGCAGAGATTCACTTCCCAGCATGGTCTTTGCTCCTGACGGAATATTGGAGAATAACAAGTAAGATGTGAGGGCACCAAGTTAATCTTTTCCACTTTCATAATTACTACGTGTGGTTAAGAAAATATGAAAGATGACTCATGGGGCTGTTGTAGCAAAGAGATTAACCTCCAAAGAAGCTAAGACATTGTGTGAAATAATAAAAAAAAGAAAGTACTGGAATTTAATAAAAATACCAAAAATGAACTCTGCTTCTTTGAATTTTCCACACTGTCCTGGAAACTCTGATTGAACTGTTAAAGGTTTGTTCTGCGGGGAACAAACCAGATTCTCACTAATTTTAGATAAAGACGTTTTCAAATTGCTTAAGCGGTACTTTTAAGCTCCTTCTTGTTGAGAGGCGACTTATGCGCTTTGAGCTTTCCGTTGGAGATTAATGCACACAATGGGGCAGCAGCTCTTGAAGGAAATGTTTAACCACAAACTGCAGTCAGCAGACGCAGCAGAGAGCTCAGTACTGATCCATCTCTGTCTGGTTGATTAGCTGAGCTCAGCTCTGCAGCATCATTAGTGACCAGGGACTGACAGCTAGGCGAGGAGGGGAAGCGTTTGTCTCTGTCTCAGTACCAGACACACTTATGTCTGCTGCTGTCTTTACACAACACAGAGACATGAGGTCTGTTTACATTAAACAATTGTTCACAGAGAGATCCTTTTTTATTGTTTCCTCTCAAAACAAGAGATAAATAAAAATTATATAGGTCTGGAAAAAATTAAGAGACCACTGCACTGAACTCCATTGAAAACCTCGTGATTATTCCTTCAAATATTGATTTCTGAACTCTTCCTAAGTTAAAACATTAGTATTGTTGTTTCTAAATGATTATGAACTTGTTTTCCTTGCATTATTTGATGTCTGTAAGCGCTGCATCTTTTTAGTGATTTTGACCATGCCCTCTTGTATTCTAAAAGCATTGCTTCCTCGTGTTTAATAATGAAATATGAATTAAATAATCATTTAATTTTATAAGTGTTGGTGGGATGTAGATGTGTAGTAAAGTAACTATGAGAGTTTGAAAAATGACTCTAATGAAGTACACAGATTTTGAGTTTAAATCAAAAAGTTTAAACAAATTAGAAAATGTAGAGCTGTGCCTTCATGTAAAGAATTTCAATTACCAGAGAGAGCCAGATGGATTATTTATCCCTCTCCTCAGCATGGGCAGCAGGACCAACACTTTTCCTCAGTGAATGACTCAGACATATGCCAGCTGGTACTGAAGTGTATTAGAGCAGATCCACCTAATGTTTTCGCCTCTCATTCTGTTGACTAGTCTCAGTCGGGTTACCTGGAAGTCGTCCGAAGAAACAAAACCTGCATCTAGACCCCAGTGTTTACAGTTCTTTCCCAGGGTCTTCAGTTTCTTTTATTAAGTGTTCCGCCTAAATGTTTGAACAGACTTCGTCATATCCTGACTTTAGAAACAAGCGGCCTGTGAGGCTGAGAGCTCATATTAGGGAGGTTCAGCTGTAATTTCAGTTGAGAAAGAAGCTTCGTCTTCCTGTAACAGTTGGTCAGACAATTGATCCCCATGTTATATCCAGACTTCCACAGAGTTTGAGTTGAAAACAAGCGCACCCCATAAGCCAGGTAACATCCGTTGTTTTATATAAGGCTGGGTGACAAGCTCCAAAAACATGTGGCAAACAAACCCGCACTGGGACTGAGGCGAGAGTATGCGAGGTCAGAGAGGTTTTCACCTCGTGTGCACACATCTCACCTCATCAGTCAGCAACAACACGCAACATAAAGGAGGGAGACTCACCGTAGCACCCAATCATCACCATTCACAGAAACATGAGTTACTTCCAAAGCAAACATGAATGAAACACATTTCATCTGGTTACTTTATAACACAGCAGTTTACTTACACCAATAACGGATATAATACATTTGTGGATGTGGGTACATACGTATTCATGCATTTAACTACTAATGTTTGGGTAAATGTTGAACCTTCACCATACGCCAATTTCAGTCTTCAATAAGCTTCTGGGAAACTTTTGGCTAAATATTTAGCTACTCTTCACTAAACATTTAACTACCCTGGTTTACTAGTTTAATGGTTAGACAAGGTTAATGTTAGGGGAACATGTTTTCAACGGGGTTGAGGTCAGGTCTCAGGAGAGGCTCATTAGGACATTTCTCATTTGAGATCTTATCATCCGAACGTAACGTTCCTCCACATATGAAAGGAATTTGTTTAGGATATTCAGTAGCAAATTAAAAAGAAGTAGGGTGAAGTTTTTTTTTTATAAACTGGAAGATGTCGCTCACCACAGTGAAGCAATGTGAACATTATACTGGATTGATAAGGTGCTGAAGAAGAAAAAAGCAACTGCTCCAAAATGGCCAACTTAAAGTTACTATTCGGTTCTTCTTACATGGACAAACCAAAACTCCCTTCAGGAAGAAAATGGTCTGATCACACCAGGCAAGTATTGAGCTATTTGGAAAGAAGTGTGTTTGTCGACATCACAGTAAGGTTTTCTACACTAAGCCAACTAACAAGCATGGTGGTGGCCACATCATGCTATGGGTCTGTTTTGCTGTCAGTGGTATTGATGCATTTCACAAAGAGGATGAATTAATTGACATAAAAGACAAACCAAATTAAGAGATTGATGGTTGAAATGTGGACAAAGATAATTATTTGAAAAGGACAAGGCAGATCAAACTGGTTTTGGAGTAGCGAAAGCCAAACAACAATGAGCTTTGTGAATGAAATCTACATTAAAACTGGGTCTCTGCCAGAAAACAACTAGTTCTCTGCCGATTCTGCCAAGAAACATGCTCAAATATTCAACCATAATGACGTCAGTAGGATATTCATGACAATAATGAATATCCTACTTTCTTTCTTCTGCACACATCTGAGATTGTACATAGGTTTTTCACCTTGTGTGGACCAGAGAACATCCACCATGAATTTAAATTACTGCAGACATTTTTCTTTTAAAAATGTGGTTATTATTTTCCCAGAAGTTCAAATAAATCATTAAAAGTCCCAAAGTGTTTGCTGCATACATGCTTGTGATAAACATCTGATCAATATGTTAAGTGTCTGTAAAATGTGCAGCCATTTTTTAGACTGTTTTCCAACTGAATCAATTTAGTTCAGAAGATTTACCTTCTTACTGACTATAAATATTGCCAGCTGTCTAAATTTACATTTGCTTTTTCTATACTTTTTGATTTGTTTCTGTCACAATTCAAAAACAAGAAATTTTTGCCTGTCTTGTAGATCAATTGAATTCAAGAAACCAGATGCAGAGCTTTTGAATAGCTGAGCAAACGAGCCTAAATTCAAACCGTTTAAATATTTTAGTAGCCCCTCTTTGACAACTAAAACTTAAATAGGAAAAAGCAGTCTAGTTGTTAAGCTGAATGTAATATGGTGTCTTATGTTGTGTAAAACGTATATAAATAAGATCAGTTCAACTCTAAAATCTTTGGTCGTGTACCTCGCTTGCAGAGTTTCAAAACATCGGCACCCAAAGTAAATAAAACTGTCCAAGTGTACATGTGGGTGTTCACTTTCCAACTGTCTACACTGCAGTACTTACATCAGTCTTTGCAGCCCATCCAGGTGTGCTCACACACACAGCCTCTAATCTTCCACAGGAAAAAGGAGGGTCTCCAGCCTTTCCTCCCTCCTCTCTGTCGAGCTGACTCTACCTCACCTTTTCCCTCACTCACTCTTTCTCCACTCTCTCTGTTTTTCCAACGCATTCCTTTAGCGATGCTGATGTCAGTGACAGGAGTCTCAGTCTGACCGGCCCTCCCGAGCAGGAACTGGGTTCTAATTACACAACAGTGCAACAGTGCTTCCTGCTTATTAGATTCCCCAGCAAGTTTCACCATGGAAAAAAAAATGTTAGCAATCTAAACGACAGACAGCAGGACCAGACAGTCTGAAGTACCTGAAGGGCAATTCTAGTTAGTAATTACAGGCAAATTGAGCTTTGTTTGAGAAGCACTCACCACCTTCAAGTCTAATTACTGGTCAGAATAGATCTGCCTCTTCTATTGGGACTCTGTTTGTAGCAAGATGTTGCGGAAATTGAAGAAGAGGGGCTTAGGTTCAGAAAGAGTCATAAAAACATTTTTTACAGAATAGAGCAAAAAAAAAAAAAAAGATTAAAACACCTTCATGTTCTCCATATGTTATAAAAAGAAAAACCTCAACCCTTAGATGTATTGTTAAAATGGAAACGGTTAAAACTCTGGCATGAAAGCAAACATTGCTGCGGTTTGTGTAGCGTGGCTAAAATTAGTGGTGGGCGCTGTCAAACTGCAGCACGCGGATTTGACAAACAATCTGGTCAGGATGGGCTGCACAAACATTTACGTCTTTAGAAAGCAGCAGATGCAGAGGCTGACACTCCTCACTTATATTAAAAATGGCACAGTGCCTCAGAGGCTCCTCCTGTACAATCCCTTGGTAATATTCATCTGGCTTTTCATCCAGAAACATCCAAATGTTGCATCTTTTCTTTCTTGGTTAACAGAAGAGAGACATAAAACAGGGCACAAAAGCAAAAAGTCCTACTTGTAAAAACTATCTATACACTGATGGTGTAGACAAGGCGGCCATGTTTGCATACATACTGTATGAAGGTCTCATTCAATCAGTCAGATATTCATTTATACAAACCACTTAGCCTCAACCTGAACCTATTTCTACTCTAATAGTACTCATTAAATCAATTATAAATAACAGTTGCAGTTAAAAAAGAACCCTGATTAAAAACAAAGTTTTACAGGCCGTTTTGAAACACCTATTTATCCATTTTATCGTCGTCCACTTTTCCATATTAGTTCACGTCAGCAACAGCCTCGTGAGGGAAAGTCGTGTCTTTCCAGCAAACTTCATTTTGGTGGATCCCAGGAGATTCCTGGAAGTGAGCCCTGAGTCTGCTCAGGAGTCTCTTCACACTTACTGGGACGCAAGATGTCTGAACCGTCTCTACTGACCGCTTTGAATCAACGGTCCAAGTCCATCTATAGTTCCAGCCTCATTACGGAGGAAGCTCATTTTAGACATTCCTGTCTGGGATCTTGTTCTTTTGATAATTATCCAGATGGACCGGTAAGTCTGAGAGCTATGCTTTTTGGCTCAGCTCGTTTTTCACAACAAAACATGGAAGCAGCGTCATCAGCGTTACTGCAGACGAAGTCCTAGTTGGGCTAGAAATCTCCCAATCCATCGCTGCTGAGCAAGACACTTTAACTCCTTTACTTGAGGGAGAGACTCATCTCCAGATTTATATTTGCCTTAACCAAGTGCTAGAAGTTCACAGCTTGAAGCAACTAGAATCAAATCATCTGCCACAAACAAATATGAGGTTACAAAACAAGCAAATCAGAAACTCAAATTTGTTCCAACCGCCACTGGGAAGAAGCTTGGCTTTGTGCAGAGGAAATGGAGACAGTTCCTCAAAAGCCACACAGGTAACACATCGTCTTGCAGCATCTCCCAAAGATGGAGGGACACATAAGGCTTTTCCACAACCATAAACACATGTATGGACTGGGGGACTAAACTCCCACAAACCCCTCAACATGTGTGTTTTGGTTTCAGCAAGGAACGCAACTGTAATTTGTATTTACTGTTTTCATCAAGGTTTAGAGATCTACACAATCTCTTTATTTTGTTACTGCCACTGATTTTGTAACAAAGTTAGGCCTGGGATTGATTTTGCTTCCTTTCTGCAAATTAGCCTCCCTTCTTTTTGTTTCTTTCTTGCTTGATTACGCTTCCAAGCAAACGCAAATAACTCCTCCAAAGAAAGTACAGCTGTTTGTTTTTATCCGAGCAGTAAATAAAACCGTGCTCCAACAATGTGGGTTTTCTCTTCCTAATTCTGACCGCACAAAACGTGAGCATAATCAAAATCTCTTCTGGTTACGTTTGATTTTGTTTTGAATTAAAAGGGCATTTTTTATTAATAACAATTTATTATCATCCAGAACAGAACCAGCCTTCTTTATTAGGTTGTTGAGCCTTTTGAGGTCCCTGGTTCTGATGCTGCTGCCTCAACAAACGACGGCAGAAACAATGAAACTCTCAGGGGTTGCAGATCTTTGATCTAGCAGATGAAAACTGTGATCCTGTCTCAAGGCTGAAGCTAAAAGTGCAAAACCTTGATTTCCAATTAATTAAAAAAGTTAAACTGTGAAGATAAAAAATAAAATTCGTCTCGAGGGACCACTGAGTTACAATTTCTATGCCAGCACATATCAGCATAAAAATAGATATTGTATTATCTCTTTAGAACCAAAACCAGTTCTACAAGGGTACTGGCCCCTGTTGGCCCCTGTCTAAAGCTGTGCATGACTGCTTATGTAGCATTTAGCAGAAATAAGTTATTTTTCCTCTAAGGCAACAAAAAGAGGGGCAAACCGAGCAACATCAACTTCAAATTAGCGAGGCTAATGCTAAACCTAAATAGCAAAATGGAGACATTTTTCCAACTCCATTCCAACACTGAGCATATTGTTGTAATACTAAATGCTATAGAAATGGCTCAATAGTCTTTAAAATTATTTATTAACAATTCAAGATAACACGTTCTTCCAAGGAACGAGATTTGGCACAAATAGATTTTTTTTTTATGATGAATGTTTTGGAAATTGTCAAATTCCTAAAGTCAAGTAACATGACGTTCATTTATTGTGAATATTGAAGCTCTCTAGATCCAGGAAGCTGAGAAATTACTCAAAGAGAGTCACTGAGACTAAAGTATCTAAACAAAGGGCTGAAAAGACTAAACAGTGAAAGATGTCGAACTGACCAACTGCACTGACGGTAACAGCAGAACGTTATGTAGAGTTTATACGAAACTGCCCTCTGCAAAAACATCCTGCAAAAATCCTGGCAAGCAGACGTCTCACTCCGACCGCGATGATTACCATACAGGTAATCATACAGGAGTTTACACACATTGGGGCTCCCAGACTGAGCTGCAGCCAAGCAGCAAGAAGGCCAGTTTACAAACTTTTATCTAAACACTCTGCCCCATGTCAAGCGCTGGTGCTGAGTGAGTCAAAGCTTTCTCTCAGCAAGGACAAGTTAAGTCCAGCACACAGCCTGTTTATTCAAGTTTGGTCTGAAAAGTATGCTGCCACATTGGCCAAATGTAATTTCCCTACTGTGGTGTGATTTGTATGTGAGAGCATAAAAAGGTAAACTCTTGCTAAGTGAGACCTTTAATAGCCCATGTATTTTCACCGTTATTACCTACGTAAATAACGAAAACAATAGAGTCTCCTGCAGAAAAAAAATCCATGACAACCAAATACAATGCTCCAGTTAAATAACACTGACTGCGCTGGTAACTAAACTCATCCATCCTGGGCCAAAAAAACAACTTTTAAACTGAAAGCTGGGTCAGCTCCCCTTCTGGATGACATCCTGCTTCAATAGCAAACAGTAAACCTGCCTTTATTGGGTCTCCAGGGCTACAAATGAACTGACTGCAGAGCACATGTGCAGCAAGAAAAGGTCCCAATCTGTCCTCACTTCTGTTTTAGTTATCCTTATGATTCAGCGTCTTTCAGCGAGTATCTTTTGTCCACTTCCCTAATCATAACAAATGATTTGATCCTCAGGTTAGCCCTCCTAAGACAGGATAAAATTGCGATGATGCTATCCAGCGAAGCTCAGAGGGTTTGTCCCACAGGAAATGTTAAGATGCAGCAGTCAGAAGAATCCAAGACTGCCCGGATATTTCACTGCTTCACACTTGAGAGAGATGCGGAGAAGTCTGTGAGAGCATGCTATCATCTCCTCATTGTAAATATGTCTGTCTGCCAATATAAGCAGCGTGCAGAAACAAAAACTCCCCAGAGTGTTGAGGTCAAGCAGGAACATGTTTTATTTTAATCCGCTGGTGAAATGAATTATGCTGGGTGACGAATTCGTTGCTGATGGACTTATTAAAGGATATATATTTTTAGAACCAAAGCCTTAGTTGATGGATACACATTTGTGAAAATCTACAAAATTACGGTCATTATGTTTCTTATCTTGCCATGTATTTTATTATCTAACTGTGTATGTCTTGGGGTGACTGGTATTAAACATGCAGTACCCTAATGGGTCAGGGCAGAGTACGTTTCTTTTTGCCATGGTGTCAACATCCTGTTTTCTGGCTTTACACCTTTAATGGTGATCTGAAAAGTCAGTCCTCTAGAGACGGCATCCTGCAGGTTTCAGTTCTTTCCACCTGAATCAAATGGTGGTTCATCAAAGGCCTCTGCAGAGCATTAACACGCTGAGGATTTAGTTGAACCTTTTAAATCAGCTGATTTATCAAAACCTGTCAGAATGGCGGCCTTTGAGAACCGGATCTGGACACTCATAGTTCGCCATAGACAAATCTGTGACTGCCTCCAAGATAAACCAGAGGTTCATTTTCTACTTTCTAGGGTTATTTTCCTACATTTGATTATATACATACATAATTGAAGTGTGGAAAAATAAATAGAAGAAATCACAACACTGTACATGTAGAAATCAGTAAATCTTTTAAATAGAGACAGTTTACCTACAAAAGACAGAGAGAGAAAAGTAATTTTTAAAATTTGTATCCCTGATGTTTTTGTGACTTTCGTCGTTTCAAACTAAGCGTTTATTGGAGTCGGCTTAAATAATAGACAGCGACTAGATGTCTGGAATCAGTTCAGGCTGAAGGAGAATTTAACGCCAGCGCCATCAGTTTCAAGTCGGACTGCTAGACTTTCATCTTCAACTCCATGAAGGAATCATTTGAGTTTTCTTACCAGACTAGGACATTTTAATCTTGTTTGAAGCAAGAAAAGAAAAATAAAATGAAACTTTTTGCTTAACATAGGTTATTGCATCGTATCATATTATCTTTATTGCACCTTTAGTAATAGGAACCACAAAAAGATTGCCCGACAGCAGATAGATTCCTGCATTAATGCGAAGCAGACATGGCGTCTGGCCGCCGAAAACAAATCCAGCTGTTTCTAAGCATCAAACCTGCATGTTGTTGAAAGACATCTTCTGTTTTGTATTTGCTTAAGGTTTAATACACACAGGAAGATGTGACGCAACAGCGGGCTCTTAAAACCTCTCATCTAGATTTGTTCATCTTGCCTCAAATGAAAACCTTGTGAATGCAAGATTAGAAATTGAAATAAAAATACAGCATGGAGTCCTCACTAAAAACATTCAAAAGTAGGAGCAAAGATATAAAATTTTAATTTATTGGGTCAAGTGATTGCACTGACTGATGATCCATCTCTCTGACTCGCAGTCACAGATGTGAAAGATCTCAGAGCGGCGGCAGAGTGCCAGGATCAACATCATGACCTCTGAGCTCCAGGTTCTGTGAGGGATTGATGGTTCTTGTGCATGCTGCTACTGCACAATCCTTAAAATGAGCAGCATAATGCAAAAACATGCATTATATAACTGGGTGGCCATTTTTAAACTGGCCAGAGAGTGACCACTGAACTTTGTAAAACACATTTTTTATCTTGATACTACAGGGACCACAATTTAAATGCAATAAAATCCTTATTGCAATAGGTGCCATGCATAAAACTGTTTTCCTCATTGGGTTTCATTGACCTGATGTAGATTTTTGCGACAAAGACCATAAAGCTCAGAGAGAATCATGACATTATGATGATGCCATCATCGCAATATTTAATAATATCACAGTATCATGTTCTCCTTATATCGTGCAACATTAGTCGAGACTTTCAGTGTGCTGACAAGACGGTGCCTTTGTACTCACGATTGCTTGGAGATGCACACAATCCCACTGGAGCAGAGAGACTGGAGCTATAATTAAAGACAGCGTTTAGCTCTCTCCTTCTAGAAGCAGTAGAATATCAAAAAAATGTGTTCAGGGGAGTGGTATTGGGATCAAGCCAGATGTGGATTTGCTGCTGCTAATTTGTGGACTGCAGATGTTTCTAAAGCTCTTGGAGGATAAAGACCTCTATTTACATAAAAAGGAATAAAATATAAACCCCTAACATGATGCAAGCTTGTCTGGATCTCTGTAACAGTATTCATCATATATAAATATTAAGCCATTAAAAGCCTTGATTGTTTAAGTGCTTTTATATCTTATTGGTTTAAATACATTGTGGCCTGGTTTTATTGTAACGAATGTGAACTTTAACCTGCTGTCTCTGCATGAGGTTTAGTCAAAGCAAACTGATATTTCACTTGTAACAAGACTTTTTCAAACATTACAAGTGAAATAATCTGCCGGTGGAACTGGAACTTTTTCATCAATATTAAGGAATTATTGACTTTAAAGAAGCTCCTCTATCTTGTTGAACAGTTACTTGTAAGTTAGTTTTGTCTTATTTATGGTTTAGCAAGATATTTGCACAGATAAATTTCATTCTTGATTTTAGTGATTGATCTCGTCAATTTGTTGGCATTTTTTCCTGAAGTGTTCGTCTTAGTGTTGATTTGAAATACTATATATTCTAAATCAACATACAAAGATCTAGTTTTTCTTTCATTGTCTTTTAAAAAAATATTCATCCTGTACATTGATTTGTAAACATCAATACAGTTTTACCCTCCTGTTATGTTCGTTTCTAGGTTACAGCAAAAATTTTCGTGGGTCAATTTGACCCAGGGAGTGTTTAACCATGCAATAGTGTCAGACACCAAAATATTCCTCCAAAACATTTTTGTATCTGATTATTAACTCCAACACTAACCATTTCAATCAATATTTGTGCAATGATGTTTTTTATTTCTCAGAAATTAAGAATCAATGACGACAACCTACTCATTTACTCATCTGGACATAAAAAATGGAATTTACATTTTTTATGTCTACTGGAAAAAACCTAGACACAAAAAAACTATAATTTCCTTGAAATAGATTTTTGGTAAAATTTTTTATATTACCCTTTTTTTTTTCAATGGGTGATTTTTATAATTGAACTTGAGACACACATACTGTTCAGGGTCAAATTGACCCGCTGATTAAAATCAAGACAAATGAGTCATGCAGACAGTATTTATGTTTTCCTCCACTTCGGCTGAGTGTCACTCAGTGTGGGTGGAGTTTGTCCACGGGAACAGAAACGATTCCCGTCAAAAGTTGTATGAACACCTGCTTTCTCGCAGTTTCCTAGTGAAGTAAAGAGAATAGTGAGAAAGTGGGCTTGTGGGCGTGCACATGCGCATGTATGTGTGTGGTGTGTTTCTGTGTGTGTAGTGAAATATGGTTCATAGCTGCAAGGAAACGTATAGAATTGGACATTTTTTAAAATCTTTTTTTAAACTTCAACTTGATTGCCGGGTCAAATTGACCCAAACAGTATTTATGTAAAAAGTAGATGCGGGGGGGGTAGGGGTTACAAATGTGTAAAATGATAAAATTTTGTAGAGTGCACCTATTACGGCAAATAGAAAAAGTTTCATGCAAAAAAAAAAAATACTTCAAACTATTTAAAAATACATTTTTAAACTTTAAAACGGGTCAATTTCACCTGCAACATAACAGGAGGGTTAATGCAGCTTAGCTTAAAAACCAAAGACATTATTTAAAGGTTTTCAGGTAAATGTGTTTCAGAAAGAAACTGCTCATTCCTCACGCTATACACATAAGTTTGACAACAAATCATTTTCTAGGAGATCCAAATAAAAGAGACCTCATTTAGCTCCGTCAGCTCAGATAGGTGTTAAATCTGACCCCACTTATTGGGGATGTTTCAAAGTCTCACTGGGGCTGAAACCAGAATTTGGTCCAAAGTCAGAATACGAGCGAAGCAATCAAACAAATCTACATGTATAAATACTTCAAAAGAACGAGGGAGTCAATGACTGCGTGAAGCTGAGCTCGTCTCTGTTTAATCCCTGGGTGAATGGTGCACTGTGTGCCAAGCATTCTTCTATGGCTTTCTATGGCTTTTTGGAGATTAGACCCCACTAACATCCAGCGAGGCCCGCAGGGTGGGATCAAAGCTGGGTGAGCTTTGTGGGCTCATGGGGATGACTGGAGGACCGACAGTCAGTTTTCAGGTAGACTCGAACTGAAATCCCAGACCTCAACCAAAAATATGAGAGGGCGATGCAGAACGCACACACCTGGTTGGAAGTTCATGTTGCGTAAATCCATCTGAGCGCTAACTGGCCCTGCACTGATTGATGTAGGAGTAAAACTTGAACCAAAGCAGTGAAGGCGATATGCGGCGCCTCGGCTCAGTGAGGTTACACAACCAAATGAAAGATTTTACTCATTTCTCTCCTTTGGGTTTGGTTCGCAGTTTGCACAGGACAGTGCCTTGCAGAAGTATTTTTGAATGTTTTCCCATTCAATGCTTTTCAGTGAAAATTTTATTTGACAGACCAGTCTTTGTATTTGGCCCTTCTGAATCAAATACAAAGACCACCATTCAGCTACAACAGCAAGTCTTGTTGTTTCTACAAACTTTCACATCTAGAGACTAAAATCTTTGCTCATTCTTCTTTTCAAATCAGCTCAAGCTCAGTCACACTGGAAGAAGAGCAACTGTGAACCTCAGTTTGAGCTCCGTCCCACATGTGTGTGTGCAGAATAAGATTTACATCTACACTTTAAAGAGGATATTCCAGCACATTAATATAGTTTGATTAAACCATTTCATTCCATGTAGGACTGTGTATTTAGGGCTGCTGTTCTCCATCCATCTTGGTCTAAATTCCTTACCAGGTTTGTTTTCCCATATAGTCATGTATGTAGTTCTAATTATCTCCACATCAGGTCTGACCATCTTCCTGCTCTCTACAATATGATGCTGCCACCATATTTCAAGGTGCAAATGGTGACGTGTTTGTTTCCTGCGACGTAGAAGATTTTGCGTGTATGCTAAAATCTTCAATTTCAGTTCAGTGTGTTCCTCACACAACTTCCATCAAACATTTTTATTATGTTTATATAACACTCACTTTTTTCTTGCCACTCTTCCATAAGTGGCGCAAACGTTTGTTGGGTAAAAGACTAATTGCTAACTTGTCAAAGAGATTTTTCCACTCGAGCAGCATATCTCTGCAGCTCCTCCAGATCACTGATGTCCTTGTTGCTTCTCTGATTAATGCTCCGCTTGTGTGGTCTGCAAATTTAGGCAGACCGCCATATCTGTCTACCCTCTCCTCTTTCACATGCTGGATTAAGCGGTAATCTGTGAGATGTTCAAAGTTTGAGATTTTGCTCTGTAATCCATTTTTGCTACAGGATTCTCCACGTCTTTCTCTCTGATCTGTCTGCTGTGGTTCCTTCATGACATTGTTTGTTTACTAATCAAACCACTGAGGTCTTCAAAGAACAGCTGTATTTATCATGCGGTCCAATCAAACACATGGATTTTATTTCATGGTAAAGGAGTAAAGAGCACTTGATACAAATGCATGGCAGACTTTTTATTTTATTTGCAAAGAATAGTTAAAACTATACATCATTTATTTTTCCTGTGTCACAATTCTCAATACTTTGCTTTGGTCCATTATTGTAGCATCACAACATGTGAAATCAATGGGTTTGAATACGAGAACAAGGAACAGAATGAGGAGCTTTCACCATGAAAACAGATGAAATATGATAATGTGGGAGGCAGTTTGGACGTTGTCCGGCCCAACTGGCTAAACTTGCATCCAACAAGACAAGACAGACAAAACAGACGTGCTGTTTGATCTGCAGCGACCTTCGAACACCCAAAAAGATCCACTCAACGCATGACCTTTGCCCTGGCAGAAAGGAAAACAGGACGTTTGCCTGAATCTATGAAGGACAACAAAAACAAAGCGGAGGAAGTCTGTTTTATTCTTTTTTAGCAACAATATAATCTGTAAATCTTTACAAATTAGGAAAACAGCTCCAGGCAAGACCATCACACAGAGGGATAGTAAACAGCTCAGAAATACAACAGAAGGAATTAAAAAGACTAACGTTCAGGAGGGCCTCAGGGCACACTGAAAATAAACCGGCTTTGTCCTCAAACATGTTTAACTATTAAAAGGGATTTAGTGTGTCTGTGCACATGGTGTATTCTGAAACTAAACCCACAGCAGGAGCAGATATGCAGGGGACCAAAAGATGAGACTAATTACAGCTTGTTGGAATTTTAAAAGCTTATCTATTTATAGTCGAACCTATCTGCAGCATCTCGGTCCTGATGACAAACAGCAGCATGAGGCATGTTTCAGTAACTACCAGGAAATGAACAAACAAAAACAAATAGTAAAAGAAAAACTGTCCTCCAGAGGACTTCAGCGCCACACAGACAAACATAATCACAGCTTGGTAAACACAGACTGATTTATCTTGATGCTACATCTCTGTTCTTCGTTCCTTCCGCACAAAGTGGAGGTTTATTACCCATGGAGCTTGTTTGTTGTCCTCATGAACCGTCTCTAACAGGTGTCTTTCTGCATCGGCAGGCGCTTGTCCTCTTCACTCTGTCTGGAGAGAGACCAAGCCCCACGCCCTCATATCAAAACACAGCCACAACTCCTCTGATCTGGGCAGCGTTAACTCCCAACATGTGGTTCTGTCTCATGTCTGCTTCCTCTTGACAGATGCAAATAAAATGGGCCCTTATGCACACACGCCGGGGACTGTGGTCTGTTTGCATTTCGCACCATTGGAGATAAGTGTGCGTGCGCCGTGTGCTCTATAAAGGGCTGATAAGCCAAAGAGGGCCATCCTGAGCTGAGTGCTGCAGATGACAAACACACACACACACACACACACACACACGAGACAGCTGACGTTTCTCTACAATTTACTGAAAAAGCAAGCGTAAAACAAGATGAATGACCGACGCTTTCCTCTAAAAATGTTTCATGAACTATAAATAAACAGTCTATTTTTTATATTATCAAGTTTTCATGTTGTTCTACTGCAACTTGCAAAAAGATTAATACCATTAGAGTTTTTGGTAATGACACATCCACAAACTTTGGTGTGTTTTTAGTAGATTTTAGTCAACACAAAGTAGAGCATAAGTGTGAAATGGAAAGAAAATCAACATAGTTTTCAAAATTATATTACAAACAGAAAGTCTGAAAAAGTGTGGTATGCATTTAAATCATCACTTTTTAATCTGATACCCATAAAAAATGTAGCAACTACGAATCCAAATATAAAGGAAGGAATATGGAGAGAGCCTTATGGCAATACATTAACTAAAAGTTGGAAGCAGGGTTAATTGTACGTCATGCACTTTACAAATCTGGCCTTAATAAAACAACCGCAGGAGGAAAACCATTGCTTAAAGAAACTCAATATTAGTGTTGTTTTTGTTTCCTACAAACCATGATAAGATGGGAGAGACAAATCCCAAAAAGACTCACATCTGTAATTGAAGCAAAAGATTGTTCTACAAAATATTGGCTCAGGGGAGTTTAATACAAATGCACATCAAACTTTTCAGATTTTTATTGGAAATAAACATTTTTAAACCCATCTGTCCTTTCCCTTCACTCCACTCCACAAGTCTACACTACAGTGAGTTGGTCTCTCCATCGCATAAAATTCAAATAAGTGCTTTGAATTTAATGAGCATAATGTGACAAAATGTGAAAAAGTTCAAGTGGCCTGTTTACTAGTGCAAGGCACTATATCTTAGGTGTGATCCTGAGGTAGGAACCAGCAGCGATGGATAATGTGAGACCGAAGCTTTAAGGAAGAAAACAGACCCAAGCTTTAAGAATCGCTGATTTACATGAGGGTACCTTATGCTTCAAGGACAGATTTACTAAGTGTAGAATGAGTTATGCTCCGAACTGTAGAGCAGATGTAAGGGATTTGGATTTGTGCTCATTTTTTTGGCAGAGGAGGGACAGGGCACTGAACGATTCAGTGCAGGAAAACTGTCAGGAGTCCTGCGTTCGCATTAGTTCAGGTCCAACTCTGCCTGTGCCTCGGTGCCAAGTTAGAGTCGCTGCCAGGTGATGGACTGCAGTGACGTTCGTTCTCAGCCACTCACATGCTAAAAGGAGATATTGTGGACGCATTAATTCCCCAAACCTGCAGTTAATTGCCTCTGCAGCAAATCACAGAGACAGACAGATGAGAAAACTGTTGGGGAATGAAAAGGGATTAATGATAAGAGCCCAGATGAAATGTGGGGAGGATGATGGTGTTTCCCTTCAATTCAACCTGCACTCTTCTTCTACCTCAGCAGAATGAGGGTCTTATCTCTGAAAGGCTCTTGAGCACCACATGCCCGCTGACAGAGCTGACTGTGTGAATACTTGCGCACAGCGATGAAACCATGCACACATGCAGAGGAGAGGCTGCCGTGCCGGAGGATGGGGGCAGATCAGAGGAGATCTGAATCTCGCAGAACCATCTCAGCAGCTCAGCCCAAACAACAGCCAAACAATGCCGGGCCATCAATCACGCCTTATCCTTTTAGCTAATAAAACAGACTGTGCGATCACAGTTTTCAGGTCAAAGGGGGTCGACCCACCCTGCGGGGGCTCTGTCAGGGGCTGACGTGGTGGATGCAGCTCTTATCTCAGCAATGCATTGTAAAAGAACACAGGCTCCCCTTCAGACTCCTCCCTGCTGGTATTCACACAGTTTTTTTTTTTGTTTTTTTTTCTCAAAAGCCATCCTTCACTCCCTCACATGCACATAGATGAGAAACCGCTGATTGAAGACGTGGAAAACTTTAGGACAAACTGCAGAGTAGACACTTAAGTAGAACTAATATGCAAATTCAGTTGCGGAAAGTTCCGGGAATAAAAATCTATTTTCTTCTTTAAAAGTCTGGTCTGGGAGAGACAGGCACTGATGAATAGGACACATTTATTTTTATAGCTCGCCAAAGTTTCCAGCCCTGAATAAAACAAAAGACTTAAATTCAACAAACAACTAAGAGGTCAGAGATAAAGAAGTCAGGATGGACTAGATTAGTTTCCAGCTTGTGGCCTTCATTCTCAAGTTCTGAATATTTTTGTTTTTCCAAGTACGCAGCTAAAAACTAAAGGAGACGGGGCCTTTCGGGAACAGTTTCCCTCCGCAGCTCCGCTCTGTTTTACTGACTCTGGAGGTATTTAAAAAGCAAATGAAAACACTTTTGTTTCCCCAGGTTTTTATGCCATGATTTTATTGTGTTTCTTATGTTTGTTTTATACTTTGGAAAGCTTAAGGTTGATTTTTATTGTGATTTAAATAAAATTTACTTACTTACATTTACCCACTTTCAACCTTTCAATCAGCAGTTAAAACGTTCACATGTTCTGCATATGAGATGAATTTAGCTGCAACTGTTACTGTGCGTTTTTCAGCTTTATGTAAACGATAATACCACTGAGAACCACAGGATACCATCTGTGACCATTGGGATACAAACAGTGCACATTAGTCACTAAATCATTCCTTATCAAACTATAGAGCATCAATCTTTTGATGCAAATGCGTATGAAAATGCCCGGCCTTATTTAAACCCTGTTCCAACAATGCCTTGCTATCCATCTGATGTTGTAGTGTGAATCATCTGATCTCCACCTAAGGCAGGTTTTTGAAGATTTTATTGAGGTTTTAAAAACTTAGAGACGTCATACTGTCCATACTGATCATATGTGCCACTGCTATGTAATGCCATGTACCTTAAATGTTAACTGGCGTCCACAGTCACCAGACATCAGTCCAAAAGAGCAACTCTAAGATGTTTTGGAACAGGAGATTCAATCACGGTTGTACAGATAGAAAATCTGCAACAACTACCCCAAGTTATAATGTCAATCAGGTACAAAATCTCTGACGAATGTTCCTGACACCTTGTTCACTCCATGCCACAAAGAATTAAGGCAATTCTGAGGTCAAACAGAGAGAGGCTGAAAGGTGTACATAATACAGTGGCCAGTCAGTGTCATGTTTAGGCCTGTGTGTTTCTGGCAAGATGATGAACAGTGTGACAGCAGCTGAAGCAAGAAAGAAATCTTAACAGTCAGCTTGTTTTTAAAATGATCTCTCCTCTATCTGCCACCTTTTCAACAGCTTTTCAACTTTTTCAAAGCTTTTTCTCTGATTTTGACTTAATGCATGATTTTAATCTGTAAAGAAATGGCGTCATAGACTAGCAGTTCACAACATTATACATCAAATATTTATTTAGAAGTTCTGTCTTTTGTGTGTGTTTCTTTTTAAAGACATGCAACAGAAAAAATGTGTCAAGAAACACTCACATCATAACCTGTAAAACTTCAAAATATGTGATTAATGTCAAAAAAACTAAAAGCCGTTTTAGTGTTAAAAACTAATGAGGATATATCACTATAAGAATGTTGAAGTGCTGACACCACTATGAACCCAAATAAACTAAATGAAACAATCCATTAGATTATGAATCATGCTGGATTTGGCATTTTAACCTCATACACTCATCACCAGGAGAGCATTAATCATCACAGTTATGTTATTCCAGAGATTGTATCATCAGTTAGATGTACGGTCATGCTGAGACACAGTGTAATGTGAAGATAGTTTCTTTATTAAGAGTTACAGGAGAAAAGTTGCACGTTTATAGCAAACTTTTGGTCTAAGTGGCCCTTTGCGGTATAAATCATGTAAATACAAGACCCCCATGGTGAGAGGATTGTAATCTATCACAGCCGTCCTTTATGCAGCAGCAGCAGCCGAGGTGACATGCAGAGCCCCAAACTCCAGAGATCACTTCTCCTTCTGCAGGGAGCAGAACACTCACACACTATGAGATAAAACATCTGGTCTGTCTCGACTAAATATGTCTCCCATGTGACATCGTTTGCAGCATCTATCTGTCTGGAGTTAGTATTTATGGGAATGTGGAGTGCTAACGTGATGTATGTATTGTTTCTGTCCTCCCTCTTTGTCGCTGCAGTGCCAGTTGGGCTTTGAAACAGAGCTGGAGGTCTTGGGTCAGAATGACCTTGGGAGCTATGATACTTTAGCAAACCTGGACAAAAATGTCCCACGGTCTTTCCTGGAAATGTCTTCATTGTTTAAAACGATAAGGAAACCATACACAATGTGGGAACTTACAAAGCAATCCCATTAGTTTAACTTTCTGTACACCCTATTTATTTCATTTCAACACTGGACTCACAAAGAGACTGCACTAAATACATAAAGACAAAATTACAGCTGTCAAGTCCAGCAGATGCAAGCAATAAAGAAACACTCCTAAATGTTAAGAACATTTGGCTGCATAAAGGAAAAGCCACAGCCAGGATGCTGCTTCTAAGTCAGTAAGCTATGAGGACCAAGACAAGAAACAAAATAAGCTATTGGGTTGTTTGATGCCACATGACACTGTAAACTGACTTATTTAAAGACCAAAACCATTGATTTAACATAATGAGACTGCAAAGTATAACACATAGTCAATGCTAATATGTGCGAAGCTAATTTGTGATATTTTAAAATAAAAATGAAATGATCATGATTTCATCCTTTTTTTTCTGTACATGTCTCCCTTCAAACTCAAAATACATCAAAAGAAAAATGTGATCTTAAAACTGCCACTATTCAATTTATTGACATTTAAATCATGCATATAAAATTCACATATTTTGATGTATGTTTCTGTACATTAGAGCGAGTAAAAGATGCTTCTGATTCTGACAGAAAAGAGATGCATCCCACAGATTGTAAAAGGAAAAAATGCCACCTGCTGAAAGCTGGTATATTTTGTAGAAGGTATATAGGCAACCAGCAGCACTGCTGGATTTACAAAAGAGCTGGTTGATTTACCAATTACCAAAGCTGTGAAGTCTGATGTAAACAGGGGCAAAATGTTTTACTTCATGGAGCAAATGTGGTCTGGATGTGAACTCATACATCACCTTCTCGTGTACCAACTCCTTCTCAGTTTTTTGCAAATCTAACAGCAAAACAGGCCACTTGGTTCCCTCTCTATTCTCCTATCTCAGCTTTCAGCAGACGGTATTTATTTCAGGCAATTTGTGTGTCACAAATCGCTCTGGTCTTAAAACTTCCAAAGCAAATTGTTTGGATTTAATTTAAAATATAACCAGAAATGTGGGCATGTTTGCCGTAAATGCACACACAACACCATGTGGGTAAACCCTTTTTGTGCAGACAAATGGGGGGGTTTTCTGCTCAGTAGCACAATTTTAGATGCAGATCTTACTTTCCCTTTCAGATTATGTGAAAAATAAAACCCAAATGTGTGTGGGGGGGTGTGCAGGCGTGTGTGTGAGTAAGTGTGAGGGAAATCATTGGTCTTCCTCTTCTCCCCTAACACTGCCTAAACAGAATCAAGCTTAAACAAAGAGTGGCTGCCAAGAAAAGACCTCAAGATTCATTGGAAAACCAAAAACTCTCTCAAATTCAACATCTGCCCTTGGCATACAAGTAATTTTAACTGAATAATGAGATTTAATATCTTTTTTAAGATTACATTCCACTATAAAATTTAAGACAATGAAGTCAAGTTGTGCTGACTCTGTGCTCTGTTTAATCTACAGACTCTTAAACTACTTATAAAACCTGTAAAAAATTATGGCCATTTAAAGCAAAGCAACATTTAAAAGGCATTTCACACAATAATTAATCTATAAACAAAACCACTTTAAAGAAGATGACAGCATTCTGCAGAATATACATGACATCATCCACACAAATGGAAAAGGAAAGTCACTTTAAACAATTTCATGCCCTCCTCCCTTTTCCTGCTCTCCCACGGAGAGTAATAGTTTTAATTCATCTATAAAATCTAAACCAGTGAGAATGAAAGTAAATCCTATTTTGAGAAACTAGGGTGATAATTTCTCTTTGTCCGCTCTGGCGGAGTCCTAAAGACTGTGAAAACGGTTGAGTCTTCCAGAGCTTTAATGCAATCAGCAGCTTTTACACTCAGTGACCTCAGAGCTCATCAAGGCTAAAAGAATCTTTGCCAGATCACTGGTGAAGAAGTGAAGGAATCATTTGTGTCAAAAAAAAATTACGCCACATCTATCAAATAACCAGAGACTCTTCAAAAATGTAAAATTAAGACAAAAAAAATGTTCAAACACCATCCCAGATTTTGATTTAAAATCACTGAATTCAACAAAAACTTTTGTTTCTGATGGATGAACGTATCTTTGCTGATGGCCTTGATGCTTCCCATCACCCTAATCTTTAGCTCCCTCCACAGATTCTCAAACATATTGATGTTGGGACTACGAACGTCATATTACCTCCACTAAGAAGAAACATGATGGTATGATTGAATATTTAAACCTAAATCTCCCAGGACAGTTACTGATTTTAGGGGCAAAGACTCTATTTACTGTGGTTATTCAAGCTGTAATGAAAATTCAGAAAAACAACAGAAGAGTTTAATAGTATTTAGATTTTTTGTTTGTGCAAACAGAGTAAATCTATGTCCCAGACATAGACAATGGTTTTGCCTGCAGCCCCTCACCATTATCCTCTCTCTACAGTTACAGCTTACTTAAGTCAAACCTTACTCCACTGTCACTATCTTGCTCAGTGGCTGGTTGAGTGCAACCCATCTAGTGGCCTTGCTCAACTAAGATGGTCACTCAGAAGATATTTTGCCTGAATGAGGCTGCTTTCATAGTGACACTGAGAGCCTGAACTGGAATTACCTCCATCTAATATTTCTTCACATCTCAGGTGGAGCCAGATGAGAGGAATTCCACCTTGGCAAAAAGAGCCGCTCCAATGGATGAACGATCAAGAGCCATGTTTGTAATTAATCTCACAGCTTGCCCTCTTCCTTCAATAAGCGGCCCTAGGGGCATGAGGGGCCTTCGTTATAATTACACTGGACACTGACAGCTCTGGGTCCGTTGAGGCCTGACGGAGGAAAACTGGGTAAAAGCAAATCTTTAGAAGACAGAACTAAAGACAAAGTGCACATAATTCCCCCCTCAAAATGCTGTGGCACTTTTCTTCTGTGGTCCTTCTGCTGATTTACTGATACAGCAGGAGTAGAAAAGGCACATTGTAGTCGCTCGGCATCAAAGCCATTACATGTCTGTGAAATTCAAGACAAACTCAGAGCGAGTACATCTCGAGAAGCTTCTTATCATAGCCCAGCTTCAGTGCTGCCACTTACGGGACAATACTATAATTGTGCCACAAAGCACCAAATCCTTGGACTCCTAAATCCTCTGCTCTGTCTTTTTTGGGTCCACTATCCGCCCACAGCAGGGGGGATTACCGACTGGGAACCAAACGAGAAGCAGAAATCTAAATAACTTTCCTTTGTTTAGATATGTCAAAATATTTGTTGCCCCCAAACAAAAACTGTGGTACATGCATGGATAATGTTCATCCTGGTTATTATTACAGAAAGTCTCCTTTGAGCCGTAAGATGTGCAGGCGAAAAATATTAGCTTCCTCCTTTAATCTTAAGTCTTTAAAACATTTTCTTTCTCCGACTTAAAACATTAAAACATCTTATTACGCGTTGCACATTCAGGTTTTTTCTTCACCTGGCATCACTCCTTAACCAGTGCACCAGTTTTCATTTTACACTCATTTTTTCCTCCATCTAAGAGCGAGAGAATAAATTATGATCCGTTGCTGGTCTGAGTGAGATCAGAGGAAGGAAAGGGAGACGAGGGCTGAGCTTACACACGTTCAGGACAAACTGTAACTCTCCATGTTGTCTCTGGGTCAAAGACCCATCTGGCTGCAGATTTAGTGACTCCGCTTCAATAGAGCTCTGTTTATACAAGTAGCTAAGTTTACACTGGCAAAGTGGAGGGTTCATACAAAACACATTATCTGACAATAATCCTTTTCAGTCTTTTGTAAATAGGATGTAATAAAGAGAGATGTCCAAAGTGGGCGATCATTTCGAAAGCGGTCAGAGAGTCCATTTTGTGTGATTCAGAACCAGATCGTCTCACCGCTACAAGTGTGAACTCAGACCTTTCACTGAATTTCCTATTCAGACAATTCTCCCAAAGGAGAACCGCCATTCACAGCAGGATCATAATGAAGCTGAAGTGGTATTTTCTTCAGCTCCACAAATGCGTAAAACGAGAAGAATATGTCTTCTGCTGGATGTCATTATCCAAATTAGTGCGGGTACATTTCAGCATTCGGACTGAAACTTTAACCCAGATTTATTAGGGGGTTTCCTGTGCATGCAGACTTTGTGACAACACTACTAAATTATGTTCCCATTCAGGCAGTCCCATTACTGATTAGTCTGCTGAAAACTTTCTTTATTGGTATTATATTTAATCAATAAATGGCCAGAAAGTAGCCGTAGCTAAGCCTGCAAATTAAACTGTCATTTTCTGCAACAATCTAAAATCCCGACTTGGAAAACCCTTCAGCCTTTTACTTTACTCTTTTTATGAGTCAAAGTCTGAGTAAAATAAAAGTGTCCTTTGTGGCTCTGTAAGGATATAAGGAGGTCCAAGCTGCATCAAAAACAACAACAAATACAAGAAATGTGAATTGTAAAAAGAGAATGTCACCTTTAAAAAGTTTAACTCCATCTCAAACAATAGCTTACGATAATGATATTGATCATTTATACAGTTATATGTTCATCAGTAAGCACTGTCCATATGAAGTAAATAATCTAAAGAAATAAATTAAAATTATAGAATACCATTTTGGTAAATTTCTAGACTGGCTCAAAATCCAGCAAACTAATGGACAGTCAATGACTCAGTATCTGTCACAAAAAAATATTTAAAATTACATTTTCCCTGCTCTATGTTTAGATTTAGATGGGTATGATTCCTCAAATTGTATTTGTTAAATTTTATAGTAACATTGCAGAATTTAATAGTCAGGCATGTTTTGAAGAGTACATAGCAAGAAAGTACATGGATTCTCTATCCTCTCAATTCTTCTCCTTTTAGAGAAAACCACCAACAGTATTTGTTCATTTTTACTACTTCTTTGCAACTTAAGTCACCTTCTACCCTTCATGTCCACCAATATTTAAAACACATAGCTTTATATTTTATTGTTTTCATTGTATAGATTGGAAGAAAAAAAATACTGTCTGCAGAAAGCTGGTAGTAATTTTGACGCTGGAGAAAAACAGAGCAAAGTAACTTTTTTCTTTTTTGCAAAAGAAAAAACAAAAAGACATGAGTGCCAGTGAGAGTAGAATTAGTCTTATCTTCCTCTAAGATGGACTTAGTATTTTTTTCCCAAATTCTTCCTAATCAAATTATTGTCTAAACTAGCAACATGTTTGAGGACTGTGTAAGCTGCACTGCTTCCTGAATCCTCTCAAAGTGTCAGTGTCGTGAATCACATTCATTACTGCTGTGACTCAGTAATTTGAGTTCACAGCCTTTATAAGCCTTGACTGACCAGAGTCATATGTGGTGGGGAATGCATTTATTGCGTGATTCGTGTGTTTTTCTATATGCACTAGATGAATGTATGTGTCTCAAGGGAAGGGAAGGTGTTTTTAGTGCCTCAGAAATCTGTGAGTTTGCTTCATGCAAGACCCTGAGCATGAACAACTGAGTGGACCATAAACACCTGAGGAAGCACACACACACCCCTACACACACAAGCGCAGACACCCTCTCTGGACTGGGATTACAGCCGTGATCGAGGTGAAGGAGCCAACATGTGCATACAGGCTGTGGTCCAGTGAAAACACCAGAGCTGGTTGGTCCTGATGGGGCCAAACAACTCTGGTGGTTGGCTCCATCCGTAGATCCAGGTTTAGAGAGTCCAACACTGAACCTGGACCTACAGGTTTAGAGTTGGACTCCATAGTTGATGATTTCAACCCGCTGAGTCTCACTACTCCTCCAGTCAGCAGCAACAGACTGAAGGGAGGTTTCAAGATCACTGACTGGACAAGTTTAGTAACATAAAGCAACAGGTTGACATGGTGACTTTGTGTGGAAAGGATAATCCCAACAAGACAGTAGCAAAACTCCCAGATTATAAACTCCGGGTCACTAAACAACTGAAGGAAAACAAGACAACAAAAATTTTCTTTACTGATTGATTTGGTTGATTGATTTTTTTACTTAGTGTTGTCAGTCATCAACTAATTTATTATCCATACTTCAAAACACAGCAACTATTTAAACAGCTTGACTGAAAAGGTACAGGCACAAGCCTTATATTTATGCCTTCCCTTAGTTTAACTAAGTTAGTCCTTCATAAATAATTACAACATATGAAAAAACCCCAAAACATATCGCTTCTCACTACACAGAAACATAAAAGAAAATTTAAAAATCCAAAGTCAAAACAGATACAACACAATTTGAAGTTATGTTCCCTTATAGCCATCAAATATTTTCTTTTTCATCCATTTTTCTGTAAACCAACAATTAAGTAAATTCTCGTAAGTCCATGCTTTCATTAATTCATAATTTAAATCCAATGACAGCAAAAGATTCTCTTTTTATCTCTTTTTTTTTAGCTTATAAAGTTAAAAACATGTTGTAAATGAGATTTGGATTCATAATGTAAAACGTCTTTGCACCCCAATTGGCAGTAAACTTAATTTTGCTCTAAACATTATTTACATTATTTTGTAATAAAACCAAATCAGAAAATTTCATGCTAGCAGATTTAATAAACAGTGGATTTGTATGTCGATAGTAACCAGCTTTATTAATAACCCGTATGACCCGCTTCGTTGTTGCTTCATGTGTGGATCCCCATATTTCCACACAATATGTGTGAATATGTGACTCCAAAAGTGGAAAAAAAGGAACTGCATCATCTCAACTCTGCTCCACCATTACTAAAAACTATTTGTCAATTTTACCAATTCCAATTCTTTTTAGCATTTAATTGTTTATTGCACTTTTTAAAACAGTTTTTACGCCGTTATGTCTGTGTGTATATGTAGTGCTGCTGCTCTCTGCACCTTTTTAATTGCTTTTAGGGGATAAATAAAGTTTTATTGAATTAAATCAAATTGAATTGAACATCAAGACTCTCACAAATTAAACCCAAAACATCCAGACACATAAGCACATTACTTTTTGGCTCTAGAGTGGTCCAAGCAAGTAAAAAAACAAAAAATAGCTGTAGAGAGCCTGAACTCACTGAAGCCTGATCAAATAAACCTGCAAATATCAATTAGTTAGAAGATATTTAAATGTTTAAAAATGCTAAAACACAGTATTTTAAATGAACCTAAAGAAATTTCCATGGACAGTGAGACTGTTGGATGTTTTGTAATATCATAGCAGTTGATTTTTCTCATAAAGTTGTCATGTTCTGTGTTTTTCTGTGTGTTTATTTCGAGTTTTCTGTGTCTCTGTGTTGTCCTGTTCTCCCCTCGATTACTCCCAGGTGTTTCTCATTCCCTAATTACCCCGTGTGTATTTAGTGTCGCCTGTGTCTCTGCGTCTCTGTCGGGTCCTCGTCTAATGTACTCTCAGTCCTTCGTGTTGTCCTTTCGTGTAACCGGTTGCTACCGGCGTCGAGCCCTGGCTTCCGCTCCGCCGTGCTGCCCGGTGTTTGTGGACTGTTTTGGATTTTGTTCATTAAATCATCATTTCTCACTGCATCCAGGGTCTGCTGCGTCTGCCTCACCACCTCAACACCACCACTTCATGACAAAAGTTGTCAAGGTTTACTGCAAGCCATGAAAGGGACACTTGTGGAAAAACATGTGGTCGCATGATACCAAGATCCATCATCTTTTCCTACATACAAACCACATTAAAACACGGTGATGGCAGCATCATATTCAGACACAGAGAAGGAGGTCAGAGTTCACGAGAAAACAGATGGAGCTAAACACAGGGCTATCTATGAAGGTCAAATAACTTGCAACTCTAACTGCAATGACATATTTTTTCTCAAATATCACACTTTTGCACAGTTTTTCAAATACACTAAAGTCTGTCGTTGTATTGTTATAAGATGCAAAAACATTCATTAAATATAAATACTTTATTGCTAACCTCTACAAACATGGAATATCAACCTCTTTGGTCATCTAGTCTTGTTTCCATTGTTCTCACTTCAAAAACGGCCAATATTTCGTTCTGTTTTTGCGTTTGGATACTAAAACAAAAGAAGCACCCACAGCCATGACCTCGGGAAAAGCTCAACTACCAGCAAAGAGGTTGGCTGGTGGGAAACTGAACCCAAAGCCAGAGGGTTGGAGGGCAAGAGGCCATAAAAGATGTTGTCACAACAAGACGGCTGTGATGTAGTGGTCTGTTTCCGCTTAAGTGTACTCTGGCTGGGAGAAGGTTTGTAGTTCAGGTTCATAAAATCCCCACCCACTGAGCCACAACACCGAAGCTCTTCTGATGTGGCTCTATACGTGTTTATGAACTTATTACAGCGACAAAAGAACTACAGTAACCACAGGCTGATCTAAAAAAGTTATTGTACTTTTTATTTTTCTGCTCTAGCTATCATCACTAAGCAGGCGGACAGAGGCAGCAGTAAAGGGAGAGGTTACAGCGTTGCACAGGAAATTTTTGCAACTGACTGATGTAAGCATATGAAAAAGGGAGTCTGTGTCTAATTTGACAAATTAGAAATTCTGGGTAGCTATATGTAACATGAATATTTATGGTTTATGTGGAATTCTTAAAAATACCAACTTATCTGAATGTTTTTGCAACCCTTAAACAAGTCAACTAAAATTTCTGTGCGGCCCAGGAATTAATCAAACCGAACCACTTTTCCAAAGCTGAATTAAAAGTACGTTAGTTGTTTATACAAGTGCATCAATCTAAATTTTGTCGCTGAAATCCAATTTTTACTTTGCTGTTTGCAATTTTAGTCAATTCTTATTTTAAGAACTTTAATGCAAGAACAGAATTTGTAGCTTCTTTTTTTTGACTGCCAGTCATGATCTGTCATTAATTATTTAGATTCAGAGCAGAGGAGATGTCACACTGTGTGTGAAAAACCAGCTGTTGTAAAACAGGGCTTTACTACTATTTTAAAACCAAGACAAAATGGTTACAGTGTTGAGATTTTAAGCTCTCTTTGTCCTGAACAATGTCGTCGTCAAGTGACCATACCTTAATGTCTCTGGATTTCTGCCTCGATTTTTGGTCAAGGCTGATCAAGCTAAAAAAAAAAAAAATAGATTGATTTGCTGTCGGAAGTCAACTTCTCTGTGAAGAAGTCGACTTCACATAGAAATCAACTTCTCTGTACTATTAAGTAAAATTAAGTACTTACAAGTACTTAATACTTAGGTAAAATGAAATAATTTTACTTAATAGTAAAATTAAGTAGCTCTAAATGCACATCAGCTGAGTCCTAAGTCATATTTAAACTTAAAAAAAACAAAAAACTGGTTTTTACCACTGAAAAAAATACATTGGACAAAGGAGGAAACTTTTCTACAGTAGCTTGATTTATAATCCAGCAGCAGAAGTCAGTATGTACCTTATATTGTGTTTAAAAACATTCACGGTTGTAGGAGGGATTTCCAGCTTTCAGATTAGATCCTTTGAACTCATCAGCTGCAGGGAGTCTACCTGCTACGTCAATGCTGCCATTGTCCCAAGAACAACGTTCAAATATGGTTCATTACCGTCTCACAGTCCAACTAAGAACAGTGGTGCTGTCTTAATATGTGGCACCTACATCCTGCAAAACTACAATGTATATATGCATGGTTAGAAATGGTCATGAGATGAAAGAAGGGAGCAGATGGAGTTAATGCAGTTTTAATGAAGGAGGTACATTCCACACCTTCACTCATGGAGAGGATTTAAAAAGCTAAAAAAAGGTTTTTTTTTAAAGGTTTTTCTTTCTAACTACAAAATTTGTCTCTGGGCCACTCAGTTTGATCAACAGCGGGACAAAAAAAAAAAGGAGATAACATCTTTCCTCTTATTGCTCATGATGGGGCAATCTGTCAGTCCACTCAGGCATCAAGCGCCGAGAGGAAAAGCCTTCGTTTTACTCCTGTGTTCGTGTGTTTGTGTGCGTGTCTATTGCCATCCTTCAAAGTTTCGTGCAGCGCTGAGTGCGTGCCTCGTTTCCCTCCGACTGCAGGAAAAGCAGTTTTCTGTGTTCTCTCACTGGAAGTCTTGCGAAATCGTAAATAAATCAGTAAGCAGAAGAGACATTTCCAGTCCGGAGCCCAGATACATAAACTTTAACTCAGAATCGAGGCTAAGGGTGCATGAAACTTTAACGAAGGTCTGGTGAAAGGACTGCACAGCTGCATTCCCTTAGATTTACAGGCTTTTATTTTGGATTAGAAGAAAATGGGAGAGGCTTAGCAATGAGGTAAAAAAATCAAAATAACAAAAGGACAGGAAAATATGTTTTCATAATTTGCCTAAAAGCTGATCTGGTTGCGTCAGAGAATAACTCAATATTTTGTTCTCATCTCCTTGAATGAACAAAATAAAGAGAAAAAATTGTAGTTAGGCTGCATCAATATTATACCTAAAAATATCAACTTTGTGTTATTGGAGTAAAATAAAGCCCTTTTCACAGTAACATTGTGTAATTTAAATATCTTTCCCCCATAAGTATGAAGTAAACGTATTTACATGCCTTAAACCTCAACACATTTTTGTCAAATTACCACAAAGTTCAATGTGTTTTGTTTGTATTTTAACTGAGAGCAAAAAAAATTACTTTCAAGTATTCATGAAAAGCATTTTGTGTGTCGCAAAAACCCCTGACCATAATGCTGCATACAAATGCACCCTCACTTTTCAGATAAGAAGGGAAGAAAATGCATCATTTTTCATTTTGGTTTACACTCAGCCACAACGTTGTACTGTTCAGTCACATAAAATTTTTATATTTGATTCTTTGTGGTACTTTTCCAGTGTTGGTCCCAGAGAACAGAACATATCTACAGGATACAGTTCCCACCTTAACATATCTGAATCTTTTACAGTAACTACTTTCTAATGACAAAATAAAACAGAGAAGAAAGAAGAGAAGAAGGAAAAATGTTATATATTTTTTTATTTTTATGTCTGGCTGACACTTACGTGTGTTGCTTAATGGAGGTAATGTTCTTCTGGGCTTGCCAGCACAGGGTGACTGTGCTGGACACCTTTCAGTGTAATCTCATCTCTTGATCTGGTTTGTCTGAACTTTGACTGTTTCCAGTTTGCACTAGTCGTCCGTTTACATAATTCTGCATGTGAGCTGCGTGCTGAATATTTTCTTCTTCTCAAACATGCGAGAGAAAGCCTGAGCACGCAACAACACTTCACATCAGAATCAACCGGAAAAAGAAAGAATAACCTAGACTATGGAACACCTGCTAATCCAAATACACAGGACGCCTGGGAATGTGACTTGAAATAGCAGAGCTGGACGTAGAGGTGCTGAAGTTCTGCGTTATTACTCTGACAGTACAGACCCGTGTGGTCTAGCAGCGATTAGAGTTGAGGTCATCTCCTCAGACCTTAGGGTGGAGTTCCTCCACTCACAGCTACTAAAACCTGCAGCCACTAAAGCAACTAATCACACAGAACAGCTGCATCCCTCACTGTATATAAATCCTCGACGCCTCGCTCTCCCACCCACACGCTGACTCTGGCAAACACATACTGTACGCTGGCCTCCACGCACCACCACTTTTCCTTTGCAAACAGCAAGCTGCAGCTGACTGATGTTTGAAGTGCGGGGTTTTAGCGTGCAGGCCTGAGATAAGCTGCTCTGAGCTGTGAAAACACAGATTACATTTCTCCAGCTTATTACTGACAGCGTGCCTCTGCCTCGCGGTCATGCCGTAATTGTGACCCAAAAACCGCAACCTCCGCTCGGCGGCGAGATATGACTAGATGGGGTATCCCTCCTCCCCCCCAGTTCCTCCTCTCAAACCTGTAAAGATTTGACAGCCGTGCTAATTTAACTCTACATTCCCCCATACGTTTTCTTACATCCTCCTGCGATAAGCTGCCACCATATTTCTTTCGAGTGCTTTTGGTCGATAAATCAGAATCCGAACCAACATATTAAGTGCTGCTTCTGTAAAGTGTCATCTTCACACTTTTCAAAATCTATCAAGATCAGCAGATGGGAGAAAAAAGTCCAAAATGTTAACCCAATAAATTCACAGACACGACTGCTGAGAGTGCAATCACCCTTCATCCCTTTCCTGAGGCATTTCAAGTCAGCTCTAATATAATAATGCTGCTTCTAAGGGCTAAATTTGATATTCTCATCACAAAATTACCTCTAAATGAGGTGCAATTTTGATATTTGTGTTAAATGTGGCATAAGCTGAGAGATCCCCACTGTAAACTAGCTTTTACTTTCTTGGTATGCCAAAGCCAAACAGGCATACATTAAATCCCCGTTTCTGGCATGCAATGAAAGTGCCTCCATCTGCAAATACTTAGCCCCATTTTTTCCCCTTTTTGCTCAATCAGAGATAAAGAGCATTGTGTTCCAGGTCCAGAAGTAAGACAATATTTCCAAAACCTAATGGAAAACAATTAAGACCCAGTAATTACACCAGTGACCTGGAATTCCAGCCAAGTTCAGAGTTTGGGGTGAGAGAGAAAAGAGAAAGAAAGCTAATGTGAAAGATGCCTGCCTCTTGGACTGTTATTTTACGCTGTTACTTTTGTCTATCAGTAATTATGTGATGTAATCTTTGGATCTTATAGCCAATCGTTCTGTGCATGACGGCTAAAAAAAATTGCTGCCACAGTCAAAGCAAACTCTTGTCTCGAAGCTGTACTATCTGTTTCTGCACAGTCCTGCTCTGATTGTACAGACAGACAATCCAAAATTGAAACAGAGACGTGTCATATTTAACAGACTGGACCTGTGCAGTTACACATGCTGAGCGGCATGGAGGGGGTGAGGTTTCCTCTCACATCTTAAGGGGCTGTGAAAAAGTATTCGTCCACTCCGATCTGAAACGGAGGCATCTAGTTCTCATGCAGTCTGAACTGATGCTGGATTTAATGCAACTGCCCATCATTAAGCCACTCCCAGAGTAAAGCTTAGCCTGAAAACACAAAAGTTACAAAAGGCAGAGACACAACTTAACTTGTCACATTGTTTATAAAGTCTGGGATTGACTGGCGACATGTACAGGGTGTAACCCACCTCTCACCCAATGACTGCTGGAGATGAACCGGACCCCTTGAGGCCCTGCACGGATAAGCAGGGACAGACGATGGATGAATGATTCTCAATTGTTTTTAATTCCAGACTTTGAATAGGACCGTACTTTACTTTTAACCTTTCAGAGAAAAAACTTGCTGGTGTGCTTTGAATCATTGTCTTGTTACATAATTTAACTGCAGATGAGTTTATGGTCACAAACCAATTATTGGACATTCACAAGGCGCAGAATGTCCTAAAGCAGCAGCGCAGCCCCACACCAACATGCAATGTTCATTTTCTTAAATGTTATATTAGTTTTACACCAGATATTATTTAATGAATAAAAAAGGTGTAACTAGGTAGGCATTGTAAAAAAAATAGTAAAAAGGGCTAAAAAAACAGTCAGAAAAACTGAGATCTTAAAAATACACTAAATTGAAATCATTAATTCATAATTAGTCCCTTTCAGCATCGAGGCAGGTTAGATTCTTAGGACTTCTTAAAATCAGATGCACTCCAAGTCTTAAGAGGTGTTCGTTGTCATCCACACTGGTTTTCTGAAGATGTGATTTCAAACTTACACCCATTGAACTGCAGCCTTACTTTCACTTGGCAACACTATGGTTTCAGACTTTAAGCAGGGTCTGGCCTCCAGGTTCACCCCTGTGGCAGCGAGCCTTTGTTTCTCCTTAAGTAGTAGAACCAGACAGACAGCAGTGGGGTATCAGGTTCTCCACTGGCACGGGTTCTGCTCACGAGGCAGGAGCAGAACAAAGTGCCGGTGGCCCTGGATGGCATCCACACTGCAGAGGAGTAAAAGCCCCGTGAATGGGAGCTGTCACTGCTACTCAGCAGCGTCTGTGATCTGAGCCACCCGGAACGACGCTCTGATAAGTGGCTAATCCCAGCATCCCCGCTGGCTTGGTAGACCCCCACTGCCATGACAACCAGGGGGGGGGGGATCTCCTCTAGCAACAACTTAATTGGATAATTTCCTCCCAGTTTCACTCTGTGTGTTTTCTCCTTTTGTTAAGTAAAGTCTGCGCTGTCTGACTGAGAATGTGTTTTTCGTCTTTCAAGAGTGGGGAGGGTTTAAATCAGGCGGTGCATTTGGGTGGTTTCGGCGTGTGCAAGTTTAAGCAAGCGGGGAAAGTGGAGATATTTTTCTTAAACTGAAGCTGTGCTGCAGCAGACCGCAGACCAGAGGGAGGGTTCACCTGGGAGAGCGAGCGTAAAAGAAGTATACAGCCTCTGTTTTCATCACCACAAAAAAGTGACCACTTTAACCACTGTAAACATTTATTGTCCTTTGTCATGCACGGTCTGACAATTTATGTTACACCCATTCAAGCTCCGGGTCACGACATAAACAGATGCCCCACCCTCCTCCCCAGACGGCAGAGACCTGCAGACTAGTGCCAGGGAAAGTCATTATGCTCTACGAGGGCGTGTGTGTGTGTGTGAGCTGAGAAATGAAAACAGCATGGCACTTTAAGAAGATGAAGAGTTGGTTCCAGCTGGACCATAAAAATGAAAACCACAGTACAGAATAAGACTTGACGGGCTAAATTTACTGCTGGAATAAAGACATTACAGCTGATTAACAGAGCCGAGGTATTTGACTCACCCTGAGGAAGCCACAGCCTCTTATTTCATAACTTCATTTAAGGGACAGAGGCTGCCTTATATAAGCTTAATGGAAATCACTCCTGTTTGAAAGTATTACTTGCACAAGCACAGCGGAGGGCACATACTGTATGCTGGCTATGAGGCTTTAATGAAAATAGAGGAGTAGGGACAGATGAGTCAGCCAGATGAGAAGGAGAAGGGAAAACGAAAACAGTAAAAGAAAAAGGTCCCAATGTTCACTCCTGTCCTTTTTTAATTATGTCCATATTCCAAAATAAAATCCTCCTTTAGTCGTCTCCTACCTTCTCCACAACCAGTGCCGCTGAATCCTGGACAGCATTTCCACTCGAGTGAGGTCACAGTGCGGTACACCACTTTGTAAGATGGTCTCACTACTGTCTTGTAGCTGAAAAACACAAAACAGATAAGTGTGATTAGAATCAATTGTTTACTCTCATTTTCTTGTTTTCTGTGCATCTGAGCCACCTGTCAAAATTATATTTACATATTTTGTTCAAAGTCTGTCATGTGAGAAGAATAAACAAACATAATCATATATGACTCAACTTTTTACTCATATAGATGCACCAACAAACAAATATTGACAAGAGTTTGTTGACTTTTAGCTTGATCGGCCAGTTGGAAAGGTACAAATTAGGTCTTCCTCCTATCGATGAACATACCGTACCTCAACTCCAACTTATGATGACAACAGCGCTGTTCGTAGTGGAAGCTGTCACAAAGTAAAGAAGATTTAAAGTTGCCTATTTTTGGTATCCATTAGATGTATAAAATTAAGTAAGACAAAGCAGAGCAATGTTGGGCGCAATTTACGAGGAAAGCGTCATATCAGCAGGCCTAATCTGTTTAAAATCAAAAACTGGGGGTAAAATTGGGATTAGTGCATCTCTAAAAAAAATGTGTATTGAGGAGTAGGACAGCTGTACAGCTAGTGCTATGAATGTCCCCATTACAAATGCAGATATACATAAAACTCAAGACTTTAGAAGGTAATTCATCATTTCAATCATTAAAAGTTTGTAGTTTTTCTTGGAGAACAGAAAAACTGTTCTCCAAGTCTTATTCGTCCACGACTCTTATTCGTGGACTCCAGTCGAATGCTCCCTGAAATGTTTTACAAAGTGTCTGGTTACTCTCAGCACTGAATGAATCATGTTTTTAAATCTATATCAACCTACAATTATCTGTTCTTTTATAAAGTCTGTATACAAAACAAATAGCAGTAGGGTTGAATTGTAATTCTAGAATTTCTTCCCCTATGCTTTTCACATTCACATGGAGGGAGAGTTCAGGTTCCCTACTTCTTTTTGTATTGTGTGGGTGGAGGGGTGGCACAATCTGGTCCTTCAAACAAAGACTTCTTAAGAGCACATTTGAAGCAAAAGGATTTGAACTGTCTTAATCCCCCCCACCAAAATGTCACTGAATTAAAGTGTAAAAGATTAAGTTGGTTTTAATGTCACTGAAAGGTAAAAAGAGGTTCATTAAAACATGTTCAATGAGGTGGAAAGTTGGTGAGATTCACCAAAAATAACGGTAAGATTATAACTCCATTGTCTGTGTCAGGAAGATGCTCTATTGGGCGTCTGAATGGCTAAAATCTGGTCAGACAGAAAACATGTTAGCCAATTAACTCAAAATGAGGAAGTTCAAATCAGCATGATAGAAAGTTAGCAGATATAGATAGCCTACAATTTCACAACAAACTGTTGCTAAGCAGGACAACATCTGTGTTTCTATGGAAAGTTACTTTGGTTGAATCTGCCACATGATTGCTTTAGCCCAATGGTAGACCTTTTAATTTTCATACATGATAAATAAAGATATGTTTAGAAAATATGCTCCTGTACTTGTCAAGTCTCGTAGTTGTTTGAAAATCATCCTGACTGACAGTCGATCCCTCAAATGAGCTGAGGAGAAAGATTTATACCAACATCTGACTAGCTAGTTCCTTAATTTTTCCTCAAGCTCATGGTGAAATTATATATTTCCACTGCAGGTAAGGAAACTATTACCAGTAAATACTTCATAAAACCTAATTTACAAAAATCCAAACTAACCCTGTAAAGCAGATAACAGGAAGCCTGGACAAAGTACTACAAAGTTGCTCTGTTTTGTCCTTTTTGAGCTTTCAACCCCTATGTAACACGGTGCTTTTGTAGTAGCTGTAAAAATGTCTGAACTAAATAATTACTGAATTGTGTCCGCTTTCAAAGAGCTGAAGATCAAGGGTTTATGATGGTGTTGCGGAGCGGGGTCCATAAGGTCCCCTTGACCTCTCACCTGCCTCCTGAGCATCCCTGCGGCCAGCGGCAGGTCTGGTAGACCCGCTGGAGGATCGTCCCGTTCTGCACCTGGCAGGTCACTGTCTTGGTTACTGTATGAGGACACCAGTTCCTGCAGAAACAAACAGGCAAGTCAAGCAGAGATACAAATAAGGGCAGAATGAACATTTGTTGCTTGTAGATAAAAAACAAAATCACATTTTTTAACTTGGCCGAGACGAACGTCTTCAATCACATGCTGTTACAAAAGCTAATTAGCCTTGCAGTCCCAGTTGGTTTTCTTTGTTCCTCCCTCCCCCGCCCTTTTGTTTTGAGACTTCCTCATGGTGTTTACATGGTTTTAATCAGCCACAATTTTCCCAATGAGTGCATTGAGGGCTGTATTTACTCTGACGTTGGTCCTCTATCAATGCACATCCGCTGGCGCTGGGGTCTTGGAGGAGGTGGAGTTTCTCTGGAGTGGATTTTTAACACGGGTTACAGCCGGGTCACGAGTTCACTGCCTTCCCATGGATGGCTTCTAAGACATTACTGGGACTCACTGTTGCTACCGAGAAACTAAACCATGCAGATGATTTAGAGACCATGTGATTACAGCACAGGTACCCAAAACATAAAGTGATGCTTTTTTAATGTAGCAGTCTTAAAAAGAAATCTGGTTGTGTAAAAGATATAAAAACACTGAGAATAGGTTGAGTTAAATCCTGTCTGAAAGCCCTTTTTTAGAGGAGCAAAATGATATCACACAGGAGATGACTCTGAGAAACATTTAGCTATAAAGCCAACATTTGAACCCATCTCTCTAATCACAAATCACATGGCATTCATTTATGAGAAAAAAAACTTGGGAAAGCTGCTGAATGACAAGCTGTTAGAGAAATAAGAGAACAATTAGCATTATCAGTTTGTACACAATCGATGGATGTATAGACGGAAGCTGTAGAAACCACAAAGCAGACCGCGCAGCCGCAGCGCAAAGACCAAGCTTCATGTGTTCTGCTGCCAGGGAGTATCCAGGACGAATGGACTGTTCTGTTTGTCAATATGTTCGGCCATATGTTTGTATGCATCAGAGACAGTTTACATTAACGAAAACTGCTGAAGGCAAAGGATGTGAAGCTGCTCCCTTTAACAACCCCCACATGCTCTGCTGGCCACACACACACACACACCACGCACACACGTGAGCTGACTGATGTTCTGGTTCTGCTCAATGGGTTTGACTTTTGACATGAAGATATACATTTTTCTATGATTTCTGAATTCATTTTGACTTCTTCCCACTCATGTAGCGTTTATTTTATAAACTTTATAAAACCTTTGAAGGAGAATTAATTTCCAAATTAATCTAGATAAACACAATTTTGATTAAAAAAGAACAATTTAAAACTAAAACTGAATTCTTATCCCACATTACACAAATATACTGTATGTCTAGGTTTAATACATCTTGATCTATCCTTCCTTTTAAGAGACCCTAAATTAACATTACAATACAGTTACTTCTCAAGTTACTGGTAGAAAATCTATGCCTTTAAAAAATATTTCCCAGGTAGAGGAAATTATATTCACTATAAGATGAGGTCCTAACAGCGACTCCTCCAGACCCAACAGATAAACGTCTGAGTTTCCCAGGCCGACAGGAGGTTTCACCTGGGAACGACACAGGCGGTTCCCGGGGGTTACGTGGAGGAAATTGGGGGAAGGGTTTATGGTCTCCCCGTTTTCCTTCTCTTTGCATGTACGCTGTTGGCAAAAAGGAAATTTCCCACCGCGTTTGCTCCAATAAATGAAACTGTTTGGGATACAGTACTGAATAGTTGTTTGGCTTATATAAACTTTAAAGCGGTCTTAAGATGTTAGCATGCGGGCATTTAACACATGCTGAGTGAAGATGTGTGAAAATATCTAAGATTAATTCATATTTTATTTCAGTTGTACAATTTTACACAAAAATAAAAAAACTATATATATATATATATATATATATATATATATATATATATATATATATATATATATATATATATATATATATATATATATAGTTATATATATATAGTCTCTTAAAAAGATAAAAAGAGAATAAATGGGAAAAAAAAAATAAAAATTCCCTTCTCACCCACCGCGGGTGGTTCTTATCCTCTGAGCTCGGGTCCTCTACCAGAGGCCTGGGAGCTTGAGGGTTCTGCGCAGTATCTTGGCTGTGCCAAGGACTGCACATTTTTGTACTGAGATGCCTGATGTTGTTCCTGGGATCTGTTGTAGCCATTGGTCCAGTTTGGGGGTGACTGCCCCGAGGGCCCCGATGACCACAGGCACCACTGTGGTCTTCACCTTCCAGGCCCTCTCCAGTTCCTCCCTGAGGCCCTGGTATTTCTCTAGTTTCTCATGCTCCTTTTTCCTGATGTTGCAGTCGCTTGGTATTGCTACATCTATCACAACGGCTTTCCTCTGTTGTTTATCCACTACGACAATGTCTGGTTGGTTCGCCATTACCATTTTGTCTGTCTGGATCTGGAAGTCCCACAGGATCTTAGCTCTGGCGTTCTCCGCCACCTTTGGGGGTGTTTCCCACTTTGATCCCGGGGTTTCCAGTCCATATTCTGCACAGATGTTTCTGTACACTATGCCTGCAACTTGGTTATGTCGTTCCATGTACGCTTTCCCTGCCAGTATCTTGCACCCTGCTGTTATGTGCTGGACTGTCTCAGGGGCCTCCTTGCACAACCTACACCTTGGGTCTTGTCTGGTGTGGTATATCTGGGCCTCTATTGCTCTGGTGTTTAGGGCCTGTTCCTGGGCAGCCAGGATGAGGGCCTCTGTGCTGTCCTTGAGTCCAGCTTTTTCCAGCCATTGGTAGGATTTACTGATATCAGCCACTTGGGTTATTTGCTGGTGGTACATCCCATGTAGGGGCTTGTCCTGCCATGATGGTATCTCTGGCACCTCAACCTCCGTTCCCTGTTGTCTGAGATATTCACTGAGCACATTGTCTGTTGAGGCTTTGTCCCTGATGTATTTATGGATCTTATATATAATACAAATATATATATATATATATATATATATATATATATATATATATATATATATATATATATATATATATATATATATATATATATTTCCCATTTATTCTCTTTTTAAGTAATACACATTTTCAATAAAAAATCCCCAATGCCACAGTTAGGTCCCTCTATGCCAAACAGAAGTACTCTCTGAAGTGTTTTGTTTGTTGTAAATTTCACTGTATGTTGATCACATACAAAGAGGCAGGATTACAGTAAGCCTTTTCCAGGCACACAGTGATAGTTTATAGCACAATCAAGTCACTATATTACCTTCAGTTGTGATAAAAAATATTATGTAATTTCTTTTTAAAAGGAATTTGACTTCTCAATTTAACACCTTGAAATTTGGTCTCTGTCTCTTTAAGGAGCTCCTGCTCTTGAATTTAACATCATCACAACAACGTCTCTCCATTAAATTGCTTACAATGTTCTTAGGACCATTACACTGAGAAGTAGCTTATGCAATAATCTCAGGTAATTGCTTAGTATTTGAGACTGACGCTAGTCTGGAGGAACTGAGTGGGAGGGGGTGCTCTGATATTCGCTGCAGGATGATTGTTTTGCTGTACTAAGCTTCTTGTTCATCTCTGATCCATTAGACAACCACAGAGTCAGCCGAGTGTTTCTGTAGATGACAGGAGTCTGACTTGTGCTGAAAATCTGAAGTGTACAGCATGAAAAGGAATGATGAGAGTACAGTCCCCTGTGGTGCTCCTGCGCCACTGCGGCACCCTTAAAATTCACTGGATAAATAAAAAAACCCAGTCCTCACAGTGCTGCCCGCTTTGTCCAGATAACAGTGGGTTTGGTAAAGCAGGTTGTTTGATAAGAGTCTTCAATTCCAGCTCCACAGCAATAAGCAAACTGCAGGCGGTCACTGCAATTGCATCAACTGAATAAAGACATATCGCAAACTCACTTTCTCTTCTCCTGACAAGATGCTGAAAACTCCTGTAACAAGGAGCACAGGTGCTCGCTGCACTAAATCCTTCACTCTTAAATGGTTCATAGTCAACACCTTCCCCTTAGTGGAGGCACCCGGGTGTTATGAAGTGTGAAACCCACCAGCACCATGCTGTTTCACTGGCAAAACACCAAGTGGGCCCTCAGTGAGTATCAGGTCTCAAAGCACACATGGCACACTCTGAATGCTATAGGCCCTAGCTAAATAAATCATCCGCCGTCTCCGTCGCACGTAGCCACAGCCAAGAGTTAAGAAAGAAATCACAGCTTTGTCCCATCTGTTCCTCAGCGCTACAGAAAGCAAGTGGTGGAGAAGACAAAACAAAAGAGAA
Organism: Xiphophorus maculatus; assembly: GCF_002775205.1. Classification (NCBI taxonomy): domain Eukaryota; kingdom Metazoa; phylum Chordata; class Actinopteri; order Cyprinodontiformes; family Poeciliidae; genus Xiphophorus; species Xiphophorus maculatus. The sequence goes on from NC_036454.1 coordinate 17,748,701, forward strand.
ATGAATTCTTATTTCTAATGTATGCAAATGCGGACAGGATGCAAAACAAAGAAAAAGCTTATAAGGTACATTGGAGCTAAAGAGCGTGCCCTCATTTCACCCAGACATGCTGCATGCTTACACTTACTCCTTACTATGCAAGGGGGAGAAAACCTGAGAGGAACAACTGCGATGTGAACCGAAATCGAAACGCAGATGATTCTCTGGTAGAAAAACATTCCCATCCAGACATCTATTCTCAACAGCAGGAGAAAACAGAAGAGGACTAACGCTAATGCAGCGAGGAGAGAATTTTTCTAGATTTCTGTCATTGGAAAAAACTCAGGGGAGAAAAGAGGAGAAAAGACCGATGCAGCAAATGGCTAAAGGAAAGGAGAGGTCATTTTGTCCTAAAGGTCTCAAACTCCAACGGGAGCAAAAAAATGAAAAAAGACAATTACAAAGCAGCGCTGGTCCCATGGGAGACAGGGGGAGGCTTAAGATAAATGTGGTTCAACATAAAATGACAAAAAGACAAATAAAGAGTCCGAGTCAAGGTGAAATTAATGAGCTCTACATTCCTGGCGCTCTGAAAAAATAGACCTGACATTAGTTATATTCAGTCTTTATTTTTGGAGGAGTTAACAAATAAGTTAGTTCAGAATACTGTGTCCGTGTGCAGCATCATCAAAACAGCACAAACAGGTCCTCAAAGTCAGAGCTAAGTGACTCTTTCAGCAAAGACAAAGAAGAGTCATTTGTCTTTGTCTGTTTTGAGTTTTCTGATTTGGACACCTGAGCTTTCCTCTGTCTGTTAAGGGTTTGTGCGTTTTCTAGTGTTTTAAGAATGAGTGTAAAAAAAAAAAATAGGACTCAACTGACACAAACCATGGAGAGCTGTTCTTTAGAGGGGTTTTAACTTGGATATGGTGATCAGAGATTGAATTATAGCAATAGATCCCTAAGGGAAACCCAGACATCGCTCCACTTAGAAACACTCTGTTGCTCTTTCAGGGAAATCCCAAAGTGTTCCCAGGCCAAAGGGGATGGAGACTCCCTCCAGCAAGACTGTCCACTACCATCAGTGTGATGTTTCTAGTAAACCTCTAATAGGGAGGCATCCTGATTTGATGAATGAACCAGCTCAGCCGACTTATTTCAATGTAGAGCTCCACTCCAATATAACACTCGATGATGGAGCTTCTCATCTTATAAGTCCAACTCTCCTAGGAAGGAAGTATACATCATGATCCGCATATCATGACCAAAGAGTTCGTATTTTAGCGTTCTAGTTGAAGAAAATGTTTTGAAAGCCATGTATTGTTTTCTTTCAATTTCACAATTATGTTTTACATTGTGTTGGTCTATCCCATAAAAATCCAGATAAAATACGTTTAAGTTTGTGGACGTCCCGTGACAGAGATTGAAAAAGTTTACATAGCATGAATACCATGCAAAAGTAAAATCCAAGCAATATTAACAATTTCAAACATGCCATGTACTCATTGCATGTACAAACTCCTCAGTTTGACAGTGAGTAGAGCATTCGTACGTCTATCAACCTCTAATTCTCACTTTATTTTTCCTTTATGGAAAACCTCAAGATAGGTTTCTTTAGGCTGGGATTATTTCTTTGAATGATAAAACACCTGAAGATGCTAATAAATATCATGATGGTTCTGAGAGTCTGTTCGATCCAGGGGCATCAAACTCATTTTCATTTTGGGCCATATCCAGATCATGAATGTCCATAAAGGGCCGGTTGATGCAGAATGTATTGATAAAACCACCCATTAACAAACTGTTGTTATTTCAATAAATGGCTGTCTCTGCATTCAGAAAGTAAAACAATATTGAAAATATTTTCACGCCGACTTAATTTGGCTCTATACAAATAAAAACAGATTTGATTTGATTGATAGAGCGGTATTTCGGCACACATAAGTTATCTTGGCCAAATCTGGCCCACATAAAACATTATAGTGGGCCAGATTTGGCCCCGGGGCCCCAAGTTTGACATGTGGTTTAATCCAATAAATAGTCTGTCAGGAATGTAGCTAGCTCTCAGTGAAGCAGTAGATGTATTTAAGGTTATTTGAAAAGATAAAATCAAAGGCTGTCTTGTTTAAACCTGCAGTAACCTTCATTTCAATGAATAAGCAAGGCCAGGAATTAGATGCTCACAGAACATAATAAGTTCTCCAACCGTGTCAAACTTCCAGTACTAAAGATTTATCCACCCTAGTAGCATAGTGATGCTCTGAAGTATAATAATCACTGAAAAAGGTTCCTACTGAGTGACATAACATGTCAGAAAATTACTCAAGATCAGTTTATCCCCTGGCTGCTGTGGACAAACATTGAGAAATTGTTTTTGGCTCCGGATGGGCTGGTTGACACCATTAACTGGTGTGTACACAGTAACACCAGACCAAACCGAGACGTCCTGCTCCTTTCATTTCGCTTCAGACTCTCTGACCTTTCTAAGGACAGCGGCTGACTCGGAACAGCAGCAGCTTTTTTCCTGCACACAAGCGCTGACATCTTCCCAAAACAAGCCCAGATGCTGTGGTGTCCCAGCGGCTTGTGTTTGGTAAACACGTCAACAAACATCTGGATGCGAGTGGCAAGGGGAGCGCAAGAGGCGAGATGGTGGACGAATGGAAGTTGTGTTGTTAAGTTAGAAAGCAATATCCCACACAGCACCGTTCGACCCGCATCACCTGAGAACGGCACACCTGCAAATCGACTAATCCATCCACCTAAACTTACAGGGAGGCCAAGGAGAACATTAACCAGAGAAGCAGCCAAGAGGCCATAAGTAACTCAGGAGGAGCTGCAGAAATTCACAGCTCAGGTGGGAAAATCTGTTGACAAATCAAACTAAGCTTATTTGCTTATTTGTTTGATTAATGTCAAACAAATAGTTTGACAGCTTAAACTATCAAATATTTTGATACTGTGCTTAAACAGATAGTTTAAGCACATTGTTGAAAGAAAGCCATAAAGGCAAGGCAACTTTATTTATATAGCACCTTTCAGCCAAAGACAATTCAAAGTGCTTGTACAAAGAAGTTAAAAACAACATACAACAGAATAAAAATAAACAAAATAAACATTACAAAGTCCCACAGTGGCAATGCAGTTTGTTATCGTCAAGTAGGGAGGGAAAACAGACAAGTGGAAAGAAATACTCTGAATAAATTTGACAAAAATTGAGTTTTTTACTATTGCAAAACATTATGTGTGCAGGAAAAGATGACACTAGCCACACTGTATCTCTGTAGACAGATAGTGGTGGCAGAACGGTGTTGCGGGCCTGTTTGTCTTCAGCAGAAACGAGAAATCTAGTCAAGGTTTATGAGACAAAAGAAGAAGGTAAAATACAGAATAATAGCAGAAAAACCTTGTTACTGGCTGCAAAAGACTAGCGAGTAGTTTGAAGGTTCACCTACCAGCAGCACTAAACATACAGCCAAATTGATCAGCTTAGAGCAAACAATGTCCATTTTTTGTACTAGTCCAGTCAAAGTTCAGGTCTAAAAATAATTGGCAAGACATGGGGGGAAAAAAACCTTGAAACTGCTGTGCACAGACCCCCATCTATTCAATCTCACTAAGCTTCAGATAGTTTTGCTAAGAAGGAGAAGAGAAAATCTCAGCATCAAGATGTAGAAAACCGGTGAAATCTTAACAGAAATCACTCACAGAGGTAATTACAGCAAAATGTGACTGTAAAGTAGAACTATTTTGTAAAAAAAAAAACATTTATTTTTGATGAAATTAAGATGAGACAGCAAAGAAGTGTATATGTGTGTCAGGGTACAATTATTTCATCTTGAATGCGATCAAAGCAAAGGAGTTTATTGTAGATTTCAGAAGAAAAAGGGTTAGATAAAAACCCTATTTCCATCATAGGAGAAGAAGCAACAGTGGATGAGGAATATAAATGCCTCGGTGTTCACCTGGACAACAGACTGGACTGGAGCTGCAACAGTGAAGCCGTCTATAAGAGGAGACAGAGCAGACTGGAGGAAGCTAAGATCCTTCAAGGTTTGCAGAAAGATGCTGCAGATTGTCTATAAGTCTGTTGAGAGTATCATCTTTTCTGCTGTCATCTGCTGGGGAGATCTTTCCTGCCAACCGTCATTGCTGCCTACAATAACTCTGAAGAAATTTGAACTGATATGAGTTACAACATTTAATTCCCCTATGGTAGCAATAAAGTATTTTTTGAATTTGAAATTATAAGTATGTGGTACTTCATGTTGTTCTATCCCATCAAAAACCCAATACACTATAGTTATGTTTGTGGGTGCAATATGACAAAAAATTGAAAAAGTCCTTTGGATACTTATTTGTAGAAAATACATTTCCTCTCATCTTTGTACTGAACTCTTACACAGACCTAATCTGCCCTTTGAGTACAGAGGTGTTGCTCAGAAACACCTCTGTCAGCGAAACCCCTATAAGGCGATCAATCATTTTACAATATCATTTCCTTATTAAAATCAATAACCCCTTATTCTGGAGAACATGACCTTACAAAAGCTTTTATTTTGTGGACAAAGGTGAACCTCAAAATAAATTCTGACAGCAGAAGAAAGCAGATGATGGGGCTGATTTGACACAAGGGGCCAGAATGAGGATGAGACAGCTGAGGAATAAGAAAACCAACTGTCAGCAGCACAATGAACCGGTAGATGGATGGTTCTGAGAGTAAATCTACCAAGTCACGCAGTGAAGGAATCACGCACAAGGTTCAAAAATGGATGCCAATAATTTTATGTGTAAACAAGTAATTTTAAAATACTAGATACTTGTATAGTATAAATAAGTGACTATAAAATGGTGCGCTTCTTACTTTTTCTGGTAGACTGAGGTGTGAGTGGCTGCTTTCTGCGACCCGGCTGAATATCCTTTGTAAAGTCCAGTCTTCCAGGTCCCGTTAGCAAACATGGACATCCAGAGGATCAGCACCGTCCACAGCAAACTTTTCCTGAACAGCGAGTCTAGCTGGTGGGATCCCATCTTTTTCTGGGGATTTAAACTACGTACGGGGACAGTTTGCGATAACGAGTCCAACTCTTGGTCCAGTTAGGGATCAGTCCGGCCGGCGGGTCCAGCTCAGATGTGTCAAACTGAAGCAGGGCGGCAACGGAAGACAGGCAGCATAATCACTGAGTGGAAACGAGTAGAAAACTGTCCAACACTAATGCATCCGTAACGCAGTCGGATTTAACTCCCCTGAGACAAGAGGACTGGGTCGAACTGTGGCGGCGCTTGCGTCTGGAGCAGAGCTCAGATTTCCGCGGCTGAACCTTGAACGCTGTTGTCCTCCCTTCTCCTCCGCCTGTCTGAGGTCCGATCCTGCAGCGGGCATGGAGCAGCTTTATAGTCTCCTGCGGTGTTTTAAAAGCTCAGCCTGCTGGGTCTTTCTCACTCTGCCCCGCACTGAGGACAATGCGCGCTCACGGCGACGCCACTTTAACGCACAGAATGAATTATGGGTACTGCTGCCTCTCAGGGTGGCTCCAAAATCAACAACTCTTTGGCATCACACACACTAAAGCGTTTATACCACCGCCTTTTACGGTATCATATTAGAAAGTGATAAATATAATTTTCAATTATTACAAATTCTTGTCAAATAATCTTAATTCCTTTCCTTTTCTAAATTAACACAACAATAAGTTCTTTAACATTTTATTTCTGACCTGTTTGGCGCATAGCTTCCAGCCCTTTAGCGGTATAAAGGGTGAAGTTTGTTCACTAAACTCTGAGGTTGACGGGGCACCAAGATTTATCCCTAGATCAAAACTTAAGATGCCCTCTAAAGATAATAAGTTGTATTTTAATTTATTTAGGAATATCACAGAGAAGAAAACTGGATAAGAACGAAAATCCAACAAGTTTTAAAAGTCTATTTGTAAAAAACAAACAAAACAATAATATTAATAATAAATGTGTATTTTCAATTCACTTCACAAATATGTACAACTTTGTGTTGCCTATAAAATACATTTCTAATAAAACCCATTCAAGCGAAAAACGAAATTCAAAAAAGCTCAAGGAGTGTAAATAGTTTTGAAAGGAAGTGTGCATCTCTTTGAGTCAATTGGGGTTGGTTTTCTGTAAAAGCAGCCATTACCCGTAAGACAGTGGTCCACTCCAAACCAAACACCTGAAATGTAACCCAAAACTGGGACCTGTGGTATTTATCTGCCTGTGGTTCCTCTAAGCTGCACCAGCTGCAGAAGATACAGCCTGACTGCAATATGCCCCTGCTGCTGAATACTCAGCTAAAGTTGATAAAAATGTTCTTTCATATCTCACCACTAATACTACCACATTCAGCACCAGTGGAAATGCAGGGTTGATCATTAGTTAGACAGCATTTTGGGATCCTCTCTCCCATTTTTAGTGGCACCTTCTTCATTTTAAGGACACCAGGCAGTGATTCCAAGCACTGATTCCCAGATTGCTCTTTCTTTCTCCATGGTCACTTTAGGAGAAGAAGTTCTACATCCTCCATTTTCCACCCTTTTGTTTTCTAAACTGAAAGAGCTGCATTGCCTATTGTCTTCATTGCGCTGAATTTACTCTAAATCTTCTCAGTCATATAAAGCTCCATTAACTACAAAGAAACATTTTCCATCCTCTTTTTCAACAGGGGAACACAATCCTTCCCCTCCTGTGTTTGGTCATAAACATGTGCTAATCTTCACTCTTTATGAGTGTCGTACTAGTTAAGGCCGAGGAGGGGCCTGTCTAACCTTTAACCTTTGCAATTCAGACGGGACCATATTAGACTACATAATAATGGTAATGAGATGCATTCTTGTGATCTCATGTGCGGGTCGGGGCTTTTGAGGATGCAGACCAAAGAAAACGTAATATTTTTATGGTAATGGTTGTCAGAGTTTCTTTCATTTGCATCTACCAATCAGAATTTAGTCTATGTAGAACATTCCTGACAAAAGCGGCATTGTCACAACAAAAGCTAAAGCCCTATGTTGCACATGTAATGGATCAAAAGTACTGCAGTTTTCCCTTTGTGTGTGCGTGTGTGACCTCACTGCTCAACTAAAGGCCAAATCCTCTGGGGCTGTCTTGATTTTTCAGAGGTAACTTTACCTGCTTTGCTGCTGAGCTCAGCAGCCTCAATTGAGTGGAGCTGTCCCAGATCTGTACATGACAGTAAAATAACACACACAGCCCTGCCCATTTTGCAAAATAGAAAAAAAAAACCCTGCTATATATACTTGTGTTAAAAGGAAACCTTTCCTCATAGCACCATAGTTGAGATTCTGCTATTGAAACAACAACAACTCTGTACAGTCAAAGTGCTTTATTAAAACATACACAACAATAAAATTACAAGATGCACCTGGACTGTTCACTAACATTTGTTTATTTGAAAACTAATTTGCATTTGTAGGATAAAAAACTGTCTGGTGACAGTATTGCTCAGGTAACATTAAACTGAAGTACTTATGAAACAAGCAGAGAGCAAACAGTGTTCTGTGCTGCCATCTAGCGGGAAAAAGATAAAGAACACATTTAAAATCTAAATTACTAAGGTGCACGTCAGCTAAACGTGTAAAAAATAGCTTGCAATAATGCAACTTCTCAACTACCCATAAAAAGCAGAAATCAAATATACCACAATAATTTAACCTTAACTAGATATTATCATGATAAACATGACAATAAGTTTTTCATCTCATTAAGGCTGAAGATCTTCAGTCAGTGTTGAGACACAAACACACTCCCTGCAGAATCCAATGGGAGAGGTGTAGCGTTGTAGACAGGTCTGCCTCAAATACTAACCCCACACCCATCGCATTCCTTCGCATGGATGTTGTGTACACTGGTGTCCTCATAGTATTCTGGGGTCCAAAACACAAGGAAATGACAGACACTAAGAAAAAAATATCCAAACCGTACAAAGTACATAAGTGTGTAGAGAGCTTTATCCACACCTGCAATCTAAGGTGACATGTCTCAATGGGGATGATTCTGAGAATGGGCAGTTCAACAACCAAGTCTTTTGGTTTGCTCTTCATTAAGCAGTTATTCTCTATGTCCCAGTCTGCTCCCTCCAGATACAGTCCAGACACAAAGCAGCCTGAGACCACCAATGCAGTTAGTCTTTAAAATTACTCACTAGAAAAGCTGCAAAAGATTAATGTCTTGGCATATTACCTTTTCTGGGCCTGTCCATTATTTCATCCTCACTGCGGAACTGGGTCACTTCTGTGTACAACGTAGAAAGATCCAGTGGCCAGCCGTTTTTCCTGCAGGCAGCTTGAACCAGAGCGGTCAGATAAGACTCTGGGATGTGAAGTCCTGATAGCCACATAATTTTTGGTTCTCCATCATGTACCTGCCAGACGCAAGATTCACACATCAGACACCAACATTTTAAGACATAATATAAAAATAAAAGGCTTTGCAAGGCTCTTCCAAAGTCCAAAGTTTAAAAAAAGCTCTGAAAAGCTAAGTAACCCCCAAAAAACCTTATAGCCTAACAAATGTACTGAAGTCACAGCAAGTACTGCACATAACCCTAAACAGTGAAACAAATATGTAAAACCCCAAAATATAGAGTTTGGTTTTAACTATCAATGCACACGTTAAAAAAAAACAGTTATCAGGTTATTTGACCATTTCTTACCCAATAGTAATACAGTTCGTAGCGTCTCTTGAAGTGGATCATCCAGTTCCCGAGGGATTTTAGAGTCTCAGGTGCCAGTTTCTTCCAGATGCCTGGAATGTGGCCATTAAAAAGGGCCCGAGCCACTTCATCCAACTCACTGCTCATTCCCACCTCACCAGCCAAGGCCTGGGGGAACAAGGCATCTGAAATGATCTAGAGGTGGACTAAAGGGAAGACACAATAAATGCATGGCCCCATCCTCACCCTTTGCAACTCAGCCAAAGACAGCTGCATGCGAACCACCAGCTTGTTGAAGCGCTCTATTTCCTGAAGCAGAACCACAGTAGTTGGGGAAATGTCTGTGCCAAACTTCTTACGAATCACGTCCATGTCAAACAGCTCGGGAAGTTTGTTCTGGATGTCCTGGGCCACCTGACTTATTTGCTCTTCCCTTGTAATACTTCCACTAGATTCGCCTTATGAGGAATGAGGAAAAAGTATGTGAAGGCTAAACCAACAATCATCACTTTCTCAGTTATTTTACAGTTTACCAGTTTTCATTGGAAGAGTATACTACAACAAAATGTTACAGTAAGGATCCAGTAGAGAAACAAAAAATTATACCTGACTGAGGTTGAAGGTCTATCAGGTGAGACCACAGCTCTTTAACAGCCAGAGTGTAATATCCTATCTCTGCGTTGGAATGAAGACCCATCACCTCTGGTGTGTTTGCCAGTGGCATGTTCTCAATCTCATCTGCAACACATGCCAGGTTAAAGCTGCGAGTGCAAGAATATAATAAAATATTTTCTGTCTTACAAAAGAGTGCTTAGGCAGGAGCTGACCAACATATATTGTCTTTGTGCCAGTTGGTGGGATTTTATATTCTACATCTTTGTTTTTGAAGAAGTAGAACTGCCGGAAGGTATAGAAGAGGAAATCTCCAAGATACTCATCCATGTAGACAGTCAAGATCCTGCGGTCAAAGCTATCTATTACGCGCCCACCGTACATCACCTAATGAGACATTGTACATATAATACTTACAGCAACAATAAAAGGACATGTCATGAAAGCAAGCGCTAACAGTGTTGCCTAACCTCGCCAATAAGATATTTCAGACTACCCCAGGGGATGTTGATGTCTCTTTGGGTGAATGCTTTAGTCAGGTAAGTGTTCAGGATCTCCATGCACACCTGTTAAGCAGTTATACTGATTCAGCTACTCAAAGGTTAAAAGTGCATGTTAGTGTGCCAGTCAAAGAAACAGTTAGTCTTGCACCACTTACAAAGAAATCTGAATCGCTGAAGTCATAGGACACATTCCAGCCAATCTTTCCGTACTTTCGCCTCTCTTGAACCACAGCATGGAAGAAGGCCAGCACATACACCAAGCTTTTGAACACAGGGTGATCGCATGCCGACAAGCTGTCGTGTGAGATTTTGGAGTATGTTGCTCTCATGTTCAGCTTGAGACCGTTGGGAGGCTCTGTCACAACCTACAAACAATGTCAAAGGTCATTTATATTTCTTGAAATTATTTGTTTCAAAATGTCTGTGAATATGATCTTGTTTGCTAAATACTCTACTTTAATAATAATAACATTTTATTTGAAAGCATGTGGAGTTCTTTTCTGGTTTTCAAATATATTGCGCTTGGAATCTAAGGTTGCTTCTCATGTGATCGTTGGATAAGTTAGAATTTTTTTTCCCCAAAAGATAGTGTAATAGTCTATTGAACTATTACAGATGTCGTCCATTCAATATGAGGGAGATTGAGCTATTTTGCAAAAAAAGAATGAGGAAAAATTCCAGTCTTTCAATGTACAACTGTGGTAGAGACATATGTACCTCACGAAACCTGCAGCTAAAAGGGGTTCATGGATGCTGAATAGAAATGCACACTACACATTTCAGAAGGCTAGGGAATGTGCTTCACCTTCAGAGAATTTTGCAGGATGCCAATAGGGAAATCCTTAATGGGGTTGGTTGTGATCCACAAGCGGAAGTTGGGGTTGGGCTTGGTGATTCGCTCTAAAGCCTTCTCCAGCTCTTTCAGCCACTTCACCAACAGATGGCAGTTCTGCAGCATCAACCACTGACCACGAGTAGCCGCCTTGTCCAACAGATCTAGTGCCACCTTCATGATAGGGTCAAAAACCAAAACTTCTTTTAAGTGACGTACTATTAACAAGTATACAACATAGAGAATGTCCATTACCTTGTCTTGTCCTTGTCCCATAGCAAGAAACTTGAACTTGCTGCCTCCAAAGCCTGAAGATTCTGCCAGTTTCATCAGGTCACTGGCCGGGTCAGAGCCGGGGCTCAAGATAAAAACGATGGGAGAGGAAGCTGTGCTGTGTTCGTAAATTGAGGCAAAGCTGATCACTGGGGGCTGCACATATCTGAGCAAAAACACAGAATCAAGGTTATGAAATTTAATATGGATTTTTCTATCAGAGCAAATTATTATCTAATAGTTAGCACCTGTACACTAAATAATATACTTTGGTGATTTTAGCTTTATGGCTCAGTGACATAACATTAATAAATATAATCCCTCCCAAGTGAAATTCATCATTCTGCACAACTATAAAAGGTATTATTTTTTACGAATAGTGAATTTTACAAACACTATTCTTTGGTAAAAATGTCAAACATTTATTGTCATCGACAAAAAGAACAAATTTTACATAAAAGCTAAAATGTATCCATATACCCCTACTAATATTGGATTAAATGTATATGCGTCTATATATTTGGGCCTCTATGCATAATTTTGACCTTTGTGGATTGGAGAAAATTCCAATTAAATTCAAACTTGTGTGCCTACTTAATATTTTTGAAAGTCATCAAACTTGAATGCAGTTAAATTATTTCACGATGAGGTTAACGGTACAAATGCACCATGAATAGTGACAAGCTAGCAGGACATTCACGCTGCTGATGAGTGGATCGGCGCTGTGTTTCCATTTAGAGCATAACTGAAAGAGTCTCACTTCTCGCCCATGACCCCAGTGACGTAGTCGGTCACACCTCTGAAGACTCTGTCAACACGGAAGCAGCGCAGCAAGAGCAGCTTCTGAAAGGCCGAGAGGTTCTTTTTATATTTCATGGGAAATGGGGCCTGTTCTGGGGCATCCAAGTCATACCACTGAGAGAGGAAAAAAAAAAACATAATGATGATAAAATTCATTAGTTACACTCAATGCAATCTGCTGGGATTGAACTGAAATGACTTTTTTGTAAAGTGCCTTGAGACAACATTTGTTGTGAATTGGAGCTATATAAATAAAATTGAATACAGTTTACTTAATCTGATCACACTGATGTCACGCTGATGTTATCAGGTAACTCACTGATTTCCACTCAGAGGAATTGCTCTCGATGTCGTCAGTCAGAGAGTCGAACTGGTCAGGAAAGAGTTCTGAGAGTTTCACCACATCCTCCCAGCCCTGGTCAGGAAGCCAGTCACATGGCTTCTTTTTAGAGCTTTTTTCCAGAGATAGGTTACCTTTATGCATTTGATAGGGAAAAGAAAAAGAAGTGCTTTGAGGATTGAGTGTGTTCAAAGATATTAATTACTTTGACGTCTTTATAAATAGGTCACCTTTTATAAGAAATTCAAGCTCCTCTTGGGGTGCCCTTCCATCTGCCTGTTCAATCTTGATTGTCATATTGAATGAAAAGAGCAACTTGTGTCTCTCAAACAGCCCTGCCGATATTTAAAGGATGAGAAAATATACAAATTAAAATATACACCTTAAGAACGCAACATTATTCCAACTCACGTCTTTTACCTGTACAGCCATAGTTATAAACATTGTATGTCAGAGTATTGATGATGTTCTCGAGTCGTTTGAGAAGGGAAGAGTCAGGCCGAGCTTTCCGTAGCGACATGTCAAACACCTTCAGGTAGGAAGCTAGTGAATATTGGTACATGCTGTTGACCAGAGCCATGTCTGTCAGTACGAAGAACAGGATGGCGCCACGCTTTGCTGCAGGCCTGTATCCATCTCTGAGTTTATCAATGTCCACCGATGTCTTCTGTGCCAACTTGAGTTTCTCGAACACCTGGCAATAAGAGATTTAACGATAAACAATAGTGCTGTATTCTTGAATGATTTAACTGTAGCAAACCCCGCCAGAGCTAACCTCGGTGGATTTCAGCTTCGTTTCCTCAAGAGTCTCAACAAGCTCTGTGTTATCCAACATGTTGCCCGTAGATGTGGCTAGCTCTCTAAGCAAGGAATCTCCAAGATTTTTCAGCAGCTTCTTATTGTCGCTTGTCTCTTGGATCAATCGCTCACGCTGTTCCTCCAGTTCCCTCTTCTCAAAGCCCATGATGACGCTCAGGAGCTGGTCTTCCAGACCTTTAAGTGTCACTGTGTGAAATATTAACACATTTAGATTTTCAAAGTCAATCCACTTAGTGCCTGCTAACATACAGATGACAACCCCAGTTATCATAGTGTGGGTCATACCTGTGTAGTTAATGACAATGGCTTTTCCAAACACCGCTGGAGAATATTTGGGATTAGACAATTTGGTGTTGAGATAAAGTTTAAAGTTGGGATCAAAATGCACCTCCTTGTCACCCAGCATTATAATCTGTCGGCCCTCGGCTCCTTTCACATTTTTCTCCAAAACATTGTCAATTACTGGATCGATATACTCATCTACATCTTGGAAAAGGAAGGGAGAACCATATTTAATGGCCATCTCCAGCTGTTTCAAAAAGTCCGGATCATTGAAAGATGAGATCTGGGGGAAAAGATGTTCACAGACGTTAGGAGTAAACCTTAAGCTATCAAGTCATTATTTCAAGTAAAAAAAAAAAATGTTTGGAAGTTTCTTATAAAAGTATTTTAAAAATGCTGAATCAACTTTACTTTTTGTCTTAGAGTTAAGTCTTTCTGACTCACTCATTGTTGTGTTGTTTTTTTTAATTATTTTTAGAAAAAGGTTTTTTTGAACAGTGCTGAAAGTCAAGTGACAAAAAGGAAAACTTTTCCAGGGAAGGTTATTTTTTCTAATGCTTCATTTTCTACTTTCAAAAGTAGAAAGTGATATGTTCTAATGTTACCTCAGAGGCAAAAAAATAAATAAACAAATTCTCCTTTTTGATTGTCTTATTATGTTTTGATAAATTTGTGTGTAATATCCTATCAGAAAGGTTTTGGTTGAAAGAGAATAAATGTATATCTAAATTGGTCAAGGGAATAAATCATTGAGGGTTAAAATGCACGTAGCATTTTTACTTATTGTCTTAGTTACTGACTGTCTGGATAAAGCTGTGATGTAGAAATTTTATAGAATTTAACTATACCCGATGCTAAGAACAGCAAAATGGAAAATTTGCAACTCAAATGACCTTTCTTGAGACAAAAATGTGATCTAGAAAGGGGCATTAGCCTTGTGAAGATCCATCGCATCTTCTCAAATCCTTTAAAAAAGTAATATATAAATGAACCTTTTCATTTAGAAAATTGTTGCATTCACGATAAAGCACAAAGAAAACTGAGTGGACAAAAAAAAAAAACATTTACAACTGCTCTCTTCTGTGACAGCAGATATAAAAACATGAGTGATAAATAAAAGAAGCTTCCCATTTTAGTTTTTTTTCCTATGCGACTGCAAAAATGGAGAAAATTTATATGAAAATTTTGTTGGTATTTTGCACGTAACATCTTACCTTGAGATTGTTGCTTTCCTCCTTCTTTCTAACCCAGTTGTATGCTTGCTGCTGAGGATCGATGCACAAGGCAAATCGACTTCCTCTTGTTGTCAGGATTCCATTCTGCACAGACAGCTCATCAGGAGGCAAACCCTCAGAGCCCCATCTGTTGCATAAGTTCAGTAGGCACAGTTAGTTTTGATCACCACTGAGTTCAAAAAAACTAATTGATCTATACAAAATTTTTCTGTTGACAAGGTTTAAATTGTCTTGTCCACAGTGGATTACATTTCTTATTTTATCTCCCACCTGCTGATCTCTGTTTCATCAGTAAGAAGGCTTTCCACTTTGAAAGGCTGACTCAAGGGGATGCCTCTCTCCTGCACATCTTGTACCCATATTTGATACACCATTTCATTCCTGAAGTCCCAGCTAAAGGCCCCCTCGTAGCACAGGAAAGCGGCACACACCAGGCAGTCCCCAAGGAGGCGCACACGCCTCTGCTTCAACTCGTCCAAATCTGTGTTCCACCTAAAGTCCGTAAAAAAGGGTCAAACAGGTATTCAGTTATAAAAACATATCCTATATTTAGAAAATATAGCACATATGAGAACAACAAAAAGTTAGGGTCCATTTAAGCTAATATCCTTTGACTCTGGCATGTGAATGGAATGTTTTTGGACAATTGTATTTCTTGTATAACTGAACCTTTCATTTTCCGAGCTGAGTCCAGAGATGAGTTTGTCAGCGGCTATAAGCCTCCTCTCCATGACTTCAGCCTCTTCTTGCAGCTTCTGCTTTTCCAGGATAGCGGCTTCGTACTTCTCTTTAAGACCTTGCAATTCTGTCTGGATATCTGTAAGTTCTTTTTGAATGCGCTCCAGTTCCTTCTTGCTCTGAAAAAAGTCCTTTTCTAGGCGTGCCACCTAAAAAACAATTTAAAAAAACCATGATGTATTTTTGATTCCAACTGTTTTTTATGCAGTACAGCAAAAGGGGAACAATGAATTACTGAATTACTTTATCTCTCTTGGGTTTAATTTCCTTGGCGACATCACAGTAGCCCACGATTGCTTCCACAAACTTGAGCATCCCTGAGCCAGCTTTACTGATGGCTTGCATTTCCTCCAAACTTGTCTGTAGGTTCTTTAGGAAGCCTGGTCGGGTTGAATCATATAACAATTTACAGTTAAATGTGGATTGCTGTTAAGACATAAGCAAAGCATTATTTGCTGCTGATGTTGTGTATTATGTCTTTGCTTTAATGTCTACGTGGACCATGTGTTGATGACTCAATCAATAAACGTCATTGTTGGTTTAGTCGCATTGTAAAGCAGGTTTCCCACATGTCAAGAAGCCATCTTACCTTTGACTGTCCTGACCTGGGGATTAGCTATGGCATCACAATCCATCTCCATTAAGGAGCGAAGGAAGTTGGCTTCAGACATCATCCCCCTAGCTGACTGCCAGCTGATTTCCTTGTAGCCACGTAGCACCAGAATGCACTCACAAACCACTTGCACTTGTTTAGGTGGCTTAGCAAAAGACCTAAATTAAGTACCAGTGAGAAAGAGATAGTCAACAGAAGAGGACTGTTTATGAAATAATTAAAATATTGTTTCTGATGATTAAAATCTGTCCAATACTTCAGCCCATCCACACAATTTTTTTAGGCTATCGTCTTGTTTTCCAGTTCTGTGTTTTATCTTAAGTTGTAGCTGGTTATATTGGCTAATTTTAGCATCCGACAATTTTTATCATTATTACAAATAATTTTGTCAACAAAAAATAAAATTTAGATTACCGAATCTCAGTCACATCTGATTTTTCCAGGTCTTGCAGGGCAATACGAGCTGCCTCCAATGCTGGCAAGGCTTCAGCCAAGGAACTTTCAGCTTCTTTCTTCTCAACAGCAATGACTTTGTTTTGTACTTCAATCTCCTTAGCTTTGTCTTCGGCCAAGGTTTTTTTCTCTTCAGCTAAAAGAAAGAAATTTAAATATTTGTTGATACTGTAAGGTTATCGTTTTTAGCCATACATAATAAATCCATAGACCTCTAGAGCTCATAGCTGAAAGATGCAAGCATTTACTGACCTACACTTGTGTTTACAGCAATGTTTTCCAGCAGGATTTCACAAGCTTCGGACTTTTCAGCAAGGACAATCTTCTGATCTGCCAGCTTGATATTCAGTTCAGCCAGCTGATCGCTGGCTTCCTTCAGTTTATCCAGCCCACCCTCTAAGCGCTTGCATTGAGCTACAAATGTAAAGAACAGCCTCTAAAATGATAAGTAATGTACTAATACAAAGCCTTTTGCTTGTACTGGTCCACCAAACCGAGTTTCATGCTTAATATTACATCCATATCTTCTTACCTAAAATGTATTTGTCTTTATCCTCCAAGAGAGTGCAGTAGGTGTTAATAAAGTCCAAGTAGTTCTTTGGAGTAACAAAGTTATATCGTCTAAGTTTCTGCAGAAAAATCTTGCTGTAGTCTTCAACATTGGTATGGACCATGCACACATGATCTATGACTGCCACAGTGAGAGAATCAGGGATCATTGGGTTTTCACCTGTAGAAAAACAAACACCAAATGAAAGAGGTAGAGTCAAGTGACATTCTTTTGACAACTACAATAATGGAGGACGGTAAAGCCAAACCACCAAAATCAGAATGAATTTGAGGAGAGGATTAAATAAAGAAATATGAAGAGTCGCTTCATATTTCTTTAATATTCTTGTCATGACACAGTTTCTCTTGAAAATGTCAGTGCTTCTGCCTACGGGAAAAATGCTGCACATAACCAGAGCAGAAATTGCAACCTCATGCCTGAATGCTGCCAGTATTTCATGTTTAGTTTAGTCACAAACAGTTGTTCACACCTTTAATGGATTACAGGTAGACAAGGCTCACCAAAGAGCCAACTCAATGGACAAACCACCTCAGACATTTTAACCTCATGAACTCAAGCTATGGGCTCCAGACTCCCTTCTTATATCTTTGGTGCCCACTGTGTAATGCATTGATGTATGCAAAAGACAGCAGATGAATTCTGCCTTTCACTCATTTTTCTTTTATGTCTTTTTTATATAGATTTCTTTGATTGGCAAGCATGGAAATGAGTATAATCACCACTATGGGCATGCTTGATTGCAGTTAAAAAGTAAAAGTTATAGAAACAAATCCCTCCCTCCTTCTTCTTCCTATCAGGAGTCGGATTGTGGGGGCAGAAGCCGAAGCACAAACACTCGTTTTTTTCCGCCCAAGAATAAATTCATTCAGAAAATAAATGTGTAAAAACATACCAAGGAAAGAGTGAGCCACTGCTTGCAATGCTTGTGGAGGCCATGGGAGGAACCAGTCTATCACAGTGTTGTTCATCAGTCCTTAGAACAAATTGTACATAATTAGTAATATGAATTTCAAAAACTTTAAAAAAATTAAATGCACATGTCACCTGGAAAGTTCCTGCAGCGTGTCCTTAGAGTGTCTCCTGCTGGAGACATGCCTAACACAATGTGCAGATTGTTAGCACTTTTACTGACAAAGTATTGCCACACGCTCTCTTTGGAGGGACCTGATCCCATTTTCAGAGCCTCTTCACGAATCTGGTTGAGAACAGACTCCTTCTCATCATCGGGGAACAGTGCAGGAACTATGCCTATGAAGAGACTTTCTGATTAGTGATTATTTATGATTTCAGAGGATGTATGCTGTCTTGGTCAAAGGAATTTATCAAACCTGAGGTGAGCATGTTGTTGATAAGTTCCAAGAAGCCTTCCTCAGCAACGTGGGCATCCGTGAACAGGAATACTATCTTCTTGTTTTCAATGCCAAGCTTCAAGTACAATCCTTTCAAATCTTCTCGGAGGTTGGTCTCACAGTATCCTCTGCTAAGTGTTATCTCAAACACCTGACACAAAGTTTGTTTCTGTTACTGCAAGTAGTAAGTGAATCTCTAAACATGTTTTATTTCTTCTTTTCTGTGCAAAACTTCAGTTCTTTTCAATTCAAACAACCTAATCATTTTTGATGACTGGCAATTCCTTGTCCTTAAATATTGGAATACTGGTAGAGACACACAGCCAGAATACTTGCTGCTGTAACTGTAAAATAATTTTATATTTTATGTCTTCTTTCTAATTTGCAATCATGTATGTTAATCTCTCACAAACAGTTCCAATAAGTAGACTAAATTTTATTTGCAACATGAAGAAATATGAAACAAAGAATGTGTGGTGTATGAACAATTTTGTGTATGAATAATATTCTAACCAGAATTGAGGTTTGGGTAGACCTTCACATATACATAATGTACATTTGATATTTCTTAATAGAATTCAGCCAGCATGAATTTACAATTAAAAACTATGGTATATGCATTGTTGGTTTTCGATTGCAAGTAGAAAATATATTACAACCTCACACTCTGCAGCAAAAGCAGCGAGCTTGGCGAGGGACTGTTTGCCGGAGCCCCCCACTCCGACAAGCAGTGCGTGGCCCTGATCGATGCGGACGATACGGTGAATTCGAGTCAGATGTTCCAGAGCATCTTCGAACAGTACAAGGTTCATTCTTGACATGGTCTCGTTGTATTCCTCAAGAATAAACTGTAGAGTGCAAAGAAAATAGTGGGTAACGCATGGTAGTAGCTAATGGCACAAAGTGTTGGATTATTACAATATGGAAATTCAGAAAGGACCTTCGGTGCAGGCAAAAACTCTCATTTATGTCACCGGACTTACCTCAAAGATTGCTTTTGAGGATTCATAGTCTTGAATGTCCTCATAGTCCCTGGGTTCAGTTTCATTAAAAGCATTCCTGTAGTCCCCAAAAAGTATTGGGTCGCTCATCACTGCCTCCATTTCTGCCTTAAAATGTTCTCCGACCAGATTCTTTATGTGACCTTGAACCTTTTGGGAAAATATATTAAAAGTTGACAACTCCATGATAAACAAGAATGAAACACTCAAAGATTTGGATCTAAAAACAATTATGATACACAAAGTTGGCAATCAATTACGGTAGTATTAATTCAACTTGCCAACGTCTTGTCAGTTTCATCAATAAGTCTGTCATGGAAGATTCTCAAGCACTCATTCCTCCAGACACGCACAAACTGGGCGACAGTCACAAATCTGTAAGAAAAGCAGGAGGTCATTTTGGAAGTCCGATTTTTCTTAATCTGTCAGTTGAGTAGGTAATAAAACAGATCAGACATCTCTGGTTTGGTGAGAACCAGTCCGGTGTAGACTCTTGACAGGTCTCTGAGGTTGAAGATGTAGTGGAATTTGGAGGGAGTCGGTGGAAGATCTTTAATGATGAGATTGTAGAGTTCCAGGGTGCAGTCTGTGACTTTATCACACACCTTCTGAATGGCCTCCTCAAATAGCTAAAATACCCCCATTAGCATTTTAATAGAGTGACATGAAATGGTGATGTTCTGTGTGTAAAACAGAGACTTACTTTGGCGTGTCCCTTGAGAATAGAGGCATAGATGAGGCGGAGAGACTCCACAGATGGAAAGGGGCTGCTGAAGACGCTGAAGAGTGAGATGAAGCGTGGATCCACCTCATTCCTACCCCCTCCTGCCTTTCCCATGGCAGCAATAAAGCCGAGGTCTTTCAGGATTTTGTAGTTAAGTTCTTTTCCTCTGTCATAAATACCGCCTCGGTCCAAAAGCAGCTTCAGGAGTGCAATAGGCTGTTGTGTCCCATAGCTATCCACCTGCATAGTAAAAAAGGAAAGCTTCTTATACTTTCACTACCAAGTAAATAACAAGTGATTTAGTAGATATGTTGGAGCACGCACTTTTGGTATGTTCATGTCATCAATAAATACCAGCAGTCTCTTCCCCATTGTAGGACCATATATATCTTTGGTCCTTTTTTCCACATTAGCCTCTAAGTTTCTCTGCAGATCCATTGAAGTTGTTCTTGATGAAAAGTTGATGATCAGATTAATCTAGACAGAAATTACATTTTTAATCAGATCATACATCCAATGCCTTGCAAAAATACAGTATTTCTGTGCTTTGGCTGATTTCATATTTTGCTCACATACTTCTCTGTATTTTAGATACATTTTATATGATGGATCAACACAAAGAAGTACAAAACTGTCAACTGCAAGATTTATTGTTTTTAATATTTCCCAAATATAATCTGAAAAGTATGAGGTGTACTTGTATTCACCCTTTTACTCTAATGCTCCTAAATAAAATCCAAAAACCACTTTCCTCCAGAGCTCAACTAAAAGTACAGTTATTCTGTGTGCAATTTATTCTTACTATAAATATAGTTGTTTTGTGAGAGCTTCAGAGGTTTGACAGACAACATAAGTGAACATCATCATGAAGACCAAGAAACACAGGAAACCAGTCAGGGCTGAAGTTTTGAGAAAGGTTAAAACAGGGTTAGTCTATAAAAAAAATATTCGATTGTTTAATGTTGAAAAGACATGATACTGGAGCAAAGGTTCACCTTCCAGCATTAAGACAACAAACACACTAAGAGCTACAATAGAATAATTTAGACGTTCATGTGTTAGTATGACCCTGACAAAGTACTGACAGTTAATCCAGTTAAAGATCTGTGGGTTCACATGTGTTCTATTCAATCTTACTGATCTTGAGCTATTTTGCACGGTGGGCTAAAATTTCAATCTCAAAGCACAACCCAAAAGGTTTGCAGTTTATTTCAGCAAATGGTGGTTGTACAACATATTTTAAGGATGGCTAAATATAAATATACAACACTGCTTAGATTTTTATGTGATCATATTTTGGTTTAATCCCATTTCGCAATCATGTGCCACATTTGTTAATCTAGCAATTAAAACCCACATGAAAACATACAATATTTGCGATTGTGACATGAGGAAAAAAAATCTAAGGAGTATGAAAACGTTTCAAATGCACTACATGATTGAGTGATTTAAAGCTGAAATTACCCATGTATCAGAATTAATATGCTTCAAAAAGTTAAGAATGGTGGCAGTCTTTGAAGTGCCTGATTCTCCAACAAGTAAGACTGGTCTTTTTATCTTCACCATCTGCTCCAAGATCCAGCTCGCCCTTGTGGTGTCAACAGTTGGCACTAAAAAGGATAAAAAGAATTTAGAACCAACCTCAAAGGCTTGAATACTTAAACTCGTTAAGTATTTTTTAATTTTTTTTCAAATATGCAAAAAAAAAATACTGCTCAGAGAAATAACTGTTACCCAGAATATCAGCAAACTTCATTTCAGGAATGTGAATGTATTTTTCTACCAGGGAGCTCCAGGGAACCCACTTCATTTGAACACCATCAAAATGGAAATCATACAGAGTTGGGAGGTATGCTGCATGAAGGCAATAATATGACATATTTGTGAAGTGTTATTTATTCTATTCCAGATGAAAGAATACATTTCAGCTTCTTACCTGGGATATCACTAGGCCCCGCCAGTACATTTGGATCGTGCACGGCGGTTAAGCAGGAAAGTCTTTTGATGAACTCATCAAACTTGAGCCTGTGACTTTCCACCAACGTGGCTCCCAGTGAGCAGTACAGAGCTTCCAGGAAGTAACACTCCAGGAGATCAGGGCTGCTATCATCACCCACCAGCAGTGCATCCAGTGTCAAGCACAACTGAGTGACCTGAAGAGATGATCAAAACATGCAAAGTGAAATGAAACAGTCTTAATGGCAAACTGGTTTGAAATTTAAATAATATATTCTTATAAATTCATCAATGCAGTAACATATTTGAGAAGAAGTCAACCTACCATATTCAGGTCTGTCTGAGGGACCACCGTCTCCAGTTTCTCTTCCTGTTTACCGTCAACAATACCGTCTATAATCATGGCAATAGAGCTGTGCACATATTTCTCAAACAGTCCATCAAGAGTCTCTTGTTCCTGAAAAATAAATAACATTTTTATTAGAAATACATTTTAAAAATTAAAAAAATACAATAAATACTGAATAAATCATTCTAAAAACCTTCTCAGGTCGACTAGCCACCCATCTTTGCCAATATGGGGTGTATCGCAGGTTCTTCGGGTCAACAAACACCATCCCACAGCGAGACACAGTAGCAGGGGAAGCATACTGCAAATCGCCAACCTGTAATGGCAGATTTTTGTTAGACCTGTTAATAGTGTACAAATAAGGTATTCTGCTTACAGAAACATGTAAATACAAACAAACCTCAAACAGCAGTGCACAATGGTTCTGTAAACGAATCCGTTCTCCATTAGCTAAAGTGAGGAGCTTGTTATCATCCATTACCGAGTTCATATTTTCAACCCAAAGGGCGTCGACATCCCCATCAAACAAGATGTACCTGGAAGTCCAATGCAATGGCTTAAGAAGTTTATCAGAGAAATATAATTTGCTTGTGTTATTATGAAAAGAAAAATGAACAAAAATGCTTGTCTCAACACATGCAAAGCAGGTAGAGACATACAAATGAGCAGTTGTATAAGCATCAGAAACTGACCCCACAAAGTATTTGCTGGGAATGACTACATAAAAATATGCACCACAGATTTTCATTTCTATAAAGTTTGAAAACCAAGTGGCACCTTCTGCTCCATAATTGTCTGCTACCCAGAGCTTATCACATAAAACTGATAAAATACACTAAGATTTATGGTAGCAATGTAAACAAATTTGAAAATATTCAAGCGGTGCTAATACCTTTTAAGGCAGTGTATATTTACCTTCGCTCTTTTTTGTCAGTAGGCCTGTTGATCTCACGGAAGATGTTGGATAAAATCCCATCAGTCCAGTCTCGAGTGTCTGGGTCAAGAACTCCATAAAGTTCAGTGACACTCATGGCTTTAGAGTTCAGTGGATACAGCTTTGTTTGCAGCCCCATTCTGATTAGGAGAGAAAATAGAAAATAACCATAGTTCATACTTAAAATCCACATGAAGAAACTATATTGACACTTACTTAGTCTGAGCTTGACACAGCGTGCTGATCACAACAGATTTTCCACCACCGGTTGGGCCTACAACCATTGTAGTGTGTCTGGTCATCATTGTCTCATACATCTGCACTACTTTATCCACCTACCAGAATCCGGGTAAAAGCAAAGTTTTAAAATGTCTCTTTGACAAGAGACTTCAAAGCGATGATGGGTAAAACAAATGAAGGCTATGGGTAAGATGAAGCACCTGGTTAGGAAGGACAATATATTTGTTCTCTTCCAGTATGTACTCAACAGCATCATTGAAGTTAGGATAGCGAACACGAGGGCAGTCAAGTCCTGGGAAAAGGTCAGTGATCAGACCAAGGAACAAAGGGACATCCTCATACACAAACTTTGGCAGATTCATGTCTCTGAGAGCGCGCATCAACACCACGTCCTGTTAAACACAGAAATGCAACAATTAAATGACAAAGGTATACAAAAAAACCTAAAAGTAATAAACTGTTTGTAGACTTTAGTTGTTATATATTTATTTTAAAAATCCTCAATTTTTCCATTCAAGGTTGTATGCATTTACACAGCAAATGATTTTTTTGCTACCAGGAAAAAAAAAAATTCTTGACTGAAAGAAAATAATTTAAACCACAAGCAACAATCCTTGTAACTACCTCATTCAGGTTCGGTGAGTCTCTCTTTAACTCTCCTGCCATCACCAGGACAGACTTCAGAGCACGAAGGCCAAAATCATAATGAGACTGCTTGGATAGTTGCTCACGAGCGAGCTTATAGAGGACTGTCATTTTCTTTGCAAGCACCTAAAATTAACAATATATTAAAAAAATTACATTTCATGAATCATTTTATATTTTTGAACAATATAGGAACTCAAACATAGCTCTGACTTACGTGTTTTAAGATATTTCCTTTATAGTCAATATGGAAGAACTAAATCGTGAACAAATAATTTTCTATTTTTTTGTTATCTGGTTACCTTGGCCAAGAGGAATCCCTCAGAGAAGAGCATTATCTCACAAATCTGCTGTAGGTCAGGAACAATCACCACCACAGGCCTGAAGAGGGCTTTGACTGATTCTGGGAGCTCTGTACGTCCTGCGTAACCAGGGTTCATGGTGATGAAGATGCCCATGCGGTCATCCATAGTGATCTCTTGTCCCTCAAACTGAACATAGGAGCAGAAGGAAGTTTTCAAGCATGTTAAAACCCATTTTAGTCACTGCCAAAAGTATGTGCAAAATCCCCAAATTATTAAACTGTTCTTTGCTCGGGTATCCATATAGCAGTTGATATTGCTACATTTTGATATACTGAATCTCGAGCATTAAAGTACAGCGATCTGATTTTATGTGATAGACAAAAAGGAGTGCAAAATTGTAAAGAGGAAAAAAAGAGCTTTAAAATCTGTTTTGAAAAACAATCTGTAAAAGGTGCTATAATTTGCATTATATCAATTGAACTGATATTTTACCCTTCTTTTTTGTAAACAAAGGTTAGTTATTTAACACAGGTGGACTACATTTACAAGTTAGATTAATTCTAATTACACAGAAGTTTATTTAGAGAAATTAGAGTAAAGGGCGTAAACATAAACTCAAACCAAGCTTTTCATAATATTAATTATAAAAAGAATTTTAAAATCAGATATTTTCACCTCACCTCCCAATTATGCACTACTTTGTGTTTATCTATTGCATAAAATTCTAATAAAATACATTGAAGTTTGTGATTGTAATGTTATAGCTCAAGGATCATCTCAAGGGTATTACTGATACTCTGCAGATTGATGAAAAAATTGTTTACTTTTAGACTCATTCATTATAATGATTTACCTGAAATGTTTTACAGTGTAACATGAGAGCATTGCGTATGGTCTGCATTTGAGAAGAAATAACTGACAACACAGAAGCATCGATTCGATTGAACTCATCAAAGCAGCCCCAAGCACCACACTGGGCAAGACCGGAGAAGATCTTCCCAACAGCCTGCGCACAGAGAAGAAAGGCATTGAAGTGCAAAACAGTGTGATGTTTTTAAATACAAAAACATCACAATAATAAATAATTATCTATGCATGTTACTTGATGTGTGCCTCCTACCATGTAGTCCATGCCCTCACCACAGTTTGTAACCACACACAATAGGCCTAAAGCCTTAGCCAGATCTTTGGTGGATTCTGTTTTTCCTGTACCAGCCGGTCCAGCAGGAGCTCCACCCAAGTACATAGAGAGGGCCTGTTTCACAAATACACAGCTCTTAAGTTGCCACTAAAAACACACCACAACTTTCCATGTGTCTCTTTAGGTATTGCAATGTGTCTTAGGACCTGTGTGAGGGTCAGGTAGATCCGGTCAGTTAATGGAGTTATAACCAGTCGACCGTTCAACCCCATGTACTCATAGCCATAAGAAAACGTAGCACTGCACTGATGAACAAACAGGTCGTCATGCTGCTGGATCCAATAAAACCTCAGTTGACTTTCCCACTCAAACTCTTGTGCATCCATTATACTGCAAAAAGGTCGATATGTTTACTCAAATCTTGTTAACCATGAAACATAGCACTAACTAGGTTGAAATATGAATGCTCACCTATTGTCGACAAAACTGTCCACAATGTCTCTGGCATGGACATCAATGATGAGCACAGTGTTAATCTTCTTTCTGTCATTTTTCTTCAGAGGTTGAGTGATGCGTGTAACAAGTTCATCAATCTGGCGGTGCATCTTTTCAGCGTAGTATTTCAGAGCATATTTTTCTCCTTCTTTCACCTTTTTAAATACATCTTGAACCTCCCAGGTCCACCATACTTGATTTGCAGCAAGCACTACCATACCCTGGTACAGAAGCATCCACTCTACCCTGATGAACATGGGAATGAGATATTTATTGCAGCCTGTTTGTTCATGAGAAATCCTGTAAGCTCTCTATGTGTTAACACTTACCTACTCTTGTCTTCACAATAGCAAAAGATTGCTTCCTTAGTGATAAGCCTGTTAGTTCTCCGCATCTCCTGAAGTACTGCCAACATCCACTCTTCCACCCTTCCCTCCACTGGGACGTAGCTCCTAAACTCCATCACCTCACCTTCAGCAGACACCATGGCAGCAACTACTGTCTCGCCACTGGTTTCCACGTCGAATTTTAGTGAAGCTATGTTGTCGTACATCTTGTGCAACAATAAAGGCAAAAAAAGAACATCAGTAACAGGATTTACAAACATGGTGAGCAGTTTTTCTCTTCTTCTCTAAAGGAGCAGTGAAGTGCCTTTTTTTCCTGGTGAATTTAAAAACACCTTCAGTTTGATGTATTACATTTGTGGACAATCAACCTGTATGGTGTCTATGAAGTCCATGTGTCCTTATAATCAATTGGTTGAAAATCCCAATATTCAGCTGTTCTATGACTGGCTATATTAATACCCACTTAGTCTACGTCACAGGAAGGCGGGTTTTTCTGGTTATCAAATTGTGTAACATTCATTTGAAGGCAGTCTGGGAGTCTTACGAAGTATGGCATAATGTTTTCCAAATGCATTGAAAGTATGACAGGGGTACTATATTGAAAATAATGATTTATATTTAGTTTATCTTGTGAAATGACCTGTCACCTTGATCATGTGTTCCTGAACACAAGCAGGGTCACTACTCCCAAGAATACTGAGCAGTTCATCATCAGAGATAAAGAAAAAACGCGGGAATGCATTTCGCTTGGAGTCCAGGTAGTCATTAAGGCTCTTCTGGCACCTCTCTAGACCAAGACTCAAGGCCTGTAGGTCTGTTAGCCGACTAGGACCCAGGCAGCAATGCTTAATATTTGGAATCTTCTCTGTGTCAGTCATTATCTACAAAGAATTGAAAAAGATATTAATTGTATAAGTCCATTCACAACGTACTCTGCTTTGATCAAAATATATCAAAGTGTAGCTCACTTCTTTAAACTTCTTGTCAATATTATCAAACTTCTTAGCTTCTTCAGGTAACTGCGAGCGAATGTCTCCACCAATGAATATGCTCTCCAGGTACATCCACTTTCGCTGTACAACCAGCCATATCTATAAAAAGACCTTTCCGTCAGTTTGCCTTTGAATGGACACAGTAAAGACTTATACATTGCCATAATAAGATATTCATATGCCTTGACTGTTTTATATTTTGTTAACATTAAAAATAAAAGATTTACTGTGCTCCGGGAGTATAGGGTGCCGGGCCCTTTGATAAGGGCTATTAGGTCCCTGTACAACCGGTGCCAGAGTCTGGTCTGCATCGCCAGCAGTAAGTCAGGCTCATTTCTGGTGAGAATTGGACTCCGCCACAGCTGCCTTTTATCACCAATTCTGTTGGTGACAGTTGTCACCAACAGAATAGGTTTCATTCAAACCAAGATTTGAATAAAATCTTTTATTTTATGGACAGAATTTCTAGGTGCAGCCAAGGTGTTGTGGGGATATGTTTTGGTGGCCTTAGGATCGCATCTCTGCTTTTAGCAGATGATGTGGTTCTACTGGCTTAATCAGGTCATGATCCACAACTTTCCCTGGAGCGGTTCGTGGCTGAGGGTGAAGCAGCTGGGATGAGGATCAGTGCCTCCAAATCTAAAGCCATGGTCTTGAGCCAGAAAAGGGTAGAGTCCCTTCTACGGGTCGGGGAGGATGTCCTGCCCGAAGTGGAGGAGTTTAAGTATCTCTGGATCAAATGAGGGAAAATGGAGCTGGAGATCGACAGGTGAAGCGGGCGCTGTACCTGTCTGTCTTGGTGAAGAGAGAGCTGAGTCAAAAAGCAAAGCTCTTGAGTTATTGGTCAATCTACATTCCTACACTCATCTACGGTTTAGCCCTGGGTCATGGATACAAGCGACTGAAATTAGTTTTCTCCACAGAGTGTCTGAGCTCTCCCGAAGAGATAGGGTGAGAAGCTCAGTCATCCGGGAGGGACTCAGAGTAGAGCCGCTGCTCCTTCACGTCGAGAGGAGCCAGTTGAGGTGGCTCGGTTAGGATGCCTCTTGGACACCTCCCTGGTAAGGTGTTCCGGGCATGTCCAACCTGGAGGAGGCCCAGGGGAAGACGCAGGACACCTTGGAGGGACTATGTTTCTCGGCTGGCCTGGGAACGCCTTGAGGTTCCTCCAGAGGAGCTGGAACAAGTGACTGGGGAGAGGGAAATCTGGGCGGAAGAAGATGGATGGATGGATGGATGGAATTTAAATCCATGTATCATTTCCCTTTAACTTCACAAACATTTTCACTTTTTGTTGGCCTGTCACATAAAACCCTAATAAACCATACCATGTTGTGTGCTTATAACATAAGAGAAAAATAAGAAATACTAAAACCGGTTTACCCACCTCTATTGTCTCACAAATGAGCGACAGATCTTTTTCCCACCTCTGTATAATATTAAGGAAAGGTCCAACAAAACGGCTGCCAGCCATACTCTGTAAGTTCATGACATCATTGTCCACATTCAGTAGGATCTCATCTACAACACCTAGAATAACACCATGCTCCTTGGTGCCTTTGAAATACGTCTGCACGTTAAACCTCATATTGTCCCAGACTTCTGATACTGCTGTAACTCCCTAAAAGCATACAAATAAAAAAAGCAAAAACATGCAGTATATGATTTGTCCACAATTACTAGTTTCAATTGTAAACTGATATAGATCAAATTTGAAGTTCAGCTGGATATGTTAAATTGAGGGAAAGGTTACCTTCTCAATACTCAGCTCTTTTACAGCAGAGGTGACAATGTCACCTATCACATTAGCATATTTGTGCAACTCCATAGCAAACATGTTCTGCAGAGTAAAGTTCTCTGGATTCATCTCAAACATGGTACCGGTCCTTTCCATTAACTCCTTCCAGTGCCTGAAATATAAAAACTTGCTCACAACAATTTTGCTGTACAGCCCACAAACATATTCCCTTCTCAATTGTATTAAGAGAATATTTTCATATTCAATAAATTAGAACATGTGTTCCGCTGAGGCTCTTTTGTCAGTTTAAATGTACCTTTTGAAAATAACTATGTTTAAACAAATATTAAACCACTTTTCACTAAGCTCATAATTCTGTATTAAAAATTTGTTTTTAATTGGTCATATATAATAGTCTAATCTTAAAAGCTGCGTTTTCATTAGGTGCAAGTGGAAAATTGTTAGAATTACAAGAAATAAACGCTTCAAAACATCTGTCTGTGTGTAACTAACCTACATAATGTATTTTGCTTAGTGAACTAAGTTACTGAAATAGCCAAACGTTTCAATAATATATACATTTATTGACCATGACTAAACATTCTGTGTAAACACAATAATAAATTATGATGGAATTTAATCATTTAAATGCGAAAACATGAAATCTTGAGCATTCACACTAACCTGTCTCTAAGGGCTTCATTCTTCAGGTCTAGCAAAAGCGGCAAAGATTCTTTGAACTCCTTCATACATGCATCTAGATAGAAGGCCACGGGTAAAGTCCGCACATCTTTAGGCAGCCTTCTAAATCTTTTGATGAAACCCTCTATGCCGTCCTGTAGCACCTGCATGTCTAAATCGACCCACAACGTCTCAGACCACGTTGCTTTTGCTTTCTAAAGAAAAAAGACCAGACCATTTCATGAACAACCTGACAACCTCAAGAACACCTGCAATTTCAGTTCTTCACTGACAGCAACACTGTCCCACCTTCTGGGCCTCAAAAACATTATATATCTGTCTCAATCCCTGCATTTCTTTCTGAATCTTGGTAGCCTCTGGATACATGGTGACTGGTAGGTTTAACAGTTTTTCAGCATTGGTGAGGTCATACCGTTCTGCTTCTATTTTGGCTAAGTCCGCCTCGTAGTTAGCCATTATTATTAGTCCTGGAAACAAGAATAGCGTAGCATTAAAAAAAAAAAAAAAAGAAATTACAAAACCATGAATCATCCAAGCACCTTTATCCAAATTATCTCCCACAGATCCAGGACCGTGAAGGTTGAAGCTTTCAGCAAAAATACGCAGTTCCTGTTTAAATTCTTCAATCTTGTTCTTTGTAATCTTTAAAAGTAACACAGAGAACAGAAAGTGCATTCATAGGGTACTACATAGGTATAACTTTGCAAAGTACAATGCCTGGCAAAAGTATTCATACTTATTGATCACATTTGATCACATTACAGCCACAGACTTCGCTGTATTTTACTGGAATAACTCAGCACGAAGCAATGAGTAAATGTGAAGTGGAACAAAAATTCTACAAGGCTGTTAGAACATTCTACAAGAACAAAAATGTAACACTTTTATATTAGGCTTCCTTTACTCTGGAAATTATTCAAATTTATTTATGTCATAAATAAAGTCCAGAGCAGATGGATAGGGAATAAAGAAATGTCACTTGTTTTAACATCACTTTACTTGTTTTAACAAGTGACATTGCTTTAACATCTTACAGATCACTGTTGCAACCATCAGAAGTAAATGAATAAACATATCGGACAGAGAGGACTTTTTTCAGAAAACAGTCTAAGAGGACTACTGGACTTAAAATTTGTGTAAAAATTCAATCCTCATGTATTCCTGTACTTGCTCTCTATAATTAATCACCAATTTTGTTGAGCTCCAAACATTTCTTTTGGATTTATAAGTTTGTTGTTGGTTATATAATGTAAAATAAAATAAAATTCGAATTGCATTGAAGGTTTAAGTTGTGATACATCAAAACTTCAAATGGTATGAATACATTTGCAGGAAAACTTGTTAAAATTAGATTTTATTTTTGTGTGGCTTGTTTGAGTTTTTCATGCCTTACATCAGTAAATGACTTTTTGACTTCTGCTAGACTTTCATCCACGTCTCTAGCTTCAACAAAAAGATCATTCCAAATACGCGCAATTTTGGCAACTAGATCCTGTTCATCTTCGCCAATCTAGAATGCAAGCGTGACAATACATTTAACAAGTTAAACAATGCAGTTTTTTCAATAGCAGTCAAATATCTGACACATTACCTTCACGTTGTGCATGGCCAGAGTTCTGTATTTTTCCTGGATATCAGTGTATCTGATTTCCACTTCTAAAGACATGGCCCTAATGTCTGAAATGGTGGACAGCACACTCTTCAGGTCATCAAACGTCTCAGGGCTTTTCTTCAGCTTCTTCTCGAATTGCTGTTTTTTTGTAGACACAGATGTTATTAAAAATATGAATTTTGACCATGGAAGCATTGAAGTGTATTGAAAAACGCACCATGAGTTCGTCCTTCAAGCTGAAGAGATCCTCCTTAGCAGGCTTATTTAGAAAGCTACTAAGTGAAATAATCCAGGACTCAGCGAGTTCCTGCAGTGTGTTCACCAGTGGTTCCAGGTTCAGATAGATACTGTACTTGGCCTTGAATCGAGGTTCCTGCATCACTTTATGCTTAATGTTACTTAGGAACTGTAGCTTCTCATCGTACATAGCACAGGATGGGTTCTTTGCTGCAAACGTTTCATTGACAATGGTTCTGTTCTTTTCCCAAAGGGCTCGATAGTGTTTCCAGGTGTTTAGGTACCGTTCCATGGAGATTAGAAGTCGCTTGATGTTTTCAGAAGTTGCCGTAGCAGTCTCTTTTAGCGAGGGGTCAAGCCAGACGTCGCTAAGGAAGGATATCGTTACCAACTCCTCCTCACCATACACTTGCTGCGGTGGGCATTCGATGCAGGTCCCATTCATCCAGCGTGGAAACCGCTTAACATAGAAATATGGCCACAGTTAGAAAAGAAAATTATTTTCATTTTAATAAAATTGTTTAAAAATTGTGATGACCTTACTTTAGTGCACTCAATACATTCTCTAATGCATTGCATGATCACCCAATAGATTTCATTACTTTGGGGCTGTGACACAATCTTGGGCGCAGACAGGATGGCATCAATTTGAAACAATGGTGTTTTTCCCAGGAGCGCCATGTCGAACTCCTTAATGCTCCTTAAAGCAAAGTCAATATGAAAGACAGGACAGACAGAACTGTGGTTTCTAAAAAGAGAATAAGACTTTAACAAAATATATTTCAAGTGATTACCTCACCACCATCTTTACTATAGAGTCAAACACTTTGCGCTCCCAGTGAGTGTAGTAATTTGCCATAGATTTGGCTTTTCCGCTGCTGGTTCCCAGGATCAAATGTTCAGTCTTAGTGATGAGGAAACCAATGTCAGTGTATTTACTAATAGGTAAAACCAATGTCTTGACCCGTTCAAGCTCAATGCGTCTGCAGAACTCCTTGAGACCTTTGAAACAGAGTACACTATATAACATTTTTACATTCTTAAAAAACCTTATTCGTACAGCAAATAAATAAAATACGTCTACCTGGTACATCGCTTGATGTGTCTGGTGCTGGAAATTTTAACATGTTGGACATCATTATTAATTGTAACTTGGATTCTATTTCCTTCTCGTTGTTCAAAATCTGCTTGACCAGAGATTCGAATTTAGAGAGGTTCTGTAAACCTTGGTTGATGAAGTCCTGTATACCTGAAACCAAACACATATCATGCATATACATTTCCCCAATGTGGATATATCATCTTTCACATATATAATCACTGACCACTTATTCAGATACACTTGTTTAATTGCTTGTTCACAGAAATAGGGAATCTGTCCTTCTCTCAACTTAGGAATTCAGATGTTGTGAAGTTGGCTTGCTGAAGTTCAAACTAAGCGCCAGATTGAGTACAAAAAGGAAATTAAGGCATTTGGAACTTTTGTTTTTAAATATTAACAATTTGCCCAGGCATACAAAAGTCTGCCTCGTCAGTGAGTATTCAGATAGTAAGGTCTATGGGGTGTGCAATGGGCTGGATATTTTCTTGACACCTTGTTTCCTGTAAGAAAGAACATGACCAGGTGCAGTGTCACAAATATAATTTCCAGATTGAAAAAAGCAAACAAATAATGACATCAATTTTTAGTGCTTTTATTCAATCAGTTTTAACTTTATCATTCGTGTCATGATTTGATACCTGCTCCTGAAGGAGAGGAACTCACTGAGCCAGCTGGACAAGCAGTGAGGGTTGCCAGAACAGAGAGTTGCAGAAGGATTGGCTTTACTTGCAGTGCCTGGCCAGCTCCATTTGCAGTGATGATTATTATCCTTTGTGTGGTGTCTTGGGTGGAGATATTAGGCTCCAAATTTAGGTTGTTTTGTTGTATTGCCATCAATGGCGGTTTTTAAATATTGTCTGAAATGTTACATTTTACTTATTGGCCTTCAACTGAGCAAAAGACCGTATGTTTTGCACTTGTTCCTGGATTTTGTTGGTCCTTCTCTACATATTCTATCCATTTGTTGAATAACTTTAATAATATATTGATATTTAATGTTTTTATGTATTTGATTAACTTGTTTTGATTAGATGGTGATCTCCCTGTCTCACACACATACACACATATTCGTGGTCATCGTTTATCCAATGACAGCGGATAAACAGTTTTCCTGTAACAGTAAATTGTTTCTTTGCCATAAGCACATTGAGCAGCACATACACTAGGATAATTGATGCCACTAAGACACTCCTCTTGGCCCTGATTGGTTGTTTTTGACCAGGAGAGGTGCATTATCTCAACAGTAGTACTGGGAAGAGGTGGAGGAGCTTGATCTTTTCACACATTATCTTTCTCACAACATGAGAACACAACATTATGACAGTTTTCCCAAATATGTAAAAACCATTTTTATACAAAGATACATAGGCCATCTTCAAGTTTTTTTGAGCACGATAATGTTACGATAGATATTCACACTACTCCAACAATCTCCACAACACTTAGGGATGTGGTCTATGGTCTGTGCATTCTCGTAATGAATGCACAGCTGGTAATTGTATCTGGGTGATTATATCAGGTATGTTCTCTAAGAAATCTTTACAGTAAATTGCTGAGTCAATGGCACAAGCAATTAAGACAGTTCTGAATAAAAAAGTGAGTCCTGAGTACTAAGAACCAAGCACCAAGTAGCTAACAAAGTGGCGGTTTCTCAATTAAAGTACCCAAAGAATTCCAGTTGAGTCGTTTGCATCCATACTGCATCCCTTTTGTGACTTCCTGTATTTGTGGTGCCAGCATAATGATTTGACCCTCGTTCAGAGTGTCCATCACAGAATGATACCGCCTGACAAATTTGTTCAGATCGTCCACATACCTAAAATTAAAATCAACACATGTAAAGAGGCAGATAGAAGAGTGTGGTTTAAGCAATTTGAATAAGATCTGATTTAGTGAGAGCCATCACCTGATGAGAGTGTTCTCTAGAAGAGCCACATTTTCAGCCAGCTTAGGCACAAAGAAGCCCAAACCTACAAGGTAGTTTGTTTCAGAAATTATTTCCTTGATTTCTGGAGCAAAGTTTACAGTGTATTTCACATTCTTTTTCTGGCTTGCTTCAGGTGCATTTGATTCCTAAAAATGACAAGAAGGCATTTGTTTTAGGACTACATTTTAAAATAAAACAAATTAATACTTGTATTAATTTAGTGACTATGATGGAGTATCAAGGCCAAGCTAAGAAAAAAAAAAAGATCATATTACTAGAATAAAGTCGTAACAATTCACTTTATTTCTATAGCGCCAATTCACAACAAATGTGGTCTCAAGGAACTTCACAAAAAAATAATTTCATTTCAGCCACACATGCATTCCAATTGATTCTAGTTATAAAGAGTGCAGTAAACTCAGATAACTATTCAAAGTCATTTAAAAGTTTCTATCTAAGGAGACCCAGCAGATTATATCACGTCACAAGCAGCAGAAAAATCACTCGCGTTGTGTTGAGACAATCTCTTGTACCGAGCATGAGTGTAGCGACAATGGAGAGGAAAATCTCTCCTTTAAATGGAAGAAACCTCCAGCAGAACCTGGCTCAGTACATATAGCCATCTTCCATGATTGTTTGTGGATTTACCAAAATAAAGTCATAAAATTATGAGAATAAAGTCATGTTATGAGAATAAAGTTATATTATTATTATTAGAATAAATTCATACAAAAATAAACCTGAAATATGAGAATAAAGTTGTAATAATATGATAAAGTTGTGATATTGTGAGACTAAAGTTGTAATATTACCAGAAGAAAGTCAGAATATTAGTAGAATGAAGTAGTTGAAGAATAACATTACTAATAATGTTATTCTTCATAATAATGAAGATATGTTAATGTTATTTATAATAACATTATTATTAAGAATAATGTTATTATTCTTAATAGCATTATTCTTAAGAATAACATAATAAATTATGAAGAATAACATTATTATTCTTCATAATAATGTTATGAAGAACAATGTTTTTCATAATATTATTTTGTTATGAAGAACTCCTTCATAACAAAATAACAAAAAATTTAAATGAGGAATATTGAGCATTTAAAGTTATGCTTTGGTATCAGTTTTTACAAATGAGGATATTCTTGACACTTTAACACATCAGCATTGAATTATTATCAGTAGCAGGACATCGAAACAACTGTGTAAATGACTGCATCTATTTCAAAAAAAGAATCACATGGCTGAACTGGTCAGGTTTGATCATGCTGTGCAAGTTTTTTCTCATTAAAACAGCTTTTTTTCTCATAATTTAACTATATTCTTCTGGTAATTTTGCGTCTTTATTCTGCTGATATAAGGACTTTATTCTAGTAACTAAAAAATTAAAAATCCTCATAGCCTGGCCCTAACACTCCATCATAAATAACATCCCTTACCACCTCTTCGATTTTTTTAGCAGTCAACAATTTTTTTTTCATGAGTGATAATAATTTGCCCTCTGTTTCTTCCAGCCAAGACTCGTACTTAATCGTCTCGTAGCCTTTCAGCTCCATTGCCATTGTCTCATACTTGTGCTTTGCCTGAGAGCAATACAGTAGAGGTAACAAATGGTGCCAGTACTTGATGGCTACCTGAACATTTACAGTTAGTCTAAAAAAAAATGACACTGTAAAATGCTTCACCAATGATGTCTGTTCACTGTTGAGCATTTCTGGAACTTTCAGGAAGGGAAGAATGGTTTTTTTGATGCGGCGGGCAAGAGCTCGAGCCCATCTTATAGCTCCGGCAACAGGAGGCTCATTTTTTGTCAGTTGAGGATGGTCCTTCTCTGCTTCAAAGATTTCACTTATGCTATCCACCTAGAACAGGAGCAAAACATGCTTGCTGAGGGTCTATCAAAAATAAAAACAAAAAAGTTATCAAACACCTACACTGAGTGGACAAGCCATGCTCCTTTCTTTTTCCCTTTTTCTACAGTTACTAAATAGAACTGAATGAAACTACATTTCATAACTACTTGAACAACAGTATTTAATTCAGTTTGGACTATGTGTTAACTGTTCTGCAGTTGAGGCTTTGATGAAAATGACTCTCTGACAAAACATTCAAAGCAATCAACTCCTTACATTTAAAGTACAATACCTCTCTGCAGTACTGGGTCAGGATATCATTAAATTTTCTCTTCAAATGGTTGTTGATGGCTTTTCTAGTGCTGATTTTTTGGAATTTCTGCAGCAACTCAAAGGCAGCGGCCGAGAAGTGCAGAGTGTTAAAAGACAAATCAACAAAGTCGATGACCCTTTTGTCGATATTCTAAAGAAAAAAGAATCAGCTTGACAAAATGGAGGCAGCAAACAATATGTGAATTTTCACAAAATAAAATAGTATTCCAAATTGTTACAATTATTTAGAATTTTCTTAACTGACCTCGATTGTATTTTCAAAATCTTGAATAATCATTCTCCAGCTGGCTTTCTTTGATATGCTGAAAGGATTGAAGGTAACATCCTGGAAGGGCAAAACTAGCTCGTTCACTTCTTTCAATAACTCGTTAACGCGTCTGTCTCCTTTCAGTTCTGGACCAAAGACGTTGTTGAACTCCTCCAAAGCCTAAACCGTCCAGAACAATGCTTTTTTTAAAACCAGTATAGTTGTACATAGAGTTCTTATGTAAACTTGGGTTTTATTAATGCAAGATTAGGAAAATACATATGTTCACTGACCTGAAAAACCCTACCCAGGTCCTGGCAGACCGAAGCCATGTAATTAGATCTTTCAAACAGTCTTATGCGATCAAAGTCCCAGTGAGGAGTTTGGTGTAGTTTTTCAATTTGACTTCGCATCTCAAAATACGACGACTTCCATTGCTCCAGAACCTGTTTTGCTTCAAGCACTCTGGTCTTCGCTTCTTCTCTGTTTTCTCTGTTCAAGACATAATATTTAAGTTAAAATCTAACCAATTTCACAAATAAAGAACATTGATAAAGTACTGACAAATAATAGCATTACATGTAGAGCATTTTAACCAGTTTTAAAGCTACAAACTTCAGTTCAATCCAATTTAATTATATTCAGGAAAATTAGAAATACATTTTTCTCTGGACATCTTTCAAAAAAAAAAGTCGACCTTATTCAGTTGCACAGTTCAAATCCCTTCTAGTGAATCCAATTCAACCTGAAGTAATACTTTCACATTCATATTTTACAATCAAAATCAGTTCACAGAAAGAGACTCTTGTTTTCCCCTAGGTTAAGCAGACGAGAAAGAGAGGACACGAACCTGAATATTGAAGTTACAACAATTCCTTGAGCCACTTGCTCACACAACTGCCAGGCAATACGCTCCATCAGAGGGACCATTCTTTCATTGGAGTTATAGTGAAGAGAGATCATCCACATAATCTGCAAGCTCTCCATCAGATCAGGGATGGTCTCCAAGATCAAAGCAAAGTTGGCTCCTGCAGCCAAATTCTGCAAAAGATAGTAATGAGTTTGACAGACGTGAAAGAGGTTATATCACAACTAATATGGACTTCACTGCAAACTGTCTTTATAAAAATGGTCTGAGTGTAAGAAATGTTCAATAAGAATAATGTAAAGTTATATCTTTACCATGAAGTGTCTCTCTAGTGTTCTAAGGAAGCGTATATTATCATGTGCCTCGATGTGGTATTTTGTTAGTTCAGCAACCGTTCCATTGAAGTTGTGAAGGCAGCCTGCATTCGCTGCCTTCAACACCTCAAAGATCTTCTCTGCCACAGGCTGCTTAAGCTGCTCACTCAGAGCATTAAAGACAGAAGAGCGCTCCTGCCAAAGATCTATCTCAGCCATAGGTCCTGGTCCCTATGGGAAGATTAAAAGTGAACGTTCAGATTGATCAGTGGATCACACCTTGTTATTTTTTTTGTTTTGTTTTTTTAAACAAAACAAGGTAGTCCTTCAAATGCAAATGCTTGGCTTGTCCCGACACTTCTCAGACAGTTTTGGGTTCTAATGAAAAAAGCTGAAAAAAGTAATTATTTCCAACCTGTGGTCTTTTGTTCAGCTGTTCCTCAATTACAAAGGTAATTTGAGTCTGCCAGTTCATCACACACCGCTCCAAAGCCTCTAACATGTCTGGAGTATTGAGAAGCACATCCACCTCTTTATCCAGGTCAATCTCAGGGATTTGGAGTGTAACCTCATCTAGGGAATACATTCAATATGTAGACTCAATTTTATTTCATGAATGGATTTAATGTTAATATATTTTTGTTTTTCCACCTATGATGAAAACTACAAACAGAACTAAAAAAAAGATTGTTTTTGATTACTTGTATAAGTTCAAATATTTTACTAAATCTTTGTAGTGCAAACAAATCCCTCAGGGGTGATCTTTCAAAAAATGTAATAAAAACGCTCTAGGTCCCTTCCAGGTCGTACAACAGAACTTCTCAAAAATAACAACTTTTTCCCAAGCAGATGGTATTGTGAGGTTTCATAGCTTGAGAATCATGTGGCTTTTAACAGTCATGCTCCAAAAAGTTTATTCTGATCTTATATATGTCCACGCCTGTCATATAACCAATGTCCTCTTTGCTCATTTAGAAATCCAGAAAACTTGGCCTTAAAGTTTAAATACTAACAATGATGTCAAGTCCCAGTCATGAGACAGTTATGTGGCCTAGAGGGACACTGAAGATGTCATTTCATTTTTCCTGTCAGGTCAGTGAGAGCTCCACAGTATCAGCTGCAGCAGAGTAACTTTGGTTTCTCTGTTAATTCAGACTACGACATGGAAAAGATAATATTCTATCCTCCGAGTTGACAAATTCATAATGTGGAATTTATACTTTTACGACAAATTGAATACAGAGAAAATTATGTTGATTAAGGGATTCTACACTAGCAAAAAAAAAAAAATTAAATCCTCATTGCATAATTTTCTTTATTATAACATTTTTCATACCTGAAATTGCTATTGTTGGGGGTCAAAAACTGATTGTTTCCATTCATGACTAGCACTATCACATTCTTCCTTTATTATATGTAGATCAAGTGTAAATTTTAGCATTGACTCTGAATAAATGTTAATATGGAGAAAAAGGTTTTTTCTTTGTGTCTCAAACAAAAATGGCTCAGTGGGAGATAAAAAATTTATTCTTTGCAGTTACGTTGATTGTGAGACTAATTGATTTGGAGGCTGCTTGTTTTATGAGCATTAATCTAACATGGCTGAATATTTCTACATCTTTTACCATTAAAAGATATGATTAAAACAAACCTTCTATTTGAAGGCGCAGAAGAGTTGAATTGACCACTCCCAAAAACTTGTGTGTTCTGTTGAGCAGTTCATCACGAAGGATCAATTTCCCGCTTGACTTAATCAAACTCTCATCTTCTTTACTTTTAATTTTCTCTTTCTTTTCACCATCTTTACTAATCTTGTCCTTAGGAGGTTTCTCCTTGTGCTGAACACCTGATCCAGTACTGGACATCTGGTGTGCAGTGAGTAGGGGTATGTACATCTGAAGAGAAATATTGAATTATACAAAGTATTTTCAACAATGGAACATTCTCATTTTCATAAGCTAATCATGTTTACAACTGTCCGATTGGCGACAAAGGGAAATACTGCTGTTGATATCCTAAGCATCAATCCAGCTACTGACCCTCATGTTTTGTTAAACTTACATGTACAAGTTTTCTCTGCAGCACTTGCACGGGGTCTCCGTTGTGCATGCCAATGTCAAACAGCCTCGGCATTAGGATGTTGGCCTCCGTCATATTACGTGGCTCAACAATAGCATCTGTTCAAAATACAAACAGTATTTGAGTATGTTTTCATGCCTCATGCTTGAACCATTTTGAATATTTTAGCATAAAATGGTCCTCTTACCCTTTGTATTTCTGAGAAAGTAGAAGACCCGAGCTTTCAGAAATTGCTCTAAGTGCCGATTTACAGCTACATGAAGCTCAGTGTGATATACAACTTTTACTTCAGTTACCTAAAAATGTCACAACAGAAATTAGCTTAAAAAAAATTCAGCCATCATAAAATTTATGTAAAATATTGCACTGATAATCACTAATACACAACTTAGGATTTTACAATAAACTCTTACGTAGGTTTCCTCATTTGGCTCCTCTGAGTCAGATGGGCCCTGTGTTTCACCAGCGACTGTCTGGCCAGGATCTGAGGGGTCTTCATCTGTTTTCTCTGAGGTGTCTTCATCTGTTTTCTCTGAGGTGTCTTCAACCTTTTTCTCCGAGGTGTCTTCAACCTTTTTCTCCGAGGTGTCTTCATCTTTTGTCTCTGAGGTGTCGCCATCTTTTTTCTCTGACGGGACTTCATCTGTTTTCTCTGAGGTATCTTCCTCTGGTTTCTCAGAGGGATCTTCATCACTTTTCTCTGAGGTGCTGCCATCTATTTTCTCTGAGGTAATAGTGAAATCATTAAAAGAAAAAAAAAAAACTTGTTTTAACATGAGTTTTCCTTAAAAGCTCAGAACTTAATTTCACTTTGCGAAGTTCAGA
The DNA here is from genome assembly GCF_002775205.1 of Xiphophorus maculatus. Taxonomy (NCBI): domain Eukaryota; kingdom Metazoa; phylum Chordata; class Actinopteri; order Cyprinodontiformes; family Poeciliidae; genus Xiphophorus; species Xiphophorus maculatus. The sequence goes on from NC_036454.1 coordinate 17,789,756, forward strand.
TGACACAATCATGCTTTTGCATTCTATTTGCTGATGTTAATTTAATTTATATATATATATTTTTAGGTCAGGTCTTTCCTTCTAATTCTGAATTGGGTGGAGAATTTTTTTTTCTAGGGACTATAACATAATAATGTAAATAGCTTTCTTTTAATCAGAAGTTTTGAATCAAAATGAAAATGAAGTTAATCAAAGAATACACAATTAAACTTTGGGTGATTTCTATTTTTCTCAAAGAAAGGCATTGGTTGATTTATTTACTCGCAAAAACAGTGGGAATTCTTAGTTTTCATGCATTTAAGAAATCAGAACAAAACTTCTTCTATATTTGCATCATAAATGTCCAGAAAGTTGTGCTTAGAGAAACTGCACAAATGCTAATTAGAAATTGAGTATCTTAACCGTTCTAAAATAGTCCAACGTTCCTGCATTCAAGCTGCTTAGATTTTAATAAGCTAATGTTGTCTGGCTAGATTTGAAACATTTGTGAATACTAAATGTATCTGACTAAATAGTAAGCAGCTCGGTACAGAAATAAAGTTTTATCAAACAATACTTACTCGAAGGAACTTTAATTTCAACTTTTTCCTCTCTGATCGTTTTATAAAATAGGAGAAATGACGGTGAGTCGTCGTCGGAGACGTGGTCCAGAAAGTGAAGAATCTTCATTTCTTCTTCGCCATCTCCACGATTGAGGAGCTCATCGAAACATTCAGGAGAGTTTTTCAAATTAAATCCGGCTGAGACCCTCTCCCGGATCCAATCCATTCGCAAATCATCGTATCCCATTTTCTTTTCAACGTCATTTATCAACGTTTATTAAGTGAAACTCTTACGGTTGAAATCCAACTGCAGAAGTTTGGTCAACGGCTCTCTGTTGCCTTGACAACGGCGCAACGTCTAGAAGAGATGGTGGGTTAAGCAACTCCCAGAGTCAAGACTGAAAGGCTTCAGTTGGCCTGATTTAGGAAAGGCTTGACTAAAACCTCCAGTTTTTTTATGTGCTCAATCTACAAGCTTACTTTTTTTTTTAAACTAAATACTCACAACTGTTTAGGACCAATGGCTCCTTAATATCTGGTATGTTCAAGCGCAGTTTTCAATAACTATTCAAAAACCAACACATATATTTGGCCTTATTTCTCCATTTCCCACACGTTAACACTTGGCCCAAATATTAAGCTGTCTGTTATTAACTTAAGTCAACTAAAGTGACTTAAGCAACGAAGCTGTTACCATGCTTTTAGGAAGCAAGTCTAGTAGTGAAGACTAAAAACTCACCATGGAGAAGAAGTGACTTTTAAAGTGTCGTTGTTGCCACCTGGTCAGATTTATTAGGAAACTGCTGATTACCTAATATCAGCAGTTTTTTAATATCAGATTTTCACACGCAACCATTTCTTGAGTTTACAGAAGAAAAGTCACGAAACAGAAAGAGTTTCTAGTGAGTGGCTGCTGTGTGGATAAACTACCTATTAATGTCACAGGAGAATCGTCAGATTGGTTTCAGATGATAACAAGACCACAACAGGCGAGGTCCTGTCAGCTAAAAAAACAGGAAAGCAAGGCTGTGACTCACATAGGGTTAATTAAACTGGACAAGCACACTAGAAAAACTTTTAAACATTTAAGGAAAATACAAGAATATCCTCAAAATAGAAATTTATTAAGTCTATTAACAGAAAAGCTCATCAAAAGAGATACAAGATGGAGTGTCTATCAATTAGGGGAAAAAATGGTCAAATCAACCCTATATGAGTGAAAAGACCATATTCACTCCATAAACAAACAATTTAACTAAGCTTCAAAGTAAGCAAGTTTTCCTCATAACCTGTGAATTACTGGTTTCATGAGCTTAGACATTCGGCTTGTCGGGTAAAAAATAAAAACAAAACAAAAACAAACGTAAAAGAAACACGAAAAAAGGGACAGAACAAAGGAAAACAAGCATGGAATCTCTGGCGACTGGGTGTGAAACATAAGGTAAGACTCAAATAACTATTGTTTTGTCTGATGCAATGTTTGAACGCTTTTGGTAAAAAGTCTAGATGAAATATGTAGTTTTTACCCAACTGAAAATAACAGCAACAGTAGAAAACGCAGACATTCCTTCACCCAGAAGTGACGACATTAAAGCCTGGTTACGTTTTAAAAGAAAAATCAAAATTCAGAAAAAAGCTTGGTCTACGTCGACAAACAATTCAACCTGGCTAATGTGGTGAATACTGATGCAGGATTTCTCAATCAACAAAGCTGAAGTCAGCAGATTAATAGTTTTTCCATTAATGGAAAATTAGGCTGGCATCGTTACTGACTGGGGTAAAAAAAAAAAAGACAATAGAATGCACACAAGAAAGCCCACCCCCATTCATCTTCGGTTCTCTTTTTAAAAATACAGACAAAATATAATTCTGCAAATGCACAGACATATTTCAGCTCACCCACAGAAACCTTTAAACCCTCCCACTGTGTTGCAGTTTTATAAATGAATGACTGAGGTGGCATGTAGTTGCACCTGTGAAAAGCTGTCCACAAAATTTTTATGAATTCAGTTTGGAAATCCCAATTAGACGGAGCAAATTTGAATGGCAAAGATGCCACCATCTTCTAAAAGGAGTAAAAAGTTTGGGGAGGAACGAAAGCCCCTCCGTTCTGTCGACCTCCACTTGTCAAAGGACAGAAGTCTCATGAGGGGGTCTTTCATTAGGGTGGAGTTTATTTCATATCTAAAATGCCACACATATAGAATGATTAAAATTTTTCTTACCAATTGGCATGATAAACTGAATGAGACGTTTGAAAATAAGGATCAAATTGGAATGGAATTGTCCATATGAATAAATAAAATGGATCTGTCTTGTTAAGTGCTTTGGGAAACTAGACTGAATAATGACAAACTGTGTGCCTCCAATGAGAGTAAAACAGCGAGCCCCTTCATCAAGACAAATTGATTTAGAATGTAAAAAAAAGCTGCCAGAAGGCCTCATGAAACAAATCCAACTTGATAGTGGCCATTGCTGTTTGAAGATTTGTCTGGGTTGGGTTCATAGTGGGAGTCTGTTCTGATGAGAACCCTGCTGGCAGTTTCAGCATTAGTGAATATACAAGTGACACTCCATGCTCCCAGTAGTCTGACAAGCAGAGGTGCCAAGTAGAGGTATGCAAAAATATTTGTCAAATTTTGTTGTAGTTTTGACATACATACAGCTGCATGTATGCCACTGTTATTCACTTCCGGGAAAAAAGCCACACAATTCACCCAGAAGCTAAGGTCGACCCATTTAACCAATTGAACAAGTTGGATCTTCTAACTTGGTGGATTAAAACCAGATCAGATTAGCAGAGGCTTAGAGAAAACAACAGAAGTTAGGAAAATTTGCTAAAAATAATGATACACAGCAAAAAAAAATCCAGGGAAACAAAACAGAAATTATGTGCAAGTGAAAAAGCTAAATGTTATTTAGTTCTTATTAATAAGCTCCCAAAAAACAGCTGCAAAACATTGGTTTATCACATTGTAGGGTTTTTGTTTCAAACCAAAATTTTGTCATTTTGCAGTTTTATGCAGCATTTCTTCATTTAATCACCTCAAATTTAGCAAGTGACACCTTGCTAAATGTGCGCTGATCACAGCGCAAAACACTCTTTCTTGCATAAAACTTTGTTAATCTACACACTTTGTTCACCAGTGTTTGTTTTTTTTTTTTCAAAATACAGTTGAGAGGCCAGTGTGGTCATTTCTTCATGTAAATTGTAAAAACAGGAAAAAAAGAAAAAATAAATATGAAGAGCACTTTTTGACATCTCTTGGTGATATCTTTTTGAGGTGCTGGCTTCTTGCCACAGAATGTCTTGGTATTGTTAGTCCCTTCACAGTAATCCATCATGTTCAAAGCTGGAAGGCAGCAGAGAGAAGGAAAAAGGGCAGAACTTGACTCCAGTCCCGCTGTAGAATTTATTCTGAAATTCAACCCTACAGAGGAAGCAAACAGCTGTCAGAGATATAAAAACACTGAGATAATTCAAAGAACTGTGATCCTTGGCATCAATAACGTGCATACCAGTGCAGCCGAAGGGCATGCAGGAACGCAGACAGGCCCTCCATGACGAGAAGGATGGACACAGTGAGAACAGCAAACAGACCAAACACAGGAACCAGGAATACAACCCCAAGAGCAGTGTCCATTCGAAGTCCAACTCTCATCACCATGGCCCAAAGCACCTCTGACAGCTCTGACAGAGAAAAAAAGTGTGGAGGGATAAAATTAAATTAGTGTACTGTTATTCTGAGGAAATGAAAAAGACATTAAGTAAGAGAGCATTGATCTGAACTCCTCTGTGCTCATTTCACTGCTACAGTTTTCGATAATAAACAGCGCAGCTTCATTCTTTAGGAAATTGAGGTTTGCTACTTCACCAAACCTGCACATGGCCCTGAGTGAGCACTGCATACACTCATTTGATGTAAATGATGTAAAACATCACCCCTCCCCATCAAACCAATAGAAATCTCTTTGCATAGGTTTCCATACTGTAGTAAAAACCCAGCTTCACTGACACTGTTATGTTTTGCACAAAGATAAAAAGTTTTGCAGTTTTTTCATAACCATATTACTGTCAGGTCTGCCCAGCTTGCTCAAAAATCCCAGAGCATGATGCTGCCACCATGTTTCATCGTAGGGATGGCATGTTCAATGATAAGTTTCCACCCCACATAGAACTGTACTGACAGTAAACCATCGTACTTACGGGCATGTGCCAGGCTGAGAGCCCAGAGTCTCAGATAGGAAGCTGTGTTGGAGACACAACCCAGACAATACTCTATGGTGTGGATGGCCTGATGGAGGAACTCATCTGCAAAGTTAAACTGCAACAACAACAAAAAGAGAGCTCAATTTTAAAACAAATTGGAAAATAATGATTTTTAAGCATTGCTAAATATCAAGTTTCACCTCCTTAGAGAGGTGCTCTCCACTACTGGAGGGATCGCTGTGACTGTTGCCCTCCTCCATGTCTTCAGACCTCAGAAGGCAGAGTTCTTCATCACTATTTCGCCGCACACGCTCATATCCCTGACGGTACAAAAACAAATTTTGTGCATTTGTAGATTTAAAATTACATAAAAGCAGCGGCTGACTAGTTCTAATCCAATATAAATATGATGCATGTTCCAAGTTGAGAGAGAAGCTAAGACATGGCATAAGGCAGCTGAAACCTTCTTTTAAAGTATAATCTTAATAGAAGAACCCTGCTAGTTATAACTACTATTATCTGATATATTTTGATTTTTACAAACTGAAGTATGGCTGCAGCTTTATTTTTTCTGTGCTTTCAAGTTTAAGTACAGATTAAGGTTTAAGACACACATTGATGAGCTAACATGTCTTCAGCGCTCACCCTGTACATTCCTAGACGGTTTTGGCCTCCGTTCTGAAGCCAGCGGAGGTAGACTGGTTTCCCCAGCAGTAAAACAGGCACTGAAAGAACAGCAATGACCACCAGGAATATCTGCAGGCCAGTCTGGAAGAAGATACACAACTCTCACTCATTCTTGATGCTTTATTATTCCACTGGCAACTTATTCCACTGGACTGGAGCAGCTTTAGGAACAATACATGAAGAAGATTCTAACCTGTCCTGGGTAGAGGGGCTCCATTGCTTTCCCCTGCTCGGGGGGCTGCTTTGCATCCCCCTGCATGAGGAACATGTTAATGAAGTGGATGAGAATACTAGGGGCCAGTTTGGAGTCCTTTGCGGTGAAGGCCAGCCATTTGTAGAATATCATGAACACCAGGTAGCCAAACAGACACAACAGGAACAGGAGTTCAGGCAAAAATACCAAGTAGAGGTTGTACCTCTTCCTAAAGTACCTGTTTTTATTTGGGGGAAAAAAAGAAGGAAAGCCGATTAAAACACAACAATTGGTTATGAGGAACTTTTCTGAGTTTAAAATAATGATATAAAACCTGCAAGAAATGACTTACCGGTGATTGTAAGTGCTGAGGATGACCCCGAAGCTCATGTGTATGATGCCCAGTATCACTGACATTTTCATCTTATACGAATTGAGGAATGTGAGGCGATTGGATGCCAAGTTCCAGATCTTAACAAAAAAATATAATAAATAATTGGAATTCATTTCAATTACATTTTTCCTAATACCGCAAAGAACAGATTGTTGTGGACATTTTTGCAAAAATATATGTAACAATATGTTCAGAAACAGTCATCGTTTTCCTGTTGATCTATGTGATCAATAGGTATCGATCACAAAACAAGTCTTTGGTTGTAACATGATTCAATGTGAAAACATTCAGGGTCAATGAATAGTTTTTGACTGCATTATTACATTTAGATTACATGAAATGCAATCTTAATTTTAAAGAATAAAGACTATGTCAAGGAATAAAGACTATTCCTTGCACACACTTTTTTCCTTTTAGGTTTATATATTTGGTTTGAAAGCAGCACTCCAGAAAGCAGAAAGCAAACAAACATTCATCATACAGCAAACTGTTACAACAATAACCCAAAGTATAACAGTTTTTTAAAATGGTGTATTTTTTTATCTGTTACATTTCTAAAATAGTCCATCTGATAAAGTTTTTTTTTTTACATTAGCCACAGTAACACCTTTATACATAAGATAATTAAATAGCTAACTTACTGGGTCAATTCCAAAAGGGTATGGTCCTTTAAAAACTCCAGTAACATCTGGATCCAGAGTCAGAAAATTATTCCCTTTGAGGACCTCCGTCCTATAAGACAGATAAATAAATCATAAGTGTGTTTCTCTATCAAATCCACAAAGATCCACCGTGAGATCCTGGCTGTTAAATACTCACGTCCAGACTTTGGCTGTAAACATTGCAGTAACGTTCCACCCAGAGCCAAAGATATTCAGCGACTTTGAGAAACAGTCATTGTAAATCAGGCCGGTGTAGATGGAGAACAGGCCCATCATCAGAATGATGTAACGCCCCTCAAAGAACGTGTTCCAGATCTGCAGTTTACAGTCACATGTCAGACATGCCACAATGAGCAGGCGTTAATATGAACTTTGCTCACCTCATTTCTGGTGTTTTTCAGCTTGCGGTTGTTCTCGTACCGCACCATCCACAAGGCGAACAGAGACATAATGATTCCATGACCCAAGTCCCCGAACATCACAGCAAATAAGAAGGGGAAGGTTATGATTGTAAAGGGAGCTGAAAGTAAAAAAATAATTGAAAGTCTTTTAAGTACCTTTTAATTACCTTTAAAAACCTTTTATAAAATGTTGTGTTTAGGTTTTATTAAAACACAGAAATACACACAAAAAAAATGACTCCTGACAGATTAAATCCAACTCACCTGGGTTTACCTCCCTGTAGGAGCCCACTCCATAGGCATCCACTATGTTTTGGAAGCCAGACGTAAATTTGTTGGTCCTGATCAGAGTCGGGGGGGTATCAGTGGTGGGGATACGATTGACAAAAGAGGGAACAGTCGCTCCACTTTTTCTCTGAAATATTGATGAAACAATAAAGTGTCACTAGATTCTGGAAAGAAAAATTAGGATGACTTTCACTCTAAAATTATGTTAATTAATATCCTTTATTATTCAGTCAGCTGTAGCAAATGGTGGATAAAAGAAGATATAAAATAGAAGGACTATTCTGTTTAAGATTCTTTAATGGGTAATACTGACTGTTCCCTAAAAACAGAATGGTTGATGACTTCCTACTCACCAAAATAGAAAGGATCAAACAGCTGTTTTAATAAGAAAAGGCAGGTTTATAGGAACATCTCCTACTTTGGAAGAAGAGTCAAAGCTTTTTCTCACCGAGCCGTCTTCCAAGGCTCTCCGCAGTTTAGGAATGTCGTTAACAGGACACCACACCTCAGCAATCAGGCACTTATTAGTCACATCGAAACTGCAGAGGTTTAGAATGTAGTAGATGGCCTTCATTTTCTTAACCTGGACAACCCAGGTGTAGACAGATTCAGAAGCCTTGATCAGGACCTGCCTCAGGTAGTCTTCTGTTCTGTGAAGTACCTTGAACAGAGAAAAGATGTGGATTCCTGATGAATTTGTACAAAGTGTGGCATTTGACCATTCCTGTGGTCATAGTGAAATCCACTGCTAGGTGGTTAAAAAGTAACATCTAAGACTGAATATGTTGCAAGAAAAACAAAACAAAAAAAGAGAAAAAAAACTAGATAAATCTGAAGGGTTTGGCTCTTTAAATAATCAGGGGATTATTTTGCTGTTTAGTTTTACAGCTGGTAGAAACCTTCATAATAAGACAGAAGACATACTGTGTGTAGATCTTGAATGCGAGTCCTCAGGCCTTCCACAACATCGTTCCTCTCATCGTTGTTACTGGGATATGGGTACAAGTGACAGTGGTAGCTGCAATTTGGGGAAAAGTTTATTACCAAGAAGAACTACAAACAGGAAATAAAAACATAAGGTAGCAAATGTGAGGCAGCTTTATGCGTGCTATAATTACCAATCGCAGATCTTCTTTACTTTCTGGCCAATTTGGTCCCCCCAGTAAGAGATGAGAAACACTACACTTTTAGTGGGCTCACCCTGCAGCAAGAAAATAAGAAGGTGTAGTGACGAAAGACATGAAGGTCTTTGACAGGAGTCTTGAGCAGTAAATCCCATTTACCTCTTTCCGTAAAACATGCCTGTCTTGATTGGCTCCAATTAAGAGAATCTAATAACTCTGTCTGTAAAAATTTGTCTGACTTTCTAGTAGTGAAAGCTCATCTGTTACAGAATTAATGATTAGTCACAGTCCTGGATGCTTGCCATCTGGTCAAGTGGTGAAAAAGGATAATCTGATTACAGCTGTCTGTGGACATAATTATATAGGCCGGGTCAAGAAGAGAGCTGGATCCATAGCCATGGATTCCAGCCACCCGGGCCACAGACTGTTTGCGCCGCTGCCATCAGGCAAGCGGTACAGGAATATATGGACTACAACAAACAGACTGAGAAACAGTTTCTTTCCCACAGCCGTCAGAGCCATTACTCCCTGCCGCCCCCCCCTCCCACACATATCATAACCTCGCAGTCACACATACATATCCCCCATCCCCACACAGCCATATTGTTCTGCACCTTGCACTGTCACATCATCTGCACTTTGCCATAATTGGACCTGCTGCTACTTCTTTGGTGTGGTTGAGTGCCTTTAGTTAATTTTAGTTGTATATATTGTTATTATTATTATTATTGTGTGTTTGTTTATTTTTATTGTATATATGTGATTTTTTGCACGGGAGCTGCAACAGAAATTTCGTTGAATCCTGCTCAATGACAATAAATGCTATCTATCTATCTATCTATCTATCTATCTATCTATCTATCTATCTATCTATCTATCTATCTATCTATCTATCTATCTATCTAATCACAAGAGTCGCTGCTGGCAGCCACCAGGAGGGCACTTTAAACAACTTTTTTATTTGAATTATAAATTTGCTTTTTCCACATTTTTTTCATATATTACGTTTTGGCAACATTGTTTCTAAATTTATTTTATCCATAAATCCTAAAAGTGTGGCATGTATGTCTCAGTAAACTTTACGCATTTACATTTAAATGATATTGCATTGCAGAACGTTGCAAGATAACTGAAGCCTATCAGAGAGAGCGTGCCTAAATGCCTAAATTTCGTTCTGTATACACCCTGTGCATGCAAAATGACAATAAAGTCAGTCTAAGTCTAAGTCTATGGAAACATTCAGGTCTTGCCACAGATTGCCAATTAGATTTGGGTGTGAACTTTGACAGCATTCCAGTGCAGCTCTGGTTATATGTTCATGGTTGTTGTCCGGCTAGAATGTCAACTTCTGCTCTTGGTTTAAGTCTCTTGCGTGTTCTAACAGATTTGCTTCCAGTATCGTTTCGCAATTGGCTTCATCCATCAACCCAGCTTTCAAATCCATTAGCGTCCGCTACGAAGGATGTTGCCACCACAATGTGTCATTGCAAGGGTGTTGGGTTCAGGGTGATGCCCTGAAGAACTTGTTTCTGCTTGTTTCTGTTCCTCTCATCCTATTACACATATCCTGCTCTTATTATTTCAGACTGTTTTATTATCTTTCCAGTGTAGTGTCATGAAGAAGAAATGTAACACGACAGGAAATGGTATTAAACTTCATGGTCTCTGTGAGACGTCAGGAACCTACTGTGTCGGGATCTTCCAGGTACTCTTCAACCTCCGCATAACTCAGGATGGTGTAACCTTTGCAAACTCTCCAAAGCATTCGCTCAAAGGCTTCGATCTTTGCTCTTTGAATCAGCCCTGAAATGAAACTGCAACAAAAGCATTAAAACATGCATAATCAGTCTACAAGATGTATGACCACAATATTATTTAAATCTAAACTATTGCCTAGTTAAAGAAAATGTCATTTGAAATTTTCTGATATAGAAATTTAAAAAGAAAGCAAAAGATGGTGAATCAGAGATGAAGCTTTCAGCAAGATGAGTTAATGATTATCTCCTCTCCTTTTAATTATGAACTATTCTGTACATTTTTAGTAAATAATTAAATTTTAAGGTGTCTTTTGAACTTGCTGTGTGTGGTTGGGTGATATTTCCTGTGTTGAAAAAGTGGGGAGAGAAGATTTAGAAATACCTCAGATCAATATCAGTAAAAACAAAAATTGAGCCTGACATGTGTTAAGAGTAATATCCTGTGCTAGTTTTCCTCCACGCATTTAGAACTTCTGTCAATAGCACCTTCTTTTGAGCATATGCTGTTTCCCCTATATTGTAAACGGGATTTCTTATGGTTTTCTTTAAAACTGACTTTCGTCTTCCTCTCTTTTATAAACAGCCAGATTCCTCGAGTGCACAACTAATATTTGAACACTCTATGACCGCTGCCGCTCCTCTATAGTATCTAAAGGTGTCTTGACTCCTCCTCTGATTAATGTTGTTTGTATCTTTTTCCTTGCACTTTACAGTTACACAACATTATGTATAAGTCTATTACATGACCTTGTGATGACAAAATGTGAAAGAGTTCCAACTGTATGAATGAATGAACAGTATTTTAATGAATAAAACCTAAGAATTTAATTATGATTTAACATACCCACAGTTTAAAAACCTTAAGGGATAAAAAACATTAAGAACAACCCTTAAACAAACTCGATCTTCTGTAACATTAGTAGAATCACTGCAGCACATACCCCAGTTTGGCTCCTAGCCTCTGCATACTGCTGTAGTCCATCCGTGTATCTTTTTCTAGAAATGGAAACTCCTCATACTGGACTTGCAGTGGTTCTCGCTATTGGAAAGACAAGATGTGCCCGAGTTAAGGAAAGAAAACATTCAACACCAAATTTAAGTCGTGTGAAACTAAGCCGAGAGTATGACTTTATCTGAATTATGTCTACCTCAGCACTTCTCTGTACAAAGTTGCGTGTGATGCGAAGCATGTGTGTGTACTCTGTGAGCTCCAGCAGATTCTTCTGCAGCTTTTCCTTGTTTCTGGTTACTTCACCTAGTTCAACCTCAAGTCTCTGAAGCTGCTCCTGTAATTAAATGTATAAAGATGTGTAACAAGCAGAAGAATGCAGCACTAATGGACACAATAAAAGGAATCATTACCATTATAGTCATTATATGCTTGGGTGAAGGAGACACGGGGTTCATATCACTTTCTGGCAGTGAAATGTCTGCTTTTTTGATTTCCCTCAAAAGGTAACCTGTTGAAAACAACAAGCAATATTCTTTAAAGGCATACTTTCCCAGCTTCGACATACAGCGGATATCCTTTAAATAACACAGAACAGCATGAAACCCAAGACTGACAGTGTGTAATTTTCTTCTTAATCTAATAATTCAGCATTTGGCTAACTAAAGACAGCAGTGCATTCAGCTGAATCTACAACCACCTGATGTTTCTCATGACCACTGGGTCACTTAGGTCATCAGAGAGGAGATATACTGAGGCGTCACATATTTGTCCTACATTTATCTTGCTACTGTGAGAAAAAAATCCTTCCATTTATAAAGATTTTGTTGTGGTTTTGACTAGCATGACTTAGTTAGACTAGCACAAAAAGCAGTGTCTCTGTGTTTACCCTACAGAATTTAGACACATACCTTAAAGTCTGGAATTCTAAAAATCATATCTAAAGCAAGCATTTTCAATTATAAAATGGCACAAAAGAGTAACATGTTCATCCTTGATATTTTCTGCAATATCACCAAGGCGTAACAGAACACCAAGATGTCCTGTTACAGATGGCTGCTTTATACCTCCCAGAAAAAGTTTGGCATGAAACATCCAACAAAGCTAAAATATGAAATGGCAGCACCTGTCAAAATCTGGTCATTTGTTGCAGCAACATGAATGAACAGACCACATGTCTCCTTAGAAAACGCCGTTTCCTTTTACATATTTTCTATAAGGGCTTTTGGAGGAAGAAACAGTGGTTAATTTTTAATAGCTAACTTCAAATCTCCCTCTGCTGTAAGAACATCCACGCTGAACATTGTTTTGCTTATTAAGAGCTGGTGGTGCATCGTTACAATTTGTTCACTGATTAGAAATGTTATAGTTTTCAACTGGACAGCACAAAAATGATGGTGACAATCCCTAAAACATTGATTCTCAGTGTAACTCTACCTCACCAAAGCAGCGTTTTGAAACGTTTGACTTGGCTCATTTACAAGTCAAACGTAAATGAAACTTCATTTCATTTTGCGTGGGCAAGTTCTATCATAACTCGATAACACTAGATGAACGTAGACAGTTGATATGAGCTAGAAAGCCCTACTACTGAAAGCAACAAATTGAAAAAAAATAAACTATTTTAATCTTACCAAGGATCCTCTCCATCTCTTCACATTTTTTGATCTCGTTTACATGTTTTCGCTGGAATGAGTTCACATTAGGATTGAGCTGGAACAGATGTGAGAAAGTCCATTAGTCATGCACAGGATCAAGAACATGGCAGTTAAAGACACTGATATCTTCAGAAGAGACATAAACACACAGTTAACAAGTAAATGCATTGGCTTATTCACAACAGGATTAGAAACTGTCCTGCTTTGCACCCAAAACATGACGGTGGAAAACACAACCACAACAGGCTAAGAGTAAAAGCAAAAACTCAAGACAAGCAGAATCAACAACTAATTTGTTGTTTTTATCCATTTATTATAACTGTTTTTATCAGGTATATCAAACAGACATGCACTGATCAGGATTTCCCTGGTCAGTACTAATTTTAGGTCTTCTTTTTTCTAAGGTCTGAGTTGCTGTATGTAACTTTGACCAATACCATTTTTTTTAAATCTACAGAGTACAAGAAAAATGAAAACTTATCCCAAGGCAGGCTTAAAATCAACGGTTATGTGATTTTTAATAAACCTTTTAAAAAGTGGGTCAAAATAAATGCGTTTGTCTCGCATCGTTATAAAAAGAATAGGTTTTCAGTCTTAATACGTTGAATAAATGTAGAGGGAAAATTGTATTTTCCAGTATTTGACCCACCAATTCTTAGTGGGTCCGATCAAGAGTAAACTGGATAATCGCTAGCGTTTATTATTAGCAATAATTTAGTTAGCTTAATTTCTCATTGGATGTCAAGACTCCAAGCATTTCGTTTCATGACCCAAACTTTGGAAACTACCTATTTAGGATAAGCACAACATTCATGGTTCAACCTATTTCGCTGAGAGTACACAGATAGTATTCTTTTTTTTTTTTTTTTTTTTTTTTGAACAACATAGAACAGTAATAATTACAAACAGATACAACATAAATGGGCTTTACAGAACATAGAACAATTATTTTACAATGTCAAAATCAAATCGGTGCTCGAGGGTTGCAGTTCTTTAAGGGTAGTTATGATTTGAATGGCTTTAGCATTTGAGCTGATTTTTAAGGATTCTAAATAGATATTAATAGAAGATAATAAAATCTGGAAATTAGGTTTTTGTTGTAAATGTTTGGAGGTGTGAATATGATATTTACCATAAATAATAAAAAAGTTGACAACATATAAAAATTCTGTTTTGACAAGTTCATATTTCTCCATCCCAAACAAAATATCCTTGTCTGTTAAAGTAATATTGAGATTTTTTTGATGAAAAAAAATGGACATATCTCTCCAGAAGATAGTATTCTTTTTTGCGGCTTGTTTGACTTTACAAAAACCCAGGCAAATTATATTTAAATTTCCCTCGTGGATGATGCATCTGAAAGAAACCAGTACTATTAATTTTCAGGGCGCAGAATAGTGTCATAACTGTGAACTAACTTTATGCAGTTCCAAGAATCGAGTCAAACATACATGGAACTTCATTTCATTTTGCGTGGTCAAGTTCTATCATAACTCGATAGTTTCAAAGTGACTTCTTATCGTGACTTGGCAATCAAACACAAATAATCACACTAGAAAAATAAAACTTACGTCTCTGAACTCCACCAGTCCTAGTTCTCCCAGTTCACTGATGCAGTCGTAAGCTGACCCGGACTGCAGAAACAGCTGGGCCAGACACATTTCCTCGCCTCGGAGCAGAGAGCTCATCCTGACAGCGTATATTTCCCTGTTTCAATAAGCAAGCTGGCCAGAGCCGGAGCGGTTTCTTGTAGGGTAAAAGCCAACACTCGTCTCTCACGTCCTTCCTTGTTCTTCCATGACTCGGCCCAGCAGATAAAATGATATTTCACTTACATAACTCTGAATTTACACGCTACAAACAGGAGCTGCTCCTGCTGTTAGCCAGCTAACAGGTTAGCTGGTTGAGCCGTCTCCGCGATTGTTGGTTAAGCGTTGGTTTTCTTTATTGTCTTTTTAATATATATATATATGTGTGTTTATTAAGCTCACCATAGAGTTTTGTAGTAAGTCATCTCACAGTTTATAAAGTTTTAGGCGTGAGTTTGTCATCTTCGTAACTCTCCACGTCACTTTACTTCTCACTGATGACTACGACGAACTTCTACCAGAGCGAATCCACCAATGACACAACGCGTCTCAGGAGTCTGCGCACTGCGAGCTATTTCATTTTAAGCCCTCTGCTCTGTCTGCAGGCTCATACAAACAACCACAGCCATACAGGGCTCATGAAAGCAAACAGTGAAGTCTAAACAGCCTCCTTGGGGACCCCACCTCCACGAAAGGCCATTTCTACTTTTCCTTTAACGCAACAAATTGCATAGTCTATGATTATATAGATATAGGTTATTATAATAACACATACTTTATTTCTCAGTTGCATTTCATATCCTCGTTGAGCATGAAAATGACACATAATGAATTTACAAATATTTATTTTGTGAAATAATTTCAGATAACGAGGTGTTATAAGATCACGTTTTATTTTGAACGAAACTGTTATTTATGTTAAGATGTGGAACATCTACCCTCTTGCTGGGGTCGAAGTGTCCATGTCTTTAAAGATCTTTATGTATCATATTGTCTATCAGTCTGAGAGGTTGGTGTTTATTTTTAGCATTATATTTAAGCACCCAAAACTTACAAAGTACGCCTGTTTTTTTTCAGTTGTTGCACAGAACAGTTAAGAGGGAGCTTCCCACAAAGAGGCCACAGCTATTTGAGGTAAGGAAGTAATGTAATGCTGAAAACTACACACTAGCACCCCAGTTAAAATATATCTATTAATTTTGACCTTCTTAACATAGCTTCTAAAGTGTGAACGTTTGTTTTTTTTAGAATTCATACAACGTTTCTCACATACATGGGGCCTTAAACAGCAGCAACGTTTGCTGAGGTTCGGTTTGGCTATGAACAAAATCTTAAGACTTATCTTTTTGGTTTTCCTGTTTTACTTATTAAGAATATTTTCTCCCTGTTTTAACCTTATTTCATGTTTATTGTTTCTGTAGTTTAATTTACATTTTTAGTTTAATTTTGAATCAATCAAACTCAATATCCACAAGGTTTATTTAGTATAATTGCTGTGCTGTGATTAATTAACTATAATAATGGTCTGGACATAATCTTAGTTTCAACACTCGCATTGGCATTTCAGGATCTATGGTCAGAATTTGAGTGAGAACAGGACTGGATCAAATGTATCTCTCCAGGACACACAGATGTAAGCATGGCAAAAAACAATCTCCAAAGGTCACTGTAAGAGAACTAGAGCAAAACTATAAATGATGCATTTGTTCTAAAGTTTTATACATATCTTTGCCAGAGGTGTAGCGATATCTGTAAATTGGTTGTCAAGATGGATCAAGTCAATTTATCAAACAAAAACAAAAAATCTTAAGCTCTCTGGCTGAATTACCACCACTCCACAGCAAGTTTAAAAGACTGAGTCACTTTCTTTGCACAAATATTTGAGCATTTTAAAGCCTTGTGGATTTTATGGTATTACTCATCAACCACACCATAAAGTCAGTGTTTAGAAATAAACCAACTTCAATGAAGGATTAACACCTCAGTGGTTTTAAGAAGAGGAGAGTATTAATATTGTGCCCCTTTGTTTACTTTTCTCTTGAATCATTTCAAACAAGAACTTTAATCAAGAACCTGAGTCTCAAGGGGTATTAGGAAATACAAATCCAGTCTTGTCAGTGAACAGAAAAAAGATTCTAATAACAAAATATGAGCTATAAATTAGTTGAGTTCAAGATAAAAAAAAAATTCTGATCCACAAAAACCAGTGAATCAGAACTGGGCATACTGATCCATTACAAACGCTATGGCAAGAACGGGCCAAATCAGAAATGCAGGACAGCACAAAAAGGTTATGCATTTTTGAAAAGGAAGTATCATTACTATGCTTTGAAAACATATTTTAAAAAATATCTTTATTACAAAAATATGCAAATACACTTTAAGTGCATAAATAGAACATGTCCACATTTATAAAATCAATATTTATAGAAAAATACACAGCATTTCAGACTATTTAGTATTTTGCACTTTTGCTGATTTACCTGAAACTTATCCTTTAAATTTTCTAAATATCGGAGTCAAACATTGCGCCAGGCCTGTCTTATTTGTCTCCATGGAGTTCCAAGAATTGCTGGAGTAACAAACATGAAAACTAAAACCATCCCTTTGGCCAACGACAAGAAATAAGGTTCACCTGTGACAAAGAAAGGTAAAACATGTTATTGTAGCACTGTCATAATTTTATCCACTCTGCGATCTGCTCTTTTGGTGGAATACTAATTGGTAAAAACACTACACAGTAAAAAGATCTCACTGTGCTTTTTACATTCATTTACAGTCAAAATTATTTTCTGTACTAGTGATGGACATTATCATCTTGATCAAATTTGAACCTCATCTTATAGTAATTTACTCCAGTAATTGCATTATAACAGAATTATTAAGCAAAGCTTTTGAGTAACAAATGATTTACAGTAGGAAGGTGAACATCCACACCATCTCTTACCAGGACAGACTACATTCCTACCTGTATAATGTCTGGTGAAGGGAAAGGCGAGCTCAGGCCAACACACATCATTCCTGTCACAGTCATACTCTGTGAAGTTGATCTGAAACCTAGAATAAAGAATACACCCTGTCACCAAATTGATTATGTATCTAAACAAACAGCCTTTTTAAATGTGTACGCGCCTGGTTTTGGCTGGTCCTGTATCGATGTCAAAAAAGGTGACTGAAGAGATGATTGGGAACAACTGTCTTTTTTCTGGGTCCTCACATACAGAGATGCTACCTCCCCTACAATCCAGAGCCCAAGTAGACATGCCATAACTCCAAACACAAAAAGAATTTGGTTATAAATACTTGTTACGTCAAGAATATACCACACAAAGATTTGCAAAGACTAAAAGCAAGCTTTGCTGTAGCTAATTATCTAATACCTGATTTCTAAAGCTTGGATTTCTCTTTGGGGTATTCCATCTACCATGCTGGTGGTGAGGCTCCAAACACTGATGTGTTGATGAAATGGAATATCGCTGCACACACCTGAATTGTTGTTCATCACTGAGCTTGAGTTTGGTGTCACAACTGCATTAGATTTGTGTAATAAATCATTTGTTAGAACATCTATCTGGCACAAAACAACAAGGCAAATGTAGGTGAAAGCAAAATAACTTATGAGTTGATTTAGAAAAAGAATTTGCTTCTCTGTTAACCTACTTACAGCTTATGTTTAGCCAGTCTGTCATAGTTGTAAGATCTGGGTTACCACGCTGTGCTACATATGCCGCTGTGGTCAGAGAACTCTGCAGAGCAGCAACAGTCTCTCTAAAACATGAAAAAACATGACATCAGTTGCTGTAATACATATGTATTTCCAAGAGCTCCTTGGAAAAGTATTCCTACCCTTTGAAGGTTTTAACATTTCTGTCACATTCTTGTAATGTTAATAAATGATAGTTTGTGCTCATAAAGTGACAAAATGAGGGGGAGTTCAAGTGGTATGCATACTTTTACAAGGCACTGTAGTTACATATCAACTAAAGGTAAACGATCATGGTGAGCAGCCAACCTCAGGAGATCACACTGAGTCATATTTTGCTTCCCGATAGGCAGCAAGCAACCTGAAGTTGAATTCTCCCCAAACACAACTGGCTTCATGCTGTCAGTGGAACAGAGACCATCACCCACTATCAACCAGATCAGAAAACAGGGAGGATAAAGTATAAGGTTTGAAATGTGTTACTTAGTGTTAATAAACATTCATCAACACCATTACTACAGAGATTTTACCTGGTTTCCAAACATTGATCGGTGTCCTCTGTATTAACTCTGTGTTATTGACCAGAATGCCAGCAATAACAGGTCGTCCCACTTGATAACCTGCCATGTGAAATTGGTATAATCCTCCGTAAGAGTAGCAACCTCAACAACTGAAAAAAAAAATATATATATATATTTTCTCTCACCTGGATTTCCTGAGTTGGGCTCGGCCATAGAGTCTCCATTTAGAAACACAACAGAATATCTTGTAGTCACTGTTTAGAGGACAGGACAGCAGAATATGTCAGCCCTACACAACAAGACTTTAACTTTGAAAAAAATAAAGAGTTTCACAAGACTTACAAATTCCATTCGAGATAACTCTCCCAACAGTGCGAGTCAGTGAGATATTGGTGATGGCATTTTCTTTCCAGTAGAATTTGTAATTTAGCGCTAAGGTCATTTTCTCACACCTCAGCCTCTCACCTAGAGATAAATATAAACCCATTTTAAGTTAGATGTTAGACAGAGCCAGTATATTTGTTTCAGTGATTAAAGTCTACATATAAATAAAATTACCTTGACCACTTGAAAGGAACAAATCTGGGGTCTTGTCATCAGTTAAATTTACCTTCACAACACCTGGTTAAAAAAAACACACATACTTGCGCTCAAAAAGTGTCAAAGCACATCAAAACACTGCTTTAATTATGTAAGCAGGTAAGACCCACCGCCTTGCCCATTCAGCACGTCAACGCTCAAATCTTCCTGCAGCGTTTTTAAGGGAGGACCAGTTGGGCATGAGTTAAAGCGAGTTATACACTCGACTTCAAAATTTTGCAGAAAGGCCACAGGAGCACCAGAGCACCGTCCCAAGACCATCTGAAAAACAAAAACGCATATAAAATGTTATTAGTTGTAAGTCTGACAAGAACAAATAAAAGAATACAACTAAAATTGCTACAAAAAATAAAAACAAAAGGTGACACTAATACAACCAACCTGAGGTATAGCGAAGTACTTGTCATCGGATGTGACAACAGGACTTCCCTGAATATACGGAGTAAATGGCATTGGAGCAGACCGCACAGGCTCTTGGAAGGATGGGCCAGGCCTGGGTGCACTACACCAGGAGAGTGAAAAAATGTAGCACAAAAATTACTGAATAAAATCAAAAATACAAACCAAAAAAAAAAAAAACTTTAATGAAAAATATTCTCACATTGTGTCTCCTTGATAGAAGAGACCCAGATAGGGGTTGTTTTCAGGTGGAGAAGTGACACATAAAAATTCAAACCAGTCTGGGGAGTTTTCAGCAGAATGCACAGAGCACTGGAAATCTGGAGCAGGGGAGACCTGTCCCCCAAAGGGTCCTAGCAGACAGTGGGACGCAAAAATCTTTAGATCTTCGTTGGAACAGTCCTGGTAGAAAACACAAATAAGAAGATTTAAAAGAGAAAACAAACACATTTGACTAATTATGTTTATTAAATTACTATAATAAAAACTGATACCTGGTCACAACAGCAGCGTACATCACATGCTCTGGATGTCAGGTCACATGGACAAACACCAAGAGGTTGGTACACTTGGTTTGGAAATACTGTGTTATTATCTGAAATGAACAGACGACTCTTAGAAAACAAGCTGCTTTTAAAGTTCTCATTTCACAATATGATGAGAAAGGCTTAATTCAAACTACCAGATCCTGCATGAGGAGGAAACAACCGGGCGTTTATGGTGGCTTGGATCAGCAATGACGCCTGGGGTCTGCTTCCAAGGCAGGCGGACACCTGAAGAGTTTCCAGCACACACTGCGGTTTCGGACAGCAGTCAGGACTCGTTTCGTTCTCACCACACAAATGCAGGCTTTGATTGAGTGTCAGTTGAACACGAATTGCACTCTGGGAAGCAGAATTAATTTGACATTAGTATAAACAAGAGGTGAATTTCATAAGTTCTTTTTTGTCTATATGTGCAGTGGCTGAGTACAGTTGATGGGCTTTTGTACCTTTCCCATTTGCTCAGTTGTGAGTGCCCACCGTGTTGCTTCTGTTACACATGATGGTGAACCAGTGCTTCCTGTGAAAGATAACAACTATGTTGTTACAATTCATGTTGCTTGGAGGTTTTTCTTCAGCAGTGATATCTGGTCACTGATCATGGGAAGAAGGATGGAGTTAAATTTAGAGCAATCCTAAAAGAGTAACTCCAGGAGACTCTACACCAAGACACGTGTTCACTTTACTGCAGGACAGTGAACCTAAACTTTCAGCCAGAGTTGCAATGGTGTGATGTAGATAAAAGTAAGTTCTTCTATTAGAATAGACATTTAATGTCATTTTTCTTTCTCTTTAATTATGGGTTACTTTGTATTGGTCAATCACAATGAATTCCAATAATAAACAAAATACATTAAGTACATCATTGTAAAGTTAAAAGTATATATGAATATTTACAATTACAAGGCACTGCATAAAATCTGTATTTTCTTTTCTGGTCGAGCTAAACTGAAAACCAAACTATTAATCAACAATTAGTAAATGTTTTGTGGGGTGTTTTGTCTTTTTTTTCCCTACCTGTTGTGATGGAAACAGAAACCGTCTTCAGATTCAGTGAGATCCTTGATGTGTTTCCCAGCAGAAATGCAGATACTTTTGGTCCGTTGGAGATAAGAAACGACGGCTGAAAAACTGTGAATGAAAAATGCAATTACTGTTTAGCTACAGTCCCAGCCATCTGTGTACGATAAAATTAGTTTTAGCTAGTTCCTGTACGAAACGTAGCGTACTTTCAACGCAAAACGATAACTTTGAGGCGAATTACGTAGAAAGATCTTACCCAGAGCGTTCTGAGGGCGGACAAAACTGACGAGGAATAAGACAAATGAAGTCCGGCCTGAAATAGACGCAGAAAGTACACCGATATAAGCCATTTTGCTATTATACATTGGACATTTGTAAACTCTGTTAGGTGTCCTAGCAACAAAGTGTTAACCAATCACGGCCGAGAAGCCTTCTTCTTCTGAGAAAACACAAATCTAAGCTGTGCGTAAAGTACACAACAGCGACCTCATCTGCTCAAGTCAGTGTCATGAGTCTACCGGGAAATTTCCCAAATGATTTCTAGCTTCCTAATGGATAAGAACATTTTCAAAGATTATAACAAAAATCATTCTAACATCGTACACAATGTATAAAATTAGCTTTCATCTAGCACATGAAGTAATCTGACTTAGGGCAAGGATTACGACATGATGGTGCTCTATGATGCCTATGATGGTGCTCTTAATCATAGTCTGTCTTAACCATCAGCTACCGAATATTTAATGGGTCAGAAAATCTAACATCTATTTACATTCTATTGAGTTAGAATATTTCCCAAGCTAATCACATTGCTTTGTGATTAGCACATTGCTTTGCATTTAGCTAAAAATGCACACATTGCTTTGTGTGCATTTTAAAACATTTTTGAAAATGCACTTAAACATTTTTAAGTGCATTTTTAAGTGCACTTGAAGATTTCTAATGTGGAGTAGCTGTTGAAAATATACAAACCCCCATAAAAGCCACAAAAAATAGTTGCTATGTAGTCTTTTATTTGTTTTGCAGAACTCACATTAGATCTGAATTAATTTAGGAGAGCTTCTGCAGAATGCTCTATTTATGTTAGAAGATTTAAATATGTTGACACAGACCTCTAAGTGAAACCTAAATTTAAATATTTATTACATTTTACTCTTGATTTTCTTACCGTGTTTCAGACATTGCAAACTGTGTATTCTGTAGTAGTTGCATAATATCCTTAATTCTTATGCAGGAAGAAAATTGCAGAATGGCCTACCATGTTTCAGTCCTTTTACACTGAACGCACCCTGCAATGCAATAAAAGCTGATAGATGCTTTAGACTTTTCTTAATAATTGTGAATGTTTTAAAAAATCTTTTTTTAAAAGTTACTAAAGGCCCATTGTTGTTTTCAGCTGAAACTTTAAATATAATGTCAGTCCAGAATTTGCAGGAAGCCACACACTAAAGAAGATATAATGGATTGCTTTAGTACTCGTTGTCAGCAACAAATACACAGCAGAGCAATGTTAATAAACTTGGCAATAAAAGTTTCTAAAGGTGGATATCCGATGCAGGATATCCGAAAACTATTTATTTAACGTTATTGGTAATGTATTAGGCCATAAAGGTTACATACAATTAACTGTTTTATCTCAGTCACGTTAGCTCCCACAAGTTTCAGCCTATAGATGGCAGCATATCGCTACCGTGATCACCACTAATTCGTAGAAGTAGACGTTTTTCAGTAGTAAACAGAAACGTGCTTTCAGTAATATGTCAACACCGGGTATCTGCATTCAGGAGTAAAAGTTACAATGTCGTTTGAAAACCTGATAAAAAGTCTTCAGGACTGCTTCATCACTGAAGATTCAACACCTGGAAATGGCTGCCAGACCCTCCAGCTATTTGTCGATAAACTGTCTGAATCCTCCAGGTTTGTTAAGCTATTTTTAAGTTCACACGCGCCGTCGGTTCTGTAATAAAAAGGCAGTTTGTGTGCACCGACAGGAGCAGCGTTAAAAGGAGCAAGGAGCGCAGTTTGGAGGAGGCAGCCCAGCTGCTGAGACAGATCCCAGAGGCACAGCTCCGTGGTTTGGAGGAAGAGCACCTCCTGCTTCTGGTCAGACTCCTCTTATCCCTGCAGCTGGAGATGGTCAGCATCTCTACAGCCTGTCGTAAGGTGGACCAGGTGAGCTCCACAGATTCCTTTTTCACTGTAAAATGATGTGGAAGAACTGTGATGTAATGAAAACTTTTGCTTCACAGATGCTGCAGCATTTGGCAGCAAAGGTGGACCACAAACTGGTCTATAAGGAGACTCTCCACAGTTTTAATGCCATAGTCCACAGTGATCAGGTACAGAGACTTTGTGTTTGGTTACCCTTTGCATTCATACTTTCGCTGTACCTCTTGAACTGTTGATGCATCTTGGCTTGGATTCCCTTGAAAAACAGGTTTTTAATCTTGGTGGATTTTTATTTTAGTGAAATAAAGATTAAATACATAATTTAATAAATTGTCTGAAAACCAAATGTTACTTCATTTCCTCTTTGCAATTATGCGTGACTTTTTGTTGATATGTTACATAAAATACCAATAAAAAAAACTTGGCTGTAATGTGACAAAATGTGAATGATCACTTCACTGTCGGTCTTGGAAATGATTTGACTTTGTCTTTTTACCAGGTTCTCTCGTTGGAGGATTTGCAGAGAGGTGGGTTTACTGATGCTTACATTATTTTAGTATGTCACAGATCTAATGTGTAGACGTTTAATTATTTCTCCATAATTTTAGCATGCATGTACCTGGAGGACAGCGTAGTTGGTCGAGAGGTTTGGCGAGAATCCTTCATGCCAATGCTGCAGAGAGTATCTGAATCTCTTCCTGCTGTGCTACAGGAAGAATCTCAGAGAGATGGGCTGATCTGTTATATTACTGCCAAGGTACAAATGAAACATGCATCAGGAATACCTATCAAGAACAGCCATTATAAAACAATTGTAACTTTATTTCTAACATGTGAACATTCATGGCTGCAGGTGTGTCTTCAAGCGTTTCAGCTGTTGCCCAACGAAGTTGCTCCTCTGGTGTGGGAGGAAAACCACAGCAAAGAAGCAGTGCAGAGGATTCTGCAGGCTCTTATTGACATACTTGGACAGGTGTCTTTTCTTTCAAAGCAAATTTATCGTCTTCTAGATGACAAACAAGTGTTGAAAAAGCTGCTTATGTGATCTGTCGTGCAGTGCTGCAACAGGGACACGCGTCTTTTGGCGGGCACAGCGGTGGCGATGCTGATCAACACTGCATCCGAGAGTACAGCCGCTGGAGCTGCAGCCTGGAATCTGCTGCAGGCCTCTCATCCACGTACGTAACACCTGCAGCATCATACCCTTTGAGCCTGTCATACAGTGGTATTTAAACACAATAAATTATGGGAACAATTAGGAGCAGAAAATTAAAACTGGCACTGGTTTTAGTTTAAATTATTAAGGCATTTTCATTTGCCTTTTTTTTTATCTTAAAATTCACCTCTCTTGCTCCCACTACACAGCGATGAATTTTATTTTGACTTTTTACCCTCTGACTGGAGACGTTTTCTTTGTGCTGCCTCTCAGAGCCCTGCCAGCTGACTGTGGGGGTCCTGCAGGTGACATGTGACCCTGTAGGGAAGGACAGAGTGGACCGGCTGGCTGTGAGCAGAGGCCTCCTCACCTGCTGTCGACCTCACATCTTACTAAGTCCAAGCCACGACACCACACAGGTAGGGAAAGCTTGTGTGGAGCCCACATTGGGACTTTTCAACATATTGAATCGATATTATCTTGTTTCTCAGGCCTGTTTGCTGCTGGAAGGTTTGTTTCCTCTTGTTTATGCATTGTGTGAGGAGAAGCAGGATTGTCACTACTTTGCCTTTGAGGGTGAGTGAACTCCATACTGCTTGTTTAGTCTCTTTGACTGGCTCTGCTTTCTGCTAAAAACCCAAAATGTTGTTGCAGTGTTAACAATGTGGCTGAAGAGAGTGAAGGAATGTGTGACGGATCTGTGGAGGATGACCGGCTCCCGTCTCCTGCCCGACGACAGCAAGCTCCTGCAGCAGCTTACACACATTATCTGGACCAATGCAGAAAGCCCAGTGAGTCACTGACGTCTACTCATACTCAGAAGGAGCACACAATGATTGGCATTTGGTTGCACATTAGGCTTTCCGGCTAAGTTATTGAATATTTTTTATCAGAGGTGCATTTGTTTCTTGTTTCCACTCTATGCTGGTAGGAACTTCACCACATTGAAAGTTATCTTGTGATATTAACAATCACTGATATTGATTGCAATCCCCAGAAACTGACAGTGTGGTTTGAATTGTTACTTCAAAATTCAAGCTGGTTGAAGGAGAAAACAAATAAACCCTGTTTTAAAGTTTAAAATATGATTTATCGGCACAATTGTTGTGTTGTTTATATGTACAATTGTGATACTTAATGCAACTTTTCAGACTGATAACTGTTTGTGACTATATCTTTGCTAAGGCTTTTTTTCATCACCATTGGAACATATATCAGGAAAGGAGGTAAAAAAACTGAAATTTTTAAGTGTGAGCTTATGCTACTGCAAAAAGGATTAGTTTATCTGAGGAGTTTTTATACATATTTAATATGGGGCAAATAAATGCTGTGTCCATTAAAAACCACACTGTTTAAAGGCTGTTTTTTTATGTTTTTTTTGTGTGTGTTTCTATTTTGGCAGGTGGAAGGGGTGCCTGAGTTTGCGAGCAGTGCCTTTACTCTGTTGCTGAACCTTTATGCCTTGGACTCTGAGCAGTTTTGTGACACCAGCAAGACTTTTTATTTTACCCTGCTTGAACGATTATTGAAACTGCCCTGGGAGGCCAAAGCCAAATACCATCGCCTTTGTGCTCTGCTGCCTCATGTGGGAGCTGAGCTGGTGAGCATTAAATAGCTGTTACATTCTGTATATCATTGTTACTTTTACTTTCTGTGACCCAGATGTTTGGCTGTGTCTCTGTAGGTGCTGGATCAATACACTGAAGTATCTCGCCATCTCCTGAACTGCCTATCGACCAATCACCTGTCCCCGTGTGGCTCAGAGTTTTATAAGTGTCTGATCCAGCAGCAGAGGCGAGAGCTTCCTGTCTCACTCACTGAAGTGGACCTGGCCGGGCGCTGGGCGAACAGCTGGCAGCCTCTCCTCCTGGAGGCTCTGACATCTGAAGTGACTCTCCTACAGACCAACAGCTCAACACATTTACTGCCCTGCACCCTCAAGGTTTTTCCCTCGGCCGCGCATCACCTGCTGGCCTCCCTGAACCCTCAAAAGCCAGGCCACCTGCACGCCTGGGCGTGCGTCCTGAGCTCCTACCGAGCCATCAGCGGCTGTTCTCCCTGGGCTCTGCATGGGAGCTCCACCTTTAAAACCCTGCAGCTGGCTCTCGGGTCTGCAGACGACAAAGTGCGTCTGGCTGCCCTCAACTTGCTCTGCTGCAGCCCAAAGACCAGAGATGTCCCCTCTGCAGAGGAGATCACGATACTGAAGGAGTTTATCCCCCAGAATCTGAATTGCGAGTCCTCACCTTTTCGGCAGCACCTTCAGGCTGCGGTGAGAAGGTTTCTGGTTCGTATCAGAGATGGCTGCTTGGCACACATCAGAGGAGTCAAGGGCAAAAAGAAAGAAGATGTCAGCCATGAAAACAGAAAGGATGTTCTGGAGCAAGGGATTGGTGAGGAGGAAAAAAGAGATGATAAACGTTTTGCTCTGGACTTTTTTTTTTTTTTCTCTCTGGATTTTTCAGTTTTGTATTCTCTGTTCAGAAAAGATGTTCTTTATATCACATAGGTTTTGTGGAGTGGTTAGGCGAGCTTCCATACAGCTTTCTGTCACCTGGACACAGCTATCAGAGGAAGAAGACGGTGCTGTTGTTGTTGTCTGCAGTCCTGGAGACGTGCACAGATACCTGGAGCCCCGACAAAAAGAAGGGACAGCCACCGGGTGAGACATTAAAAACAACACGGAGTAACAGATGTTTTTACTCAAGTATAAT
Source organism: Xiphophorus maculatus (assembly GCF_002775205.1). NCBI lineage: Eukaryota > Metazoa > Chordata > Actinopteri > Cyprinodontiformes > Poeciliidae > Xiphophorus > Xiphophorus maculatus. Next base: position 17,817,037 of record NC_036454.1, read on the forward strand.
GAAGAATTCATACCCATTGAACCAATGTTTGGTTACGTTGCAAACACAAACTTCAGTGTTTCTTAACAGAATCTTGTGTATTAAAAAAGCACAAAGATGTGAATGCCTTGTTTAAAGAAAAAAAGATAAGTGTGGCTCACCTGAGCATTATCTCTGCATCTTCCATCTCTTTAATGATGAAACTGGTTATAATTACAGCAAATATAGGACTTCTTATTGACTGTGCCAGACAGAGAGGACAGTGGGATTTCTTCTGCAGAACCAAGCAGCTGCTTCTTATCAGTTGTCTAGAGGATTCTACAAATGAGGTATGGCTCTCTGAGTGGAGCCAGTTGTCTAAACTGGCTGAAATATAACACAAGAGCTGTTCTTCCCTTTAGATCCGGGAGCTCTCGGCTGGCTTGTTGTTGAGATTTTTCCCTCCCAGTTTCCCTGCTGATATCGCGGAAGTCCTGGAGACGAGGAGTATGCAGCTTCTGCGCAGCCCACGGGTGCAGGAGGCTCAGATGGGAGCGCTCATGATGAAGATGCTCCTCCAAAAGTAGGTCTCACCTCCTCGTGCCCTCATCTTGTAAAATTATTTGCATTCCTTTAGCTTTTTCTTCCCTTCACAACAACAAATGTTGGAATTTGAGGATTTTATGTGGAAGGCAAATACAATTTGGAGCATAATTGTGAATCTGAAATGTGTGGCATGCATTTGTGTTCAACCCTTCAAGGCGGTTGGTTGTACTGGATTTTGATTAGTGGTGTCAAAGTCAAGAAGGTCTCTAGTTCTGTTTAGTTTTATTTCCTTTTCCCTCCTGCCACCTTTCAAGGTTTATAGACAATAAATGGATGAATGGCTGTATGTGAACCCATTTTGTTTTAGAAACCGTTCGTCACTCCACATCACTGTTTCGCACAACTTTGCGCATAATTTATATCAATAATGAACACTGACACCTGTGGTTATATCAGAACAAAATATGGAAAAATTTCAGAGGTGTGAATATTATTCGACTGCAATGGTGTTATGTTTGGGTGATGACAGTATTGACTGTTCTTCATGTAGATCAGGACATCGGTGCAGCCTGAGCTGTACTGCCAACGCTGGAAGGAACCTGTGTGTAGTCAGAGTCCTGCTGAAGGAGCTAGAGGAGCATCATCTGACAGCCAAAGCAGACATGATGCTCTCTGCCAGAACCAAGCCTATACACGGTGACTAACATTCACATTAATGATGACAGAAAATCTTTTTTTTTTCTTTATATGAATCCTCTGAATCCCTTTTTTTATGTTCCAGGAGTGTTGTGTGCTCTTCAGAGGTGTTTGCTTGAAGCAGCTGATGATATCTATACCACACTTGACCACAGTCTGATGACCAAGTTGTTGGATCTGCTGGAGAATATTTCTCTGCTGCTGCTTGCGGTTCTGCATGGAGATTGTGAGGCTCGTGTCTCTGAAAAATGTAATCAAGCAATCTTAACGAGCAGTGAAATCTCATTTTAGATACTTTTTTTTAACATTGGAAATTGAATTGCTTTTTGTCTCTTAGATGCTCCCCCGTCCTTTTGTGACATGGGAAACGCCATCAGCTCTCTGATATCCCAACAGTCTGGAGGTGGCCAAACAGACGAGGAGGAGTGTGTCCTGCTGTCTGAAGAGCACAGCCTTGTTCTCACCTGCTGCTGGGTCTCTCTAAAGGTGAGACATGCACCATTTAGATTCCCCTTTTCAGCATCAGTCTTTGTTAGAGGATGAGAAAACTCACCTGTGTTTCTTTTCCACACCTTTGCACCAGGAAACGGGAATACTTTTAGGTTCGTTGGTGGAGAAAGTTCTGAAAGAATCCAAGAAACATTCTGCGTGTCTTCTAACTAAACGGGATTTAATGAGGGCGTCAGACGTATTCAAGGATATTCTTCTAAAATGCCGCCACTGGGTATGTTATTTTCAAAATACACAGTTCAAGTCAATGGTCAAAACTGTTAAGGTTTTAATAATTTATTACACTGTTTTTTTTTAGGTCGGGATGATTTAATTTAACAAACAACTTCTGTGATTTTCTTTTTTACAAGCAATTGAATGCATAACTTTGATTTTATGATGAATTTCCTCTAATTCCCACATTGAGACAGATTCAAATATAGAGATGTTTAGTTAAATGTCTGTAACTGAGTTGTCCCTTAACAACATGATTTTTTTTTAACCAACTATTACTCAGATGGTCACATGTGGCTCCTAAGACCCTCCAAAGTGGCCCTGAATAACTCGCTACTTCTACCAGCCTCTCTATGTGTTTTCACATTGCCCATTATTTAATATCCATTATTAGGTACATTTTTTTTCTGTTTTTTTTTTTTCTTCTTCTTCTTTGTTTGTATTTTTTACTTGCTTTACCCATTTTTTAGTTTCTGTACATTTTCCAGTCTGGATTTCTTTTAAGGGATTTATAAGTAACAACTGGTGCATTGTTACCAGTTTTAGGAGTCTCACCTTGACTCCTCCAGACTCACTTTCTACACTGTGATTCAACCCAGCTCAGTGTTTGTTTTGTTTGACTGTAAAACATAAAAGAGCTGAGTTGAGCTCAGCTCTTTTATCTGGTCAGCTCTTCACTAAGTTCCTCACAATTTTTTCAGTGTCATTTATTGAACAATTTATGTTGATAACAAAATTGTTGTTCAACTTTACCTGTCAAAAGTAGCTTTCTGTGTTTATTAAATAACTCCACCCCGGAGAAAACATGATTTGAATAACTCAACAAAGAACAAATATTATTCAGAACTTCATGCCAATCATAATTGTGTGTAAACTTCATTTAAACTTAAACTTTCACTGGTTACCTGTTAACAGATGTTTCTTTTCTCACCAGGGGGCAGTAGAGGGCTGCGGTTTAGGCTTCACAAAGTTCTGTACGTCTCTTCTGAACAGCAGTGATTCAGACCTCAAGGATATTCCTGCCCAAATGCTGAAAGATGTAAGTAATTTTAGTTTTCTCTTTAACTAATAAAAGCCAACTGCTGATGTGCAGACTTATTACTCTCTGATGTCATTCCAGGGACTGCAGGTTGTTCAGTGCCCTGGCTCTACGTCTGTGACCCGACGGGCTGCAGGGCTGCCCATGCTGATCCTGTGCATTCTCTCATCAGAGGAGATCAGTAAGGCGAGGCCGCTGTTAGCTCTCAGTATGCAAACCCTGCTGGACACCGCCAGACGTCCCCTCGATGAGAACTGGGACCAAACCCTGGACCTCCCACAGGTATGTTGATTCTGCAACTGCCATCTTGTTGGTGCTGATCGTAAAGAATCGGATAGACTGTGATGACCTCATTGTCATTTTGTGCACAGGTATGTGCGGTTCACACTCTGCAGGCGTTGGTGCGTGGCGCAGGTTTGGGGGCAGCTGTTCTTCAGTTTGCTCCTGCTGTAGCCGTCTTGTCTCTGACTCTGCTCCGATCTCCATGCTGGGCCATGAGGAATGCTGCACTGCAACTTTACAGTGAGTCAGAAGCTCATATACTGCCTGTTCGATATGAAAATTCTGCTCTGAATTGCCCATTAACCTGCACGTCCTCCTCTAGGCTCTCTTTGCTCTCGAATGCTTGGCCAGCGGTCCAGCAGTGTAGAGGCTGGCCCCACGCAACACAGCATGTCCCCTGCTGCCTTCTTCTTTCACTACCCTACGCTTCAAGCTGTCCTCCTGGGCGAGCTGAGAGGGGCGGCGCAACACCTCCATAGGCCAACCGCTGGGGCCAAGTTGCATCTGCAGCCCTCACTCTACCCGATCCTAACTCTGCTGGCCCACCTCCAGCCTGGCGTTCAAGACTCACCAGAGTAATGCTTACACACTTTTTGACTGATCAATCCAATTAAATAGATCGTCTGTAGTAGGAACTGCTCATTTTAACCACATTTTCTAAACTTATCAGTTCCTTTGCTTATTGTAGCTAGTTCAGTGCATAGCCAGTATAAATCTGAGCTGCGGAGAGCAGAGCCCAAGATTTTACAAAAATTATCTGATTTCTTGGGAGTTAACACAGATATATGCAGATAGATGAATAAATGTGGAAATGTTAGAAGACATTAAGTTCTATAAATATATGTTGTCTAGCCCAAAATAAAATAATAGATGTGCATTTTAGCGATTTTGGACCCTTTGAAGGTAAATTGATATTCAGACTTAAGTTTTTAATACCTGACTTTACCAGAACCAGATGGGATTTGCAGTGCCACTCATTTGCTTTGTTCAGTTTTGGCAGCAGATACGTATCCCACATCCTTCTCTTATGTAGAGCGAATCTGCCCTGACACTGTTAGGTAACCACACACACCAAACTGCCAGGACAGGAGATGCTAAAAACCCTCACATTTAGGATAGAAAATCATTTTTTAATTACCGGTAAATGTAAGATCAGTGTTACTGTGCTATGTGTGTTTTGTTCAGATGAAGCAAATCAGGGTTTTTATTTTATAAAGTTTTGTACATTAGAAATGGGATGTGCTAGACAGTGACCTTTTAAAAGTGCTGACTCATTTTATTTTATTTGGAAAGTACTAGAAGTAACATCTCAGTTTCCAGTCAGTGAAAGGTTTTTTTGGTTTGGTATTCAATAAAACATAATTTCTGACTGTGAATTATTTTCCAACTCATTAAATGATATTACTCTGCATCTGTTCCTCTCTTAAACTCGTTGTTTAGGTGACTGAGTGTACATATCCTCATGTGTTTCCTCTGGCAGAACGTTGTTGGACTTCCTGCCTCCGTTACTCCAGCTATCTGCCAGTCCCATTTATAGTGTCAGAGTAATGGCCTCCAAAGCTCTGGTTGCCATGACACCTCCTTCAGGGTACTTTGACCTCCTCCTAAAGCTGACCTCTCAGCTCCCTGGTCCGCAGGAGTCCTGCAACCACAACCGGCTCCATGGCCAGCTGCTACAGATGAAGGCCTTACTGGACCGAGCTCTCTGCTCAGACAGGTGGGACTGGAATAAAGGAGGTGCTTAAATATTCATCAGTAACTTCCTGACTTTGAAACTCTGCAGTGTTTGTGTCTATAGTGTCCTTTCTGACGACCTCCGTGAAGTGGTGAACAGGATCCATTCTTCAATGTGGCTGGGGACCACGGCTCAGTGCTGCCCCCTGGTGAGAGCAGCGTACCTCAGTGTGGCTGGCTCCCTGAGAAGATATTCCTGCGAGACTTTCCTGTTGCAGCTCAGTGACAGACTTATGCATGATCTTCATGCGCCTCAGCAGATTCTTCAGGTGTGTGACACCTGTATATGACACTGTGTGTGATTTATGTTGTTTGCAAAGGACTTCAAAAAACGGTTTAAAAAAAAAACTGTTGAGCAAAAGTAGATTTCTGACACTATTCAGCAAGCACTTTAAACTGCCTTGTTGCTGAAAATGTGCTGTATATATATAAATCAAATTACGTTTACCTTTATCTGTAAATGAGGATACCAATTACAGTCTGACAGATTTCAATCATTCTTTTCTTTTAACTTTGTTCTCTACAGGTTGGCTTGTCATCGTTCCATCAGCAAGCCTTTCACTTCCTCTGTGCAGATCCAAAGTGGGCTTGTCAAACTTGGGAGAGTTTTTCTGAAGCCTCCCCTGAGCTGAGGCTCTCGCTGGTCACTTGGTTGCTGGACAGCCAGGACTGGCAGCAAATCGACTTGAAAGAAGTGATCCAGAGGGTGTTGCAGGTAAGGCACAGAGACACTCCCAACAACTTTAACTCAAAGACAAGCTTTAAAAATCAAACAGTCCAGCACTTTAGGATGTAATGACTATCTATTTTTTTCTATATTCGCAATAGAAAAGGTGTGACATTCACCTGTAACCACTCTCCTACACTCTGTGACACCCTTACATACCGATTTTTCCCCAAAAAGAATGGGTAATTAAATTGTAGTGTAAAAAACCCTGTTCTTTAAAAATGATGTGATGGAAATGTTGCTGCACATCAGGCTGCACACGCCTTTCTGTAGCATAGCGGTGACAGTATCATGCTGTGGGGATGTTCTCTTTATCTGGAGAAGTGAGGCAGATGCCACATATCTTTGATTTTGATTCAGAGCTATCAGAGTAAAAGAGAATAAATTGGTCAACACACAGAATCCTAATAAAACTGATTGAGGTGTGTGGTCTTAACACGACACAATGTGACAAAGTTAAAAATGTAAGAGTCCTTTTGTGGAGATTGTATTTACTTGTGTTAAAAGTTCATGTAGGTCATTAAGAAAAAGACTATGACTCGTACATGCTGTTCAGGATTTACCCGACTCTTTAGACAAGGAAAAATGTGGTACTGGCTATCTGCAGTCATGTGCCAGAGATAGCCTAGTGTTTGTTTATGACGCCCAGTAACACGTTTAGCAGCACCTGTGTGATCGATTACCTGCCTTCTGATCATGTGAAGGTAATTTTTAAATGTTCTCTTTCTCCAGTCAAACTTGAAGGAGGCTTTGTTGGGCGACAGCGTGGATTACCGCACCACATACCTCACGGCTCTGGTTTCTGTGATGACCGGTGGTGGCTCTGCTTTGCCTCAGCCGCTTTCCGACTCAGAACTTTGTTTGTCCGAGTGTTTGCATTTATTACTTCAAGACCTAGAAATCCAGAAAGGTGGACCAGAGTACCTCTCTCAAGCTCTACATGCTGCTAGCCTGCTGCTTTCCCATGTGTCAGATTTCAGGTTTTACACAGTTTTTTTTTGTGTTACATGTCATGTCCTTATTTTAGACTTCCATATTAACATAAATTCCTCTAACTTTGACTTTTATCTAATAAGCCTGAAGACATCTATGCTTCAGCGTTGGTGCAGTATCCTGGAGTGTCAGCGGGCTCCAGAGGCCCCAGAAGTCCTCAGGATAGTGTGCAGTGAAGCTCTATGTGCAGCTGGACTCCCGCTCATCAACAACCTCAGAGATCACAGCTCTCTCCCTGCCATCATGATGAGGTATGAAGGAAATCTGATCATGTTGGATAGCTTTAAATGACTGATTCTGGTTAAAATACTTTAAAAAGATTTTATATTTAGTTTTTTTCTTTTTTTATTGTGTAGGTTGATCAACACAGGCCTGTACCTGCTACAGGACCAAAGCCAGGAGGTGAGGCAGAAAGCTGCCTGTTTTGCCTCTTTGCTGCATCATTCAAGACGAGGTAACAACCAGAGGAGTGTCTGCATTATGCAGATCAACCAAGCTCTGCTGCTCCTCTTGGACCTGCTGCTGCAGGAATGCTGGGATACTCCTGGTGCGCTGGAGGTGCTGCTGTCCCACCTAGCTCAGACTGACCTCAGATCAGTGCTGAGAGAAGCCTCACCAACAAGAGGGTGTGTTATTAAACAGAATCTGTGTGGTAGCTTGCAAAAGTACTCAAGCGCCTTGAACCTTTTTGACACTTAGTCAAATTACAACCACACATTGCAACAAAGCCCTAAACCCTAGAACACCGCAAGATGGCACTGAATACAATATATGTCACTATTTTAGGATTTTGATATTAAAAAACATTGAAAACAATGTATTATTTATATTTCAATTACACAATTGTGGCCTAATTTATCAACAGGTTGGAGATTTAGAATTAGAATAGAATAGAATAGAATTCAATTTTATTGTCATTGCACTTTCACAAGTACAAGCAACGAGATGTAGTTTGCATCTATCCAGAAGTGCTCTACGAGATATAAATATTTATTCACAGATGTACAAGACTATGTATGTATGGACTATAAGGGGTTATAGCAAGAGATATACTGTAGATATTGTGTATAAATATAAATATGGGAGCTATATGCACAGATTATACAGAATATACAAGAATGTTAGGGGATGGATTATAGATAAATAATGGCAGATAAAATTTACAGGTTGTATGTGTGTGTGAAGAAAACAGTCCGTGATGTGTGTGTGTGTGAGGATAGTCCATGTGTTATTGTTGTATGAGAGGATAGGGGAGTACAGTCCTTATAGTTTATGTTTTATGTCAGGAGGCGTTCAAAAGCGTGACAGCTGTGGGAAAGAAGCTGTTCCGGTGGTTCTGGTCCGTAGGCTTCTGTAACGCCTCCCAGAGGGCAGGAGGGAAAAGAGTGTGTGTGCTGGGTGAGTGGAGTCCTTTGTGATTTTCCCGGCCCTTTTCAAACACCGCTTTCTGTAGATGTCCTTGATGGCAGGGAGCGGTGCCCCGGCGATATACTGGGCAGTTTTCACCACCCTCTTACCTTTCATTTCAATTACAGTTGTAGGTGTCTTGGGACTTGGGGCTGGACTCTTCGCATAGTCTTTTCCAAACTCAGTTGGATTGGAGGGATAGCATCAGTGAACATCCGTTTTTAAACCTTATCTCAGTTAGACTTGTCTGAACTTTGACTAGACCACTCTACCACATTAATATGGCTTGATCCAAGTTGTTCCTTTGTACCTTTAGTTTTATGTTTGGGTTTGTCATGTTACCTCTGCCTCAGCAGCCTTTGCAACATTTAATTTACTAACTGAAAATTCTGAGTGCAATTGATTGGACTGAAGTTTATTCTGAACTTTCAAAGTAAATTGGGCTGAATACATAAGCATGATACATTTTTTCTTTTTTTTCTTAAAATATCAAATATTCATTTATCTTTTTTTCTTCCACAACACAATTAGTCACCAATCTGTGTTGGTCAGTCAAGTAAAGTTCCATTAAAATTCATTCAAGTTTGTGGTTGTAAGTTGACAGATGGTGCATAAAATTCAACGTGTTGTTATACTTTTCAGAGTATAGCCACATTATTTATATATGGAAGTATTTGTTCAACTGAACATTAATCATCAGCATGTTGTTGCAGGAGTTGCAGTCTGTATGAGCAGGATGAGGCCAATGTGTTTGCAGAACCCTCCGTCATGTCTGCACACATGCTGCCCTACCTGCTGCAGATGGCTGAGAAATCGTCTCAATCCTCTGCTCTGGCACAGACTCTGACTGCATGGGCAGAGAAGAATACTGCCCAGGTGCTGGATAACCTCACAGACTGTGAACAGCTCCTGCCAGGTGTGCTGTCATACATGTAGCATTAAAGTAGAAGAACTTTAATGCTACATTAAAGAATGCTACAATACAGAATTTCCTGTTTTATGTATTAAAGTAAGAATTTTTATCTTTTTTTTCTAGCTGAAACATTGTCTCCGTCTTGGTTGGCTCTCCTTGTGGATCCCCGTTTCCACTGCGCCCTGGGGGGCCTCTTCGCCAGAGCTGTCTTTCTTCTTCATCTGCTGAAAACCTCTGCTTGCACTCAGCATCACTGTGATCCTTTAAGCATGCAGATGCGTTTGCAGACAGTTTGCACTCTTCTCACTCAGAATGGTGTTCATTTTACACCTGCCTTAGCAGCTACTGTGTCTGCGGAAGAGGCACGACTGTGAGGGAGCAGAGGGGAACGGACCAGTGTGACCTGGGATAAAATTAGTTTTTCATATTTGAAGAACGGATATCACATGGTCTCACTCTTAAATGACAATTGCAGATGCTGATGCCGCCAGACGCCAGCCCTTCGTAAATTTATGCAAGAGTGAAGTGGGTAGGGTTACTTTGGTGTATTTCCTTGCTGAGAATGGGAAGAGACCCTCTGGGAATTGGGTGGGTGAAGTTTTATTCAGTTTCAGTGGAGTTATAATGGAGAGCTGCAGTCAGAACAATAGTGCCAGGTTATTTTTGCCCTGCCTTGTTATTGTGCTTCTCTCTGCAGCAACAGTAGCAAAGCTCACATGGGTGCAGTGATGTAATGCAACAGCATCTGGAAATATTGCCTGCTTAGCAGCCAGTGGGGGGTGTGATGTGTGGTTTAGTTTTCCATTAGAGGCTTTCTGACTGGATAAGTGTCTATTTTCTAAACCACATGAGAGCTGAGAGCTGGTTCCGAGGGATCTGATTGAAATCTGGTGGTTGGCCCATAACAGGCCACATGTTTAGACTAGCCTTACGTCATCAGATAGCCCGCTGACAACTACCAGGATTCAAGAAGCCCAAATGTTGAACTTACTGTATAAGTTTCCATGTTAGCTGTTTAGTAGGAATTTGTCACAGAAATGAAATTTCGTTGATGTGGAAAGTAGATCAAAATCTGTCTGTAAACCAGAAGATGTGGCGCTTTATCTCAATTTGTTTCTCACTTTCCTTTTTTCCTTGGCGCACTCAGTGCACACAAGATCTGTTGCATCATTGTGTGCACGGATTATACAACAACTGTGACAATAAGCCTGGATTAATGATTCATACAGAAATCTTATCCAGGCTTTTTTCCATCGGTTTCCTCAAGGTCCACACCTAGTGTCCAGTAACATGCCCCTTATTGGAACTTGACTTTTATTTTTGTCAAAATGTAATATTTCGGTAAATAATTCATCAGTTGCATCGGTTTTTAGCAACCTATTGTCATATAAAATATTTATGTTTTATATTGAAAACTGAATGAGCTATGACTACATAAGTATATTACTAATGATATTTTATATAAAGTTTTGGTTCAACAAAATGTGTTTAATTTTGGAATGATTGACAATAATTAAGTGCGAATCATGAAATCAAAGGGGTTTTTTATCACTGAAACCTGATCTTTTTCCTCAGAGTAATCTTAATTTACTGAAGGTGGAGTCAGATTGTCTTAAAGTGGGAAAAGGACCATCTGGCCTGGTAAAAGCATGTGGAGTATCAGCAAGCTGCTGCTTTACTGACAGTAGGGAGAAAGGCCAAGTGCAGAGGGAACAGCCACTGTAATGATGTGTGTATATAAGTGAGACATACGTACCATTTGGAGCATGAAAGGAGTGTTTTTCCACTGGTTCAACAAGTTACCTAGTAAATAAAATTTTATTATTAAATATTTCTATTGTAAAACTCTGTTCAATTTTAAATCATTTTATAGTGCAAGTTTTAAGAAGAATAGATTTTACTGAAGGATTGTAATCTGATCACTCTTTAGTGATGAACTTATATCAGCAGACATTCTTTTTTTAAAAAATGTTACCTATCATTGTTTCCTCAAGCAATGCTTTGGAAATGTCACAGTTAAGACTTTCAAGACATGCATATTACACCATTGCAATACACCAATGGAGGCCCGTCGAGGGCCAATGCGGCGCATTTTGAGCGTCTAGCACGGCGTGATTGGAACCGTTTTGAGCGTTTGACCGTCCAACTTGTCCGAGGCTCCACATAATAGACTTTGAATGTAAACCAGACGCGCCGGATGCTCAAAACGCATTTGGGGTGAACTCACCACAAATGCACATGCAAAGAGCTTGAAGCGACAGGTGTGATTTTGACGCGCAAAGCGCATTTGGTGTGAACGCACCATTAGGATTTGACTCAAATGGGGTTAAATTAAAGGGGTAGTATTTTAGTATAATTCTCTAGCACAATCACGCAACTGTCAAGCAACTTCACAGTTTGAATGTGAAGGAAAGTTTCACTTATAAAAAATGCTGTATATATTAAACATGAAATTTGACTAATTTGACGTCTTGAAATTGGACCTCTGTCTCTTTAAGAAGCTCCTGCTCTTTTCAACACTGTTTTACAACCATTCTTGGGAGCAGTGGGTTGAGAAGTATGTTGTGTCATGAGCTCAGCAGACTCGCAGTTCTACCAGGTGTTTGCTAATTTGCAGCTGCCGCTAGTCTGAAGGAGCTGACTTCATGGGTTGTGCTCTGTGGGATGGAAACTCAGCTGGAGACTGCAGCTCCAAGGAAGAGTTTTGCATAAACAGACGGCACTTTGGGAGAATAATCAGGTCCGTTTAGAATTGCTGCCACCAGTGACGTTTTTGTTAATAACGACTATATTTCGTTGACAGCTTCAACTCCCTTAAAGAATGGAAGGCAATACAACCCCCGAGAAGTATCTCGGTACAGACATAAGTGAGAGAATATTCTTGAGATAGTTTGAATGTGAAGGAAATATCCTACCGGGAGAGTTCAGAATGTCTCAGCATACAGGACAGATGCTGTGTGTTTGTTCTGATGATTGCCTGAAAACTGGATGAGCATCTTTTTGAAAAGTGGTTTAGTTTCGCTGTGGCTGAGTCACATGTTGGCTGGCCTCATTACCAGCTACACAGAGAAGCAGCGAGGCTTTTATTATCCTCTGCAGATCCCACTTTAGACAGACGCCAGCGGGGAAATGAGGCCTGGTAGGTTTGCAGAGGGGGTATAAGGAAGAGGTAAGCTTTAGATGTAGCATGCAGATAGAGACAGATAAAACTCCATGGTTAGATTAAATACGGAACGAAATGAATGTTGATGATTTCTCTCAAGGCTGAAAGCCGAGATAAGATGACAGACTGTTTGGAGCTGAAGTTATTTGAGTGTGAGAGAAACTGATGAGGAGGCTTTAGGACCTTGAGATTTGCGCTCCTCCCTCTTTTCCTCCTCCTCCACTGAAGGCTGTTTACGAAGAAAGCTTCAGCTCTGACAAAAACAAGGGCTGGGACTGAAGCGAGAAGAGCAGTGTGTCTGATGCATAGGCTCCTCACTAATTTCGATCCTCCAATACTTACAAATTATTAGTTTTAGAAAACGGAGGAGGAAAACAATCACCATGTTTTCGGTGAATTCAGTCCGGCAGCTTTCCAAAATGTTTTTTTCTTTGCACATTGTTTTTCTGAGCGCGGCCATCGTGGAAGGCAGCACACCAAGTGGGGGACAAAGAGGTAAACCTGCTCATTATGGTCATTTTATTGTGCTTTTATGGTCATTTTGGGTCAGTAACAGAATTAAGTTCAGGTACTTAAAATAGCAATAGTAATTGCTTAAGAGTCGTCTTTGTTGAGTTTTAAAACAGCTTTAACAGTTTTGATTGCACATGTTTTTTTTACCCCTATTCTCACGTTTTATTTCGCAGACTGTGTGAGATCCAGAGGTTTGTACTACAGAGGAGAACAACAGAGCTCCTCCACAGGTCTGACTTGTCTGAACTGGATCAATACAACAAGAGACTATGATGTTGAAATGCACCCAGATTCACAGACAGGTAAACACACTGATGTGTTCTCAGAAGCTACATGAAAACTGCACTTTGATTCTAATTTCTCCTCGTTTACCTGAGTCTAGTGTCTCTGATCACATTTGAAATGTCACATGACGGTTGCCACAGTGTTCTCACAGTGCAGCAAACAAGTCGAAACATCTGTTGATGTGTCAGCCTGATAAAGATGATAAATAGGAACAAAATAAGTAAATGACTTTGACATATAGAACAATAACTACATGGTTTTACAGCCTGTAGACAGAGGAGTCTGTCTGTGGTGTTATATGGCCTCTTTGATGCAGCAGATGCTGTCTCCATTGTTTGTGCTCAGGGCAGGCTGCTCACTGTGCTGTGATGAAGTGCTGTTAATAAGTCCTGAATCCAGTGGTTTATCTACTGGAACAGAGACGGGCCTGTTTTTCCAGCGAAGAATCAGTAACAGAACTCTCCTGCTTTTATCGGCTACTCTGTAGGTGCTGGAGATCACAATTACTGCAGAAACCCAGACGCCTCTGAGGGGCCTTGGTGCTACATTGCAGCTCCAGATGGAACAATCCAGAGGCAGTTCTGTGCAATTGAGATGTGCAAAGGTAAGCAAACGCTGCGCCTGGTAGTGATTAATATGTTTGTGTTACGTGCAGTGTATTGATTACTTTCCCTTCAAAAAATAAGGGATTTGTTGAAAACTGACTGTAACAATAATGATTCTTCCATTTGTGGGAAATTTCTTTGACAGAACTGAAGGAACCTTCTTTTTCTTTTTCGCAAATAGGTATCACAAATAAAAACTGCTTTTTGAAAAAGTGTAGAATAATTTAGCCCATGTTTTATCAGTCTATAGATTATTTTTAATGCTGGTTCCCATATTAAGTGGTTCTGATACCAAAAAATAAATAAATGTTAAAAACAGGAGCTCGATGTGGAAAATCAGACAACTTTTTTTCAGTTTCATTCAACTTTTCTTACTATGAGCTGTAGTAAGTCAGTTGGTCAGAGTTGCAATAAGTCATGTATGCTCTCCTTTGTTTCTGGCTCCTGCCTGACATCAACAGCAGTCAGACAATAACAAAGCTGCGCACATGGGGGAAAGTTCCGGCTTTGACCCAGCCCCGAAGCTGCTCTCATTGGCGCAAAGGAGCCATTTCCTCTTGGAGACAGCACCTCATTGGCTGCTTCAGTTCGTGGCTTGAGGCCTTTTAACTTTGGTTGAAGTCATAAACAACCCTGTGGGAGGAAACTGAGCAGAGACCTAGAGTGCAGACGTTGGAGTCTGTAACTCCCATCTTATGTTGCTCTTTACTAAGAGTTGAGCATATTTATTTCCGGTCCCTTTTTTTTTTCTTTTTAGAAAGAAAAAGGAGAAAATGCATCCAACAGTCCTCTCAGCAGTGCAGGTTCCAGCAATAATTCAGGAAGAGTCTCAGTTTGGGAGGGGGTTTGCGTCAGCACTGATGCTTGAAGAGCAGCGATAATTAGAAACCACACAGTCTGGATGACGCACTTCCAGTTGAGTCTGAAAGAATAACAGAGACAGAGATTATTCTAGCAGAAGCAGAGTCCTTCTAAACGTCAAAACAGAACATTTTAGCAATATCTGAAGAGTGCTGTTAGTATCCATAATTCATGAAGACAGTTCTTTGCTGTAGTGACTCAGACAGCATGCAGAATTAACATGAAAATAGAAAAGAAGAATTGTATTGATCCTGGATGCTTGAGATCTGTTGTAATTCGAATAGAAAAACGACAGTTTGCTGTCAAACTGAAAAGTGCATCTAGTGGGACTTTTCCACTTGATGCTGGAAAAGTACCTCCGGTATGATCTTTGGTATATGTAGAGTATGCATCAACTGGCATTAATGGTATAATTTTGCCACTAATGTCAGTTGTATGTGTTTAACATTTTTAATTAGGACAGCAGCACAACATGGACACATGTAGAGGTGTTTAAATCTGTCATTTTCTTCTGTTTCTAGAGCAAACAACAGCTGTGCCAGCTGAGGTCGGGTCCCTCAGACCTACAGAGATCACTTCCTCCACGCAGCGCTTCCAGGCAGCCACGCCAAGTAAACAGAGAGATGTTGCTGCTGTGCAGCCAGTGATGGGTGTCAGCCAGAGAGTGAGAACAGGGCCTAAAAAGAAGAAGGACCTGGGAACTACTGGTACAGTTTTCTTCTTAGGGGTCCATGATGCATGTCCTGTGTGCTTACTATTTACACAAATCTGCAGCTTGATTTACTTTTAAGTGATGCACATGAAATTCAGGTCTTTCCTGTTTTTGCAGGCATGGTCCTGGGTAGCCTTATGATGGCAATTATAATCATCCTTGGAGTGGGCATCACGCTTGGCTACTTTTATAAAAGGTTAGTATTTAAAACTCAGCATTTCCATATTATTTTGGGTTTTGTATTTGAAGTACGTCTAATTTAAACACATACTGGGATAAACTAGAACTCTTTTGGTATCTTTTATGAAGCATTTCTATTAGAGGTGGACCGATTGCAGTTTTCTGGACGGTCACCGATTACCGATCTTTAACCGATTACCAATTCTGATTTTGGCAGATACCAATTTTTTTTGTCTGAAATGTCACTACATATTGCAAGAAAGTCACAGACTTGGCAACAGTGTGGTGACTGTTGTAAACTGCAAATGTGCAGTCATGACCTGGTGGGCCGGTCTGTTTGTCAAACTTCTGTCACGGCAGAGCAGAAGAAGACAGTGGCTGATTTTTAGATGTTTGCTGAGGTAGATAAGATCGAGAGATAAGATCGGCTTTAATTACTGATCTCCCAGAATTAACAAAATCTGTCCCAATAAATCGGTGCACCCCTAATTTCTATACACAAAGCCAAAAATTGTTTCTGCAAAGCCTGCACTGCTTTCCATTAATCTGCCAACCCCTGACTGTGCTGCAGTCGTGTGTTAACTCCCCACTGGTACTTTTCTACAACATTGTGCAACAATAACACCGTCTCACCGAGTATCAGATTCACAACAGCACCAGTGTCAACAGCTTAGACTACATTTACAGATTCACACACACTGAAGCAGCAGGTTGATTTAACTTTTAATCAGCTGTTTAGCAGAATCTGCCAGTTGAGTTCACAGCAGTAAATAAGTAAAAATAATTTTGCTCTCCACAATGCATTAACACATTTTACAAAAAAAAAAAAAAACATGTATTGAGAAAGATATACGTGTCTTTTTTGCTAAATCACAGAGGTTTAATTAAACCTCAGGCTTATAACACAAACCCCCTTTTTTAAAGGTTAGAACAAATATCCTCCACAGGCACCAGTAAGACCAACAATAGGTAACATGTAACCAGTCAGCTAAGCAGACTGGTCAAGCCATTATTATCTTATTGTCTTACATTAACATCTGTATTGTCAGTCGTTCCTTCTCTTTTGGGGAATGTTGTTATATTTCAGACATTTATAGAGAAATAGCCATGACAAGATAACATAATTGCACACATGACTGTGGTCTCATCTGTTGCTCACTTCCCTCTGAAGTCTGTTTTTCCCAATTAGACTTTATTGACCGTTTTACAAAGAGCTTATCAGAAAATTAAGCTCCTCAGGTCTATTCTAATCTTTCTTGTTTGATGTCGTTAGAGGGGAAGCGTTCAGGGAAGATGGGGTTAAATGAGTAGAAAAGCCTCCTCTTTCACAGCTATAGTTATGTAACATGGGATACGATGGCCCAGATAATGTGCAAGAGGGTACTGAGAGTCCCGGCAGAACAATCCAAAGTACCCTCGCAGATCTGAGCTTGGCTGTCTCATCTTATTAGCAGAGCTTTCGTCATAGATGCCTATTTTAGGAGGATATTATTAATAAGGAGGAGAAGCATGTTATGTCAGAGGCCTAATACTTGTCCTCAATGGCCAGTGTCATGCTCTTCAGGAATTTGATAGATGAGCAGGTGTTATGGATCTAATATTAAGTAGAGATCTACTGGGTAGAATTTAGTGGCCATTTTCCAATTTTGGCAAAGTTTTTATCTGCTGATATTGATCTTTCTGTGAGAGCTGTAAGATAAGAAGATGGCAGATTAGGATTCATAACATTTCTTCTGGAATTACTTAATAAATGCTAGAAGAATTCATTAGGTAATTAATATTATTGACTAACATTAATTAGTGGATAATTAATGTTAGGAGGAGAGTCAATGTCATATCATGTGTGGCCACTTTAAAACAGGTTTCTTTAGAACCTTGGAACTAAATGTTTGTGCGACTTGCACAGTGGAAGCAGCCGTTTCTGTGTGTATTCTCTATAGAGACTTCTTACCTTAAGATAAAACATTGGATTTTGCTTATCCTTCCTCAAAGTCAGACATGATGTGGCAGATATGATTTCCTTCTTAACAGCTCTCTGCATTATTTTTTTTTTTTGATACTGAAAAGTAACTGACTTTGAGTTTTCACTAAGTATCAACAGTCTCCACATCAAAAAAATGTAGTTAGGACATCCTTGCATCACTTACATATGGCGTTTTCACTCAAGAAAAAAAAATCTGATCGTTGAATTCCCAACTTAAGGGCAATCAAGCGGGGAATTCGTCTATTTCTGGTTCCTGCTCATTTTTTCTGTGAAATCTCCAGTTTCATTGATTCATCTGCAGCCCCAGTAATGATGACTGGCTGTAGACTGTGGGTGAAACACATTTTTAAACTAACAAGGCATTAAGTGCATTAGGTAGGCATGGCTTGGTCACCACTTTAAGCAGCATATCAGAAAGAGCGTCTTTCAGATACCCAACGCCGATGTCACGCTTAGAGATTTCTTGCCAAGATTAAGTTTCAGGCTGTTCATTTTTTCTTGACAGTGGTTACTAATGTAATAAATTTTGATTTGTCTCCAATGCCATCCTTAAACTTTTCTTGCTGATAAAAAAAAGTTTGTACTTTATTTACTAGAAAAACTCCTAGATATCTGACAGCTGAGTATTCGGGAATGCACCGTTTTTCTTAAACAGAAACAAAATCATATTGCTACTCCCTAACTCCCCAGGTCGGCTGTGGTGTGTTTAGGATGATTTGAAAGCTTGTTCTCTTAAAACGCAAATGATGAGCAATGCAACGTAATTTAAACTTCCTTTCAGCTTACGTTTCTCTTCCATTCATCATTTCAAATGAAAAATTGAGAAAATCCATTCCCCTCGGCTCCCGCTTTGATTTGCAGCTTCAACTTAGCAGCTTGTTTTGCCAAACAGAAAGACTAAAATAGCAGGAACAAAGCTAGCGTGGGCTGTTTGCTAAGCAACAGGCTTCAGAAAGTTTCTGGAAACAGTCAGGAGCCAAGGAGTTAACAGATCCCCAATAATAGATGGAGTTGAAGGCCGTGTTGTTATGGTGAAAAGTTGGAAGCAGTTGGCTGATAGGAGGTGTTTTCACTGAAAAGTTTGTTTTGACTCCAGAACAGCAGAAAACCACTGAGCATAACTTCTCACCACTCTGCTGCTTTGGAAAAGATAAACTCTCCCAGTCAGATTTTCGATTACTCATCAGTCCTCGGTATTTGGTGGAAATTTGCCACATTTCCAGTTATCTGAAATAAATAACAGCTTCACTACCACCGAGGGTTGTAGGAGATCATGATCTGCACCAATCAGAATTTTGTGGCCAATTTCTGATCTGTGTTTTTTTTTTTTGGAGAAGCTTTAACATGCCGATGCAGATTAAGGCTCATCATTTAACAACTACAATATAAGAATGGTAGTGTAAACATGTCTTCAAACCAGATCCTATAGAGAACAAAGCAAAGATGTGGGATAAACAGATCAAAGTTAAGTTTTGTCTTAAACGCAAAACACTTTGGCTGAGAACTAAGGTTGGACATCACCCTTATAGTACAATCTTCACCATTAACATGATGGTGGCAACATTGTGCAGTGGGGAAAAGAAAGCTGGACAGATTTGATGAATGTTATTCTTCAAGATATCACCTCACTGGTGCTAAATGCAAACGCATGCCACACTCACACTCTTTTATTTGTGAAGACAAAAAGAGACCAGTTTATCCTTTTCCTTCCATAGAATACATTAAAGTTTTTGTTGTAACCTGATAAAACGTGTAAAACTCCAGTGAGCTTGTTAAATTCTTATCATGTCAGTATTTCCCTCCTTTTTTGTGTTTTCAAATAACATAACTGTGTTTTGTGTTTTCTCTTTAGGGGTCAAAACTTGAAGAAACAGCATGAGCAGCGGCGGTACGAGCGTGAGATGCAGAGGATCTCCCTGCCCCTGTCAGCCTTCTCCAACCCCACCTGTGAGCTCATAGACGAGAACACCATCGTGATCACGGCCGAGCACGAGACCACCCCGGTCCAGGAGGGCGGAGACCCGCTCATGGGTCAGCACGCCGGTACGCCTGGAGCATGAGAGGAGCATGGATTCCTCAAACTGGACCAGAACCACTCCCACGTCCCCATTTCTCCTTTCCGCCTCACTGAGGGAGCTCAAGTTTTAGAAGAGTTGGGGAGCAGCGTCAGCTCCAAAGACTAAACTGTCTGCTGTGTCATTTGTTCCCCGCTTTAATCTGTTCAGTTTTTTTTCTCCTTAATAAGTGAGACACAGATGTTCTTCAGTAAAACAGACACAGTGGCAACAAACTAGAAAAACCACTAAAGTATTTTGTTTTCTACAGAACAGTCTATCCTCAGTTTGAGCTTTAAGTCAAGTGGACTTTGACTACATCAGTGTTTGTTGGAAAGCGGGTCTTTGTACAAAGATGACGATTGGAACGGGGAGATTTCTGCTATCTTTTGTTTTTCTTAAAGAGGCAAGTCGAATTTGTCAGGCTTTGATTTGCGTGTCCCACTGGCTGTGCCGCGGGAGAACAGAAACATGTTTAGTACGAAGAGTGTTTTTTGTCTTGCAGACACCACTGACACAGATGTGTCCATAAATAGTCATGCTCCTCTGTTACAGGATGCATCATGTAAACAACGGAGCATGATGCACTGAAGGAAGAGGCCTCCAGCTCTGAAATTGCCTTAGCATGATACATCTGAATGTATCCTGTTTGTTCTGATAGCGCTCTTTGGCAAACGGAAGAAGACTTGCCCCTTTCATCCACAGGTTAAGGAGTGACAGGAAAATACAAGAGTTCTCTCTGTATGCACTGCCACAACACACAACATAACGAAAGCCTGGATTCAGTCTCAGCAGGGTATGACAGTGTGCTGCCTATAGATTAGCTTCCTAAAGTTTCAGAGATGAGTTGTGCATCTCAGAGTAGACATTGGGAATGGAGTAGAGCAGGAACAACCCCACAGTTTGGCGTTTCTTAAAACAGTGAAAAACCTGATTGCATGTGCATGACTATCTGCTGTATGTTTGTCATTCAGGGACCATAATGCATCCCATTAAACAGAACTGCAGTTTTCATTAAACAAAAAAAAACATGTATATAAGTAGAAATCATCAGACAGGGAAGGTTTTAGTTTGTTCCTTTTGTTGCACTGTTACTTCCCGATGGGTTATTGGTTGTCGTGTGATCACTCCAGATGATCTGGTGTTGTTAGACCTTCACCTGCAATCATTGATTGCTGGTGTTTTTTCTGTTGGCTGTAATAGGTTTTTTCACAACGTACTATGAGTACTGATGTTCAGTATTTGATTTTTAGCACTTGTGTGACATTTGTTGTTGCTCAGACTGAAATTAAAAACAGACTCTTCAGTGTAATGTCTTTTCTTTTGAATAACAAACAAAAAAGTATAGGAATGAATGTTTTTACTGTTTAAGTGTAGTTGTTGCAGTTGTCCTGACAAGAATGTAGCAGTAGCTCCCTCTGGTGGCAAAACAAGTAAAGTGAATAGAAGCATAATTTTTAAGATATGACGCATGTCTACCAGACTACATTTTTAGAAATATTTAATTTTAAATCTTTTATTATTCATTTTTAATTTCTTTTTGGTAATTACTCTTTGGCAGAAAACTATGTGGCAAAAAATGCCAGAATCTGTGGCATGACTGTTTGAGCTCCTTTGCTAAAAACAAAATAGCATTTTAGCCTCTAGACAAGCAAAACAGGAAGTAACATACGGCTAAAAACTTGCAACGGGTTCTAAGTACTGCTGACTGAATACATTTACATGCCACACCTTTCAGATTTAGAATTTAAAAATAATGCGACATTTTCTGTCTACCTCACAATTATTCCACCAATATTTGTTGATCCGTTACAAAAAATGTGTTATAAATAAGATAAATCAAAGTTTGTAGTTGTAGTGTCAGAAAATGTTCCAAGTCAAAATTATTTAACTACCGTTGTAGTTAAACAATTTGTATGTTAAAGTGATCAGTCCAGAGTATGATGTACTTTGTAAAGTCTGAGGTTTGGAGAAATGTTTTAAATATTTTAAACATTATTTTACACTGTGAAAATACCAAAGCGACTAATTTGACTAAAAATTGTATTTAAAAAGCCTTCTCTGCTTCTTAAGTATCAGAGTGAAACAAGTTTTCTCAAATTGGAAAATACAGTTTTTTCAGATTTTTTTTTTTTTTCAAATTTGATATAAAACTAGGGCTGCACAGTAGGTAGCACTGTTGCCTTGCAGCTAAAAGGTTCGATTCCCGGCCCAGGGTCTTTCTGCATGGCTTCCTCCCACAGTCCAAAAACATGAAAACCAGATAAATTGGTCTATAAATTCTCCCTAGGTGTGAGTGTGTGTACATGGTTGTTTGTCCTGTCTGTCTCCAGGGTGAACCCCGCCTCTCGCCCTGAACTTTAGCTGGAGATAGACATCAGCACCCCTCCTGATCCCACTAGGGACAAGGGTGTTAGAAAATGGATGGATATAAAACTATAAACAGAAAATCTCTAAAAAGGTTTCAGTGCTAAAAAAAACAGACTGACGACAGTTTGAAAAAGCAACATTCAGAAGTTTTATTTACGAAACACTACAGAGATATAAATAAAAGTGGTTACAACTGGTCTTCAGTACCTTGCTTGGTGATAGCAAAATGCTGTCGAAATGTCTAATATAAAAAATGGAAAAATCTACAAAATCCAATTAAATCCAATTAGAGGTATCACATATACACATTTACATTACACATTATTTCTTCTTTCAGAAGAAAAATCAACACAAGCCCCACTTTACAAAGAGTTTGTTTCATAACATCTGACAGAAGCCTTTGTCCTGATTTGTTAAAGAGAACAAAAATTAAGTCTTCATTATTCTAAAAAATTAGTGGAAATCATTAGACTACAAAGAAACAAACCGAGATCAGTGAAGTTTGGAAGAAACATGAAACTTCACCGTCTTATGACAAATCTCAACATGTACAGACTTTTCTGCAGCAAAATAGTTTTGTATTATCTTCAGAGTTCACACACAGTGCAGGTCAGTGTTGCAGGCATCCACACATCTTAGGGAAAGATGCTTCAAAAGAAAGCCATGCAGTTCCGTGAAATTACAAAATCTTGGTCAAATGTCAAGAGAAAAAAAATATAAAACCAAAATAAATAAAAACTAACAAACAAAAGTTTACATGTAATAGAAAGAAAGCACTAAAACACTAGTAGGCACCATTTTGATAAATGATTTCTAAGCATTAAATAAGTTCACATATGGTAAAAACTGACTAAAGGTCACTGGCATGTTTAAAAGAGACATGATTTTAGTGGTTTCTGATTTTAATTTTAGAAGTGAGGAGTTCATATAATATGTTTTTAATGTTCTCATGTGTAAATGACAAACTGGAAACTGATCTTGATCTAAAATTCAGTGGAGAAAAGCATACACACACACATACACACACTGTGACATCACCTCTGTTCCTAAATAATGAGTGCTCATAAAATGAGCAATAGAAATAAATGACTGCTCACAGCTGGAAGGTTAGAGACATATTTTCAATGCTGTTCTTACTTCCTTTTAATTATCTTTTTAAACACTGGGCATCAATGCATACCTTTTTATGGCTATTTGAGTGTAGTAAGTCTTTGTCTTTATTTAACCCAGAAAAGTCTGTTGAAATGTGGACTTTTTTAATCCCAGATTCCCCTCTACATTTAGCCTAAATGAAGAAACTCAGGCTAAGTTACATCAACCACCTTTCAGACATTAATAAGTGTCTTTCTGTGGGCAATGTCTCACAATTTTTTATAGGTTTTGTTGGCTCTAGTGGCCTTTATTTGAAAGTAGTTCAACAGGAAAGAGGGTAATGAGGGATGGGGTAGACATGTAGCAAATGTCACCAGGCCCGGAATCGAACCTGCGACCACCGCCACAAGGACTAAGGCCTCAATAAGTGGGTCGTGCTTTGCCCTTGCGTCACCACAGCACCCCACCTCTCACAATTTTGAAACACAATTTGATGTTTAAATGGAAAGATATATAGTTGTTTTATGTCTATTCAATAAAACTTTACTCTAAGGGGTAGACTTTTAAAAAAAATCAAAAATTTTCTAATTTGACTCAAGTTTCCAGTTGAAATTATGTCTTGAGAAGTCTTTCCGAAAATTATTCCACACTGCCTGAGCTACTTTCCTTTTTCTCTCTACTTGTACACATTTGCTAGAGTACATTTGTACACACATGTGCCAACAATCCTCACCTGCACTGTGATTTGACTGTCAAAAGAACTTTGTTTTGTTTTGTTTTGCTGAGGCTGGGCAACTCCCTCTTTAAGGCGTGGAATGGATTTATGTTCCCAACACACTGAGCACCATCAGAGCCAGAAAAACAAAACTACTGTCACAAAAAGACAAAAAATGCCTAAAAAAGGTCTCTGTTCACAGGGACAGATCCCCCCTATGCTGCTACAAGTGAGCTTTAAAATTAATTACTGCTCTGTGTTGTTAAATGGAGACACACAGTAACAAAAATAAGCAACCAAAAGTTAGGAATTTGAAATGTGTCTCTTCATTTTCACTGCAGTTCACTGGCACTCAGTTATGTTCTAAAAAACAGGACAACCGGTCCAGCTATCTCAGGTTATCCAGTTCTAACTTGGCTTGGTTTCAACACCGTTTCCACCTATTCCCCCCCCCACCACAGAATTAGTGCAGTAGTTAAGAGGCGTCACAGAGAGTGAATGAGTGAGCTACATGTCAAAAAGGCACAAATCCTAGGTGCCATTGTCCGTCATGCTGGTGCAGTCTGGAGAGGCTGCTGTTGGGGTGGTTGGCTCCTCTGAGCTCTGGACCGGATCCTTAGGCCAGTAGAGTTGACTCAGATTCTGATGGAGTTCGTCCAGTTCAGCTGGCAGAGGGATTCTCAGTTCCAGGTAAAGTGAGAGGGCATCAAACCAGTCTTCCAGCTTCTGGAAAGATGGACTATGGGAGGAGGAGGAGGAGAAAAGAAAAGATCAGTGAGGAGTTTTAGGTTAGAACCAGCCTGACGAGGTTAAGAGAAAACACGAGGAAGCGATTTGGCAGCAGGGACATGTCCGTGTGCAAGCAGGTCCATATGGCATGTGAAACTGTTTGTTTTTCTCTCTCTCCTCCGCTGTGGGCTTAAGGTGCAATGACACAAGACGAAACCCAGCAACAAAACACAAACAGGTTTTGTGAAATGCTTGAATTTTTTTGCTTTTTTTTTGTCTTGTTATTTTTTGTTACGCTAGAGCAAAGTCCTGTTATAATTAAATTTTTTTAATGCTGCGGCACATTTTTTATTTCTGTTTTTAGCTTCAAAGGATGCTTTTAAATTCCTGAAGTCCCTATAAAAACACAACTCTCTTTGACGTAGGTTTCAAGGTTCACTAAGTAGACCTGACTTTACTGTCAGGGGAGAAGATTAAACTCCATGCCTAATTTTTTATGCTCCAGAAAATTCAAATAATTTGCATTTACTGTTCCTTAAAATTTGGAAGTCATTTAGTTTAGTTGTTTTGCTCTTAACTTTTACTAGAAGCGTGAAAATGGGTTTGATACTTTATTTAATGCCTTACAAAATGATTATACAATTTGACTTACTACTGTTATTTAAAGTTACAGAAAGCAGTTAAAAGAATTTTAAACAAGTGTCTCTCTCTAAAACTAACCTAGTCAAATCCTCTAAACAGTAAAAACTAATTAAAAAAACAACAAAGAATCCATCGAAACTTTAGTTAGTTAATGTGTAAGAGAACATTTTTTACAACAGCTGCCAACTACGTAAACCTGCCTGGTTGTTATGCTGATTAGTGATAGCATCAGTGGAGTGGCACTTTAATAATCTGGACCAATTGAGTTATCCAAGGCGGATTAGTTTTTATACCATAATATTTTGGTACAATGTTTGATATGTTTTGAGCCGTTTTCTTGACAAGTAAGCTTAAGAGGAGGTTCTCACCGGTTGTCTGGTGTGAGGTCACAGCAGGCCACAGCCAGGGGAAAGAAAGCTGGAGGACAGTCTTCAGGGAGAAACTTCTCCACAAACTTGCCAACATTCAGGCCAAAGTCCAGCGTCCTGGGGAGGCACTCAGGGTCTGCGTACACTTTTCCAATAATCTGAATCGAATTACAAATAAATATCTTTTCATGGCATCCAAGAAACATCAAATATCTTTGTCAAGTAGGTATTTAACAAATTGGAGAAGAAAATGTGAAATAACAGCAGCTTACCTCACAAAGAACGATTCCAAATGAGAAAATATCCACCTTTTCGTCGTAGCGTTTACCTAAAATGACATCAAATAAAGAATAAAGTACATGCACTCTTTGATCCCATGTCTGTCTTCTTCTCTCATAATTAAAATATTATTTAATTTTTTTGTTTTTCTTTGTGAATAAGTCACTGACCATTTAGCATTTCCGGAGCCATCCAGTAAGGGTTCCCAACAACAGTATACCGCTTCTTCCGGTCAATGCGCCTCAACACCCTCTTCTTGGTTGAAGGTTTCTCTGGAGGAGGTTTAACTTTCTCCTCTACGATGAGCCGGGACAGACCGAAATCAGCAACCACTACAGTGTTGTCCTGTTGAAAAAGGAAACAAAGTGTTCACTGGGTTTACCAGAAAGACTGATTGAAAAAAACTGATCAGTGAATGCATCAACCAGAATGCTAAAAATAAAAATCTGCGACTTTCAAGGAATGACATGTATCCCAAATAGGATTGCTTGTAGCTAATTTCAGAGTCGAATATCTGGGGCGTTTTTAGAATTACTACATAATTGTAGTTTTCTTTTTCATTGTATTTTAACAATTAATAATGTATTGTTTTCTATTTTTACTGCTTTCTTCACTGCAACAAATGTCAGCAAAGTTAAAGAGGACGGTCAGACATCACCTACCAGTTTAACCAGGCAGTTGTGAGAGTTGAGATCTCTGTGGATGATGCTCATTGAATGAAGGTAAGCCTAAGAGAAAAAGGGAAATTGATTTATTAGGAATCCCATAATTTATACTGCTAAATTCACCATTTAATAGAATTAGTAATCAAATCACTGATGTTTAATGGTCAATTTCCCCCCAAGGCAAAACAAAGAAAACAACTCACCATTCCAGAGGCGATGCTCTTTGCAAAACTGACTCTTTGTTGCCAAGGAAACATGTCCTGTGAGTCCAGAGTGAAAGCAAACAAAAGAAAAAAGACAAAAATAAACTTTTAGAGGCATCATAAATGAAGTAAATACAGGGCTCACAGTCATTTTTAAGCATACTTGGTCAAATGCATCTCAATAAAAAGTGTTCCCACACAATTTTATGACAGAAATCCAATCTATTGTAGGCACAAATTTCCAGAATGATCAAACTTGTTTTAAAGTATAAATAGGACAGGTCACCATAAATTTATGGCTAATAATTTTAAGGTTGTCAGGCCTTAAAAACAGAGCCTAGAAGAAAAGACAGACAAGAACGAGGGGTAGGTGGGTGAAAGAGTGGATGCATGGATGGATGGATTAAACTTTTAGGCACTGGACTTGGCAAACAAATACTTTTACACATTCTTTTTTATTTTCCATCTTTATCCAGACCTCAGAAAGATAGAAACCAAATTCTGCAGTTTTCCAGACTTTTCTAAACTGTGCTACCAGGAGCTCAAAAACAAACTATATTCCTAATTCAAGTAAGAAAAAAAAACAAAACAACATAAACAACACATGACATGACAGATGAGGGCAGCAGGGTGAGGTAATTTTCCCCTGGTGAAACCTTCTCATATCTAAGCCTCCTGATTTCCAAACCTGCCAATTAATGAGCCGAGATCTGTGTACGAGTGTGGAGTTTACTTCAGGTCACCTGCACTCTGAGCTCCTTTAGAGTCCACCAAGCATGAAGGTTGTACAAAAACAAGTTAAACTCACCATGTCTCTGATGAAGTCCTTCAGCGTTCCTCCTTCAATAAACTCTGTGATCAGATTCAGCCTCTTGTCTTTGTACAGCACACCAATGAACCTCAGTACGTGTGGATGGTCGAGGCTTCTCATTACCTTGACCTGAAATTCAGACGCGTGGTAGACAAGAAAAAAAAACAAGTTTCTGATTAATATCAGCAAGTTATCCCTAATCAGTTCTGAGCAGAGAAAAGCTTAGCACGTGTGAAGAAAGGATTAAATACGGGTCAAACTAATGAGTTCCCACCAGAGCAATGTGACAACCTGAAAATAATGTACAAAGAGGCGATTGTTGGAGCAAGTGGCCTGTATTTTAGTTGTGAATCTTGACATGTGTGTGTGAGAAATCACCACCCTTCTGCTGCTCATTACTCACCTCCTTTAGAAAAGTTTTCTGCGTCTCCTCATCACAACGGATCAGCTCCTTCATCACCATCACCTCCCCAGTGGCTTTGTGAGTCACCTGAGACGAAAGCAAGTATTATTTGAAGTTTAAAGCGTGATAGAGATGAAATGCTGAATGGAAAAAGAGACGGGAGCTGCAGGCTGACCTTGATGGCCTGTCCAAAAAAGCCCTTCCCTAGGACTTCTCCATGGATAAGATCGCAGGGTCGGAAAATACGATGAGAGCAGCTGCTGGAGGACCTGAGGGATTCAGAGCGACCAATGTCTCTCGTGATTATCGGCGTCTCTTTTAGGGAGTTCGGGGACTTGCATATGCTGTTACTGCGCCTGAAAAAAGACAGATAAAGACATTTCAATGGTCTGTAGGTTCAGACCAAAAACAAGGAAGATGTAAGCATTTTAGACTCTCTTGCGTACTTCATAGATCTCCTTTTCAGCATGCCATCGTCAACTTCGTCTGTCCTCTCGAGGACTGTGTCGGACGGCGAGGACAGACGCATGCGGGACGTGGCCGGGACGCCCATCTGGTTCCTAGGCGAGCCCAGACGGAGCCGATCTAGACGCTGCCTCACTGGGTCGTACTCTATCAGTAGCTGCAGCGTGTGACTGGTGCGGTGGATCAGATCGTACACCTTAACAAGAAAAGGACATGCAAGATTGAAACAGTTTTTCCTCAAAGGAAAGTGAACCAAATCTCCATGAGTTTTTTTATACCGTTTTTATTTTTTCATGCAACATGAGAGCAATCACTATTACTAAAAGTGAACGTGCGTCACGTCACCCCACAGCATTATAAAAGATTTAAGTCTGACATGACAAAAAAAGAAGGTTAATCTGGGGGCTTGTGAACCATTTCTGTTATTTTGTCTTATATGTTTGACCACATACAGACAAAATACAAGCAATGTTTTGGGTCTATCTTTAAACTAAAGATCCATCTTTAGTTTATTGGCAGAGCTCACCATTTAAAATGTCCCTGGATATTAAAGAGGTCATGATGCCTTGCGCTCTAACAAAGTTTCAAGCCCACAGCATCACATATCCTCCACCATACTTTACAACGGTCATGAGGACCTTTGTCACATTTTTAACTTTATCCCACCTTGAATGAAACTCAATATTAGTCTCATTTGAAGCACAAAGGGTCCAGTTTCCAGTTTGCTTTACATTTGTGATGGTAGGACATTGCTACCAAACAATCAGTGGGCATGAATATTTCTAATGGTTTTCATGAAGACTTGGTCACCCTCAAGATGTCACCATTTGAGCATTTTATTAACTCCTTTCACATCATCCTCACTGTGTGGTTAATAAATAATTATTGGTAAGAAACTAACACAAACAAGCCTCCAAGTACCAGTAGGGATGCACAAAATATTACAAATACATTGTCGTTCTCAGCCTAAGCAACATAAATGACACAAAAGACTGTTTGGAATGCAATCATTGGTGGAAAATATATTCAAAGGAACATGAGGTCACACTCTGCATGCCAGTAATATTTTGAACCAGTTAGTTGGAATTGGATTGCAGTGGAGAGAGAGTTGGAAGCACAGGTGATGTGGATTTATCATGATTTTACCACATCATAACTGATTTTGCAAGTACCGGTAATGTCGCATGACCTTCTAGTATTGCGAAGTAAAGGCCCCACAGAAACTAAAGAAAAGTTACTAGGAACTCAAAAACATAAAAAGGAAAATATAAACCGAACAAATTTACTCAATTTAAAACTTTCCAGAAAACCCTGTTATTTATGAAGATTTTAATTGATATGCATTTTAATAAAGTGGAAAATAAAAGAAGTGTCAGATATTAGTGTCAGAATTTGATTCCCTTCAGATTATTGTGCCACAGCAAAACAACAAAGTGCAATCTTTGGAAAAATCTCCATATTGAGTGATAAAAAAGAAAAACAGGCTAGATCAGCAATATCCAAAACAAAACAAGAGCATGTCTGAAGAACTCAAGGGAGAGGTTTCAAGAATGAGCCTTTAAGTCATTTTAAAGCCTTCCTCTCCCAACTCAAGAATGTTCAAATGGTGGAAGAATGTGAGAAATGCAAAAATTCACATGTCAAGATGACAACAAGGCTTTGAAATATGCACTTGAGGCATGAAGCTAATGAGGAAATTTTGTTTGTTTGATTTGAAAACATTTTCAGTTTGTGCAACACTGTAGCAGGATTGGTGTTATTTAAAAAAAAGAATAAAATGTTCACCTCCTTCTCCATCAGCGTCCCAACAGGAAGTCCATTGATCTCCAGGATTCTGTCTCCAACGTGGATAGCACTTCGCACCTCCGGACTGATGAGCATCCCTCTGACCCTGAAGCAAGAACAGGCGAGCAACTTAAAATCAACATCAAGTTTCCCACCACTACCTCATTTGCCGTGACATGCTTCTACACAAACACACACAGCAGCGGTTCACCAACCCTATAATCATGTCTTACATAAAGGCATTACTCACACAACAGCGACACAGGCGCACAGATCCGCCGCCAGCAGTTTGCCACTTACTCTTTGACTTGAACGCTAGCCGAGCCGTTCACGTCCCTCAGTACGGACACAGAGAAACCCCTCTTCCCGTTAGCTGCCGACGGCATCGAGATGAGCGTCACTGTGTGCGGCAGGGAGTCTAATATCGAGTCGTGTGAGCGTTTCTCCAACATGGGGGTGAGGACTACCTGCTTGTAGCACTTTCCACTGCAAAAGCAGGAAAGAAAATGGTTCAAATAATGCTCAAAGTAATTAGGAATATTAGCAAAGTGTAAAAAAAATCTAATTTCGGCACGAGAAACATGACTGATGATTATGCTAAATATTGTATTGCAATGAATGATTATTAAAGAAGTTTTTAACTTAACTGACAAAATATGTTGATATTTAATCAAATGTGTATTGAAGGAAATGATGCCAATGAGAATTAACAAATATATTATAGTATTATGCATATTACATTTAATGTTATTTTATTATTATTATAATATATATTATTATACATGATCAACTTTTTCATGGCAGCGTCATGATTTATTTATTTTTTTGTTTTAGCTCAACCCATCAAGGTCAAAGAGCAATGAGACTAAAGGTCTGCATCTCCAGTCTGTATCTGCCACTGTCCTTTGACCTTTGGATGCATCCCTACAAACCAGAATCAAATCAATGTTTAATTTCCAAGCCTTTCTATGGAATAAATTAGTCACATATTTAAATATAACTGAATAACTTTTTTCAAATGGTGTTTAAATTATGACCTGTAATATTAACTTTCAAATGATGCATTCTTTAACTGGATCGTAGTAAATTTACTGTAGAGGAAGGAGCTGTATTGTAAAAGATGATGTAGTAATCTTATGTTTTTATCATCAGCTTTCACTTTCACAGTCATTAACCTAGATTTTGACATGCCCACTCTGCATTCAACCCCTTCCAATCTCCTAGACCACTTAAAACAAACTTACCAATAGAGTTTGGACCT
Source organism: Xiphophorus maculatus (assembly GCF_002775205.1). NCBI lineage: Eukaryota > Metazoa > Chordata > Actinopteri > Cyprinodontiformes > Poeciliidae > Xiphophorus > Xiphophorus maculatus. Next base: position 17,848,200 of record NC_036454.1, read on the forward strand.
CTCGACTAAGGCGTATGTGTCCCGGTCCTCAATGACGACCTTGCAGCTCAGACACACAAAACACTCGGGGTGGTACTTGTGTTCTCCAGCCACCTGCAACCAGAAGCAAACCAGCTGATGCTCCTTGCAGGACAGAAGAGAAAACGATATGTCGAGAACCTCTGCTGTGTCATTAATAAGTGTGCGACTCTGTGAACCCTCCTTCACAGTGAGCGGTGACACAGAGGCAACACCTGCTTCACTCTCAGCCTGTCTGGAATCTGCTCTGACGTCATCCAGGCAGGTCTGAGCTGTTTGTTTCACTGCTGCTTTCATGTCTCTCTCTCTCTCTCTTTTTCTCGCTCTGACACTTGCTGCACATGACTTATCAATTTCCCTTTCAGTAGTTTATGTCATGCTCTCTTAACATCTGTCTTTCCTCTTTCTCTCCCATGCGAGATGAGATAATGTTCCGGCGTGTAAGCAAGCAGTGGGCTTAGTAAATACAGCGCCTTGTAAAACTATTTGCTCCTTTTGAATCTCAAAGATATGAGGAAATCCTGCAATAGAGATATTTTTAGTAAATATTGTGATGCAGAAATTAGCTGCAATAAATTCAGATTTTCCTCAGTCTCTTTCTCCTCTGTTCTTCCAACGCTCCCAGTGACTTCTTCCACCTCTGTGATTTGGGCATTTACTGCAGTGAAACTCTATCCAGACAGCTGAATGGAATAGTGTCAGCTAATAACATAAGGAATACAGTTATTGCGCTCCAAACATTAATTTTATATTCATGTTGTGTATCCTGGTAGTGCAATAATGATATATTGTTAATCTCTACATGTTACAACAACAAAATGAAAAAGATTTTATAGGGATTTTATGTAAAAGGCCAAAAGTAGCACAGAAAATAGCTCATTAATGTGAAGTTTAAAAGACTGTTCATGGTTTATAATATTTTTTGGAAATAAAACTAAATAAAATGTGAGTTTACTTGTATTCAGCCCCTCTGATTCAATACGTTGTAGAAGCAGCTTTTAAGTGACTTCTAAAGGAAATTAGTTGGCTTCAATTATTTAGGGTTGTTGGACTAAAAGAAGCGACATTTTTTAGATTGCACTACACGTGTTTTCTACACATTTTTCATTGTGAAAAAATAGGAAAACTGCATCCGTTTTCTCCCATTTTCTTCTGTTTTGGATTTAGTTATCTGGATTTATTACATAAAAATCAAAATAAAATACAAAGAAGTTGGTGGTTGTGAAGTGAAAAAATGTGCAAAAGATTAAATGATATTAAAACATTTGCAACAATTACTAATTTTAGATTAATTTATGTATCATAATGTCATAGATACAATCAATATAATTGCAGACAAAATAAGTTTTCCACATAGTGTAATGAATATTAAAGCCATTTCAGAACATTCCTAAGTTTTCCATCCTCTAACATTCTTGTGTGCTGCTTTGTGCTGAAGGGGCATGCTCAAAAACAAAAATCTAAATCATTCCTTCTTGCTTGACTATTCACATCTACCTGAAACTTAAGCACAGACAAGTTTGTGGTATTTTTCCAACATGTTCTGTGGCTGTGAGTCACTTTGTCTGTGCTGGAAAGGGATTCCCAGCTGCCTGAAGGTGATGTCGACAAAATGATTGTGACATCTTTTGAGCTCGTCTGGAACTCCTCACCTTTGAGCACAAAAACAAAACCACCCCCCTCGGTTACGCCCTGCCCCAGGCCTAAACAGTCAGACGTAAAACAACAGATGAATGTAGCAACAAAGCAGAATTTCATAAACTGATCCTGAAAACTGCTGAAGAAAAAAAAATCAAATTTCATCAATAAACAAACAAACTAGAACAAGAGCAGTTGTGTTCTGGGCTCGGATGCCGAACATGCAGCAGCAGTAGAAGCAGCTTTGTATGAGCCTCCTCTGCTCCTGGACCACAATGCTTTTCTGTCTGGCCGATCGGCCGCGGTGCCAGTTCAGTCCTGCCAAAAACACTCGGTGAAGCTGATGAAGCTAGACGCCAACGGCACAATGTAAAAACTCCATTCTGCCTGTTGCTTGGCGGCAGGAAGAAAAAGTCAGTCTGACTGCATGTTAGCTGGGTAACCTTGTTTGTGTCCAGCAGCAGAAACTTCCAGCTGAAGGACGTTTACTGCTTACTTATTTATTGACTTTGTTTTGTTTGAAGCAAGCACTGTTTACTCTGTCAAATACTGATATTGGATCTCCAAAAAGAAGCCATCTATGCACGTCATCATAACTGTGGGTAATATTAACAGAGCTTCTCGCCACACTGGACTCTACATGCTCCAAAACCACCACATGTTCTGGTGTTTTCCCACTCGATTCTGCATGTGGGGAAGTGAACCATGGAGAACTTCTGTACAGAGAAGCAACAGAGTGGGGCCTCCGGGGGGGAAACTAATTCACAAGTCTATGCAGAGCCCCCTTCTGCAAGATTCAGCAGCAGCCCAAAAACAAGAATCATTCACAACTGAAAAACAAAAGGTCTACCAGAAAAATAAAACTGGAGCACAACAGGCTGTGTGAAAATTGTTTTCATAGATGTTCATAGATTGAGGGCAAAACAAATTAACTGCTTGTGTTTTATTATGCACACACACACACAGAGTTGCAGTTAATTTCTGATCCAACTTAAATCAACACTACTTTAAAACCTGTAAAACCTTTCAAGTGCTTATTATTTCAATTACAGTTTGTAAATCTTTGATGCCTTTTTTCTGTTTGCAAAAGTTAGAGTTTAACTACTTACACTGATTTCTACAGAAATCCCAGATATAATCCCACACACAGGTCCAATCTAAAGCTCTCTTAAAATATTTCATTCAAAAAAAAAAAAACAGCAAATTGAGCCTTAAAAAGAATAATTATCATTTATTGATGGTTTCACTTGCCATGTAATTCTAAAACTAGTGCCCTAAGAAATCTATTTTATTATTTTTAACACTGAGTGCATCTTTTCTTATAAAAAATGTACTTCATTACTAAAATGAATAATACTAGTTCAACAAGCACTAATAAATTTACAAGGCACTGCATTTCTTTAATCATGTACTTTTTGAAGAATTTTAGAAACATCCACCATTACTTGAAGACTCTGAAGGCTGATTGACCAAATAAAAACTCAAAGTGGCTCTATGCAGGTTTTACCATTTATCAGAACACAGTAACCTAATCTCACTGCGCCAATACACTGAAAATGGGTCGTTATCAAGTAGGTTAATGATCCATTTGATCAAATCAACATAGAAACTCAGAGACTAAAGCATTCCCGTTTCAATCCCAAACAATACAATAGAAGCCTGATGAGTGAGCTGAAGAAATAGAGAGAGGATCCAGGAATCTAGAATGTTATGTATGTAATCTAGAGTAGTTCAAATGCCATCTGTGATCATTTTACTTTTATCATCTGTTATTAGTATTTACACCAGAACGATTTTTAGGCTATTTTTTAACCAGCATGAAAAAAGAGAAAAGCTAAAACTTAATCAAGAGCAGAGTTTGGCTTGAGTCTCCACATCTCTAAGTCCTTCCTACCCTGGAGTGCTCCGAAACTGTTTCAGATTTACATTTATCAACATACTCATTTGGATAATTAGACCACATTCACAAAAAAAAAAGAGCTGGCCACTCGTCAGCAGTTCAAGCAAAAGGGAAAAAAATCCCACAAATAAGAAAAGTGAACTGACATCTGTAAGATTCCTGCATAAAATAATATAATTAAATCAGGACTATTGGCTTTAGATTGATGTGAACACTATTTAAATTTCAGATTAGGTTACCATGCCAAGGAACCAATAAAAGCTCTTGGGTTTGTAAGATATAGGTAGTTATACAAAAATATATACTTTTAGTCCCTTATATGAGTTTAAATTAAAAAAACCTCAGTCCCTTATTCCTCAATTCTGTTGTGACTGTTAGATGCTCTCATTGATAAATCCTTAAAGAGCTTTCCAACTCCCCCAGAATAAAAATAAAACTGCTTATAAACTTTATGATGAATAAACAGTTTGTATTAAAACACCGTCTCAAGATGGTTTGTGATAACAGGCTGGTATCTCTTGATAAAGAGTAAAAAATGTAAAACAATAACGGACTTACCATGGCAGGTCCTGTCATGAGCAGCGAACAGCCGTGACAGAGCTCCCCAAACTTCTCCCAGTAGTGTTTCTGACAGTACAGCTTGCCATCCTTCTCAAAGTACCAGTTAGTGAGGTTGTCAGAGCAGACGGAGCATCTGAAAAGACAAAGACAGTCAGACAGCTGCAGAAATCAAAGCAGGGCAAGAGATGCAGGATTTTCTACACTGTACAACTGTAAAGTCTGTTTTTTTTTCCTCTGGGAAGCTAAAAGCAAAAAAATCTTTAAATACTTATCTGTCGTTCGTTAGGTTGGCAATCCAGTGCAATCAGACATGTCTAGAACAGGGTTTCTGCACATGGTAACAATGAAAGTCTATGTTTTAAACCAACAGCGTGCTTAGTTAATTTTTAGCAAATTTCACAAGTATAAAAACAAAAGTTTACAAAAATTTCAATGTAGAGGTTGCTATTGAAATCAGGGTTTAAATGGGTTTTTAAAAAAAGAAAAACCCAAGATCCATGGGTGGATGGAACCAGAGATACTTATTCAACCCGAACCAGCTTTGTTTCAGATTGCTAAAGATCCCATCACAAACTATCCACAAGTCAGTCTTTGAAAGCTCAAGTCTAGCCTTAAGTCTTTGTTTGTGGGACAAAAGCTCCTCATTTTCTTGATATATGCAAAACATAGGACAGCGTTATTAACAATAAAAACACTTTTGAGTTAATTAATCACAAACTCACAGAAATGTTTAAAATTTTAACATGATTTTAACAGGGATCCTCAAATTTGATTGGCTTTCATTGATTGAGCTTATAATTAGAGCAGAGAGAACCTTTCACAGAAGAAACATTTACACAATAGTTGCACTTTAAATAATTACAAAACACAGATATAATAACACTTTTTTCAGTCTGTTGCTCAAGTGTTGTTTATATAGTAATAATAATATTCCTTTATCTAATCAGTTAAACCCGTTGAGATCTAGATCTCATTTTCAAGAGGGACCTGAAACAAACTTCACTCCCTGTCGGGGAATTGAACCCCGGTCTCCTGCGTGATAGGCAGGGATACTCACCACTGTACTAACGAGGAGTGACAATAACGTGACACTAAATAATGTGACAATAAAGTGACACTAACGAGGAGTTTATAATGTACAGGCCACAGAACGGAGCTGGCACATAAACACTCAGGCTTTTCCCGAGAATAAGAACATGTACTTTTCTTTGTTTAACAAGGCGTAGATACAGAAAGCACTACGCCTCTGGGATGTGTAGGAACTTGCATGGCTGCTGTTATTTTAGCTTTGCTGCCCTGTTCCAAAAACGGAGTCGTTCCACCCATGAAGCTGATAAAAATTGATCTTTTGTCCACTAAAGGTAGAATGATTCTAGGACCTTGAAAAGATTAAACTTTTCAAGGAGCAAGAAAGAAAACCCCAAAAGCGCTAGGTAGTCAAAAAACATGTATCTACAAGGACAAAGTCTGCAGATCACCCTACTGTTTATTGTTTTTTTTTTTTTGGCTTACAACTGTGCATCGCTGTTCTTTTCCTTATCTTGGTCAATGTAAACACTGAAAAACCATCTGCTAACCTTTAGGCCAAGATTTGCAAAGTAAACCATTAAAATACTTCTGGCACAAGTTTGGGCTATATTGTCTTGGGTAAGATCCTCTTCTGTCAAATCCCTTCACAATTAAAGAGAAACATTTCACAACCTAATATGATCAACACATACTGATCCAAATGTTTACTTGAATTTCCGCTGACTGTAGTTCCTGCTTGAGCTGCTGATTAGTCTGTCACCTGAGGTGACGCTTAGCACAGTAAAGGAACTTAAATGACAACAACTTAGTGATAAAATGTTCAGAGTAAGGAATGCAGAAGATGCCCCAAACTAGGAGGTGCTTACAATCTAATAGCATTTCCTCAATCAAGCAGCACCCATTATGTAAATCATGGAGGAAACTGCCTTGCTGGGGGTTTACGTTATTGAAAAGTCTGCTGCGAGTTTTCCAATGTTGTTGCCTTCATTTAAGTTTTGCTTTCATTCTTCCACCTTTACCCTCGCACTTTGGTTTCTATGAAATCCTACCACATTATGCTCAAAGAGGTCTAAGATTTAAGTGACAGCTTGCAGGCAAATGAATAGCATTGTATGGCATAAACTCACCCAATGGTGAAATGAAACAAAAACACCAAAAGGAGCAACTAGCATTTTGTACACATCAAGGCCTACAGGACGGTTTACAAATATAAACTGTACTGATCTTCTTATTGACAACTTTCTTTAATTTAGGTGGGCATATGGTCAATGTACAGATTTCTTAAGAGTTAAAGGAGCCCTAATTGATCCCTCATGCAAGTAAGCATAGGTTATCAGCATCTTTACATTGTTTTTTGTGTTTTCAGCAGCCTACATGTGACAGCCGCACATCATGTTGCTTTCTGTACCGTAGATATGGTTGATCCTGGATTATTGACTTTGGCACCACATCCAGATATTTCAGAGTTATCTGGCTTTACTTTAGAAGGAGCTGTCCTGCAGATGGAGGAACAGATGGTTTTGTTTCAACTGCAGAGAGAAATGCAGGGAACTGGGGAAAAAAAAAATCACTGGCTCTCAGGCAGACAGAACAGCAAAGCGTCAACATGCAGAGACACAAGTGTTGCTGCTTCCAGAAAAAATGTGGAGAAAAAACACTGAAGATAAACCAGAGGTCAGCAAAATGACTCTGGCTTGAGACAACTCACTGTGATTTGATGAGTCAAAACGGAGAACAAAGTTTGCTGAGGTGAAGGCTGCGTGAGTAATAATGGCTGCGGTTGCAGCTGTTTTAAAGGCCAAGGATCTGATGTAAGTAAAAAGGGGCCAAAAACTGTTTAATTTTAGTACCAGTAAATGCAATGACTTGGACAGAACAGCTGGCATCAAATAAAAACGTTTGTAAAACTTTGAGAGTTTACATGTGTGCAGCCCAAATAAAGAAAAAAAATGGCTGTGAATGATATTGTAAGATATACATTTTTCTAAAGCATTTCTCCAGTACTTTTAGTTCTCATAGCGGAAGATGGAAAAGTAGTTTAACTATAGATTTTACAACTTGCAAACTTTCCAATGGATAATTTTAATAGATGCTAATAAAGAATAAAGTACAATGACTCGGTATACTCTCTCATTCTTACTTAGATCTAGGGATGCAACGATTCTTCAAATGATTTGATTATTAAAACTCCAAGCTTCAATACTATTTAATGCGCCATGTTCCGGCCGGGTGATTATTTGTGTTAAGCAACATTTTCACTTCTGTCTATGAGTTGCTAAGTGCTAGCAACATATCTAATTTTCAAGTTCAGTCCGGACCATCCGGGGGGATTCCACTGATTGATAATGTCTGGCTTTTATTGTTTTTTGGGGGATCAATACGCATCCTTAAAATGACTGGCGCGATGCTTGTAACGCGACAGCCTTTCTCCTCCTTTCTTGGTATGTGCATGCTGGTAGAGTGGAGATTCACGCTTAGCATAAATGTAGCTTTATGGACAAACCAGGAAATACATTTCCTACCGTCCTGGTCGCATCAAATGGATGGCAGAGCGCACCGTGACGGTACATATGTTCTGTGTGTGACGAAAGTTATAAATGACTGGGCAAAGTGAGAGTTAATCTAATTGACTGAAGATCAATACTTTACTGGTGTATAGACATTTTTATAAGTGTCTTTGTGAGCCTGCTGCTTTATTATTAAACTGAACATAATTTAGCATATTTTTTGTCCAGCTTAACTTAAAAAGTGAGCTACTGTTGTGATTTAATTTTTTAAACTACAGAAAAGTAATTCTTGGGGATGCACAAATATGTAAATTTGGACTGATGTTGATATCTGATATTTATACTGTTGTTATAGCAGTATTTACCAATATTTTATTTTATCCAATTTTTAATTTGATTACTCAATTAATTGCCAGAATAATGGGTATAATGCTCAAAAACTAAAATAAATATTTACAACACCCCTACTTAGATCCAATAATTAACTATTAAAAAAGTTACATTTATTTATGACATAGATGCATTATATTCATAGTAAGACATTTCAAGTATTTAATTTTACTCATGCTGATCACTTTAGCATACGGCTAATTGAAATTCAGAATTCAGTTTCTCAGAAAATCTAGAATATCACACAATATCAATTAAAGTGAATATAAGTAAAAGAAATATAAAGCTGTGGCCTGGAAAGTTTTGTTACTTTTAATCATCTAATGGCCTAATTTCCTATTTAACATAATTTTGGGTTTTTGTATAAAATAATGAATGAATAAATATGATGAATGTATAAAGTTTCTAACTATCTATCTAAAATCACACCTCATTCAACTGCATCCAAATTACAGACGCACAGCCATTTTAATTCTGCAATATTTCAACATAACATTTTTAAATTACTCTTCCTTGGTGATGACAGGATACAAAGCGTCCCACAGCATGATTCTTTCTCTCCCTTGTGCGTTAATAGATGTACCAAGAATATGAGTTCATAAGGCGAGCTATTAACCTATATCTAGCATAATTTTCCATTGAACCTTATCTCAGATTGTGGGAAATTGTGACTGTTTCATGGTTTTCTGGAAACCTGAGTAAGAATTTCTATTGTTTAGAAAGCCTGCCTCATGATGGATTAGTGAACATCCTGCCTCATACCTCAGTAAGGGTCCTTCTAAAGTCCAATGATTGAAATTATTCAGTTTCAGCAGCAATCCAGGTTTTATGCCTCATGTATCTGAAGGAGCTTCTTTGAAAGCTCACATTTCTAAATGTCCTTAATTTGAACATCAGACTTCAAGTATCTTTTAATAACATTCACATCCTTTTTCTATCTTGTGAGTGATTAGTTTGCATGTTCAATGCAGAGATGAAAAGAACCATTGTTTATAGATGACGATTGAACCACATTGTGTGAGAAAGGAATTCCAGTGGATCCCAACGCTTAGCTTTGAATATCCCGTTGTAGAGAACTTGTGTTGGTTACTATTCTTTGACATGAGACTTTAGACGGTTCTGATTTTTAAAAATAGGCTAAAATCTGTTTACATGATCATCTATGTTTAGTGGTTTATTATCACCCTAAAACGGCCCTGCTAAAAGAAATACATTTAGGAAGGAATAGCAGCTCAGCCTGGGTTGGAGTCATCAGGTAGCTAGCATGTTTAAAGTGTCAGATGGGACAAAATGTATATTAAAATGAGGAAAATATGATGTTAAGTGTCAACAGAGTGCACCAGAAAAAAGGAGAAAAGCACTTCCCCATAAGACAATCAAACACTGTGTAATTATGTCTACATAACGCCTGAATGAGATGATGCAAGTGTCATTATAAAAACACCTGATTCCTTCATCTACACACTGTCGAATGGAGGCAGAGAACATTAATTCAGGTGGCTCTAAGGCAAACAATGGCATTGCCATTGCTGCACAAACACTACAAAGCAAACATTACTCATTTCCTAAAACCCACATTCCTGCTGGTATTTAGAGGGAGACGTGACCAATGGAGCTTAAAACGTCTCCAAATGTCCTACACTATAACGTCATTTCAGGGCATCGTTCATCCCCAAAAGATTTTCTTAGCCTCAGATGAAGATCGATCTGTCACCAGTGATTTTAATTGGCATGCATGAAAGAAAAATGTCAGCTTGTTCTGGCTGTAAGAAACATATTTGGTTTCTACCACAGCAAAGTCACAAGGACTCCAATAAGTTCAACACGAGCAACAAGCAAAATGCTGATCATTCATTTCTTGACTTTCCAGAAATATTGTGTTCATCAGCAATCCCATTCAACCTCTGCACATTTACCTGCAGAGGGAAGATTATGATTTAAGCATTTTTTTTTTAATATAGTGGTGGAAAATGTCTTTGCATGTTAACACAAGTTTCTACCTTTGAAATTGTATACAGCAGAAGAAAGAAATGAAGGTGAATTAAGAAGGCCAAGCAGCTCCACCCTGTACTGTGGCAAACTTCGATAAGATCTCCAGGACTCCACACAAAGTGTGAAACAAAAGCTAAGTGGCTTGCTTTGTTAAAGAAAAAAAAAAAGAAAAAAAGGACTTTGGTGGTGTCTGAAACAGCAATTCACAGATCTGAATCGCTGTCTAGGAATGCAGAATGCAGCACAGGCTAATGTAGTGTTACCTATGGGACTCAGTAACACCACCAGGTTTACTGGAACAGGAGTGACGTTCGCTCACAAGAATGTTACACAAGGTGGAGGTGCGAGTAGGGCAAAGTGGCAGGCAACATGTGGACAATGGAAAAAAGAAAACACACTGCATATTCTTTCAGCAAGGACACGTTTTATTTTTGTTTTCTTAAGATGTATTGTCTGGCAAAGAATGCCACCAGAGATAAGGGTGTCGGTTTACGAAGGTGCCGAGTTACAAACACACATGCAAAACATGTCAGGCTCTGCAACTCTTTTAGAAATGTAGCTTTAAGACAGAGTGGGAAAAAAATTATGTATCAAGTACAAATAAAAGAGGCGAGTTGCAATGTAACAGTGTCAGGTCATGTGAATGAGATAAGAGGTTTAATTTGTAACTGCAGAGTCGGTGTCTTTAAAGGGTATAAAACCGGGTCATGTGTGGACACTAAAACTCAACCTAACTTACATAAAATTTCTGTCTTGAGTTTTTGAATGTAACAATTAAAATTATTTCAGTAAAGTGACAAACATTATTTGTATATAATAGTAGAGTAATTTCAATCACAAGATGCTGTTTTTAGCCCTAAAATATAAATGTGGTGAAGAATTTACTGCATGCACAATCTACAAAAAGATATCAAAAACAATTTTATCTGCTGTTGAAATTGGTTAATTTCCTGCTTGATGTTCAACACAATTTTAGCTTTTCTATCTTTGGGTGGAAATTTTTATTATTTGGGTTTAGTTTTCTTTTACGCTAGACAGACCTGTGGCGTCATGAAACTGCAAAAAATAGTAAAAGGTATTTTTCAAGGAAAACTGAAAAAACAGGTGGGTCAGCTTATTTAAAATAAAAAAACATGTGCTTTCTAGGGATGGGCAATATTATATTGCTTGTTAGGTAAAAAAAGAACATATTGAGAAAGGTTAGTGACTAGTGATAAGTTAGATTAAAGTAATTCTAAAGATTTCAGATATTTTTGGGGGGTTCCAATCTGACTTAAATATCTGAATTAAATATCTTCTCACAAAGTTGTTTTCCACACCGGGTTACTTTTACACAAATATTTAGTGTTATTTTTAGTCATGTTGTCTTGAAGGTTAATATTTAATGAGATTTTTTGGGTATTTTAAACAGAAAAACATGCAGTGAAGGCTCATTAATATGTGAAGAATGGAGAAGATATTTCTAGCTAAAGCTAAATTGAAAGCTGTGTCACTAACTAATCCATTAGAGTTGAAAATAAACAATAAACTTGGATTAAAACAAGTTAATCAAAAATATAACAGTAAAATGTTGCTGAAATTACAAAAAAAAAAAACTTATTAAGCAGGGAATACATAAGATTGCGCATTTGTGCTAGAGATTGAAATTATCATTACTCCATAACGACTGGAACCATGTCAAAATCAGCCGGTTATGTCAATCTTTTCACATTCATAGAGTTTTTCTCTTTTAATGTGCACTGTGCCCTCTATGAATAACTGTAAAAAAAAATCATTAAAGGTTACTCTTACAAGTGAAAATGCTTGAGGTGTAAAAAGAGTTGAAATATCGTTGTACACAACACAAAATAATTATATTTTCATTGCACCACCCAAACAGCACATTCACCTGTAATTGTGTTCTGTTCTGCAATAACGTCTCAAACATGCAAGAGGACCTGAACATTTATGATGAAAAAAATGCACATTTTCATAATTCATCCACCTCTGGCTCACATTGGTGTAGTTTTCTGGTCAGTCATCTAGAGATGATTTATTAAGTTGTGCTTTTTTTTGTTTTTTTTCCCCCAGCAGTTTGAAGAGCAAATTCAAAACAACAAAGCATATTATCATCAGGAGGAAACATATGAACTTCAATTGTTAACTAAAGGGAGAAACCCTTTGGAGAGTTATATCAGGTAGGCATGTGAGGTATTCACCTAGGAGTGTAGGTTCACTGCCTTGGGACAGTAAACACACACATCCTGAGCTGTGAGGGGTAGAAAGGTTTAAGCAGCATCACGGCTGAGGCAATCATTAAGCCTCAGTACACAAGGACAAAGTCCTCCAGAAGAACAGGACCATCACCAACCCTGCTCTGTGACACCGGCAGGAATGTCTGGCTGTATGATGGGGGTTGTGCACAAGTACACAAGCGGGTTCGGGGATCATCTATGTTATAAAAGGTTTAAAAGCTTTTCTACTTTTTTGTTATTTGCTGAAACTAAAACCGAGCTCAAGGTTGCATGGGCGTGCCCCCCCACGAAAAAAAAAAAAAAAAAAATCCCTAACCTGGGATCACTTACTGAAAGCAGGCGTTGTGCCAGGTATCCTGGAGGACCTTCATCTGGAATGAGTCTTGAATTTTTCCTCCACAGCCCGCACAGTAACAATTATCTGCAAAGAAGCAAGTGTTCAGTCAATGCTTGAGAAGTGAGAGAAAAACCGTCTAAAATTAGTAACAAAAGAAGCCGAGTTCAATTCAATCAACGCCTGTCCACGCCACCGAAACCTAAAAACCCTAAAAACAAAAAAACGTAGAAAAGTGTATGAATTAAAAGGTGGCTCCTATTTGTAAAGCGCTACAAACGGCAAAAATAACCTCGCCTTATTATAGAATAACAACCTGAAGCACTCCTTACTTTCTGGTTCCTCCATCGACTCTACCGAGAGCGTCGTCGAGATTTGTGCTCCTTCTACAAGCTTCTCATTCTGCAGCAGCGGAGCTGTCATGAGCCGCCTCTCGTTTACATCCCAGACCTCCACTCAGCTCTGAATACATCAGCAGGAAAATCACTAATTCCCCCCCTTTAAAGCTACGCACAAATACAAAGACCAAATTCCTGGTGGACGGAGCTGCTTCTCTCGCTTGCTGGCAGGACAAGTGACGTAATGCGGTCGCCACATTCCTGTACGGAGAGCGGAAAGGCTCAGCTGCAGCACCTGGAGGTAGAAAAGGGCTCAAGCTGTAGACAAAATGTGAGAGGGAGGGACATAGACGCCCTCTAAAGGCCATGACAAACACTGAAGATATAGAAGCATACACCCACATAAAATATACCTAGTATTATGAATGATAGTTTTTTCTTAGGGAGTAAATGTAGAGTAGAGTTCGACATTATTTGTCACAGTCTTTGAGTGTCTGGGTCTTGGGTTTTTGATTCTGTTAGATCATTTTCTTGTGGAAAATGTGTCTTCTATAATGTGTGAATGACTGAATGTAGTGTGAAGCACTTTAGGGTCATCTGGACTTAATAAAACACTGTACAAGTACAGGCCATCTGTATATGTCTTGCCATATTTAAATAATTTCAATTTGTTTTTTTGTTGTTGTTTGGGTGTTGTCATATTAGTTAATACATCTGGGTTTAGTTTCTTAGTTTATTCTTGAGCTCTGTTTCTTTTGTATGCAAATGTATTTTTCTTAGATTAAGTGGCTTTTTCATCTTTTTGGTTAAAAGAGCCTCTGATTTAATTAGTCTCTCCCTCTGTTTCCCTGCTGTTTACCCTTCCACCAGTATACTACATTTCCACTGATTAGTTTATCTGGTCACTTTACATTCCTGACTCAGCATTTAAGTTCCTGATTTCTTGCTGTTCATTGCTGAATCCTGTTCTTTGTTCTTTCGCTATCATTTTGTCCATGCATCAAGTCCTATTCATGTTCTATACATGTAATTTTTTTCTGTTAAAACACTTTATAGTGCATCATTCAAGCAACTGTCTGCACCTCGTCTCTGACAACCATGACTTTATCAGCAGTCTTATGGTCATCAGCTTCTTAGAAGCACATGTAGACTTTCTTTGGATTCCACTGTTTCATCTCACATATTATCTTAACTCGGTATTCAAAGGTGACAGAAGGTCTGAGTGTATTTGTGTGGTTGTTTTTACCAGATACATATTTGCATTACAAATATCTAATGTTATGGAATCTCAGCAACTGAATTTTTCCATGCATGCAGAGCTGGGAAAAATATGTGCACCCCTAAAGATTTCTATTACTATTTTTCCTTTTTTAAAGAAAACAATATGTAGGGTAATATAAGTACATGAGCAAAAATAGTTTTTGAATAAGGACTTAAATTGTTAAGGAAGAAATTAAAAAACGTCACCCTATGTGAAATGCTGAAGAAATACAGTTTTTAATTTTAATTTCTATGGCCATATTCAGGACGAAAATTCACTTAAACAAAACCTGGTGGACAAATTAAAGTAGGCTATGTTATGAACACTAAATCCTTCCCTTTAAAACTAAAACTCCTCATTTAATTGCTTTACTCAATAGACAAAAATGTTGAACTAGTTGTCAAAATCTGTGAAGCAAATGTTATTCATTTCCTTGTGATTTTTCTCTGATGATATTGTTTACAGTTAAGCACAATTTTATCCACAGCGTATTTGTTGTAAATAAGTTTGTACTTTGCATGCACAACGCTATAGATAAATTAGAACTGCAAAGAGTAGTAAAAATGTGGTGCACATGTATTCATTGTCTTGTACTCGTTTATCTCACTTTATACATTAATGTGTAACTTAACTGTACTTTTCACCTGGTTGTGGAATAGTGTATAATGCTGTCTGTGTAAATTCTGGGATGATCAATTCAGTCTGTATGTAATGGGCATTAAGTGAAAAAGTCAATTTAATGATGGAGGGGCTGTTATTATTTAGTGTTAATATGGTGGCATTTTCGTCAAAATACGTGATCATCTGTAATTTAGTTTCTTAACGTCGCCTCCTCACTTCTATAATCTGAAGGTTATGGAAGCTTTGCAACACCTGGTTGGGTCATGTAACACTGTAGTGTGGGCAGAGGCTCTTTTTATTTTAATTTTTTTAAAAGGCATGCCTTGCGCACCTCTCGTTGCATACAGATTAACAGACCGGTGAAGACGGTTAGGTTAAGGATGCCTGGAGGTGGGGTTGAGACAGATTGTCCCACACTGTGATATTTTCTGTCCCCCTGCCTTTCAAACAGCTCTGTTTAGATAAAACACTAAATTCAGGAAGGTAATTGGCTTTCTGCTTCTGTGATCTTAGAGATTCTTTGGGTGCACATGATCTTAAATAAACTGAATTTCATTGAATATTATAGCTTTATAGAGTTTACTGGAGAGAACAGTTTATTTATGATCCCAAAACACATTAGATTTTAGCTCATCTCTACCAGCTGCAATGGAGCTCGCAGAGGAAAACCCAAAGCCACTGTCAGATGCCAAAACCAGCACCGACGGTCCTGTGGATACAGGAGCTCAGAGACCCACGTGGAGTGGGCAGCTGGACTTCATCCTGGCCACGGTGGGATACGCAGTGGGACTGGGAAACGTCTGGAGGTTTCCTTACCTGTGTTACAGCAGCGGCGGAGGTGAGACTGCCAGATGGTGCGTACTGCTGTAATCAGTAATTATAGCAATAATAAATAGGTTTCTGGGTTAACTTTTTGCTTGGACAAATGCAAAACAAGCAAAGACAACTGTTTTCTTAGCCGTATTTAGTAATTATTCAGATATTTAAATTGTCACCTTCCTAAAATAATAGTAATTTTTTGTCAAAATGTTTTTTTTTTTGCCTAAATCATCTTTTGGCCAAAAAATGGTGGGGATTTTTATTCCTGTTTGTTTGTTTTTTGTTTTTCTTTTCAAAAATCACTTTTGACAAAAAAAAAAAAAAAGACCTAGGCCATTATTTTAGGAAGGTCACAATATTAATATTTTGCAACTTTTTGCTCCAGGTGCCTTCATTATCCCCTACCTCGTCATGGTTTTCCTTTGTGGCAATCCTCTGCTCTTCATGGAGTTTGCTGTTGGCCAGTATTCTCGTTTAGGGCCAGTGCATGCATTCGCCAAGATCTGCCCCCTCTTTAAAGGTAAGTGTCTCTCTCCCTGACAGAGGCTGCTTGTTTTGGTGAAGATAAACCTCTGATCGAATTCTCTGCATTCACACATGAAAATGAAGAAAACTTGGGCTTTGCATGTAAAAAACATATAAATACTTGGTAAGATTGATTAATTTAGAAATCTGATAAATATCTTCTTGGTTTACATTCAAATTTGTGCTCAAAACTTTAACCCTATATAATGTTTTATTGCATTGCAATAAGTTAGAATAAGTGGGAAAAAGTAATTCTATTCAAAAACTGAAACATTTGTATTATATAGATCTTTTCCCCAAAGAAACAGGCTCAAATTCATGTTCTTGATCAGGATCAATTCCTGAATTTGAGTTGAAGTTATGGGCTAAATAATCTGCTAAAAATGATAGAAAAAGTTAACATTTCCAGGGCCAGTGAACACTGAAAAGAAGGCAAGATTTGAGTCACTGTTGAAATAAATTTCGTGGGCAATGAGTCATCCAAGGCACATTCAAAGAAAATGTAAAACAAGATTGTTTGTATGTGCACTGTACCCAGAGTGAAGTCACTGATGAATGAGGGAAAATAAACACAATGGATCACACAAAAAAGTAGAGTAGATCATGTTTTTTTCCAAAGCCATGTTGGTGGCAACGTTATGCTTGTTCAAACTGAGAAAAAACAAAAACTCACATATAGGACGTGGTTGTGCCAGAGGACAAATACGTCCTACACTTTTACTCCATTTATGATCTGCACCTCCACCTTTTTTAAACCTTCTTTTTAATATAACAGGGTATTCAGTTTGGTCATAAATCAGTCTATGTTCCACTGGTTCCAAGTTTTTCTATGCATGTGCAATGAATGGATTTCATTCATCCATCAAACCCTCATTCTTTCTGTGAAAAGGCTAAATAAATATTGAGAGATAAATTGCTATATGTAGGTTGTGACTTTATGTTCACTAACGTCAATGGAAAATTATCATAGCTATTTGAAAAGAAAATCCTATGTAGAGCTATAAATGATCTATTGCTTTATGTTTTACACAAGGAATTGTATTCAACATTTATTAAGCTTGTAAATATCTTTTTTTCCACCTTGACAACTTCTTATTGTTGATGGATGAGAACTTGTTAACTGGAATATTTTTAATGGTGAATTTTAAAAAAGTCAGTTCATTATGAAGCTTAACACTAATTGCTAAGATCAATCTGTGGATCATCAATCCAAATT
Source organism: Xiphophorus maculatus (assembly GCF_002775205.1). Lineage (NCBI taxonomy): Eukaryota > Metazoa > Chordata > Actinopteri > Cyprinodontiformes > Poeciliidae > Xiphophorus > Xiphophorus maculatus. The sequence continues at coordinate 17,865,583 of NC_036454.1, forward strand.
TAATGAAAAAAGCTAGCATTTTTTGAATAAATTCCCTTTAAATTTGAAATCTTTTCTAGACTACTAATACAAGTTGTTGTTGAACGTAAATAATCACACATGCCTTATTTATGATCCATAACTTTGCATCAAACCAACACATAGATTACTATCTAGCTCAAACAAGAGCCCAACCATCAACAATCACAACTGTGACTATAAAAGTGATGTCTGTCTTGTTCTAACATGAGATTTTTCTCAAAAGTTTTCTTATCTCCTTAAAAACAGAGATAATCTACCCGGTCAAAACGTTTGGGTCCTTCACTTGATTCATCGCTAATTTCTTCCTGGTTATTGCTCTGTGCTAAACAAGGGCCAAAAGCAGGTAGCTTGTTTCCTATATGCTCTTGTCAATGATTTAACTGTGCCACTCATTTTCATTCTACTGTTTTAAACACAGCTCAAGATACTGAATTACTATACTTAGCAAACATACCATCCTCCATTTTATCACTTCACTATTATAAGTTTTACTGTATTTATTGGTATTTTAATGTGTTAGCCCAACATATAGCTGTGGATAATGAGTGATGTGCATTGATAAATTACAGTTTTCAAAAGTTTTACAATTAAAACCTTTAAATTGTGTAGTGTTTACTACACTATCTTTAAAGCTGATATCCTGATAAAATCCAGTGCCACCATAATTCATAATCTGAAACTGGGAAGAATGTGGCTCATCATTATTCTTATCAAGAGATCAGAAGATCAGGTTTCTTAAAACCTTTTCTGAAACTTTTATTTGCTTTGTATTGGAGCATATTATCCCACTCCATGATCCCACAGGCATCAGGGAAAACCATTTCCATAAAAACCATGCAGTCTGTAACAATAGTTAGGTTACATGTGTCAATCACATCCACATAGAGGTAAGGTACCAAGATTTCCCAGCAGAATATTGCCCAAATGATCAGCATCCCTCTACCACATTGTTTTCTTCCTATCCTTGTTTCCTGTGTTCTTCAGCAAGGCAATACGAGAGGATATCCAGCATTATTTGGTTCACCTGTCAGTATTTATAATGTTCTGCCCAGGGGTGAACTGGGGCAAAAAAAAAAAAAAATCACCTTTGGACTTTTTCCTGCTTGGCTCATTTCCCAGATACATAAAAAATAAAGTAAATATATTTAGTAGGGATGCTCCGATCAGGTTTTTTGCTGCCGATTCCGATACCGATCACCCATGAGGCCGATCTCTGCCGATCATTGATCTTTGCCGATCACCTGAATTGGTTGTTGATTTTTTGCATCAAGTATAAATGCTGCTATGTGATCTGGCAAAATTGAGTGAGTGTTGTTAGCTGTGCGCTGCTTTACCTGCTAGCTAGCCGCTCCGGATGTCCTTTTGTTTTTGCATTGAGCCTCGATGTAGCCAAACTCCGTCAAGTGTTTGTTTTTTAAATATCATATTAGATTCGTTGTGTTGATGCAATTTCACGTGCTTCACCTCCGAGGTAATTTTCCGTGGCAACACAAACATCCCCATTCACTATCAGAGCTGCAACGACGGGATTTGTTGCCACGCGCCTGCGCAGTGTGAAGGAAAGAGGGGATCAGCTGCAGGCTGAGAAGTGAGATAAATGTGATCGGTTTTGGTGATCGACAAGAGACAGTGATCGGAGATCACCGATCATACACTTCGGGCGATGATGATCTTTTTTTTCAGCTGGAAAACGCTTTTCTTAAACGAGTAAAACAATATTATTTCTTTTTTTTTTTTTTTTTTTAGGTAGAATTATTAATTTATTTACGTTCTTTTCCAAAGATAAAAAAATAAGATTTGACATTGATATACAAACAGCACCGAATGTTTAATGGGCCGTCCTACTTTTTCTCATGGATGTTAAGTTTAGCCACATTTTGTTGGCGAGGGACATTTTTCTGCTGGATCATTGCTCAGTTTATGCAGTCTGAAACCCGACCCACTCAGACTGGAACAACAATGGCTTATATATTTAATAATTTACAGCTATTGCAGAACTTTGATCCCCTCTTGCTGTTAAATTCAACAACCACCAGAAAATAAGTTTTTCTTAAGACAGTAATAAGTAATGCTTCTAGTGAAGTGTGTAACCTCTTCAGCACATATTGCATAACTTCTGCTGAATCATGCCTTACTTTGCCATCTGTTCCTCCAAATGTCACTCCACAGGTGTAGGTCTGGCCACAGTTGTAATCTCCTTTGTCTTCTGCACATTCTACAATGTGCTGATGGGCTGGGCCTTTTTCTACTTGTTCAACTCATTCAGAGGAACTCTCCCCTGGTCGTCTTGCAACAACACTTGGAATGTCGTTGGAAACTGTTCCAGCGGTTTTCCTGGCAATGCCACCCATCTGCAGTCTTCAAGCCAGCAGTTCTTTGAGTGAGAAGCCTGCAGTTTTCCCTGCTTCAATTACATTTAATTTACAAGCACTTACTCAAATTATGTAATTTTAAGTTTTAAATAATTCACTCTTGTGTCACCTATAAATATAAACATGTTGGATTCTTTATGTGCAAAGATCAACCTCATCTTTTGTTGTTGCTCAGGAAGGAAAAGGAAGAGACCAAGATATAGAAATATGAATGTCCTTTTTCTTTTTCCCCCCAGTCACAAACTTTTAGAGAAGACCAGTGGGATTGAAGAAGCTGGTGGCCTACAGTGGGAAGTATTTGGCTGTCTTCTTCTCTCATGGATCATCATTTATTTATGCACATTTAAAGGAGTCAAATCCACAGGCAAGGTTTGAATCATTATTGTTTTTCCACCCGATGTATACATGCATTGTGCTGTGAAATTTTATTTTCCTTCTTACAGATGTCTTCTGTTAGTTTACGTCACTCTTTCATGCATCAAATCATAAATCACATTAAATATCAGGTGAAAAGGAGTTACTCTCACTTTCTGCTGACTGGTCCTTCAGCTTAACAGCATTTAACTTGTGCATGACGTCCTGCTGCATGTAGGACTCTAGTAGTCGGTCCAGAATGATCTGGAAGGAGTCAACGCTGAACTCAAACTGGCGCCGAAGGGCACTCACGAATTTGAGCTCGAGGTTTTTGCCACTTTTGTTTGACAGCGAGATAAGACTCCAGCGGTCGTGTTCGTTGTAAAATTACTTACAAAGCTGGTATCCACAAGTTTAACCTTCTCAACATGGAGGCTTCTATACTCAACAATGTTGTTTTTTTTCTTTTTTGTGCCACATAGGTGGTGTATTTCACTGCTGTCTTTCCATACTTTATCTTGTTCGCCCTGCTTATCAATAATGTCCAGCTGCCCGGAGCAAAGGAGGGCATCCTTTATTTTATAACACCTGATTGGAGCAAACTGTTTGAAGTCAAGGTGAGACTGAGGGCAATGAAGCAACAACTAACAGACATTGTTTGATTTTATAACCATATTTTGTGTATAAATCAGACATGTAATATGTCTCCATTTCTTTTTGAGTGATTTCTAATGAGACTAATTCTGTTCAAAATTTAGCAAATGTCAGAATGCCAAACGTAAAAAAGGTAAACAACACATACCTTTAATTGGTTGCAATCTAAAGTCAAATTTTCCGAAATCACCCTTTTTTTCCTTTTTTTGTTGTTGTAAAATTAAACATTTTGAGCAGATTTGACTTTCAGTGGCTCCATTAAGAGCAATAATTATTAAGTGTTGTTTAATCTCTGTGTTCTTGTTTTGAAATATGACTCCATGAACACAAAGAAAGAAAACAAAGTACAGTAAAGCAAAATCAAATAAAAACATGTAAATCTGGTCTTTGTTTTCTTCTGTCTGTTGCAGGTTTGGGTCAGTGCAGCTGCCCAGGTGTTTAACTCACTGGGAATAGCATACGGCTGCATGATTTCAATGGCTAGCTACAACAAGTTCAACAACAACATCACAAGGTAAAATGTGACTTTTTTTTTTGTTTTTACTGTATTTAACAAATAAAAGCTTTGTTGTATGCAAAATGTATCACCAATATGTTCAGTGACTTTCTCTAACAAAGAGAGCAAATTTGTCCTCATAATGACAATTCACTGGGATAGTTAGGGAATAGCGTAAATAATATACTGTTATTTATGTATAGACTATAGCATAAATGATAAACACTAATTACATTAAATTAAATTAATTAGGGCCTTTCATCAATGTTGGAAAATAATTAGCCTGAGAAAAAATAATATCATTTTTCTCAGACTTGTGTCTTTATGTTTTGATACATAAAGACTTAAGTATAAAAAACCTAAGTTTTTTTATATTTAAGTTCTTTAAGTGTAAAAAACATAACTAAATTAGAACTAAAACCAAAACAAAAATAAATTATTTCATGATTTATGAAAATGAAATCATTTTTATAAATGATTTCACAAGTGAACAGAACCAAAGTACTGTGACCAAAAGATTTTGCTCACATTTTGGAGTAGATAAACAGTCTCCGTAGTAGTTTCTAATCATTTGCTCCAAGCTTAAACTTTAGGTAATAGCTCAGATTTAGTGGGTTTCTGAATGGTGCAGACACCACAGAGTACTTACTTTTCAATATTAAGTGTTTTTTATCCATATATGTTTTATAGGACGTTTTCTTATTTATTATTGGAAGTCAGATTTTCTGAGCTCTTTGTTGGTAAAACAATAACATCCTTTACCAGCACACAGCATGTATTAAAACAGTTGTGACAATCATATCATGTTTAAGATTCTTTCAGTGGACTGCAAAGTTTAATTTGTTGTTTTGCAGGGATGTGTTAATAGTATCATTAGTCAATTCCTTCACCAGTATGTTTCTCAGCTATTGGCTACATGTCTTTTAAACACAATCTACCAGTGGACAACATAGCTACAGATGGTAAGAACCGAGTAAAGTGCACTGACTTTTTGGAAAATACTAAACAGGACTTTAGAGTGAATGGTTTTATTTTGCTAAACATTCTGTAAAGATAGAAGATGTTTCTCATTTCATTTGTTACCATTTGCTTCAAATTACACAAACTTTAAAAAGTGGTGAAGACCAGTACCTTTTTAACCTAAAATTATACTTTTACATAAAGAGATTTTTCATTTTAACTTTACCCTTTCTCAGTAATACTCAGTACAAACAGTTATTAATTAATACTTTCTTTTGGGAGTTATATAAAATTTGAGGGGTTGTTGGCGTTTTCAGCTAGTTCAGGTGCAATAAAAAATTGTGTTGGAGATGGGTTGTGCTTGTTTTCAAGTTAGGTTCAAACTACAATTAAGAATCTGTGGAAAGACTTGATAAATGTTTTGCAGATGCTTCCCATCCAGTCAGTAAGAAAGAAGAGAGGGCAACTATTTCATTCTCCAAATATGCAGAGTTTGTAGTGATGGATCACACAAGACTTGCAGCTGTAAATGCATTTAAGGCTCGAGCACTGACTTAAAGTGGATGAATACACACAATTTTGAAAACAAGATATATTTTTTCTTTTACTGAGTAAATAAGAAATAGTTTTTGTTGCTACATCGCATAAGAAACATTAAAGTTTGTGTTTGTAACATGACAAAATATGAGTGAATATTAAGTTAATTGCACAATGGTCTTTTCCTTCTACTTTTTGACAAGATGGTAATATACAAAATGACATTGTGGTTCAGCTAATAGAAGGCTAAAGATGTTTTTCTCTGTCTACAGTTCATAAAAAGTTTGTTTTTAACTGGCTCAGGTCCTGGTTTGGTGTTTGTTGTGTATCCTGAAGTTCTCTCCACCATGCCTGGCTATCAGTTCTGGGCTCCACTGTTCTTCATCATGCTGCTGTGTCTTGGTCTCGACAGTCAAGTAAACATCTGCACCGCTGTACCCTTTAAAATCATAAGCCGTAAAAATGTTAGTTTTTTCTTTTATGGCCTTTTTAAACTATAACTTTTAGAGTGGTCAGTAGTTTTATTTAGTCTATTTAAAATAATCTGGAAAGCATTCACACATGTGTATCTAACTTCTGTTTTATAATTCTACTCATGGCACACACAAATGGTAACGAGGCTGAATTTATTTAGTAGTACTTTTCACTTTTGTTGATCATTTATGATACTTTACATAACAAGTAACACTCTCTATAAACATTCATTCACAGTATTTTAATGATCTGTCTAGAAACCCTGCACTTTTCCTCTTACATGCACAAACTCAGAGGCTCAAAAGTAATGTTTGGCTCAGTGTCCTGCACGTTATTATCTTTGTTTTGTTCTTTAACATAGAAGCGAATGGGTAAAGTAATGGACAAATAAACAGGCTATAAAACGCTCTTCAGGTTGGGGTTTCGAGATCTAGTTCAAGATCATCTTCACGCACTAACTTAGTCATGGATGCATAAGAACTGGATTGAAAATATTTCACTTTTCGCAGACTTCTGTTTCATGCTGCCATAGTTATGAAGGTACTTCAGAAACTAACCATTTTAACTGTAAAACAGCAGCATCCTAAAAGATGGCAGAAAACATTGGTGTTGGTTGATGTTTTTATGGACTGAAAATGGTAGAAGATCTGAGTTTTGATCCATCTAAAGAATTAGAAAATAAACTTTTTTTTTTGCACTATTTGATCAGCTTATCATTGATCTTTCATCAATTAAATTTTTCACCTCTGGCACTATTTTCATTGAGTTGTAGCACAAACAGCCCATATTTTCTGAGGACATCCATGTCACAAATGTAATAGCGTTGTGTTACGTGCTCAGAGTGAGTAACAGGTGTTTTCTGCAGTTTGGCAATGTGGAGGTGGTCGTGACGTTCTTAAAGGACGAACTTGGAGTCAAAGTTCTTAGGTACCTGAAGAGAGATGAGCTTCTTGTTCTGGTTGTGTGTTTTGTGGGGCTTCTTTTGGGAATCCCTCATGTAACTCAGGTGAAAAAGTCATACCCTTTCTTTATATTTTGCTAAGAATAATGAGGAATGCTGACAACACTTGCTACTTAAGCTTTACTGTCCTTTTTTGTAGGGAGGCATTTACGTGTTCCAGCTGATGGACTACTGCACTGCTGTGGGTTCCCTTATATTCCTGGCTTTCTTTGAAGTAGTGGCTGTATGCTGGATCTTTGGTAAAGTTTTGCATTTAGTTCAACCTTTTACAGCAAAATGCTGTCTTGTTACAATGCCATGAAAGACTTTAGGTCAAAGTTTTTATTTCCATGGCAGCCAGATTTCATGCTAAAGGTTACATGATATTAAAGGACTTTTCCTCTGTCACATTTACTCTTATTCTCATTTTACATGTTTTTCTCAATCAGACTCACATACTTATTCACTTAATATGTAGTTTAACAGCTGGAGGTCCATGTCCTTATGCATCAACTCTTAGTTTCTTTCTGCCAGGAGTCTTTCCCTGATGGTGAAGAGGATGCGAGGCGAGTCTCCGAGCCTCTTCTTCCGCCTCTGCTGGCTGCTCCTCTGCCCCCTACTGATGCTAGTAAGTCCTGTTTCTGGCTACAAATCCTTATGAAATTCAGTCTTCAGGACTGGCTTTGTTTTCCACACAGAGCATCCTGGTATCCAGCATTGTTCAGTACATGCCTCCTCGCTACGGAGAGCACATGTACCCACTGTGGGCTGAGTTAGTGGGGTGGGTCGTCTCACTGGTCTCTATAGTGTGGATCCCACTTTGTGCTGTTCATGAGATCTACAACAGCAAAGGATCACTTCTTCAGGTGAGCAAATAAAATATATTTTGAGCCTCTTATCATTTTTGTTGGCTGCATTTAATGTTCTTGTTAGATTCAGGCTGTTGTTGACTTATTAGTGGGAGATCATTTGGTAAAATCTAGTTTATATGTGATTAACTCTGAGAAGTTATACAAGTAATGCTTTATTTTATACCTGACTATTTGTCCGAGGTAGTTCTCTAAAAGATAGTTTCTATTTCATCTTCTTTAACCCTCAGAGAATCAAAAAAGCTGTGGCTCCTACGTTAGACCTGGATGCCAGGGATCCTCATCCAAAGAAGCAGAAAGCAGACAAACCAGTGTTGGAAAAACTGTTAAGGTCATCTGTGTAGCCAGAGAGTGAAAACCAACTCTGTGTGTGAAATGATTAGTCCTGTGGGATGCTTAGATATTTTAGTCTTTGTCTGTTTTTACAAGGTCATGTTTTTATGAAAGACATAACTTTAAACAAACTGTAAATTTTGAAGGTTTTTAATTTTTTCTGTAAAAAACCTTTGGTTTTATCCATCATCTGAAGGATAAATAACAGCAATTTACTTTTAGAATCTTACTGTTATGTAAAAAATAAAACTTATTCTGTATGCTTTGTAAATGCAGGGATGTTATTCTCAGGGTGTTTTTGACTATTGTGCTTGGTGGGCTTTGTGGCGCATAATGAATCTGTGGAACTGGCAATTTATGCTTTTGTAAATCTGAAACACAACAGCTGCTTCAGTAATGACACATTCAGATCTAATGTGACAACAAGTCGGTAATAAACCAAAAGAATAAATTAAAGAATCAAATCAAACAAGTTAAATTCTGAATTTGTGGCTTTATACCTACAAAAAGAGGAAAAACAAAGGCTCACATGGAGCCTTTTTGACTGAAACTTAACTTTAATCTCACCTCGCTTTGTTCTGTGAGTAAATACTTTCTGATGCCAAGACGCTCACTCAGTTACAGTAGATATAGTCCTGCCATGAACCAGAGTAAAAAAGGCTCTGTTGTCCCTACATGATGTATAAAAGTTACTCTTTACTCTGCACTGTTCATTTTGAAAGCATTTCAGGACAAAAAAATGCCTCACTTTCAATTTCTGAAAACTTTACAAGGAAATAATTAGAATTTAGAGGAATTAATTTAAAATGTTAAAAAACTATGTTGCATCAAAAATGCAAATAAAAACAGATTTTTCTAGCCATAAGCAGTGATCTATTCAAGATCATGTTAGTTATGCAGCTAAACTGATTTACATGTAAGTAGAACTTAGTTGAATTTTTTTATGTTGTATTAAACACGTTTTGGTTATTTCATTGAACAACATAAACCAAAAAGCTAATTAAAACATTCTGAAAATAATTAAAATTTTATTATATGTACCTCGTTAACTTCAAGTTATACATAAGGAGATGTTTCATGAAAATCTAAATCCAAAAAATAATTGTTTACAATGTGTCTGAGCTTATATGCTGCAGACATTAGACTTTATTTCCATTGCTCATCAATACTTCTTTAAAATAATCCCTTATAAGAGACCCACCTTCACATTTACAGAAGATTAAATAAACCAATCTGTCCAGATTGATGATTAACCTGCTGGGGAAGATTTTGTCTGATATCTTTTTAGACATTATATTTTGTTCAAAGTTGTGTTATACTTCTCTTATCAATATTTAGTTTCAACTTTATCCTTGTTTTAAAAAGTGTAAAGTTAGAAAGACAGTTCATGTCTTTCTAAAGTTTATGTGATCAAATCTGTTATTCATTTGAATGAATGTTTTGACCAAAGTTACTGAACATGTTTATTAAACATATTAAGCGATAAGAATGCGACTAGATTTCCTATTGTTGAAATGTAATTTATTATAACTCAAGCTTTGTGATTGTTTAACAGTCTTAGAGAAAATATAAATGATTTACTCTGTGTCTGTAAGGGGAAAAGTCAAAACTCAATGAACGGAAAAACTTTGGTCAACAATGAAGCTGTAATTTTTCAACCTTAGGAAGTAAATATAAATGGCAGAAATGATGATGTAATGAAAAATTGTCTATGAGGTTCTGACTTACCTTCTTGGCTATTTCTGTTGCTGACTAAGAAAAATATTTGTCCTGCTGGAGATGTCTGGATCAAAAAGTAGTGAACATATTCTTTGAGAAATGCATATCATTATTCAAGTGAGAAGTAAACATTCGTCTCAATTACACTTCTCCTGATATTCAGTAATAAAAATAAAAATCTTCAAGTTTTTATACTTTTTTAAATAAAGTTTTTAATAGTAAGATGTGTCTGCCTCATGTAAATTTCTTTCTCCTCACATGTCTTTCACTGGTTTTTGATATTTGATGTAACATCCGTTGCTTCCCGACAGGCATAAGGCCGTAGTATTCAATTAGTTGTGTATTGAATCTTAAACAGCTTCATTATTTCACTCTTTCTTGGGAAGAAACTGCAGATCAGCAGTTCTTGGAGGATATAAGCAACTATAGCTAAGAAGCAAGATTAAAAAGAACACAAAATGAATTAAAACATTCATTGATGTCTACTAAAACATGCAGGGTACAAGTCAGACTATTCTTATTAGATTACTTCATTTTTATTTCACAGTCACCATTAAGAAATCAATAAAATAAACTGAAAAAGCTACACCTGAGATGCCATTATGTATGTTGTCTACTAAAAAAAACAGTCAAACCAACAAAAACAAAATTATTCCAAGTCTCCAATATAGTGAAATACAGTATTTATTTATTTACCTCTAAGACTAATGAATGATCGTTTAGGTTTTTTGTTGTTTTTTGTCCTCTTAGTCCCAAGTATCTTATGAACCTATTACTGCAACATGTTAGTGGTGTCTTCCTTATTGCCACTAGGTGGCAGCATAGCAACATAAATTAAATCATAGTAATGGTTTTTACCCCAATGGCGTCCATTCTTTAACAGTAAAACCATTAACATCGGTTTCACCGGCTGTATTTTAGTCTTCACAGTGATGGTCCATCTCTGCTCTCATGCTTCAAACCAACCATTACATCTGTAAATATAGCTACCATATCTTATTAAAGACTTCACTTCAGTTCAACAGCAGTAGAAACCTTTATTATTCTAATTTATGCTCCTCATGATCGGTTTTGCTGCTCTGGGCAAAGAATGACATAACGACTGCAGAAGTATTTAAAAGGAAAATAAAATGCATTAACAGATGACAAACTGTAGGAGGGGGATATATGCAGGGTTAAAGTATGTGCAGGGCAAGCTTAATCACGCTGACTTGACATCAGCACATACGCTGATAATGTTGACTGTGAGATTGTGATCTCTTTGTATGGTTAACATAGTGAACTGCAGAAAACAAAACCACTCCAACCACAGGAGATCAGAGCTGAGTTAATTACTCCCTTGTCATAAAGTGCGGCTGTAGTGCCCTCAGCAGAACTGTACGTTAATCAATACTCCCTTCCTGCTTTCTCCATGACAGAACGTATCACAGGCATTAAATTAGCACTGGGAGGGCTGTGTGATCAATAGCTATAGACAGTGGAGCCCAAGGGGAAGTAAATTAATGACCAGACTAGGAGAGGAGGTTGGTTGTGATCCCGGATGGCCAATGAAAGAGGAGATAGGCTGCTATCTATTTCATGTTGAGTGGTATGAAGCTATTTATCTCTGCAAGCCAGAGGGTGAAATTAGCAATCGAGCTTGGTTTTTTTTTTTTTTTTTTCTTCAGTGTAGAAGTAACTCTTGTGGTGTTACACAACATCCTCCAGCTGCTGTGGTCATCCATCTGCAGTAGAGTAAAAAGCAGAAAAGTGGTTATGAAATAGAAATGCTTTATGAACACTAAATGACTTCATTAGATGATCTTGGTGAGCACATTCCCTTTTGATATCATTTCAACTCCGCATCAGAAGCCTGGTGAATTTAGGGAAAACATTCTTTTGACCTTTGAATTTGGGAATATAGTAATTCTTTGGACAGATAAGTCTAATACTGAATTAATTGTAAACCAGAACAGATGACACATTTTTTGTGCCAAAATCAGCAAACCTCATATCAGCTGCAAGCCATGGATGTGGAAGTTTCAGGATTTTGGGATGTTTTTGCTGCTCACTATCTGAGGGGCAAAACGAAGTTCATTTTTGTTGTTTGCCTCCAATTTATTACCTTTCCTAATATGTGGATAGTTGTTATATCAATGTAATTAAAGAACATTTACTAGGGTTTTCTGAGTTCAGGAGCTGCTCTGTTTCATTCACTTGGTGTCATTTATCTAGGACATGACGACGACATGCACTAAACAGAAGGCAACCAGATTTCTTCTCTTGTTTCTTGATGACGTTTCACCTCTGACCTAAAAGATTTATCCAGCTCCAAAAAGCCCACAATCTAAAACTTAGGAGCATAGATAAAATATCTTCAAGAAAAAAAAAGAAATCTAGTTGTCTTCTATTTTAAGCACTTAGAATCAGTTTTATTTATTTATTTATAAACTGTGTGCTAATGAATCAGCTCATCTTTTAGAGTGTGAAAATTTAAGTATGAAGTCTTTTAAGGCATCGGATAACAACAAAAATCAGAGTCCACTGTGATTTGTGGACGACTTTTTGACCATTTTTGTTTGCTGTCTTCCTCTTCACTCCTTTTCTTTGCATCTGCAGACCTGCACTGAAATCTCTTCCTCTCCACCTTTGTGGCACTCATTACAGATGTGCACTCTTTTGTGGTTTCTTTGATTTGCATTTAACTGCGTTACTCTCAGACAGGACTGATTCATCTGACAAGCAACTATGAAGTATGACTCACAAGTCAAATAAAGTAACCTAAAAAGCATAGAAAAACATTTTAGACAAAGCCTCAGCAGTTTTGCACCGCAGAGTAGAACAATAATAAACAGGCTCTAGAGAAATACAAGGTGAGTGTAAAATGCATCCTTTTTTATCATTTCTATGAGAATTAGATGTTCAGTATGGCTGAGAAAGCATTTATGTTTACTTAAGATCATTCTCTCAGTCTTTCAAATGCAAATGAATAAATCTAGCAAAGTATTCATATGCAGATAGGAGCTTCAAGGCTTGAATGCAACAGTGCACTTCACTGCACAGTTGCCTTTGTAATGATGATTTTTTTTTGAGTGTTTCATTTAAACTGTTTAGGATGTGCATGTATTACAAGTCTGCTACTGAATGAACCTCAACCCTTGCTGGTAACAGGGCCAGAGCACCTGCTTCTAGTGTTTAGAATATAGATATCACATTTTACTTGTGTCAAGTTTTTTTTTCCATATTTCTTGCCTAAAACAACAGATATGCATTAAGTAATCTAGTATCTCCAGAATTTACTTCTTTCTTGCAAAGAAGCTTCCTGAAACTGGCAGCAGCTAAGCTGAATTTCAATGCAAACATAGTAATTTCAAAAATACTGTTTCAAGTGCAGCATTTTTTTTGTTTTGTTTGACCTTTCTGTTCTGCCTTTTTTCCAGATAAAATGTCTTATTTATATTTTCTAATCTATACAGTTCCTCTCTAAAGTATTCATGCCCACTGAACTTCTCATTACTACCACAGACCTCTATTTTCTCTATTTGTATTTGTTGGGGGTTAGTGAACAAACATGATCATGAACACCAAGGAATACACCACAAAGGTCAGTGATAATGTTTTGGAGATGTCTAAAACAGAGCAAGGCTATAAAATAAAATCCTAAGCTTTGAACAACACAATGTTCAACATGTTATCTGAAACAGACGCAGCCTTAGACTTCACAGGACTGGAGTGCAATAATCATAAAAAAGAGGTTCATTGACTCTGCAGGAGCTGCAGAGATGCATAGCTTAGGTACTGAAGGGTCATACTGGTCTATCACGTACAATCTTGTTGTAATCTGACAATAAACGGATGTAAATATTTTTGAAAGGCACTGTACCTGCAGAAAAAAAAATCTGTGATTTAGAAAAATATTAAATATGAAATGACAGCATTTCACCTTTCTCTCTCAGTATGCATAAACTTCACTACAGAGGAGACATTTCTCCACAGATGACCTTGAGGATCCTGAAATGGTGGCTAAAAATACCAACAGCACTCTTTCTTATTCACAAAGAGCTTCATTAAATGGTGCAGAATACAATATGAATGTAAGTCATGAGTGCTGGCACACATTTAGAAAAAGTCTTTTATCTTTATAAAAGATTTCACAGCAGATACAGCATACTGTGTGCTTCTACCTTTAGGTCACAGAGATTTCGCAGCACTTGAATCTGTCTGTATTTTTTAGATAGCAGGAAAAGTAGCAAGGTTAAGGGTGATTAAACGTTTGCCTTTTCTCTATTAATTTGCATCCCTTTTTGCCCTAACCTGATTGCTGGAATTATTTTTATTTTTTTCTAGCCAACACTTTTCTCTTTAATGTGAAACCTAGTAGTCAGTCAGGAAACAATACCTTGCTAATCAGCTCTTTAGCTGAAATCATTTTATTAAAATTGACAAAATTAGAGCTTTTCTAAAGACAAAGCTATAACTAATGAGCAAGAGGAACCATGCATTTAAACGATTTTAAATCTTCTCCCCAGACAATCCATTATAAGCTTTCATCTCAGCTAAATAGCATCAAGACCTTTATCGACATAGCTTTTACATGTGAGCTGTGCCATCAGTGTTCAGAATCTAGAGATATTAAATTAAGGTGAATGCTGCAGAAACAAACTGCGTCAAACTAACATGGCTGAATCTTGTTGATCCTTATTGATTTTGTTCTGTCCTCATGGAAAAATGAAATGGCAGGCACCATCCAGCCTCTTTTTTTTAGGTCATCTGAGCATATTTATGGTGGCAATAGAAGAAAGAGACACAAATGACAGGGGATGTCAGTGAGACAAATTGCGCCATGAATTGGGTTAGATCTCCTGGGCATGTTCAGAATGAGTTGTGACATAAGTGAGCTGCCTTTTGACGGCTTCTTCAAAATCAACATTTATTTTCTCCCGCTCTGCAATAAGCAAAGAACTAACTCCCACTGTATTTGCTTTGGGGACTCTTCATTGTAAATCTATACGTATTGCCAGTCAAATGCAATTTCAAACATTGCTAGTGGACATCTTAGAGTATTGCATTTCTTAAAATCAACAAATGGATTTTTAATCAGGAAAGATTGTTCAAATTACTACTGAAAATACATGAAATACTAGAAATTTTCCCAAACATCTTAAATGTCAAAGGTCCAAGAGCCGTAATTTTTAGCTCCCGATTTTGCATCAGCAGCATCTCATTCACAAAACAAAATATGCTACCTTGTTTGTTGTGGCATGTTTTGAATGTTGTATGGGCAAAATAAACTTGTCTTCAAGTCTTGTTTGCAGAGGAAATATACTTATCAATGATCCATTCATCCAAAATCTGATTATCCTGGCAGGGTCACAAGGAGGCTGGTGTCGATCTCCAAAGTTCATGGGTTCCCTGGACCACTCCACACAGGACAACGCAGAGTCACACGCAAACACACACCCCAACAGCGCCACACCATAAACCCCTCTGTGCCAAACTTTACACTCGACACAATGCAGCCAGGTAAGGGCTGTTGTCCTGGGAACCACCAAACCCAGAACAATTTATTGGTTTTCCAGACAGGGAGGCATGATTTGTCACTCACCGCTCCACAGCTCTGGCGTCTCATGATAATATGCTTTACACTGCTGCAAGCTTCAGTTTTTACACAGTGCTTTTCAAAATGAGAAAGTGTGGTGTTCAATTAAAGATTTTTTTATGTTACTCTATTGTTCTTATGGATCTCAAGTCTATTAATATCAGCTATATATTATTTATTATTAATATAAGGTTTCTCCCCACCTATATATTGATGAAATGAATAATCATGCACTCACGCAAACACACACACACACACACACACACACACACACGCACACGCACACACACACACACACACACACGCACACACACACACACACACACATGAAAATGAGACCTGTTTTTCTTTTATTTTTATTTTTTTACCAGTAGTAGACAGATCTGAGCTGAGAATAAATCATCAGATGCATCTGATGGGACGTGACAGGAAGCAGAGTCAAAGGGATCAAATAAAGCTCAATAAAATAATCATTATCTTTTTAGAGGAAGTGAAAGATTCAGGTCTTTAGTAACACTGTTTGGTGTTGCAGCGGCGACATTGAGACGCACCTTGAATAATGAGTTTGAGTGTGTGGTTGATTTCACAGCCTCAGCCGACCCAGCTAAACATGTTTTGTGGCTGTGAAACCTCATTTAGTTTGTAAAGACTCACCTCTGTGTACTAGTTTCGAGTCAAATCCTTTAAAAAGAAAAATGTCATGACTTATACATATCTCTAATAAATTTAGTGAGTCTTATAAATAATGCAAAATGTTTCTTTGGTAGTTTTAATGAACCTGCTGAATTATTAAAACCAGCAGCCGTCATAAGGTTTCATAAATGGTTGGTGCCACCACAACGGATCTTGCTCCAATTCTTAAAATCAGTTTCTTTCTCTGTTTTGAACTCAAACATGTTTTACCTTCACACCGTTACTTGTTTAATGTAATATCATCTCAATGCGACATGCTGCCCTCAGCATTCAGTCTGAGACAAAAAAATCCTGTTTTTAAATTTAAAAATTGCCCATTGCAGACACTGCTCAAAAATCACAAGGGAAAGATGAGACAAATACAGTAATCATTTAATAAATACTTCATGTTCATAAAGTATCCTTTGTTTTCACCAACATTTCTTACTGTTTGCAAAACAGTTCATGTATGTGGAGGACTGGTTTTGCAATCCATCTTCTTGGGGAACAGGAAACCAAATATTTTGTCAATGGGAAACTCACAGCAGAATGAAATTCACCTTTAATTGAAGAGATTTTTATGTTGAAAACCACAAACAAGAGGCGCACCTACCAAAAAGAAAGGAAAAAATGGGATAATAAATGAAAAATTATGACAAAATGGCTCCAAACCAACACAAAAACAACTACAAAGAGAGAATAAATTAAGAATATGATTAAAATAAAATATATATTTAGGGAACATGAAAGCAGAACAAACACAAAAACTAATTTCACAAGGAAGTAAAGAAATACCTAAGAAAGGAGAAAAGGAACCTGAAAGACTAAAATGGCCATGGTTTTCTGATTGTGTTGAAAGAGCTGAAACAATATTATTATGCCCCCAAAAATGAAGTTTACAGCACAGAGTGTTGAGATGGCTTTGGGTTGCATTTAATCTGCAAGAATCTCTTGTGTTCACAGCCTTTCATGGGGTCTGTGCTCAAAATCTTAAAGAGGGACCCCTATTGGGCTGAGCATAATCAAATGACAAGTGAAACAATTACAGATGTTCACGTTTAATGGCCAAATAAATTATACATATCAAGAAATCCTAATAATGTATGAAACAAACAAATAATCAGCAGATAATTAATTTGAAAACACTTTTTCTGAAGCATAAAAGGGCTTTTTCAGTCACTACAACAGAGCTAGTTGGAGAGACAATCCAGAAATAGACATTAACAACCAAGAGTTGGATCCCTTTATCTTTCGACTAGGGCTCAAAATCCAACTTTTAAGACTGTACAAAGCACTTAGATACACACTCAAATTAGTCAAAAATGAAGCAGGAAAAAAAGTCTTATGTAATTTCATCTGAATTCAAAATGCTTCCTGCTGAGTGGGAGGCAAGTGTGTTTTAGCTGAAAGGTCAAACACGCTGCTCGGCAGCTACATTCATTGATTCTGTTATTTCAGTTTTAAGATCAATGGGAAAATATTCCAGAGAGCATGCGTTTGTACGTGTGCACATAATCCATGAATGTCACACATATTGGAGACACGTCACTGGTATTCCCATCACGGATCACCAATATGTTCTAAAGGCCACCAGGAAGGAAATAACTAACAACACAGATCTGATATACAAAGCTTTTACAGCTGAAAATTACAATGACAATTGTCTTATTGAAGACTAGTTAGTCTTTTTGTGTCGCTCATTTTTTTCTATACACATAAACGTGCTTGTTACCTACAGTTCTTTTAGTCAGGTTATCAATAATTTTTTTATGAACCTAAATAATAAACTGGTTTATTTTCTTGATCAGTTCTGGTTCTTCACATGTTTTCAGATAATTTGCTGTTTGTTTGTTGTATTTTTTAATAGAAAAGGTGCACCTACAGTTTCCACATGCATGCCACATTCCAATTTGAATTTGACTCCAGCTGTTGTAGTCGTAGCATTGGCACCAGCACACATAACTGCAAACTGGATTCTTCCTGCACTTGTCTATTACGATTTTTAATTAATTATTTTCTACTAAAAGCAAGCGATTAAAAAAACATCGTTGTCCTCATTAAATCATATATTTGACTTGGTACACAAACAAGGAAGCAAGAAGGTCATGTGAAATTGGGGTCACAAACAGGGCCACATCCTGTTTTAGGCAAACAAGAGGTAAATAATCTAGCATCTTCAGACATGACAGCATCTGGCAGAGGGTTGACCTACAAGCTTCATCTTTGAGACCGCAGCCGGCAGCTAACCCAGAACATGCAGCCACATATTTAGGAAAGCAAATCAGCCACCTGCGAGTGCACGCCAACTTACAACTTCTCAGTGGCAACCAAAACAAAAAGGCGACGGCTTGTAACATTCATAGATACCACTGCAGCTGAGAATGACATAAATGATTGATTACATCGAATTTTGCTGCCTTGAGCCTCTTCTATGAACCTCACCGCCTTCAATCCGCCATTGAAATGGTTTACATTCTGTACTCATCCTATCTTACCTTCACTACCGAACCTTAGCTGATCTTCTTTTGAAGCTCATTCTGTGTCTCCTCAGCAGCTGCTTATACAATCTTTACGGATCCCTCTGAAAGCTTCTCCTCTTTTCTTTTCTCTCTCCTCCACAGTAATTTTCTCCCTCCAGTTTTTCTTGACCTTTAATTTTTATAAAAACAATCGAACTATAAACCACTTCCTGAGTTGATATGGTGAAATCTGTCTCCACACATTACAGCACAACAGGCGCGGCAGATTAGCAAGTTTTCATGACAGGTGGGTGAAAGATTTCTTTCAGGTTTAACCCAGTAAAGTTTCACTCCGTCAGATTTCTGGAGGTGTGTTTTATTTAGGTCAGAGCTGAAGGAGAGCCAAGTCTTGATTCTGTTTTTCTGCACAAGGGAAAACATTCAAGAGGCAGCTGCTTCACATTATTATCCCCTTCTGCATTTTAGTCTCTCAGATATGCTCTTTCTGAATTATGTTTGGATTCCAGTGTTTTCTTCAAACATCATACTTTGCCTGTAAAAAAAAAACACAACAATCTCACAAGATATTCAGTTCTTTTAACATAAATGCTCTCATATGGAGGTCTAAACTTGTTTTATTCATCTGTGGAAAGCAGTTGAATTAAATCTAAACAACAACAATTAGCCTTATTTTACTTATTTAACAGAAATGAACAAAAAAAACAAAAATGTGTTTTAGTGCTGAGGAATAAATCACATCAACATAACCCTTCAGCATGAGTTTCATCCTCATTGGTTGAAATTAGTTCAGTGAGACCTCTGTTTTTGCCATCTACATAATAATTGATCACTTTCAGCAGTGAGTTGTTTGAAATTAATATTGCCTGTTTTAAGTCAGTTTCTTCCATTTTATCATTGTCAGCCAGTCCTTGGTGAACTTAGTGGTATGCTTTGGATTGCTCTTGTGTTGCACGGTCCAGGGTTCAGTATTCTGTAGTTTTTCTACAGATTTTGATATATTTTCCTCAAGCATTCTGATATATGGTATAATTCTTCTCTTGTTCCCATTCTCTACATGTTAACCTGATGTGATACACCTGTATAACGTTTTAGATCATTTATGTTGGGAATAAATGTAGGGGTTCCCTAATTTGTTCTCCAAAAAATGTTTTTCAATTACATTTTACAAAAACATTATTATTGTTCGTTAATTTTCCTTGCATTTTTCAGTACTGACAAAAGTTATATTACCTCTCCATATCTGTTAGACCAATACCCAAAACATAAGGGTTACATTACATGTGATTACATTTATTATTCATGTCTAATATTACCAACATGATGTGCTCTAGCTACAGTCTTAACAGTTCAGTGATTCCAGCAGGCTGGAGATTGTACTGACGTTCAGTTTTAGTCACTCAAAACCCCCTTGAAACCAACACAATGTTTGGTCTGACTTTGTCACTTGGTTTCCCTTATGTTTATGTTTATGAATAATCCTGAAACTGAAAACCTTTCAGAGCAGACAAGGATGACTTTTGAAATCAGTATGAGGTTTCTGTTTGCAGGGTTCGGCTAACAGAAACTGTTCTTCTCTCTGTGTCTCGAGTTAGAAAGCTTTGTGAGAAAGGTTATGCATACGTATTGCAGATGAAAATGACCGACTTTAAAAGATTTTCCAAACTGTAGCTGCGTTATGTTTCTCACGATGCTCTTTGTTTTGGCACAGGGAGTGAGACGGGTCTCATGGGAGAAACTTTCACAAGAATTTCACATTGCGAGTCTAAGCCCACTAAATATTTGAAAAGGCAATTTCTTTCTTGAGATGTGTGTTGTTGTTTTGTATTAATAAATATTTAACTTAATCATGAAGGAAACAAAGACATTAATATCACTGCATACTTGTTTACTTCTTGCTCTCTGGACTCAGATCTGTTTGAAAGATGTAGAAATAAGAAAACATGGTCAGAATATGTTTTTGTTAATGCTCCCCCCATTTCAGTTCACTGCCAACGTATCCCCACGAGAGAGAAGAGATTTTACACAACGAGCCCATTATCCTCTATTTAGTTCTGTGCTCTGCTTTTGAGGGCGAGATAAACCAGTGAGCTACATGAAAGCCAAACTCACAGAGCATACTTGCTGCGACTACGGCCTTTAGCTTTCTCACTTTCACTGCATGATTTGTCGCCTCTTGTATGTTCGTTTATCATTTAATAGCACATGAAAAATAGAAGAGGGATTGTGAATCCTTTTGTAACATCCGGTTGAGTTGTTTACCAAATCGATGCAGCAAAATCCAATTTACCCTGCTCAAATTTCGGAGTGGGTTCTTCAGTGTGTTTTTGGCCACTGTCCCGTGCTCTCCCTGCCTGATTCAGCATGAGTAATACCACTGCTGCTTGCTGGTGATTTTAAAAGTAGAAGTGTGCAGCTGAGTCACCATGTAGAGGAGATAATTGTATATGACAGCGCTGCTGGCGACAGCAGCCCGTGAATTGATGCTGCTGAAGTATGAGGAGTCATCAGTGTTGAGTCAGCGTGTTATGCCTCAAGGACAAGCCAGCAAAAAACTTTTAATAACTAAGTAGCTTGTCCAAATAACCGGTGGTAATGCAAAGAGAAAAACACTGTCCTGGAAAACAGTATTCATACCACTTGAAGTTTTTGGCTTTGTTACCACAAACTTTAAGGTGTCTTGTTGAGATTTCATGTGATTTGATCGACTCAATGTAGCACATAAATGTGAAGTGGAACAACAACTAAGAAGGGTATTCACTTTTTTTTTTTTTTACAAATAAAAATTTAAAGTGTGGTGTGTATTTGTTTCAAATGCCTTTATCCTAATGCCCCTAAGTAACATCCACTAATGGAGTCCATCCATGTTTAATTTATCCTCAGTATAAAAATTTTAACCCAACAAGAGGTGGCTGCCAAACTAACCTGACAAACTATGAAGTCTATATATCAGGGAAACCCATTTACTCAAAGCCCATTTTAACTCTGAAGTTCAGCAGAAAATCTGCTGATAGTTGAACTATCAGTGGAGGCACTCTACACATCCTGCCTTCAGTCACAAAAGTCACTGTGGACAAAAAGACATAAAAAGTCCTATTTTCAGTTCATTGCAGGCTGGGTAGGGGTCACATAGCAAACAACCCTGATCATCAGCGTGAGCACATTATCCCTGCAGTGAAAAATATTGGCAGCATGATACTATGGGGATAGTTCTCATCAGCAGTGACAGGAAAACCGATCCGAGGTTGGCGAGAATGACGGATAGAGAAAAGCCTCAGTATAAAACATACTGCAAAAGACTTCAGACTAAAGTGCAGGTTCCACTACCATAAGGACTACAACCCCATAAAGCAAGATCTACAATGAAATTAGTTGCATCAAAGCAGATTCATGCAGAATGGCCCAGTCAAAGTACAGGGCTAAATCCAGGTGAGTATTGATAGCAAGACTTTGAACAAATGTATGTTTAGGCAGCAGAATTGGTAAGGAACAATGTAATAAAACTGTCTAAACACGGTTTACACACTAAACACTGCTGTTAAGCAGAGCAGATGATCATCCCGGTTTAAGCAGAAATCCTGTGTAGAACAGAGCCACACATGGCTAAACATCTGGAGGTGGGTTTGAGAGGAGCGATGCATAAAGGATTAAAATCAGAGAGTCAAGCAGGAAAAATTGAAAACCAACTGAGCGAATCTCGACATGACCGAAAGGGTGAGCTTGAATATGATTAGTTTATATTCAGAAACCTCATATCAGGAAGGTTTTTGACATTTACATCATTTCATTTCTGCATGTAGCCTCAGAGTGGTGCACTACAAATGCCTTTTCAAATAACTTATTTTTTTCTCCTTTGTATTTCTGATTTTATTTTATGCTTAAATATACATGCAAATGTTATATTTTCTTTTATTCTTCAAATTATCCAACTCAATTAAACAATTATTTCATTTGAGCATGCTGTACAGTGTAATTTTTCTTATGTCTTCTTATGTCCTTTATGTCTTATGTTGAAAGTTTACAGTTTTTTGATCTTTTTGTTTTTATACTTTTACCTTCTGCATGCTTCCTTTAGAGGTAAGATTTTTTTTAAGCATTCAAATATCTGATATTGATTGATTGATTGATTGAGATGCAAAGAAGAGAGCAAAACTATTACAATGTTAGCACTTCAAAACTTTATTGTGATTGGGAAATCCCTACTGGATACTATATAAATTGACAGACCAAGATTATAGCATTATGTCTAAGAAGAAAAGAGAGATAGCAATAGATATAAATGACATAAGAAAACATAGAGAATTGATTGAAAACTGAACAAGAAACAGCAGGTGAGTTCAACCTTAAGAGAAGAACTTGTAGTGAAAAATATGTCTGAAAGGATAAAATCTTTAGACACAAGTGGTTCTGTGTTCAGTTGCTTGGGAAACATTTGAATCATTTATTAAACATTAGTGCATGAAAATAAGAAATTCATGTAGAAACACAAATTGAGATATTGCTCACCAACAAACAATCTATAATTGCTCAATTAGACTAAAATAGCAAGAAGTCCTGTGAGAATTTGAATTCTCACAGGACTAAAAAATTAAATGGATCCATACAAGACCTAACCTCTCTATAATATAATAAAAAAGATATTCTGCTAATTTCAGCTGGATTCTGAATTTGTAAACATTTATTTCTTAAATGCATGTTGTTTACATGTCTATTTTATGTTATATTAAATTTCTATCTGTTAACAAATCTTTACTATTCTTGAGTTAGAGGAAAACACATTGGAATTCTATTCTATTCTATTTTGTTCTATTCTATATTCTGATCAGTAAGTGTTAACCTTTTTTGCCTGAACTTGCCTCATTAAGTTTTATTTAACAGCTTCTCTGCATGTGAAGGCCAAAACTACCACACCCTCACACAGTGACAACACTGAATTTTTTAACTCACTGCTCAGTTACTGAATTCAGGCGTTAATCACATGCACAGTCTGATTTTAATACTTTGTACTAAGCATCCATGTTTGTTTATTGTCTTTAAAAGTGCATTAGAATTGATAGACACGACAGGTGATTAAAAATTTCTGATTTTAAATTTATTTGGTATAGTCAATTAATTAGAGTAATCTTTAAATCCCACTTCCAATCATCTAACTCGGCCCCCAAACGTAATTCTGCAGGGCCTCATAAACCTTCGGGCCGGCCCTGACCTGGCTGATGAGGTTTACCTGCTTTGCCCGGTAAGAAGAAATATCTGCTGTGTCGCTTTAAGTACAGCAGGCAGTGCTGTTGGTCCATGTGGGAGCGCAGGGCGCACGGTGCGGCGCTGCCTCCCTGCAGCATGAAGCTGTCTGCTCATCGGACAGCCGACAAAAAAGAAGAAGAAAAAACAAGACAGGTCGACCCACCGCTTAAATCGCATCCAAGCTTCGACTTAAACAGATTACAGCAGTGATTGTAAGAGGAAGGAGTCGGAGCCAGCGCTGGGAGCCATTAACACTTCTCCTTGTCTCTCTGAGCGACACATAGCAGCGTGCAGCGGGTTATCCGCGGTATATAGACTGAAGCTCATTGCAGAACCAGCGCAGAGAGACCGTACGAGCTAACGGGATCCACCAACTAACCTCTGCAGTCTGCGGACGGAAGCACGGCAGACACAGGAGTTGTTTACTCTGGAGGTGAAACATCATAACTGAGCCTGACAGATGACCGTCCTCAGCTGAGTTCCTTCCTGCAAGAACAGCCACACCATCTGCTGAGGCTTCACCCAGGCTGAGGTAAGAAGAGCAGTACTCATGTTATCTCTTAATTTGATTAACACCTGAATCACAGATATCTGCTGCAGCACCAGCAGCAGCAGCTCACACAGTAGTGAAAACTGCAACGGCAGCACTGGTTGGATCTGTGCTGCAGGAGTCCTGCTGGTTCCTGATTGAACAAGAACACTTCTGGAATAAACAAGTGGCGGAAAACGTCAAAACCCCACATATTAGTTTGCAGCACTAATGCTGCCCTAGTGTAATGGGGAAGAAATCGCTGCTTGTTTTGTTCCGACTAATTAGATTCCAGGTCATGTTGCAAGCAGTTACAACATAACAGCTGCATTAGCTGACTTATATACAAAAATGAGATTTCTGTTAGTTTGTGACAGCTGTTTCTACGTCTTTGCTTTTTCTTGTTTGACTTGTTTGTTGGCCTGTGAAGAGGCTTAAGTCAAACTGAATGCATGCTTGGTGGACCCCTTTGTCACCCGGGGCCCCCACGTGTGAAGATGCTAGAATTTCATTAGAGACCTCCTGCTAATTTTTAACCACAGCTGCAATTCACACTGGCCGAGTTCAACCTGTGCTGAGCCTGTTTTGTAGTGTGTGGCTTCAGAACCTTTCAGCTGCTGACCCAAAAATCTAACAGCTGCAAACACTTGCAACTCCAGTTATTTACAACTGAAGAGTACAGATGTAGCTAATTAAACAAACAACAAAAAAAAGGTGCACTGCTCCATCCAGGTCCTCGCTGAGCCTCTGCCCCAAAAGTAGAAGTGTAAATTCCTCCATGTCTTGTTCATGATTGATGGTTTGGTGGACAGAGGTGGCCACTAAATTTTCCCAATGGGCCACATGAGTAACTATGATTGTTGGGAAAGGGCTATGTCAATGGCTCCACTACTCCAAAATTGTATTTGAAAATAAGCTCTATTCTTTTTTGTTGTCAGCTGTTTGTAACAGTAATTGTTGCAACTGCATAATAAAATGCAACATACCATGCTGACAACTGAAACCATATGTTATATTTTACAAAATGAAATGCAAAAAGAAAAATAAGAAAATGTGTATGTATTTTTGCCCAGACTGCAACAGTTGGATATACTGGAGCTGGTTGCCAGTAGACACACAGGACAGACCACCGTGGCCTCTTACGCTTACATTTAAGGGTGATGTGGAGTGGATGATTAACCCAGCATGAATGTCTTTGGACTGTGAGAGGATGCTGGTGTTCCCTGGGGTGAATGAACCCCAAGAAACAAGGAGAAAATGTACAAACTATATGCACAAAAATAAGCTGGGATTTGCACCCGGTTGTTCTTGCTGCAAGGCAACAGCACTAACAAATGCACCACCTTGATGCCAAACATTCCTCTACATCATTATTAATTCACACACAAACAAGTTCATCTCAGAAAACTAGAATAATGCATAAAATTGCAATATTTCTTGCCAATCATCTCACAAAGTAATACAGTCATTTTATACAGATTGAAAAATTTCAGGTTTTCATTTGTTTTGCAGGTTTAATGATTATTTTTATAGGTAAAGAAAGCGCAAACTTCAGTGTTTCAAAAATTATAATAACACATAAAACTATCTAAGTTTAGTGAGTCTATATAAAATGAGTTTTACTTTCTGAGATAACTGGCAAGAAAAATTACTCTTTTACACAATATTCTGTTTTTTTTTTTTTTTAAAGATGTTCCTGTATGTTGATAATAATAATATTTTGTGCACTGATAAGTGCAAACTATACAGACAGGACATGCTATATCTGCCTCTCTTATTTTAAAATAACCTGTAGTAGACACACACAGGACGGTGCTAATATAGTAGAAGATACAGCAGAAAAAAACCCCTTCTGTTTTTTTTTTTTTTTTGAACAACAGCGTCGCTGGGATTTGTGCATCTTTATTTTCAGATTTTCACCTCAAGACTCGCTGCATGAAACAGCATGCAGTAAGTCTTTCATTTATTGTGGAGCTAACCTCAGCAGAATACAACATGCATTTGAGTATCTGTCAGAAAAACTTTACAAAGAACAAACTCAAGCAATGATGATGCAGTTGTAATCATTCTGAGGGAGCATCTCCACTGTCTCACCTTGTTTGCAGTGACCTTGTTGTATTATACATCACTGAATTGAGCCACCTCTCACTGGAAAGCGCTGAAGAGGAGGAAGAAGAGGAGCCTTGTGGTTCTTTGGATTGATCACAGTGTGGTTAAATCAATTCATGAATGACACTAATTGCTCATGCTGCTGCTATTTCAGCACTTGCCATGACAGTAAATAAAAAGCACAGAGCCCGACAGACCTCTTGTTATGGCAGAGGGGACGCGACCACGGCCGGCTCACAGATCCTGAATCCAGAACAAGCTGAACTGATCAATGCCATGAACTTCGCTAAACCCATTTTTAATCCCATAAAGACCTAATGAGCATTTATGTCATGTTTTAGTATGAATATGGTTTCAGCTATTCAAGAGAAACGTGTGAAAGCTCTGTCATAAAAAATACATCACATGGTTTTACTAGCAGCTGCTGTAATGTCCTGAAAGCTTTCTCTTCCCTGAGGCAGCAAAGACAGACATCGGGGAAAAAAGCCAACAGCTGAAATTCATGTTTGTTCACTCGTTTCAATGCATGATGCTGTTCCCACTGCTGTGGTTGATGCAGAGAATAATCAGAGTCAAGGTAGATGCTTTTTTAACCCCAGGACCCCTCTGGCACTAAAAAGGAATCTTAAATGTTCTACAAAGATTAGATTCTTTGAGGTTACAGCATTTCTTTTGCACCTTGTAATGTTGTATTTTTGAGATTAGCTTTTGCTGCAGAGGAGAACCTAAGAGTGGCTCTGATATGGAGCCCGTTGTGTATTGGCGTAGTGCAGAGCGGGAAGGCTTTGAAATTCTCCGCTGCTTAGTTCTGCATCCCTCTCGGCCGTCCTCTCAGGGACGTGCGGTGAATCATGTCCAGTGGCTCCCCGATCTTTTGACGATCACCGGGGGAACTGACAGAAATTACAGTGGGCGTAACTTTTGCAGGTCATTACAGTAAAATGATGGCCATGCAGCAGAAACTGTATGTGGGTTTGATGGGTGGACTGATTCTTAATATATCACTGCGAAGAAAGAATGTCAAGATCCTTATTAGAGCGCTTACTAAAATAGCTTAGCATTAAAAACCCTGATGCCTTTGCCAAAGTCATCTTGAAAGTTTCTGGCTCTTTACAGGACCGGTGTTGTTCGTTACTGTTTGCAGGTCTGGATAAGGAAGAAAAAAGTTTATTTGAGTTTGGAAAACTGTGTTATTTTTCACACATCTTGGTTCTTTATATTGACATGTTTTTATTGAGCAGTGTAGACTTAGACTTAGACTTAGACTGACTTTATTGTCATTTTGCATGCACAGGGTGTATACAGAACGAAATTTCGTTGCATACGGCTCAGGACAGTGTTTTGAGCTTCCAATGTTGTGAGGTTACTCCAGAATAAAATAAAATACATTATAAAATATGAATATAAATATAAAAGTTTATTGAAGTACTAGGCTAACATTAGCATATTTCCACTCTAGATACTACAGACAGGAATCTGCAGCAATCAGTATAGTCTCTATCAATGTGAGTGTCACTGTGAAGGGAAAAAACTGTGATTGCTGGAGAATGTTTGGATTTTTCCAATCAACAAAACCATATCCATGGAATAAATGCAGTTTTCCAGCTTTGCATGCAGTTTGTGTTTTGCTAATTCAGCTTATACACCCTTTGTCTTAATAGTTTCCCCTTAACAGCATGACGGTTTGAAGGATAGGATTATCACTTTGTCTTTGGCTGATCCACATAAAAGATTGGGAAACTCCATTTTCCACACGAGCAAACAAAAATTAGGGTAATTGAGTAAATGGAATGAGGATTTGTCTCCAGAGTGTAGAAAAGCTATCCCTAAATTAATGTGTTTTGCAACAACTTTTTTACTTTTTCCATTATAAAAAGATACATAAGACAGAAAAAGCATTAAACTGATGCACAGATTTGAGTAGTTTGTCACCCTTTTTGCTGCATGCACCTCTCAGACAGATTTTCATCTTATAATAGGATTATTCCCCAACACCAGAATTTTTCCATAAAACCTTTTCGGATAATGCCTGCCTAAACAGGTGGCAAGGAAATACCAGAGGACACAAATCAGATAAGAACTGGGAAACCCCAAAACCTTATCCCTCACTTTAATCTGGAGTTTGCTGATAGAAACAATTTTAGTCTTTTATTGTTACTTTGGCAAAAATAGGAAATACCTGCTGTGATTAAAAAATGTTGACTTGTTGCATAGTTTTTATCTTATTTTCACCACGAAGGCATTCAGTTTTTTGTGTCATAGGATTTAATTTCAAGGCTTATTACATTTTTACAGTAAAACCTGCGTTTTGGCTTTTCTCTGACTGAGACGGATATCCTGCTGAGAATATCTTTAACAATCCTTCCATTTTGTGTTTCTTTTTGGCAGTCACAGAAGCCTTTTGCTAGAGTTTGAAGAGAGCGTTTCCCCACCCTTAGAGGGATACATTGTAATTATTTAAAGTAATGTTTATTTGAAAGGACTCTAGTCTTCAATATGTTACCAGCCGTAGGTAACTCTGATGCCTTTGCTTTTAGAAATCTAGATTATCGGCTGTCAAAGGTCATCAGAGAGGGACCAAGACCAAAGTGGACATATCCTTTCTTAAAACATCTCCAGTCTACACAGATTTACAGATGGCTGCTTTAATTATTCTGTTTTCAGTGCATTATTGGCAAAGCACCTTGTCCTACCTCCATTTCCTGGTTAAATAATTGTTGTTTTCTGTTTAAAATAAGCTGCACCAATGTAAGCTTATTTTACACAGAAAATAAGCTGTGTAACATAAGCTTGTTTCTTATTTTACACAGAAACAAGCTTATTTTACACAACTATGGGATTGACTCCCCAACTATAGGATTAGAGCAGCCAGTCTTATAGTTGGCTCCTCTAGGATAAGTTGTAGGACTCCAGATTCTGGGGCCATTTTTTTTGTAATTGTACCTACTGAACAATAAGCTGAACATATGTTTTATTAAAACAAACAAAATAGTCAGATTTTTGTAGAAGTATTCTTAAAGCATTAAGAAAGCCACACAATTTCTGAAATTGAGCTCATTGTTTTGTGATATGTTGATCTATGAAAGAAAGAATATAGATATCTCTTTCTCTGAAAGTCCATCAACATTACCCTAATGTGGTGGTGGGTAAATCTGTGTCAGTTTTGACTTGTGTTTGTTGGCCACTCAAAACTATTCAGAGCGCCACAGATGGCCCCTGCGCCGCACCTTGGACACCCCTGCTGTATATTATGTGTTATGTAGATTTTTCTGTCTGATTTAAAAGCATTATTTTTGATACTAAATTGATAAATGTTACAATATATTTTTACAAAAACAATATCTCTCCTATAGAAGGAGTTTTGGAACATTTACTGTTTGTGAATCAACCAAAGCTGGCTCTCCTTCATCTGACCTGAACTATTTACCCTCTAAAGCTTCAAAGGGACTCTCTGCTCTCTAAATGTCGTGCTTAAATCTCTCTGGAGAGTGTATGAAAGCTTTGGGAAATGAGAAATCAGAAGAGGGGGGTGGACAAGTGAATACAAAACACTCATTTTCTGGGGTCTGTAGTCGACCTTGAGACAGTGCCAGTCAGCAGGATTAACACATCGCCTCTGTAATTGCTCACCTGGAGTAGCAGACCTTCTTGTTCTCTGTTCAACCTGATCCCTGTATCACAAAAAGGTCTTTGTGGGTATTAAACTGATGGGCTCTGTTTTCCTTACCTGCTGTACCAACAGAGCTCCAATCTGCACACAGAAAAGCCTTTAAACAGGAAAAATTTGGATGCATAGCTTTGCCTCTTTGGAAGACAAAAAAGGTCTGTGTAGCTGTGAGCGTTATGTTTTTCACCTTAAAGTTGCACTAGGTAATTTTTATGAAAAATGTTTTTTACATATTTGTTAGAACTGTCCTGACAGGATAATATGAGACAGAGAAATTGTGAAAAAATCAAGCTCATCGAGTGGTCCTGCTCCCATTTGCAAAAATACACCGGTTCTGGTCAGAAACAACCAGAGTCCAGAGGAAGGTCTTAGCACTGTCAGTCACACTCGTGATTGTGGGTTTGCTGCAGCTGTGCTAATGGCGGAGAAACAACGTAACGTAACTTTAGAGGAAAACTGTTTCCTTCAGGTACCGACTGCAGCTTTAACCAGAAACTTCATTTATAACCACATTAAAGTTATTTATTCCAAAATGAAGATGACAAACTCATGAAGACCTAATTAATTTCTACTGAGGATAAGAATGGCGAAGGCTTAATTTAATGAGAGTCAAACATATAAGGATTCCTTTTATAGGCTTGTTAGTGAAGCAACGTCAATATTAGATCAGCGTTAGAAATCAGCACTGGGATGCTTTGTCAGCTGCACCTCAAACAGTGTTCGTCAATCTGTGAAAGCACATCAGTGCAGCCTGCGCTGTGCAGAATCAGACAGGGCTTAGCTTTAAAGAGGATGCCAGGAGATTTTGATAAGCAGCATACCAACAATACTGCTGCACAGATGCAGGAGCCCCCCCTCCTTCTTCTCCTGCGATAAATAACGGGAGTCCCCTCTGGTTCTGTCAGCCTGCAAAGTCAGCGTCAACAGTGGCGTCTGATCTCCTCTCAGTGTGTTGGGCCCTAATTGGGTTTTCACACTTGCTAGAGAAATTTGTCAGGTTGCTGTGAAGTGAAGCACCATTCCCAAATCAAGTTGTGCATCATTACGTTTCCATCTACTGCTGGAATTATGGGATGCTAAAGGTTTTTGAGGGGATAAACTACTTTTACCTACCTCCTGTCGGGAATATGCTGTTCAAGGGTAATAGTTGCACTTCCTAATGATAGTTTTTTGCTTAGTAATTACATCCATTGGGATTTCATGTGAAAGATGTGTAGCAGTAAACCAGGCAGGGCTTATTCATACGCACCTAAAATAGGGGATTATGATTCCTACGTTCACAGTCTTACATGTGGTTCAATTAATTTTCCAGCAGCAGCCAGGATGAGCGCCTAAGTCTATCCCCTTATCAGCTAGTTTCCTGGCAGAAAGCAGAGCGCTAACCTCAGCTCCTCCTTGCTGCTTATGTTCTCCATCTGTCGGTAGAATGACTCGGGTCGACCCTGATGTTAGGAACTATCATGTGCTGTAAATGTAGCACGCCTGGTCAGCCACAAACCAGTCATCATGATCTGTCAACCCGTATCATCTCCTTTTGATATCTCTGCGTCTTTGCCTATGTCACATCTAGGATGATGAGGGGGAGAATGACTAAGCATCTCACTGACTTAGACTTCAGACCTCTCCTCAGTCGACCAGCAACATAAACACGGTCCTGGTGTTCAGTCAGACTCAGTTTCAGTGTTTAATATTGTCTTGTCTAAGAGTTTCCAGCATCCTTCAGTATTCATGTGGTTGCTTGATAAGATTTTACAATTAATGAAAACAGATGCAGTTTGCATTGTTTGTTTTTCCTTTTTTCATATTACGGTTTATATACACAGCTGTATAAAATTATGACATACCGCTCTACAATTACCAGAAGAACTCAATTATCTTTAAAGAAAACTACTGCAATCAGTCTCACACAACCTTATTGTGTCTCTGTTAATACAGTTGTACCGATAAATCCTCCAGTTCATTGATCAGATGGATGTAAAAGGATGTTTTATGAGTCTTCTCTTTTTGCAGCTTTTAGTGACATTTTTTCACACAAATTTCTGCTCAGTCCTGTTAAGATTTGACCATAGCTACTCAGTAATGCAGGGATCTGGACTTTGACTGGGCCATTGCAACAGTTTGCTTGAATTGTCTCCTGTAGCAGTAAACTGCGAAAAAAAAAAGCACAGCTGGTCACCGTAAATGTTCAGTGATTTAATTCATTAAACTAGCACCATGTGAATGATTCTTTCTTTCTTAAATGTTGTGAGTGAGGTTTTCTACATACACCATTTTAATTTCAGCAAATAATGCAAGGGGAAAGGAAACTGGACAAGTTATGTTCCCTATAATGAATGATAAGCCTACGTTTGTCTCAAAAAGTTTATGTTATGCTTGTTAATGTCCTTGAGTCTTGGGTGATAAAAAACTTTTACTCTGTAGCAAAGCCCCTGATGCATTTAAACATCCAGTATCAAAAGTTTTCATGCAATCCCTTATTAAGTCTTGAGTTTGAAATGTGTCATCCCCACACTGCAGTTTTCAGGTATTTCCATAGGCATTTGATAGCAGACTCATTGCAACCATAATTTTGAAATGAAACCTTGTGCACAGTTTCAATGTTCCCCATGATAAACACAGGAAAGTAACCCCAAAACAAAACTTATGTTTTCCTACATGGAAAACATTATTATAGTTATTATTATAGTGTAAAATGCAACAGATGATCCAACCAGAAAGCAACATACCTTCACCTTGGCCTTCAGCTTCAGTGGCTTTAGATGGTTTTCTCAGCTCTTTTTAAAAATCTGGGATTGCACTTGTTTTTTTGTCCTTGTTTTGAGAGATTGGCTACTGTTCCATGGACCTTATATCTTTTGATAATATTGCCAGTGTGGTCACAAAACATAAAGCTGCTTGGCAAGAATCTACAAGCCTTTTCTTTTAAAATGAACATCTTGCAATGACACCAAATGTAATTTTTGACCTCTTTAAATATGCTGAAAAGCTTCAAGGGACCAAGCCAGGATCAATAATTCAGGCCCTTCTCAGCCCTCCCACGGGTCTCTGGACTTGTAACCTTGAATAACTACTCATTAGCAAGCGGTTTTTAAGTATTGATCTTTTTCTCAATCTTCTCTCAGACTTCAGGCGTTTTTCATTTAGCATTTTCAAGAATTTTATGCAAAGTTGATTTTTTTTTTCTTTAGGCTGTCCTTTTTGCTTGGAAACAACCCACCTAAGCAGAACCCCCACTGCAGCAAACTGTGTGTTTGCAGAGCCGCTGAGTGAAAGGTTCTCCATTTGTTTTACTAAGATGCTGCTTGCACCGCCCTCCTCCACTTTACACCTACTCACCAACTCAGCTCTGTGGCAGCCTCCTTTGCAGCTCACAAGATTTAACAACAGCACCAGTTACAGCCCCCATATTGTCTCTGTCCTTATATAATTTCACACCAAGAGGCAAAGAAAGCATCACAGACCAGACTTGACAAGAGGGAATGAATCCCCTCATGGGATTTCTCTGCTTCGCATTAAATGCAAAAAACCCCCCAAGTTTGTTCTTTTCTTTCCGTCTTAACCACAACAGCCTCTCTGTGGCTGTTTCGCGCACTTTTACCTTAGACTGAAAAGAATAGTTCTGTTACTGCTGCTGCGATATTACCCATTGACTTTTCAATTTTCTGTCATCTTAGGCTTTTTGAAGCCACAGGCATATTTGGAGAAGAGAAAGGCAAAGCGAATGTGTAAAAAGCGATGCAGATTCTTTGAAAATGGGGTAAAAAAAAGGAATTCTCCAACAAAAATATTCATGAGGTTCATCAAGTATGTTCTACTTTTAAAGCACTTTCATGTCGACTCCACATTTAATCACAACTGGCTGTAGACCAGCTTTTTACCATCTGAGGTTTTCTCAACACCTTTGGGTCATTTGACCACTGGGGAGCTTTATTAAGCCACATGCTTTTATTCTCATTGCTTTAGCCAAACCTTTAACATGATCAAATCACGTTGCCATAGCAACTCTGCCTCAGGAAGGTGCTGATTGCCCCTTTGAAGATGCTTGCAGCCACATTAATCGTCAATTTATCAACCTAAACCTAAGCAAGCATTTGAATGAATGTTTATTTATGTTATATAAAAAGTTGCTCCCTCTGCAGTTGAACACAACAACAGCAGTAACTGTAATTGCGTGTAGCACCGCAGGGTTAATCATCGCTGCGCTACTGCTGAGCACTCTTCTCAAAAAAACATGTTGGGAGTTTGAGAGAGGTGATCTTTTTTGGTTTACTCTCAACCTCACAGTACTTGAATTAATCTTAAACTCACAGGTCTCCCAGTTGTGTGTTTTAGGCACAACTCCTACAGTGACATCGGAGCTGTGAGGTATTTTCATTTGCACCGTTCACAGCTTCTAAAATTTCAGCACTTACTGATTGCCCTAGTGAGTCAAGGCTGATTGGCCAAAACCCACCAGGTTTTTCTGTGGAAAGACATTTTATATGGTATAAGTGCTTTTTAAGTTTCAGAGGGCAGAAATTTCAAACCTACACTTGGCAAGCTGAAGATATGACCAAGAGATAGATGCAGCAATGTGTCACAGTGTGCATGTCTTTTCGAGAAAGTTAAGATAATCTTATGTTTTATCTTGCTGATATTTCTTAGATTTTGCTCTCACACACTCAGATGGAAGCACGAGCAGGCCTCCTCCTTCTTCCTTAGCGTTGGAGGTGTTGTTCCATGTTGCATCAGAGCAACAGCGAAGCACTACTCTGTGTGCTTGTCATATTTTATTCATCTCTGGAGAGGCGGCAGCTCTGAGGCGCTCTCATTCCTGCAAGCCGAAAGCAGGCAGCTGTCAGAGAGCCCGAATCCCTAGATACATTGCCCATTTCTGCTCCTGCAGACAGACATCACACACAGGCATGCTTAGCTACATAACACAGGGCTTTTCCTATGCACACATTCAGTTCATGTAACCTTTGCATAGAGGTTACCCTTTCTCAATTTTCTCAGATATTTTTCAAGCAATTCAGTTTTCTAGCTTGGAAACAGCTCAAGATTCTTAGTTTTGTACAACTAAAAATATTGATTTTGAGTGAATGTATGTTTTACCGTCATCGGTTTTTTTTTGTTGGTTTTTTTTTTACTGTATTTCGAGTGTGGGAGTGAAAGAAACTGCATTCATATCCAGTGCATTACAAGCTTGTGTGCAGTGCTTTTTATATTTTGCCATGTTACAGTCACAACGTGTCTTTGGGATTGTTTTGTTACAGACCAACACAAAGTTTTGGCAAATCTAAAAAGTGTGGGATGCTTTTGATGTCAACAGTCTGTTGAAATACAGACTGTGGAGCAGCAGAATATTTCTACCTGCTTTGCAAATATATACTGTATATACTGTATATAGAGATAAATACATCACAACACAGCTGTGCTGCACTCTTTACACACTCAGATGGGATAAAGTTAATCTGTGAATATTAATTTGCTTCTTGTTAAAGATTTTCCGACAGAGAATCTAATTGTGCTAAGCTAAGCTGACACATGAATATGTTTTCCTGTAGATCATTGCATTTTAGCTTTAATTGTAGGTTTAAGGTTGTTATCCTGCTGGTTGGTGAAACTTCACTCCAGTCCAGGTATAAGTTCAATATATGAATATGTTGGTAATTTCTTTCCTTAATTCATTAAATGCTGGTAAATGGAGGCAAACGGTAGTCTGTTGCTAAGCTAACTATGCTGAATGGTTGATAATCTCACACAGACTACCCACCTCTCGGAGAAAAACTGGGTTACAAATTGACACTTTTACCTTTTTCTCTATCTATTTTTTGAAAACCTAACTTTATTACTTTTCTTAGCAGCATAGTAACACCCACAGTCGTTCTTGTCTTCCACTGACTGCTGCTGAACACCGTCACCGTCAAGCGCTCCAGGCAGGAACGAACCATTTCATGCAGATGCAGGAGGGTTCAGGGTAAATGTGTGCTTTTTGGTGTGGGAGGGGTAACATTTAATTTTTTACTGCTAAAAACAATTT
This sequence comes from Xiphophorus maculatus, assembly GCF_002775205.1. NCBI lineage: Eukaryota > Metazoa > Chordata > Actinopteri > Cyprinodontiformes > Poeciliidae > Xiphophorus > Xiphophorus maculatus. The sequence continues at coordinate 17,901,607 of NC_036454.1, forward strand.
TAGAAAACACAATATAATTAATTTTGTAATCGACAGGGCCCCATTTTATAAAATTTCTATGTACAAAAAAATAAAAAATTGTGAAGGGCCCTTTGTTGGTCAGGGGCCCTTGAAATTGTCAGAACTCCCCCACCCTCATACGGCGCCCCTGCACCAAACAATGAGTTACTACTTAGTGTTTGTCTGAAAAATAATCCTGAAAAAATATATTGAAGCATACAGAAAAGTTCAAGAAGTTTGAATACTTTCACACTGAGAGTATAAGTTATATTTCTTTTCATAATGAAGCTAACTGATCAGAAGTGGCGCAGTGACTTGAACAAAGAAAAGAGAAAAGCTCCTGGAGTTTCAACATCAGGGTTCAATTGGCTGCGTCTGCAGGTGGTCGACACTTCTAATGAGACTGCTCTGGTGATGTAAAGTAAAAGAGATTAGGTGGAGGCCGGGTTTAAGACACTCTGACAGAGACATACCTAATGAGGATGAGATTTGAAGAACCACCTGCAGTACCTGACTGGCTCAAACAAGAGCATAAATAAAAATAAAATAAGCTCAGAATGAAGTAAAGTGACAAACTAGAAATGATGAAAGGAGTAGCTTCGTGTAAAAACATCCGTTTAGTGGGTTTTGTTATGGACTGTAACACAAACCATGAACTGCACTCTGTAGTTCAATATAGCAACATACTGAAATATATTCAGAAACGTGACACGAGGAGGGGCATCTGGATGAGGATTTTTATTTTCCCGACATATTATATGACTGAAGTGTATTCAAAGTACATTGTCGGTCCATAAATATGCCTCTGCAAAACACAGGTACGCACTCTGATGAACAGTATTTTATTGAATAGTATTTTATTACACACAAACCCATGTTACAGATGATCTGGGAGAAATCAAAGCCAATAGAGTATCCTAGAGTTTCCCAAAGATTTTTATATTCTTCCAGTTTTTCAAAGAGCTACAGTTAGAGTCTCTTTTAATGCTACAGATAACACATGACCTGACTCTGATATTTAGCATTGTTATGTTTATCCATCACTAATGTACGTTTAACTTCCAAGCAACGATCTTTACTGGCACATACAACTGTCAGGGAATTTCTGCATTCATACCTTTCCTCCTAAAACTGTATGTTTTAACCTTTATTTATGCAAGTTATTAATTCTTAACCTTTTTAAAGTTATTAGATGCTCTGTTAGCCATTTTTATTTATGGTCAGTGAGCAACCAGCTTAGTCATTGTTTTGATATTTTAACATTCAGCGTCAACAACTTGTTTCCACCAAGAATATTCGAGTGGAAACATGACATGTGAGCAACAAGGCCTCTAACAATGTCTCTTCTTAATTGGAAAGGATATTTTGACAGGCGGCCTGTGGTGCTCCTCGACCTTTACAGACAGATTTGCGTCATGCAGACGAGGTTCATAGTTCGCCACGCATTTTGCAATTCACGCCTACGGAGCATCCTGTAATAAGAGCACACGTCATGTTTCTGAGATGGAGGCGTCTAGATCATTATCACAAACATGCTGCACAGCTCAATAAAAAAAAGACATCTGGGGAAGGGTCATCTGGATACACTTCCTCATAGAAGCACGGTGATCAGAGCTATTAAGATGAAACTAAGTGAGCAAAGTCTTTCTGCTACTTTCATTTAATCTACCACATATTTTAGTTTGACAGAAACGGCCCAAGCAGCATGAGTGTGAAATAGTTGAGATTCTGCTGTGGGCTATATGTGTAGGTGGTTGAAGCAAAACAGGCGCATACTCTGAGGAAAAAAAAAAATTTTTCTATGCTGTGGTTAATGGATCAGATGTAAGTGACTGAAACCATATGTTGTCCCTGCACTGTATTTAGCAATATTTAAGTAACGGCTAAAAAAATTTTAAACATTGTTTTGCTTTTGATTTCCTTTGGCAGAAAACATTGATTAACACAGAAACCTGGATTAATATTTTTTAAGCTCTGTTTATTAATAAAAATTCACAGACAAAACAGTTACTGATGCAGAAAATTGAAATGATTAGTTTGACTTTGACATGTACTGTAATTCTTTTCATTTCAGACTTGCTTCATTTTTTCACACTCTTCTTTAAAGACCAGATTTACGGAGTGCTTGACTAATGGTTGTCAACTCATCCTCCCAGCTCAGCTGTGAATCTCTTGTGTTGAATGTAAATGCATGCCACAGCAGATTACAATGAGGCAGTGTTTTCAATATAGCAAGTAGTTTATCTTGACGTTTTATGTGGAAAGCTGTATTTTTCTTTCTTGTTCCAGGAAAAAAACAAAACCTGTTATGGTGAGATAATAGAGAAAAAAGAAGACCAGGGCGAGAAAATGATAAGTTGCTTGGATCTTGAGGCCGGTGTGGTACTTACGAAGAAGCTTTCTGCTCAGTCCAGACCGGTTTGATAGGTATCTTGTCTCCTTTGGCTCTCCGAGTATCAGTTGACCAGAGTGCAACGAGCTGAGCTGTGTGCACCACCAAGCAGAGAGGAGCTTTGCAATCTGCTTCAGTTCGACTCAGCGCAGTGGAATACCAATCTTGCGTGACGATGTTTGTTACTGTCACATTTGATAATGGGAAAAAGTTCAAGGATATTTAAAGTTTATGTCAAGCGTTCATGTAGTTGTACGACCTAAATTTACCCTCAAATTATTAAGAACATCATAAAAATACACACATAAAAATACCAAGTACTCAGAGCCTTCAGCCTGTAATTCCCTACATTTATCTGCACAGGATTCATCTCATAGACCACACTGCATATTCTTGGACATCTTTAGAAAAAGGAAAATTATATCAATATTTATCACTTCAAATGATGCTTTGTGTGCTTTAGGAGGAATACATAAATATCCTTGCCTTTTTTTAAACCAATAGGTTTTTATTACTAAAAAATAGTAATAAATAGTGTACAGTGGCTTGTATTTCTTAGAGAATAAACTCTAATCATCCCTGTCATTTTTCGCTTGCTGAGGGAGGTGTAAGTGGAGGACTTGTGAACAACAGAGCTGGAGGATTCTTGCTGAAGGACACTTTAGCAAAGTGGACGCTTGTTGACACTGGAACTTGAATCCATCCCGAACAGTGAAAGGGTCTGTGATGTCTGCTCACCGAACTCCAAAGCACTCGACCAGCTTTCTGTTCTTTCTCTGCCCAATGAATCAGATGAACCTCAACAATTCACAAGGATATGGTCATTGTCCTTATGTGACAAAAAGTCCCACCAACATGACAACATGTGAAACAGGTGTTTTAGCATCCCTGTTCTCATTTCCAGTATCACTGTTCTTTGCCGTGGACAAAGAATTGTTTGGTTTTGATCTCACAATTTATTAATTTATCTTCAGAGTGGTCATTTTTTCAATTATCAGAAACCATTGTTGGATATTCTTATCATATTTAAAACCAGTTTTATTATACTACCTGTTTACAATCATGAACATGTCGTAGTTTTTGCTAATAACTAGCAAAATATCACCTAAGAAGACATTGTGGAAGTTTAGATTTCTGGTTACATAACTTTGTGAGAAAGCCTTTATTTGTTGTTAGCCTGGCTTTCTGTGACATAAAATGCTTCACTCAGTAAACATGTTTAAGTGGGTCCAAACTGGACTCTTTTCAGGCTGGATTGGTGCTTTTCAGGCTAGATTGGCCCTTGTATGGGGCCAACATTGGTTGACCAAATAGAACCTGGTTGGAAACCCCTTATCCTTTCTGGGTCTCATGTGACTGAATAAATCATTACAAAATTGGAAACCCATCTGGGATTCATATGGTCCTAATTATTTTCCAGAGTTGTCCTGGATCAAAACTGTAGATATTTAACTAGTTTACACCCCTGGCAAATTTAGCTATAAATGTATCTTTTAATTTGACCAGCATGTTTCTTCCCCACTAGAAGCAACGCTAAGTCATCCAGAGTCCTGATTTTAGTCTGACACCAGGAGCAACAGATTGGGAAAATGGCAAGGAGGACTTCCACTCAAAGACTTGTAACTACAAACAAAGATTGACATTTCGTCTTTTGGTAGAAAGTGTGTTGAATGGGAGTCAATGCAATCTGGCGTGTTTGGTGCGATATAGGCACAAAATGTGTTTTCTTAGGTACTGAGGTATCATGGTAGACAAGTTAAACAATCACGATCACCACGTCGGTTTTGGTTGATAACCTCAACTGTAGCTGAACATTTTAGTTGCTGAAACCCCAGTTGTTGGAAACCTTGGTACATTTTTGTGCAGCTAAGTGGCCTGTGTTTAATTGCATTTTGTTTTTGTTGACAGATTCACGCAGGCATGAAGGACTTAAGCAAGACTCCCGATTAATTATATACTAAAATTCAGCTGTAGTGTTTAATTTAAAGTGCTTAATATGCAGAATAAAACTGGGAGTATAATGAGCTGATATTAGCTGCTTAATGAATCGAGTTGAAAATGCAGGTTGAACCTGCAGCTATCAGATATGCTACTGTTGGCTTGTATTCTATACTTTCAAAACAGTGTTGCTTTTATAAGTGAGTTGTGGCTCTTCAGTTTCCACACATGCTTGTCTTTCTTGTGAGAAAGTTTAAGGGAGACTAAAATGTGCAGCTGCAGCAGGTGGGGGAGGGATGTGTGGAATGACTCCATGTCCGTCCTTGTTGCCTTTTTATAAAGAAAAAAAACACAATAAGAAAAACAGTTTGGAAACCCTAAGCCTGGTCTTCATATATTATCATATATGAAGTTATCATGAAGTTATCTGGTTGCTGTGTTCCAACTAGAAGAACAGACTTTTCCAGGCGATGCCTCCATCTACACAATCTCATCCAGAAACTGCTACCAGTGTCAAAGTTTTGGCTTTTTTATTGTCTAAATTAATTCTGATGATCTAAAATAAGAATGTGTTGCTCTCTATTGGTGCTCAGCAATTCCTCCTGGTCTCAGTGAAAGGAGATGCACCTCCTTCGCTGGCCTCCCATCCTTATGCTGTCTATATGTTGCTTTCATCTGCAGAGGTGTTTTGCAACCCCCCGCTCTGGGTCTAATAGGACACAGTGTGAGATATGATTTTTTTTTCCTCATCTATCCTAATGTTGTTGTTCTCATCTATCCAAAGCGTGGCGCCTTCCAGGGCTGCAGCCTCAGGCAGCTGTCTACCCATGTCCTATTCGCTTGTTTTGTTCGTTGGACGGGCTGTACTGACATGTGAATTCCCCCTTTTCATTTATTCATTCACCAGGATGAATCACAATATGGTTGTGATTCATCCTCAAGCAGTTTTATTACACCTTACATAAACTTTTAATACTTCCTGGTCACATAACACATAACAGTGGAGAACATAACACTTTAATTGCATTACCTCTTAAAACATGATTGGAAAAGAAAGGAGGTTCTATCATTTGGTCTTGTGTTAATGTTATAGATTGAATAACCAATAAAACAGAGTTACATAAATATTTAATAATAAGTTTAATTACACGAGTATTTATATATATGTATTTTTTTTTCATTTGGAGTTTATTAAAACCTTAACACCCACTCAGAGCTACTGAGCAAATTTTCTAAAAGAAATGCATATTTGCTTTGCAGCGTGGAAAAAGTTTTGCTCTTAGTCTTAATTAAATCATACTTTTAAAATGTCAGAAGTTAACAGTGTCATGGTAATTGTGAATTAACTATTTGAAAATTGTGAAAATTTCCAGACAGCCTTGATTCTCTCCCCCACCTCTATTCGCTTTTTCTTTCCCACAAATGAAACATTTGCTGAAAGCATCTGCGATCCTCTCGTAGGTCTATTCAAGCAGAAATATTGAGATTCACCACAGAAAAGTGAAATCTCTGAGATTTCACTTTTAATTAAAGCAGCGAGATCATCTGTGCTTAGCTGAGGTGTAAGAAGAGAATCTCTTTTCCTCTTTGAAGAAGGGAAAACAGACACGCTGAAAGGCTCTGAATGACGAGCTTTGTTAAGCTCGGATGGAAAATGACATCATTTGATCTCCCGCTGACAGCGCCTCACTGCTGCAGAATAATTACTTCTTTTATGAAGCCATTAGAGAAGACCGATTGAAGTGATTGTTCTTGAAATATCCATCCATGCGGCCCGCTGGGTTCATGGGTGTGGCAGCCACTCACAGACATCAGAAACTGACACTGTGGGAATCTGGGTTGTTTCACTTGGTTCGGAGCTTTTTGGTACATCATTAGTGTCTGGATGTCCGTTTCTCTGGGCATCACAACCCTGGCTATCAAAGTTTCAGCGTTTTTCTTCTCAGAAATGGTCAGATCTTTTTTTCTGATTTACAGATAAACTACATGATTTGTCCAACTTTAGCTGGTCCCCGTTGATTGACCGTTTTCTTCGGAACATGTCGGGAAAACTCATGATTGCTCATTTTACAACACCGGGGCGTTTATACAACTGTGCTATTGTCAACGATGAGGATTATATTATTTTTAGACACTTTAATTTACCGCCTCTCATTGAAAGAAAAGGTCATCATGAGTTTAATGGAGAATTCAGAATGATCAGGATTACAACAAGCTTTGTTCCTGCTATGCTGAGACCAAAAACTCTCTGCCACTAAGTCACACAAACTTCCTAATGCCCCATGAAATGATAATGGGAAGAGGATTTTCAGCAGATGGTGCACATCACTCTCTTCAGAAAAGGCCTATTTTGTACTATGCAATGGAGAAACAAATCCCAACAAACAAATGCAGATGCATAACGATTTAACAGACGAGCATAATCCATGGTAACCTCTTTTCAAATGAGATCTAAAACCTTTTCTGATAAAAAGTTGGTTTACTACAGCCGCTGTGCAGAAACGATGGCTTGAGCGTTTTGTACAGAAGCCCCACTTAAATTGTGAAAGGGCTGCATTTATCTAGCATTTTTCTAGTGTTGTGCTGCAAGCTTCAAGCTTTTCCAAAGTATACACATTTCTGAGCCTATTTGGTGCTTTATCTCTCTCATACATGCACTTTGAACAGACTGCAGCTTGCGTGGGGTTTATTGGTTTGTACGAAGATACTCCAACATGGGAACTGTGGAAATCAGAGATCAAACCACCAACCCCCTCAACTAGTAAATTACTGCTTGTTCTGCAGAGTCACACCTCTTACTTGTTAATTACTCTGTCAAGTTCCCCTGCTGTTACAAAAGCTCCCTTAACACCAGACTATAAGACCACACCATGGCGTGTCTTCTGCAGTGATTTAAGAACACAGTATCCTCCCTAGCTATTTTAAACATACAAAACATTTCTGTCCTGTGATGGTGCCGGTTTCTTTTCATTGTGCTGCATGAAATTCACCGCTTCACATTGATCATCAGATTTTGAAAGAAGAGCCACCCTCTCCTCGTATCAAGGCTACAACCTGTTTAGGCTACACACCATATTGGCAGCGCTCTGACTAATTAAGTGTAACGCTCTTGGGAGAGACGCTGCTATGTTCTCTGCACTGTTTTAGCTGTAATGAAGGCGATTTCACTGTGCAGCTGTGACACAAAACATAAAGCAATAAATGCAATGCTATGACAAGGCCTCTTGCATCTACAGACAGGTATTGACTTACAGTGGAATAGGGCTTTCAGCGGAGATGAAACACACATCTCCAGATTGCACATAGGTTGCAGTTGGCGGTTAAAATTCAAAATATAATATATAACTGCATTTTAACTTCATTGAAGGTCATGGAAAGTTATTCCAGTGTGAAGATTGTGTAAGGGTGTCCTAAATTATATAAACCAAAAGAAATAAATTAGCATTCTTTTAAATTAATTTGTTTCTGTTGTTGCGATATTGCTATATTTACAATAAATTTCAATAAAATTAAAGCTTAGGTAAAAATAATGGTTTTCTTTTTTTATTACTCCAGATGTTTTACCTGCAGCACTTGTGGAAAACAAATCCACTGAATCTGTTTTAATGTGTTTGCTCATGTGTGATTTAGTTGTAAGAATATCTAAGTCAGTTTTTTCTTAGTATAATGTTTCTCTCTTCATTTTGTTACTTATTGTAATTACATGAAACTTCTGGTCATGTGGTTGTGAACCACTGGAGATAATTTAAGCTTGACAAGATGTATATGTCTTGTTTCTTTGATGTCTATTCCATGATGTCACTTCCTTGGATAATCTTTTGCTACTGCAGCTCCTTTCCACTGCTATAGAAAAAGCAACCATAGCACATTGGAATAAAATGCATTTCTACTAAGTTCACCACAGATGATTTAAAATCTGTCATATGGATGGATACATAGAGAAATATCTGGTTTTGATTGACCTAAAAGAACTTTGTGAACTCATCTGACATTGGGTTGAACAAAAACAAGAGTTCATGAAGACTTTGGGGTTAATGTCTAACATTAATCTTTCAGCAAGTCGCTAATGAGAGGTTAATGAACATGGAGACATGGTGCACGACATCTCAAGTTGAATTACTGCGCACTTCCTCTGCAGTAATGTCAGGACGAAGTTTTCGATAGGATCCATATGTGAAACAAGTAACGTGTCATGCAAAAGTATTCACACCCTTATACCTTTCCACATTTAGTTATTGTTGCAAATTTTAGTGCATTTTATGGGAGTTTGATGTGCTTGACTATCACAAAGTTGTACGTTTTTGTGAAGTGTAAAGAATATCATTCATTATGTTCAGAATTTTATATAAATTTGAAACATCTGGACATTGGATTCAGCCTCTGTGTCAGCTCCTGGTGAAACCACCGATCTCTGCAGCTGCAGCTCAGTTGTGTCTCTATCATCTTCAAATGTTCGCAGACTTTTCCCAGGGTCGATGCAGCAGGTTAAGATGCACCAAATATTAAGAGTTTTGCATCTGCTCACATGTTTTAAACGTGTCCAAACATGTTATTTTGTTCCCACCTGACCAGAACACCTTCTGCCATTTTCAAGGATCCTCTGGGTGACTTTTGGCAAACTGCAAATGAGACTTTCTTTTATCAGCGTTTATCCAGAGTTACACCAAACCTCCTCTCTTATTAATGTCTGCTTGTCCAGCTAGTTTAGATTGATGGCTTCATTTTGGTGGATTTGTAATTGTGCCATACTCCTTTGACTTTTGGATGATGGAGTGAACAGTGCACTGTGAGATGTTGAGAGGTCTCCGTAGCTTTATCCCTCACATGTCTCCTGTGTTCCTTGGTCTTCGTGTAGATTTTAGTTCACTAAGGTTCTCTATGCATATATAATATTTTGTAACTTGTGAGGGATTTGATTGCTCAGCTTTAGGGAAACAGAGCAAAGGGAGCAGTGCATACCACACTTTTCAGATTTCATTTTTAAATGTCTAAATCTATGTATCCACTTCATGTCACAGCTTTGCCCTAAATTGTTCTTGTAACGTTAAAAGTAAAAAGGTCACATACTTGACCAAGATGATAAACAAAAAGTCAGACTTTCATCAGCAGCAGAAAACAAACTAAGCAACACCATGTGATAAGCCCAATGCACTTAGTGGTACACTATACTTAGTAACTTTGTAACAAAGAAAGTAGAAGATGTGTCAGGAGAGACATGGATTCTGTCTGCAGCTGAAGCAGTGATTACCTTGCTGGTTTTGCACAAATACTTGAGGTTAAATAGTTAAATAGGAGGTAAAACTGCAGCACACACCTTGGAAGCTTCTGCCAAACACTAAAGACAGAGGAATGTTTGGCAGAGTGACCATGTTTTACTGGAAGCAACCGCTCCAGCCTTTCAGGGTCATGCACTTCTGAGAGTTGCCCTCTGCACTGATCCACCCACTTAAATCTGTTCTGCACAGCCGCAAAACTTTGGCATCTACCCGGTGGCTTGTTCAAGCTGTCTCACTTCAACATGTTATCTTCAGCCTTCCCTAGACCGTGTAAAGTAAAGAGAAAGCATCAGTATCTTCTTTTACGTTGTATTCTTATGCTGACATATGGAAAACAAAGCTTCTCTGGAGGAAAGTCTCAGCATCCCGTTGGCTGCTTTCCTGTGCTTTCTCTTTGCTTTGTGATACGGCTCCATCGTCATTAGGCAGCTGATTTGGGAAAAATATTGCTGCAAATGAAGGCTTTCTCGCTGGGGCTAAAATGAAGGCTGGAGTTTGATTTGATTTTCACAAACATGGCTTGTATGCACTGACTGGCCAAGCATGTGAGGAGAGCAGAAAGTTTTGCCTGAGGGTGAGGGGAGGGTCAGGCCTGCTGCTGCTAATACTGTTGACCCTACTGCTGCTGACGTGCAGGAGGCGTCACAACATGCAGATCTGTTCTAGGGTGCAGCTTTTCTTTGTGCAAACAGGGAGATAAAGAAGAAGATACGAGACAAAACTTAAACAGTTTCCTTCCCCAGTAATCCTGGAACAGGAACTCTCGATGACCTTGTCTTCCTGCCTCTGGTGATAGTGTTTCCTATACAGCGGCGTCTCAAAGCTTATTGTTGGTGACGGTTAAAGTATCTCACCAATCTCTGACAAAAAGCAACCTCGCTGGTGTTTTTGTCACACCCTTGATTTCCTTTGTTTTTCTAACAGCTGTGAAAATACAGCAAGAAAAGTAATTCTCAGTTTTCAGAGGATATCGCAGTTAATTTACTTCGTCTGGTGTGAGCTGCTGAGGGGACCCAGCTGTTAGAATGCCTCTCCTATCGTTTAGCGAAAGGAATATTTTGTGTAAAGTGAGAGATAAGGGAATAGAAATTGATTATGTCTACAGAAAAAAGTAGCAGGAATTAATCTTTGATATAGTTTAGTCGTGCATTCAACACCTGAAACTAAACTTGTGAGTTCAGAGCTTGTTGGTTTGTGATAATAGTCATTTATGGAATTGATATCAGACAAAACCCTTTGCAAATGTTATTTTTTTAAATGGCTTTTAACATGTTAAGGAAAATGGAAAAAAAAAAGGTTTGGTCTGCTCTGGCTTCAACTCTTCTCTGAAAACACTGCAAGGCAGCTGTATGTCTGTTCTGGTTACTCCTCTTCAATTGACGCTTGGGGCAGATGTAAAGAATATTTATAGATCTGACCTGCAGAGACATTTGCCTGCAGCATAAGGAGAGCTCGCCTTGTCTGCTCTTCAAAAATTAAATTTCACATTTCCTGTTGTAAACCTGCTCTTGTTGGCTTTTAGCTGGTTCATTAAGCATGACTGTGAATTAATGGAGAGCTAAATGAGCTCATCTTGACTCCTACAGAAACAAAACTTTGCGACAATTTTTGTTTAATTCTGTCGCATTTAATTTTCTGTTTGAACTTTGAGTTTTAGCTTTCAGAATAAAGTAGTTGTAGAAGAAAAAAATGATGAATTTTTGCCTCCCTTTTTTCATTCAAATGTGTCACTGAAATACTAGGGTAAAATCATGTTTGGGTATAACAGAGGCAGTGAATGGAAGCAGTTGAAAGTCTTATTTTTTCTCAAATAATAATTTATTCTGTACCTGTTACTGATTCACTTAATGTCTCTTCAAGCTATTGCTGTGCATGTGGAAAGGAAGTTCAGATACACATTCTGTCTATCATTTGGCAGAGCCACAGAAAAAAATCACCACTGCTGCAATTAATTATTATGAGTAGGCATGCTGGAGGAGCATCTGAAAGGAGCAATTATGGAGTTAATTATTGACTGTAGGTGTCGTGTTTTTTTTACTGACAAAGGACAAATAAAATAATACTAATAAAAAAATGCAAACACTTGTAGTCTCATCAACGGTCTGCCTGGTAACTCCCTACTGTGGCATAATTGTGTTGTTTTTCTCCATTAGCTTTGGCTTGTTTCTTCACCTGCAGCCAAGATTTCAATAGTTTTATAAAGCTGGAGGAGGAAAATGTTTGAAATGATGGCTGAGGAGACATCACCCTCTTTTATTGCATCAAAGGTCAATTGGTAAAGTACTTACTGCACCGCTTCTGCTACAGATACTTTTGATATATATACAGCTCTGGAAAAAATTAAGAGACCACTCATTGAAAACCTCCTGGTTATTCCTCCAAATATTGATTTGTGAACTCTTCCTGAATTAAAACATTAGTATTGCTAATATGAACTGGTTTTCTTTGCATTATTTGAGGTCTGAACGCACAGCATCTTTTTTGTTATTTTAACCATTTTTCATTTTCTGCAATAAATACAAAACTTTTGCTTTCACAGACATGTTGTCAGTAGTTCACAGAATACAAGAACGATGTTCATTTAACTCAAACATATACCTACAAAAAGAAAAATCAGAGAACTGATCATTTTATGTGGTCTCTTCATTTCTTCCAGAGCTGTATATCCTCATTAGAAAGTTTTTATGTTTTTTTGTAAAGGAAATAATGCATTATCAGCTTATTTTGCTGTTGCATAGCATCATCCTCCATAGATAGCAGTACCTTTCTGTTTTAAAGAGGTTTGCCCCAAAAGTGTGTTTTAAATCATTTTAAAACACACTTTCGATTTATTCATGTTAAATTCCTTCAAGATCTTTGAGATTTTGAGGGCTCTAAAATAAATTTACCCTTTAATTTGGGAAATAAAATGATTAATTCAAGTAATGGTCCTCTGGGTTTCTCTCTTGCTCTACATATCCACTATATTTTTAATGACTTACAGTCTATGCATGGTTTCATTTCTGTCATTAACTGAACTGAGCTCAGTTTCACTTTCCTAACTAAGGAGAGATGTGAATTATTTACACCAGTAATTAACCTGCAGGGGGCCCTGATGGATTCATGAGTGGCACAGTTGTTGGGTATCACCTGCACATTTTCTCCATCTGTTCACGCTCATGAAGCCATCTGTTGTGTTTTCAGAGCATCACGTCACAGCTCTTTACCTGCAGCAGACATAACAGTCACTTACACACATTTCCCGAAAACCAAACTCTTCTTGGAGGATTCGGATGCTGCACATATTCTACATATAGATCTTTTTAGGACATGTCTGATACATCTAGATCTCTGGGGCCTTAATTTATTTGTTTCAACATCATATTTATAGCTAAACAGATCCTTTGCAAACAGAATCCATTCTGAAACAAAGACATGAATGTTTGCGACTGTATGATATGAAGTATGTTTTCTTTTTCATGAATAGTAACTAAATACTTAAATGAAACTGGATGATCAGAATGGTTACAGTATAAGATGGGAGCAACATTTCTACATGTTTTACGGCTGCTGGATTTTGGAAATGACTAAATAATTGAAGTGTGCAAATTAATGTGCGACGAAGCTTTCTGATGGATATTAGAAACTCAACACCACTTCTAGCTAACATGGAAAGAAGATATTTGGGAAATCCTATCATTTTTATTTTTGTATAGATTAAATGCTTCACAACTTTGAACTTTCCATTAGTTGCATTTGCTAAAGTAAAGTGAACATCTTTAACTTATTTGTACACAATTTATGCTTTGCATATCAGATACTGATGTGAATTTTCTCATTTATAGCACCCACCAGCATGTTTGATAGCATCCAAGGTAAAGATGTGGAAAAAGCCGTAAAATAAATTAATATTTTAATGCAGTTGTATGTTTTCACACTAAAATATTTGCTCAAGTTCTTCATGAATGAGTTTTAAGATGACCAATTCTTTGTTGTCGTTCTTCAAGCGTAACGCTTGGAGAACGACAAGTTCAACTTAATTAATGTTCAACTTAATTAAAGACAAACCTGTGTCCTTGTCCAGCCTTGCTTACTTAACTCCATCTTTTAACCATTTTATTATTGCCCAGTGAAGAAAAAGCTTATTTTCTTGTCAAGATGCGATCCTGAAGTGAACAGACAATCAGTCATAGAAAGTGAAGTTTTTGACACTTCAGACAGAATGAGGGTTGTCTTTGTGTGCTGATGCTGCAGGTCACTGAAGTCCTTGAGTTCTGGACAGTCTGAGTAACAATAAACCAAGAGGGGGGGAACGTTTGCAGTGCCACTGAGGTTTCAGGTGACAAAAACTGTGCAGGTTAGTCCCAGGGCGGACAGAAAGCCTTGAGGCTGCGGCGCGTCCTCTCCAGTGTTCTGGAAAACTCTGTGACCTTGTGAGTGTTGCGTTACCCCTCCGAATGGTAGCCTTCGCAGCCCGTCCCAGAACAGTGACTCCTTTGAGGGAGAATTTTCAAAGTCAACAAAAAAAGAGGGAAAAGAACAGGAGACGAAATCTGAACAGAAATATGAAAAGAAAACAACCATCCATAAGAGCATGTATTTTAGTTACTTAATGAGCTTTCTTAGCCACTCAGATTCTTAACCTGATGCCTTCATTTCCAATCTTCCTGATTTATGTTTTTAACAATTTTTTTTTCTCAAAGTCCTCAGATTTCACCTTAGTAAAAATGCTGCACAAGATTCTGTTTGTTGTTTCTTACAGCTTCACCTGTTTTACCAAAGGATGGAGCATTACTCTGAACCTCTAACAGGGAAATGTTTATAATGTTAATTGCATGCTATTCGCACATGCTTTTTAATTATTTTCTTCATGCTACTGGGTATAAATGAAAAATAAGAAAACATTTCCTGGTAACTACAAGGTAGCAATATTTATTCATTTATTTATTTATAGCTGTGGTATAATAAATTATTTTTTTTATGAATAATCATGCGTCGTGTTCCCATGCACAGCATGTTTCTGTATGAGAACTAAGAATTTCAACTGTTTTCTAAATACTTTGATGCCCTTTAATGAAAGACACATGCTTTACTGCACAATTAGAAAATACTCTTTCACTTACTAACTTTTTGATGGATTCAAAACCTTTATCAAACAACCTGTTGCACATTCTTCTTTTTTACGTGTTATAGAATAATAATATTTTTTAAATTAAAGTAAAGCTACTGAATTTTAATGTTTGTTTTGCTTTTTTTCAAAACTCTCATCTTATGTCTCTCTATTCTCGTTTCTCCAGGTGTGTATGTGCATCTTTACTGCAGACTGTGAGTCATACCCTCTTCTGTCCGAAGCGTCTTGGTAAATAACCGGCCTCACAAAGCCGAGGATTTCGGCTCAGCTGGTAAATAAAGCCCTCTTCCCTCCACGCAGTGTGGGAGAAAGTGCTGCTGCAGTGCTGGTGTGGCATCTCAGTGAAGCTGATAGCTGGAGTGAAAGCAGCGTTGAGAGATCATTTTTCAGTGCGAGCCACTCACCTTTCATTGCCATGGCCCTGTAAGCCGGCTGTGAGGGCCGGGTTGCTGGTGGGAACGGACTCGGACTCTCACTTGGAAGCATTCTGCAGAGAGGCGCGGTGCACCCATGCAGAGCATCTCCCTCATGAGGCTGGAGGCTCATACATGAGCGAGGAGTCATGTGATTGCTTGGATGACCTTCCTATGAGATTAAGACACTTTGACAGACTTTTTTCCCCCCCTTAATGCCCAGTGGGTCTGTACGGTGGGAGTGGAGTGAGAGCTGGTATTGATTCCTCTGCTTTATGAGTTTTCTTCACTGTGAGAGTGTATCTGAGAGGCAGAGGGAGCCAGCATGGCCAAGCCTCTCCTGAGGATACAGCGATACTTCTGCAGAAAACCTGTCCGCTTCTTCTCCCTCATCCTGCTTTACCTGACTGCAGGGAGCCTTGTCTTCCTGCACTCCGGCTTCGTCGGGGATAGCGGTCCCGGCACCCGAGGGGGCCGCGATTCTGTCGTGGCTTCAGAGGCGGGCGGCCGGGCTTCGTCATCAGACACTCGGGGGCTTGGCATCATGAGCA
Organism: Xiphophorus maculatus; assembly: GCF_002775205.1. Lineage (NCBI taxonomy): Eukaryota > Metazoa > Chordata > Actinopteri > Cyprinodontiformes > Poeciliidae > Xiphophorus > Xiphophorus maculatus. Next base: position 17,917,287 of record NC_036454.1, read on the forward strand.
GGGTGTTCAAGGAGACACGCAGATCCGGTCGAAGGTTTGGACCTCGTTGGATGAGGAAGAGTGGACAGGGGGGCTACAAAACGGCGGGGAGAGGGGGAGACTACACCAGCAGCTGGAATCGAGCTCTTAAAGGACGCAATGCCAAAGACGTAGAAGATGGAAGAGGTGAGAAAAAAACCTGCCTGTTGCAATGTCTCATTACTGTTTCAGTTATATAATACCAGGCTAGAATGAATTCCCTCATAGGGAGAGTACAAAGTTTAAAACAGGTGCAAAAACATCTGCAGTGTTCCAAAGTTAGACTTTAGTGTGCAAGGAAAACAAGAACAATAGCCGATGGGAGAGTTATAAGGATGTAGAGCAAAACCTCATAATAATAGGTGAATTGGCAAGCGCACATGCAGATAGTGTCCCACTTCATCCTATTACAAAACCGATGCTCAAAAATCTTTGCAGCATCCATACAGCTTGGAACTGAAGGCCGTATTTGGTCTGCTGAAAGACCTCTGAAGAGTGAGTTGAGATAACAGTTAAGTCCTCTGTCTTATTTCTTTTTTTCCTGTGTAAATCCTGCAAGGATCCCAGTTTCTGTCCTTAGCAGTAGCTTTGCTTTGGCACATGTTCAGCCAAACAAGACTACGACAGCATTTGAATTGGGACATATACGCAAGAACTGCAATTTGATCTGGGATTATTGCAGGCTGATATGCAGCCTGTTTACATGTAAACCCCTGGTTCACATGGGATGTAATGTGTGACAACAGAGGTTTCTGCTTTGAGGACAAGTTGCCCCTTCAGATCTGACACCTTTAAGCTTGTATGGCAAAATGTTTGAAGTAAAAATAGCTCTTCAGATGGTATCCTCAGTTTTGTCTTAGCATTCTTACCCAAAAACAACAAGGCTAGGGCTCACATTGACAACAGTTGTGCACTAAGTCCAGTTTAGATTTTTGAAGTTTATGCTGTTTTTATTCCTTCTCTAAATAATTTGAAAAGTATATACTTTATTACTACTTATATTTCAAATGAACTATATGAATAATTATTGTTTGGCTGCTGCAGTTCCCAGACATTTCTATAATTTAAAGTCATTTTAATAAGATATCAAAGAATCTGCCAGAGTTCTGTGGCTGTGCAAAGCAGTGGTTAATGCCTTGCTGCCCCTCCGTTGCTGCTGCACACTGCCAGTCAGGTGGCTGAAAGAAGGTTATGATATTTCACCCTTGCTTAAAAGGAAGACAAATTAAGCAGCTTTACAAATATTTAAAATCCAATAACTAAATAACCAGCAAGCATTAAGTTGTTATATTCTACATATTATGACAGAAAAACTTTGACATTTTTACGTAACATTTTGATACTGTAAGAATTTCATCCATGTCTAATTGGAGAATTGTGAATAAACGATTAAAATCTTCACAAATAATTTAAAATTCCTCAGCAACACAGGTCATGCCAAATTCATTATCAGTAAATGTTGAGAGTGTGCAGGAAGGGAAAATTTAGATTTAATAAAAAGCTAATTTTCATCATTTAATGATTTGAAATTGCTTTAGTTTAAAGGGCTCCTTATCATGAATCAAACCAAAATTTCAATCATTTTAGAAAGAAAATAAATTGTTTTAAGATGGATTCTTAAATGAAGGACACAGGCTGCCTTGAAATAAATTTTGGACTTAATAAAGTGGGGACGTTTTTATTCTCTCAGTAAAAACTAAAAAAGAAATGATTAACCGTGTGGTTTATTTACAACTGGACTGACTGATGACTTCTCTGATATTTGGCATTTATTTGAGCACAACATCAAGTATTACTGCAGTAGATCAAGTAGAAGTAATACATATATTTGATCTATTAATGCATCTCTAAATTTCTAACAGAGATAAAAAACTATGCACCTCTCAGTGATTGCATTCAGAGTGTCAACAAATGATAAGCTATCACTCCCATTAAATTCAATCTATAAACAAACCAACCAAGCTACATGCTCTTGTGTATATGCAATGATGCACAGCTGGAATAATCTTGTAATTCTTCCATTTTCTGTAGGATTCAGAAATTCTACTCTGTCAAAGAACCTGCAGCCATTTAAAAAAAATTATTTATTAACCAGTGTGAAACTTTTTGAAAGTTATTTGTTCCATTACATCCAGCAGAAAACTTACACAGCCTTTCAGAAAAAAAAACAAATATCATAGTCTACCACCTCCCTAAGCTGAAGGGTAGCTGAGCAAAACACAGACATTGCTCTGGTCAGCAACACTCTGCAGCTCATTCTGGAGAATCCCAAAGGGATCACAGGCCAGAAGAAATATGTAATCCCTCCAAAACATTTTGGGTCTGCCTGAGGGGAAAAACACTCAGGAAAAAACACCCAGAATGCACCCTGATTACCCGAACTGCCTCAAATGACTTTGATGCAAAAGACAGCATCTCTACTGTTAGCTGCCTAAACTTGTTGTCTTGTCTCTTGAGTTGTGTTTTTTAGTGAAGAAAGGCATTTGACTTGTATCTTTTGGTCATGATTGATATTTCTTGACTGTAGGTGAGGCTAATAACTTATCCTTATAACATTGCATTTTTGCTCTTGTTCTAAAAAGAAAAAAACTTAAAGTAGTTAAAATCATGAAACAAAACATGGTTTCTGAGCGAACTCTGATGGATTCAGAAAAAGAAAATTAAAAAATGGCCTAGTCAAAGCCCAGACTTAAATCTAAGTCTAATCATGACTTAGGTCAAAATTCATTCACATAAATACAAATCCTGGGATACAACGAGCTTATCATTTGGTAGATAGCTTTTTGCCCCTTAATAAATAAAACTGTGACTTGAAAAACAAATTTCGTATTTACTTAGGTCTTCTTCGTCTGACGTTGAAATAAGTTTAATTGCCTCAAACAATATAACGAAAACAAAGCAAAAACAGAAGAAGTCTCTTCGGAAGACGACCTTCTCGCAGCACTGGAAGTGTCTTTCTTCTGCGCTAGCGTTGAAGAGAGAACCTGCGAGTCAGGCTGCCGATTTTGAACTCCTGGGAAAGCCTCAAACATCTGGCAGTGTGAGGGAGGTCAAGCCAGAAAAGAAAGCAAATACTTTATTCATCTAGAAACCCTCTGAGTCACAGTAACCTGCCCTGCTGTGTCACACAGAGTAGAATACCAAAGAAGAATATTTTTCTAACTGCAACAGATCCGAGCGATATCTCTCCCAGCTCAAGGACGAGAAAACCAACATGTTTATGGTGTATACTGAAGCTTAGGGTTATCTGATGAAATGAAACCCTCAGTCTCGCTCGCCCCTCCCTCACTTCCTTGTTTCTCTAAAGCTAACCGTTTTGTACAGCAGCTGAATGTGATGATAGAGTAATTAATAGCTTCAAAGCGTTTGTTGTCCCTCTTGCATCCAGCAGCTCTCATCACACTTTGCAGCCTGAAAACACTCATACGATACACCAGAAGTTATGTTCCTCTCTTTACTCCAAAACCCTGTCCTTCTCTCAGGGTGTGAGCTACAGATTTTAGGAAATAATGTGATTCACGATGCAGGCTTCAGCAGATTTTTGTGCTGTGTGCTGCAAAAGAGCAGAATGCTGCATGTGTCCCATGTGAAGTTATAGGCGAATCGATATGCTTAAAACACAAACATGACTCAGCAGGGTGAAATCAGGTGCGTCTGAAGTATCATCCCTTTGTGCTCATGTTGTTCGGAGTCCAAATATGCAAAGCATTTAATCAGCACTTCGTCACAGATTATTTTTCAGCTCAACAATAGTAGCGTAGGAGGATTACAGCCTGCAGCAGCTCACCACAGGCTGCTTAAATGCCATAACAATTAAACTAATGCAGGGCTTTTCCCTCATTTGGACATTATCAGGCTCAGAGAGGTACGGCACAGATGGTCACTGCTTCCTTTGCTTTCCTCTGCTGACCGGATAAATTGAAGAAGATTGTTTTTATTAAAGGCAAGAAGCTGCGTAAGGGTCAGCGTTTCACTCTGCAGAGGTTCGCTGGAGCCCAGCCCCCATTCACACATCTGAGGAATGCAGCCAGATGACTGCCGCTGCAGCTACAGGCCACTAGAAGGAGATGTGTGTCATAAATAAATGAAGTGACTGCCCCAGTTTGTGTGTCTTTATACTGTGAAACCTTGGAAAGAAAACACACTGTTGGTTTGATATTTCTTACTTCTGATGCTTTTGTAAAACATTTTCATGTCCTTTTCCCTCATCTAAAGTGCATCTGTTCTAGAATGATGTATGAATGCTAAATCTGTCGTTTTCTTGCTGCCATTTATATTTGATTCTTTTCCAGCAAGGTACATTGGCTGCTACGTTGATGACACTCAGAAAAGAGCCCTGAGGGGAGTGTCTTTTTTCGACTACAAAAAAATGACTGTATTTCGTTGCCAGGACAACTGTGCTGAAAGGTATGACTCAGGCAAACAACACAACTCTCATCTTTTACTGGTTTTTATCTTTTTCTAATGCAGAAATTACAACAAGATAAGAGATATTAAGTAGAGTACTTTATTAATTATACTGCATCAGAGGTGGTAAAATAACAAAAGGCCTAATGCTGAGTCAATGTCACCACTGACAGTGACATTAGTGAATGAAGAGCTGACATTATAGATCTAAAAAGTCTTGATAGTGCAATCCTAATATATATTGAAGACATTAAATGCATTTTTTTCCATCTAATGTTTCAGTGTGATTAAAATCCCACATCAAAAAAAAAAAATTACAAATAAAGCAACCTTTAAAAAAGTTACTGAAATTATCTTAAATGGCCCATAAACCTTAAATTGAGACTGTTTTGCCGGATGGTTTTCTATTAAACATCCCACAGAAAATTTCCCACCGAAGTCCTTTGAAAATCAAACAAATCCATGAATGTTAAGTTAGAATATCATGAAAACGTTAATTCAATTCCAAAAGTGCAGCTAAAGAATGAGATAGATTCAGATTTGCAGTAAATGTTCAGCTAAACTAAATTGTAGGGTTTTATAGCTGCAAGCATTTAAAGAGTTGAAATATAAAAGTGTTTAATATATGTACAAAAAATGTAAGTTTTACCTTTTGAATTAGAATTACCTAAACGAATTGACTAACTGATGTGTTAACTTAAGATGCAAACTCATTAGCAGGAATAACATAGCTACTTTTATAATAATAGAGAAATTTACTTTCATTTCTTTAAACTAATTTAATAATCAGCAGCATGCACTTTCATGCTGTTTTATGTATTGATTAAAGACACTTGATGAATAAATGAGGATAATCTTGTAATTCCTTAATTTCCGGTTTCTGACGATTTTTTGTCTTTTAATTTCTGAGACCTCAAACAAAACCAAAAAGTCTGTATTGGCCAGGAAAGCCCGATCGGTCCAGTTCTCAAAGATTTCTCTTCTTCTTTTGTTTTAGAAAAAATATGTGCTTGCTTTTCAATCTCACCACTCATTTCTTTCCATCTCTGCTACCACACCATCTTCCTCTCACCTCTTTTTTCTCCTCCCCTGTGGAATACCGGGGACGGCTCTATCAAATGCATTAAATTACACCCATCACTGACTCGCAGAGCTGAGAGCAGGAGCGAAGAAAGATGCTTGTTTTCGGCTCCCCTCTCTCTCAGTTTGCGTCTCTTGCCGCCTGTCTGTCTCCCAGGGCAGCAGGTTAATAAAAACAGACAAACAAATGAGGTGCGGCACATAGCAGCACACAGAGGTTTGAGTATGACTGACAGCTCAGGGGATTCATCCTGTGTCTGAGCTATGTTAAACGTCTAATTGCATCTGAGAGGTCTTTTGGGAGTCAAATCCTTCATAAAGGAAGGAGACAGGTGACCTTGTGTGATTCAGTTCCTGTGTAAACCACACACCTATAATTGGCTTTGTCCTAGAGGCCTGCAGAGGATGTAGCACAGCTCATTTTTCGTCACCAGAAGGAGATCTCTTACTATAATGTAGTTCCATTTTTTGCCTCAGCATCCCCGGTGCACCATGTGTTTGTTTTTATCGATTACAGCTCACTCTGTGGTTCAGAGGGATAAAATATATCAGCCCAGGAAGGATTAAGAAACATGATGAAGGCTCAGAGCAAACACTTGAACCTCTCTGTTTTCCTTCCTTCCAGAGGGTACATGTATGCAGGTCTGGAGTTTGGAGCAGAGTGCTTCTGCGGGCACAAGATCCAAGCGCCCAATGCTTCAGAGAGCGAATGCAACATGGAGTGTAAAGGAGAGAGGAGCAACATGTGTGGAGGAGCCAACAGACTGTCCATCTATAGGCTGGAGCTGAGCCAGGAGTCGGCGCGCCGCTGTGAGTCTCTGCCTCACACAGGAAAGCCAAGTGATGGCCTGTGTTGTAGGTCATGATAGTTATTTTCCTTTTTTATATCTAAAATTGCCTCTCACCCAGTGACAGCTGGAGATAGGCTCCAGCCGCTGCCATGCTGCCAGGATATGTGGGTATAGATGGATGCTTGAAATTGACATAAAAATTGTGAGGGTTAACAAAAATGTGCCACAACAAAATAAACACAAAGCAGCAGAGGATGCAGTCAAAAGCCGAAAAAATAAAATAAAATAGAGATCATAAAATTAGCAATGGCAAAATCTCTAACTTCAATTTGAGTTCATGACGTGAGGGCAGGCCTTGGTCTCCTGTGTAGGATTTTCTTTTCTTGTCGAGACCAATACCACAGCTGCAACATTGTTTTCTTAACTCAACTTCATGTGAGACACTACTCTGCATTTATGTGTAACCCATAAAGTTTTTACTTTAAATAATTCAACTCTGCCAGCTGTGTGCCAGGGATAAGAAAAATAAGAAGATACATAAAATAAGAAGATACATTTTTCAGAGCCAATGTACAGATGTATTCATGGCTGTGCAGCACAAAGAAAATAAAAACATGGAGTGAGTTAAGTCCTCCACCTGCCGTCTTTCCTCACTGTGGATGCAGTTCATGCTGAGTCAAGAAGAGTTTTCTGGTTTTCTGGTTTGTCTCTTTACTTTTGCCAGAGAGATTCTTTACATTCTGTTATAGGTTTGCTTTTTGATGATGCACACAATGATCTGCCGCAGGGAGATTTCCTTTGAAGGGGCAGTATTATGTAAAATTTACTTCTTTGAGCTAACATCAAAAACATATCTAGAGGGTTGCTTTGATGTTTTTCATGCTTGTTTGAGAAATCATTTAATCTTCCACGGCAGCCGTTCAGGGTGCAGAAAACGAGTGGTGTGACCAAGCGCTGCCTTTCCGATGAAGCTCCTCCCCGGATCTGCAGCCTCCAGGCCAAGCTTCCCCCTCACAGAGCAGCCATCCGCTCAGGGACTCCTGGTGCTCACTGGCGCTGAGAAAGATGATTTGGAGAGAACATTTAGTTTAGTATGATTGTTGGACGTTACCAGACTTTTTGTGTTAGCAGAGGGCGCATCGTAAGTGAAAACTGCTGTAAAGAAAAGCATTTTCTTACTTGATAAGCTTTATTCTCATGCACAACACCTGCAGTTGCTTTCATGGTTTGGCTGGAAACTCTCTGCTTCAGGTTTCCATTAGTTATGACATAAACTATATTGTCTAGGCATCGCTCAGCGCTGTTGTTTCTTCCCCTAAATCAAAGATTGTAGTTGTTTTATAATCCTGGGGCAAAAAGAGTTTCCAACGGTGAGAGGGTTTTTGTTTTGTCACTAAGGAGAAATTTATTCTCTCCACATGTTTACTTGTGTGGGTTTGATTTGTGTAATAAAGGTGCAGAGATTATATCTTTTATCACTGTCACAAATAAGGAGAACCACTTCCTTTCAACACATTTAAGCTAAGATTATGTTGTTGTTTTTTTTTTTGTCAAGATCTAATTTTCTGTGATTACAACAGAAAATTTTCAGGTGATGCAACTAGAGACCCTATATCATCGTTATCAACATATGTGATTAAATTACTGTTTTGGTATTGATAGCTCAAATGTCTGTTCATGTTTCTTCTTTTAAGTTCCGGTTTTTAGGTTTTCTGGGCTTAAAATATTGTGTTGCTTTTTTTCTGCTTTTTTGGAAATGCACAAACAAACCTGAATTATCTGTCATAGACGGAGAAGATGCCATACAGATACATATGGCTTCCACATCTACTTTGGAGGTGGAAATCTTTGTTTTATTTTTGGATTATTGCCACAGTTGGGAGCTGGCCGCTGTTGTTTCCCTCTTTCCCGGGAGAACTGCTCTAGCTATGAAGCCGGCCGTGCTCTGCATGTTAAACACTTGCTGCTTGCCGCTGGAACGCTGCAATGTAGCAGGAAAATTACTGACTGTTTGGAGAGAAAGATGCTTTACCTTAACCTGCTGTCAAAGTTTAAATTAGGTCATAAAACGTCATTTGAATCAAGCCGCCTAAAACTTGAGTTTGTTTAATTCTTAATTGGTTAAGATTTTTTCTTTGAAGTCTAAAAATGCCCCCAGCCTCAAGCTGAGGTTAACGTTGCACATCCTCTTTTCTCTTTCCTTTTCCTTTTCATTGTCTTGCAAATAACCATATGGTTTCACATTTATCAAACCTAACAGTTTGTCCTAAATCTAATACATCTCTTGTTGTTGTCCTCTCCTTGATTATTTTCATTTCTGCTTTTCAACCCCTGTGTTTGCCTTCCACCAAAGTGCTGTGCAAGCTTTTCATGATCGTGTTTTCACCTCTCGCCCGCATCTGCATCATGTGAGGCTTGTTCCAGGCATAAATGAGGAAACAAAATAAATGTCCTCTAGTGGCTATTTGGGTTTTTAGCCACATGCAAGCTATGGCCTTAATATTTTTCGAACATTTTCAGAATGCATTGTTTATATGTAAACAATGATTTGGAGATGAAATTAAACGCAACAATTAAAAAGAGCAAATCAAATTTGTTTTAGATAAAGAAAAGTTGAAAAGAGTTTATCAGACATAGTGATGTGATAGTATTTGCTGCTCTTGCTTTAACAGCAAACATAATCAGAACTGTAATCACAACTATGACAAAAAGAATGACTAATCATTTAAAAAGAACATTTTAGTTAGAAAGATGAAGCTTTCATCTTGAACTCAGCTTTTCATTACAAAAATTATAGAAAAAAAATCCTGGAATTATTTCAAGCTTCAACTCTTTAGTGGCACACCGTCGTCTTACTCAAAGAGCAAAACATGATCTCAAAAGGAGGTAAAAGACTCTTCACTGTTTTGATGATACACGGTGCGTCCATCAGCTCCGAGAGAGGGTCTGCAGTTAAAGGTCATCATCACACAGTAGGTTGTACGCACTGTTGGTGTTTTTGTCTACTGCCTGGTCAGGGCCTCAGTGGATTGGCGGAGAGTCCCAGTGGGATCTCATCATCAAGGGTCAATGGCTGGGAGCGATTTTAGGGAGGCTGTGCTCAGTAACCAGAAAACTGGACTCGCCACTGTGTGTTTTGTCCTGTGGTAGAGAGTAACACCCTGGTTTGTTTTTGTCTCTTTTAGATGGCAGTGCCATTTTCAAGGGTTGTTTTCACCGGCCAGATAATGTCACAGCAGCTCTTCCCTTCAGCGCTGTCATCCAAAACATGTCTGTGGACAAGTGTGTGGACATGTGCACAGAGAGGGTGAGTGGGCGCCGCTTATGTGTGTGTGCTTGTGCGCGGTGTGGGCCTGTCCTCACTGTCATAATGCTGTTTGTTGTACCTCAGGAGAAATCGCTGGCAGCTCTGGCTGGAGAGCAATGTTACTGCGGCTTCCCGACTCCTCTCTTCTCCCTTCATGAGCTGGAGGACGAGGACATGTGTCTCTACCGGTGCCCTGGAGAGGAGTTTGAGAGCTGTGGAAATGACAAGTTCTTTGTGGTGTACCAGACACAGGTTCAAGGTAGAGTTTGGTGTCTCTTGACTGCAGTCACTAGCAGTTTGTAGTGCAAAGATAAGAACAGAGGACTGACAGGGAAGAAGAGGTGTTCACCACATCCTGTGCGGACTTTCAACTTTTGGTATTTTTGTCGAGCTAACAGTTTCACTGCTTTTAACACATGAGGTTAGAATAACACAGTGCATGCAGCTTTACACAATATCTTATTTGAATTGAGTAGAACATTTTCTGATGTAGATTATAATTCAAGTTTCAAAAATATTATCATATGGTACATTTTATCATGCTACAAGGAAATTTAGACATAGTTTTCCATTTCTTTTTGCAAATAAGTGTGTCATGCATTTGTATTCAATGCCTGCAGAATCTCACAGTGCACTGGTAGCTATCATCTGACAATAGAGTACAGCACAACAACAAACGTACCAAGACGTGACCTCTACAAAAAAAGCTGAGCAAAGAGAGTTTTAATTACAGCAACATAGTGATTCTAGTGGAGCTGCAGAAACTTGTGGCTCATGTGAGTAAAAAAAATTGCCTTTCTGGAAGACAGGCGAGAAGAGAGTTGTTTTTAAAAGAAGGCTACAGGAAGTCCCATGTAGGGGTCACAGCAAGGATGTGGAAGAAAGTGCTTGATCAAAAGAGACCAAAAATAAAGATGCACAATACTCTATGGTGGAAAACTACCTCTGCACGTATTTATAAATACTTTCATAAATACTCCTTCCCCCACTGGTGGCAGCGTCATGCTGTGGGTGTACTTTGCCTGTGAAGGCATAGAGAAACCAGTCAGTGTTGACATGATTGTAGCTGATCCTAAAAACTGCATAGTGTAATCTTTGAAAAACCTGTTAGAGGCAGCAAAAGACTTGAGACTGAAGTGGAGGTTTTCCTTCCTTTAAGACAACAGTCTTAAACATAGAGCCAGAGCTGCAATTAGACGGTTTAGATCAAACATGTGTGTATTCAAGGTTCAAACTTAAATCCAATGAAGAATCTGTAGCAAGACTATGACAAAAGCTTTTTTAAATGTAAAATGGTCACCGTTTTTGTCTTTAGATGTGCAAACCTTGTAGACACACCTGAAAGATATGGAGCTGTAATTCAGCAAAATGTCGAAAGTACTGATTCTTCTTTTATTTTTAAACATTTTGAAAACTACATATTATTTTTCTTCCACTTTGCAATAAGTCTCTGTTTGTCCATTGCAAAAAAAAAATCACACTTATTACTTTTTTAAAAAACCACACATATTTGTGTAAAATAAAGTCATTTTTCTAACTCAGTTCAGTGTTATTTCTGCTCAGGGTTAAATAAGAGGCCTCCCTTGAGCTGGCTTTCTGGAATCTTTTCTTTTCTATCTGCCTGTTGTCACGTGTATTAACATCCACACACACACGCACGCACACACACACACACACACACAGCCCCACACACACACACCCCGACACTGATAAATGGCACTACGTGGCAAAAATTGTGTTCTCAGACGGCTTTGTCTTCTGAAACATTCAATTTTGACTTTAATCATACTTCACGAAGAGACAAAAGAAAATATGACGATGAAAATAGAAATGTTTTGTAATTGCTAGAAAACAAAAGTTAACTGGCAGACAGTATATGTCTTATAATCCAGTTTAGTTTGGTAAGTCAATTTTTATCAAGGCCTTTGCAGCAAAGACCTCAAAACTGATCAGTTTTAAATACTAATGCAGGAACAGACAGAAAAAAATACACATGATCATTTATGAAATCCAGTGTTGCAGAATTTTCCCTGCTTACGGCATCAGATTTCTGACCTATGACTTTGTGCTGTGCTGGAGGGTGAATATTCTCTGACTCATTGCTTTGTTATTGTTTGTAGGTATGTTACCAAGTTTACATTTTATTCCTCAGTGCTTCTATCTGTAAATCCACTTATTTAAAAAATCTTTTAGTGGCAAGCAAGATCAAGAATCACATAAAACAAAAGAAGCATTAAAATGCAAAATAAAAACAAATAAACTGGCAAGAAAGAAAACAAACAAAGGAAAATAAGATATGACCCTTAGGCGAAAGCTGCATCAAACCTGTCTTCAATCCTAATTTAAAGGCGGCAAAAGCTTCTCTACTTTTCTTCTAGAGCTGAAATGCAGTGAGTTTATTTAATCTCTGACCTTACATTTTGGGACCAAAACAAAAAACTTCCATATAGTTTTTATTAAGATGGAAGAAATCTGTGTGAGACATGTACTCACTGACACTGCGGCCTATGCCACAGAAAAATAAAGTTGAATTTATGTTTGTATAGCATAATAATCTGTTAAAACTCTGTAATCTCTAATCTGTAACCGTTGATTAAAGGGTGCCCAAGAATTCAACCCTGAAGAACCTCACACAATCTTTATTTGATCAGATTAAGAAATCCCAAATGACACAAAATTAACCACCTTACCAGATTATGCCACCAGTTTCTGTATCAGTCAGTATTTTGAGGGTGAACTGTATCAAACGCAGCCATGAAACTTAATGAAACAAATAAAGTGGAATTAATGAAAAGTATTGTTCAAACAACTGTCATTTAAAACTTTTATTAATGCAGACTCAATGCAATGGCCTGACTAACAACCTGACCAGAATGGATTTGTTGATAACCTGCCTTTACAAAGATCTTTACTGAAAATGTTAGTTTGTGTTAGGGCTTGTAATTATTTAATACTGAGGCAGCAGATTAGGATTCCTTAACCCTTCTGCGGTCTTAAGAGATGGGGTCATTTAGATTGTACAAGTTTTTTACTCTGCATGCGGTCCGGCACTGACCCTGTGAGCATTTTTACAAGTTTTTTTTTGGTTCCGGGAACTGACAGTCTGACGGGACAACTCCCCCGCTCCCTCAGCAGGGAAGCTTCCCCACTCCTCCTGAGGGTCATGCTAAGACCAAGGGAGGGTTAAAAGACAAATTATCAAATTAAAAGAGAAGAATTTCAGTCCATTCACCATTCAGGAAGAAATTAATTCTTAATATGAACTCTGATTTAAGACAATCAAAACATCAGAAATAAAACCCAATATTTATATCTTTAAAATTAATTATGAAATAATTAAATAATCTGTGTCCTGCTTAATTGTTCCAATTTTACTGAGTGGACCAGATTTGTGTGCTTCTGTAAATTATAACTCTTCCTGTTTTTTATAAAAGTGATAGAAGGATAGAGAAGCATTTTGTAAACAAGTTCCTTATATTTCCTTGCCCAGCAGTGTTTGTCTGTGGGTTGTCTGTGTTGTGGAGGCAGTGTTTTCTTAGGACAGCAGACAGCTGTGGCTTAGGTAAGCAGAAATGTTGTTCAGTAAGCAAAGCAGAATATTAAATGTGAAGACAGAAGGAAAAAAAAGCTGAAGTTAGGCATGAAGTCTTAAGAAGTGGAACGCCCTGCTTCATGCCCTGCTTCAAATCCAACATTTATCGTAACTCAAGTGTGATCACACAGAAACATCACTTAGCACTATTAGGGAGAATAACACCCACACACAAATGAAAAATATCACCACTTTGACCTTTTCTAACCATGAGTGGTTGTGGTTTTATTGTGTTAATGAGCGATAATTGACGGTTAGAGACTATTTTAGCTCGCATCGCTTAATCAATCTAGATAATGCATCAGTTTTTATACAACAAATGATTAATTTGTCTTGTTTACTTTGTGCTCTCAGATAATCGCTGCATGGACCGACACTTCCTTTCTGCTCGCACTAAGCAGCTGGTGGCGCTCGCCAGTTTCCCAGGAGCCGGCAACACCTGGGCTCGCCACCTCATAGAGCTCGCCACCGGCTTGTACACGGGCAGCTATTACTTTGATGGTTCCCTTTATAACAAAGGTTACAACTCAGCATGTGATAATATAAGTTAAAGCTCTACTTTTGGGTGTTTCATACATTTTGTTGTTGGATTTCATTGTTTCACAGGCTTTAAAGGGGAACGCGACCACTGGCGGAGTGGGAGGACGATCTGCATTAAGACGCATGAGAGCGGCAAGAAGGAGATTGAAGCCTTTGATTCGAGCATCCTCATGATCCGAAACCCCTACAAAGCCTTGATGGCAGAATTTAACCGCAAATACGGTGGGCATGTTGGGTTTGCCTCGCAGGCCCACTGGAGGGGAAAAGGTAAGATACCGAAAACTGAGGTTAATATTAATAATTTACAGAGTCTATGAATAGATACAAGATCAACTGTGTGAGCTTTGTTTTTTATTTTTTCATGAAGATGGTAGAATAGCAACGAGGTTAAATTATGACTTATGGTGACGCAGGATGGTGAAGAAATTAGGGAAATGTGGGTCAAACCCAAGCCAAAGGGGTTTTTTTTTATCTAAGATTGTTGCTAAAACATGCACATGATTTAAACCTTTTAGAGAAATGAAACAATCAACCAGCAAGCCACAGCTTTTGTCACTGTTTTGTCATCAATTCACCACCATTCATGTTTTGTAGACTCTTAAATGTGGCACATGTGGCAGTAACATTTACTGAGCTCTTGCTGTATCAGCTCATCCGTGTTCCCATTATGCCAATAACATAACTGGAACTGAAGATAACTCAAGTTTCTTAGTCTGATCAAATATCAATTTACGGGAAACTCCTAACTAGTGACCCTGAGAAAATGTTTCCATGTAAACTTGTTTGACCTATTTGAACTGGTCAAATTTGTACCTCAATGTTCACTGAAACATTTCTGGGGAATCCGATTTGAAGAAAAATCAGATTTTGATGAGTTTTGTCAGCAAAATCCTGATGCCCAGTCACCAAAAATACTTGACTCATCCCCAAAAAACGTGCTGATTTTTGACAAAGTAGACATGTATTTCTGTAACTTTCCACAACTTATCTGCTCCATGCAATTAAAAATATATTCTGCTATTTGAATCTCTTGTGTTGAAGCAAGACACATTGAATTCATGCAGTTTGTCACCCCTGGTTTAGCTTATTCTGCAAGATAGCACTAAAGGCTACCTCTGCTCAATGAAATACAATAGCTGTCACTTTCAGTGTCCACATAAATGAAAAAATCCCCACTATACTGAACTCATCACTTTATTTTTTGGTCCACACCACATCCAATTGAAAATCTGTGAACATTTTTTGGGGGTGGGGTGAGAAAGAAAAAAAGGCAATAAATAAATAAATAAAAAATAAACAAAACGAAATAATGTATCATTGGGCTTCTGCTTCTTATTGAGCACTGCTTTGTGTTGGTTTGTCACACCCAGTCACATTTAAAACGTTGAAGCTATAACTTTACAAATGGAGTTTGAATATTTTTGGAAGACTCTGGAAAGTTGTATTTATACATCACAAGCAAAAGGAACCCCACTGAAAACCCTCTCTGCCTGATATGTGAACACTTTGTCTTATTCTATGAGTCTCTGTGCATTTTGCAACAGCATAATAACGCATCTGCACAGTCGCGTCAAGTCGACGCTCTGAGCCCCCGTCTCATTTATCATGCCATAATTTTACAAATTAAATTCATCCCGATTTGCTTTGATATCTCTCATATTTCCTATATTGTGGGTGATGATTTTCTCTCCAGATCCACCCTCCCTACTGCGTCTCAGTAACCATGACAGCTGGTTTTGTCTCACTTATGTGCCGTCTCTTCAGCTTTTTGTGAGGTTCAATTGATTTTCCAGAGGCTGGAGATTGCCTACCCAGCAGTTGTCTCTCTTTGTCAGAGCATCAGCACATTTGGCCTGCCATTCCCAATGAGTCCTTCCTCCTTTTGTTGTTGGCCAAATCATGCAGCGACATCAGTACACAGAAAGTTTTTTTTTTTGACAGCTGCCAGTTCAAATAGAGAGAATGACTCCAGTCAGAGTGTCAGCATGAGACTGTGTACAGAGCCGTGTATTATTTGATACACTCGTCTGAGGCCCGCAGTGAGGCGGGTTCACATGAAGTTACTGACATTGATTCACTTCATCTTGGCTTCATAAAGTCAAGTTATGAGCATGGAGCAGTTTAATTCGAAAGCCATCTCTTACAAATCACACTGACTTATTTCCCTTGTTTGGTGTTTAATTCTCATGTGTAAGTAGTTTAATTTCGACAACCTTCTACTTACACCGACATACAACGTCCTGCGAAGGCAGTGGTATCCTTTCAGCTTTTTTCACCGTTGTTCACTGAAAACATACATTGTATACAAGGCTTTATACTTTTTGAATATCAAATAAAAGCCTGAAGGTATCATGCATGCCCGTTCCCTCTACCCTGCTGCCCCCAAATAATGCAGAATGGAACATTTGCTCTATATTTCAAACACTGTGAAGTGGAAAGTCCGGAGGCAGCATCATGTTTCGATTCCGCTGGTAAAGTCCTACAGCTACTATCGCAGGCAGCGTTGGTTCCACAAATATTGATCCAGGAGCGCTGGCGCAATTTCTACAAATAATTTTCCTTCCACTTGACAACTCTGTGTACTTTGTGGTGGTCCGTCATATAAAATCTCAATAAAACACGTTGATGTTTTTAGAGGTAATGTGACAAACTGTAAAGGTTTTCAAAGGGTTGGATGTTTTGCAAGGCACTGTAAACATGATATTCACAGGAAAAGTTAAGTTTATTTTGGTCCTCTTGTATTTTCAGCTCTGGTTTCTCTTGAAAAAGGAAATCAGAACCAGAATGGTCCTGTGGTTCCTAAGTTCCTCATATTCACTCTTTAAATGGCTTTACTGAATACATTAAGTTGTCAGACATATACAATGCTCAGATGGAGGCTCAGAGTTTGTCCAGTTTCTGTTTTTTTGACCAAACTTTCTCATTGCAATCAGATGGAATAAGAGTATTTTGTCTTGTTATTCCAGGAAAAACTCTTCTGATGTTTCATGTTGTGGTGGTTCAGGAGTTGTTTAACACAGGAACTGCACTCATTTCTTTTCAACATTATATTTAAAGAAATATAGGAAGGCCGTGGTTTGAGGATGCTGAAGAATTGCTCCTTGAGACAGACATTAGGGAGAGGAGACGTTCAGCTCACAAAGAAAAGAAAACAATGACCTCATAAATGATCTTGATGTTTCAGGATGCTGTAGCTCTCTGCAGTTTCTCTTTTCTTAGTGTTTTCATCCTTTTATATTACAAGTAGACACAACTTTAAGGATTCATCTCTCCATTAAAGAAAGGTTTAAGAAAGCATGTGAGGTGTAGCTCAACATAATCCAGAAACAATTTGGAGAAAAAAAGTAGAAAAAGAGTGCTTGTTATTTCTGAATAGAAATTCTGTTCAACATTCAGACTCCATACTCGAACCAGAACAACTCCATCTCACCCTCTTGTCTTCTTCATGTTTAAGCATTTTTATTTCTTCAGTAATTGTTCCCCTTTTTGCTGCACAGTGGTGCAATTGGTAGCACTGCTGCCTTGCAGCAAGAAGGTCCTGGGTTCGATTCCCGGCCCGGGGTCTTTCTGCATGGAGTTTGCATGTTCTCCCTGTGCATGTGTGGGTTCTCTCCGGGTGCTCCGGCTTCCTCCCACAGTCCAAAAACATGACTGTCAGGTAAATTGGTCTTTCTAAATTCTCCGTAGGTGTGAGTGTGTGTGTGCATGGTTGTGTGTCCTGTCTGTCTCTGTGTTGCGCTGCGACAGACTGGCGACCTGTCCAAGGTGACCCTGCCTCTCGCCTTGAACGTTAGCTGGACATAGGCACCCACTCCTAAGCACCCTTGTCTCCTCTAAGGGACAAGGGTGTACAGAAAATAGATGGATGTTCCCCTTTTTGGAGCTGAGCTTCCTCTTCAACCATCTGACCGGAAATTCATGACACTCAAAGAGCTCAAGGATGTCATCAAGGACTGGAAATGAGGACATATAATTTAAAATAGAAATCTAATTTTGTTTATTAATGAAAATCTAACAGAGTAGAGAAAGACAAACAAAAATCTACTAAAAAAACTGAAAAACATTGCTGATTACCCCAACGTTTGCCTGGGGCTCATTTTATTTCCTAGTTCATCTCAAATTTTTTTTTTTTTTTTTTTGCGTTTTAAATTGCAGTCATTTTCTAGGTCTTAAATTATTGCTTGGTCATCCTTTATACACTTTGACAAAAATGTTAACCCTCCTACTGAAATATTAAAGTTGCCCCAGTCATTGGTTTTTGGGACATCTCTGCAAACTCAGCAGGCTTTAAACTTTAATGTCAGCCTCTCAGCAGCGGTTCACTCTGATGCGGCACACAGCTCCTGCCAGCTTCTGCTTTATGGGCCGCTGAAATACTGTTGAGTAAAAGTTGCAGACTGGGATTCTCAGTGAAGTTCAGCTGGAGTTTGATTGGTAACTAAGACGTCTACTTGACACTTCAGGAATTACTTATCACACCCTGCCCAAAAATTGCAAAAGACCTGAGAGTTTAAACCACAACATTATCTTGCTCTAATCTCCTCATTTCCCCTTTTACTCTCACACTCTTCCGCTCATCCAGCTTAAGTAAAGGCTACAATCTGATAAAGCAACTGTGGGAAAACAAAAACTGTGAAATAGTGCAAGGGGAAGAATATTTTTAAATTATCACTGCCCGGCTATATTTACAGCCTCAATAAATCATAACATGACTAAAGAATTTATTTATTTTAGTAATTTAATTAAAAATTTAAAAACTCTATTAGACACATCAATTATTAGCTTTTTTCTTTTTGATAAACATTTTATTCATAGCTAATGAAAATCCAGGATTATTTTACAAAGCTAAAACCTCACATCAGACTAATAATTAAAAAAATTTAAATACAAAAAGTGGGGTTATTGAAAAGTTAATCCATGTATTCTACAGTATAACCCTTTAAGTTGTGGCTACTTGTAGTAAGAAGCACTTTTTGCATGAATTACTACATTCATATAGTGTGATGTAAAGCCACTCCTGTTAAAAAAAACCCAGATTGCTGCACATCTCATTTCATCTGTACAGTTTGTTCTGCAGTTTCTCATCTTCTGCTCGACAATCGTTAAATATTCGATGTAGGGTTTAGGTCAGACTAGCTTGGTGGCCATTCAAGCACAGTGACACGCTGCTCACATGGTAATCAGCTTTTGGTATGCTTGGCAGTGTGAGAAAGTGCCAAGAGCTCCTTGAAAATGAAATCAGCATCTCAACAAAACCCTGGTGAATGGTTGAGTAAACCATGGACTTCAGAAAACAGCAACACCAGAAGATGACATGGATCCCCAAATCACGAGTGACTCTGGAAACTTTACTTTTTATCATGAAGTAAATTGGATTCTCTTACTCTCAACTCTTCCTTTACACTCTGGGACCTTGATCTCCAAATGAAATGTGAAATTTACTTTCATCTAAAAAGAGAACTTTGAATCATTGAGCAACAATCCAGACCGTCCACCTGTTTTTTCTTCCCGTAAACTAAACATATTTTGTGGGTCACGTCTCTGTTATCATTCATAATACTTCTACAAAGACGTAATTATTGGAGTAATTAGATATATTTTTTTCTGAGAAACTGAAGTTTGGGTTTCAGCTTTAAGCTACAGTCATCAAATCATAAATCATATTTATACTATACTGAATGGTTTGTCACAGCAATGTTTCAGTTTAATGTTCTATTACTTTACATTTCATGGACGTTCACCGCCTGTTTATTCACTTTGTCTTGCAGAGTGGCCTGAGTTTGTGAAGAACTACGCCCCTTGGTGGGCTTCTCACACCTTGGACTGGCTGACGTACGGGAAGAACGTCCATGTGGTTCACTTTGAGGAGCTGAAGAGGGACCTTTTCTCCCACCTCAAGGCGATGGTCCAGTTTCTGGGCTTGAAAGTCTCAGAGGACCGGCTGCTCTGCGTCGAGGGCCA
The DNA here is from genome assembly GCF_002775205.1 of Xiphophorus maculatus. Taxonomy (NCBI): domain Eukaryota; kingdom Metazoa; phylum Chordata; class Actinopteri; order Cyprinodontiformes; family Poeciliidae; genus Xiphophorus; species Xiphophorus maculatus. The sequence goes on from NC_036454.1 coordinate 17,936,983, forward strand.
GAAGGACGGGAACTTCAAGCGATCGGGACTGCGGAAGCTCGAGTACGACCCGTATACTCCGGATATGCGAGTGAACATTGACGAGCTGATCAGGACCGTAGACGCTGCTCTGAAGAAAAGAAACATGTCCGGAGTTCCTGCAGAATATATGCCAAGATGATAAATGTGAATCGTTTTTAGTTTCTTTTCCCTCCTATTGAGTGGACGCCTCTATTAACAGACTCTGAAAAGACTTTTTGTTTTGTTTTTCTTGGATCGCAAGGCTTAAATAGATTTTTTTCAAGACGTTTTGTGGATTAGGTGGAGATGACACATCTGCTTCTATATTTATTGTTTCTGATCCCCTGTTTTTGATTTCCAGTTGAATTTTTTGCAAGAGTTATTAATTCAGACCTACTTCTTTTTTTCTGGGGAATATTTGTGTTTTCCTGTATGAAAACCACTTTAATCCCTGCTCTATGCACATGTGCTCTGTAGGCATGTGCATATGCCTTAATACTAAGAAGGTACAAAAGCTGTGACCACAGTGCAGCTTCTCTTCCCGGCTGTTTCCCGATGCCGATGTGTTTCCAGCAGCATTTAGCACAAGTTATAAAAAAACAGTATTGCAAGGTGTATTAAAAAGCCTTATTTGTACAAATCGAGTGTTAAAGGAAAATCAATATTTTCGGTCGCTCTTACACTAAAAACTCAGATAAATATTGTTTAGAGAATGATGACAATATTTCATCTCTTTTTCATCTTGAACTATTCAAGAACATTTTATTTGCTGTTAAAGTAGATCTGGGGTTTCTTTTCATTGATTAAATGTCCTCTATCTTTATTTATTTCTGGTGTACGCTGCATAAGCTGAAAACATTGATTTTTTTTTTTTTTTTTCTGAACACTGGATGCAAAAAAGGAAATCCAAATAGCACTACACTGTGCAACACCTGCCCCAAAGATCACCTAAGTTATTACAGTCACCCTGTAGGTTGGAGATCATCTTTACATGTAAATGTAGGGGTTTTGTTTTGTTTTTTAAGGAAAGCTCTTAAAGCTGATTTCCATTTTATTACATTTTTTTAAAAGTTCTAGAAAATTAGTTCTCAGCTAGACATCAATAAATTATTTGCCATATGTATACAAATAAATATTAACAAGAATCAAATGAACACTGGCTACTGAGTAATAGTCAAAAGAATTTACCTGACTTCCATTTTCAGTATATGACTATATTTTTATAGTACAGGATGATGACACTTCAGAAATATTTGTATTACTATGAACAAATGAAGAAATGGGAGAAGCTGTTTCTCTTTTCATGCTTTAAATTGTTTTTGGGTTTGACGTTCATTGACAAGCTGGCACTTTCAGAGCAGGTGTCATGTCTGAATGTATTTTCTATGAACTGAATGTAAGGTAAGAACACAGACTAAAGGAGTAAATTAAATAAACAGTGAAGATGTGCTGGAGGGTTTTTTTTCTCAGAGAGTTTCTAAAGAAAGTATTTTTCTAAGTGGCATTTACCCTTATCGGCAAAATATGAAGGGCGGTTTGTTACATCTTAGTGCTTCAGATGGTCAGCACCCAAATCACCTAAAAGAAGAAAAAATAAATCTTATATTTGACTACATTTATTCAGCAAGGAAAACCTCACAATTATAAACACAAAATTAACAAAATCACTTCAAGGTTTTTTTGTAGGATTTTAGTACATGAAGCTGTTTATGTAGATGCACATGTCAAACTTTCTGCAATAAAATACAGAGAAATTAATTCACCTAAAAAATGACAACTGGATGTTCAGATTATTGTAGAAAGATGCTCAGAGTAATAAATTATCTCAGAAACCACTACTCTTTCTTCTCCATTACTATGAAAAGCTGCCTCTTGGCTAGTTTTCTTTTTTTTAAAATGGTCTCCTAACCTTTCTAATCATAAGAAGATGAAAAAAAGTTGCAAGGCCTTGTCACTTTGTCATATTCTAACGAAGCGCAACTTCACGCCTGCATGAAGTTGCAGGCGCGAAGTCTGCGGCCGCAGATAAAATGAAATCTTATTTCACAAACTGAGCATGAACTGAGGCAAATTAGCAGCTTCTTCTTCTCATGTTAATTAAACTAATAACAGTAAAATGCATTTTTATGTTAATATAAAAGCCCTGAAGCCTTTTGTTGTTAACTTTCATGCTTACAGTCGCTTCATTTTAATCACAGAGAAACAAGGATTGGGTTGTCTGAAGAGTGGATTCATCATAATTTTAGATTCATTTTGGATAAGCATGATCCTGAATAAAAAAGTGTCACTAAATACTCTGCTGTATTTATCAGACTGATTTGACTCAAAGTAACCAAATGTGAGACCAGAGAAGCAGAATAAAACACTCAAACAACTAAGAGGAACTGAAGAAATGTTTGTTCCTGTTGTTCAGAAAGAACATTTACAGATGGTCATATTGTAATATTAGCGGTCACACTGTGTGAGAGATATATCCTCTACTTAACGCCTTTTAAAAGTAGCCCTGTGTGTTCAAACAACAGAAACAGATACTTTTAACGCATTAAATTTATCCAAATGCATGAATAGAACTTGGTTTATTTAATGTAATGTATTGCAGTGGTACTGTGGTTTAACTCATACCACAATGCAACTTTTTCCCATGACAGTGAGGTTTGTTGGCTTGTTGGTATTCACAAAGACAGGACCCTTTATCACCTTTTCCCATCATCTTGCATTTGTGTCCTGTTGTTGGGTGTTTTTTCTTATCGTCACAGTTCAGATGTGATAAACTGAACAATCCAATCAGCACACAGAGAAAAGTCGTTTCTTTGCCAAATGGCTGGAGTCTATCTCACCAAATTCTAACATTCACTGCAATCTGCTGCACAAAAAGAAATCAAAGAGCCTTTCATGGATGACAATTGTTTCTGCTATTTGCAAATAGCAAACATTTGCTGGATGTGATGCTTGACAGGATGTTTGAAAGCAAATACACAAGTATTTAGCTGTATTTGAGAGGTCAAGCAAATAGAGATCAGGAGATCTTTGCTCCAGATGTCTACAACTTTGAGCTTCGACCAGGAGGGACCTGAAGAAGCTCTCCCATCAGTGTACCATCTGACATTGTTTAAAACATTCCCACTGGATCCTGCTGGATATTTGACTTGAACAACAAAACAAGATATCAGTGCCCAGCCAAATAATGCATAAGGTTGAACAGCACCTCAACTGCACTTGATTTGTGACTCCTTATTACGTGAGATAAAGATTGTTAATGGGACTCAAGTTTAGGAACACAAGCCCAAGTTACTTTTGGATTTGTGTTAGTGTTTAGACCACAAATTTGAGCTGAATCTCAAATATTTGGGACTTGGGTATTACTCAGTTACAAGCCTAAGATTCGTATCTCCATCTCTGCTATGTGCAGAGTGAAAAAAGAGGAACAAGAAGTAGAAGAGTACAGGAAAACAATTTAAAAATGTGAATCAATAATGTAAACTGTAAAGAAAGAAATTATCTTTTGATGCTTAATTTGAAAGTTGTACCAGATGAAGAATAGATATGGTTTTATTTATAGCCAGAATAGGAAACAAGTTCCAATCTGATCATATGCCAGTCACGTGTCAATGAAAGTTATGTAAACATATAAAACTTTTAAACAATGTGAGAAACAAGGGGTAATGATAAGTTACAGATTTATCACTACCCCTTTTGGAGTCAATTTAACCAAATCCAGAACAAAGATCCACCATGTATTTTGTGTACTGAATAGACTCAAATCAAGTGCAAGACGAACTAAAGAGCTGCTTCTTCCTGTTGTTCGTAAATAACGTTCACACGTTTTTCAGCATCTCTATAAAAAGATTGTTGAAACATGCAGTCATATTCAGTAAATAGGAATATGCATTTTAATTAGAAACCTTGGTCAGATTAAAAGTACTATTTGGCTTTTTAGCAGGTACTAAACATACTTTTTATTAAGCCCACATTTCTGTATTAACATTGTTTCTTTTATTGATCTGTTGTTATATTTTAATCTTAAATGTTGCAGGTGGAAAATCATCATAGTTGGCGGGTCTGGCGAAACGAGTTCTTTCAAAGTGTTGGGGATGAGAGTCAGCTGGGGAGAGACTTTGGCTTTCAATGCAAGAGTAGGGCATAGATCTTTTTTGACTAGATCTATCTCAATCAGTCTACTGTAAAATGATGAAATACTTTTCATATGTCAGATAGTAGCTCAAGGAATATAGGATGTTGTCTAAAATGTGCAATGTAGGCATGCACATTTCTATGCTTAGCTGCAACGTTCATGTTTTATTATCTTGTGCAATTTTATAAATCCTACCGTTTTGTAGTTTCTATCACTTGGTTTAGGACGATTCATGCAGTATTTGAAATGAATTCTCTGTTTTGATTGAAAAAGATCTATCTGTGAGTGGCTGGTGGTGTGGTTAAATTACATGCACTCTGTTAACGCAAATACAAGGCCAAACTCGCACTCAAAATGCAAGGAGCAAGCGAGCTGGAGTTGAATGTGTGTAAAATTTAAATGCACACGCCACAAATTATGATTTGTTTACATAGATATGTGTGCTCACATCAGTTTTATTGCCTGCTCAAACATGCAATTTTGACAGCAAGATTGTGGGAAAAGTGAGGGCGTTTAACCAGTTTCTGATATGGGTGACATGGGCAACCGCCCAGGGCGGTATCTTGTGGGAGATGACATGAGGGACCCCCCCAACCCCCATCCCCATATTGTCGGTATCTTGTGGGAGATGACATGAGGGACCCCCCCCTGTCCCCATATTGTCAGCATCTTGTGGGAGATGACATGAGGGACCCCCCCCCCCCTGTCCCCATGTTGTCAAATTCCCCCCACCCATTCACACTCTTACAAGTGGAGGAGGATCTGAATGTCAACCACAATGATGGTGTCACCACTTTTTTTTTTACCTGTCTAGCAAAACTGCGGTAATTTTCTATTATTTCTGATAGATTTTACACTTTATTTTAAATGCTTGGAGAAAAGGTCTGATAAATGCTTCCCTCACATCAGACGCAAACTGGATGACAAAAGCTACGCATTGTGTTCATTGCTGCTGCACTTTTTGCGTATGTTTACAGACCTATCATGTTTTTACCCCAGTACTGATTCAGGGACTGGTAACATAACACTTCGTCACACCAACAAACCACAACTCCCCACACCCCTCTGCAACTTCACACCAGGTCAGAGGTTGGACTGTAAGGTGGTTCACCAGGGCAGCAAAAAGGCCATTTGAATCATTTACGAGAAAACGTGTGGGTGTTTTAACACCTGCATCCAGCATGTGTTTGATGGCCATAATTAGCAGAACTTGAAACGTCATTCTGTGAGTAATTAATCCATACAATGTGAAATAATTTAACTTTTCAATAACACGTATTCTAGAATAATAAATTTTTTTGGATTTATGTATTTAGAGAGCTCTGTTAAGATATTCTTAAAAAAAAAACCTGACCTTTTGTAATCTGTAATACTTTCAAATGTGTGCATCATATTCTTGTTTTTCTATTTGTTAAAGAAGCAACAGGGTTTAAACTGACCAAAATAATGTATTCCTCCAAATACACATTTCAACCTATTCATCTTAAGTTTTCCCCATTCAAGAGGAAAATTCTTGTTCAGTTAGAAATTTCTTTTGTTTTTGAGAATGTAGTAGCCTTGAAAAATGCTTAGACTTCTCAAATCTAGATAAAATAATGACTAAAACAGATTTCAGAGAAACAAAATAAACAGATTCAGTTTTTTATTGAACAGATGACAATAAAGATTTTATATATCAAATTACATATGTACACATTTCCTTACATGACTTCTTTTAAAAGAATCAAGATTTATAAAAATCTGTTGTATTTTATATGCAAATACAAACAATGCACTCATCCATTGCAAAAACCTTATATATTTACATTCAAGCATGCTCTCAAGCAGTACATCCACCAAAGGTTTGCTCTTTGAAAAATGGCAGAAACATTTTCTGGCTTTGGACCAGACTGGGTTGACTTGATTGTTCAGAGTGCCATGTGACAAAATTGTAATAACAGCAACAAAGTTCGGATTCTACTCTTTAATGTGCAACGGACCAAGATGGAGGGCATGAAAATATCGTTGTTCCTTACTCTGAACTGTTTTTACCAGACGTGAGTGGAGTTGTTGTCATCTCTTGCTGCACACTTTTTTGACAATGTGTTAATAAAGATTCTATACTTAGAACCATATCATTTACATCACTTACATGACTGTTTTTTTTTAGTAAATACAAACAGATTTGATTTTAATATATATTTAATGAAATGTACTCACTGTCAAAATATATTTCTAGACATTTTTTTTTTTTTTTGCTTCGTTTAAGCGTCCACGCCTCTAAATGTGCGTGGAAGCTCTGCCGTCCATTGAGCTGGACCTGGACAGGTATCGACTGGTAGTGCGTCCTTCATCAGCCATTGCGTTCTCCATCTTTGAAAGCAAAGAGCTCTTTAGCTTCTTCTTGAAGTCGTTTCCCATGAAGACGTACAGCAATGGATTGAGGAAACTGTTTGCTGATGCTAAAATGGCACCCGCTTGAAGTCCAGTGGTTAAAGTGTTGTGGTCATGGTTGTGGTGGTTCAGCTCCAGCAGGGAAAACACATGGTAAGGCAGCCAGCACACAAAAAATGTAACAACGAGTGCAGTCATTACTTTGAAGGGTTTGGAGGATTTTGTCATCCTGTTGTTTTGAAGTTTGAAGATGATGATGGAGTAACAGATGATAATGACGGTGAACGGAACCACAAAACCCGCAATGAAGCGGGTCACAGCAATAATCTTGTGACTGTGTTGTTTTCGGACGTAATTGTTGAAGCAGACCTGATTTCCATCAATCGTCTGGACCTCACGAAAGATCATTGAGGGAATGCTCATTCCGATGGCGAGAAGCCAAGCGAAAACAACCACAGCTGATGCCTTTTGGACAGAGCGGTGGTTCTGGGCCCAAACTGGAAACACGACTGACACGCAGCGGTCCATGCTGATGACGATGAGGAGGAAGATGCTGCTGAACATGTTGATGAACATTGCTGCAGAGGTGAACTTGCACATGAAGGAACCAAAGAGCCACTCTTTCATTGCCATGTAGGAGATGTTAAATGGCAGAAAAGCACAGAAGAAAAAGTCAGAGATGGCAAGGCTCAGGTACCAAGTGGTGTTCACAGTCTTCCTCATCTTAAAGCCAGAGATCCAGATGACCAGCATGTTCCCAAAAAAGCCCAGCAGGAAAATTACCACATTGATTGCAGTCAGAAGCACACACGTGCCTTCCTTCAGACAACTTGGTTTGTGTTGTAAAAATGTTCCTTCAGGTATAGTGATGTTGCCGATCTCAGTGTAGTTGTAATCTGAGTATTCATAATCGCCACCTAAAATGTCGAAGTTTTCCATTTTACCTTCCAGAAAAAAGATGAAAATTCTGTCAGTCATTATCGATTACAAATAAAATAAAAAAATTATCAAAAAAATGAATTAATTATGGTTGATTTTAAAATGAAGACTAAATAACATCAGAGTTGTAAAATAAACAATACCTTTTGCTTGGTCTCAAATTCTCTGCTGTTGTCTCTTTTTGTGGTTGTTTTGTTCTGAGCTGAGCACCGACTGAGCTGCTCTATTTCTCTCAGATGTTTTAGGAACAGCATACATGATCAGCTGACAGGGGAGGTTTCTCAACACTTCCATCCCCTACGAAATTTCAGTACTGCATTCTGAGCTCTTACTTTTAAAGATCGGAGATATTTTGTGCTAGTTTGTGAGCGATCTGTTTGGTCTTCACACATTGTCCGTTTTGTTTCCAGAGGAATATTCCATTTTATTATGTCAAAAACATTTATTATACATTTATTTAGAGAGTTCTTCTCTAAACATAATACCAGTAACCAAAGCATTATTGTTTTATAAGCTTTACAAACAGCTAATAATCTAGTGGGATCTCTGTGCAGGAGAAAAGAGAAGTAATGAAGCAGTTAGACATGCATGATTTAGCGAGTATATCTTGTGAATCGTCTATAATGTTTCTGAGAAATCTGTTGCTAGCAGTCGCCACATTTAGTGAAGAACAAAGTAAAACCCTAACTTTTGTTGCAGATGTTTGATTTAGTTCTCAAAAAAATGTAACAGCCGGAGTAAATACGCCAGCTGTTGTTACTGATTGACTGGGTTGAGTGTGGTGGCTTTGCTCAACAGAGGAAATAAAAACTGAGGTTTCTGCCTGTGTCTGGAACGGTTTGTGCTTTTTTTAATTCATGCTGCCATCACTGTGGCAATGTTTGACAGTTGTTTTTTGTATTTGAGACATTGTTTTTGCACGTTTCACTGTAATTCATAAAATGCTGATTGCAAACGATCTTTTTATTTAATCATTGACAGTATGGTCTCAAAAGCTTGGAGACAAACTATAATGCAAACTTTAGAAGAGAGGCTGCGCTAAAAATGTATTTCTACGACATTGTCTTCAGTCATTTATCACATTATATTTAGAGGTGTGATAAAGTGTTTTTCCCCCTTCAGTGATTCAGAACGTCAAATATTAGTCAAAAACAACACAAGTAAACACAAAATTTTGTTTTTAAAAGAAGGTGGTGTGTTGGTTCACTAAGTGATTGCCCCCTAAGCCTAATAACTGATTGTTGCACCATTAGCAGCAACAGCTTCAGTCAAGCTTTTGCAATAAGTTGCAGAGTCTTTTCCTGAGGTGTGGAGGAATTTTGACCCACTCTTCTTTGCAGAATTGTTATTTCAGCCACACTGGAGGGTTTTCAAGCATGGAAGGCCTTCGTGCCACAGCATCTCAATAGGACTTTGACTATGCCACTCCAAAGTCTTCATTTTGTTTTTCTTAAGCCACTCAGAGGTGGAATTGCTGGTGTGTGCTTTGGATCACTGTCCTGCTACAGAGCCAAGTTCATTTCATGTTTGAGGTCACAAACAGATGGCCAAACTTTGTCTGTCAGGATGTTTTAGTCGACAGCAGAATTCATGTTTCCATTTTGTCACAGCAAGTCTTTCAGGTCCTGAAGCAGCAATAAGAGGACCATGTGGGAAAATAAACTGAAATGGGGAGCAAGGAGGAATAAAGCAATTCCCAAATACTGTAGATCAGAAAGACAGTTACAAAAATGTCAAAGTATTCAGAAACAAAGTGACAAAACAAACTCCATTCAGATCATAACATAATGACCATTGTCCTCTCCCAGTGATGCTTTTTGTAATTAATAAGTTGAGATTTTGACAGATCCTTGTAGCTCTAAGATATGTTTTATTACTGCAGCACTGCAGTATTCTACAGCCAGCTGAATAAAGGTGTACTTTTTTCTTTAATAAATCTATGATAAAATATAGCTTTTTTTTTTCTTGTCAGCAGTGAAACTGTACAGTAATTTAAAGATTTTACCAAAATAATGTGGACATTAGAACAATAAGAAAAATATTCAGAACCTGAGGGGCTAAAAAGGAAACATCAAGATTACCGGTAATATTTATGCAGGTGCTAATAACTAACAGCAAATTAGAACAGCTAATTATCCTGATATGCTTTATGACTGTGGGGGGAGGAAACATACTTGTTGTGTTATTTGGGAGAACATGCAAACTACATACAGAAAGTCATAATTAAAATCAGCAATAATAGCTGTAGGACACAAATGTCATTGTGCTGGGAAATGGCTCCATAGAAACTAAATTCACTTCTGCAAAAAATAATAAAAGATTAAAAAAAATAGAAGTTTCCTACGTTATGCAATGAAGAAGAGCTGAACCAACAACATGTCATTTAACATGTCAAAAAATCCTTCAGACTCATAACTATGTCATTAGATAATAACAGAATTTGGTACATATTACTTCGTGTTTCAGTCTGGATAATCATTTAACTCAGTGGAAAATTAGAAAATAATAGATTGTATAAACTAGATTAAATGCATTTTAGTAAAATTACTTTCTAAATCCTGCCCAATGCCTCACAGACTCAATTTCCTAATGAAGACAAAGGTGATAAATAATCAAACACATGCACACTGAGCAGGTGTAGACTTACTTTGGGAAATGCTCAGCAAGCTTTCTAATGAAACCTGGACTCTTGTTTTATGTTTCACTAGCAGCTTAATGGGGATCATTTAGATCCATAATTAAAAGAAAGTATTTACACAAGTCAATTAATTTAAAAATAGATTATTTGTTTGTGTTTGGAGTATTTATCTGACAGTGTTACATGGTTAGATGGGTGGCATCATTGAAAATAAAAAGATTTTTAATCGTTCCACTCGGACCTAAAAAGTTTTGTTTTCATTTCTATAAAACGGGTTGTGTGGTGTACTTTTAAAATAATCAGCATCACAGTGTTTTAGAGGCAGCCTGTAGCAACTCAAAGGTGTTTTAACAGGAAATGCTCAGTCAGTGTGGCAACATTTGCTCTGCATTACCAGCAACAGATCAAAGCACACACCTTAAAGTGTAAAACTACTACAATTTTATACTTCATTTGTAAATTTTCCTAAAGTTAATCAGAAAAGTAAATTTAGTATGAATGTAAGCTAAATGATTTTTTCAATGTGATTCTGCTTTAAAACTATTTTTTAATGGGTTTGTTGGGCTTTTGTGTTTCCTAAATAGCAAATGTCAGCAGATGAACTTTGACTCGGAAAACTTTGGGGAAATGAAAGCTTCTTAAGCCATCCTCTGACATCACATGGCTTTAAATCGGGTGTTTCTATGGCATTGCATTATACAGAAAATGAATAGAAAGTTAACACTGATAGAACATAAACAAAAGCAAAACAAAAACACAGACATTGGGGTGACAGTTCTTATACGTTTAAGTCACATCGGGGTTTTTATAAAGTGTCTATTTCCACCAGTTCCATCCAAAGGCACCCATTTTGATTCACAGCAAGAATGTTAGTTTCTATCATTCAGTATTTCAATTTGAGCAAGGTAATCTATTTGCTTTGTGTTGAAAAGTACTTCAGGAAACAGTTTTTCCATAGTTTGTAGAGAGCATTGCTACTCTGAAGTGATGACAAAATGTATTTTACTTATTACAGATTATCTGAACAAGCAATTTTGTGTGCTAGTTGATTGGTTGGAGGAACACTGTCTAACTCTGCTAATTTTAGTAGTTGGAAAAAACTCACACCAAAATTGCTCATAACAATGGGATATCAAGGATATTACGAGTCTATTCTTCCACAACAAAACATTTTTACATTTGCTGCTGTTATACTTTACTGAACAGCATCAGTCCTGCTATTTGGGATTACGTTGGTTCATCAGCTGAGTTGACAGATCATGTTTGATACTATCTTTTTATGATGCTTTCCAAAAAGCTCATGGATATGACGTCTTTCTGCTACAGCTAAGGAAACTATTAATTATGTTCAACTACCACATTTTCTGAAATTCTGTAAGTTTTATTGCTAATCTTGTCACACATGAAAAAGTTCCACTTTTCTTTCCAGATTACAAAATATTTTTCCTAACATTTTAGGAACATTTAGCTTTTTGCTAAAGTTGACATAGTGACTGCTTTGGCCTATCAACTGGGCACTATGGGTGCCATTTTTGGCCTGATTTGTAGTTATTGTTTAGTCATGAACACTCACCTTAACTGAGGGCAGTGAACTCCATTTGTGGATAATGGCCCTCACTGTGGTTCATTTGAGTCCCAATACATTAGAAATGGCTTTCTTACACACCAACGACTTTGATTCTCATCTTAATTTGGTATCTATTAAATGCAGAGGTCACGTTTCCCCTTAATTAATAACACAGTCATTTTAAAACTTATGTTTTTACTGTAGTTATCTTTATATGACATTAGGTTGTTCACTCACTCACTCTTTTGTGAATTCCTGCCTGCCGGTGTTTGATGTTAACAAGTATTATAGTAGTTTCAGGTAAGTTGAACATTATTGCCACTTTTCTGCCATCCATCTGAAATCCATTATAGAGATTAAAGTGTGGCTGAGAAAAACAGTTCAGCTCCATAAAACTTCTCCCCACAGATCCAAAGCTGCAGTGTGAATACAAGTAGGCAGAGTTTTTGAATTTTATATCATAGGAGGTAAGAGCAAAAAATGTGTTAAAAATGATTAGATAAGCAAAGTGTTGCAATAAACTTCAGAATTTATGCTGCAGTTTCTGAGAGCCTATATTACTTCTGCTTTTTATTATTAGAAGTTTCCTTCTTGTTGGATAATGTCATTCTGACAAGTTACCGAATAGAGGCTCAGTGACTCATATGTGATAAAGTCTTGGCCAAATGTGCAAAATAGGTAGTTTTCTGTGTATTTAAATTTAGATTTGTATTTCTTCACACATACATTCTCAGGAATTTTAACATAATTCATCTAGTTTTAAGGGCATGCTTGTGATACTATCATGAAGTATCAAGATACACATACACACATAAATATATTCTGCAGGTGTGGGTGAAGGACACGAGAAAGGTTATAGTGTTTTATCTGCTTTACTTGTGAGTGAAAACTCTTTATCATACAGTCTTACAAAAGTTTTCAAACTATATGAACTCTTTCGCATTTTGTGACATTACTGTGATTTACTGGGATTCTTTGCGATTGACCAATACAAAGTAGAGTATAAATGAGACTGAACCTCATATATTTTAAGATATAATTACTACTGCAAGCCTTTTGAATTGCACATCCAGAAATCAGAATTTGTACTCATTCTGTAGTGGAGAGTCTTGCTGAATCAAGTATGCAGAACTGTGTGGAAAGTCCATGCTAATCTCAAGGTACTTTATTGATGCACATATTAAATATTTACACCGACCATGAAAGTGGAAATGACAGAGAGTACTTTGAGAAAATTGGGCTGAGATCAAAAGAGGCTTCGGTTGTGTCGTGTCTTTGTGACTTGACAGGACATGTACATGGACGCTGCTCTCAGAAGATTAAAGCTGCCTACTTGGCAGCTGCGCTATGCACAGATGGACCAGCGTGGCTATATGCTACATCTTTACATCAATAGGCTTTTATACTAACTGCAGGGAGAAGAGATCAGCTTAGAGGTGTACCCTCCACCGATTTAAAAGAAGGTAAACTTGCAGTCCCAACAAATAGAAATTAGCTTTAAATCAGCCAATTTCAAGCTTTGTGACACACAGAAACACTAACAAAACACACAACACTTAAAAAGTGGAAAACTTATTTTTTCCTCTTCAAAGAAAGGCTTCATTTGTTCAATAAAGCATCTTTTTTTCTGAGATATACTGAAAAATAAATTATGGTACTGATGCTTTGGGTATTGATGTTTACTGTCAAAGAATCTTCTGTGTTTTCTGATAAATTAATGTTTTTTTCATTATTGTTTCGAAAAAGGTAAGTAAGGAAAAATATTTTGTTAATTCATTACACCACATACTGCTGCTAAGTGTGATGTTTCTCAATTAATTGTATGCATTTCTCTGATCAGAATTAAGATTCTATGAACCTTCATAACATTTAGTTATTTGTTCACTTCATAGTAGCAGATTCTCATTTTTTTCACCAAATTGCAAACACTTATGGACATGCATCAACAGCTTCCATAGATTTATCTTCTGTTTTGTAACATTTTTGCTTGCTTATGAAAACTACACTTACAAACACTGAATAGTCATTTTCTATAAAACTGATTGCTCACTTATTTGCATTTAGTTGTTAACATCTGTGGATTCCAACTGGCTGTGTAAAATGGTGTTGACTTGAGCATTTTCTCACTTTTTTGCAAAGACTTCAAAAATGAAAACATGTTCAAGCCATTTGATTATCTTGTTCATAAACATGGTGCCAGGACATTTCATTGTGATGACATTTCATTGACATGGGCACTCTCTGTTATAAAAAGGCATATCCATTTTATACAAGTAACACATTTGTAGGTTTTGCAGTTTGTAATGCTGATTGTTCTGAGAAATACACTGGCTGTGGTGCAAATGTTAGCAATGATGTAAGAAATGCACCGAAATGACTGAGAAAAAATAACACAGCTATGATTATGCAATGTAGCATAGATAGCCAGACAGGCAGACAGAAGGCCTGACAGATAGATAGAGAGATAAAGAGAGAGATAGATAGAATGCGTATTTTGAACTATTGCAGTATATGTATAAGTTTTTCTTGAAAACTGACAATAAGACAGAAACTTTGTTCAGTTAGCAGCTGTGATCTGGTTTTTTAGTCCTTCCAAGCATGCAGACAAAATAGCTCTGACAGACAGGACTTGTAAATATGAAGCTGAAGAGAGAGGATTGAAAGTGCTTCTGGCAATTTGTTTTTGTTTAATACAGAGAAATCAGCCTCCAGATGGAATGCTTGCATTATTACCATATGGGCCCACAGTGATTTATCGGATGTTGCCAGATGCTTCCGAGGCTCAAAGGCACCTGTCTGTAATATTTAACTATCATTCAACGCCATGTGAGGAAGCTCTTAGGAAAATATCTGTGCAATGTTTTTATACTAATTTCTGTTAATTAAAACTTGAATATCACATTTTATGTGTGAAACTCAAACATTTCAGTGAAAACTGCAAACACTACTGGAAGTAGAGCTAATGTTAGCATGTTGTGTCGTATGTATTATCCTTCCATTTACTCAGTTTTATGAGGTTTGTTAAGGGCACTGGTGGACAAACAGCATCACAAAGATTAAGAAGCATACCAGAATAAGTAGTTGTGTAGTTTGAAACAGGGTTGGACTGAAAAAAATATCCCAGGTTTTGACATTTCCCCAAGCACTGATGGGAAGGTGGATGAAACCAATCACAAGCTATGGTGGGATAAAATGTGTCAAAGGTTGCAAGAGATTTAAGATTGGGGTGGAGGTTTAGCCTCCAGCAGAACAAGACCTTAGAGCCAGAGCCATAGACTGGTTCAGATCAAATCATATTCTTGTATCAGATCAGCCTAGTGAAAATCCAGGCTTGAATATTAATGAGAAACTTTAGCATAACTTGAAAATTGCTATTCAAGATGCTCTCTGTGCTGTATGACTGAGCTACTGATTCAGTTCAAATACTCATCACACTTTTGAAGATTAGACTTCCAAGAAATTTTGAAAACCCTGTATGCTCTTCCTCAACACTTAGTTGAAAAATGATGAGGTTAATATTTATTCAGTTTTAATCTGGAATTATGTGTTGGTAAATGTGAGAACTTTAAATTCACATGAGGAAACCACAAAATTCCCAGAAGAGAAGGAATTTATTGTCAAGAACTCTTAAGCAAACGGAAGAACCGGGTGACAATTTGAACCTCCTCAAACAAAACTCTGGTCTATTTTACAAACTACTTTGCTCCTGTGGATGGATGTAAGCTACAATATGAAGAAGCATTGTTGGAAAGTATAGGATGTACAAAGGAATGCTGTAGCTCTGACAGAGTGACCATCAGGTTCTTGGTTACATCCCAGACTAAGGCCCATCTCCTCCGATCACTTAAATGGTTGGCCGGCTCTAAGGGCCCTGTTAACTCCAAACCTTTTTTATTTATTAACCATGAAGATCTATGAGCTTTTTGGGACCTTCAAACCAGCAGAAATATATTTAGATCCATCCCTAGATTTATGCCTCAGGGCGATGCTGTCTCAAAGGTCTACAGTTCCTTTGATTTCATGTTTGGTGTTTGACCTTTGACCTGCTGTCAGCTGTGGGACATTATGCAGACATGTGTGTGCCTTTCCAAATCAAGTCCAATTTATTAAATTTACCACAGGTGGAATCAAAAATTTGCAAGGGAGATTAATTTTAAGCAATTTGGAATAAGGCTGCAATATAGACCAATAGGAAAACAACAAAATGCTGTGAATACTTTCCAGATGCACTATAGTTAAATGATTTGTACTATAAAATGGTTCCATGTGATTTAAGAATTCCTCTAAAAATGATCAGCAACTTCAGTGTCATCTATTGCAATCATAAACTTATATTGAAAGCTTGTGACAAAGGTACAGGTCAAACTTTCTTTTGCAAAACAAGCTGAAGCAAAGTTGAGAGAGCTGGTTGTTAGATGAAGATATCTCGGACTGCATTAGCAATCTGAGGATTTTGTGGGTTAGACGAAAATGAGCCAGAGGCAAACCCTCTTAGGAAGCAATCATGAGCAAACATTGTCATCTAGAAGAATTGTGTTATTTTTATTCCTACAGTAAGGCACTTTAATTTAATTGTGTGCCTGTTATTACGTTAGCAAAACAAGCAAACAAAGTCAGCAGCCACTGCTCTCTTCCAGTGTCAGGGGAATAATGAGTAACACCTGAATCATTGCTACATTCATTTGACATGACTGCCGGCGAAGGCACCAATCTCTCTGAGCAGCAGAGGCCACTCTGGAAGTGAGATAATAAGTGAAAACAGCAGGAAGTGCCCGAGAGGAGGTCCTTGGTAATGGCTTTCCCCTTTGTGGAGATCCAATTATTTCATCCTGCTGTCTTTCCAGCAGATCATTTTCTCTCCGCTCACCTGTTAGACCTGGCTCAGGCACCAGAGCTGCTGACCTGCCAGCAGGACTTGACTTTCTGTCAGGGCCTGAAGGACAGCATCCATCATGTTGAGGTTTGTGCTATGATAAGGCAACATTTGTCCCATCAGGACAGCCAGCGAGAACCCAAGCCTGCTTCAAAACATGTCAGTCTCCTCCAATCATTTCTGTGAAAGGGAAGCCTTTGTGAAAATGAGAAAGCAGACAGACAGAATAGAGCATGAGCTGAATAAATCATGTGTGTCTCTTCAGGCTTCGGGCGATGCGTTGGGAGCAAAAAGCCTCCACTTTACTCACTGTTGATATATTAATCCATACAAACACTCACTAAAATGAATTACCAACCCTCCCTCTGGTCTTAGTATTTTTTCATTTTGCCACAGAGTATGAAAGATATTTTCTCCAGTAGTATAAGACATAAACGGAAAAAGAGTTTGTGAAAACCTAAGAAGAAGTCACATTATAAACTCCATAACTTACATAAGAGCTGCTCTAAAGGTTACATGTTGCAGTGTGGGAACGCACAGAATTAGCTCTCCTATGTTTATGCATAGCTCACACTGTATTAAGTAGGCAATTTGAGGAAACAGTAAATGTCATTATGCAAAAAAGAAAAAAATTATTTGGAGTTCACCTATTTAGACAGCAAACTAACGGTTCTGTTTTTGCTTTTATGGATGGGAAATACAGAGCAGAACATCTAAACAGACACTGCATCGACACTGCATTCCATGCTGATTTTTGCCAAGAGACTCAAATCCCAACCTTGTTTTGACATTACAGTACGTGTATGTGATGCATCATTTCATTTTGGCATCCTTTATTGCATATAAACACCTATACTAAAAAAAACAAACCCTGTGTAACTTTCCATATAAGACGCTGAGTATCTTATTCAGTTTAAGTTAGGTCATTTGCTAATCTTAGAACTTTTGCCATTTTTTTTTGTTTCATTTTATTAGGTTTCATTTTTATTTTATGTTCCTTACGATTATGTAAACGGACTGCTTCTCCATTTTATGTGTAAACCTTTTGCATTTTCCTGTTCTAAATAAATACCTAAATACCTCAAACTGACAGTACAGGGTATAAAGCCACCAGTGGCATATTTTCTGGCACTATTAATGCTTTGAAAAGCCCCTTTGTGTCAACCCTCGTATTCTAGATGTAGGTCTGGAGACTGGCCAGAAGGAAAGCTGATGATATATCTGGTGAACCCTTTTTGTGTTGATTCTGCCATTACATGCAGGAACAATATTGTGTTTTAAGATCCAATAGAAAAATTACATTTTGCACAACTTTTACACTGGTGATGAAAGGTCTGGAAAGTGGAGAAACTGTGGAAAAACAGTTTTTAGTTTGGCTATTTCATCAACATTCCTGCTCCAAGTATCTAACATTGAAACACGAACATTAAGAAGCAGCTGAAATTATTTACAGTATTGTTCTGTAACCAACAGGAGGAAACTGGATAGAGCTGTGATAGTTGCCCTTTTTTGTAGACTGTGATTTATTGGTCCCAGAGAAGCTCCTGGACTGGCTGAGTGCAGCCAGAGCCGCCTGCCCTCACTTCTTGGTACCTGAGAGGAGAAAGCCATCCTGACCTCACGCAAACTGTCTTGTAGCGCCGCTTGTCATTCTGCCAATGAAAATGTGGCTGTTGCATTTTGGAGCAGACTCCCTCTGGTAAGATGGACATTTTAGATGCTTGAAGCTGAGCGGAGCAGCAGGTATAAGTCTGTCTCTCCTTCTCTCTGCCATCCACATTGAGACCCCCGACCCCTTCCACCCACAGCGCAACCATGCCTGCTGAAGCATTCATACTGAGAGAGTGTAAAGAGAGCCACCATCGCTCCTGCTCTGACTGTCTAACGAGATCCTCGATCTCTGACACCCAGCCCTGTCAACCAGAACAAAGTCTCTTCTCACTCAGAAAGCCAAGCTTGCAGATGGCTCCGCGGAGGCTGGATGGGGAAGTGTGAGCCGTTAGGGAGGGATGCTTGGTTCCTGTGCCAGGGGGATTTATTTCCTGCACTGACAGGTCACCTCTTTTCAGGTGAGCAGATGGATTTTCCACCTCTTGGAGCCCAGTTCCAGCAAACAGGGGAAAGAGAGAGTGTTATTTTAATGGCCTCTGACAGGTCATCTCTGGAGTGTGCTTTAAGTTAGCAGGTCAGCTGGAGAGAAAATTATCTTACTGCATACGCTCTCCAATTTCAATGCAAAATGCCTTAACTACTCTGACATTAATGAGAGAGCCTCATTGACCATACCTCATTATGGTCATTTAACACAAAGAAAGTAGGGGGTAAAAGCACAACTAGCTTATGTATTAAAGATAACAGACTCCAAGCTATTCATGAGACTTTTCCATCTGGATAGAGATCCAAAAGTGCCGTGAAGCATCCAAAAAAAGGCATTTTACTGCATATCCATGCGGTTTCACTGCATCTGCAGCTGAGGGGCCTGAAGCTCATGTGGTTTTATGCCAGATGGGCACAGATTTATCTGCAGCATTTCATGCCATCACGTTTGCAACATCAGCGGCTCATTCTGCCACATTTGTCTTGCTGCTGAGCCAAAGCAGTGGCTCAGTTGGATTGCTGGACAAGAAAATTAGGCCAAAGCAGAAAGGCTATGATTTTTTACCATGTTTTAAGCAGCTAAATTTAAGTTTTATAGCAAAAACAAAAATTGGGCCTATTCTATAGTGGGTGAAAAAGGCAACTAAATAATAAGGAACAATAGACATAAGTACAAGCTCAATGCAAGTTTACTTCTTTGAACTGACACAAGAAAATTAGAAAATCTAAATCATCTGTAAGTTAAAAAACTTGTTTAACAAATTCTTTTTAATTATCTGAGGTTGTAGATGCATCAAGATTCAAATTAAGCTACAGGTAAGTAGGTAAATTACAAATTTTTAAATATCACGGGCTCAAATATTTTATTTCTGAGAACGGTGTAAATGCCAAACTATTCAAAGGAACAGTCCGGACAGAACACACAATAGTATTTAGAAACACAACACTTAACCATGTAAATCAGACGGAGATTAAACATTTGTAAACTTAGTGTATTTTGTTTATCATAAAATTTTATGTATTGCATTTTAAGAATACCTTAAATTGTACTATTTTTGTTTTGTCTTGTCACATAGCTAATGAAAACAGTAGACTTTTCTAAAAAGGCTCCATTGGCAGATTAAAAAAAAATATATATATATTTTAAATAACAACCTTTAAACAAGTAACATACTTATCATTAAGACGACATTTGTATTAAAATGTTTTTTTACTGGTCTGCTGTAATATTCTAATCTTAAATGTGTCATCATCAGCTGTAAGTGGAAAATCATTATAATTAACAGACAAAAAGGCTTTAAGAAATCAGTTTTAGTGTAATGAATTTATATAATGTGTTCAGTTACTGGAATAAATGAACTTTTCAATCAAATTCAAACCTATTAAATAGGTCTGTAAACATGAATACAACACCTACTAATACTTATGCTTATCCATGTCATTTCTTGCTCTAACCAAACCAATTTGTAAGCAAGATCAAAAGTTAGACTGAAAGTGGTAACACAACAATAACGCCACAATGGGAAAGAGAAACCAAGGTTTTGTCTGAAAGTTCAAATGACTGCAACCTCCTGTTTCAGAATCGACTGATTCCTGAATGGAGAAATACTTCTAACACCGACTTTCTGTAATTTGGATGAATGTAAAGAAACAAAAGGGGAATTTCCCACAGAAAAATCCCATTTCATATAAAAATATATATTTATTAGTCACTACAAGTAAACAGCTTGTGGGAGGAAGAGCAAAAATTTAGATCAAGGCAAGTTTCATCCTGGGTGTTAACATATTCATATGCTAATGTTAATTAAATACCATTCATGAATGGCATTTAATTTTTACTTCTGTGTTCATTAGCAAAAACAGGCTGAATATAATCTGTACCCGTCCAGTACAAAGGGACATTTTCTGCCTTTTGGTTCTAACAACTAAATGTCTCACTCTGTACCATCCGTCCGTCCGGCGATCAATTTTTAAATGTATCGATTAAAAAAATGGACAAAAATAAAAAGACAACTCCAAAAACTGAAGTTTCAGAAAGTAATGAAGATTTACATAAAATTTTGAATTAATCTTGAATTACTGAGGAAGTTTTATGATTTCTCGTTGCTGTTTTGCTCAGTTCTCCATTACCTGGACTGACAGACTATGGAAGAGGATTAGGGCCACCAAAAAAAAAAAAAAAGAATTCTGAGATTAAAGTCAGAATTCTGACTTTCTGACTTTAATCTCAGAATTCTGACTTTCTGACTTTAATCTCAGAATTCTGAGATTAAAGTCAGAATTCTTTTTTTTTTTCTTTTCGGTGGCCCTAATCCTCTTCCGTAGACAGAAAAACACACAGCTTTTAACCCTGCAAATTTGTTCCCCAGGTTCCAGAGCTAAGAAAGTCCTGATTATGATATTGTGCTGTTACAGCAAATAATTCCCTAAATTCGACCACATATTTTGACTAGAACGTTGTTGGTTTATCTGGAGCTGTTAAAAAGATGGCTGGAGTTAGTAGCATAAAGAAAATGTTACTGATAGTTTTTTTAGTAGTACCATTTCAACATAATTGTGGTTACACAAATTCCTTAGCAAACTATAAATTACATCAGAACATAGATGATAAAAAATAAAGTGGTGAAAGGCTAGAAAAGGTCTGGCTTTGGTTTTTGTTTTGTTTGTTTCATTTTTTCCTGCATAGAGGTGTCTTATGTAGTTGTGGCCCCAGTAAAAGCTGCATGAAGCAGCTCTCACTGCAGCTAAACAGGTAAATATTTCCCTGAGTGCTGATTAGGAGAGGGTGAGGCTGTCATAATGACCGTTTCCACGGCAGTGCAGCGTGCTGCTAGGATTTTGCTCTGTGATCCATTCATTTCTAATGGCCCAAACACTGACTGCATGCTGAGGCTGCGTATGTGGAAATTCCTGTTGTGGCTCCTTGTGGGCTCCACGGCAATGGGCCTGGTTTCATGCATAATGGAGAGAAAGCAGCTTCCTATACCTGCAGCCTGATGAATATGTCCTGGCGCAGTGGCAAATTTATACAGCAGTGAGTCTCTATAATTTTAACCTAGTTACACAATATTCAGGCCTGCATCCCACGGGGCTCAGCTGTCTTTTCAGCCATCACAGTTAATCAGTGACAGCAGGCTGATTAAATGTCATCATGTTTTCCATCTTTCTTGCTCCTTTCCATCCATCATCCTTGACAGACAACTGGGATATAAAGGTAATTGTACCTTACACAGCCTCCTCTTTCGTTAACGGGTATCCAGTGTAAATAAAACATATAAGCCTACTAATAATCGTCGCTATTATGCTTCAAGGTGAATGTTAGGCAAAGGAAAAGAAAAAGACTGTTCAGTTGTGGAAAATGCCGTGGGTTCAGGCTTTAACACAACAAGGAAAACCTCATAAACTCAAAACTTATAAAAGTACAAAGAAACAGGGAGATAATTATTCATTCATAACTCTAACTGTAGTAGCAGTAGTGACTGTATTTGGGTGTGTAAAGTCACAGACTGTGCATGAATAACAGCTACTTAGAGCTGATCGCCTGCCATGCCCATCTGCTGAAGAGAAGTGCGTTGGCTTTGGCATCTATCCAGGGAGTCAGTCCTGATCACCTCATGCTGTTCATAGCAGGTGGTAATTACATTAAAGCTGCTATAAATAGATAAGATGTATTACAGAACAGGGGTTTAATGAAAAAAAAAACCCCAAAACTTTAAGACTCACCTGTCAGTCTGCATTTAAAATATAGAAGCCATATGCTCATGTCTTCAAATTACTGATTTTTAGGCCATGGATGCTGCAGTAAGAACAAGAGGTGGGTTGTGATTGGGATGTCAGTTTAAAAGGACACTACTGCCCTCTAGTGTTTGTAAGGACATAAAATTGACTAATTGACAGAGCGCTACAGTCCTTAAAATAAAAATTCATAAGTGGTCAACATGTGGGCTAGCATGCTGTAGATGGCAGCACAAAAAGGTCCTCAGCTCGAATCCAGCCTCCGCCTTTTCTGCATTGTTGGAGTATTAAAAACTGGTGTGTTGGTTTATTTTGAGGATAGAAAACTGCAGAACTATTGTCCATAATTTATTCAAGACTGGGCTCTTTTGGCTCTCTCTATTTTACATGGTTCACAGTTTCCCGATGTAATATATGATGGGAATACAAAATAATTTTGACTGGTTGGAAGAACAACCTTGCTCTTCCTCTGTTCTCCTCCTCAGACAATTATTATATTAATGTTATTAATTAAGATAGTTATCAGTATATGAGGCAACTCCCACTATTCTAAGAGAAGTACACTTTTTAAGATTCACCATGTGTGTGTGTCTTGGTGTTTTTATGTCTGTGACCCACATGAACTGTTCATGCCTCTGCGGTGTGTGTGTGTGATAAGGTTATACTCTACTCAGTGACCTTGTGGTGCAGCTGTATCAAACACAGTTTTATACACTGATTCTGAAGAAATCTTGGCCTTTTAAAGGAGTAACACATCACACTTGCACCTTAGCGTCCATAAACTGCTATTTGAAAGAAAAACTGCATGGAGCTTACATGCTCCATTCTGTAAATGCTTGGTGCATGTATAAATTCTCTCTGGGTACTCCAATTTCCTCTCACAGGAAAAAAAACATGTCTCTCTAAATTAGAGAGATTTAGAGATTGTTCAATTGTTTTCCAATTGAAGGAAAACAATGCAAGATTTTCATAACTATTTTACTTAATAGAAATCTGGGAAATTTCCCATGCTTTTCTACTAAGCTCCCTTCACTCTGAAATAAAACCTTCTCCAGCCAGCTCTCTTCAGACCCTGACCAGTCTCCTGTGTTAGTTGATCTTCATTATATTGCTGGTTCACTGGTGTTTCCTAACAAATCCCATACAGATCTTAATAAAAAAATGCATTTATGTCAAGACGAAATTACAAACACATGGATTTTGATAACTATTGTTGATGGCAATTGGTTGCACATGAATTAATTTAAGGGTATCAGTGTTAATTAGGTTGCATATCCAGACAGCAGTTCATTAAAAAAAGCTTTTTTTGTTGTTTTTTTTTGTGTTGTGTGTTTATATCATACGGACGCAACTCTATCATCTCTCCTATCATTAAACTCTAATTTGTATTTTCTGTCTACAAGAAAACATTTTTATTGTCCTTCATCATCTTATACAGTTTTGATGAGTTTCTGCTTTCGACCAAAAACTTTAATTATATCAATGGACTTATATTTACATAAGTCCATTTATTTCATAAAATAATGTATTAATCTTGTTTACAAAACCATTAATATGTTTCATATTAATACTCATTGCTATCAACTAAACTTTCTTGAATGCTTCTGAGTCTTACCAGCTACCTAATGGTGGGCGTCAGCTCTCCTACACAGAGTAAATTAGACTAAATAGATTGCTGTTTCTCCAGTGTCACTTTCTTTTAAATCAAAAATATACTGCTGTTAGAAAAAAGACACCTAATAAGATTACTCAAGCTAAATGTTAGATTTTTTTTAAAATAAACTGACTTGTAACAAAAGCTGAAAATACTTTAAGGCTATTTACTCATCTTTAGAGGTGCCTACAAACATATAAATTTGTGACAGGGAAAAAATAATTAAAAAATTAAACGACGTCAAGTAGACTACACAAAAATGAATAGAAAGTACAAAAAGGGATCCTGTCTGTTCAGAATCCTATCAAGGTATAAGAGCAACCTAACTGTTCAAGTAATGTTCAGAACATTCAGTTTACTTCATACTGTCCCTGTAACTGATTGTACAGGCATAAAGCGATAAAAAAAAGACCAATTATTTTCAGCAGTGAAGAACAATCTTTAAAAAAACATTTTTTTTTAAACCCCAGACACAATCTCATCTTATCGGGAAAGCTAAATAGATTTAACTCCTTTTCGTCGTAATTTTTTAACTGTTGCGTAAACTAAGCCTGGCAGATTACGCTGAGGGAAAACTATCCCACACATGAACCAATCAGAAACGGTTACGAACTACATATTGTTTTGCTATATTTCTAACCAATAGGCACCATTTTTCAATAAGCTTCTGACCAATAATACGCAAGATTACCCAGATGTCACCAAGCGGAAGTCTGATGTGTACACATTCGTACCGACGGAGAGAAACAATTTTACTCTGGAGGTTTCATCAGAAGCGCTAACCGAAAGAAGCAAACTACGACAGAGACGTAAATCAAAACAGCTAGCGTAGGTTTCTTAAAGTTTCCGGTGACCGGGCAGGTGTTCATTCTGGTCGGGGTTTCCCTCCTCTCAAGCCACCCTTCGGCTCTAGATGGGGGGCTGTTAGCACCGAAGGATGGAGGATTTAACTTGGGCTCACCATGGCTGCTGTGACGGAGTGGTGCTACATCAGCGGCCGCCGTGTCCTCGGAGCATGGGGCCCGCTGCTGTGCGTGGTTTTCGGCTCTCTGGTGGCCCTCCTGCTTCCCCTGATAGGGTTGCAGAACCAGTGCTGTGGCTCCATGAGGGGCATCAACCAGCTCCGCTGCCAGCTGTGGGGGAGCTCACAGCCTTCTCCAGCTGTGCAGTCCACCAGCCTGACTGTCCCCTTCACGGCCCTGGATGTGCTGCCTCAGAGGACCAAACCCAGCAAAGGTACGGACGGCCTATTAAAGGCACTGGGAGTTTTTTTCTGTTTGACTCACTCTGCTGCAGCTGGAGGTTGAAGCTCTACCCCAGACTTAAATCTTCGATGTCCTCAAACTGTTTTTTTCCCCACCATTGCCAAGGATTTGGTTCCATCCATCTTCTAATCAACCTCCTTGTCTCTGCTAAAGAAAAGTATCTGCATTGTATGGTTATATTGAGAGTAATGGACGGTGTGAGTTTTCCTGTTTTACATATGGACCACAAAGTTTAATATTTTGGTATCCAGTGACCAGAGCTCATATTTAAAGCAGACGCATGTTACAGTACGTACTGTAAAATATACCAGGGCAATAAAAACTGTGAAAATGCATGAGAAATTAAATAAAACGGGAGTTCAAACTGTTAACAATTCAAATTGTGACAGTACCACAACTAAATTACACAGGCGACTTTTTGAAGGTACTTAGTAGTCCTGGCTTATATGTAGGGATATCAAAGTAAAAAGGAAGTGATTATAATTGTAGACCACACTTTTCTGTTTTTATTTGTTTAGAAAAAGTTCAAAATTTTTAAAGTTTGTGGTTGTAATGTGAATAAAATAACAAATAAGAGTAATTAAAAACATGTCTCAATGAGTACTTTGTAATAATTATGTCATTATGTACCCCAACAATCTAGTTCCCTGCTGTATGTTTCACTTAAATCATTTCTGTTTTCTGAATGCAGAGACAGAGCTGGAGGCCAAAGCAGCGCTGCAGCAGGCTCTGGAGATGAAGAAACTTGGGAAGAGGGAGAAGGCTCACAAGCTGCTGGTGCATGCTCTTAGTATGAACCCTGACTTTGTGGATGCTCTGACGGAGCTGGGGACCATACTGGAGGAGGAGAAGGATGTGGTCCAGGCAGACCACCTCTACACCAAGGCCTTGGCCCTCTCGCCATGTAATGAGAGAGCTCTGGTCAGCAGAGACCGAACCCTTCCCCTGGTCGAGGAGATCGACCAGCGCTATTTCAGCCTAATCGACAGTAAAGTCCGCAGGCTGATGTCTATTCCCAAAGGCAACTCGGCACTCCGTCGAGTAATGGAGGAGACATACTACCACCACATTTATCACACTGTGGCGATAGAGGGCAACACCCTCACTCTGTCCGAGATCCGACACATCATCGAGACTCGCTACGCCGTACCCGGAAAGAGTCTCCAGGAGCAGAACGAGGCCATCGGCGTGGATGCAGCCATGAAGTACATCAACACCACGCTGCTGTCCAGATCAGGAGCCATCACCGTCAGCAACATCCTGGAGATTCATCGACGAGTGCTCGGCTACGTGGACCCCGTGGAGGGCGGTCGGTTGCGGACCAGCCAGGTGTTTGTGGGCCACCACATCCCACCACACCCCAAAGACCTGCAGCGACACATGGACGAGCTGGTCCAGTGGTTAAACTCTGAGGAAGCCCTGCAGCTGCACCCTGTGGAGTATGCAGCTCTGGCCCACTACAAGCTGGTGTACATACACCCATTTGTAGACGGGAACGGACGCACGTCCCGGCTACTCATGAACCTCGTGCTCATGCAGGCGAGATATCCGCCAATTACTATTCGCAAAGAGCAAAGGGCAGAATATTACGCCACTTTGAACACGGCCAACGAGGGGGACGTGCGTCCCTTCATTCGATTCATCGCCAAATGTACGGAAATGACACTGGACACTCTGCTGATTTCCACAACAGAGTACGCTGTGGGACTCCCAGAAGCCGACCGGAACCAGGCCTGTCCCAGCTGCAAACAGACCATTCCAGCCCACAACTAAACCAGAGAGAGGGAGCATGAGGCGTCACCATGCAAGAGTATATTTTTAATTTAAAAGTTTTTCTGTTGGTAGTTTCACTTAAATTATGGTGTTCATTGGCCAGAGTCAAACCATTAAATATCTTGCAAGTATTTTATTTTCTTTAAGTGCAAACGGAAGTTTTGACTACTAACATGAGGAAATTATTTAATTTTTAAGCTACAATTTAAAAACAGTGTTTAAATATTTGCCTTGAGGAAAAGTTGTTTGCTAATACTGTGAAGCACTTTCGTGTATTTATTTTAAAATAAAAGTCATTGTTTCTTTACCATGCACAAACCCCTTTTGACATCAAATGAGATTTTGGTTATAAAATGTCTAACAAAGACGCACAGGAACAATTAAAATATTGAAATTATTTTCTTCTTGTTTAGTTATTAGATATATGCAGAAATGCATGTCAGGTGTTTATTTCTGTTCATATTGACTGTCATATTATGAAAACCTTAAATTTAGTTAAAATATATTAAAGTGTTCAAATGACAAAACAAAATCCTGATACTTTACAGTAAAAAGTGCTCAGTCGGGGTTCATTATCATTATTCATTACTGCATGAATGTGTTGAGGAACAGAAGCAATGAATCTCCATTCCTCTGCCCCAAACTCTTGAATGGGCTTTGCTTCACAGTCCTTTCAAAGCAGTTATCCTTTTGTGCTTGTGCACCTTTTTCTTCCACTTAACTTTCCATTAATATGCCTGGATGTTGCACCCTGTGAACAGTGAGCTTCTTTAACAGTCTTTCCCATCAATGTCTAGGCCTTAACTCTATAATAAGTACTTCATCATATAGAATGTAAAAGAAAAAGAAAATCATTCTTTTAGAGATGCGAACTTCCGGAGTACTCGATCCATTACATTAATTCTAAAATATAATATGCTAGGCTCACAAACGTATGGCAGATATTTCTACAGGAGTGAGAGACACTTGAGAGGAAAAACTTGATAGGACATAGATGAAAGAGAGGTCAGGGCATAAGTGAAAAATAAAGGGTGGCCAAATAAGTAATAACACCAAGAAGGAGGGCAGGAGAGAAGGACCGACCCAAATTTTATACAATACATGCAGAAAGACCAAAATCCAGTTTGAATCCAGAACCTCCTTGCAGCCCAACTAGTAAACTATTAGTCTTGAGTAATATTCAAATCTTCTAAAAAAAAAAAGTGAATTTAAGGTTAACTACAAACCCATTATTAAAAATGTATGCAATTAATCTATACATGTTTCACTTTTTGATAATTACTAAAACATTAACTTTTCCATGATCTAATTGATGCACCTGTAAACAAACTAAAAGACAAATTCTGAAAGCCTTTTATTCTTTTCAGATCCTCCAAGTTTAAAACATGAACTTTAGAAATCATACAAAACAGCAAAACTCACAATACAACCATTTAGTACTGGACATTAAAACAGAAGATGACTTCAGATCGGTATTTACACTTTTAGTTTCACTTTAGATTTAGGGCACTGTGGTGAGAGCAATACATACCATCTGTAAATGTATATCTGCTTTTATTACAAACTAAGGAGATCTTTGTTTACTGAACAGTATGTACAAGAACCCAACCTCTTCACCCCGACATGGAAAAACTGCATAGATTCTCCAAAGACCTACGTGTGAGATGACAGCCGTCATTTGTTTTGTGGGTTACCGTGGTGATCCTTTAACATGATTAAGGATGAAACGAACCTCTGAGGAAATATCCAGGACTGAACGGCACAGCGTCACCTTTCCAGTCGCACTTTCCCGTTAAAATTTTCTCGCAACAAACCGCAACTCCGTTTACCGTTTATTTCCCCCCACCAAGTTGCAGTCGCGAAATTAAATTTGCTCAACCGCTTATCAAAACTAATAAGAGGTTTGTCTACAGACTCTTGGAGCGCCACACAGTCGGACAACCAGTGAGCTGTTGATCGTCACTCAGTGAGCAAATATCTTGAATACTAAAAACTTCACAGTAAGAAGGAAATCCAGTTACACTCCGATAAATCCCCGTAAACAAACATCAGTTTCTGAGACATAACCGACTTGATAGCGGACGCTCTGTTCTTACGCAGACGTAACGATCGATCGAAAGGATGCAATAAAACTGATAAATGATAGGACACTATATCCTCAATGACAACAAAAATCCAGCTTCAGGAGTATCACAGCTTCTCTACTGTAAAACAAACTCTCACAATGGACTAAAAAACATTTTTAATCCGTATTAGTTTGATGGATCAATTTGGAGCACTCCATAATAAACAATGACTAATAAAATCATGCATCTGTAAAAAATATAATGGCTAAACTTGTTTGATGTGTCCCAAGTTACACAAAATTAAAACATCACCAAAGAACGTCCACACTGTACACAAACTATATTACACCATGTCAGAGCCTTTGCATATACTTTTTTCCTTTTAAATCAATACGAGTTCGGCTGTTTTGAATATTTAAAAAATACTCTCAAATAATCATCTATCAGATCCCTTAAACAGCAAGAAACAAAAGCAGAAAACTCGACAGCTTCACATATTTACACACAAATATGATACACGTTTTTTTATACACATATAAACCAGTCTGGCAGTCAAACAATCAGTCATACTGGAGAAAAAATATTCTGTTCGTTTGGGTTTGTGACAGAGGGCAGGAGCATGACGGTTAAGGCAATCTTGCAGAACGGATGATGAAGGTGTGAGTCAGATTAAAGGGACCGTCAGAAAACCAACTACAGCAGAAATCACCAACACTAATTTGTAAGGACACAGGATGGCTTTCAGCAGGAGGAGTTCACAGCTCCCCTCGGCGTCGCTCACTTATTGAGAAGCATCTTTGCGAAGTCTGAATTTGACAAAGACCTCGGCTCTCCGGCCGCGGCGCTGCCCGTTGGCGGTGGCGGCGCTCCCTCGGCTGCGGTCCCATTCTCCACTTTGCCTGGAGGCGCCGGTTGACGGTGCAAAGAGCGAGGGAGTAAAGAAAGCTGGGTGCGTCCTCGCCCTCTCCTGGAACAGGAAACCCGTAATCACTTTTAGGAGCGGTAACGACAGCAACGTGCTGGAAATGCAGAAGAGATGTTGGTGAACTTACGATCCGTAAACCTGACGAGGCATTATGTCTCCCATGGGTCTGCTGGAGCCAGGCTTGTCTGTCAGGCTTTTGCGTGGGGGGTTGCTAATGGCAACGGAGACTTTGTTGCCCTCCACATCGATGCCGTCTAGTTTCAGCACCGCCTGAGACGCCTGCGTTTCATTTGCAAACTCCACATATGCCAGACCCTGTACAGAGAGGTCAGTGCATCACAAACAGTTCTATTTATATTTTAATTCTTCTGGCTTCTTTTACAGGATCTTGACAAAATATTCACAGCCACTGACCATTTCCACAATTTATGACATCATAACCTCAAACTTCAATGCAATTTAATCTGTATTAATGTGATAGACAAACACAAAGTAGCACATAGCTTTTTGTCCTACATTCCTGAGGCAGAAAACTAATACTTCAGGGAATTGCTGCACAAAACTGTTTACATCAGAGTATACGCATTTATGTGTGATATCGGCCTAGTCAAGACTGAAAATCTAATCTAGACATGTGGCAACACTTAAAGTCTGCTGTTCACAGTTACTGATCTGTAAAGTCTGAAATCGCACACGCAATTTAGTTAAGATAAGAAATGCGTCAAACTCCTCGAGGAACACTGAAGTTTGCAGTTGTAACGCATCAAAAATGTGGACAAGTTCAAAGGGAGTGAATACTTCTGCAAGAAACTGAATCCCTCACCTTAGGTTTCCCTGAGCGGTACGTGACGAGGCGAACATCTCTGATGCTGCCGTGAGGTTTGCAGATCTCCGCCAGTTGCTCTTTAGTGCAGGAGAACGGCAACCCAGAGATGAAGATTTTGTGTTTCTCCATCGATGTGTTGTACTTAAACACCTGCAGAGAAAATCATTGTGAAAATATGATAAGTCTCCCCTCCCTATTTAAACAGTAAACAATTGGGGAGTAATTTCAAGGTACAGCAACATTTTGACATGTACACTAAGTAGTAGGATTTTGTTCATCAAAATAATGAAATTCATTCATATGAATTTTCAGTGACTGGCTGAACTGTGCCCAATGAAAATTAAGGATTTTTGAAACCGAATTTGTTGTCTAAGGGACTTTTAAGATTTAAGTGTTGTTGCATTTTCACCAAGTTTTAATCAACTTTTAGCAACACAGGAAATTAACTCTTTAGTCCATTATGTCAAAAGCTGTTCCAAGTTTCTGCTGTTTTATTTTTAACATAAAAATCAAAACGGGAGAAAAACAAAAATAAATATGACCCAGGAAGATTTACTTTCATGTCATTTTTCTAAATTAATAATTTCACATTTACATAAGGTAGTAAATGTGATCCACTCCATAAACATTGTACTGGTTAGACTTTCTAAATATGACAACATTAACACGTGTTCTAACCTTAAACTCAGGATTTTTGTTTTTGTCAACACAAGGTGACACAAACATGGGTCTGCCCTCCACCTCCTTCCTGTCCAGCTTCAGAGCGTCAGGGACCGCCGCCGCCGACTCAAACTGGACATAGCCGTAACCTCGGGAGATCCCTCTGTTGCCGGTGATCAGTTGGACCCGTCGGATCGGACCGCAGCTCTCAAAGAGTGACTTCAGCTTGGCCTCTGGGTCCTCCAGGGTGTACGCCAGGTTGCTGATGAACACGCTGCAGCTGTCGTCTCGCATCTCGCGCCGGTCGTCGTTCTGCCTCTGGGCGGCGACCGCTGCCCCCTGCCGGGCATTCCTAGCTCCACCAGACTTATTCCCAGGAGGGGCGTTCCTCACAAATAGTCCGGTCTCTGTTTCCATGTACTCGTCTGCGTTGTTGTCACCGTTCCCTCTCTGCCTTTTAGGAGCTTGTGAAATAAAAGGGGGGAGGAGGGAGGAGTCAACATTTCCCTGAATCAAAACATAAAATGTAGGGTTTTTTTTTTTAAATCACTCAAACATTTTTACCCGATTCCTCAGTCCAGTTCTCCTGATAATCATCTTGCTCTGCTTTTCTCTTCTCCCCGCCTCGACTTGTCTTCTGGGCTTTCTTCTGGGCCTTCTTTT
This sequence comes from Xiphophorus maculatus, assembly GCF_002775205.1. Lineage (NCBI taxonomy): Eukaryota > Metazoa > Chordata > Actinopteri > Cyprinodontiformes > Poeciliidae > Xiphophorus > Xiphophorus maculatus. The sequence goes on from NC_036454.1 coordinate 17,969,169, forward strand.
CTGCCTTGGCCTTCCGCCGCTGCTCCATTTTCTCCTCCTCGTGACGCGCCAGGTTGGTTTCTTTCTCTGCCGCCTGACAGATGGGAAGAACACAGAAACGTTAGCCAAACACAGCCGCATGCAAACAGTGCATCAGCACGGTGTGCAGGTGCACAATAATACAGCGACACTGTAGGGCCGTCGTACGCTCCCACCTTTGCTCGCTGCTCATTTATTCTGTTCAGCCGTGTCTCTGTCTTCTGCACCGCTGTGTCCCAGTCTGCCAACGTACCTGAATTAGAACACATCATGTGAACAATCTATGAGTGTGGAGTCAAGCTGCAATCTAATGTGAAAACATTTTCAAAACGCAGAAAAGCTTTTGAAAAGCAGCTGCTACACCAAGTGAAGTTTGAAAAGAAGAAGTAAGCAGGACATTGCTTCCACCGGCTAAAGTCAGGTTGAGGCCGACATGCATGGTGACTGTTAGGCCTCTGGGAAAATCTGCAGAATGTGAACTCCAACATATTTAAGTAAATAGAAATTTCTAATATTCAGCACATTTGAACTTTGCAGCAAACATATTAAGATGGTTCAAAATTTTAGGAGCCTGGAAAACTGCTGCATATGTACAGTGCTTATGACTTGCTTTGTGGTTAAAAGTTTATATGAAGCCATTTAAACAAAATAAATAAGTGTTATCAAGTTTAAGCAGACTGATGTTTTCCCTATCCTTAAATAAATAAAGGTGCGTTTCAACTAGGGATGTGCAATATACATACAGGCACTAAGGTCGGTATCAGTCCAATAAATAAAAAAAAATGTCTCCTCTACCATGTAAAAGGTTCTTTATTTCTCTGTTCTTTTTTATTCCAGGATGAAACTCACCTTCTACCCTCTCAAAGGAGAGCAGGACTTCACAGACGTGTTCTGGGTAATCTGAGGTGCACTGAACCGCTCTGTGGAGAGCCTTCCTGCAGTGAGTCATGTCTCCATAAGCTCTATGGGTTAGAAAGGAGAAAAAAAAATGTTTGGGGAATTAGTTTTTAAAGCATTTCTGTGTCATTTTAAAATAAAGTTTCCCTCTTTTAGAGTCCATCTGACAAACCTTTCAAGGTTGTAGTACTCCAACCACATGTTGGCGTATTTGGCGTTCCCTTTAGTCATGATGTTATCCCACACTTCTCTTGCTTTCTGCATGTTCTTGCAGTGGTGGGCCTGGTGGGCAAAGAAGGTAAAAGATGAGACAAATCCAGCTTTTCTTGTTCTATATCCTAAAAGGGCAGAATACATTACATACTTATAATGCTGAGCATTATTTTGAATTGATTAGAAACAAGTCCTCCACAATCTACACATTGCATTTTAGTAGCTTTCACTGCACTGATTTCATGTAGCTTAAAGATTTTTGATGAAAATCATTTGTTAAATCCCCGTTTTGCATTGATAAACATCCTATAATTACAACAGGACTTGCTCTCTCTCTAAAAAAAAAAAAATTTGTCAGAGGGTTTGCCTACCTCTATCCGAGCCCAAATCTGCATAATGGCACAAGATGGATCTCCACTTTCACCAAACCCTGAGGTTACAAAACATTTAGAGAGACATCAAAATAAAGCTGATGGCAAGAGTGAGTTCAGAGAAATGAGTCTCTACAAGGCTAATGATTCAGATCAATCATCCACTGCTGCCATATTCTTGTTGCGGTGGAGGGATTGCTGCAAAGTCAAGAACACGGTGCGTAACCTCGTTTAGGTAAACAACGTTACCATCTGGCATTTCGAAACTATCTCGCATTGTATTATAAGTAGCATCATATTGGAGTATGTTTCCAATTTGGATTAATGTGGTCACATATTTCTGTTTAGAAATTTGATCTGAACTCACGTTTATTTATTTCAAATACAATGTACAAAAATACGTTTGCCTTGTAAAGATCCTTGACATCACATTGTGAATTTGCATGAGAAATACACAGAACTGAACTGAATCAAAGTAAAGCTGATTTAAAAAACAAAAACAAAAATCTGATTCAGAGAAATTCACCCACGTTCTTCAACATCTTGCTTCAGGTAGTCTAGGGATCGAGAGAAGGCAGCGCGTAGCTCTTCTAGCTCTTTACTGGATTCTAGAGAACAGAAACGCAACGCCATCAGTAAACGGTTAATCCAAGATTCACTTATGGTGCAGAACTGCTCCCACCTTTACTGAAGTCCACTCGTCTCCTCAGGTAGTCAAGGTATGCCTGCCATATGTCTACATAATCCGTCGCTTGAATGAAACCTGCATTCAGCGCCTTTTCAAAAACATCTGTGCAGAAGGACAAAATGAGATCCGACACACTGTCAAGGTAACACGATGCTTCTACAAAGAAACAGCAATATTAAAAACATGCATCAACATGCTGCTGAGGCGTGACTTCAGCTGTTACCTGACACACTCTGATGGTCGGCCCCATGCCTCTCCAGAGCCTGCAGGTAGCTCTTCCACAGACTCATGGTCCAGGGACAGTTCCTGACGGCTCGCTCATGAGTGGACAGGACCAAATCCTTGATCTTCAACTGGCGATCCTAAAAAAAATGAAAAAAAGCAAAAGATGTGAGGATTTCTGCCAAATCTACTAAAGAACAACAAGCAAGATGTGTCGTTTTACACTTTAGGCTCGTGCTATAGCAAACATCTTCCCACTAACACATAAGACAACCAAACATTTTAAAATTGCAATATCTTAGGGGATCTTAGACATGAAATTCAAGGGAATACAATTAAAACCAGTCAAATCTCTTTTACTTTTTGCTGTCAATGGTTGCAGATTTAATAATACAATTTCTTATGGTTAAACTAAAAAAACCTTTAAAATAAGAATAAGCCGCATCTCTCTGAAACAGAAATATCATATAAAGATGAAGACACGTAACAGTAGTACCCACTAAAACCAGCCTCTCACTCCAAGGAATGCTGTTTGTGAGCATAAACTTTCCCAGTAAAAAAAAAAAATGTTCTAGTTTTTACGTTGTATGTGTCAATACAAACACATTTGATTTTATGATTTAATTACTAAACTGAATGTTAAAAGCTCACTTTGTATTTTTTGTCTCTCTTCAACAACATATCCAGCAACAGCATGAAATGTCTTTTTAGATCTAAACTGCAGGTTATTGAGAGAAAACCAAATGTAAATGGACTTTTTGTTTGTTTTTATTCATTGCCGGTATTACTAATTCACTGAATGGCTCAGTAGCATGAGGCATTCCTGTACGACAGTTTGGAGAAAAGAAGTGCTGACTCAGAACAATGTTCTCCAGAGTAGCACCACTGGTCAACAGAGGAGCAGAAATTAAAACATATGCATAAATGATGACAGGTTTTTAGTTTTCTCAATTACAAGATTTCTCACAAGTGGTCATTCATCACTGTGGTGGATTACAGGGAGAACGGGTTCATAACGGCAGGCCTAAAAATCACAGATTACGGTGTCGGTGTGTTAAGTCTCCAGGCTGTTGCACTCGCACAACATTTTTACCGACTTCCTCCTCCTCACTGAACAAGTCGTCTTACCTGAATCTCCCCTTGTGAACTTTCACAAATGTTCAACATTTACGTCTGAGTTGCTGTTTTGCTGGTAATCTTCAACTAAACAGGCTTCTACAAAGCAAAAAATGAAATCTGATTGACAGAACACGATAGTGTCAGTCACTGACCAATACTTACAAGATATGTGGTGTATTTAGTCCACATGTCTGGTACCAGGCAGTTCTCAGCCAGAGCCCGTTCAAATGTTATCTGGACGCGTGCCGGGTCGCCCTCCTTCAGTTCAAAATCAATGTAGGCTTGATATTCGGCCAGTTTGGGAGGTTCGGCTACCAGCTGCAGGAAGACAAGCGCAGGCGAGATATTATGTACTGGTTGCAAAACCTGTGCATGTGATTAAAAGAAACTGAAGACAGCAAATCGAAAACATGATCAGTGGGTTACCAGAGTCTCTTCGTAAGATTTGCACTTTTCCTTCTGCTGCAAAGCCTTTCTGTACAGATGGATGACCGTCTCGGGGACTCCGTTTTCTGACCACTCCTCGTACTCTGCATAGGTGGTTTCCATGTCTGCAGAGCCACAAAACATTGCTAAACATTGTGGAGCAATGCTAACAAGGATGCCTGCTTAAGAACCGATCCGTTTTGAGAGAAGGAACCACATTTGAAACGATCAGTAACTTAACATACGTCTAACTTAGCCTACAACAAACTGAAGAATGTGTCATCTTGTTAGTATTAATATCTAAATGATGTAATTAGGTCTTTCAGAAAGGCCATGACACAACAGGAATCCCTCCCAGTTTACAGCAATCCATCTGGACGGAGGAGTCGCCATGCTCACCCATTAAGGGAACGGCCAGCTGGCGGCGAAACAGCGTATGAATCCGCTCGAGCTGAGCGGAGAGCAGCTCCTGCTCCTCGCGGCTGGGAATCTTGCCAGGGGGAGGCTGAGACAGAGGCAGCAGAGAAAACGATACTGAAATGTGGAGACTGCTAAAAATGAGAGGAATTAGTTTCAGCGTTGACACAGCAGATAGAACGGTAATTATCCATTAAATGGCAAGAGATGCCACATGCATCCACTCATGCATGTGGATGTTGAATATTGAGTCAGTGTGTGAAAACACACACCTGCACTGTGGACAAAACCGCGTTCTCAAACTCTCTGTACGCCTCCCACAGCGTCTGTCCCTTGGTCATGTGAAGCCCCACCGCCGTCACCGCTCTCTCAAAGATGGACCTCACCTTATCTATCCCACCTGGTGACCCCATGCCACCAATAGAGTACTGGGCATATTCGAGCCAAATATCTGGACCTGCAAAAAAAACAAAAAAACAACAACAACATAATTAAACTTCAAACTCATGTAAATAGCCAAACATCAAACGAAACAGTCTCCGTGGAGAAGGCCCACTCACAGATGTAGTCTTTCACGGCTCTCTCAAACAGCTCATACACTTTCTCTCGATTTGAATCCTCCTCAGTCAGGCGGATCTCATCTTTGAGCCAGTCAAGCCAGATCTCTGGAGGGTTTGAAAAATAAAACGTTTTAGTTGCAGCTCGTTTAGAAATCCTGACCTCTGAGCTGGAACAGACAAACAAACCTTCAGTTAGAGGGAAAAGTTCGCTCATCTTCTGTCTTGCCTTTCGCAGGCGGAAAAGTTCTCCCTCCTGCTTGAGGAGTTTGATAAGATCCACGTGACAGTTGTAGTCGAAGGCGTTGATCGACAGCTGCAACAATTCATAAAAACAAGTGTGATAAAGTTTGACGAGAACTTAAGACAAGCGCCATGAAGCTAAAATAAGTTTCATGTTCAAGCTCGTATTGTTGACTTTTGAAGAAAAAAGAATGTGAAGCTGGTTGTTTTTGCCTTAAATGTCTGCAGGATTTTCCTTTACTCTGACTCATGAGTATTTCTATAAACAGCACATTTAGTCACTCACTTTCCTTCTTTCCAACTAGAGCTCAACAATCTTTAGATCTTCCAGACATCATGTCAAAGCTCCTCCAGCTGTTTGGGGTCTGAGACATCCTTTAGAAACTTTTTCTGAAATAAATTTGCTTTCCAGATAAATTTTTTCCTTTGTGCAATCCCTATGTTTTGTAGCTCTTTAATGAAAAGCACAGAAATACAGCCACAGCTATCTCTAGGTGTATGAAGAAATATGAGTAAAGTGCTGTTTCCCCTCTCTTGAGTTTTCACAAATCTTTCATTTCTACATTTTCTGGTAGTCTTTATGACACTTTATTACAAAAATATTTACCTCAAATTCCACATATGCAGAGAGAGACTGAGCAGTGTTAGTGTAGTTTCTTCGATTGATAGATTTCTGGGGTGTGAACAAACTTAGATCAGTTTAATTTTAATACAATTTAATGGTACAATCTGGAACACAGTAGCTTTATTTTCTTTTCAAGGACGAAAAGAATCGATGTTTTAATGATTATACAGTCATGGCCAAATGTTTTGAGAATGATTCAAATGTTAATATTTACAAAGTCTACTGCTTCAGTTTTTATAACGGCAATTTGCATATACTCCAGAATGTTATAAAGAGTGATCAGCGTAACAGCAATTAATTGCAAAGTCAATATTTGCCTAGAAAATGAACTTTATCCCCCAAAACACATTTCAACTTCATTGCAGCCCTTCCTTAAAAGGACCAGCTAACATTGTTTCAGTGATTGCTCCATTAACACAGGGGTGGGTGGTGATGAGGACAGGGCTGGAGATCAATCTGTCATGATTAAGTAAGAATGACACCACTGGACACTTTAAAAAGAGGCTGGTGCTTGGCATCATTGTTTCTCTTCTGTGAACCATGGTTACCTCGAAAGAAACACGTGCAGTCATCATTGCACTGCACAAAAATGGCCTAACAGGAAAGAAAATCGCAGCTAGAAAGATTGCACCTCAGTCAACAATCTATCGCATCATCAAGAACTTCAAGGAGAGAGGTTCCATTGTTGCCAAAAAGGCTCCAGGGCGCCCAAGAAAGACCAGCAAGCGCCAGGACCGTCTCTTAAAAGTGTTTCAGCTGCGGGATCGGGCTACCAGCAGTGCAGAGCTTGCTCAGGAATGGCAGCAGGCAGGTGTGAGTGCATCTGCACGCACTGTGAGGCGGAGACTCTTGGAGCAAGGCCTGGTCTCAAGGAGGGCAGCAAAGAAGCCACTTCTCTCCAGGAAAAACATCAGGGACAGACTGATATTCTGCAAAAGGTACAGGGAGTGGACTGCTGAGGACTGGGGTAAAGTCATTTTCTCTGATGAATCCCCTTTCCGATTGTTTGGGACATCTGGAAAACAGCTTGTTCAGAGAAGACAAGGTGAGCGCTACCACCAGTCTTGTCTCATGCCAACTGTAAAGCATCCTGAAACCATTCATGTGTGGGGTTGCTTCTCAGCCAAGGGAGTCGGCTCTCTCACAGTCTTGCCTAAAAACACAGCCATGAATAAAGAATGGTACCAGAATGTCCTCCGAGAGCAACTTCTCCCAACCGTCCAAGAACAGTTTGGTGATGAACAATGCCTTTTCCAGCATGATGGAGCACCTTGCCATAAAGCAAAGGTGATATCTAACTGGCTCAGGGAACAAAACATAGAGATTTTGGGTCGATGGCCTGGAAACTCCCCTGATCTTAATCCCATTGAAAACTTGTGGTCAATCATCAAGAGACGGGTGGACAAACGAAAACCTAGGAATTCTGACAAAATGCAAGCATTGATTGTGCAAGAATGGACTGCTATCAGTCAGGATTTGGTCCAGAAATTGATTGAGAGCATGCCAAGGAGAATTGCAGAGGTCCTGAAGAAGAGGGGTCAACACTGCAAATATTGACTTGCTGCATTAACTCATTCTAACTGTCATTAAAAGCTTTTGTTACTCATAATATGATTGCAATTGTATTTCTGTATGTGATGACAACATCTGACATACACACATGAAAACCAGAGGGCAGCAGATCATGTGAAAATATAATATTTGTGTCATTCTCAATACTTTTGGCCATGACTGTACATGTAAGCCAGATAAAGTCTCACAGATACACCACACAGCGCAATAAAGTAGACATGATTAAGATTTGGATGCTGTTTTACTGATATCCTGTTGTCCTATTTATTAGTAATTATGGTTATGGTTATATCCTATGATGTATTTACAGAATATACATGAGAGGTAATTATATGTTTTATGTTTTAATGCTGCTGTCTTAACATAAAGTTCGTGTTGAACTATGTCTAATTCAGTCCAGTCTATCAAATTGGAAGCTGAACAACATAATTATTACTGCCGCCTCTCTCCATTTAATGAATTGAGCAGTCAGTTCATTTTAAACAATATTTGATGTGATTCTGCTTCTTACTGTGACTCCATCGTGTGTAGTAAAGAGGCGGGTGATGTACGACAGGCTGTTAGCATCACAGATTAGCGCTAGCTAATCACGGCGTGTAAACTACGACACATCTAATGCGGCCGTTTAAACGTTTTAATAGTCGCTAAAACTTCCAGATCTGTTTTATTTAATTCATATCAGCTCAGCGTTTGCTACAGTTTCCCCCCTGGTGGTAAACTGCGTTCACCACTCATTCATTCTCCTTCGGTGCTCGGCTAGCGGCGGTTAGCCGAGCAGCTTGGCAGCGCTGCTATTCAGTTACCTGCTCCTCCAATCGCTGGATCTCAGCTTCATTTTCCTTCTCGTCCTCAGATGAGTCGTCCTCTTCGTCTTCGGAGTTTTCCACACCCATGCCCTCCTCTTCGTCCGATTCCATCTCCCTTTCCTCCATCCCTGCTTCTTCCTCCTCCATATCTTGCAACTGCGTTTGCTCTGCGTTGCTTGGCGCTGCCATGTTGGAAAGGCTGAGGCGACACGAAGATGAGAAGCGGCCTGTATGGCAGGCTGTTGTAGTATAGAATTAACCCACACGGCTGGTTATTTTAGGTCAGGGATTTGCAACCTTTACGACTCAAAGAGCCATTTAAGCCCCACAAACACATTATCTTTTAAATAAAAACAAATGATAATTTTTTTTTAAAGAGGCCTATTTCTAGGTTTTTAAATAAAGATTAAGAAAAAACTTTTGACATTGTTCCGTGTTGATATTTGTGGTACATTACGTTCAAAAATGGCAAGAAAAATAGAAAAGGTATTACTGGTAATTAATGTCATTCAGTTGTGGATCTGTGTTCAGATTAATATTAAAATCCCCTTTTTGTCCATGTGACGTTTAACTTTTGAGATTTAAAGCACAACATAAAACAAGAAAACGTGTACTTCTAGGTCTTTAAAATAATGATTGTATTGAAAATAAAAATAAGTAAAAATAATAATAATAATAATAATAATAATAATAATAATAATAATAATAATAATAATAATAATTGTTTAACACTTTTCTATTTCTAGTTTTATTTTTTGTATTCTGGATAAGTGTTGTAAATATTCATAATTCTGTTTTCACAGCATAACATTGATTTTGTTTGGGTGAAGGCCGTCAATGGTTGTATTTGTGAAAAGAGTATATCAAAACATTTGTTCACATTTTGTTCATTCACACACAAAGATATGTTTTAAAGAGCTGTGTATGAGAGACTGATTTTCAGAGGAGTGATTAGCCGATGTTAGGTGGTAAAAATCAATAGAAGAAGTTAGTCAAAGTATTAATATTCTTTTTATATGGCTTTACTTACATCCGTAATAGATGTAAGTAAAGCCATATATGGATTTACATATATCCGTAATTTCAAAAAGGAAGATAACGGCGTGCTATTCTTGAATTAAAAAGTTCTGCGTAGTTTTTATTCTATTACATATTTCTCATCATGCCCAGTCACATTTCACTTGGAGGGTCGGTCTAGCGGGGGTCCTAAAGAATTACCATTACATTAACTACGCTTTCAAAACGTCAGCTACTCCTTTAACTACAGCTCGGACTGTGGTGCAATTATATGTCACCTCAGCCTACCATACACCGTTCATGAGACCAACAACGTTTAGTCTACAGTTGGCCGGTAGAGGGCGTTCTCCTGATACCAAACTCATACCCACTTGTTTGTCAACAAAGAAGCCGTAGTTTCTCGTGCCTGCTAGTTCACTTCCGTTGGCAGTCAAAGATGGCGGCGGTCTCTTTACGAAACTCCGGGTCTTTGCTGTCATTATTCAGCAAAAGTTTCTTCCGACCGGAGCTCAACGCTCTTTGCTCCTATCACAAAAAGGTAACCGACTGAACCGTTCTGGCTGCTAACCATTTTATTTTTGAGTAGAGGAAATGTGCTATGTTCTCCTTTAGAAGTCAAAAACAGATCACCTCACGCAGGTTTACCTTTCCTAAAGGTGGTGGATCATTACGAAAACCCGAGAAACGTGGGCTCACTGGACAAGAACAAGAAGAGCGTGGGGACAGGGTTGGTGGGTGCACCAGCCTGCGGGGATGTTATGAAACTTCAGGTGAGCTGGAGCTGCACAGGACCGCTGCTAGGACTTCAACCCTACAGGTGTGTTGCTGACGGTTTGCGTCTTGTGTTGCTCCAGATCCAAGTAGATGAAAACGGCAAGATCGTGGATGCAAAGTTCAAAACATTTGGCTGCGGATCAGCCATCGCCTCCAGCTCTCTTGCGACCGAGTGGGTGAAGGGGAAGTCGGTAGGAACAGCACTGTCATATTGATTGATTTAAATGTAGAGGACCAGATTGATCTAATTCCACCCTGCAGGTTGATGAAGCTCTCAAGATCAAGAACACAGACATTGCCAAAGAACTCTGCCTTCCTCCAGTCAAACTTCATTGCTCTAGTAAGTTAAAACTGTAGAGACAATTTACCCCACATTTGAGTATCTTTTAATCAACTGTTTGCACCGGGACTGTGAAATGTTTTCCTACTCCTTGATGATTATCACATTTTTGCCACCTGCATCTCTCAATGTTTTTATTTGGATTTTATGTGGTGGACCAACACAAAGTGGTACGTAGTAGTGAAGTGGAAGGACACAGGATTTGTGGAACTTAGAATAAAAATCTGAAGTGTGGCATGCATATGCCTTTGTAGGCCGGGCTTATTCTTTTTCTGTAAACAGCTTTGTAAATCATCCTTCACATCCCTAGTTGGGTTTAGGTCTGGTCTTTAACTGGAACATTCTATCACACGAATATCCTTCGATCTAAGCCTTTCCATTGTAGCATTGGTTGTATGTTTATGGTTGTTGTCATGCTGGAAGCAGGATCTTCACCCCAGTCTCAAGTGCCTTGCAGGCTTTAACAGGTTTTCTTCCAGAGTTCAACCTGTACTTGGCGTAAGCCATCTTCCCATCAACATGTTTCACCGTGGTAACCAGGTGTTTGTTGTTACTTCTCTAACACTCTTAGTGCGTAGCATTGCTTGACTAGCGCATGTGTCAAACTCAAGGCCCATGGGCCAAATCCGGCCCACCATAATGTTTTATGTGGCCCTCTAGATTCTAGACTAAACACTAAGTGCGCTTAAATGTTATCTTTTAAATTAAATCAATGCCGTTTTTATTTGTTTACTTCCAAACTATATCAACCAGTCCCTCCAGTTTCTTGAGAATTATCGTGGAAATTTATGCAAAATCAATAAATCCTAGCACTTTTTTGTTAACAGTGACTTTCTTCTTAACAGGTCTGTGGACTGCAAGGATAATAATTGCCATGTCTGTATACTCTTCCACCTTTAACCTAACTCTGCTTTAAACTCTTCCACAACTTTAACCTTTGACTGTTCTGCTCTTTCACTAGGTCTTCATAATAGGGTTTGTTCTCCAATAAGAGAACAGCTGTCAGAGAACAGCTGGATTTATACTGAGACTAAATCACTTAGTCAGACCCTGCAAAGTGGGCTGAATACAACTCCATGCCACACCTTTCAGATTCTTCTAATAAACTTGAAACACGTATCAGTTCCTTCCACTTTACAATCATTTTCTACATTGTGCTGATCGATCACATATTCACTGCCAAATAAAATCCAGTGAAGTTAACTTTTAACTGAAAAAGTTAAAGGTCCTGTTATTGCAGCTGTAACTTGTGTATAGAAATAATTCATTCACTCTTGGCCAGGCTCTACTTTCAGACCAGATTATGGAAGATTATTTACACCTTGGCCTTAAGGCTGCAAACATTGTGACAGAAATTCTTGACTTTATTTTAGCTATGTAAACTAGATGCATTTTAAAAGTAGATTAGTTAATTTTTTAAACTTAATGTTTTGTTAGTGTTTCGATTTCTGCCTCAATCTGGCAAAACGGTATTAGAAACTGTTCAGGACTAGTAATTTAAACTTTCTTGTTGGCAAGGATTTATAACTTTATTACACTTCTAATCTCTTTAAATACCTTAATTAGATTTTTTTTAAGTACCAAATTTTAAGGTAACTCTCCAAATATGACTAAATGTTGTCCTTTTCTGCTGTTAATGTGGAATTTCGTATTTGTGATGATATGTAAACAGATTATATGAACAGATTATATGTTTTAGAATGTTGTGTTTTATAGTTCAGTTTTGTGTTGCTGGTCACCGTGTTTCTGAATCTCCTCCATTCCTTCTTCCTCAGTGCTTGCAGAAGACGCCATTAAAGCGGCGCTGTCGGACTACAGACTAAAACAAGAGGAGAAAAAATAGGACTGTGCCAAAGCCAGCAGTTGATAAGCTACGACGTACCGACCATACTGAAATATTTCATCAATATCAGGATGACAAACATCTCTCGGCAGAGCTGTCAGCGTCAGTGACTGAGTCGTTTCTTCAGGGAGCATTAAATAAAGTTTAGCTGCCTTTTTCTGAATACATTTGTTTATTCATTTGGATTCAAATGATCAGAAGTGCTGATGATTTGAAAAGCTTTGAGTCTCAAGTTGAATATTTGACATCTACGGTCTTTATTGTGCAGCCCGGACTGTTCTCCTGCTCTTGCACACGACAATAAAAAAAAAATAAGATCTTTAATAAACCAAGAGCAAAATGAAAATGATTTGCATGTGTTTGTCTTTATTTGTTTTGGCTTTGTGATTTTATTTGGCATAAAGTTTCATTATAGAAAACAAAACTTGTGCAAGACCATTCGCACATGTTGAAATAAACGATTCAACCTCCTCGGTGTGTCCGCTGCTTTCATCCAACAGATCGCTCGTTTGCCGGCGCCACTCTCTGCTGGCGCACCAGAACCTTTCTCAGCAGGGTTAGCACTGCCAGCATCACAAGAACCAGAAGCACACACAGCAGGGCGAGCAGAGAGACGATCACCTTCGAGTCGCTGTGGGGGGACTGCTGGGGATTCACAGGAGGGACGGTCTCCTCTCTGTTGGTGGACAGTCCTGACTGTGTCCCAGCAGGAGAGGACACATTGCCTTGAGGGTAGGGAGATGTCATGTTTTCTCTGCATCCCTGGTCCTTTGGAAAAGATGTAGTTTTCAGGTCAGTGGGAGTGGCTGATGGAGACATGTTGAAGGATAAACACTCCTCATAGGTCAGAGTCTCGAAGGAGTAGGGTAAAACCCGAGCATCCTGGAGGTTTTGTTCGTTTGTGACAATGGCTTCTTTCAACCTTTTCCACTGCAAATCATCCCCGTTTTCATATGAACCTGGATCTGATGTTCTCACTGCCTCCACAGAAGCGACGACGGGCAGGTGCATCTTCTCATTTGGCTTTAGGACACGTGGACAGATGGACACAATGGAGAGATTGAGCAGCAGGCGATGAGCGAGGTGGACCGGCTCTTTGCACACCAGATCTGTAGCCATCTTCAGTCTGCCGCTCAGCAGCCAGCGGTACAGATACAAGATGTCGCACTCGCACACCCACAGGTTGTTGGTTAGGTCCACGGACCTGAGGCGTGGCAGGCTGTCGAAGGTGTTTTCAGGCACTGAGCGCAGGCAGTTGCTGTTGATCTGCAGGACCTGCAGGTTGACCAGGGCGGCGAGGGAGGGAAGATCCAGAGAGGAGATGCAGTTTTCCGACAGGTCCAAATGTGTCAGCGATGGCGGGAGACTCGGGGGGAGGCTGGTGAGCTTGTTCCCCTTCAGTGTCAGGAGCTGCAGCTTTTTCAGACCCAGCAGCGCTCCGGGCTGGATGGCACGGATTCGGTTGTCCTCCAGATGGAGGCGGGTTAGGTTCCTCAGCTGCCTGAGGACTCCTGACGTGATGTAAGTGATGCGGTTCTCCTGCAGCAGCAGGGACTCCAGGCTGGGGGGCAAGCCGCGGGGGAAGCGGGCCAGCAGGTTGTGGCTGAGGCTGAGCTCCTGCAGGCCGGAGAAGGCCTGGAGAAGGTGGTCCACGTTGCAGAGCTGGTTTCTGGCCATGGACAGAGCGGAAGTGCTGAGAGGGACCGAGCGGGGCAGCGACCTGAGACCCAGAGACTCGCACAGGACCAGAAAACCCGGGCCAGGACAGCAGCAGCCAGGGGGACACGGGGACATGGTGAGGGAGGCCAGGGGCCAGACGAAGAGAGCGAGGAGGACATCACATCTGTACCACAGCATGACTCACTGTGAAGGACGAGGAGCTAATTAGACACATGCAACAGTTTTCATTACTACTTTATGAGTCATCTAAAGTTTTAATTTATGTCTTATTAAGAACTATTGTTTACATTTGATACTGTTGGATCCTCTCGCTCCAACTTTCAAAGACCCAGCTTGTTGATTATTGGGCAGCCTTTCATTATTCTTGACTGTCTATCAAAGTTGGCTCCTTCAACCAGATCTCCTTGGATCGTTAATAATTTTATTTAAGCATTTATTTATTTAAGCGTTATTAATTTTATTTAATCTGTCACTTCTCCGTGACAGATTGCCTGGAAATGTAACAGTTAGAGAACGAATCCAGTTGGTTGACATCTGGTGACTGTATGATGATAGTCTGAGGATCCCTTCCTTCCTCATCAATTATTCACTCAAGGAGGCAGTGAGAGGAAGGAAAGGGGAAATGTCCTGTCAGAGTTTTAAAGTCCTGCCACTCATCATGAGCAGGTTACATCAAACTTACAGTTTGATGTAACCTGGAGAAGTGCAGCTCCTCCAGAGTCACCATCAGCCTTCCAACTTTGTCTATGACCTGTCCGCTGTGTTCCTTGGTCTCTATTTACCAATAAGGCGACGTCTTTATTTGGGGATCAACGTGGAACACAAATGCACAAATGAGATTGTTGGAAAAATATTTTTTCTTCTTCCGCAGTTAAGCGCTGCTTTGAGTTGGCCTACCACGACAAATCCTGATAAAATGTGTTAGAGTTGGTGCTGGTAACATGATCTAATATGAAAACATCAAAGAGACTCTATTCTAGTCTGACACAAGTCAGTCCTGAACATTTGTCTTTCTGCTGCAAACAGAGTGTCAACCTGAACGCCTGCCTCTCTAAGAAACGGAAGAACAGCCACTGCAGGCAGGAGACATTTGACCTCAGGGTTTTCTCACCTAGCAGAGTTTCCAGCTGGCTGACTTTGCAACATGGAGATAATACTATAATATCTGAATGTTAATCTAAAAACAATAAACTTTTCTATTTAGAAAAGTTTTAGAAAACATTTAGAAAAGTTTATACAAATTAAAGCAAAGCAAGCTGTTTTTATGGAAAGTTACTCCTGAAACTATATTTTACTGCCAGGGTATAATTTATACTCCAGATGCTGTTTTTCAACAGATATAACTCTAATGCGTAATTTAAAAAATAAGCATTTAATTCACCACTGTGCAGAAAGTTGGTTTGAATCTTTGCATCACAGATACTAAAGTAAATGTCCCTCCACCTGCAGCAGCTTTGTTACAGACAGAACTATGAACTCCTGACTCATCCATTGTTGGTTCTGCTTTCCCTCTTTCAGATCATGCACCGTGCTTAAATTCAGATTTACAGTCACAAAATGTAGCAGTTCACCACCTCTTTCCAAAAAGCATCGTTGACTTTTTTCAGCCTATGAATTAATTTTAAAAAAGTTTAATATATCACTGAAATATAGATGCATAGTGATTGACCAATTTTTTTCTTTTCACAATCTGGCAACTCACAACTTTATTTTATTTAATTACTTTAATCTGTTTAATAGAGACAGAGGCCCAATTTTTGAGACGTTCAATCACAAAGTCAAATTTCTTTTAAGTCATGTTTGATAAGTATAGCATTTTTATATCAACTGAAGATAACATAATCACTTGATTGTGCTATAATATGACTCTACATGGCTTTGATTGACCATAATGCTACCCCTTTAGCTAAATTCTGGCTGAACTTACCATTATCCTGCTTTGGGATTATTTGCTCCTCTGTAGAGATGGTCAGGGGTCTGTGATCCTCGGTCTTTAAAGACGACCACTGCTGCTCCAAATTCCAGGCGGACTCTCATCAAAGTTTCACGAGCGCCTCCAGGTGCTCTGTTACCTCTTCTAGATCCTCCTCACCATGCACATTGATTGAGCAGTCCTATTGTTTGTCAGAGCCAGCTACCGACACAAAAACAATCAGTTTTAGAAAGGAATAGAAAGGTCTATGTGTCTCAGGTGTTCTCTGTAGCTGAGGTCTCTGCAGGCCAGGTTCGTTAAAAATCCAACACACTGACTCTCATGAGCGGGGCTCTTAACAAGAGAAGGTTTCTGTGTTTCCTGCTACCTGATGGGAGGAGTGAAAGTGAAGGGGGAGTACTTTCTCGAATTATTTAGAGCGTTGCTGGCTAAAGAGCAGGGAATCTGACCCGTGGGTTCTGTCAGGGCTCACGTTTCCTGCCAACCTGGCTGCTTTTGATTGTGTGCTGTCACCTTACTTTTGATCTCTGATGTTTTAACTTGCTCATGATTCAGATCAGATTTACTTTCAGCCTTATTTAACCATAGTTTATTTAAATCAGACGTAATTCCAAGTTTCACCATTTTTCACAAAGAAAAATGGTGAAACTTGCAGGGGGGAAAAAAAGAAAAGGAAAAGTCAGTGCTTGAATTAGTCACACGGGGGCAGTATTTATTTTCTTCTTTTTTAAAAATCCATTTAAGTTCAGAACAACAATTCAGTAGTCAAAAACACAACTCAAAAACTTCCTGGTGCATTATTAGGAAAAGCCTTTAAGACAGAAAAAAATGCAGCATTACCAGTCATCCACCATACTTTTATTTTTTAAATAATGATGGTTGTGGAGACTTGGTGGCCCTGAGTTTTTGCTTAACTTTGTGATTTATTTACCATCCTATTTACCATTTATTTACCATCCATATGTAATTACATGGTGACCGGAGAGCCTCTGGTCCAGATTGTGTTGTTTATTACAATTACAGTTATTTTAACTCTTTATAATGATTGCTCTGACCATACGCATCGTCCAGTTAGGGTAAACGGCTCTTTTCTTGTGACAGTTTTGTGACTCATGAAGCTCAACAGTAATTTGCCTCACTAGAGTGGCATGTTTTCTTGTCTTCCCCTTTGAAGGAGGAGGCTAAGATATATGAGCCTCTATGTCACATCATCTTTAAACCCCTGAGAAACAAGAAGCTGTGGATTAATTACAATTGCAAACTTACTTATAAAGCACATATTTATTCACAGTATCAGTCTCTCAAATTTTCAAGAAACTCCATTACAGTTAATTGCAATTGAGAATAGTTTAGTTTAACTTCTTTTCCTAGAAGTTTTAAGGAACTCAAAACATCTATCAGCCTTGTCAATATTCACAGAGGATGCTGCATGTTGCCTAATAGCCACTTTATTTGTTTGTAACCCTAAACTGGAACAAATCAGTGTGTGTCGTTTGTGCAGACAATACACAGGCTCTTGTTCTGCGCCAAAGGAGGCGCGCATGTATCTGGATTACATCTGCTGAAATATTTAAAGAACCTTGTACAGTAGCCAGTGGGAACAAAGGACGTCTCGTCAGCGAAAGACCCAATCCGTTCTTCTGCTCTCCTGCTTTTAGAGTTGCGGTGTCGACGGCCTCGTCAAGGCTTTCCTGCCGTGTCAGCAAGATTAAAGGAGATCTTCTGTCTTATCGCAGCAGATATTGTGAATCTTTTGTTTGTGTAATTACCTTAAAGCAGTCATCTGTGATTTCCGAGTGGATGAAGCTCCAAATTACAGATGTTCAGAGGAACGTGATGTTTATGTAGAAGTCGTCATTTATTTTTGGAACCTTGTTGCCTTTCCTAATTTTATGTCTTCAGGGCTGCATTTTTTTGTTGTTGTTGTTTTTTAATTGAGCAGCAGCACATACAAGAATGACAAACACACTTCTTTCTTTAGTTTTATTAAACATTAGCAAAACAAACCTGTCATTTTGTAGAATGAACAAGTGTCACAGAGAAAGCGACGTGTGAGGACGACAGTGTGAGGTTCGGATAAAACAGCGAGTTTTAACATGACAAAACGACAACCTACAAAACATACAAACTTATCTAAGTTTAGATGCTCGGTGTAAATATAATCCATTTAATCACTTAACTTTCTGACTCATTTTTTACTCTTTACAGTAAGACAGTAAGACAGAAAAACAGACGTTAATATATAAAAATAAAATAACGAACCCTAATTTCTAACTATATGAAGGATAAAATAAAAATATTTTTTCTTTTAGTTAAAATATTGTTGAAATAAAATTAATGAAAATTCTTCATGTTGGTTTTCTCATTGGGTTCTGAAATAAAATACAAGACACCAGATGTGATAACACTAAAGTAGAGGTAAATATGAAAGTTAATATTAATAAAGAAAAGAATAATTGTTACTCATCAAGTCAGGTTTACTGGCATTTATGTGTTTATTTACATCACCAAAGACGTTGCTTTGAATGGCTGATTCAGCTTTGAAGCTCTCAAGAAACACAAAGCAGAAATTTTCTGGTTGGAGTGAAACTTTCCCCGCGTGAAAAACCTCTGTTGGCCACAATGGTCTTTTGAAATCACAGTCCCGTCAAATAACATTTAGAAATATCAGACATTGTTACTCATGTCTGCCTTATAACCTATAAGTAATAAATGGCGATGTGGTTTCATGATGCAAAGTGCTGAGAGGCATCAGCCTGATATAAAATATGTACTGTAATTACACTGCACTCCATGTTTATTGACCCCCCTGGTGAAGATGTGTAGAAATTCTTACGTGAATTCATCTACAAAATGCATCATTTCACCTGAAAATTTTAGAAAAATTCAACCTTTAATTTGGTAGAATTTATTCCATGGTGGGAGATCATGAATAAGGAATAAAATATCTTTTTAAATACAACTAAAGATGTTATAGTTATTTGCATCTGTAAAACTTGAAGCATTAAAGGTATTTATACTTTACTTTTTTAAGCTGATCAGATTTTTATAAAGTTTTATTTAGTAATTTGTAGCACTTCCCTGAGGTATGAATATGACCTTGTTTATAGGAGCATTTTTTTCTCTGCCATTCTTCAAAACGGGAAAGACAAGACAGAATTTCATTCAAGCAAGGCAGATGTGTATTGATCTTCATTAGTTAGGAAATGGCTAAAATAAAATAGTTACGCTCCTAGATGTATCAATATCTGCAGACGGAGCTGTAACAAAAAATATTACAGTCACTGGATCAGTGGAAAACAAGGCTTGACAAGTTTACAGATCTTCCACACATCTTAACTAGAGGTATCAGTAATTGTGGATGGTGCTGTGTGCATGAATTCATACACATTATGTACATAATTATCCACCCATTTTCACTTCCTTGTCATTAGGATTTCCCTACTATTTGCATTGTTTATAAATTGCACAGCTTTTCCTTTCCCTCATAAATGTATAGAGGTTCTGTTTTTTCTTTAATCTTGATAATGAAACCTGCTGAGTTGCTGTGGATGAATTACAGACTCGCTCAGTAAGACACTCAGCTTTCTGTCTTTTGTTGGACTTTATTCCGACTTTAAGCACGTAAAGATTTTCATAGCAGGTGTGATTCCACCTGAATGTATTCCCTTCTGAGTGACACTTTGACCCGTTTTGCCTCGGCTGTGTGTTAGTGGTTGGATTTCTTCAGGTGGCAGGTGCAGACCGGATGACTGGAGCTGGTGCTGGGGCTGGCGCTCTTCTGGACTTCCTCCTTTTGCTTCACTGGTTCTTTGAACTTCACTTCCTCCCGCCTTTTTTCCACTTCCTCTGTGTCTCTGACCTTCCTGACCTCCGGTCGAGGCGACGACCTGACTTCTCTCCCCTTCTCTCCCACCAGCGCCTTGGAGGGCATGCGCAGATGCTTAGGGGAAGCCGGACCCTGAACGTGGACCCTCTTGACGTGGTCCACGGCGTATGGTTTCTCCTGGATCTCACTAGAGTTCTTGCGAGCTCCGGTTTTACTGGCAGTATACTTTTTGGTTTTGCTAGGGAGGGGCTTGTAAGCCTCCAGCTTGCGCTTATGGCTCATGGCGAACGCACAGCAAATGATGAAGACCAAAACAATAAGAAGAGAGGTAACAACGATGATGATGAGCAGGTTCTCCTGCAGGAAGTCCACCACTCGGCTCAGGACAAAATCTTTCAGGCGGATCATGGTGGTAGTGATGGTGTTGGTGAGGCTGGGAGGCGAAGTGGCAGCAGAGACTTCGGCGGGCGCTCGTGTGGAGAAGGAGGTGGGGAAAATGAGCTCCAGCTCGGGTTCGTCGCCGCTGCCGTCCACAGATATGTTGTAGAACAGAGGACTGCAGTGGCACAGACTGCAGCACAGCCAGAGCAGAGTCGCACTGGAGACGGGAAAAACCAGATGGGACTTCATCGTCAACGGTGGGTCCTACAACAACAGCAAAATCAGGTTTGTAATTTAAAAATGTACACAAGAAAACCGACTATTAAAGTAGAATTTGGCAACTTATCAGTCAAAAACGTTCTCTGTAGTTTTAAAGCAGTAAACAGGTGAGCATTTTAAACCACTATGTTTCAATAAACAACTAAATCAATGAATGAATTAAAATCAAAAAGGGTTTGACAAAGAGAAAAAAAATCAAATAAAACTTGTGCTTTAATGCAACAACTAACCATGTCAGTCATAATTTATAGCTGACATTATGGGCTACAGTACGGAAAAAGCTGAATACAAATAAATGTAAGTATTTGTGGAGGGCTAGAGGGAAGTGAATGCTTATTAAATGCGTCCCCAGGAATCACTGACTGGTTTCAACTGAGTGATTCTTTCTAACTTTGCCGTTCTGTGTCATCACAACGCAGATCTATCCTTATTGAAGGAGCTTTTTTTTAAATTACTGAAACACTTTTAGGTCAGTGTTAACTAGCGCAAAACTACAATTCTCCTAAAAATGGTACTGGACAGAAAATTTGCGTTATCCTGAATTTGTGACAATCCTGAGTATCTAAATGAAGTCAATGAGAATATGTCTCTTTGGAAATGAAACACAAAGAAAGGTGAGATTAATTTTCCCCCTGAGGGACAATAAAGGTCTAACATGTTTATCTTTACTATGACCAAAGATTTTTGCTCACTATTATATAGTAATGAAGCTTCTGTTTTGCTGTCAAAAACCTGTGCATTGTGCATCTAGATTTAAATGTTTTGTGAGATGTTCCTTTGTGAAGAACTCTTCCTCCATCTCTGGTGTGTCTGTGTCTTCTGCCTCTCCCTGCTTTGCACCAGATCTATTTCAGCCGACTCCAGAGTAGCCATTACTTGTTTGGGGTGGAGACAGCAAAGTTTGGCCTTATAATTTGTAAAGTAGAGGGAGGCCACCCATCCACCACACCAAAGCCAGAAGGAAGCTTTATTCCAGTGGGAGCACAGAGGCGTGGGAGACCTGTGGCTGTGGCCTCTATATTTACACTGGGCACCAGCTGGTGTATATACGCCCACAGCAGCTCAGACGTGAGGGAGATATTTCTGCTTCCAGGAAAACCTGTATTTGTGAACAGGCCAACTGACTGAATAAACTCCCCAACCAAATGGTGCCTCTCGGGTTTTCACTGAATTTTCTCCTGCTAATAAGGAAAACTCCAGCTGCCATTATTTTAGCAAAATCTTTCTCCTAATCTGGTGTATAATTATGAAGCGCCAAGCTATGAAAACCAGCCTCTAATCAGCATCGTGCTGGAGCAAAGCTGCTGCAGCTCGTCGTGGTGCAGCAGTGTGAACCCCTCCACTGCTTGTGTGGTCAAACATGCAGTGTGTATTCTGCTGGACCACATGGTGGGCTGGGTATTCAACCTTGGATGTACAGCCATACATGACCGCTCTGCCTCTTCAGTCTGGTAATTACAGCTAAAATTACGTTTCCAAAATATCTCCACGGGGCTGAGATTACCACTCAGTCACCATGTAAGAGAAGAACATGCAGAGATCAGATAGGACAATGCTCAATTTTCTCAGAGCTTATTTAAATCTTTTAAGGTGCTTCCACGCCATCGTGACACAGACTTAAGATTTACATGACTTCTCGCATCGTGTCAGTTGGAAAAGTTGAGCTTTCCATGTTTTTGTCACATTACAGCTACAGACCTGAAGAATATTTGATTTGGATTTCATGGTAGAGACAGACACAAAGTTGTGCATGGTTGGGAACTATAAGAAAATCATCTTTAGGGATAAAAACCTAAAATCACATCAAGTATTTGCATTCAGTCCATTTTAACTCCCCAAATCAGAGTAGTAGATAGAGCCGAGCTCTGTGTAATTTAATCTCGGTATAAATGCAGCTGGAGTTCTTGAAGGTTTGGAAAAAGTGTTGCACAAATACAAATGTGCCAAGACAGCTGCCCACTTAAACTGAGAGGCTTAACAAGACGACCAGCAACCAGAGAAGCAGCCACAAGGCCCATGGTGGCTCTGGAGGAGCTGTAGAGATCGACAGCTCAGGTGGGAGAATCTGCCTCCTGTCTTTGTGGAAGAAGAAAATAATTTTTGAAAGAAAAAAAAATAGCTATCTAAAGTTTTACATAAGCCCCCAAGGGAACACAACAGAGGTGTTGTGTTACATCAGGGGTAATCTTCTAGATGTTCTTCTAGATAAACGTAGAGGGGCTACAAAATGCCGTTCAAAGGGCTGTATTTATAAAACGGATTTATCTGAGGTTTGTCTAATTTATTCCAGTCTCAGTAGTTTTACTCAGAAAGGGAACCACAGCTTTTTTAACAGACCAACACTCTGGTTTTGTACAAAGTACTTCAAAAATGTAGCTTTAAAATTGTATGTCAAATTGAGAAAAAAAGCTTCAATATTTGGAGCACCTCTTCTGAATTTTCCTGACAGCTTCAGTTCTTTGGAGGGATTTCAACAGTGAAAAATGAAAATCAGTGAAGCTCTAATATTCCCAAAAAGCAGCTTTGCCTGATGAAGCCAATTTAAACATGTTTTTTTCTCTCATATTTGGGATTCAAATTTTGATTAGGTTGAGATTTGAACTACGTGCAAGTCAGGTCAGGTCACTTTGCCTTTTCCAAAGAAACGTTGTAGTGATCTTTGCTTGGTGTCAAATTTATCGTCAACAACCTAAAAATACTTAATTGTTGCAAAACTTACTTACAAAGTTAAAGAAGTGTCTAAAATTTCAATGTCCATTTGTGGCTTTCCTGAGAAAGGTAGTAACCATCTGTCCATCTCATTTGCACTGACATGTAAACCCATATAACTAATAACTAAAAATATGCTTGATTTTGTTCTGGTTGTCCTCTTTGTTTTTCATATGTTTCACTAGGAAACAAACTTTTTTATCATTTGTTCTTGCTCCTGAAACAACTAGACCTTTAAGCAGCGCTCTGATTAATCATAGTGAAGAAGCTTTATAGTATTTCTCATTCTTTCTACTGAAAGCTCTCCTGTGGGATCATATTTCCCATAGGAGAGCTATGGGATTGCTGCAGCAATTTTTTCAAGTTCAGTAAATATTGTATTTCAAGTACAGACTCACTTTTACAATCAGACTTAC
The DNA here is from genome assembly GCF_002775205.1 of Xiphophorus maculatus. NCBI lineage: Eukaryota > Metazoa > Chordata > Actinopteri > Cyprinodontiformes > Poeciliidae > Xiphophorus > Xiphophorus maculatus. The sequence goes on from NC_036454.1 coordinate 17,992,544, forward strand.
ACAGGAACCAGTAAATGAAATTTTCATTGTAAATTTGTTTACTTAATATGAAGAGGTGCAGTGTCATTTAATTTCATACATAAAAAGTCTTTTCTGTAAATTTGTTTTAACAACTGACTGAATGTCCTCCAATAGTTGTGATTCCATTTCTTTTTCTTTCACCAGGTGTTGAAATCATTTAATGTTAGAAATGTTAGAACTGCAAAAACAGAATATCAAATTTTTTTTTCCCATTATGGCTTAAAATTTCAACTCACACCAAAAAAAACAACAACAACAACAAAAAAACAAATGCAATAAATTATATTTAGAACTGTTTATTTGAATCTATACTACAGCAAGCGTTTGGGACACTTTTATTCTTAATATATACAAATATAGCTCTAGAAATAATTAAAATGATCACTTTCTCTGATTTTACTTTTTATAGGTTTGTGTTTGAGTAAAATGAACATTGTTATTTTATTCTATGATCTACTGACAACATGTCTCAGAAATTCCAAGCAAAAATTTAGTATTTATTTGCAGAAAATGAGAAATGGTCAAAATAACAAAAAGACGCAGCACTTTAAGAGCACAAATAACGCAAAGACAACAAGTTCATATTCATTTAAAAACAACAATACTGATGTTTTAACTCAGGAAAAGTTCACAAATCAACATTTGGTTGAATAACCAGGAGATTTTCAATGGGATTCAATCTCTTAAGTTTTTGCAGAGCTGTATATGTATATATAAATATATATTTTTTTTGCTGGTGATGTTGTTTTTTTGTTATTAGTGGCAAGAATACGACTATTCTTGATGTGAGGACCCAAAAGGCCGGTCTTCGAACATAAAAGTATTTAAAACTATCAGTATTTATCTTAAAGATTCTTTGAAACTACACACAGTCTGCAAACAAATCAACACAAAACCTGAGAACCTGATAAGATGGACAAATGCTGTTCAATTAATTTTGTACAGAGAAAAGATTTGCAGACTAAAATGTTGAATATGTAATATAATAAAAAAAATAGCAATTAATATCTATGTCTGTTTTAAATAAAATTGATGTATTATGTTAAATAACATTACATGTTAGCAAAGAAAACAGTTTCTTTATCAGTTTTAAAAACACAAGTATGCTTGAAAAATACATATACTGTATGACAGAAATTAAGCTTCTGTTATCTGTGCTTATAAGTTAAATATAAAAGTTAATGACATACTTACAGAAGGAATTTCCTTTGTTCGTCTGACTGGAAGGCAGATGCAGAGCAGAAAGGTTCGGACTGACAAAAAAGAGAAGAGGCAAAGCAACAAGAAGGAGAGAGTAAGGATATTTTACCACTCCCTGCTAAGTTATACTTAGTTTCTTCACTCTGCTCTAAAATGTCTCCTCAGAGCTAAATGATGCCCAGCCCTCCATCCTCAGCGTCTCCTCCCTCGTTCTCAGCTTTCCATCCTCAAGCTCCATCCAAGTTTATGCAGGAGCCATTTTGGATTTTTACTTTTCTTTTTAAAATCAATCTATAATACTTATATCTTATCTTAGCATAAAAATGATCACCTGAAAGAAGATGTTGTCTTTTACATAATGCGTTTATATCAGCACATTGTGTTTTTCTTTTCAACCCAAAGTTTGTCTGGTACTTTAACCCCTAGTGATGTTGCAGAAGGTGCGCAGGTCTCATGTTTTAGCAGAAATGGTTATTTCTGGTTTTGTTGGGGCGAGTCTGACCAAACAGTCCCTGCCTCCCACCAAGTCCTTTCTAATTAAGACCATGGTGATTACAGCCTTACTCTGGAAGGCAGCACAGGGAAGAAAAAGCACCAGTTTCCTCCCAAAAACACACCAAACTAAGTGAACATATAAACTTAAGGACCATTTTTGTGTCCTTACCTTTGAACATGAAAGGCTTTTATTTAAAGTTGTTCATGTTCCTTTGATTGAAATTAATCTTTCACAAGACCTCAACTTTAGGTTATGAGCAGTGATTTAGCGCTTCACAGAAAATGAGCCATTTGGTTATCCGTTTTTGCCTTTAAGGGGTATGCTTCAGTTTAAAACGTTTTAAAATTATTTTATACTAAAATATCAATCAATTATTTGTTTAAAATTAAGCAAATTAGAAAAATGTTCTACATATTTGTAATTAGCCATGTTTAGTCAGTTCTATGTGGAAAACCATCTTTCACTCCACCTATAGCTGGTCTAGCAGTTTGGCACAGCTAGAGACTGAAATCTTCACTCATTTATTGAAGCAAAATAGCACAATTTCAGTGCAGATTTAGGTCTGAACTTTGACTGGGCCAAACACAAGATATACTCTCATCTGTAAACCCTTTATTCCAGCTCTGGCTGTATGTTTGGAGTGTTGGATCTGCTGGAAGGTGAACTAAAACACCAGGCTCAATTCTTTTGCTCTGTTCTTATCCCCTTCTAGGTTCGCTGTCTCTGCTGAAGAGAAGTATCCCCAAATCATGATGCCTCCACCTCTTTGTTTCACCTAGGACAAGGTGATGTGTAATGTTAGTTTTCCACCACACAGTCATATGTATCAGCTAAAAAAAATTATTTTGGTCTCATCTTACCAGAGCTCCACATGTATTCTGCGCTCCCAAAAGGATTTATGGCTAATTGTAAATGCAGCTCTTTCATAAGACCAGAATGGTGGAGTATGCAATAAATAATGCTTTAAATGCTTCCATTTGAGCTGCAGATCTCTGCAGGACAGGTCCTCAAGAGTGATCAAGGAAATCTTTTCTGCTTCTGCAATTAATGCTCTGATTGCCTGTCAGTCTAGGTCACTGGTGTCAAACTCCAGTCCTGGAGGGCCACTGCCCTGAAACTTTTAGATGCGTCTCTGCTGCACCACACCTGAATAGAATAATTAGGTCATTAGCAAGGCTCTAGAGAACTTATTGACACAAGGAGGAGGTAATTAAGCCATTTCATTCCAGTGTTTTGTACATGTGGCACATCTAAAAACCGCAGGACAGTGGACCTTGAGGACTAGAGTTTGACACCCCTGGTCTAGGTGGACGGTCATTTCGTGGTACTCTTAGTTTCTGACAGTAGCTTAAACAAATGGATGTCCAAATCTTGGGACATCATTTTATAAACTACGCTTTATCTCTGACTTGTCTTGTGTGTTCTTTGGTCATGCAAATGAAAGAACATATGAGGAGATTAAACACTTTTGCAAGGCATCGACAGCAAGTCAGTTCAGAGCCAAAAGCCTCATCAGCCTTTTAAATAAATATTTTTTGTAACTTCATTCATATTCAGCTGTAGTTTCTAAATCTAACATTTTCATCACTTCCTATTTATGCTTTTCAAGAACTTTTTCAAAATGGGCCAGTCCAAAAAACAAAACAAAAAAAAGACTCCAGCACCCTCTAGTGGTGAGGGTGCTGGTACCCTCACAGCTGACCGATGAATATCTCCCATCCAGCCTCCCTCAAATTATTTGACTCACTCATTCTTTACTGTAGGAGACGGATCAATGCTTTATTTACTGGCTCTTGTTTTACGTGTCCATTTGGCATCCAGAGCTAATTTTCATCCCAGAAATGGAAGGTAACTTCTTTGTCACAACCGGAGATTATCTGCAATGATATTTTGTGCATCATAACTGCTGTCTAATATACCACTAACTAATTAATGGATATAAAATGTTATGCATAATTGTCTAAAACATGCTTCATCAGAACATAATGGTCTTATTTCATGTTTGTTTAGGAAGTAATACTTTTGACAATATGGAGTATGAGAAACATCCTGCGGTGACACAAACTGTTAAAATTTATAATCAATGCAGGCCTTTTCCTATCAAGCCCTCCAATCCCACTCATTAAATACTTGGACAAATAATTCAAAATCAGCAGTGAGTTCATTTTAAAAATTCTTTATTAATTTTCTTATAATCAATGTCCAATATTTGAAGCAAGGATAATGAAAAGAAGCTGAGCAGACCTCACCGAGGCTTTCATCCTGGTTGGTTTTTGTCTGATCTAGTTTCTCATTTTTCATATGCGATGGAGGTTCTGCTTTTCTCTTATTTTTGTATGGGGGCAAGGTGCAAGGAACACAAAACAGGAGGGGAGGAGGAAGACGTTTAAAACCCATCACCCATACAAACACCCTCTTTAGCACAACCACAAAAAACAAAATGATTCCTGATCATATTTACACAGCTTTCACTCATTTTTCTAAACCTTAATTACAAACATACACCTATCTTTCAGCGCCACTTCCACCTACATTATCCCTTTGGATTGATGTTAGATACTAAAGTTTTTGCACCAATGATGCTATAAAATAAAATCTACGGAGCGGCAGCCTCATTAGATTTCCTATTACCGTTAATGTACAACTCGCTGCTCAAAGTGCATCCTGATGGCAGCTGACTTCCAAGGCTGTGCTACAGCTGCAAAATTCTTGGTTTGAAATCAATTTAAAAAGATTTTTATACCCGTACCAAGAAGAAAAACGCCAGAATGTCAGTGGCTCAATGCTCAGATTAAACGCAGAGCAAAGATGCTGCCTGGTGTATGTGTCAGAATGACTGGCAGGACTCGGTGGTGTCATCAGCACTTTAGGAACAGGGTGTCAGTACAAAGTATAGCACCTCAAAGTGGTTTTAAAATCCAGGCACCTTTCAATTCATCCATTCACTACACAACCTCCAACACACACTTTCAGGGTTTCCTCTATGGCACTTTCAGGTCTGTACAGTGTTAATTAACAAAGGCAAACAACAGACTGAACCATTAACCCGTCTCAGCTTCCCACTGGGAAACAAATGTAAAACCTCAGAAAAATAGAGCTTCTGTTGGACCGCAACGACTCTGGTTGGACGATCCAATGGTTCTGGTATTTGGAATAACTGCACTGATTTAAGGACAGAATTAACTCACAGGATTTAAAAGTGGAAGTGCTAAGAGGGATACAAGCACAGCTGGAACAAGAAACAGAATAGTAGTAATAAAAAAAAAAAACAACAGGTAAGTGGTATCCAAACTGTTCGTTTTTCCCAAATTATAGGCAGGTAATGGACCTTCATTTTGCTTTGAGCTGGAAACAAAGCAGGGACACCCAGGACAGTGATTTTCATCATGAACAGCTTCTTCTATAATATCCACCTTTATCATAAGATGGTCTGAAATAAATCAGCTTGTTGTTGATGTTTTTCTTCTCTAATTATACAGAAAACATAAACTAACTACATGTGGGTTTAGCAAGACCATTTACAACAAACACTGAGACTGGAAGTTGCAGGTCCTACAAAAACAAATCAGTTTTTGCGGCAAAGATGAAAGAAAAAAAGCTCTTATTGTTCTTTCCACATGCAGCACATAAAGCATGAACTAGGTGACCAGCGCCACAGAGCTGCTACAGCAGACCGTTTACAGAGAGAGGAGGCGGGAATTTTTCTTGGTCCTTTCATGAATGTCCAATAAGATCAGTGGAATGTGATTTTCTACAATAGTTTCAGAGTTCATGTGAATGTAGCGGGAAGGAAAGGTATGCATGTCTACATGGAGGGCAATGGGGGAAAAAAAAGCAGGAATAGATTTGTGCAGGTTTAACTAAGACAAAGGATTTGTCATTTGGGATATTTTCTAAATGTTTAATGTTGACTGGAAAACTGGAATGCATTTTCTTTAACCGGTATCTAAATTTCAATCATGTTACAGTTACTTTACCAGTTTTCATAGTAGTAAAATGATTAAATTCTCCTCTCTATATAAGCAGTCTACTTCACCAAACTTCACTGCTTGAGTCTAAAACAGTCTCACAGAGAAAGAGAAAGAAAATACTGTTCAGGAGGTGTAAACAAAATTTAAATTTGGCAACATTTTCGTTTTGGGACACGCCAACATGAAACACTGGCACCTACTTAAAAATGTAGAGATATCAGAAACTGGAACTGTTGTTGATTTGGTCAGTCTAAAATGAGTCAAATTAAGACCTCTTTTTTAATCAGCTAAGGGAATTAAAAGACTGAAACAGAATAAAAGGAATGTTCTTTTCATCAAAAAGCAAAAGTACTTTCTGCTAAATTTACCAAATCCTTCTTATTCCACCTGTGTTAAACTGAGGGTTGGGATCTCGCTAAGAAAAAGTTCATCTGGAATGTTGCTGGGGATCGTTGGCTGGCAGGATTCAGACCAAACGCCGTCAGAAAGACAGAGGATTACTGCTCCCGCTCACCCTGAAGTCCCCAGCTAAAGGAACGTCCTGAATTGTAGTGGGATGGGGGGATAAATGGCCCCTAAATGGCAACTTTGGACATCTGCTCTTCAAGTTTGATGATTCGCTTCTCCTGACTGCTGATCAGGTCCTTGAGGGATTTGATTTCTTTCAAGATCTCCTCCATCTTTGCCTCAGATTTCTGTAAAGAACAAGAGACTGATGAGAATCTTACCGTTTTCTATAAATACAGTGACATTGTAGGGGCACCAATTTGGCTTTTTCAGGCTGATTTCTAGCAATCCTATCTGCAAATTTTTTTTTTTTTAAGATTACATCTTAAAAAAAAAATACTACAGAAAACAGCCAGTTCTGGATATATAAATACTTTGATTATTTAAGTCATCCAGAAGTAGTTTCAAACAAACACCAAAGTTTTGGGGGAAAAATATCAGTAAATCAAATTTTAAAACCATACATTTCTTCTTCAGTCTATCCCCAAAACTTTCAAATATTTTTTAATCACTCTTTTACACCTCCAGACTCGAGGTGCATCAGTTTAAAGTCACAACAGACCAGATATTTTAAAGTGACAATCTTACAACATTGGAAAACACAGAAAAGACATGCAACTCACAATTGATGGAGTTGAAGAAGCAGACTTGTTGGCAGGGCTTGACTTCTCCATGTTCTTGTTGACCTTGCTGTCCAAAATGTTCTTTTTGACGACCTTGAACTCTCGGTTCTTGCCAGGGACATAGCCGTTCTTTAGGGATATGAGAATGGGGTCTCCGTTCTTGCCCTCGAACCACTCCTCCGCCTCCAGGGCAGGGTCTGGTCCCGCTGTGTCCGGGTACAAGTCGTCCTGGAACAGGTCCGACTGGCAAGGAAGGACAAGATATTAAAAACGGCATCTACAACAAGACCCACACACGATGACAGAGTAAGAGGATTTTAAGCTAACTCGGTTGTGGACTCACCTTTCTTGGTACAGTCATCACAATAGGCTCACACTTTCTTTCATGCAGTTTATAGAACCTGACAACACAAATACACACTGCTTTATTCACAGTCCAGTGCATTACATGACAACAAACACCATAATTTGGAAATATGTGCATCATTATGACTTTACTGCCTCCCAGTGGTGAAGTCATTAAGTGGTTCCAGCATTAAATGAGGTTATGGAAAGAACACAAGGGATATCCTTCCTCCCATCTTTGCTTACCTTGCAATTTCACACTTATTGACATCAAGGCCTCTCTTGGGCATGTAGCCCATGCCCCTCTGCGGCTCCTTGCTCGCAAAGGTGTTCAGGAAGTGAACGTATGGAGCCTCATCCGTGATCTCAAAGTAACGAATGCTGCTGTCACCCTGCAGAGAAATAAAGCAGTTTGTTTATTCCTGCTACTTAAAAAATAAAATAAAATATTTTCCTACTAATCTAATAATGTCAGTTATGCGAGTAACAGATGGCTGAAAAGGAAACACACCTTTCCACAGAGGTAAACAACACTGGTGTCTGGATCATAGAAGGGCAGCAGCACCCCATTGCTCGTGTCCATCTCGTTGACGGTCATCGGCTCCTCCATGTTTTCCTGGAGAAACAGAAAAAAATATATAGATGTAATCAGAGCTTTACAAAACAAAGCTGTTTAGGATCCTTCTGATTCTTGAGAAGGACTTTGCATGTGTGAGGTCTCGAGGGACCTGGAGGGACTCGGCACTCATGAAACAACTCACCGTATTCCAGAGAGCCAGCTGCCTCTCACTCATTCGACTGAAGCCGGTGGTGAGGATGTTGCCGTTGGAGAGGAAAATGGCCCTCATTGGTCGAGCGCCCTCGTGTGCCTTTTCCTTCTCCTGTGAAGCACAAAGAGGCGCTTATTAATAATACCATTATCACCAGTTTGTGTGACTCTGTGCTACATGATCAGAGTGAAAATATTAGCATACAAAAGTGTTCCTACATATTTCTCATTTTAAAAATTGTTCCAGAATCAAATTTCAAGACTTTTTTCTAGGTATTTGATTATAATGTATTCAAATTAAACTGCTTTAGTAGTTTCCTCATCTGCAGGTTCCACAGATCATGAAGCACAATTAAAAATGGCTTCTAATTTGGTTGGTTTTAGGACACTGTGCTGCTTTACCAGCATCTGGACCAACTTCATATCTCCCTATCAAAATCTGCAACACTACACTTGTCAAAAGAATTTACTTGAGAATTGAGTTATCAAAAAAAATTGTTGACAGTTAATTCAGATTCTTTAAAAAATAATTTACTAATTTTGGTCCCTTTCCCAAAACAGAAGTTTTCATAGGCTGTTGTTTTAACCAGGCCAAGTTTAGGACTGCAGCTAAACCTGAATTTAAATGTGTTTGAAAAAGTTTTATGAAAAAATCACCTTTTTTGAGTTTTGAATGCATGTGCATGCAGTCAGGAAGTTGAAAACCAAAATTACAGAAAATAATATGCTGATTGTATAAAATTAAAACCAAGGTATGAAGTGGTTTTCATTTCTACAAATGTATTCATTTGTCGTCTCCAATCGGGCTCTTGATGTTTGCAGCAATCAGACAACACCTAGTTTTAGCATAATTGTGCAGTAAAAATAAATCTGTATTCTATATCACAACAACTAGAAGCAACCCAGTTTTAATGTATTTTTAAAATCGACTTCTAATTACCTCCGAGTTTGGGCAAAATAAACAGACACAGAACAGTTAATCTGGAAGTGGCTTACAGCAATAATGGTCTCCTTCCGGGGATCGATGACACGGATTGACTTGTCCTTGCAGGAAGTGCAGATAAGGCTACCATTGCGGTTCCAGGTCACATTGTAAATGACATCAGGATGCATATCCTCCAAGGAGATCATGGCCTCTCCTGTGCCCACATTCCAGATGATTATCTGGTTGTCGCAACCTGGTGAGAGCAGCGATAAATCAGACAACATACACCGTCACTGAGCCAGAAAGGGTTTTTGCTGTGATTTTATTGTTTAATTTAAACTGTACAGCCACTTAGCCGTAAAAAGCTGAAGACAAGTGAAGGGCTTTTACCAGCACTAAGGAGGACATTTCGTGCTGTTGGATGCCATGTGATGATTCCCACACGCTTTGAGTGGCCTTCCAGAACCACCACTGGTTCAGACATGGAGGACACAAGGCCATTCTCAGGAATCTGCCACACCTAGAACAGACAAGTATGTGAATGAAGTTCAGGAGAACAGCACACCCACCAAGAGCTGTTTTGGATTAAAATACATTTTTACAGTGTGTGTAAAGTCCAGGATATATTGTATTACCAAAACTAACTCCAATGTGGTTTTGTGTGCAGTAGTATTAAGAGTTTCCTGTGACTTGAACAGTGTTGCTGAAAAAAATACAACCTATACCATAGTACCACTTCTAAAATCTAAACTTGGCACAATGCAGTCAACCAAGAACTGTTGAATTTTCTTTTCTTTTGGCATTAATAAAGTATTTTTGTTCCAAATTGGAAACCAGCAGTAAGTGTATCCTGCTTCAGAGTCTAGCAGTGATGTTAAATCTGACACACCTACAACAGTTCTTCGTAGATTAAAGTTAAATCCGACACTTTGATTTGCAAGAAACTCCTATTTCCAAAACTCTTGACACCCTGCTTTTGAACTAATCTGAAGGTCATGTTAAAGTTGGATGTTTGTAGCTACCTCAACATGTTCTGTTCTTTGTTTTGTTTTCAGTTTAATATGGAGAAAAGTTAATAAAAAAATTTACTGCACAGGTTGCATCTCATCCTTCACTGTGCTCCTGAAAGCAACCTGCATGGAATTGACTCAATACAGTGTTACTGGCCATAAATATCCTAAATATTATTAGGAACCTGCAGGGGGCAGCACTGACCAAGACATGGGATAAAGTCATATTAAAGGGAAGTACAACAACAACAAAGCAACAGAAACGTAATGTGTGAAATGCTCAATAAAAAACAAAAACAAATATTGAAATCAACTGCACAGAAACCGAAGAGATTAAAGTGTTATGCCATGGAACAATGATCTGAATTACAAAAAATAAAAGACACATCCAAAATGTATTTTCATTTTAAAAGGCATGAAAAATGCAATGATACAGAGAAAATTATCCTCAATATTCACAAGATCCCAAATTTTATGCACTTTTTTTCCCAACTTTAAAATCTGATATGTTTCATCTGTGAAAACTAATCTCTGCATTTAACTGCCCAAATAAGGACATGTGGAGGAAAAAGGAACAACCGTCTCAAAAGAAGTCAGTGACCTCAGCTCAATAAACAGCTAAATCATTCCCCTCCTCTGATTCCTATAACACATATTTCAGTCTAATCTAATCCAGAGGGTGAGGCCTGCACCCATCTGAGTTACAGAGAGTTCTCTTCCAATAAAAAAAAAAAAAAAAAAACATGCAACCTCTAATCACTCATTAACCAAACTTTGAGAATTATAGTTTTCTCACAATTAAGATGAGTGATTTTAGGTAGAACAGGGAAGGTAAACCTTACCATCACTGTGCAGTCCTCAGAGCCGCTGGCAATGACCTGGTCGTTGTGTGGGCACCAGTCGATGTCCAACACAGGGCCTGTGTGACCACATACTGTTGGGTAGGATTTGTCAATGCGTCCTGACTGTAAAGACAAACAGAATAACAAGATTAGTCTGAATCAGGTCTGTGTTTTGAAACAGGACAATTGCAGCATAATCCTAAATCCCAGCTACAGGAAGAAGCGTTCACATACAAAGATGGATTCTTCCCACATAAAAACACTAGATGAGTGACATGAGCAAGAAAAAGGAAACATTCTGAACAAAGAACCAAAATAATAATAATAATTATTATAATAATAAAAAAACATGTAAGGTAAATCTTTTTCATTCAAAAAGAAAAAAAAACGTCCCCAGTGTTTCTGGAGCTACACAGAAGTAAACTCAGATTAGATTCAGCTTCAACATCTAAGCCATTGTAATTAAAGAATGTCATTAGTGGTGATGTCATGCCAAGATTTAGTTTTACATTTAAGCTAGAAACCCTAAATCAAGCAATGAACTGTGGCCTTTACATAATCTACTTATTCAACTCGTAAACCAAATGGATGGAAATTTCTGACATACAAACACAAAGCTTTATTAGAGACAACAGGTTCTGACACGTTCTCTCCAAATACTAAGCTACCTTAGCAAGCCTTTAGGTTAATGTCTTGGGTGTCTAAGACACACCCTAGTCTGCGTTTACTTCCAGTACCACCACAGGGCCAGATGATGTCACTTGCTGAGCAGCCCTGCAGCAGCGGCTCTATTTAAAGCTTAACAGTCTAATAGCAGAAACAGTCTCGCATTGCCTGCAGCCACTCCACCATCGTACCAGGAAGAAAAGCAGGAACGACTGAAGGAAAGCTATTAAAACTTAAAAACTGCATATTCTGTAATGAACAAAATCGGCCCAAACTAGAAACTGGAGAAGATTATTTAATATAACAGCAAAGCCGAGACTAATTTGGCACCTATTGAAGTACTTAAAAAAACAGATTAGTTAGATGCACTGTAATAAATGGTCTCTGGACAACTTTGCTGTCCCATTCTTGTTTCACCAGGAAAGGCTTCAGTTTTTAAGCAAGGTTTGTATATTAGTCATGTCTGAATGATGCCTGATTCAAAAATAAAATGTGATGGTGGTCAAAAAATGGCATCGTAACCAAGGTCCCCCAAAAAATATAACTTAAAAAAAAAAAAAAAAAAACAGGGGACCATAAAATTAAGAGTTTGAGAATAAATACCATCATCCTCTCACCTGCTTTAACTTCCTCCTATCAAAAAACATCAGTAAATGCCCAAACAATCTAAACTGGATTTGTAAACACAGCAAAACTGAAGTGTTTGTCTCGTATGTTTGCCTTGTTTTTGTCAGGTTTAGTGGAGAGATTGTGAACAGTCAATATCTTGCCTCCGGTTGATAATTCTAGTTGACTTCACAGATTTTCCCTGGGGACATGAGCTAAATGATGAGTGGAGCCATTTCCAAAGCAGATACCACCAGTTTAACATGTGTCTATTATTTATATAGAACTAGTTTTAGACTGAAGACTGTACTGGCCCATACTCTACTGCAATACTTTTTTCATGTAAAAAAAAAAATAATAATAATAATAAATGATGTTAAGCAGACCAAATTTTAAGCTCTGAAGCAGAGCTTCAGGAAATCAACCAAATCAAATGGTTTTCACTGTATTCATGTAAATTATTGTCAAATGCAGAGACAACAGCAAAGGTTTGAAAATGTGAATTGCTTTGACATGTTTGAGATTTAAATCCTCTTTGGAACTGGTTTCCTTTGTTTAGCTGCAAGGTCAAGTCTCTCAGGGAAACTAATCTGTTCATCCAAAACAAAATTGATCAGAATGTCATCTACTCTTGATCAATAAATTTGATGTATATTTGATGATCACATTTGACAAAATGTGCTGTTTATCGCTTGTTACTGCATCATGTTTTTATGGTGTAAAGCAGGGGTGTCAAACTCAATTTCACCAAGGGCCACTTCAGCATATTGGCCACCCTCAAAGGGCCACATTGACGGTATAAATCAGGAATGCCCAAGTGCAGTCCTCCAGACTGCAACTTTTAGATGCGTCCCTGCTAAAACGTACCCCAGACAAAAAGTTGACTTCCCTCATTAGCAGCAACTCAGTTCTGTAGAGGCCTATGAATGAGTCAATGATCCAGGTGTGTTAGAGAAGGAACGCATCTAAAGTTGCAGACTGATAGGTCTGGAAAACTAGACTTGGGCAACCCTAGCATAAATGTATTAAAATACAATGTTAAAAATAAATTAAACAACACCTCATATTGTTAAATGACTGATTTTATGTATTCAAGTTTTAAATATTACATTTGCATGGATGCAAAATTACTGCTCAGTTTAAAAATATGCTCAGTATTTTTAAATTGCTCAGCTAAACTTCGCTCTTTAGCTTGTTAGCTTGTCGATGTTTCAGTTTTATTCCCTGGGAAAATTAATCTTTGTCTGCTTTAAAGATAAGCAGACAAAGAATAAAAACAACTTTTGATATGAACTCTCAATGTGTTCATTCACAAAACTTTTTCGTTATTTCTTACACAACGAACATGTATTTCACATAAGAACAAAACAATGAGGTGATGTTGCCTGTAATTGAACACAAAGCTGATCCTCTTCACCCTGTCACCAACTCACACACATCCTCATTGTGTTGTGTTGTGTAAATAAACACAAAACAAGCAAAATCAATAAACTATATGCATATTCCAGTATACTGAGTTTTGGTTTTACATTCATTCTATTTAAATTTAGTTTGTTCGTGCTTACCAATGTTTTCCCCTGGTCAGTTCGTCGATGTCTGGTTTTAGTTCTATTCTGTGGAAATCCGCAAAATGGCGTGTAGGTTTTCGTCAGTAATGCGCGATCTGGTCTTGGTCTTGTTTAAATTCATTATTGAAAACATCTGCTCGCTCAGATAGGTGCTTCCAAACATGGACAAAACACGAGCTGCATGGAGTCGAAGCTGCGGCATCAAATCAGGGGGCAGGAGACGGTAAAAGTCCTCGATTGAAACGTCACGGAACTTCGCTCTTTAGCTTGTTAGCTTGTCGATGTTTCAGTTTTATTCGCTGGGAAAATTAATAATCAGCTTGAGGTGACTCTGCTGCACTCTAGTGGCGAGAAGCCGTAATGTTGGCTGGTAAGAATCTGAAGCCATTATGGGATATGTAGTTTGTAGTCAATTCGTGCTCAAAACCTATTTTAAGTCAATCAATAGGGCTGTAAAACGGTGGTGGGGGGAGAGGGCCACATAAAATGACGTAGCGGGCCACATGTGGCCCGCGGGCCTTGAGTTTGACACATGTGGTGTAAAGTTTGAACTGCCTTGTTTCTGAAATATGCTGTACAAATAAACTTAATCTACTCCAGTTAAAATATAAGCAGCAAGTTCATTTTTACAGAATCACACTTCTAAAATACCATCTATTTTCTGAATACTGTTTTTGCGTTAGTTAAACAAAAGCTTGGTGCTGTTGGTGCAATGGTTTCCTTCCTTGGAACAAAATGATCTTGTTTCTAAATCAAACACTTTTTAGGAACCTTGACAGACGCGTTTTGGTTTTTGACTTGACAAATAGTGGCAAACTATAAACATATGGCAGACATGATCCTGCTTGGAAATCAGAGTCTACAGTTAGCAAACAAAACTTTGAAGATATGAACATATTTAAAGCAAAAATGAAAGGATCTTTGCATTAAATGATAATGAAGGGCAAGGTTTATATTCTAAACCTTACCATGAACGTAACATATCACACCCAGAAACCTACGCTGCCCTAGAGCTGGCAAGAAGCTAAATCTGACGCCACTGTTGGCAGGAATTTCTGATCCACCATTCAGTGTCAGATAACACTTGTAGTTTATGAGAAAAATGTGGCCTTACATGCAGTAGAGTCCACTGGAAATTCCTCTTTCAACAAATAAAACTTTTAACAAAAGGACGAGACTAAATCCCTGCATACCGGACATATTAGATTCTAATGTACTTAACAGCTTATATCAACGTATTCCTGTTTTTCCATTTCCTGAAGGCAACTGGAGCAGGATGCAAAGCAGGAAGGAAATGGACTGAATACCAGGTGTAGCGACAGAAACTACATAAACAAGTGTGAGAGTAAATCTTCTTATTAAGATACTGGAGTATTGAAAATACAAAACACTATCCAAATAATGATATGGAGGATCACGTTCAGTCTAGTTCAACATCACTTAAGAGTATCATCACAGTCTAACCAGTTCTGGCATGTAAAAATATTTCAACAATAATGAGTACTGTACACATGTTTACTCATCCTTCACGTTGCCAAATACTTTAGGAACAGAATGTACAGCGTCAATGAACCCAAACTAACAATGAATTTAACTTCTACCACATAAATCACATGAACCATCATGTCATCTCTCAAAAATTTAACATTTTAGTTTATCGTTATCCAGCACATTCTGAAATGAAATGGGAAAAAGCTGGACAAAAAACTTTAATCAGATACTAGATTTGACCTATTGATCTTCTCAAGAGGAGAGGAACAAGGCAGCAAAACCTTCACCTTTCATGGCTTGGCCAAAAGCATCCAAAATATGTGCGACTAATAAGAGCAAAGATATGTCAAAAACTTCACCCTTTGATGCAACGCTGTAGCAAACGGGTTTTAGTGGCAAACACCAATTTGCTGTAACTTTTGAGGTTTAATCAGCCGATTCAGAGTTCTGGCATTTCAAATTACAAATGCAAACTAATTAGTTTTAAGATTTATAATTCAACAGAAAATGTAGTAAATGCAAAGTAATAGTCTGAAATTCAAACAATTCAGGGTTTATACAATTTTCACCTCATAGCAAATGTAATTTTTTGAGAAAGCAAGGCACAATATTAGAAATAAACAGCCCAGAAAGAGTTTGTGTTTTTATTGTCTGATATTGGATCAATAGAGACATCACATATTTGCAATGGCAAATAACTCTGGATAAAGGAGCACCGATAAAGAAAAGAAATTAAAGAAAAACTTTTACCGGCAAGTCAGAATAGACAAGAGATTTAAGGTCACCTCTGTGACAGCTATTCATGGTTATGGTACGGCTTGGTAGCAAATCTGTTTGTTATTCTATCCTGCTACTGTAAAATATAAGTAAATACACAATTCAATGTTTAAATAAGTTGCTTTTGGCTACTTTCAGTAGAAAAGAGCAGATGTTTTATTTTTTCTTTTGCTCAAGCCTCACAAAATAAATTACAAGAATAGCGGCTCTGGATGCATGTTACTTCACCTAATTCTTTTTGCAGTCCAAGCAATTTGCATATTACATACTGTAATTTTTCATGCAATATATTGAGCCTTAATATCTAAGGTTACTAAATTCTAAGTAGTGTAGGTTTTTGAGTCTTCCCTAATGAAATGTAACCTTAGCCAACACTAAGCAGTGCTAAACAGGGCACTACCAAACTGTGTTAGTGAGTCACTTTCAAATAAGGTGGCCACCAAGTAATCCATAAATAAAAAAATATCCAAAAAGTGAAATGCACATGCACCTAAAAGCCATAAAGCAGCTACCCACACAGGGGCTACTCCCTCACACACTGCAGTCAAGCAGCTGAATATTTAACATGTTCATGACTAAACTACACTTCCTTTAAGAGGAATGTCTGAGGCCTCAAAACAACCAGTTGCATGGCAACACGTATGGTTGCAGAAAATGAGTGAATCACAAGGCGATGGATACAAAGCACTGCACTGAAACACACACACAGGAAAAAAAACCCATGAACAATATTCCCTCAAGGCAAGAGAGGACATTCTTTTCATTCAAATAAGAGGGCTGCACACTTCCTTTTCTTGCAGTTCAACATGTGATTCTCTCACACACACACCACTAAAGGGTCTTCATGCATACTGTCCAGAGCTGCTCAGAGCTCCATGGAAATTTCCACTTTTACAAGCCTTCGAATGCATGTTTAATGCTAACAGCCGAGGCAGCGAAGGTAACAATGTTACACCTGGATTTTTTTTAAAGCAATTTATGATCTGGCCTATCTTTATGATGGGGAACAATACCATGCAATAAATACACATAATAAAACTGTCTTCTACAAGTACCAAACATACACTGAGCGGTGTATACACCATTGTGCCACAAGGACAACTTGATTAAATTCAGAGAAATTGAGCCAAGAGCTATTTTACTGATTTGGAAGTACGTGTGGAACAAAAGAAAAATTATAAAGATCCATCCATCCATCCATCCATTTTCTGTACACCCTTGTCCCTTGTGGGGTCGGGAGAGGTGCTGGTGCCTATGTCCAGCTAACGTTCCAGGTGAGAAGCGGGGTACACCTTGGACAGGTCGCCAGTCTGTCGCAGGGCAACACAGAGACAGACAGGACAAACAACCATGCACACACACTCACACCAAGGGAGAATTTAGAGAGACCAATTAACCTGACAGTCATGTTTTTGGACTGTGGGAGGAAGCTGGAGTACCCAGAGAGAACCCATGCATGCACAGGGAGAACATGCAAACTCCATGCAGAAAGACCCTGAGCCCTGAGCCGGGAATCGAACCCAGGACCTTCTTGCTGCAAGGCAACAGTTTAACCAAGTGCACCACTGTGCAGATAAAGATAACTTTCAGTATTGAAAACAGCATCTATTGAAGTTCTTCAGATAGATGCTGTTGAGAGAAAACCAAGTATGCTCCTGCTCTGCAAACATACATGTCACAGCATGTTGCTGCCAAACGGGGGCAGTCTCAACAATACAATCACCCTCAGTCTAGTGTGGGCTAGCCTTGGTTGAGCTGTAGATCCTGTTATTCTGCTTGGGAAGGGAGAAAACTCAAATAAGCTTCCAAGTGGGAAGGAATAACATTAAAGATTAAAAAGTTCTTCATGACAATAGTACCCAAGTATGAAGTGATCGTTTTGGTATAACAGACATGGTGCTCAAAAAAGAAAAAAAAACTGAAGAGTTGACAACACACTGTAGGTAAGAGCAGTCAAAGATGTTTTTTTCAGATGACATCTTAAAACTGTCCTTAGTACCTTACTAACTAATCAGACTGTGTATTAATTTGAGAATGGAGGCCTTTCACCGTTTCATTTCCAAATTTAGCATGTTTCATAACAGAATCACTCAGTAATAGTTTTCACACTGAAGAGTGTTGTTCTTAGCAGTACATAATGTTTCTAATATATAGTGAGGAGAAACAGATTTTCAGTCAAGCTGAACATATTCAGATTGTGTCCGCCGTCTGATTTCTCTGTCCATTTCTAAAGGTAGCTACATGGAAGACTGCATCTGAATATCCAGACGTCTTTCACTCTGGAATGTGAGAATCACTCAGACATAAATACACAAACTGTTAAGCTCAATATTTATACATGTCACATATTTAGGTTTAAAGTAATCTCTTAATTTACTGAATATAATATAAAAATTTTGCATTTGCCCAAGAAAAGTCAGAACTGACTCTGATAGAGGATCTGCAGAATAGGGTGTTGGCAAGAAGGCCTTCCAGCATGAAATACTTTGAGTTCATCAAGAAAAAGTAAAGCATCAAAGTACAAGTCCAAACATGCTGAAAGCTGGTAAGCAAACACGAGGAGAGTTTGACTGCTACAACGTTAAAGATTTTTTTCATACGATTAATAAAGATATACAGGCACATGATTTTTGACATTTAAGATTTCTACATATTTTACATTGTTTTATTATTATCACTTTGTATCAGATACAAACCTTTTGGTTGAACCAACTTAATTTTAAATCCAAATCTGCAAGTATGAATAATTGTGGACTTGACTATAACAATTTCCATGTCCAATTGTGTTGCCAGTTTGTTCAAGGTCCAAGTGCTGAGATCAGACGGTTCATGCAAGTTAAATCTTCAATGAATTTCACAAGGGGTTATTGGGTTTATGCTGTATTATTGATCAAAAAGCTCATAAAGATATTGTACATCCACAGAGGAAAATGCCTTTGTGCAAATGTTATCAAAATTTATGGGCTTTTGCCCCATCCATGTGCAGACAGTTTAGCTAAAATTAGTCCAGATTACTACAAATAATCTGGAGTATATAAAAATGCATCTTATCTGTAAAAAAACAGACAGCCAGATTGGAGCAGTAATATCAACTCCAGATGTATTTTGAAGTTGTGCCATTTGCAGCATGCTTTTAATTAGTCAGACGTGGAGGGAGAGGGTGAGGGGGGGAAACACACTGGAGTCTGCACCTGTTTTTAGTAAAAATGAAGCAGATTAAATTCAGGACTTGCTCCTTAAAAATAAATAAATATGTAAAACTTTAAGCCCTGACAGACTAAATTAAAACAACTATTTAAATATGGGCTATGAACACAATGAATGTCTTTCTGATAGAGACGACATCTGACTTCAACCCAATTCTATCATCTTGAGCGCTTCTCTCATTTTGGCCTATCCCAGATTTCAGAATTGTACCGACACGGCATGAAGCAGCCAATGGCAGAGCATGAGGAAATGGTCTTGGAAGCCTGTCAGGCAGGGAGCAGTGAATGACCATATATGGTAAAATCTGCAGTCAGCAGGAATGGGCGGTAAAAGCAGAGGGAACTGAGCAATACAGAAGTCTTTAAACACAAACTGACCAAAGTATTGTGAAAGATGTGGGATATAATGTACATCCAAAAGGTTTATGCACTCAGAGGCCGAATGAAGCTTGGTTAGAGCTAAAGGTGGCGTGAAAGGACAAATATTGTGTCATTGTGCACACACCCTGGGATTACTAAAAACTAAGACTGAGCACAGGATGAATGGATCATTGAGGGACTGAATCCAAATCAAATATACTCCACATACAGTGGATAACAGTGGGCACGCACACAGCATGGAAAATAAATGTCTCAGCTAAAACAATGTTAAAAATGTTCCAATGGATGTATAAATCACTGTCATTTTTTTCCCCCAGATTTAAATCAAAGTATTTGGAATAACATCCCTTTTTCTATTAAGCACATACAGAAAGGAATCACCAAATACTTGCTAGTTGCCATCACTCCCACAACTTCCTTCATATGGAAATCAGGGAATAAATTAGCTGGTGTTCAACTAAGAATGAGAAGTGGATATTCAAAGCATGAGGGACGAGAAAAGAAATCTGTTTAGCTGGACATCTGATCCCTCCTGTGTGTGTGGGGGTGTGTGTGTGAGTATACATATATATACTCTTGTTCTGACAGAATGAATAGCAATAATCATATCTGTGCCGAGTCGGGGGAACCTGCTGCATTAACCCACAGCCTAGGGAGTCAAACAAAGAGCCATCCCATCACAAAATGAGGCTTCAAGTTTGCTTAAAAACCTGCAAGTACTTCTGAATTATTGATGACATTCTCAAATTTCTAATATAAAAAGAAACCGATATATGAAAACATAGGAATGTAGAAAGACATTTCTTCAAACTCCTATTGTTATGCCACTATAACAATGACTGGTTTAATTGTGAAGGGGGAAGGAGCATGATCATACTTCTCCTAGCAAACTAAAGCCCCAGCCCCTCCTCCCAATACTAAAATGCAATAATGACAAAAGGCTTCAGAGGAAGTAAGTGCAGGACAAAGGCCCAGAGCAGCTGGCTGCCTACAGAGACGTATAGCTACAAAGCACAAGCAGATGGGCTAACAGAACAGATTCAGAGATGGGACAGGGTGAGAGGACTGCAGCAGTGACAGCACTAAAATAAAACAAAACCCAAATAAATCACACTTTCAGTAGGTTAGTCTCACACAGTTGTAATAAATAATTATTTACGAAGTCTCAATACACACATTTTAAGCATTGATTATGGCTTACAGCCAAGGAGAACTGGAAACTAGAGTAACACTTAATAAAAATTTATGTATAATTTAACAATGACCTACAAAAAGATTAAGAAAACTCTAGACATGTCCATATTATCAACTCCTACCACAAAGAGGGTAGAAGATCAACAAAGTTGAGTTTCACAGAGTGCTTTAACAAAAGAAAAAGAAAGTTAAGTGGAAGAAAAAAGTATAGGAGAAAGTTGGCACAAGCAACAAGAAAAAACACAGCCGTGAGAGTATTGTGAAGCTATGCTAATTCACAGAAACACTCACAAGCTACAGACGCCGAATGGAGACGCTGCTTCAACGGCCACCAAACAGCCACATCCAGGAGACAATCGCAAAGTGTTTTCTCTGGCAGAACCAGAGATAACACTTTACGTCTCTATTAGAGCTAAAGAGTAAAATGGCCAAAATTCTCTTTAGATGCAGATTTAATTTTCCAGCTGGACAGCCCACACTTCCAAAAGTACCCATGTCTGGTTTAATGCCCATCACTGTCCTTGTTTGGCCAGCAAACGCTCTTGACTTAAGCCTCAGTCTCTGTGGGGATCAAGAGGAATATGAGATAAAGGAAATCCAACAAGACATTCAAGCTGACAGCCACTATTAAAGCAACCCAGGCTCCCTTAACCAGTCCCTCCAGGAGGCTGCAGTGTTTGCTTTGTGATTGATGCAGCCTAAAATTACAAATTTTGTGGCACGGCACCTTTTTTTTAAAGTAGTCAAAGTTAGATTTTTTCTTAAACCTTTATTTAGCCAGGATATAACCCTGTGAGATCAAAGATGCATTTCACAAGAGTGTCTTAGCATATAGTTAAAACAGTTAGTTACAAGCTTTAGCTGAGTTTTATTTTTGCCACAATATGGTATTACAAAAAAGTTGAAATTGTTGCACAGAACCTCCTCTTTCCTTCTCTTTTTCTCATCAATTATAATCCCTCCTTACCTGAGAAGACCCTGCATCATCGTCCTGCTGCTGCCTCTGGTCTAATGTCTCCTCCCTGACTGATCTTTCTATTGTGACAAACATTTCCGTTAAATATGTGGAAAGCAACACAGAGCATAACTTCTGTACAGAAATTAAAGATGATTCGGTTTACTCCTGGCATTAAGAAGCAAGGGGTATAAAATAGATAACACTAGTATTCTTCTTAACCAGCTTAATATAAACTAAAATAGATTAATGATTTAGCCAGTATTTGCTGCATGTAGCAGCTTTACTCAACTTACACGGATTGTCTGGAAGAAAACGGCAAAGCCTTTTCGCTTTTTGGCTCTGGCTAGTTGCTGAACATGACAGACCATGGAGCTCTCCCTTTGCTGATCAGTTCCACAGGTATATCCAGCGCCAGCCTGTGAACGCTCGCGGTGCGTTTAAAGACGCCTCAGACGTTGTGAAAGAGGAAATTAAATCAGAAATGATCTACCTGGTTAAAATTTAGTTGAGTTGCAGTGATTGGTCAGAAAAGAAGGAAACACAGAAAACATTAAGGTGATTGGTCAGATTTGCACAAGATGGCAAAAATTTCATGTTCGTGCAAAATTTGCAAATGAAAGGTGAATTTGTGTTAATAGTTGCGATCGCAACAATGCAACTTCCTGGAGGGACCTCATCATAGCCACAGGCTGATCGAATTCACATCACAATCCACCGATGTGGAGGTAAAAAAATAAATTGGACATAACAGACTACCCTGCTGCAGTTCATCACTTAAAATATACACATACACACACAGACATTGTACGGCGTTGCTGCTGTGTAGTTTTGTTAACAGTATAAAAATATGTTTTGCAAACAAGGAAGTGACTTTTACATTTTCTATTTTTATAAGGGTAAATTTTCATTTAGAATATCATTCTCGGTATTGGCAGGATAGTGTGCAGTGAATCCATGTGAAATGAATTACTTAAATTTACATTTTTATGAAATTCTGGTTTTCTGAAATGAACTTTTGGTTTATTGGAACATAACCCACACAGAATCCAGGTTTGCAAGAGTAATTCACTGTTTCTACTGTTCACAGGAGCAGTTTTGTCCCATTTCTGAGAGCTGTACAACCTCCTGACACTAGGTAGTTTTATTTTTTTTTCAACAAACATTTTATAATTCAGAAACCTATTTAAGAATTGTACAATGATAAAAGGCTGAAATGATCTAAAAAAAAACCCAGCAAAAATTAAAGAAGGGAATCTCCATTACATCCAGGGGGAAAAAGAAGCATTCAGGTTGGTAAAACATTTTCACTAGCCAAATTGTGAACCTGGCTCATTTGCTGTACTCTGCAAACTGTCTTAAGTCATAGGGTACATACAAAGTTCTTCTGAAAGATAGTGTTCCCTTTCAGCTCCAGTTTCTCAATGAATAGGTCAAATGCTGCAGCTGAAGGACTGGTCTTTCAAGTTCAAGTCCATCCAACCTAAATGCAAGGCGGTCTGAAAATGTATCCGTTTTTCTCCCTGTCTGATTTGAGGTAATTGAGGGGTTTTCTTCAGCAGATGTAGTCGTGAAAGCAGAGTTTGTTCTCTGGCTCCACCACTGCTGTACATGGCATGCAGAGGGCAGCTCACACAAAGATGGACCCAGAAAGAAGGGCAATAGGAAAGTGAAAGCCCTGAACCCACAGCCCGCCTCCAGCACAAGCCCTGCATTGAATGAGGTGCTGAGAGGTGTAAGCTGTGCGATGACAGCCCTGAGGATCCAGTTCCCATGCAAGATCCTTCTCATATGACATGGCAGAGTACCACTGTACACTAATTACAGACTTTGGGCAGATCTGTCAACAAATTGCAGTGCTTATGTCGCTCATAGTGTTAGAACTTGCCACCCAGCCAGTGTCTGCCTCTGCTGAAAAGAAACAAGAGGCGCTAAACAGTTAACTGCCATTCACCATAATGACATATAAGGGTTTGGGCCTTTTGCTTTTAAATAGGACAGAGGCCGATTTAAGATGTGGTTTAACCTCTGCCACACATTAATTAATTCCATTATGACAGCACATTAATTTAATTTAATGACAAAAAGCAAGTACACTCAGTTACTTTGTTTACATCAAGACGCTCTATAAAAGCAGTCTTGCCCAACAAAAGTCTTAAATCTTAAGAGTGATTCCTTATATGGAGAAAAGAATCAGGACACTGTTAACTTCAGAGCTTTGGAGTAGTTTCAGGTTTACACATAAGGGCGTGTCAAGCAGCCTGCTGGTAAACATTAATCCCAGAATACACCGACAGGATGGTTCAGCAGAAACGAGGTAGTGCTCGTTACAAATGACCATTTGTTTTATTTAAAAAAGTGGAAACTAACCAGTGCATACCTTTAAAATAAAAACACAGTTGTCAGATATTTTATGTTAATTTTGCATTCATCCAAATTCAATTTAACGTGACAATAAAGTAATCATATGTACGCAACACCAACAGGATAATCAAACTTCCTTAAGCTAAAGATAAAGATGCACTGGGAAAAAATGATCAGTCATCGATCAGCACAAGCCCTACAAGGGCACTTAAGAGAGGAAAGGAGACTTGAAATTGACAGTTTTCTTCATCAGTGAGGGTTTGAAAGTTCAAGTCGGAAAAAGAAAACCATATTTTCTGTGACATATTAAGACGTGCAGGCTGCGAAATAAAGCACACGTTAAAGGCTGATTAGAGCACAGAGTTGCTCAGTTTCAGCCTTTTTAGCTTTCTATAAGCTCTGCCTTTCATGAAACACGCTGGATATGTAAAGTGTTTTAACCCTTTCAAAAATCTCAGAACGAAGGTATGATCTATAATCTACTGTCGAGCCAGAAATCAGACTTTAAGCAAAAAAGCTCATCATATCATCTAGACCTCTCCATCTTCTTCCAATGCCGCACGGACAGTAAATACAAACATTCTCTACATAATCGAAAACTTACCTTATGAAGAGGGAGAACGAGAAAAGCTCCTCCGCCACTGGCCTCAATAATTATGGCAACAAACTTGGGGTTGACTGCACAGAAGGAGCTGTCCCATGTGACCCTTGAGACCCGAATGTCATCGTAGCATTGGTCATACTTCACCGCCTGGCCAAAGATATGACGGAATTTGCTCTGTCGTACAACTCGTCTCATATCTGCAGGGGGAGAAAGAAAAAAGTTATATGCTAGATCTGGCAAATTAAGGCTCGCTTTGCTGAAATTGATGAATATAAAAAAAGCTACAAATTCAGCAAAGTTGTAGTGAGGAGAGTGAAATATTTAAGATGTTCAAACTTCGGTGAACTTCTTACTGCAAACTGAAAACATTTCTATCTTTCACTTGAAAGTAACATATGTAGATGTGTTAGCCTACTGTGTGTGTGTTTTTTTAAACATATTATCAATGGTTATTTTGACAGCTAAAAGCAATCCAATGTTATGTAAATTGTACATATATTTTATGGAGAAAAAAGTGTAATATCTTAAAGTCCTTATACAGGTTTGCTAGTTATTTTAGGGTCCCATCTTCCAGTAGGTCAAATATTAAACAAGAACGCTTATCAGTGGAACAGGACAGAAAGGCCCACTTCCAGAGGAGGATATGCCATACCCAACCCAAACAAAAACAGACTTTGTGGTTGTTTCAGGGAAAATCCTCACCAAGACAAAAATCTGCTGGCAGACAAGAGTTCTGGAAAACATGCTCATTCAGAGAATCAGGTCCCACAGCTCTCTCTACAAAAACACACCACTTCCAAAGATAATGGAAAGCTGGCCAATATCGGATTAAAAAGGAAAAAAAGAAGGGGAAAAAAACAAACAAAAAAACAGCTCCTACTTCACCTACAACCTACAGAGACGAATTCCATAAATCACTTTCAAAAGCTCCTCGCGTCTTATTTTGAAATTTTACTTTGATGCGCCCCACAAACGCATTTCCAGGCTGAGTCACCATGACCAAAACGACCCACAGGATGTGGGACATGTTTGGCAGGTGGTTTTCCCATTGTGTGCGTACATGTGGACAAAAAGAAAAGAATCAGCAATGAGGAGAGACAAAGAATGTGACTTAAGCTGCTGTGGCTCGTTTTCTGACACAAAACAAGAATTGCAACACAAGAAGCATGTTGATTCTGCTAGAAGAGGGAAGTGACCAAACGCTTCCATAAAACAAAAGTCATGTGGGATGGTAATCAAGCAATACTGTGGGGTGGGGCTTGTTTGCTTACACCAATATCCACTTATACAACATAAAACTCGGGCTAGTAGCACCGTTTAACCCAAACTGCACAATTAACTACCACATAGCTCAGCAATGCATCAAAACAAGTGAAAAAGTAAACATAAATGCATTTTGACCATTTATAAACCGTTTCTCTCATGTATCCAATATGAAATCTGCTGATTGTCGTGTTGACTGTGCAGCCTGATCGTCAGGAATGTCTGCACACGTACACAAGGCAGCTCCAAGGAAGTCAGACGTCATTCTGCTCAATGAAGGTGAAATGGTCTAAGGAAATAACACTGACCTGAGGACATTTTTGACAAAGGACAACATGTTGGTGCCTGCATTAGAGAAATGAGATGTGATGGCACAACTGCCTTCAGATCAGATTATGGTGAATGCTGGTGTGACACGGCACCCAGGAGGCTTGAGGCAGGAACAAAGGAAAAAAAAAACGCCTCACTGGGAAGGATTTTTAAATATAGATAACTTTTTTGTTGTTGTCGTTTCCCCTTGAACTAATTTAACTTCGTATGTATGAAGCAAGAAAGATTTTCAGGTTCCTTTGAAAAGCAACTGTTAAACATACAGCTCAACTAAACCAGAGCTGGTGAGACAAGAAAAACTGGCCTTCAGTTTCCAAAGGGGGTGGCGGTGTAGAGTTTTACAGGACGTCAGCAAATCATTCAATGCAACACTTACAACTTCCACAGATGTGTGATCCAGAGGATCGAAAGAACAAACAGAGGAACAAAAAAGGAATTACAAAAATAGGTACATCTACCACCAAGACCAGAGGTCAATGAGCTAAAAGACTTTTGGTACAAACAAAGTTAAACAACAATATGACCTCCAAAAGGCAAAAAATGGCTTAATAGTAAATTTAAGACAGAGAGGTGATCTGTCCATTTATCTGAAAAAAATCTTTTCATAAAGACTAACATGCTCTAGCTTCCTTCTTTCAGCCCTCCTCCAGAGCAAATATGGATACTCTGGTTTCTTGTCAGAGCTGAAAAGCGTGCATGCTAGGGTAAATGGTCTCTCTAAATTGATCTTATGAGTAAGTGTGTATGCATGTGGTTGCTGGTCCAGTGTCTTCATGTTGACCTGTGAATGACTTCTGACCTGTCAGGGATGTCCATTGCCTCTTGTCCCAATGACCACAGGACACAAGCAACAGTCCTCTAGCAAGACTACGCTGATAACTGTGTGTAGACAATAGATGAACCAACATAGTAAATCAAAAATGTGACCATGTAATAATATATTAAAAAAGTTAAAAGCTTAATAATCAAATTATTTGCATTCGGCCATTCTTATAAAGCTGGATCTCAATCTATTACCTAGTTATGTCATAAAAGCAGCTGCATATTCACCTCAATTCTATGTTTTTCTCCTTGCAATTTCTGATGTTTGGCTAATTTTTGAAAACCCTACAGAAGTCAAACAGGTAAACATTCTGGTCTTTCGTGTATATGTATAAAGAATCCCTGAGGTCACCGTGTGTTACCTGAATGAACATCTGGTCACCAACAGAACCAGAAAACAACACATTTTTAAGAAGATTTTGTAGCAGTGGTAGTCCTTACTGTGTTTTGTAAAAGAAGAGGGATGTGCATTAAAGATCCTAAAGTGGAGACATCTGGTGCATTCTCACTGCACCAGATGTCTAGCATTTGTTTGTTTCCAACACTGAAAACTTTGTTCAGCTAAATTCTTAACAGAAATAAATTCAAATGTAAAAAAATAAAGCTTTACTTCTGTCTCTGCTTTGCTAGTCTAGGTTTATTAGCATTGAACTAATCTCTTCAATGATAGTTTTTATGGACTGTAAAGACAAAATAATTTATACCGTCAATGTATAGAATTTTGTCTGTTTGATTGAAAAGAAATATATATATATATCCCAAAGGCAGGAGGGGAGAGCATGATGGAAAGTAATTGAGAATCACTGCCCTGATAATTCAGAAATCAGTACCTACTAAAGGTGGGTGAAGAAACAATATTCTATAGCAATAAATTAAAACGGGTGGATAATCTGTCAAAACAGGCAGTTGATCGATACGGCATAATCTGTCCATCAGGGTTATGGAGGTTTTAATTTCCAATTTTATCATCACAATCTTTTTTATGTAGTAGGAGTGTTGATGTTATTTAAATACTTATCAAATTAAGAAAAGCAGACTATGATATATAAGGACTAAGTACATTGTTATCTATGAGTTGTATTAGAAACAAAAAATACACAAACTAAGATCTGTTCAAACATGTTCTCTGGTCTAAAGGGAAATACTTTTGATAAAAATGAAAATGTGATATTACTGCAAAAAGAGACTTCCACATCACCCACTTCCTTTACAGACTGATGCCTGTTTTTTTTTAAGTAAAGTTAGATATAAAAGGAGGATGTTTGGCTCCAAAACAGAACAAGACAACTAGAAAACAAATATGTTGCTTTTGTTTAGCCCGCGTAGCAAAATATTAGTCCTTAACATTTAAAGTGCAACGGCCATTTCTGTCCCTTGAGCCACAAAGCATTTTGGTAGCAAAATACTATAGTAATAAATTATCAACCAACTTAGAATAGAAAAGTCAAGTCTGAAAATATGTTGTTCTATTCCTGTACTTAAAGTACAGATGTAGAGTGCAAGCTTAGTGTCAGAACATATTTGCTGCAACCTTTGCTGAAGATATGTGCTGCTTAAAAACAAACTTATTAAAAAGTCTTTAAAATACATTTGCCTGCAAAACCAGTAGAGTAACTTGAGTTAGCTATAAAATAATCCAGTATTGCTCCTCCCCCAATCGTTGCTGCCAACTGCTAGTCAGCAGGATGCAGAAAGGCTATATAACACTTTCAACTCTGTCACAATTGAGACAAATTCTCATCAGTCTGAAAATATTTTTGATAACAAAAAACAGGTGTGGAATCTAAAAGAGCACCATTCCTGTTTTAAAACTACAGCTGCCAAGGTATGAGTGGCATGTTTGTCAAGCAATCAGCAGCAGGACGTCTACCAAAGAAAATAACATGACTACTTTACCAACCAACATCAGCTTGTTAGGCTTGTGTTACCCTAAAGCAAAACTATTCTGCAATTTATTTTTATGTCATTGATTTGATAACAGTATTTTTAAAGACAACCCTAAAGCATAGCAAATGACTAATATACTATAGTATTTTTTGTTACATTGAAGATATTACTGCTGCCATTTTTAAAGTTATTGCAAGAAAAGCATTTCAGATGTTATTCTGTAGTTCCACTTTTAAAAGGGGCTGAACTGAAGAGTTTATGGACACAATGCCTAAAAATACAGAAGAATCGCATTTTAAAAATCCTAGCTATAGTAATGATTAGTCTTCTTTATTCAAGACAAAAACAATCAAACTTCACTGATGACATTTTCCATGTCATTGCTGTTTATTCATGCACTCTACAAAGCTGCACTCACAATGCATTAAGGGAAATTGTTTGCAACTTCTATAAACATTGCTAAGTGTTTTAAAATGAACACTTAAGACACTGCTTTAGTTAAAAATGCAAAAAAAATTCACAAAAATCAACTATTTAAAATAGTATTCTTAAACTAGAATGCAATGGCTGACAAATGGATTTGCAGATATAACACAGACAGCTAATTTATCTCAAAGCACAGGGAAGCTCAATAGACATTCAAATTAAACCAGATAATGTACATTGTTTAAACTGATCTAATAAATACAAAGAAATATGTAAGTCACAATTGCCCAAGTCTGAGTTGCATCCAGCTGACAAACAGCAGCAGCAGCAGCAGCAGAAATCTGGAAGTTCTGTGTTAGTGTTTTACATTCATCTTTTGAGTCCTTACTTAAAAATGCTTACAGACCTATGTTACCCACACTTAGCTTCCCCTGTCACAACACACACTTCCATGATGCCACCTCAGAGCACTCCACATTGTGTCTGTTCTTTGCCTTTTTGTTACCAAGACCACAGATAACTGGCAGCTAAATCCTCTTCCTGTAAGTGAGGTCACAGGCCGCTTTGGAAACCAGATTCCAGTCAGATTCCACTGAATCGCAGATAAGGAACCTTTTTTTTTCCAGCTCCGCTCAACGCCACATGACTGTGATAGAGTATCGTACTGACAAGTCAGGCAACAAATAGTCAGAAATATTTCCAATACTTAATCCATCACCTCTTTTTCCAATCTGTGCTCCATCAGGGAAAGCCTTGTTGCTGGGCTTTAAACAAGTTATACAGTGGACAGGTTGCCAGTTCTTCAGAAACTTGATCTAATATTTACAAATACATTTTTAGCTCTTTACTTCCTCTTTCCTGAACAGGAATAACAGACTCCTTCGGTTCAGACATAAAAAAATGGACTAGATAAGGTCTGGAAGTTTAGTGTGAAACTGACTATGGTTTAAGCTCAACCCCCTCCTTTCTCACTTCAACTTTCTGCATTGAGAGACTTAAAACTAAATCTTAAACTTCTTATCCTACTTAAGCCCCGGTTTACAAGGATCACTTTATAGTAATGCAAAACCAATCAAAACAGGAAAAGGTCGTGTTTTTTGCCGGTAACAGTGTGTGCACATGTATCAAGTTGCAACTGTATGAAAAGCCACGTAAGTAGAACATCTGCCTGCTTACAGCTTAGATCCTAAAAAAAAAAAGAAAAAAGTCCTGAGTACAAAGCAGTCGCCTCCTCTTCCTGATCAGCCACTTCCCCCTTCCCTTAATGAATTATGCACAAAACAGCACTCCGTTTCAACACTTGTCACTGGTTTTGGTGGGAGACAATGCAAGAAATGATTTTGCACCTGCCTGAACTGCGAGGCTTGAAAGAGGACAAGAATCAGAGATGATTCAGCCATTCACAATGCAGCATAGCCTCTATGCTTCACTAGAGACATTGTGTCAAACATGTAAATACCTACGTGACAAAAATATTGTCTACATTGATGTCAGAAAGACCCATTGTAATTAAAAATCTAATTTACAAGGATATCCTGGACAACACGACAGCATTAAAACAAAACACACGCTTCAGAACAGTCAGTGAAGGGTCATTAAAAGAAAGAAATAAAAGAAACTAAAACCAGTCCAATAACATGTTCAACAGTGGAATATAAAAAGCTAGCTTAAATGCAGCCATATTCTCCTGATTAGTTTTCATACAGGCTGCATAATATTTATAAAAAATATTGCTGAAAAATGCAATGATGATACTGATTGCTACTAACCCACATTCACAAAATTACTGATATCACCACCAGTTTGTCAACTTTAGGATCTTTGTCACTGAAATCCATTTCAGAGGTGACAGTAACGGACCATCCAAGTGGTTATTATTAGCAATCAGAGTTCTAAAACATTGCAGCCAAAATAATACAACATTCCAAATATTTCATCCAAGCAGTTGATTTATTGGACACACTGATGTATCTTGTAGCTGTATCTTTTAGTAGTGCAAATATTTTGATAAAGTTTCATCTTCTGCAAGCTGTGTAAAAATTTAGCAGATTAAGATCCGCCTAATCTACAAGGTCTTAACAGGAAACAGCAGCCGAGTCTGTTGTTCACGAGATGTTTCTTTTTATTTGTGCTTAAAAAAACAAAAAGAAATTTCTTCTATTGATTAAGAAAAAAACACAGCATGCAACATTAACATTACATTTTGAATTATATTTCCTCCATTTAATCTTCTTCAACACAGTCGAGATAAAATCAGACAAGACTGGACACCACCTGAGGTATGTCATACATGTTTGAAGAATTTAATCTATGATGACGAGACAAGTCAGTTCTTTCCAAAGAACATGTTCTAGCAGACAGAGGTTTTGTTGTTTTAATAAAGTGCCTTGTTATGCAATTTTTTACACACTCAGCACGTATGACAAACACACACATCAGTATCATGTCAATTCTTAAATGAGTTCAAAAGTTAACCACAGCCCCCACACCATGCTGCAGTCCACAGGACCAAGCCCTCCATTACATCTTCTGCTTGGTTTGCCTCTGCTTCCTGACCCACTTCCTCAGTCCACAAAGCCATAGGAAGACAGGTTGTGCACTTCTAAAGGCTTCGTGCCGCACCATAACCAGTAGAGACGGCCGTGTCTGAAACAGCTAACAAATCCAAACACAGCTGTACTACTGTTGACCCCCGGCTGCCCTCTCGGTCAGCCGTCACCTCCATTGAAACTCACAGCAACGTTCAGGAAGGATTAGATTAATACTGGAGAGAGTAGTAACCCATTTCAGCTAAAAAGGCAAAAGTACATCTTTCTGGTAGTCTAACCAATTGTTACAGACTAAACTATCCTACACTTGTGGACAAGAAACATGCAAAAAAATGAAGACTATGACATACTTCACTAAAGAATCTACGACTGCTAGGCCAATCATTCATTCATTCATTCATTCAACACCTTACAGGTGAATTAATTTCCCGCCATAAATTTCTGGAGAATCAGAATACTTTATTGATTCCAGGGGGCAATTATGTTGTGTCAGCCACTTATTCTAATTGTACATCTGAAACAAAACAAAGAATATAAAAGAATTAAACTGGTCAAGAATGAGTATAAAAACGTGAACAATTTAATGACAGAGATTAAGTGCCTTAGCATAAAATGTAAATGCTAAACCATCATCTTAGCTTGATTTGATCACATTAGGATACTTAAAATCAAATATTTATCACTTCTGATCGGGCTTGTTTCAGAAAACTACAACTAACTGAACTCCCTCAAGAATAATCAGGAATTCACCGAGACGCAAACTCAATACATTTCCCTTGTCTGTCCTCAGTGAGCGAGATTAAGACAGACGGACCCCAAAGGATTTCACACTGACAATTCTCCACGTGTGATAATTAAAAGAAGCAGAGCCGGTGGAGGATGTAGTGTTTGTATCTAGCTGGGAAAGCAGACGTGAAGTCGGTCACCCTTCCTCCCTTCTATAAACCACGGTGTTAATGGGTCAAGTCCGAAGTACGCATCTCGACGGAGACATTTTTACTGAGCACATCTGATTTCATTCTAACGGTCTACGGAAAGTACGAGAGTTGACCACTGCATATTTCTGCACGGAGAAGCTATTGTTCAGTTAGGAGAGAAAGCCAGGGGCCAGGGCGCGGTTGGACTGACTGCACCTCGGTCTGTGTGTGGATGTGTCGTTCCGGAGATAAGTTTTGCTGCCGCACTACGGTTAGCCTACCCCACCCCGCTCAATAACGAACAGCAGCACATTTCCCCTTCAGGAGTTGTCAAAGGGAGCACAAACATTGCACCTAGACGTGTAATTAATCTGCCTTTTGATTGGGAACTTCTCAAAGATGTTGACGATAGCCGTTTTAAAGGCCGCCGCTAGCTAAGAAACAATTCCCATTTAACCGACTATCCTGATTCATTTTAGCTAGCGCAGGCACTTTCCTGTCTGGACTGCTGTGGTTAGGAGGAGGAAAAGAAGAGCACTAGTTCCAACGCAAGACAAGAATACACATACAAAAACACTAAAACAAAACAACATATTACCCACCTTCCTAGGGGGGAAATAAAGGTATTCCTGAATGGTAAATGATAGAACACAGCCAAACGCGAATCCCACTTTATTCCTCCCTCTACCGGAGCCGCTGCTGACACAACAAGCAGTTCTGTGCTCTTTCGCCTCTCTGTCATAAGCCCCGCCCCATTATTCCTTATAAGGAGTCGTGCTGTTCCCAATTTTCTTTGACAGACAGCTTCATCAGCCAATCAGTGACATTATGTATTGAAGGGATCGGAGTTCACGCTCGCTCTCTTTTTTTTTTTCTGTCGTGATGGAAATTGCGGCTCTTTTCCGGGAGCCGGAACATTTTGCTCAGTTTTACAAGAGCCGACCTTTTTGGCTCGAAAACGTCTCTTAATATCGCCTTTAGATCCTTCGATATTTAATTACTATGAATGTATAAATAGCGTACATGTTTATCATGTAGAACAGCCTGTCATGGTTAGTTTTTCGCTGTTCTGCTATTTAGTTGTGAATTGTTCGCAATAAAAACTTAACCAAAAGCAAACCTCCCAAGCACGTCTCTGATGACGTCACAAGTGGTCAAAGTCGGAGCTACTTTAGTTTTTTCTTCTTTATTTACATGTTTTTAAACAAATTACACCTTAAAAGGTGTTTACTCGAATTCTGCCCAGTAAGAGAAACATGTCTGAGCGGTATATGAGAATTCGTAGCAATAAAACTTGCAAATTAAGGGGATGCAGGCAGAAGATGACATTTACAATTTTTTTTATAAGTGACCAATATGCAGAGCAACCAATTGGGCTGAAAAAAAACTGTCTTTTCAGTGAAATTAGTTGTTCTTTACAGGTGACTTTATTGCTTTTTGTAAAAAGTAATGGAATTCCAACAAAAAATAAATAAGTAAATAAATTAATATTTTGGTCATGGCTTGTTTCCAGTAAGAAAAAAAGCAAAGCAATAGCACATATGTTATTATTTATTCAACAAATCACCTAGTATAATAAAAAGAGTTTACATTTCTTGAAGAAACTCTTTTCTATTGAGGGCAAAATTGCCCCACAAGATGGCGTTATTCTGCTAAGTCAGAGTAAGATGGACTCCTTATAGCAGATCCAACATCTGTTTTCTTTAACTTCCTTCATTTTAGCTGGGAAGGTGATGTATGTGATTGTGGTCAGTCTGGGAACCAAGCCATTTACATTCCATAAACAGAGAAAGCAGACCTTTTGTCCAGCTATTAAGATAATGTGTCTGTTATCCTGGACATTTTAATGTAGGTACTTTTCTTGGTATCAATGTGATCAGTGTGATCAAATGAAAATCCTAAATCCAATGGATAACTCAGGGAAAATATTAACTTGAAGAGTTTAAAACTCAGAATTTGAGATCATTATGTTTAGAAAATCACTGTGAAAAATATTTGACCCCTTGGAGTTTTTGTTTTTTTTCTTCCAGTTTTGCTTTTGTTTCAGTTTATGAAAATGAAATATTAGACAAAAAATAATCTGGGAAAATACCAAAATCAGTTTTTAAATAATGATTACATTTATTAAATAATAATTTTAAAAAATCAAATCAGACCAGCTTGATGAAAAATAAACCAGAGTTTGATTTCAGAAGACACATCCAGGACTGATTATACTGAA
Source organism: Xiphophorus maculatus (assembly GCF_002775205.1). Taxonomy (NCBI): domain Eukaryota; kingdom Metazoa; phylum Chordata; class Actinopteri; order Cyprinodontiformes; family Poeciliidae; genus Xiphophorus; species Xiphophorus maculatus. The sequence goes on from NC_036454.1 coordinate 18,027,480, forward strand.
TGTAGAACGAAGAAATACCTTAAATCAGGGTAAAGCTACAATGTGTCAAAACATGACTCCTCTGATATGAAGATATTCCAAAGCAGATGAGAAAAAAATCATATAAAATCAATCATATATATATATATATATATATATATATATATATATATATATATATATATATATATATATATATGCCTCGGTTAAAGTTAGTGTTCATGATTCAACAAAGTCAGAGTTACAAGGCCAACAACACTGCTGACTGATTGTCTCACAATTGCCAAGAAACATATTTTTGATCCTGAAGTTTTATGGAAGGTGTGCGACCTGTTACATCTGATGTAGAGCTTACATAATATTCCAGAAAATGAGCTTAACGTTGACAGTAAAAATAGATTTTTGTAGTCTGGAGTTGCTTTGCTGCTTCAGGACCTGGACAATAAGCAGTCATTCATGAAACAATTAATTCTGCTTCAGAAAATCCTGAAGAAGAATGCCAGACTTTCAATTGGGGCCATAAGCTCAAGCCCACTTGGGTTATGCCACAAGAACATGGTCCAAAACACACTCGCAAGTCCACTTCAGACAGGCTCCAAAATAAACACAGATTTTGGAGTGGCCTAGTCAAAGTTTGGTCCAAAATATAACTACAACACTGTGGAATTACCTTAAACAGGCCGTTGTTGCCTAAAAACCTTTGAAGATGGCTGAAATAAAACCATTTTGGAAATAAGAGTAGAGCTATCTCTTGAAAAGTTCTTTTTTTCCCCTAAATCCATCTTTTGGCATGAAAAAGGGGTGATTTTTTTATTTTTACTAAAAGGTTTCTAAATTGGAAATGACTGTTGGCAGTTCTTTCTGCCATGAATTGAGCAACCAAAGGTTTAGGGAGCAACTACTTTTATAAACAGGGAAAAAATTGTTTAAATATAATTAATTTCTCTTAATAGATAAAATTCTACTTTGAAAACTGTAATCTGTATGTACCCTGGTTAACTTTGTGTGACATTAAAGTGTGATGAATTTAAGCATCTAAATGTAACAACAACAAAATAAAAACAAGACACCTGTTAAGGGGAAAAGTATTTTCCCCTTCACTGCATGGTGGTTACCCTAATGTGGATTCTCTTACCTCTCCTCACTGATGGCTTCCTCTCGACTGTCTTGTCTGGGGATTTTTGAGGCGAATCAAAAGCTGCTTTCATCTGCGCCACCTTCACGGATTGGGCCAGCTCCTCCGCAGACTTAACTTCTGCTAGTTTGGGTCGATCATGGTGCTGCAACTTCTCATGCAGCTGAATCGTCTCTTTTATGAGGTCAGAAACAGGCCTGGGTCTTGGTGGGCTCTGGGACTTGTCTCTCATTGAGACACCATCTCTCTCAGTTCCCTCTGCTGGAACATTTTCTGAGTTGCGATCCGGTTGTGTGCTGGCTGGGATCTGGCTGATTTCTTGTGTGATAACCAACCCATCAACCAAAGGTGCACCAGCATCAGCAGGTGGTGCAGCCACATCTTCAGGGCCCTCTTTTGCTACCTGCCTGTCTCCTAATAGAGTATCTGCTCCGTCAGAGCCAGATGTTTTGGTTTTGGTTTCACTCTTAACTGCTGAAGGTTCTCCATTGGCATCAGTCTTCTCCTCATTAAGTGTCTTAGAGGAGTTAATTTCCCCACCGTTCTCTGTTGACTCAGCCGAGGAAAGTCTGGATTCCTCAACGATCTCACCGCTCTGCTCACATGATGTTGTCTCATGTAAAACAGCTGATTGTGGGCTGTTTGAAGACATGCTCTCAGAGGGGCCTGTGTTTGACCTTATCTCAGCATCTGCCTTCACTGAATCATCTTTTGAATCGATGTTCTTAGCTCCTGGGTAATGTGATTCAGTTAGTGAGCTATCACACGTAGCATCACCGCTGGTTGCAGGCTGAAAACAAACTGAATCTGAGGTTGTAATTTGAGCCGCCACGGTCTGTTTCACATCCATCTTCTCATCGTGGGAATCTTTTAATGCAGGATTTGGATCAGGTTGTTTGCTTAGAGTCATTTTTGTGTCACCTTCAGGCTGATTGTTCCAGGTGGTTAATGCTGCTGCTGATGTGGTATTAAGGATCTTCTCCTCATCGGTTGTGTCGGTATAAACCTCTTTTATTTTATCCAGAGATGGAGTTGCCTCTGTTTTGTTTCTCTTCAGGAGCTTCTCTAGAATAGAGCTTGGCTCAGTATCCAAGGCTGCAGTTGGTGCTGACTCTGATGTTGTTGCATCATTAGTTTCAGCTGTGTCAGGGAGTGAAGGCTGCATCTCTGTCTCCTGGTCACACACATTAGTTACCTTTGGCCTAGCTAAAGAGCAGTCACCCAAAACATATTTTAGTGTTACTTCTTTTTCACTGATGTCTGTTTTCTCCTTTGGGGTTACCCTTTGAATGGTATCGCCCCTGTACAATAAAGACTCTTTCTGGAGAGTGTTTTCCAAAGGATGTGGGGGCTGAGCTGGAGGCGGTTCCTTCCTCTCAGTTAAATCGCCGACTGTTCCTGTGCAGAGCTTAATTTCCTCATTTCCAGCTTCAGCTCTAATAATTTCATTCAGGTCCACAACAAGTAGTGACTCACTTCCTGTATGAGCTCCATAGGTGCAGTTCTTCAGCATCATAGAGTCTTGCTCAGAGTGTCCAAAAGAGCTTGCATCCTCTGATTTGTCATCTTTTTGTGTGGAAGTTTCCTCCGCCTGTTGCTCCATCCTGATCTTTGCAGATGCTCGAAGGTGATCTGCAGTTTTCCTCTTGCTTTTGTTAATTTTAGATAATCTGTGTGTTGTTTTAAGCCTGTCTGTTCCTGAGGTACTGTCTGGGTTCTTTTCAGTCTCATGTGGAGACAGAGGAGCAGTCCAGCCTCCTCCTCCTTGTTCACCTCCGCCCTCCTTTTCTGCAGCCCCTCCCTGTCTCACCTCCCTTGGAGTGTACTGACTCTCACACTCGTGCCTCTCAATGGAAGTTATTGTCGGTTCATAGCTGGGCCTCTCATTTGGATGATAACAGTGTGGCTCATCTGACTTTTTCCCATCCTCGTCGTCGCATGAACTTTCTTCCTCTGTGATCTCACCTGAATGAGCATTCAACCCAAATTCTTGAGATATCTTAGTTTCTTCCAGGTTCTCATCAATATTCTGTTCTCCTCCTTCAATTTTTTCCTGGTTCTGTCCCATATTGATCTGCAAAGATGGACAATAAAGTTACCCTTAGACCACAGAGTCAGTGAATTATACTCTCACATGCTAAATGTCTGGAAGCACTTGGAAACTACTTGCCTACTCTGTTTTACTCAAGCTGTTCTTATTTGAAAAATGTGTCCCCAAAATGTTAGGTTTAACATTCTGCTTAACCAAAATGTTGGGCTTGAACTGTTAGGACAGAATTCTGCTGGTTTTTAATCCAGAACTGAGTCTAAAATTAAATCCAATTTTTGGGGTTAGAGAAGTTTGTCTGTTTTCTGACTCAGATGCCAGATGTAAGTTTTGTTTTCCTTGGGACTTTGATTTTGTGCTAATTCTGTGATTTGGTTTGTCATTTTGGTCAAGTAAATTAACTCTTAGTTTTTGATTATCTCTGCAGATCTTACTTCTGCTTTATTCTGGTAATCTGTCCTCCCTTGTGCATTGGGCTCCATTACCTTTGTTTTCTTTTTACATCTGTTCCCTTTTCTGCCACTTTTGATCTTAACTCTGCCTACATCCTGCTTGTTTTTGGGTGCTGAAGAACAACACAAGACACTGCTACCTTGCAACAAAAAGATCTTGTTTTAAAATGTACTAAAATACTCATACTCATGCAACAGAATGATCAGTGAAAAGGTTAATCTCCTCCACCTCCTATGTGCTGCTATTGCCATCTGAAGAAATGCACTGCTCCCAGTCAAAAACAACCAATCTGAGCCAGGAGGAGTGTCTTGGTGCTGTCAATCGTCCCCGGTGTTGTGTACATAAAATATTGCTGTACTCTGCATTGTACAGCGATGTAGTTTGACTCCCAGTTTCTTATTCTTCAAATATGTAATTGTAAGTTCCCATTTCAGTGTTTTTTTTTATTTTTGAAAGGAAAATAAACTGCATTTTATATGATCAGATTTAACATGGGGATGGTGCACAAGCGGGCTCAACCAGGGTGCCATTTATGCAAGAACTACTACTACTCTCATGTCTTACTGTCATAAATTTGCCATCATGTCACTTAGGGAACAGTCACTGTTTTATATCAATGCATATTGACTAAAGTCATTACATTAGCACTAAGCATTCAACGCAGACATCTGGGTATTTTTTATTTCTGCTCATGATGAAGAACCTTGACCAGAGTAGGGAGCTGGAAAGAGGACACAAACTTTTCCATGACATTGTCTAATTGCTAAATGAGTTTGCAATCACAAAATTGCAGCAGTAAGCAGGAAAAATGGCAGAGCACAATAAACAATGATCATTCTGGAGCATGAGTGTGCTTCCTGCCTGTGTCCTCATGCCCTGCTTGTGTGAAAACATATGACTGACTGCTGTCTTCTCATCTGACAGCCCCATTTAACAACCAGATGCATGGTACAACACCCAAAAGACAGAATAAAGCAGAATAGCAGTAAAACACAGAAGACATCATGGTATTATTTTCCTTCAGTTTGGGTTAAAGTTGCTGTCAGTAAGCAGAAGAATTAACTTTTATTGGTTGTTTTTCAGCTACTCTACGACTTGTTGGGAACTCCTTCCCTTAAGCAAATTCTTTCTCTGTAACAACTGGTTCATTATTTCGTCTCAAGCTCCTTGAAGAGATCATTTGATCACCATGTGCTCTGCTGCTGCTGTAACATACTCAGACGTACAGGAATTCAACACCAGGGAACCAACAGCCTCTTGCAGACCGAAGTTTAAGAATCTGTAAACATCGCTCGATTTGCTCAAACAGGTGTGATAAGAGAAGATCCACAAAAATATGGTTCAGGTTACGATAAAGACAACACAGCGCTCTTGCTATATGTTGAACATGACATCGATCACCTATTATATGCTGCAGCTGACACTTACCGGTTAGGATTTCTGGGCAAAGTCGATCGCTCTCCCTTAGGACTGACACAGCGCTCTTTGTTGGTTGTTTAGTGATGATCAGTCCTCCCTCGAATGGCACAAGCAATGGGAGCCTTATATTACATCCATGTGATGTCACTGCACATTTGACTAACACAATCAGGAAATCTTGGACTTGTAGTATAACTGGCAGCTATCTGAAGAAACCTAGGAGAAAGTTGTTTAACTTAAAATCCCATCTTCATGAGGGCTGAGACGCAGAAAGACATGTTCAGGGAAGTGAACTTGGGATCGTTTGCCTTTATGTTGTCTTTCACTCTGGATTCAAAACACTCTTGTAAACATGTGTGTAATAATAGATAACTATCTATAAAAAAGTGAATAAAACTCTGTGCAAACATTTAAGTCTCAGGTAGAGAAATACATCTCCACAGTACTACACTGCCTCCACTGTGTTTTATAATAAGGATGGGGATTAACTTACACACAGCTAGACACTAATTACTGTTCTTTACATGTGTTTATTTATTGGCTTTAATATAGGAGTATCAGAGTAAAGGGGTGAGAAATGCATGCCATATATCTTAACTTTTTGTTGATAAAAAATTTTGAAAACTTGTAATGTATCATCTTCCTTCTACTTCACGTTTAGTTGGTCTTTCTCATGAAATCCTGATAAGAGTACGTTGAATGTAAGGTTGTAATTTGACAAAAAGTTCAAAAGGTATGAATACTTTTGAAAAGCAATGCTTGTTTTCAAAGTTCAATTCAAGGGGTAAATTGAAAATGAAAAAAATAAGTTTCATGGTTCACAGATAAACACAAGACAGTGCTGTACAACCCAGAGGTAATAATGATGGTGGTGTGTGAAATGTTGTGATTTTGAATTTCAACCTAATGGCTGTTGGAAATTAGTTTTATTTTAAAATTTTTGCTTCAAACGAGTCGTGCGTTTTATTTTAAAATTTCATTTTGTTGAAAATATCTTCCACCTTCAGTGTTTTTAGAGAAGTCCTGGAAACGTATTCTTAAATTTGAGGGTAACATTAGGTGTTGCCATAATTGACGGCATCTTGAGCAGTCAGATGTGGTACTATGTAAAATGTTATCACCTTTAGGGTCTTTGTAATTATTAGCAGGCAGCTAATGGGCGGAACATCATCTGAAAAACAGCTCAGAAGTTTTCTATTGTTTCTTGCTGTCTCTATAGTAATGACCAAAACAGGATGCAGTGTCGGATAATAAAACAAAAGTGCAAGCACAACGGCCAAGAATTCACCGGCAGAAGGAGAAGAGGGGCCACACCCATCGACTCCAAGCTGAAGGTTTTTTCCTAGACAGAGTGATTAGTGTTTTTACCAGCCAATGCTTGTAAAGTTGAAGAGGTCACCTCATTTAGAGTAAAACTAACTCAAGCAACGAGGTTATTTTAAGATTATTGATTAAAAGCAGGCTAAAAATACTCCTGCATGTAATAACTTACATGGTTACAGCGTGTTTTCCAATGTACATGCAGCATTTCCAGTCATGCATTTAAAATACAGTGTTGGGAAGGATTAATGCTGGTGTTCACAGGACTCCAAAACAAACAGCACTAAACATCTCTGCCTCTTCAGTTCCCTATTGCATCCAGAACTGCAGCCATTTAGACCCAGGACACATTTAACTTCAGTAATTCACTGATGTCATGCAAAGAGTAACGGAAAGCCAAATGTTATGTAACCTGGCTGTTAGAAAACAGTCCCCTTGCCAAAACACACAGATGAGGGCACCATGATGTAATTCAGGGTCCACACGCTACAGTATGGAGCCCATACTTTTTTCCTCTTTAACCCTTTTTCACATCATGACCACAAACTTCACAGTACTTTGTTGGGATGTTACTTATTAGACCAACACAACCACAGTGCATAATGGTGTGATGAGAGTAAAATGAGAGATGGGTTTCTTTTTACAAATAAAAATCTGAAGAGTGCGGTGTGCATTTGTGTTTAGCCCTCTGTACTCTGACACCGAAAAACGAAGCAAACAATTGGTTTCACAAAACGAATAATTAGTAAATAGAGCCCATCTGCGTGTGATTTGTGAGGGCCTCAAAGATTTATTAGGCAGAGCTTCATAAAGGCAGAGCAACGCAGCAGGCAGCTCAGGGAGAGAGCTGTGGAAAACAGGCTTAGGTCATAAAACAATATGGCGGAAAACTGACATTGCAATTCATCCTAAAAACAGCATCCTGACTGTGACCGGCTTGTGGCGACAAGGCTTTTGTAAGAATGATGGCTGCGACATGCCATTTATCCAATATTACAAAAAAAAGGATATGCAAAAGGAAATAAATAGAAAGTGTTCAATAAAAACCACATTCAACATAAAATCAACCAGTCAAAACTGTTAAATGTCTAAACCTCAGAAATACAATACACTGAGGATCAGGGATCCCTCAGCATCTCAAACGGTAGAAAAACCGTTTGAGATGTTTTTCTACCGAAACTCTCACTCGAAACTCCATTAAAATCTATTGCAGCTACACAGTAGCTTCAGAATTGTGTGCAGAAAACAAAAATAACAAAACAAGATTCAGGGTAAATTATGTAAAAGAGGATTTTATTTTCATAATTAGCACATACAGTACATTATTTTCTTACCAACATAAAAAGTGCAATATGCATTCAAACTACAGCAATGCACAGTACAAAAATTACTGCATAATTAAAATATAAAAAGAAAAAGGTTACAAAACTGTGAAGTAACCTATTGTGAACCTCGTCACAAAAGCTTTAAAACTCACTGATGATATGAGCATAAAAGCCTAACAGCTATGAGCCCCGGGACTCCTCAGATTCTCTTTGACTACTCCGAAAGGTGCAAAAAAGAGGTGACAGCATTTAAATATGTACGCGATTGACATTTGGATTCACATATTTCGTACAGCTTTCAATTTGTTAAGACGGCAAAAATAACTTTGGTCTCCCACACTTCGAAAAGCACAAATGAGCTTAAAGACATTGGCAGCACTTTAACTGAATTTAAGCCAGAGAATGATTACAGGTAGTGTTTACACCGTTTTTTTTTTTATTTGTAAATGTCAGAAATGTCCACACAAATGTGAGCTCTAACTCTCACACTAGCCATTTTTATTTTGATCTCAAGCCATGCTGCATGACTTCTTGTCACTACGCTCCTCCCGAAATATTATACAATGTAGGAAATGATGAGGTTAATAACATTACTCCAATGTTATTTTGGAAGATAGCTCGCCAGAATCGACTCGGTAACAAAAAGCAGTGCAAAAGGAACAACAAACTCAGAAAAGATTCTGTTCTGTTTGTTGAAAACAGCAAGTATGCCTCTGGCAACGGTTGTTTCTCTTCCCACTCCAATTCACGCACTCATACGCACGTGTAATTAATATATTACACATTAGTTTAAAAAACAGCAACAATGTCCTCACTCTAACCAAGCATTAGTGAAAGAAGTCCAATTAAAAGACTAGTTCAGGATTTTTGAAAAGAGGTTCTGTTCATTTAATATAAATCCAGTTAAGATGGTCTCGGAGGCCAAACCAACAATATTTTATCCTCTTAAAACAATTCTAATCGCAAGAACATCAAAGCAGTTTATAAAACTGATAAAACTTTGAACTCTTTTCTTGTTTGCATTGGGTGGTTATTAACACAGACGCCATGTTCATGTCACAGAAAACAGAGGTAAGAGGATGCGCACCACTAATGATCTTCCTGCGTGAAACACCTACTGAGAACAGAGCATTTAAAGGTTTCCAGTCAGGATAATTGTGTGATTGCCAAAACTGCATGTTATATATATTTTAGTTTTTACTCTGCTTCTGCTGACTCTGAATAAAAATGTGTTACATGTTGTGTTCTTGGTATTTGTTTCATGGGGAAGTTCATTGTGGCACACTGCCTCCTATCTCAATTTCCTGTTAATAATCGTTTCAGGCTAAATAACCCCCAACATGAAAGACACAATGTTTCTGTAAGCTTCAATGGGTTTAAATTTAAAACGTTTTATGACCATAATGATTTAAATATAATTATTAGACATGACAAAATGAAATTTAAGACCAAGTACTGAAAACTTGGAAAAATTAAAACCTTAAAAAAGCCTAGGAACAAGCAAAAAGCTGGTCAGAGATTCTTATAAGAATTTGAATGCTGTAGGTCTACTAAACTTTCAGCCGTGTATCGAGAATGGCATAAATCCATTGTAACATATAAATAAATAGAATAGTTTAGCTTTTTTAGAAGGGATACTCATTTTACATAGTTTTAATATCCTTTTAAAAATGTCTAATCTCCTATCAACTAATTTTTGCCTTAATGCCAGGAGTATTAGTAATACTTGCCATAACAGTGCATTACACCAAGACTGACAGCGTTACCATTTCTGCTAGAAATAAAATATTAACTGCTTTTAACCTTACTGCAGAATCTCACTTCAAAAATCCTGAGATATTCTGGACAGGAACTCACTGAATGCAACATGAGGTAAATTAAAAAATAAAAAAAAAAACTGTCATCAAAACAACTCTGCTTCCACCAAACCAAACTCTCAGTTAAAGTGAAGCTCGTTGAGCAATTCAAGTTCATCAATGCAGGCTATAACTTTATACCTGACAGGTAAACGTAAAGTAGGAGCTGCTGGAAACCAAGTTAAAGGTCACAGAGTGCCTCGTACCGTCTCAGCATGCAATCTGTCACACAGATCTGTGCCTCAGGTCTCTTGGGTAAGGCACTTGTTTGTCTGTGATTCAGAGTTAGAGGTGATCTGATGGCTTAACAGGTTTGTCAGATACAGCAGTATGACTTTGATCGCTATGAACAGCAGTTTGAGAAACATTGTGGCCTCCTTATGTAAGAGTTGGCATTGTGTTTGCTCAGTTTCGACTCGCTTTTCTCCGGAATGGGTGCAGCCCTTCACAACCACACGGCGCAACAGAAGGGAAGGTGAGTGGAGCATACAAATGTATGAGTCCCACTTGATACGTCAGCTCCTGGGCTCACCTGGAAGTGCTCTTTCTGGAGTGAGCAGGTTCTTGCCGGGTCTGGACAACGATGAGGCGGTCGGAGAGTCCCACTCTAAGCCTTGGTCCGGCTCAGGGGACAACGAGAGGAGCAGCAGCGTCCCAGCGTCTGAAGAACAGGCCGAACACAGGTCATCGGAAGAGAGGTTGAGGCTTCCCAACTTGGCCAGCGAGTTGGAGCGCTTCAGCCTGGAGGGCACGGTTAGGCCTGCCAGCCGCAAGCGCGTCTCAATCTCCTGCGCCCTCTGACGCACGAGGCCGGGTTTCCCCCGCACGCTGCGCAGACTGTCACTGCTGGAGCTCCGTGTCAGCGTGGAGCCGTGAGGGGAGGAGGTGGGTGTGAGGAGCCCTGAACCCACCACCCCCAACAAGGCTTCGTTGGTCAGTGGCACTACCAGTGGCTCTAACCGCACTTGGCATGGGGTTGATGTTTTAGCGAAATCCCCGGTAAAACTGGAGAACTCCTCCTTTTCCACATTGTGAGACGGACACCTCTGAGACTTCTGGCATTCCTGCAGGGACATTCCTGAAAGCCTCTCAAGCCTCTCTGCCCGACGCCGGACCAGGCCAGACCGACGCAGCTGCAAAAGGCTCTCCTGCTGTTGGCCAAGATAACAAGCCACTGCGGGCGTCTCTTCCTCAAAATCGGCTCTCATCAGCTCAGGGAGAACATCCGAGGCAGATTCAGTTTGGCTGTCTTGAAGCAAATGGCTGCTGTCCTCATCCTCCGCTGACCGCTGTTCCTCTGAGGACGGCAGAGCAGTGGCAGAGGCTACACAGTTGGCACAGTCACACTGAGGACCACAAGGGTTCAGAAATCCCGCTGAAGTTGAAACGCCTTCAGAATGATGCAATGAAGCACTTTGGACTTCAGAAGGAGGGCGGGCGTTAAGGCGAAGCTCAGAAGCTGGAGAAGAAGAACGCTCTTTCTGATGAGACCCAGACACCAGAGAAGCATCTCTCTGAAGAAGGAAGGAGGAAGATGTGTCCTAAATAAAGACAAGATAAAACACGTCTGATGAAAACACAAGTCAGATGAATAAATTCTGATTTATATAGATTCATTACAAGCAGAGTGATGCAATATAGTGGTTAATTCCTGATAATATTGATTATTATAAGTTACAGTCTCTAAAAACAGAATATTACCGTTACAAGGTTCCTGCGCAATTTTAAAATCAATTACTTTTCAAGACTAAGATGCAGCACATCAATGCTGGTTTGACATCTGGCCTCAACTTAAACCAGCTCTAGTCCAAAATTTGTACATTTTATATTTACCCACAGGGATTGTGGTATTTCACAATAAATGTTGATTCATTAAGGGGCAATTTTTGTTTTACAAACTTTGGTACCATTATTTATTTACTTTCCCAGACTTTTAAAAACTATGTAGGACCTAAGGACGCATAAAATATCACAACTACATTGTCATCACAATATCACTATGAGCAATATTCATATCACAAAGGACTGTCTGCAGTGCAATGACTGTTTACTTATATATATATATTCTAAGTCATATGAAGTTGTTAAAGTAATATTAAGTTGGACACAGTCTCACAACGGGAGACACTCACACCAGACACAAACGACTTTGTCCAAAATGCTAAAGACTGCAGAGTGATGGTAGCACAAATGAGAAAGAAGAAAATAAGCATATATTGCAATTGATATTACATTTGCAATATTTACCAATATTGCCACCATTGTAATATTTATTAATATAGTGCAGCTCTAGTAGGAACTTGTCTGGCATGATTCTTTTGTATGCGTTCTGTACTTTTGGTTTTGGCACTCTGTGCACAGCACATTTCTGTATTATATAACTTTTTTCGGTTTATTTAATATCGAAATTTTGTGATAAACATAATTTTAAGCTAACCACAGTCATCATTAAAATATTTCTCAAACTTACCTTGTGGTTTTGTAGAAGGCTCAAATGATTGTTGTTGTTTGAATTGTCATTAAGGGATGCCAGATCCATCCCAAACCCCTCCGCATCGCCCTCGACCTCCACATCCTGAGTCTCACCACCGTCTCCCTCACCTCCCCCTCTGTCATCTGGCTGCATCAACACCTCCATCTCTGCCTCCTCCTTTTGCACGTCCTCCTCGTTCTCCTCCTCCACTGTGCTGAACTCCAGTCTCAGCCGAAGCTCCTCCAGGGGTTCGGGCCCACGGCTGGAGGTCTGGGCAGCGGTGCCCTCTGCCGTAGGTCCAAAGTGAGGGAGCGGCAGGCCTTCCCGCCCATGGAAAGCCTCGTCGTCCAGCAGGGCGTCTCTCTCCACGTCCTCGATTTCTATGAAGACTTTTTCCATGCCGAGAAGAGGAGGGCCACGCACAGGCGTTGACGGCTCGCTGTCGAGGGCTGAGTCGGAGAGCCGACGGAAGTAGTAGTTGTTGTAAGCGGGGTCGATGTCTAGAGCAACAGTCCTGCATGGGGATGAGCAGGCGGCGCCTTTGTCAGAGGACCCCTCCTCACAGCAGGGAGACATCTCTGGGTCTGCAGTGGGATCCCCCCCATCCTCTCCTCCACAGAACTGAGCCAGACCCTGCTGACCCTCGGCCATCTCACAGTCTGCGTCCGGGTGCCACAGCTTATTGTGCCGCTGTTTGCTGGGGGCAGAAAATCCCACCGAGCACAAGAAGAGGACACATAACAAAAATAAAATGTTTATTTCAAAAGTACTGAAAGGTGACAATACTTCAGACATGTATGGAGTGAATGAGCATACCTGGCATCTAAAATGCCCTCATACTCTGCCAGCTGCCTCATGAAACCAGCGTTGGGTCGTGTGATGTTCCTCTTCTGCTTAACAAAGTTATACGCTTTCTCCAGAGACCAGCCGTACTCCTTCATGGCATAAGCAATGACGGTGGAGGCAGAGCGACTGACGCCCATCTTACAGTGGACGAGACACTTGGAGTCGTTCTTTCTGTGGATAAGAATTACACATACATCTGTGTAATATGTGTATGTATGCTAGCTCTTAAAAAAGGGAAAACTGGCAATCACATTTGTCTTTTAAAAAGTAGGAATACAGATGATAATGGATAAAAAAAAAACTTCCCAGGATTTAGAGGCACTCGTGGAAAAACGCTGTCTTCTGGTTCTTCCAGATTTTGATGGTCAGTATGTACACTTCAATCAAGTGAAGCAAATCTTTTTTCTATTTTTTAACTTTCTACAACAGTGAACAAGTAATTTTCAGATTACATAGTGAAAATTATTACATTTTATTATGCTTTATAACATCAAATAATGGCTCGTAAACAATCACTTGGTTTGGTTATTTATATTAATTAAGGATAATCGGGTATACCCAATACTTGGATACATTATATGACAATAAAAAAAACACCTGAAAATAGTCAAGGTTATTATTTAAGAATTTATAAAATAAGACTGCGCTGGTATTTGAAAATAATTTTTTTTTTACATCATACTGGGGTAATTTTGATGTATGAGCTGTCCCTGAACACACCTTTAAAAAAAAAAAAAACCATTCAGCTCCTAATTCAGGCAGCAGGATCTGGACTTTAGCTCCTTTTTTCTCCTGTGTTCACATGCAGCTTGAAGTTATCTATAGTGAGTAATTAAGTGCTGGAAAATATTCCATTGCTACTGTAGCTGAATAAAAAATATAAATTTTCCTTACATATCAGATTTCATGAATAGCCAAGCATCCACACTGGTTTTCTTTGCCGGTAAGTTTTAAAGTTATAAGTTGAGTAATTTGAGAATTTATCTTGATCTATTTAAAATAAAATATACATTTTTATTTCTAAATGGAGAGCTTCATCGTTGGATTCCACCTCCCAAAAATGTAGGCCGTTTACACGTCAACAGAAAAGAGCTAACAAACATTATCTATAAAATTCTGCGACTCACTTTGCTTTCATGATGAAGTTATACGTGTCGTTCCAGTGAGCAAGGAGATCCGTGGCCTCTTCATCATAAACGCGGATGTTGTGATAACAGAACGTCCCTGGGAAGAAGTTGTCGATCTCCCTGGTAACGTTGAGGATGTAGCCCACCCTGGAGGAGAAACACAGCACCAACTTATCACCAGCATTCTTTCTCGCTTAGATCGTAATGAAAATATGCGTTGTGTGTGGTTATCTTAGTTCTCGCATAATCTAAAACAAATCACCCCGTCTCCTGCAGCTCCTCCAAATTAGATGCATTCCATTCAGATCCCTAAAAACAAATGAGAGAAAGTTCTGTTTAGTCAGAGTGTGTTTTAACTCCGTTTAAGGTTGTTCTGTTCTTCACGACAATTATTTCACTGAGAAGATTAATTAAACAGAAATCTGTTTCTTGACCATAAAGGAAATTGAAAATTTTCAACGTCATTTACATCAACAAGTCCAGCAGACATTTTTTGTGACAGTAGAAGAGAGTTTAACGATGCTCACCAAGTAGACATGGTCAAAAATGAGAGTGGCTTTGTCCATCTGGCCGAGAATCAGCAGCATCTCATTGTCAATGAACTCCTTGTATTCTTTCAAGTTGCAGTTCATGTGCTGCTCCAGCTCAGTTCGGATCTGAAAGAAAAAAGAAAATGGAATGCCTTTGTTTCTGTCTCAATGGCTTTACGATATAAAACATAAATTCTGCCTACAGTGCTGAGGAATCTTCAAGGTTTTAATTTCAACTGTCTCCAAAGCTTGACAGATGTGAATGTGTCGCAATCTGAGAGAATAAAACTTTCTGATAAATCAGCCAAACTTCAAATAAAAAACGCAAAACAAAACCTTCAATTCAGAAGCAAGTAAGCAGATAGTTTAACCAAAAAAGAAATGGGGACTGTAACACCAGGATTTAACACAACTCCAGAAGCTGTCGCTGTGGCAAGATGTTAAATTAGAATCACACAATAAGACAATAATTGTTTATTTAAGTTTCATTTAATAAGAAAATATATTTTCTGTTTAAGTATGGGGGTGAAAATATTGGGCTCTAGGATGTTTGGTGATGTGTAGTAAGAGAAATTGTGGAACAACAAGGAAGTAAATCTATTTAGTCAGAAAAGTAAAAACCAGAAATGATGCATGTATAATAATGATCTAAACGAAAAGAAACAAATCAAAAACAGAACCTTAGATTGGCTCCAAATTTAGCAATTGCGATATGAATGGAGTCAATGAAGCTAAAACTTACTGAGGAGCTGACGCCTTTAAATATTTAGTAATGTTTCCTTCTACATTTATACTGAGCAGACTATTCAGAGGTTATGTGCAGGTTTGACTTCTTTATGCATAGCTGTTTCAATAATGATCCAATATTAACTAAAAAAAAGTAGCAGTCAAATTTCCCACAAATAGTGTAAAGGTTATAAATATCAAAAACAGATTAATTTTGAATAATTGATAAGCACAGGGACAGTGTTAAGTCTACAGGTCAAAACAATCACCTGGTTTATAAAGACGTTTAAGAAGTCAGAGGCTCAAACTGCATTTTAAATAATCTGTAAACAGGATAAATAAGTGATTAAAGTTTGATTCATCTCATCAGTACTTTGAGCTACAAACTGGAAGCTGCAGAAAGGATGCAAAATTCAGCATCTTAAGTCAGTCGGGGTGTAAATCAGTGCTTTCTTCCACTGTTTACAAAACGATATCAAGAGACTCTTTGGCATGAGATTTTTTTTATTCCACTCCTTACACTTATGCTTTTACCTGTTTGCAGGTGACGTTCTCAAGGTCCTGGGAGGTCATAATGCTTCTTAGTTTGGATTTAATAAGGCACTCCGTCCTTTCCCTCTCTGAAGGCCTAGAAATAAAACAGCATCTTAATCTGAAAATTGCACAGAAAATTTGCTAGCCATCAAATCAGAGTACATTCCAGTTAAATTGTTAAAGTATTCACTAAGAGAGGTGCTGCTAAGGTAAATAGAGTTTCCTCACTTGTCGACAAACATGATGGGTGAGTCTGGCCGCGTGGTTTCTAAGTCCTTCATGGCGTTCCACTCGTTGATGCAGCTCTGCTCAGAAGCGATGCAGCTCTCGTAGTATCCCATCCAGGTGAGGGCAATGCCTCCAGGGAAGTAGTTAAACCTGCGCGACACCTCACAAGCCTTGTGCAGCACCTGCAACGCCGACCTAAATCATTGATCACACAAATGAAGATTCTTTTTAGGATATAGAAAGCATAGAACTATTCAGCATCTTACATTCTCCTGCCAGCAGGTGGCACACTTATTTCTCATACATCACTGCAGCCCATCTGACTGGTTGTCAGGGGAATTACTGCGCTATTCCATTACAGGTAAACTGCAGCAGACAACCAGGGTGACTCAACAGGTTAATCATTACTCACCACATAGCCTGCACAGACACGGGCTTGAAAACATGAGTCCGACCTGCTGTGTTCACAGTGAAGCCCCTGAGGAGCAGACAAAACAGATGGGACACTGAGTGTGGAGAGAGTTGCTGCTTTGTGTGAATCAAATTCATCTGAGGTGTCAGAGAATTGGTGCAGGATTTGATAAAAATCTGAAGAAAAAGAAAAAACAACAACCAATGCTGTAGTTGTGTCCCCTGTTCTTTCTGACAGGGAGATTTAAATAGCTCACCCGTCTCCATCAAGATGGATCTTTGTATCGCTCCAAAGAGGTAGCACCATGCCGATTGAACAGCTTTTACTGGCATAAACACAAAAAAATCATTTCAGGAATACTGGCATAAGAGTCTAAGAATCAAATAAATAAGAAACTATATGTTTAAGATTTTCTTTTTGCAAACATTAGTCTAAGTGACTAAAATAAGATTACTCTCACTGACCAGAACCTCTAAACTGAGAATAAAACAGTTATAAATTTCTAGCCCCTATATTCTATACATTTTCTCAGTGAACATAATATGTTGGACAAAAACAAAGATTAACACAGATTCTGAGTGTTGTAAATAGACTCAGAATGACACTGCCATACAGTTCAGTATTTACAACTGTGACTTGTGCAAATTTTCCATTTAAAAATTCTCAACTTTTCCAGACTCAAATTTCTGTTTTGTTCTGGTTCTCTGATTACAAAAAAACTTACTTGTATAAAACTATCTGTATGTTTCACAAAACAACTCAACGCTACTCTTAGATTCTGATTTGACAGACTCTTATATCATCTTATTTTAAAAAAATATAGACACTTAACTTTTTTTTTAACTTGATAACTCTACACTAATTACAGATTATTAAAGTCACACTTTACAATGTATGAAAATCCATCAAATAAGAATATAAATACTTTGTTTGGCATCTAAACATGACCCAGGTTAAAAAGCACAGATCCAGATTAAAACTCTGATCTAAGAGGGTCTAAAGGTCACTAAAGCTGTTGTTAAATAGCCCAATCTTAATCTAGACAAAAACAACAATGAAATGTAATTCCATACTTCTCCTAACTTTTTAAAACTAATCACATCTGATTAGTGACACCAAGAAAACGACTCAAAGCAAAACAGAGCCTATACTGCGTAAAACCCAAGAAACCAAACGAATTTGTACCAGTCTTTGTTGGTGAAGTCGATTCCCAAAAGGATGTTCTCCTCTGTGTCCTGTCGCCCGCTGGTGTACACCACCACCATGTACCGCACCCGATCCGACCACGCACTCTCCAGGCGCACTGCCTGCAAAGGGAACAGGCAGGTTAACAGGTATATTACTCCCAAGTTCCCTGTTTAATTTATTAACACAACAAAAATAAAACACAGTGACTGCAATGACTGTAATAGAAAAAGAAGATGGAAGGTTTAAATAAGAAATCAAAGGTGAAATAAAATTAAAAATCCTGTGTACGCTACATGCTGGTGAAAATCTTTGCTTGTTTATAACAATTATTGTAATAAAAAAAATCAATAAAAACAGGTGAAACTCTGCTTAAAAAACTAATGTGTCAAAATACATAATTGATAGATATAAAAATTTTATTTAATCTCTTACTAAAGACACCTTGCACTACTCTTCAACACCCTCATGAAACAACAACACTGAGCAAATAAGCACCAAAGTGCACAATAAATTGCAATCTGCTTGTTAAAATGATCTTATAGTCACTGTCTTGATTAAGTTTTATGTTTCTGATGTCTCTCACCAGTTTGATTCTGTCCTCTGAGCGGAGAATGTTTATCATCACCTGCAGGTGCTGAGGTAGTTCACCTGTCCGAGAAGGAAGGAGAGTGTTTTTATAGTCAGTTACTATAAATTAACATCATTAAGCAACACTGGGAGTTGATTACATGCTGTAGGCATTATGAACTTATAAAGTAAAAAGGGTTTCTAAGCATCAACTAAAGCCTGCTGATTTTTAAAAACAGAATTTAACACATTCAGTTAATTTTGATCAATAATTAATTCAATTTCAATGTGAATTAAGTCACATGTTGTTAACTAAACCAAAAGAAGCCTCCTGACTTTACAAAGTAAACTTCATCAACCACAAAATCTGAACTCAAGAACTTGTCTTTGTCCGTTCTCCTACCCTTGCTGTTCCCTTTGACAGCTGGTCATGAAACAAGGTGAACTAGCAGAAATAACAAATGACTGTAAGTAAAAAAAACAACAACTTTGAAATATGTCACAACAGGTAAAATGATGTTCTAGATGTACAACCATGGTGGGCAAACAAGAGTAACAGGTTTATTATTCTACTGACTGTCTTCCAGCAACATGATGCAAACTCATCCTTCTCCTAATAAATCCATATATGGTCACTGGCTGTTAAGATATTAATATTTAAATCACGCTGTGATTTCGCTTTATTACACAAAGTGAACTTAAATAACAAGATTAAAATATTAAAGCTATAGCTAACTTAATAAGCTACACAGAAACAGAAATGAATGAACAGCTGTACAAATTTAAGATTGAAATAATTACAATTTAAGACAAAGTACAGAAAGCTGCACAATACTTTACTGCAAATCATCACTGCAAATTTTGTGTCACAACAGGTAAAATGACTGTGATATAAATGCACAGCATTTATATCACAGAGACAGACTGCACAAGGGAGGAACACCAGAACAAAACATATTCACCATTATCAATCTTAAAAAGAAAAATTGCTAATTGTCCACAAAACCGTCACTGGTGCATCTCTAGGATGACCCTCTATGCCTGATCAAAACAAAAGCATTTCCTGCATCATTTACCTCTTTTTCATAAGAAGAGCTCAATTAAGTTCAAGTTTACATTTTTTAATCTTGATGCTGAACATGTTGAAAGATTTCTGAAAATGCTACATTTTTGCAGTGTTCATATTTATTAACGCAGCTTCTCTTCCCATTTTTACATAAAATGCCAAATGTGTCCAGGTTGTGCCCAGCTGGGATAAATACCCTCAGCAACTAGAGAGACATGTTTGCACTAGCAGGGTCTGTCGCGTAGATGTTCAATGACGAACTTTAAGTTACAGATGGTAAGGTAGCAGGTCTTAGAACAAGAAAGCCCTTATTGAAGAACTCTCTATAGGTCAACCTCCCTGTCTCCCACTTCTGGGTTAAATACCACAGTTCCTGAGAAATGACACAGCTATTTCCCCTGGCAAAAGTTCCTGACGACACAGAACGTCTGGCAGATATGTGAGCTACCTTACAAAGTGGCCAGTAAATACGGTCAAAGTTGCCAGGAGCAGTCACGGTTTGCCAAATGACTTGGCAGCAGATGCGCTGTTGGCTCATGGTGAATTCCCATCATGAATGCGTGCTGGCAGGTAGGCTTTGTGTCTTTAAAGGAGCGATTGTGGCTTTCAATCAGAAAACCTTTACGGATACTGGGCATTCAGACTGACTTCAGTCAACGCAATAAGCCATACAAGCCACTTCACAACAGGTTTATTCTTTTGCAAAGGTAACCTCTCTTCCAGAGTTACAGTAGAAGAAAAACAAATCTCTAAATTACACACTAGGATTGCTACTCTGGTATTGCTGGAATAAATGTTATGAATCTTGAGTTTATAAGAAGAGAAGAAAACACGTGAGGTTCCACAAATGGTTTGGGCCCTCTTTAAATCGTCCACAGAGTAGCACTCTAACAGTGCTACCATAGGCTGGATTTAAGCTGTAATCTGCCTAAGCTACGGGTCTGGAACATGCTTATCAACGACACACCCGCCATCCTTCTCACCCCTGCTATAAACATCTGCTGCAACGCTAAGGAGCGCCACAGCTGAACTCCTCGTACACCGAGACGACAGAAGGTCAAGCTGAGTGATTAACACAGAAAACATGTTTTATTCTCACCTGCATGTTTGTGAGGAGGCTGTGCTTTTTGGCCTTGCTGACTGCTTCCTTGCTGCAAGAAGAGAGCGGCACCCTTCACCATGAAGAAGCTCTCGCTCAAACTGCCACAAACAAAACAAAAAAAAAAACAGGAAAGAGAAATTTTAAAACAGAGAAACTGTAGGTCAGATTCCATGATTCAGGGTAATGTCCATAATGAGCAAATAAATGAAACAGCGAGGACACTCGACAGGAAAAAAAGCAAAAATTTTCAGTTTTAACAGGATTGTTTTGTTCAGTTCGATGAAGCCAACGAGACAATCGTAAATCATGGCTGTCTGCTTCTGGCCAATTCACTCAACAGCTCAGAGGAGAAGCCAAGCTGCCACGTTACAGAGGCCGACCTCAGGATTGATGCTTTGAACTGAGTGCTTATCTATCTTCTTTCTGCTGCATGGGCTTCACACTCTGATTTGACTTGTCAGGCCTTGGCTGGCTGGGTCTAATGCAGCGAGGGCCTGAATATTGACCCAACTACAGTTCTTTCACTTTTTTGAATAGGTCTCCAGTGCTTATGAGGAGCTCTAATAAAAACAATGAGATGTTTTCCTCAGACTGAGTTCAATCACTTGAATTTAATGGAGAGAAATGTGAACATATCCGTAAATCTACCTGACAGCAGGGTGGAACACATGTTCCGTGTATTCAACGTGTGCAGTCTGGCAAACCAGGTCATCATCAGGAAAGTACAAAACTGATGAGTGACAAAATCAAAACAAATCCTTACATGTGCTGAAGACAAACCTGTCTGTAAATGCTGCTGCCATGACATAATTGTGTGCTGATGGAGGCTAAAAGAGCCCATACAGAAGAAGTAGGCTCTTTTTGGTTATTACAATTTAATTTTATTAACATCCAGGGAAAACTAAAACATTTCATTATAAATGATGATACTGGAGTGACGATTGCGATTGGTTTCCTTCACTCCTCTTTCTATCTCATTGTCATGACTGCCCCACCGCTCTCCTTAAGTTTTAGCATCATTGTATTTATGAGCATATAATTAATGCACAACATTGGAAATATATCAAATATTGCAATCAAGCAGTCGCTTGTAACTATGACACTGGACATATAAATATATATATGAAGGTAGGGTACACATAGGAAAGGTTGCCAGCCTATCGCAGGGTAACAACAACATAGAAACAACCAACCACACACACAATTTAGAGAGACCAATTAACTTAACAGTGATGTTTCTAAACTGTGGGAAGAAGCTGGAAGAAATCCACCCATGAACAGTGAGAACATGTAAGCTCCATGCAGAAAGATACCAGCCATGGATTCGAACCCAAGACCTTCTTGCTACAAGGCAGCAGTGCTACTTACCAACTGCATACAAATACTTGATTGCAGTTGTTGTTGCTAATGTTCAACATACCTGCACAATTATGTACATTTTTGTAAGAATTTCATGCGACTCAGCTGCATATCCCTTAGATTAGTGTAAGCTATTTTTATTTCATAATCTTTAACTGTATATTATTAGTACTACAATTATTGTTGGAATGTGTTGTGTGAACCTATATATCTGATGCTGATGTTATACCTACATTTTTCCTCTAAGACTCAAAAAGGCTGTTTCTATTCTTTAACATAGTGAGGGTGGTGCAATCAGTTATTACGTTTAACAGCCAATCACTTTTTCACATAGAGCCAGGTAGGTTTGGCTTTTTCTCCCTTAATAATAAGCATCTTCATTTAAAAACTGAATTTTGTGTTTACTTGCGCTGTCTTTGACTAATATTTAAATTGGTTTGATATTCTGATTGCAGTTTGACTTTTCAGTAAGTAGTCATTCTGAAAATGTTACGATGCGTTGCTCTGTAGATCTCCAAATCTGACTAAGTTTCCTGTCGTTTTGGTCCGACAATCAAACCCCACATGCAGCTAAAAGGCCTGAACCAAACTGAACATTATGAAGGAACAATGAGTTTCATTTTGTGCACCACCCCCAGAGCTGCAAAAAAGGAGAAGAAAACGGTGACAAGGCACGAGGGTGGACAACGAGAGCTTTTGTGTCACTTTAGCACATTTATGGCTTGACTTTGTTCTATGTTTGATGTTTATGATGGAGTGTCTAGTTGCTAAAGCAAGAACAAGACTGAGGCAGCCACCTTTTCAAACCAAGATCCTGTCCGAATTCAGGCTAATAATTGTTCACTTTTCTAGACATGTGAAATTGTGAAACCTGTTTTTATGTTTTAAATCACAAGCTGTCCAACTACAGACGTCCCAACCAAACAGCCTAAGCTCTGCTCTTTCCCTGCAGCACCCTGCTATCAGCTTCTCCACAAACGCTGGGGCTAAAAATACATCTACTATCAAAGAAAGTCCAGACTTTAACAGAAAACCTGCTCACCATTATCACACCTTCAACTTCTGCTAAAGAGTGAGAACTTTCAGGTAAAAAGTTAAAAACGTAGATAATAATCAAACAGTAACTGCTCCTGAAGCTGTTGAAAATGTAATTAATTTATAAGCTGATCTGCATTTCTCCAAAAAACCGTATCAACACTCACATGCGGTTTATCTCATTCTGGGTCAAAACGGCATTCTCCACAAAATAAGGTAGCATCTTCATCACGGCCTCCTGAAAGGGCTCCACGACCAGATGCATCCTGTTCTCCGGAGTGTCACCTAGGTCTGCCTGGTACCCAGTTAATGCCTCTGCATCCACATCCAGAAACAGTTGAGGAGGAGAAAAGAGGAGTAATTACAGCTTCAGATCGGTCCCAGTGGTTTTGAGTGACAGACAGTCCAAACTCATCTGGGCTGCTCAGCGAAGCAGTGCCGTCTGTTCAGAGGCCCCTCCCCCTGATCGCCTCTTCCTCCTCCCCTTCATCTGAGCGTCTCTGTTTGTGAGTCAGCCCGCTTGCCTGCAGGGACACACTCCACCCGGTGCCTCAGGCGCACATGGCCCGTCTCCTTAAGTCCCTCAGTCTGTCTTGTCTCTTGTCACAATCTCTCTGCAGTGTAGAGAAGACTGTGAGCAAGAATCTAAAAGCTAAGAATAACTCAGGAGGTGGATGCCTCTTCCCAACAGTGGAATCTTGCCTTTGAAGTTTCCTTAAACTTCAGGTTAAATCTGAACGAGGTAAAGTAAAGGCTTCCTCCTAAGGCAAGGGAAGAATGTCATTTTCAAAAACAGTTGTGAAAAAAAAAACTTAACAAAAGCCAATCTTTACGCCTCTTTTTCCACTACAAGAAGAAAAACCTCTTGGTTTTGCCAAAAATAATCCAAATTAGACATCTAATACTGAAAACCACATCAGGGGTCTTCAAACTTTATGATAATGTCTCAGCAGAAGTCGAGCAAAAGGTGGAGCAGGCACTGGGAAGAACTGGCATTGTCCCAAAACCCCCAAATCTCATTATAGACGAGCTTATAGGGGGAAGGATTATCTCTTTCCTTCAAGTGCCTGGTGCTAGTTGTCACTCACTCACATGCCATCAAACATGCCGTCTGAGATTATTAGAGATTACAGCTGGTTATGGAGGACATACCTTTTATGTCCCATTTGTCCCTAAACTCTGCAGGATATCTTTTAGATGTGTAAAGTATTGTAAAAAGTAATTACAATACTTTTTAATTATTGTATTCATATATAATTAAGAATTATATATGAATATATGTATAATTATATAAATAGAATTCATAATGAATAAAGTCAAACAAATATGCTTTAATGAGATTCTGATAAGACAGACCTCCAACGCATTTTTTTTCTGAGCAACATCATGTCAATGACTTACAGAGCACTGTACACATTAGCAGAGGTTCAGAAATGTTCATTTGAAACTTCGGGCAGCTTTTCATTTCCCTCCTGAAGCATAAAGCAACTTCCCCGTAAAACTAAGGTCCGGCTTTAGAAGAATTTGGTACAGATGATGACGTAGCTCTGCGTTAGAGCAGGGTTTGTAGCTCTGTAGGAATCCAGATGGATCTGGACGGGGCAAAACAGGACCAGATGTCCTCTAAGCCACCACCTTGAGTTGCTGGACGAAAGTGTGAGACAGCTGCTCCGAGTTACTCTTTAAAGAGGCCACTCAGAAGCTGTTACCAGGCTGGTTTAGTCATGTTTCACACACAGCACCACAATGAGGGGAGAGGAAAATAGAAAAAATAAACCCCTCTGGAGGCTCTCCGTTGCATAACACTGCCATTTTTCCTCAGACACTTTACTCAGAAAATAAAGGGAGGAGTGCAGAAGTGAGCAACCACCTCAGGTATCAGATGATGGGCCCGAGCAAGAAAACTGACATCATGAGCGTACTGAGGAAAAATACAGGAGAAAAAAATGTGACCAATATGAGATGCAGCTGAACAAAACTTGCAATCAAGTTTTGTTCTAAACAGACTCATCTTCACTAAAAACAGTTCAATGTAGAGGACATGAAAAATTTTTTAAAAAAAACAACTGCCACCATGCCACAAAACCCAGGACTTGTGGAAAAATGTACTTTGGAAAAGTGTTTCCTATTCATATTTAGCATAAATCAAGAAGTGAAAAGGAAAAGCATATCAGGTCAACAGTGAAGCATTCAGGAGGAAGTGTCATGGTTTGGGGACTGCTTGCTGCAGCAGAACCTTAAGTCCCACCATGGATTCTATGATGCATCTAAAGGGGCTTCAGAAAAATGTGCTCTAATGTTCTGTAAAATAATAATACAGCTGAAGCAGAACTGCTGCAACTTGACAGTGACCCAAAACAATTCAGTGAACCCACCAATGACTGGACGAGAACAGAAGAATAGAAAGTTTTCAGCCGAGTCAAAGCTCAGATCTTCATCTCCATGAGATGCTGTAGGGTGACTTGAAACTGGCTGTACATGCAATGAAGCCCTTAAATCGTCTCACAACTAAAAGAGAAGATTGATGCATGGCTACATGGAGCATTCCACGTTAATTCAGCTAGAGCGGGTAAGACTATGAGGGGGTCCTAACTTTTTCCCATGACATTGTGGTTAATATGTTTTATTTGATGAGTAAAGCGAGACGCGTTGTTGTTGTTTACCAGCAATTAAATCACTTACTTTTAGAAATATAAAAATGTCAGAAATATTTAATGGTGTAATTTATTTTTTCACATAACTGTGAAGACAATAAATCAAGAATACTAAGTAATGGCTGGTTAATGTCAGATAGCAACCTAAATATATATATTTCTTGCTTTTTCTGAAAAACAAAACAAAAAAAAAAAAAAAGAGAAGCGTGGAAAATTATAGGCAAGCATGACCAGAAGTCTTGCGTTCTCATTATCTATTTGAAAATTAATATGTAATTATAGTCGTATAAAAATATTTTGTAATTATTGTAAATAGAGCTCAGTAAAGTACAGTTAAAGGACAGAAAATCATACTGTTTTTGTATTGGGTTAATATTTACTATGAAATACAACATGGCTCAAAATTTAGGAGGGATCTGACTCGAGACTTTAGACCAACGTATAATGACTTAGTCCAATCTCTGGATGGGACTATAGCATTAAATTATCCTTCTTTATGAACCAAAGAATAAGCTCTGAACCACTATCTGATTTTCACTAAACTCAAAATAAAACACATTAAGTTGCATGCTGTTGATTTATATGTTCACAACCTGGAAATAATGAAGGTTCTTAGTTTTGATGCATTTATTGAATCAGAAAAAATTGATACTTCAGTGTTTGACTTAACAATCGCCAGTCAAAGCTGATCAAGGGAAAATAGCCAAATTCAATCTTTGCCTGATTGGTAAATCTTTGGCAATATTTCAAATAATCTTGAAAGTAAGACACTGGCCTTAACCTTGAACTAAAGTACCTTGCCCGTTTTTTCAGTTTACAAGCTAGTTGAATGAAATCATTCTTTGGTTAACTTCCAAAGACACCTGCACAATGTTTATGTTGGCCCTCATCAACTATCTTAGCTATTCATCATTAAGGTCAGCCAGCAAGCACAAACATCCCCATTTGTTCCCCATTTGGCAGAACATCAGCTGTCCATCAACAGATGCTACCTCTCGAGTTGTGTGTCAGATGAGCACACCCTGCTAAATGCGTCTATCAAATATGAATTAACTGAATGCATTTATACTATAAACATCAAGTTACTGCCAGTTTTATTACCCAACGTGGCTTACAAAGGCTTCAAAAAATGGCAGAAATCTAGACGCAAGTCGGGACTCGCACCATGCATAGATCATGCATTACCCGAGGACATTCCATAGGCTGTTGCATAACGGAAAACAAACAGAACAGCTTGTATGATGTAGTTTCCCTCAGTTCACATTTCTTCTGAGGCAAAGTTTACAGGAATAAATGTGTGTAGAATTATAGGTCTCATAAGAGGACATACCATTGTCCACAAGAGAAAAAGAGCTGTCAAAGTGAGTGACATATAAACTCCCACATTGTTATCTTCTTGACAACTAAGGTTTGTGCTGACATGCTATTGAAGAAGCTTTTGTCCTGATAAGCTCTGAATTGAAATTAAATCCCTGGGTTTGCTCCACCGAGGCTGGGTTACAATGGTGTCCAACTGAGCTTGACTGTACTTGCTTTGCATAATTATAACAAATATTTACATCATAATAAATTGTTACCGAGTTTTGTTGTGAGGCTTGTGTGATTAAATCTGCCAGGGCTGATTGATAGTGAAAAAAAGTACAATTATTTTGGTCAGCAGAACCCAAAATCACTGTGTATAAACCACTGTTGGACTTTTTCATGAACCCAACAACTGAGTTTGCACTGTTTGGGCAGTAGATGGTAGTTTTAACTAAAGACTAAAAAGAGCCTCATAATTCTTCCATCTACCAAACTAAAACTTTACAACCTCATCACTTTGTAATAAATTTCTCCCACAAGAAGAAAAACAAATGACGGCATGGTATAATTAAGGTGTATAATAATATCAGTATTAGTGGGTTGTGTTAATGACTTTAAACTATTATGTATTTTCCAAGCACATAGTGCCATTTTATCACATAATCAAGTAACTATGTTACCTTCAGTTGTTAAAAAAATACTGTATATTGAAGCTCGGGAAAGCAGCTCCAAGAAGGAGCTTTGTATAAATAGACGGCGCTTGCTAGCGTTTGGGATCTCCGAATGGTTGCCATGGGAGATTCAAGGATTTCTCAAACATGCATGAAAGAATCAAAGTAACACTCCAGGTATGTTTTTGATGAGGGAATAATTTTATAACATGAAATAAAGCAAAAAGAAATTGAATTTACAAAATACCCTTCCTTTAAAATAAAAATTGCCTTTTAAATGCTAAGTTAGCATAAGCTAGCAATGGGTGGTTTAACATTTTATCAATATTTATGATTTATAGCAATAAAGATAAAAGTTCAAATACTAATTTGAATTTGTTTGATACAATAATTTCGCATACTTATGATACAACATTCAAATTTGGACCAAAGAATTGATTATAAAGTTAGTATTAAAACACTAAAGCTACATTTATTTCTATTCTGAGTTATCTTAATATTATTATTTTTTAATTTTAGTTCTATTAATTGAATTATTAATTAGGTTTTTTAACTCGGTGTTACTACGTATGAATTTTGGCATTAAGGAGAGACTACACAACTGCAAGTAACAAAGACTTTGTATTGATCAGAACTGCAAGTAAATGTGAAGGATGCATACATCAGATTTTCCATTATGTAAACATTTTATTGTTGCATGAACATGCAACAATAAACATTATGGTTAACAGATGGTCTGTTTAAAGAAAAAACAAAAGTAAACTGTGACAAAGCAAACAAACAGACACACCATTCAATATATTCCTTCAGGGAAAGTAACACAAATGTTGCAGTTGGCAATTAAAAAGAAAAAACGTGCCAAGCAGACAGACAAACAGGTGTTTTACGACACTTGCTCCTATTTGCCGATGCCAGAGAGTCTGCCGCCACTCACGATTTCACAGCATGAGTCAACGACAGATGCTGGTAAATAATAGTCTGTAAATAATACCTGCTTAATAAATGTGAGAGACCTTGCTCAATGCTATGTGACAGAGAAGCGTAG
This sequence comes from Xiphophorus maculatus, assembly GCF_002775205.1. NCBI lineage: Eukaryota > Metazoa > Chordata > Actinopteri > Cyprinodontiformes > Poeciliidae > Xiphophorus > Xiphophorus maculatus. The sequence continues at coordinate 18,055,879 of NC_036454.1, forward strand.
CCGCACGTTAAGATAAACATACCTCTGATTTATTCGCCGTTCATCGTCACTCCCGAAGTCCTGCAAAGATAAGAAGAAATGAGCGATAGTAAACTGGTTTACTATGATCGTGAAACACACTTTAAGGTGTTGGAAAGATGCATCATCCTGAGTGGTGGGCTTTTCAACCACCTATGAGTTTGAGTACTAAAGATTTTGTTTAGATTTAAAATGGGATAGCGTAAAAAAGAAGCTGCGGTTTAGTAAAATGTTCAAATGAGTGTGTATATATTCAATGTTCTAATCAAGAGAATGAAAACGTAAAATGGTCAAAGTGTTCACATCTAGTTTTGATTTGGCAAATCAAACTAAGGAGTAAAATTGTATAATTTAAATATAAAATTATATTTAAAAAATACTGTTTATGTTTATGGCTGATCATTTCTGAACACTCAAACATTTTTCCACACTGAATCGTTGGGCTGTCCATGAAAATCTTAACCTTAAACTAAATCTTAACTTTTTATAATTGTAGCCTGATCTCTCAATGCCTACAAATCTTATAAAAAAAATATTTGAGGCAAGCCTGTTTGTTCTATGTATATTCTCTGTAAAATTTGACAGATTTGCCCAATAATAAGTCAGAATTTAGTGACAATGTTCCTTGTTCATCACGCTGAAATAGGCAGCACAAATGCGTTGAGAGTAAAGTCCTTTTAGGCCAGAAGATGAACTTGAGTCACACATTGCCTGTTTTCAAACATGATCCTGCAAGCAAATTCACGCACAGCCATGGAAAACGTTGCTTGTTATCTGGTAGACAAAGACGCTTTCAGAATTTTACTTTCTAACCAACACTGAGGTACTCTTAATTTGAAAAAAAGAAAAAAAAAGGTTATTTAATACGAGAAATGGTATATATGTATTAGTAAGAAATGCATGAGACTTACTGGGCACAAATCCTAAACAAAATGCATGATTATGTTTGTCTTCATTACTGTGCATTAGGATTAAATTGTCTCAGCTGCCTCATCACTTCATGCCAGCATCCCCCTATGTGCCTGTTTACATAAGCTCTTTTTCCCTTCACTCCTGCACAGCGCTGCTCCTCCAGCCCTCCCACCCCTTGTGAACAGATGACATCATGGCTGCGGCAGATTTCACTCAGCATTTTCTGTCACACCTGAGCACAACATTCAAAGCACTAACAAGGTACACAGACAAAACAAAACTAATCCTACAGAGGGCAAGGTCTATTTTTAAAAAGCAACCAAGTGCTGTAAAAGCCTCAACATCCAGCAATAATATGTAAAAAGTTTTTTGGGACAATAAATATTTATCCCAAAGAAAAGCTCAGACACAAAAATATGGTCTTCATATCAGCAGCTGTAAATAAATACAAATTCATTCCTGATTGTATGGAGAGGAAAACAAGGTGAGCTCATGTGTTTGTAAGTAGTAAGCAGCGCCCTCACCTGGCTACTATTATCAGTGCGTGTACATAGTAAAGAAACCTGATTGTGATTGATAAGTGTGTGGAATACACTTTGACTTTTTCAGCATAGTGACCAGTAAACAAGAAACTCGAAATACAAGAATTGACTATTGTAGATCAATATAAGTTATAAGTAATCTGATTTTTTTTTCTTAAAGAATGTGTGTCAGTCCGGAAATCTACTTCTCACAGAGGAAATGACCAATAGGTCATAAACTGTAAACCGACACACATATCCAGAGCAATGTTTCGTGTTTTTAATTTAAAATTAAATATTTTCCTGTTAATTAGCTGCCAAGACAGTATAATAAAAATTTTAACAAGCAAATGCCTCATTTATCAGATGTACTTCTTTGTAAACAACATTCTGTTATTCTTCTTTTTTTTTTTAAATGAATAAGATGTAAACCAGATTATTAAATGAGTCAGTCACGTCATAAACAGCTAACATTATGGTTAGCTGCTGCTTGCTTCCATCATTCATGAGGTATTAAGGATTATATTCAGCCAACATTCGCACATATCAACATTGCAACAGACGAACTTAACACTTTTTGTCATCAAGCATAATAACATGCTGACTTATTACACACTGCTGGTTAATTTTTAAATGAAAGTAAGGAACGCGTTTGATAGCTAACAGCTTAGCATAACGTGATAAAGCCTAGCATAACATAACTAACGGTGCTAATTTAGCTTCAATCAGCGGCCCTTCCTCCAGCAACATCCCCCTCATCCTCACTGCTTCCCGGCTAGACCACCACGCCGGAGCATCGCTTTAGCTGCCCTCCTCGTAAGGGCCGAAACTGACCTCCCCCGCAGTCGTGGTCGCTGTGCTGGCGGTGGACGCGGCGCTCGGAGTCGGGGACCGCTGCAACGTTACCAACGCCATGGCTGGAGGCTGCGGATCCTGCACCGACACCGGGGCGGCCGCTGTGGCCTGGAGAGCGGCAGCTAGCTGCCGGGGCTAACGGGGTGTGGAGGAGGGAGGCAGACCGGGGTGTTATCTTGCAGGATGGGACTCAGTGTGTGGGCGTGCACGTAAGGGTGTGTGTGTGCGTGTGTGCAGGAAGAGCTGCCCTCAAGGCTTCATGTATTACCATGGGACTCTAGTAAATGTTACACAGTAAGACAGACATTTCTAAATAACATCTGTGAAAAGTAATACTTGTGTATGCAACTTATTGCTGTCAGACATATTTTAGTTTTTAAGGCTTGCATAATATCAAAATTGATTTAAAACTAATTTATCCAAGTATAAAAATAATCTGATGCTACTACAACAGAATAAAAAGTGCACAGTAGTAACAAGTACAATAAAGAAACATAACAGTTCCAAATAAAAACATTTATTCTCTAAATTATTGAAGTGCATTGAAATAAAGGATATATCTGTACACCATTTCAGTTTTTTGTAACTTTTATTTAGTTACAATTATACTAAACTTTCAATCTTTTCTCATTCCTATTAGCTTTGGTACCCGAGTTTGGGATTCTTAAAATTTATTTGGTTTCTGAGACACAGTCAAAGTGTAACTTGACACTGATCTTATTACACTATGATTGTTGTGATAAGAGTTTACCCAAAGTGCAGCATTGCATCATTTTACAGGCCATTGCTACAACCATGACTGAATAAATTCCTTGGTTGTGACATTTTATAGCTACTATATAACTTAAATGAAGAGAATAGGTCTTAACACGGGACTATTATGTTTCATCATATGCAAGTTCAGTCAATATATAATTCGCTAGAAATTATGGAACAGGTTATTTCCAGATTGGAAGTTTGAGGCTTGTTTCATTCTAATTGATTTATACACTAAATTTTGTGCAGCCACAGAAATTTAAATATATAAAAGTAAAAAATATTAAGTTTATTTGTAAAGTGGCAGTCACACAAATAAATCCAAGCACAAAAATTATATGCAACATATTGCAGTATATTTCATAAAAGAAAAAAACTACAAAGAGAGAGGATACACCCTGGACAGGTCACCAAATGAGTGCTGATTCTTTTTTTCTACAAAAAGTTTTTTTTTTTAGCTTCAACATTTTTAGTGTTTTTAGCCAAAACCGTTTTAGTTTGATTTTATGAACAAAAGCCGGACATGAATGCCTCTTTCTTAAAAAAAAAATGTTTTATGCGACCAAGTTTATTTAAAGTGATAAGTGTTAATAGATAACATTTTTACCACTTTTGAATTGTGGTTGCATAATATCGCAAAATAAGTAGGTTTTCATTTATTTATAAAAAGCTATTAAATACCATGTTGGTGACGTTGAATCACAAGTGACGTGTGCCCCCATGCGTCCGCTATGGTTGTGCTTTCAACGATGGGACGTGAACGCAACACGCACTCAGCTGAGAGCTCCGCCCTCCTCCATGTGATATATGGAGCAAAATGGGAGTGACTGGTAGTTAAAAGTGTTCAGTAGAGACTTGATCCAAAGGTAAGTCAAGAAAATAACTTTTTTATGAACGTCCGTTTTGTGATTTAAGGTGCATCTCTTAAATTTGTGTGGATTCTACTGCTTTTCTTGTTATTTTTTTTATACACGCTTAATCAAAATGTATATTTTGCCAACTCGTCGTCCCCTGTTACATAAACCTCTCAGCATGGGGGACTGCACAAAGTTCGGAGAGCTGCAGAGCATAGCCCATTTGTTTTTTCTGGGTCTGGTCAACCATTTACATTTTCCCCAGAATCGTGTAACTTTTTCCTTTCAGTACATCTGATTTCATTCATGCCATAGCGTGCAATATTAGAGCAGATGCACCGGCCTAAGCAGCTTTGTAAAGTTTTATGGAGTGTTATTTACCAGCTATGTGGAGTATATCTGTGTGCATAAAGAAGTAATTTCAGATCAATCGGTGTTACTGTGTCTCATTTCAGTGCAAAGATGCGAGTAGCAGTGATTGGTGCTGGAGTCATTGGCCTGTCAGCAGCTCAGAGTATATATGAGCAGTACCACTCCATAGTCAGCCCACTGACCATTGAGGTGTATGCAGACCGCTTCACCCCTCTGACCACCAGCGATGGAGCCGCTGGCTTCTGGCAGCCATACCTCCATGACAAGGGCAACATCCAGGAGACGTGAGTGCAGTCTCTATAATTGTCGATTAATTTCCCCCCCCTTTAATTCCAAATATGACACTTTTTCTATTTATATCTTCAGAAAGTGGAATAAGGAGACCTTTGATTACCTGCTAAACTGGCTGAGCTCACCTGAGGCAGTAAAAATGGGCATATTCCTCCAATCAGGCTACAACCTCTGCACTGAACCCCTTCCAGTGAGTTCTGTTTTGATCTTGTAAAATGCACTACAAATCTGACCATAAAGATAAGACTTGGACTTGTTAGCCTTTTTTACAACAAAGAGCAAAGCTAAATTTTAACCTCCTAAAGATTATTTATAGAATTATTACGGATAAGTTCACTGTCGGTCATAGATAGTAGTCCAATGGTTTTTAGCTACACTGAAACACAGTGTTGTTCAGACAAGCAAAAGATGGTTGCGAGCAGTGGTTGGGAAACGGAGCGGCCTCCCTAAGGTTTGGGGATACACAGAGTTAATTGTGGTTCTGTACAGTCACACAGATAAGGTCATTTTTGTGTTGCATTTCCTTAGTAAACCTGTTTTTGATTCTAGGAGCCATCATTTAAAGACATTGTCCTGGGCTTCAGACAGCTCACAGAGCGGGAGCTGCAAATGTTTCCTGGATACAAGTGAGTTCCTTCAGAAACAGCCATAAAAACCAGTCAAGCAGCCATCTGCGCCTCTTATCACGTTCCCAGTGTAATAGCAAATATTAAAACGAAGCCCATACTTTCCAGTGGCACACATGAAGAAAATAAACAATTTTTTCAGTAGACCTGATTAAACTTAACTTCTTCCTGACACGTAATTTGTATTCCAAGTTTGTTTGCTATTTTCTAAATAGCAAATTATCATTAAATACATTTTTTCTTCAGGTTTGGCTGGTTTAACACAGCTCTCATGGTGGAAGGTAAAACCTACTTACCATGGCTGACGGACTGGTGAGAATGTTAGATCATGTCAAATCTGCATTTTTTTTTCACGTTCGTTTTTGTCTTCCTTTAGTCCAGGGGTGCCCAAAGTTGGTTCTTGAGGGTCGGCATCCTGCACGTTTTAATTCTCTCCCTGGTGGCATCAATAACCTTTTCAGCATTTCAATTTTCTTCTTAGGCCTTCTAACGAGCCATCATTTGATCCAGGTGCGTTAAACCAGGGAGAGAACTAAAACATGCAGGATGCCGGCCCTCGAGGACCGACTTTGGGTGACCCCTGCTTTAGTCCTATTGTATTTGTTAATGATTACATGGATTTATGTTGTGTAGCAACACAGTCAAAAGTAATTTATATTTAAAAACTAGTATCTATTGGAGTTTATTTTATTTGAGATTTTATTGGCTCTGACAGAATCTCCCTCCTAAGGCACGAAGCTCTGCATTACAATGTAGTTTGACCTCTAAAGGCCATTGGTCTTTAAAATAAGTTGGTTATCACCAAGATAACCAAGATTATACACAAAATCACAATATGTAACTTGTCACAAATCTTGATTTCCACAGAGGTCCTGCTAATGAACAAAGTTTTTTGTAGGTTGAAAAAGAGGGGCGTCAGATTTTATCACAAGAAAATAGAGTCATTTAAAGAGGTAAGTGTCAGCTTTTTCATGTTTACAATTGAACTTTTTGTGCTTCATGTTTGTTTATCATTTTACATATTCTCCATGACTCCTTTAGCTTTCTGATGCTGGCGTGGATGTGATAATAAACTGCACTGGGATAAGATCTGGGGAGCTGCAGCCCGACCCGGACCTAACACCAGGCCGTGGCCAGATAATTAAGGTGAGCTAAAGACTCCTTGAAGAGCCTGTGCAGACAATATAGAAACTGATCTTTTTACTTTCTTTTCTGGGTTTCAGGTGGACGCCCCATGGCTGAAGCATTGGATTATTACCCACAGTACCAAAGCTGGAGTGTACAATTCACCGTATATCATCCCAGGGTATTTCCAGTAACACACCTGGTTAACTTTTAAACACCATGTTTTTCAGTGGGCAGTTTTACCGCATTCTTTTCTGGTGGTGTTGATTTGTAGCTGCAGACCTTGCTTGGGCTGCTTTGGGATTGTTGTGCAGTGAGGTCAGAAAGTCAGACCTGTTTTCTTGCGCTCTGTGTCCGCAGGAGTCGTCTTGTGACTGTGGGAGGGGTTTTCCAGCTGGGAAACTGGAGTGAGCAGAACAACTCCACTGACCATGAGAACATCTGGAAGACTGCATGTCAGCTTGAGCCCAGTCTCAAGGTGAGCTGACGTCAGAAGGCCAAAAAGAGCCACTTTGTTTCCGCTGAAGTTAATTATTTATAATGAGCCTTCTGTGATGAAGACACTTTTAATCTTTCCTTAGCCACTTTTAGGGACATTTTAAAAAATGCAAAAGATAAGAATTGACAGTGCATTAAAACAAGCAAACAAAAAGACATGACAATCAGATGTAGTGACTTGCATTTGATTATGATGCAGTATTAATGGCTCTTAAACTTGCTAACATTTTGTCACATTAAGACCACAAATCTGAATGTATTTTAATAGGATTTTTTGATGGACCAAAACACATCATTCTGAAGGAAAAAGAACGCACATTTTTAACCAATAAAATGTGATGTAAGCGTATGTAATGTAAGCGTCTGCATTCTGCCTGAACTTTGACTAGACCACAGTGACACATCAGCATGACATTATCTAAACTATTGTAACCCACTGTACATATTTTTGTGAGGCGTGGTCAGAAGTGAGAGAAAAATGCTTTTTTTCACATGAGTAACAGCTACAGTTTAAATGTTTTTCTCTAAAGGTCATGGGTTGGTTCTTGTTTCTCCACAGCATGCCAAGATAGTAGAGGACTGGGCCGGTCTCAGGCCTGTTCGCAGCAAAGTCCGACTGGAGCGAGAGACCATACAATCCGGTGGCTCCACAATTGAGGTAAAACTGAGCAGAAAATCAGTAATTGATTGTTGACTTTCTGCTGTCTAGCTTCCTAAAAAAAACCCAGTGGTTCTCTATTCCAGGTCATACACAACTACGGCCATGGCGGCTTTGGGCTCACCATTCACCGGGGTTGTGCTCAGGAGACAGCAAGGCTGTTCGGTCAGATCGTGGCGCAGAAGGGCAAACGCCCCAAAGCTCGCCTGTAGTCCTGAGTCCAGCAGCAGGGATCGGGGCTCTTCTTTTGCCAAAATCCAGCACTCCCTGTGTTTTTAACAAAGCTAACATGTAACGCAAAAAAATAAAAATACTTTGTATACTTTATCTGAACTATGCTGACATCACTACAACCTGAGACGCCTTAGATAAATAATGAGTTTGAGTAAGAAAGATTTTCATAAATTGTCTTTATAGTTTGTTGTAAATCCATTGCTTCTAGAATATAAAATTTCTCTATTAATTTTATAAATAATAATAATAAAAAAACATGACTCCATTGGCATTTTTAATGTTTTTTATTATAATATCATACACATTTACATCTAGTGCATTGACACTTAATGCTGCACGATATCTCAAACACTGGCGAGTCAAAGCATCTTGATGGACCCGTGTGTGGTGATATCCTGTTGTTTGTTAGAATAACCAAAGTCTGCCTCCATCTCTCTATCAATTACAAACAAAAGACAACGACCGAACTAGGTGTTGTGTTTTTTTTTCTCATTTACATCGAGAACATGACATCCAGTAAACGTTCACAGCTCGGGTCTATGTATGGGAGTTAAAAGTCTGGATCAGTAGAGGAATAGTTGATACACGAGTAGTAACATCATTACTAAAATGCCCTCCATAGGCAGTTCATTTTGGCTGACTACATGAATACTAAGGCTGAATTTCTGGATTATTTGTCAACTTCTCATATTCTTCAGGAAATAAAGCCTAATGTTTTATTAATGCACATGTCATTTTCTAGAAAACTTCCCAATCCTCTAAACTTATCTGCATGTGAAGAGAAATAATTACAAGATGCAGCTGGAAATGTACTTTCAAGGTAAAATGGCCAAATTCCTGACTTCAGTTGGGCCTGAAATTAAGTAAATGTGTAACAGACTCTAACTTTTTCATCTGGACTTTATCTTCACTTTGTATTGATAAACCTTTGCCCTGTTATAGCACATTTTGGAGAAATTAACACTCAAGAAGTAGAACATGTTTAAGAAAGTTGAGATAGCATCTCTGTGGAGTGGCTGTAAAAGTATTCATACCCCTTCAGCCTTTTCACATTTGTTCACATTAAAATCACAAACTAGGATATTCTATGTGACAGACCAACAAAGTATTACATATTTGTGGAGTATAAGATAATGAGATCCCTGTTTTCCAAATCTTGTAATAATAAACAATATAAAAAGTGGGTCCATTAGTTGTTTTTTTTTGCTCCATTTACTCTGAAACCTTTTATATGAAATTCTGTGAAACAAACTGGCTTCAGATGTTCTTGAATTTAGTAAATAGTAATTGTTGCAATTTATTCTTAGTATAAAACCAGATGTTCTGTGAACGTTACAGATGTTTGCTACACTATAGGGAACACTAGTGACAGAAATATTCCTGAAACACATCAAGATAGGTCAGTGATGTCATGGAGAAGTTTAAAGCTAAGTTCTAAAACAAAATCCCTGGCTTTGAACATTTCACAAAGCTCTGTTCAATCATGTCAAAGTAGAGGACTGCACAACAATGGTCTTAATCAAAACATATTTGTGTACTTTTGTGAAAATTAGTATTAAGTCTTGAAAATTCATGTTCACAGATTGTCTTCACTCAGTGGAACTGAGATTGAACTGTGTTGCAAAGATGACTGAGCAAACATTTCAGTCTTGAGATGTGTAAAAGTAGTAGACGCATACCCCCAAAAGACTGGAAGCTGCAACTACAGGGAAATGTGTCTACAAAGTACTGGCTTATGGGGACTAAAAACAAATTGGTTTGTTCATTTTAACATTTTTAAACCATTTCTAGATGTTTCAGTTTCCTTCATAGTCATGGGCTACGTGGTGTTGGTTTGTCACATATAATTAGAATAAAATGCATGGAAATTTGTGGTTGTAATGTGGAAAAAAATGTCACAAAGTTCAAGGAATATGAATAAGTTTGCAACATATTGTAAACTTTAAATCTACCGGTACTTATATGAGTGTACAGAACCATTTAAGAGTAATTACACTTTTGGAAAACTCTCTTCAGACTCTCGCTGTTTGTGCTGTAATGTAGAAATGCTTAGTTTTATGTTAAAGAAACTTCCAGCCCTCCACTGACAGCTTCAGGAAATCTAAAAGTTTGCCATAGGTAAAACAACCACATCATGATTAAACTTTTCAAAATCATGATTTCAGTCATTTATATGTGCATTTGCATTAGGAAACTGATGAAAGTGAAGCAAATTATTTCTTAAAAGTTCTGATATTTGCAATAAAATCAAGGGCTCCTACATAGGATCTATATTTACCTTGATAACTAGGAATGTTCAGTGAAAAAAACGTAATCTGGTCAGTTCATCTGAGGAGTTATTTTTGTTCTTCAACAATACCTTTTTAAGTTAAAGTGCATTTCAGCAGGCAATTTCCATGTACATGAGATGATTGTGGGGTTATTTTTGCTAAGAATACTTAGGAGATGGTATGTTCAGTATGCTTTGTGTACTACAGAGTGTGTTTTTCATTGATTTCCAAGGTGGTTTTGTCACCTACTCAATAGGTTGTTTTAAGGCTCTTTCAAAGGAAGGTAGCTGTATGAAGATAAATTTCATCACTTTCACACCTTCTATCTTCCCCTTTTCAGAAACTTTTCCCGTTTTCACCATCATCTCTGGTAATCCTGAACATCGCTTGGTCTTTCTAACTCGTCCTGTGCATACGTAGTTTTACAGTGGCAACCCTGTGACACCAATGGTGTTTAAAGACTTTACATACAGTAATGTGATGTAAAAATGGTGCTGCCTGGATCTTAGGAGAAACATACAAGAAGGGCAGAAAGCTGGTTTAGTTTTCTCCTCTCCTCTCATCTGGTCTCTCCTCCAGCTTTTACCACAGTGAGCATGTCCTCAACCCTGAGAACCAGAGCTGGAGTGTGGGATTTCTTCTGATCTGTGGCCTACCATCTCCTGTCCCCACTCACGATTGCTGGACTCCTGCAGACCTCGACCTGTGGTTTCAATGGGCAGAGCGCAGGAGGCGACAGCAGCGAACAGGCAGCAGCAGCAGTACACAGAGAGGGCCAGGTACACCGAAGACTCCAACATCACCTGCAGGATGAAAGTCCGAGAAAACCAAGATTAATAAACTCATGTAGCCAGTTCACTTTGAATATTCAGTACTTTTTTATTTAGGTGTTACCTGTGCAACAAAAGGAGTGATGAGGGCACCAACTCTGGCCATCCCACTGCTTGTTCCCAGACCCAAAGCTCTGGTTGCTGTTGGATAAACCTGCAGAAAGCCCAGAGAAAACAGCCATCTCGTGCCATCTATCACCCTGCTTTCATTGTTTCTCATAGTGTAAGCTCATACAACAGTCTGCAAGGATGTATTACCTCAGGAGTGTAAACATAGGCTGCCTGGAAGCCTCCAGCAATAAATGCTCTGGCTATGAATATCAACACCGTCATGGACGCTCTGCATAAGAAAACGTGTGTCAAAAGGAGCAGATAAACATTAAACAATATTAACATGACAATTCATAAGATGTAAAAGATGTATTTACCTCCCAACACATCCATACAAAGGGATGATGCACAGAGAGAACACAAGGAAACACAATGCCATGGTCTTTCTTCGTCCCAATCGATCAATAGCCCACAGTGTGACCAGCAGTCCTGCAGGAAGTCAGCACAGTCACTAATCTTCAATGCACAGAGGTTTTTGTCCTTTTTAAATGTGTGATAAATAATGTGAGTATTATTTAACATAGCAGAGAACTGACAGAGAAAATTATCTTTTTGGACTATAACAAAAAATGTATAAATGTATATTTCGCTGTGTGTGAGATCCTCTCCTTAAACTGCTAACATAAACATACAGGCGCATCTTTTTACCTTAGAAAAACATTGAAAATAATTAAGTAAAACTGATACAGATTCAATACGTACGCACTGAAATTTTTCAAGAATTAATTTCTATTTATTTTATTATTATGGTTTTCAGCTAACAAAAACCTAAAATGTCTGTTTCTTGAATAATTAGAATAAAAAAATTTAAAAGACCATGACTGTAAAACTAGGGAGCTCTGTAAATCAATGTCTCAAAGGAAGAGTGCAGATGCAGAGTCACTGATTTTAAGTAGCCTGAGATCCAATGGAAAGTTTCTGTTGTCAGTAATTATTTGAAGTTTCATTCTGTCTTCTGGTGTTGGCACCATGTTGAAGCACAGAGTCTTCCTGAACCCCTCAGCAGAACCACTGAATGACCACCTCCACATGTCTCTGCACTGCTGCAACTATTAATGCGAATGCAGCCCCAACCACATATTAAGCGCATGTAACACTGTACATGGGCATGATTATGTTACAGTAATTACCATAGCAACAGAACAGTGAGGAGGGCAGAGATGTAGAGAACTACAGAGACGCCACCTTGGCAGAACACTTACTACATAAAAGTATATTTGTTTTATAATACATTTACCCCCAAAGACAAAAGAAAAAAATATATTAAGAGCAGAAGAAATCTTATGTATTTTGAACAATAACAATATTTGTTGCTAATCTGTTGCTAAGAAATGAGGGCATTTTCTGTTAAGGAAGTGCCACGAAGTAAACATCAGATGTTTACTTTTGCAAAACTTACCAACTGTAAATTTCTTTTGTCCAAGCAGATAAGCAGTATTTCCAAAGAGTTTATGTTTTATAAACAATAATACCACTTGTTATTAATTTGGTGTTAAGAGATGAGTGTTTTTTTTCTGGTAACGAAGTACCAGAAACTGCCACGAAGTACAATTCAGATTTTAACCAAAAAAAAAAAACATTTTCACTTTTCTGAAAAATTCACCAACTGCACAGCTCTTTTTAAGTAGCAAATACTATATGACAAGTAGCATTTCAAAAGAGGAGAAGGAATCTTATGTTTTTTGAACAATAATAATATTTGTTGTTAATCTGTTGCTAAGAGATGAATGCGTTTTCTGGTAACCAAGTGCCATGAAGTAAACATCTGATTTTTACTTTTGCAAAATTTACCAACTCTAAATTTCCTCTGTCTAAGCAGGTAAGAAGTATTTAGGAAGAGATTATGTTTTATAAACAATAACTAATTTGGTGTTAAGAGATTATTATTTTTTTCTGGTAACAAACTGCCACAAAGTATAAATCAGATTTTTATATTTGTGTTGAATGACTTTTTATAATATATTTACCACCAATGACAAAAAAACAACAACACTTTTTTGAAAAATTCACCAACTGCACAGTTCTTGTTAAGTAGTAAGTACTATATGATAAGTGGTATTTCAAAAGAGCAGGAAAAATCTTATGTTTTCTGAACAATAACGATATTTGTTGTTAATCTGTTGCTAAGAGATGAGCGTGTTTTCTGGTAACCAAGTGCCACATCTGATCTTTACTTTTACGAAAGTAAAAATCAATGTACTCACTCTATTGAGTACATTGTAGCTTACTTTAAAATTGATTCTAATTTTTAGCCCCGTTTAAATTTCTTCAGAAATTTTCTAGTTTTTCTATGCTATTTTAACTTAAGCTTGTGTCAAATACATGCAACTAGTTTTAGCACAGACTTGCAGTTAGAGCTAGCAAGATGCTAAAGTAATCAATAAAGAAACAAAAATGTATAAACAATTATTGAATACGACCTGAGAATATGTGTCTGAGTTAAGTGATGTCTTTTGTAATGCCAAACAGCATTCTCTGATGAGAACGATGTGTTGTTTTAAAATTTAGAATCTTGTGTATCTTTTTAAAACAATTTTTAACGTTTTTTTTGTCCAAGATACTGCAGAGGAAACATATTTGTTAATGACAATGACATAGCAAAACATATTGGATTTATTTACCTGGGAATTCAGACAATGTAGTCCAGAGCAGATCTTTATAGTCATCAGAATTTAGATATTTACACTCCAAGTTGCATCTGAGCTCCTTTTTTCCACCTTTGGGCACTAGAGGGAGACATTAAGCAGCAAAAAGTATATCTCAGTCTGATATCTGACATGCTTTGGTAATGCTTTTTGCTAAAACATGACTGTTTCTATTTGTGTGATGACCTCGCTGACTCACTTCCACATGCACCTCCTTCCTGGAACAACTCTGTAGTGAGCAGCACCAGTCCGTAGTAAGAGAAGGCGTTTGCAAACCTGCACTGACAGAGATGCAAAATGAAATCAGACTCTGCGCCTGGCAGAAGCATTCATGTCCTTTTACCTTTTCCATGTTTTGATACATGACAGCCACAAACATCAAACATCTATTTTTATATTTTTAATTGTAAAAACAGTTGAAAACCACATGTCTTCATTTTCACAAATACTCATTACTATCTATCACATACAAATATAATGAAATGCATTGAATTTTGTGGACAAAATATTTAAGAGTTTAAGGGTTGTGAATGTTTTTACAAGCCATTATGCATAGGCACTGCAATTTTTAAAAAAATGATTAAAATAGTAAGCACTAAAATGCTGAAGCTTGAGAAGGTCTTGAAGAGGACATTGTGCTTGCTTTATCATTTGTTTCATTTACCAAATGAACCAGAGCAGAACCGTGGTGCATCGGAAGTGTGATGAAAATAAGTCTCGGATCTTCCCCCGATCTTCCTAATGAGAACGAACAGATACAAAAAAATAGATAAATGCCTGCATAACAGGATTAAACAGCGGAGAAGAGTTATTGTTACGCAGAGCATGCATGTTCTGCCAGCCCAGGCTGTGCTGCACCTGTCTGGCAGCAATAAGTTTCCCCAGAGGCATGGGGACGCCGTTCTCTGTGGCTATACGTTTCAGAGTTGCCAGAGCCTTTTCCTGATTCCCCGTCAGCACATCATACCGAGCACTCTCTGGCAGCCACTGTGAACACACACATACCGGCAATGAACATGCCATTACATAAAGATGAACAGTCTGTTAAGCTGCTGTACCTACATAGCACAGAAAGGCGAAAATGAAGAGAGGAATGGTGGAAAGGCCGAGCAGCCAGCGCCAGCCCAGAGTGGGCATCACAAGGATCGCCAACAGGACCTCAAAAACTGTACCGATTGCCCAAAAGATCTAAAGAAAAAAAAATTAATACAAAAGTAGTTAAAGGGAAAAGGACAGTCTGATTGCTACAGTCTGATTGTCTGGAGCAACTCATACCTCTATAAGCAAAATACATGTGGCTCTGGATCTCATGGGAAGAAACTCAGCATACAGGGTCACCCTTAAAAGAACTTCAGTGTAAATATCAACTCAGCTCCTTTGTTTCACTGTTGCTTTCAGAGAAGTGAATGAGGTACTCACGACTGAGGCGCCCCTCCTATACCAAAGCCCACCAGCGCACGAAGGACCAGGATCCACCCGTAAATGGGTGCAAATGCACTCATGAGGCCGTAGAACATGGTCCAAAGCACACTCAGCGTCAAGCCCTGTTAGTGGATATGATCAGTATGTTACGTATATACCACATGACTTTTTGTGAATTTGAATCACGTTGTTAGATATTTTCCTAATTCTAAATTTAAAACCTAGAAACACAAGCACAACTACACAAGCAGTAACCTGGAAAAGTATTCAATCCCTTTAAGCTTTTCTGTTATAACTACAAATATTGCATTTTGTGGAGATTTTATTTGATAAGTCAATGATTTGTAGTATACAAATGTTAAGGAGAAAAGTTAAACCTGGTTGACAAAATTTTTTACTAAGACAAAAATCTCCAAAGTGTGCCACACATTCGCTCATGATTTACATCACTGCACACCAAACAACATCTCAACCATCGCAGTGGACGGGTAAACATGCTAGTTTAATCTTGAGCAGTGTCACAAGCACATGTGTTAATTTTTGGAGCAAAATGACAGTGATTTTGTATTTCTGCAAGCAGCATGCTGCTTTGAAGAACGCAACAAAGAAGTGAAAAACAGTGCAGCTCTGGTCACCATTCTTTTGAAGCTATAGCTTTGTGCAGTCAGCATGAAACTCCAGAACGACTATACTATTTAGAATAGTTTATTCTTGCTTGGAATTTTGTAAAAAGAAAGTTTATGCATCGGTCTTGCTGCATCATCTGAAACCAAATGTTTACACATGTTTAAAAATAAAAAAGACAGTGCCACAATCTTGGTATGAATATCAAAAATAATCACCAAATCTGAACTGTTTTCATTATGTTTGGACCAGCAATGTGTTATGGATTTTGTGTTTTCCTCTATCTCTTTTATCTGCTTATATGTACACGCTGCAGCTCACATAACCATGTTTATGTGTGACTGCCGCCAGTCATATGTAAATACACTGAAACTAATTAGACTAGCCTTTAGGGAGGGTACAGACTGCAGAGAAGAATAAAAAGCTAAACTCACGCTACAGTCTTTGCCTCACTTGGTTACATCCATATAAGCTTTGCTAAGTGTGGCCCAGCGCTGGACGGTGAATGTAACTCTGTATCTGTTCCATTTGTATGAAATGTATGGCTTGTAACATTTGATAATTTTTTGCCATTAAAGTCTGTTTTTATATAACCCAATCTCATTATTTCTCAAGGTAATTTACTCTGAGTGGTTCTGGTCAGGTCCTGAAACTGGTTAACAAACCTGGGTGGTGCACAGAGACAAAAATGAATGAACACCAACAAATGAATTTCTACAAAACAAAATGAAATATCTGGGCTTAGTTGAGTCCATTAAAACCTTGAGTTTCTCCAATGCTGTAACATCAACTTTGCACCTGTCAGCGCTCAGCCATCATCCACATCCCTCACTTTAGAGGCCTCTATTCCACTGCCTCCCTCCCCCACCACCATTTTGTACCTTTCAACACTTCAGGTGAGGAATGTCTACAAAGGGTCAAGTCAAGGTGTGAAAAGCTGCAAGTCTGGATGGCATCAGTTTCACACTCTTAAGGTGCCGTGTAGATTAACTGGCATCATAGGATGCATGTTCAATCAAATAAAGTCTCAATAAAGTTTGGGAAATTGGATGCTTCAGGGGTTCTGAATACCTTTGCAGTGAATTGCATGAATCATTTTCACAAGATTTTCAGTGGAACTCACCATCTTTCTGCCGTATTTATCAGATATGTTTCCCCAAAGAGAAGAGCTGATCATCATCCCAATGAACACCGCCTGCATCATTAATGGAAAAAAAGTAATTATCATTTTGTGTGAGAAGGTTTAGCAGGTCATGGACAGTTTCATGTCTCTGCAGTCTTTGTGAATTACATTTTAACGATGATCATTAGGACATCATTATATCCTGAGTTTTACTGTTTTGGGGGTTTAGGTTGAATCTTTCTGTATGAATCATGTTTCATTTGATAGTATTTAGATTTCTTAAGGAGTCATTTATATTAGTGTAACAGGTGGCATCTTTAGGTGTCTCACTCTCCACAGCCTGCTCGCACTTCCATTGATATATATCCTCTTTGGTTGTCATGGTTATTTGTCAGATTCTCTGATTACCTTTTATTGTGTAACCTGAAAAATGGTTTCCAATTTCACTGTTAATTTTCGAATAAACCCAAGTATTCTCATTTAATTCAATTACCAGCACATTCATTAAGCGCTATAGGCAGGATCACTTTACAAACTTTGAGAAACTCTTACCGATGTGAGCAGTGCCACCTCAAGGCTCGGTAGTCTCCATTCACAGTGGAGCTGTGGGGCTAAGATGCTGAGTATCATCATCTCCATGGCATCGGCCATCTGCACAAACCAAGGGAACCAAGAGGCACTCAGGAAATTAGTGTGGGAGTGGGCAAGAGCAACTTCTGTCAAGCTTGCATGGAGTTTGAACAATTCTCACCCAGGATAAACCAGTGAGGATGGAGAGTTTCCACTGAAATGTGCCAAAACCTATGGCCTCCACAGCGTCTTCTACCATGAACGTGTCTGAGAAAATGATAAAGATGATAATTTGGTAGTATTCTGAGTAAATCATTACTTTAATTGAATAGAAAAGTATAGGATTTAGAGAAAAGGAGCGGATTTCTAAGATAACTCACCGTCGGTTGGATTGGCAAACTCTCGGGGCACCGGAACGCCTTCTGCCAGCGCCACAGACTCCAGATCAGCAGGCTCAGCTGGCCTGACCTCCTGCTCTCTGCTTTCGACATCTTCCTCAGATCGTGTGCTCTCACCTGTGCGACGGAAACGGACAACACTGCAAAAAAAAAAATGTATAATTAAAAAAAAAAAATTCCAAAAAAAGCAAAGTGAAATAAAAGATTATGATTTTTTTTAAAATACAATACCAGCTTATTTGAACAGCTCTTTATGTAAAGACACATTTGTAGTTGATGCTTGTATTGTAGTGCCAAAGTCTTCAACCATAAGGAAAATAAAATGCCTCCTACTCACTTTCCTTCATAGATCAACAAAATATCTTTTAGCAGGTCTAGAAATTATATTTTGAGGAACCACAGTATCCGTGACTTGGAGCAGCATATATTGGAGAATATTTTTGATTTTGGAGCATATTGCAGGCTACTTCCCCACTTTTGTGAGTGTGAAAGAAATAATATCAACACTATGTTTTCTAGCTTTGCCTATAAAGACTTTGAACATGTGCTGATAATGTTTCTCAAAGAAAGTACTAAACAATGTCAAACAGTTGAGGTAGAGTTGATTTATGACAAGTTCTAGCTATGAAACACAAATTATTTCTTGTAAAAAAGAAACACCAGGATAATTTAGTTTGATATCAATGTTTGATATTGTTGGTGTAAATCAAATTATAAGAGTAGTGTTATATGAGCCTCTGTTGGTTGTAAATCTACAAACAAAATGATATTGCAGTCAAATGTATAAACGATATCTGGACTTTCAAGTGATGCAAACTCCCTCCCAGAAAATCCCTATGAGAGGTTAGATACCCAGATGGTAGGCAACGTATAATCTTCCCCCACATACAAAAAAATTGCTAGTTGCACTCACAAATAATAGAGCGCCTGTGATGTCTTAATCACAGTAATTACAGAACATGACCTGCAGGCCTCAGGGTTGCATTTAAGTATGTGAGGTCCATGAAGATGTCCTTCAGAATGCACAAATGGCAAAATCAAACCAGTGCTATTCTTTACTAACTATAAATATGCCAATAAGTATATTTACAATCCATATATTTAACACATTTATATTTATAGCAGGACTAACTAGTTGTTGAGGAAGAAGAATGCAGCCACTTTAAGAAACCAGCCTTCAGTTTAACTGATTTATACGTAAACGGGTTTATATAAACCATGTGTCATCTGAGTCATGACTGTAAAGTCGACAGCAAGTCTAGATCAGTCTGCAAAACACAACAAACCGGCTTGTTAATAACTGTGTACACGAAAAATAATGTAAAAATAACAGTATGATATTAATCTATATGAGTCTAACACTCTCTTTGCAGTCTAAGTGTATAAATCAGTGTTGTGTTTGAGGACTGCCAGGCTATTTGTGGTGAGCTAATGAAACAAACACGAAGCAGTCAGAGAGCGACGCATCGGGCTGTCACGGTCGAAAATGTGTGATTTAAAAACCAGTCCGGCATTGATATATTAACTATGCTCTACTCACGGAAGTTGTCTCAACTGAAACAGGTCATCGTCCATTTCGTATGTTTTTTTAACGATGCTCCGTTTGGCCTCATCGCCGTTTACATTATCGCGACGGTCGGCAATTTCAGCACCGAGGAGAGCGACTCGGTCCGGGGCGTCTGCCGGCAGCCAATCAGAGGCCACGCTGGTTGAGCTCAGGGGGAACCACGTGACTCCTGATCAAAGTGGGGGGGTCAACACAGGACTCTGCAACCTTCACAGAGAGGGAGACGAGAACAGGTGTCCAGATAAATAAAGGACATATCAGTATTCAAACGAGGCGATGTTAAATAGTTTACAAACGGACAAAAGTTAATTAGAATATGAGTCAAATCACAGATTTAAATGATGAAAACAGGTAACAATATCGACAAATAATATTTTTTAAACCCTCTTCATCACTTCATGCTGTTACAGTACATATCCGAAATGGAAAGTATTTATTATTGTGACAAAGAAGGAAAATCATACATAGTTTATTGTTGTTTAATCTATTATGGGTTCATTTTTATTCAGTCCACAGCATCTCCCCTCCTAAGTCCATACTTTGGAGAACCATTTTTCACAGGTGAAGGTGGTTTTTGGATATGTCTCCACAAGCACATCACATCTACAGGCTCCAAGTGTTGCCCAGTCATCTTTAATTGGTTATTTTCTCATTTGATCTGAGGCTTTCTTCAGTTCCTCCAGAGTCAGGTATCTCTTGGCTGCTCTTATGATTTGTTTTCCTCTTCTCCAACTTGTCCGATTAGGTTGATTGCCATATCTTTTTAGGTGTGTGATCTTATCATTTCATGCACATTTTATGAGCATTTTATTCTTTATAAGAATTTTGAAAGGCATTTACAAACATATTGCAAGCATTGATGTACTGAAACATTTTAGAAACTACAGTTAAGCATCTCAGTATAAGATTTCTTTATTTGTTAATAGAGTTTAAAGATAGGAGGCATGTACAGGAAAAGAGAAGACAGAGAAAAAAGTCACAGTAAACTGAAACTGTGAGGAGTGACGTCAGATCAAAAGAGGGGGAGTGAGACACAAGAAGAGCTATGGTGTGTTCTCTTCATTGTTGGGGGTTTGTTGTAAGTGCCAGACTCTTGCCTACTGAACAGTGTGACACTTCCAGCAAGCCCCATGGTTGATAACATTTTTCTTGCTTTCTCTTAAGAGTAGCAGCAAAAAATGTCCTTTAACTTTAACTTTAACTTTAACTGAGGTCACTGAAGTTGGTTGCACTTGATTTGATTTGGGGGTATACGAGTAAATATGGTTGAAATCAGAAAAAACGGCATCGGAATAAAAGGTCTCAGAGCTCTCAGAAGTTTCCAACAGGTGGCGCCATTGTCAGGTCACTGTTACGAAGTTTGGCTCAAGAGATCTATCTATCTATCTATCTATCTATCTATCTATCTATCTATCTATCTATCTATCTATCTATCTATCTATCTATCTATCTATCTATCTATCTATCTATCTATCTATCTATCTATCTATCTATCCATCTATCTATCTATCTATCTGTCTGTCTGTCTGTCTGTCTGTCTGTCTGTCTGTCTGTCTATATATATATATATATATATATATATATATATATATATATATATATATATATATATATATATATATATATATATATATATATATATATATATATATATATATATATATTCCAGTGTCAATGGCGATATACTGTAAAGATAAAGCAGACTTATTTCTATTTATTTTATATGTAAGATTTATTTAAAGAACCAATGCGTTTGTTTGGTTGTTTGCGCTCTTGAACAAGTCCGTGTGGAAACATGCTGCTCAGGACGGTGGTTCCACGTGGACAACAGAATGTTGTGGTGCAGACCAGAAAGCTGGGATAAGCTTGTGGGGGAGTTTCTTGGCACAGGACCCACAATCAGGTAAGAACTCCATGTGGTAAACAACAGGTTAGTGATCAGGGTCAGATCTCAGCAGGACAGCTGTAAGTGTAGGTTAGCAGGCCGTCTGGGCCGTCTATGGCCAAGAGGGCAAACACGCAGTCTGAGTTATGCCCCTAAATCTCACGCCCGAGTGTGGTTAGTGACACTTTAGCGCATTTACTTGTGTTTTTGGGACAGCATCTGAATGTTTTGCATTTGTGAAGTTACTATAGTGTTCGGAGTGGAGCCTGGCCTCGGTGTTGTTGGTAAGTTAGCCTGGAGGCTAAAGCTAGCTCATTTTACACATGACAGACCCTGAAGTTGATGTGATCAACTCATGTTAAAGTCGTGATTATCTGATGTTATTAGCAACGATATAAACAGTAATTCAAATTAGGTCCAGCACTTATATAGTGATCTTAAATGGATAATTGTTCACGGAATTCATTTTCTTTATGGCAATGTGGTATTTGAAAAACGATTTTCAATCTTTTATTTTTGGTCAGGTGGTCATTTAACTCAACCTAATATGTGTGAATCGAATGGCTTAAAGGGAACCTTAAATGCATAGTTGAATGTTTTATTTATAGAATAGTGATTTCTCAAAGCAGTGTAATAATAGAATCTGTATTTTGGTAAAGACAGATACTGAAAAAGTAGTTCAGGTGACAAAATAAATGTGGAATAAAACAACTTCTTGCAAAACTGTCATTTTTGCACTGTTGTATGAACCCCTCATTGTATGATTACCCTAAGTAAGAAAAAACATCATGGTTTTACTGAAATATTTACAGAAACATTCAAAATAGCAATCTAATACCTTTTATTTAAAACTAAAAGCATTTCATGTATTAGTACAGTTATAATAATGGTATTAATATAAAGAAATGCCGGCTCAAATTTACAGGGTTTTTCTGGCAAACATGTTTATTGTGTAGAATATTAGACTTTTTTTGTATTGTTTCAGAATTGAAAAGATGGATGATGGCCCTTTAGTTTCCTTACCAAAACTATCTGATTACTGAAAATTGTTCTAAACTCCAGTTAGTCTTTCTGGTATAGTCTAGGAGACATCTTTCAGGCAGCTCAACAGCAGTGCACAGCAATAAGTGAGGGAGGAGCAATGCAGAGTAAAAACTCCAACTCCTCTACAATTTTTGTAGCAGCTTATTCCCACGTCTTTACTCCATATGAATGTTTTGTTTAGTTTCACAGCCAGACCTGAGCATGTTGGCAAGTGTTTAGAATGTGCTTCACTTGTAAACTGCTTTCCATGTAGTCAAATGGCTGATTTCAAATTCTTCTGAGATCTTTTTAAATCCCTCACCAGACTTACAAACACTGACTTTTGTGAGGTGTCCAAATCTTTTTATAATTGTTAGCAGAATCACAGTCATCTTTGCAATGCATTTTTTTAACAACATATTCACAAAGAACATTCTGGTTGGCAAATTCTATTTGCCGTTACTCTCTGCGGCAGTAGTATATTCACCCAGCTAAATGGACTTTCAGTGCATGTCAATTATCTCCCTACATGTGTGTCCATTCTCCATTGTCTTTATTTTTCAGGAACAAGATGCTAAAAAACTGGGGTCTCGTCGGAGGGATCGCGGCTGCTATTGCAGCTGGAGCATACGTCCTGTGGGGCCCGATCACTGAGAGGAAGAAAAGGAAGAGAGGTGAGAACTGAGGGGATTTAAAATTAACCTGTTTTAAACTGTAGGACAGATTTTAGAGTACTATAATGAACTATTAGAGTATGAATGTGTGTGTGAATGAGCGTTGTCTAGAGTGGAGTGGTTTGGAATCCTCTGGACTTGGTACAGCACTACATAAATACAGGCCATTTACCATTCAACTCTTGGGGGAACATAACATTGAGAATAGCTGCTGTCAAGTTAATATAACTATAACAAATGAGGGCTTATGGTGATTGTGTGTACACAGAGCTAAAGAAGTAACCGCATTGTTTGAAATGCAGGTTTGTAGAGTTTGGTAAATGCAGATACGGGATCAATATTCCCTGAGTTTCATCTAATTTATTGGTATTGCTTGCAAGTAGCAATGCTTTTTTCCTCTCATTTGCTGCTGGGTTACATCAGCAGTGCTTCTTTGTCAGTTGATTGGGAGATTAGATTGGCTTTGGAAAGTTGGCTGGCTTCTTCCCCATATAAGCATCCTCCCTCACCGATTTAATCATTAGAACTGCTTAGTAACAATGTCACGTATGTGACGAGAGTACAAGCTAGAACTTATCTCAAAAAATAATGCCTACTATCCCTGAAGTTACGGAAACAAAGCGTGCAGGTAGACCTCGGCATTTCTGGCTGTGATTTGCCATGGTTTGCATTTCTCCACAGGAATGGTCCCAGGTCTGCTGAACTTGGGCAACACCTGCTTCCTGAACTCCTTGCTTCAGGGTTTGGCAGCATGTCCGTCTTTCGTCAAATGGCTGGAGAGGTTTTCAGGCCTGCCCTCGATCCAGTCATGTAAAGACAACCAGCTGTCCTTCACGCTGCTGCAACTACTCAAAGGTAGGTATTCAGAGGCTGTTGCATGAAATAAGTAGAGCATAAAGAACCGATCAATATTAGTTTTTTTTTTCCCCCTCACGGTTTGTGGTCTGACAGCTCTGTCCAGTGAGGAGCCTGGAGACGAGGAGGTTTTAGATGCTGGATGCCTCCTGGATGTTCTCAGACTGTATCGCTGGCACATCAGCTCATTTGAAGAGCAGGTTGGACTGCTTTTTCAATCATTTGTGATCAGAACCTAATATAAACTGAACATCAGCATGAATGTCCTGTTCATAGCTTTTCTTTCTGGGTGGAAAGATTAAACAACAAGTTGAACCTGACCATTCACCTTTGAAACATCAACAAGTCTCTCTAATAATTATGGATGGATATTTGCATTTAAATTAGTTCCTTTCTTGCAACTCACCTGACATTTATGTACAGTTGAAAAATTTTCAGATGGACTTAGATCAGTGCTTTAGGATGATCATTCTTTAAACTTCGTTTTCCCTGTATTACCCATTCTAAATCCAGATCTCATGTGTGTTTGGGTAATTACCCGGTTGAAACTTGCATCAGTGAGTTCAAGTTTCCACCTTCATGATCTGAGGTCAAATTGAAGAACTTGGAAATTGTTGTCCTTCTTCCTTACATTATATACTCTGTTATACTTGCCAGCACCATTGGCAGCAAGATAGGCCCTCAGCATGGTGGTGCCACCACTATGCTTGGCAGCTGGTTTGGTGTTTTTAGGTGAAAGCCTTTTCTTGACTCCTCTGCGTATTCTTCTAGCCATCGTGTATAAAAAGCGTAATCGTTGTCTCGTCATCTTGACTAAAACGCCTTTCTCCAGAAGGCATTTGGCTTTTCTCTGAGAGGCAGCTGCAACTTTCAGCTCAAAGGTGTTTGAGCAGCTTTTAACTGAGGATGATATTCTGGAAACCAAGTGAAACTGAGATTCACTTGGTAGTTCCACAGAACTATGATCTAAAACACACATGAACAACGGCTTTGATTAAGCCTTCTGAATGAAGTCCTTATAGCAGCCGTAATTAAAAGTATGCCTTTCTTAAAAGACTGATTTAAAGGCATTATGTTAATTCTGATATTAAAAAGTTGACAAATATTCAAGCAGAATTGTGCCAGAAGCTTGTTAAAAGCTACAAAACAAACCTGTGGTGCGTTTGCATTTTTTAAAATAAGTGATTAAAATGCATAATTAAAAGCCCGAACTTAACCTGGCATCCATGCTGATGAGATGCAAGTGTAAACTTCTGAATGGAGCTTCAGCTTATTATGCAACATCTAAAAGTCTGATTTCTTCCCTTTTAAGGATGCACACGAACTTTTTCACGTCCTCACGTCTTCTCTAGAGGAGGAGCGAAATCGACAACCTAAAGTCACACATTTGTTTGACATGCAGTCCCTGGAGGTAAGTTGTCTCCACATCCACTGGGGATTCCAAACTGCAGAAGTCACACAAATCTTTCTGTTTTGTTTTGTTTTGTTTTTTTTAGTTAAATGTTCTTCTACTTTGTGTTTGCTTTGTTTCTAGTCTCTTCCTGATGAAGAGGACAAAACTGTGGCCTGCATCAGTCGAGGTATGAAGAAAAATAAAAATCAAGAGGCCAAATAATTAAGAATACCAGCAATGAGTGTGTTATATTTAGTTCATTTTCTCTGCAGCTCCTCTTCATCCGATACCAGGTCTCTGGAAGTTCCAGCATCCTTTTCATGGTCGTCTAACGAGCAATATGTCGTGCAAGCACTGTGAAATTCAAGTGTGTTTCTTTATGAGATATAGAACTACGTAACATGCTAGTTTTGATTAATTTGTGAATAACAACTCAACTTTGCTCATTAATAGAGTCCAGTGCGGTACGACTCATTTGAGAGCCTCTCTTTGTCCATCCCTCTTCCTCAGTGGGTAAGCTAAAATGGAAGGATTTTTACTGTAGCACTTTGCATGATTGGTTAGTGCATTATTGTGAAGTGGAAAAAAGGGATTCTTGGTTTTCAAAAATCTTTACAAATTCTTATCTAAGGAGTGTGGCATTAGTAACTCTGGAGGAACTGTAGAGATTCACAACTCAGGTAGGAGAATTTGAAAACAGGACAACTACCGATGGTGCACTTGACAAATCTAAGCCCTGTAGAATAGTGGCAAGAAGAAAGCCATTGTTGAAAGATGAATATAAGAAGTGTTTTGTTTCCCATGCAGGGGATAGAGAAAACATGTGGAAGAAAAAGCAGATCAAACTTAAGTCAAACTTTTTGGCCAAGGGTGGAGGAAAACTAACACTGGACTTCACCCTGAGCGCACCTTCCCTATGATAAAACATGGAGGTGGCAGCACCATGCTGTGGGAATGCTTCAGCAGGAAAAGTGAAGCTGGTCAGAGTTGATAGGAAGATGGCTACAGCTACATTTAGGGCAATCCTGGAAGGAATCCTGTTACATTTACCTAAGCTAAATGTCTAGGTTCTAGGTCTAGGAATACAAATCCACACTACATTTTTCAGAGCTTCATTTGTAATCAACTTTTGAAAACCATCTACTGCTTTCATTCCTCTTCACAATTATGCCCTAGTTTGCATTGGTCTACTTCATCTAAGTCCAAGCAGTTGTAATGTGGAAAGGTTTCAGCTCTGTAAATACATTTTAAAGGCAGTGTGTCGCTCATCAGTAGCTGGTTTTTGTTTCTATTCACTCAAAACATTTTTCCTCTCAGGGTCGGCCTCTCTCTCTAGATCAGTGTCTGCAGCATTTCATTTCGTCAGAGACAATCAAAGAGGTGGAGTGTGAAAACTGCACAAAGGTACTTTAGTATCTGTAAAATAATTCCATTGTTTGTGAACAGACATGGTGGGATGGTCGTTTGATCTTTATTGTCTTTATGTCGTCCTCCAGCTTCAACAAAGCTCGACAAGAAATGGGCAAGTTTTTGAAAGCCAGAGGACAACGTTTGTTAAACAGCTTAAACTTGGAAAGGTATTTGTATAAGTTTTCTTCCTAAACAATTTGAGATTTTAGTTGCTAGAATGTGTTTTATATTTTTATTCATAGAGGGGAAGGAAATGCAACCCTTATTTCATGTATTTTAAGCTCCCTCAGTGCCTCTGCATCCACCTACAAAGACTGACGTGGTCCAGTGAAGGAACGCCCATCAAGCGACAGGAGCACGTCCAGTTCACGGAGTATCTATCAATGGATCGCTACAAACACAACAGCTCCACACAGAGGAGTCAGCGGTTCACATCGACTCCTATAGCCATAAAAACAGAAAGTTTGGAGGATTCCACAGAAAGGCTAAAAGCTAATGGGACAGGTGTGTCGGATTAATAGGTGTTTTATTTTTAACAGCAATGTTTTCTCTTTGCTTTTTCTTACTTCAATTTTCTTTCCCCCTTTTTGTTCCAGGTGCAGAACATCATAACAACAACAAGCCTTTCTCTAATGGAACCTGTTCTTCTGTATTTCTTCTCTCTCCTGGTTTGAACCCACAGCTCGGTCTCACGTATGACTTCAGGTAAATTCTGCAGCAGCAGACGGTCAACGGTTTATGACATGGCCACCTGTCAAAGAGTGGAGCCTTTAAATGTGAAAACGTCTTTATTTGTAGATCACTTTTGAGGAAGATAAAAGTGTAACAACAAGTAATTTATAGAAGCTTAGAACAGGCCGGTCAACATACACAATACAAAAGAAATGATTAGATTGATGGTGGTTCTGATACCTGTTTGGGCCAGTTGACAGAACCAAACTAAAATAAATCTGAGCAGCCTCCTGCTGGAAGTTAATAGTTATTTCACTCACCTAGTCTCATTAAAATATTAATTTCAGCATGTTGGAGAAAATCATTGAAAATGATGAGTAGTCAAAATCTGTGGTTGGTGTAAAATGTCCCATGGGAGACTGTTTTTTTGTTCTCAAAGAAAATCTGAGCATGAAAAGATGAAAACCTCAAAAGCTTAAACTGGCAAATGGATCAAATTAATTTAACTTGTTTAACTTTAGAAAGCAGGACAGTTTTTAGAACTTAAGCGTTATTAGTTTTTGTGTTTATAATGCAGCCTCAACAGCAAAAACCTCCATTACACCTGAGCTATGTGAGGATGCACAGGTCGGACATGTAGGTGGCTTACCTGAGCTAACGCCTGGATCTCTGTGTTTCCTTCCAGCTCCGCAGAGTATTTATTCCAGCTAACAGCAGTATTGGTTCACCACGGTGACATGCACTCAGGACATTTTGTCACCTACCGCCGCAGCCCTCCCTCGCCCTGCAGCGCCTCACCCTTCAGCTCTCAGTGGCTCTGGGTGTCTGACGACTCTGTGCGGAAAGCCAGCCTGCAGGAGGTGCTGTCTTCAAACGCGTACATGCTCTTCTACGAGAGAGTGCGACTGCCGACGATCGATCGAGTAGTCGCCTGATCGACCTCTCGCCGTGGTTACCACCAGGTGCCGTCGTGACGGTAGCTTTGCGGTGACCGAGTGTCACAGAGTCGTGTCGTAATGGAAACTGAAATGGAGGCTGGTAATCCCAAAGATAATGGACCTGCAGGATTTTTCTCAAATATCATTGTCATATAAACTACTCGTCTTTAACACTTTGAACAGTTTCCTGTAACAGACGACAGGCATACTTGACAGTGCCCTGTGATTACACTATAAATGAGGAGTTTTTAAGAATATTTTTGACTTTGTAATCATGCAGTGTGGTAAATATGCTATTAGATATTCCTGTTAATTTGTCAAAATTCCTTTAAATTGCAGACACTTAGAAAAGTTAAATAAATCTGTTACACATTAAAAACTGTCCGTGAAATAGTCCCAGCTGCAGCCTTGTTGTTTAATTTACATTCCCATTATTCCCAACAGCAGCTGTAAACTCTCTTACACTGATAATTTCAGCTAATACTCTGCCATTTTAAATCTTGTTTATGCTGTAATTTATATACCTGCACGGTGGAAGATAAAGTGCCATGTTGTTTTTAATGTTCAGCATTTCTATCGTATGAAACCACTTGTGCAGCAGCTATTAGGGCTGTCCTATCTTACCTAAAATTACGATGCATCCAAATTCACTGTTCATGGTGTACAGGTTGTACTGATTTTTAGTCGGTTTCGTTAAGACTTGATTATGTGCGGACGCTTCTGGGTAATTTATCCTGAATTATTTTTAAGTCCTCAGCAGTAAATAACTGCAGTTTCCTACCAAACCGAGAAAATCTAAATGCAGCACTGTCTGTCCCGATGTTTGCACTAATGTATTTTCATGTCTTTGAAAGTGATTGTTTTCAAATTTAAAAAATAATAAAGTTCTACTTTTGTGTTTTAAGTGAGATTGTTGAAAATGCACCAACATCAAAGAGTTTTAACTATGTTAAATTCTCTTTGACCTAAACGCACAGTCTGCCATGTCATGGAAGATTCAAATGATCAAAAACAGGTCTTTCAGAAGAGATTTAGGAAATTACATTTTTAAATTAGAGATATTTTTAAGACGGAAACTAATTGTGTGACAAAATTCACTTTAAGTTGTGTATACATGCATTTTTTTCACTGACAAATGTATCATGACACTAAAACCACAGCTGGGCAGAAAAGTACAGATTTCCCCAGTTAATTTCTAGAGTGCACAGAAAAAAAAAGTCAGCTTTCTGTAAATTTTGTCTCATATCACAAGGCAGACACAACTCAAGCTGGTCAGCTGATATTAGTTAACACCAGTTATTCACATATTTGCTTGGCATAAAAAAACGAAACAAAAAAAACCAACTCAGATCTGCCTTTTGTGATGCCAGCACAAGCATAGGCATGTGGAGGATTTCTTCTTGATAAAATCTTGATTTAAAACAAATTGGAAAAAAAAAACCCAAAACATGACCTGTTTCTTTATAGGAAACAGGCAATGTCTAAAGTAAGTTAAACAGATTTATTGGAAGAAATAAGTAAATCTTTATTTACTATTTCTTCAGAAAAACTTTGACCTGAGAAGTATTTCTTAAAAATGCGATCTTTAATCTGGGTTTTTGCTGTTAATGTTCCTCTTTGACTGTTTAGTGACGTCCTCCAAGATGCGTCTAAAGGTGAGATTAATGCGAGGTGAGAGGACCTTCTTCCGAACCGGAAGGCTGTGGTACCAGAAGGTATTGGTGGGAGGGTTCATGAGGAGCAGGCTTCCGTGAGCCAGCTCCAGCTTCACGGGATCGATCTGTCGGCTGCTCCGCTTCCCTCGAGCATCTCTGTGTCTAAAGACAAAGTCTCGAGCTGCTCCCAGAGAGACGGAGGCGATGGGACAGGAAGGGTCCAGCTCCTTCTCGTCGTCCCGATGCTCCCCCATGTGATCTTGTCCATCTTTGTACCTGGTGGAGATACCGAGGCTTCAGATAAGTTCAACTCTGAACTTCTGGATTAGGTGTTGGGAAGTTTGTCACCTGTTGATCAAGACGAAGTTGAACTTCTGTCCGGTTGCGCCTGTGACCGCGTTTCGGATGTACTCCAAGGTCGGAGTCCAGGGGGAAGCCAGACGCCTCACTCCGGAGTAAGTGTAGGTGAGGCCTGCGTTCCCATAGGTCGCCTGTTTCCTCGGTATGTTGTACACCTTTCCAAACACTTGGACCTTTGCTTCCTCTCCTATCAGAAAACAAAACAACCAGCTGTCACACTATTAAACTGCAAATTCATGCCACATGTTTACAATAAATAACCACCTGTTGAGTACACCACCTCCTCCTCCAGCTGTCTGAAAAGGTTATCTGCCTCTCCTTTCAAGAAGAGCAACGCATAATCACAGTCCAGTCCCTCTGCTTCTATTTTTTGCCAAGGAATAGGATGAGAGAACTCTTCAAAAGACGGGTCCTTTTCCTCCTCCTCTACGCCCTCATGTTCCTCCATCTTTGTCTTATTTTACCTGGGACTTCTTCGTGGGACATCATTGTTGCACAGATGTTTATTCTGTCTCCCAAGCAGAAACTTGTCCATTTCTGTAGCCTGATGTGACGACACACTGATGGGGAACGTTTTGCTGTATAAACCAAGGAAAAAAAGAATTAAAACTAAAAAGTTTATTTAACTGAAAATGCATATTATATGTATGTTGATGTTGAGTTGAAAAGCTTAATATTTTAAGTAATCCCCAATTTCTACCTTTTACATTTTATATATGGTTAGCCAGCTATACATTATTTACTTTTGCTAGAAAATATTAAAATGTAGACCAAGTAATGTGACAAACTCCGTGGAACTATATTGTATGAAGGGTATTAAATGGTACAGATTAATTTCACACACTTTATTTCAGTAAATTTATGGCTAATAAAAACTTGGATTAACATTGACGTGAAGAAACCAGCTAAAACAATGACCTTCTGTGCCTTACCTCTCGTTGAGTCTCGATGTCTGTCGACAAATGTTTGTTGGTCTTGTGTAATATTATTTTCTGAGAATCCTTTGTGTTTTTTATTACCCTTGATGAGTCACAATTAATAGAAATAAATGCTTAAACTACTTCAGTGTACTAATCATCATGATTAATAAAAACGCGGTAGTAACCAAAACATTTTCTAAAAGTAAAGTTGTTAAAGAGCAGAAAACTGGCACGTCTTGAACGCAACTCAGCTCATTATAATAAATGCTTTCGTCATTTTGTTTAGGCGCGAATTCATTTGCACCATCGCACCGACAACGTTAATTTACCTGGGAGTCTCGTGGTCTTTAAACAATAAAGCATTTTCTTTCTCTCCGCAGCTCACCGCCAAAGTGTTCGCAACAAGAATGATTGGACAGAAAACTATCAATTCATTTTTTTCGCCGGTATCGAAAAAGAGAGTTTCTAATGAGGCAAACGAACCCGAGGAGAACGCTAAAGAACCGGTGAGTGTCACTACTTTTACAAACAGATGGCAAATCATCTTTAGAAACAGAACCTGAGCCGTGGCACATTTTAATTCAAATCTTACCGGTGCTATTTTGTAGTATTTCATATCGTTGTGTTCTCCCGCGACAAGAGCGGCTTACTCCAAGCTGCGTTCAGGATCATCTCTGTTGTTGAACGTTGCCAAACGGGTTTTGCTAGCATGGAACTGTTGGCACCGCTTCGTCAACTGTTTGTACAGCAGATTTCTCTCCGGGGAACGCGTTTCTCGCCGGCTTTGTGCTTTGCTCAATATACCAAAATCCTGCAGAAGAAGCAGAAATGCGCCACGGTGCTGCCGGAGCAGCAAAGCCCGCCTCCCAGTCCTCTGTCCCCGGCGCAGCTGGAACGGATGGCTCGCAACAAGAGAGCGGCGCTGGAGAGGCTGGCTTCCGCTCAGACTCCTCCGGGGTTCGGGGACAGCTGGAGGAAGGAGCTGGCTGCTGAGTTTGGAAAGCCCTACTTCAAACAGGTGAGAAGAGGAGGTTTTTCCACACACACTGTTTATTATCAGGTGTTTTAATGATTTTTACACTTTTGCCACAGCTGATGCAGTTTGTTGCTGAAGAGAGGAAGCGCCACACAGTTTACCCACCTGCTGAACAAGTGTTCACCTGGAGCAAGGTGTGCAAAATCACAGATGTAAGTGTGGCTCATGAGTACGCAACTTTATGCCTGGAGAAACTGAGTGATTGAAGTGCAGAACTATAATATCCATGTAGGTATTGGGGTAGAAGTACCGTACTTACAGTTGAACCTACAATAATTAGTTTCTGATAGGACGTTGGATTTGAATCTGTCAAAGCATAAAGTAAATGTGCAAAAGAAGTAACAATTTTAAAGAACAAAAGACATTTGTAGTGTACATCTTATTAAAAACAGAATATCAAAAAATATTTATACCCTTGTCAATGATAAATAGCAACATTTGTGTTGGCATCACAGCAATAAAACCTTTCTGATATTTGCGGAGCAGTTTTCTGCATGTCTCCTGGTATTTTAACAATTTATGTTTGATGAACTGCAGGGCTTTGAGTTTGGAAGGTCTCCATGCCATCACCCTAATCTTTAGCTTCCTCCACAGACTCTTGATCACATTCAGGCTAGTAGTCTGGCTTGGCCACTGAAAACATTATTACTTCAACTAAGTGTTTTGGTAAAACTAAGTGATATTTAAATCTGTGTCAAAATTGATTTTATTAATGATTTAAGTTGAACGATTATTGTATTAAATTACATTAACTCAATCCAGTTTGTTCTTTTAGTATTTTGTTACTAGTAAATAACTTCTACCAACCAGGGAAAGTGTCCTGTAGCATAGGTTATAAAAAATCTTATTAAATTAAAATCTTGATCAAAGGGATGTATTACAGTGAGGAAAAAGCTACTGTACAGTAAAACATTGTATTACAGACATTTTTGTACCTCAAACAGCCACAATTCAAACCACTTTACCATCACATTATTAAAATTGAAGTAATGCATCTCTTTATAAAGACACTGTATTTTTGTTTATAAATTTCAATACCTGATAGTTTTATTGAGGCCATTTCTTTCAAAAGCCAACTCAAAGCACCTGTTTTTTAGGTCCTTAGGTCTGATGTTTATTTCTAAAGCACATTAATTAACTACACACTAGTCCCACTTTTTTTTTTTTTAGCTTTTTAGCTGGGGTACCTGAGGGAACTCACATATGCAAACTCCATGCAGAAATACTCCAGGCTGGATTTCAAACCCAAGACCTTCCTGCTTGCAAGGCAACATGCTGCCAACTATCAATTTTCCTTTTTGGGGGGGGGGGAGAAAAAAGGCAAAAACCTATAAAAAACAACCATGTTTTCCTTGGAGAGAGTTGTTAAATGTAGTAAAGTCTTTGTCTTTGATTTTAGGTTAAAGTGGTCATTCTAGGTCAAGATCCATATCATGGTCCAGGCCAAGCGCACGGACTATGCTTCAGTGTGAAAAGACCAGTTCCTCCTCCTCCGAGGTTTGAAGTCTGTGTTTCGTTTTGTTTATAATGAACAGAAACTGATTGAGTGTTCACATTTCAGGTGTCCTGACTGTCTTTCCTCACAGGTATTTCAAGATTTAAGGGACGACTTTGTGTCGACAAAATAAAATTTCAAAAATAATGACTTAAACAGGAATTATGATGTTTCTTTATTTACCTGAAAAGAGGTGTTTTGTACAATTTTCAATGCATCTTTCATACCATAAAAATTTGAAAAAGTGACAAGCTTTTCATCACTGCACCTCTTTATTCATGCAAACGGCAGACTGCATTAATTGAAAGACAAACGACAAAGTTTCGCATTAGACTGTATTGTTGCCACAACTTGGATAAGAGATGTATGGGGCTGAAATGTTTCTTGAAAGGTGAGGAATTTATTTTGGCTTTTTCCAGACCTACATGATGATCTGCATTTAGACTTTATTCCTTTTGAAATAGAGAAAAATCTAATGATTCTCATCAAATGCCATACAATCACACCTAGATTTTGATATTCTACCCATCAGTATTTTAGTTTTTGAATTAAACACTCTCATTCAAATATTAATAAAAAAAACCCTGACCTTCGTCAAATTCAGGTTCAAACGAAGTCAGGCGCTCTCGAGGTTATTTCGTTGACTGAAGCTACTAATGTTCACAAACATTATTATGAAAACGTTTTTAACTTTAGAGGACAGCCCTGCAGTTGTGTGAACACTCGAATCAAAATTGTTTGCCTTCCATTTTTAACATTTGCTTTTTATTTGCAGTTTGGAGAACATGTACAAAGAGCTGGCCACAGACATCGACGGCTTTCAGCATCCAGGCCATGGCGACCTGACTGGATGGGCCAGGCAAGGTAATTCTATTGATTTACATTCTGTTAAATGATTATACAAAAACATGCGAGACATTTTTCTTTCATCCACAACTTTCCTGTCTTTGTTTGAACCCCTTTTACCTTCTCACTAGGTGTGCTGCTGCTCAACGCCGTGCTGACTGTCAGGGCGCACCAAGCTAACTCCCACAAAGACAGAGGCTGGGAGACCTTCACTGACGCTGTGATTCAGTGGCTCAGCAGCAATCAAGAGGGCGTCATCTTCATGCTGTGGGGATCGTACGCACAGAAAAAAGGGGCTTCAATTAACCGAGTGAGTCTGCTAATTCGTGCATTTTAACGCTCACCAAAGCTTGCTTGTGCTGAATATTTATGATGAGGATGTACTCCTTTCTGTTACAGACACGCCACCACGTCCTGCAGACTGTACATCCCTCCCCCCTGTCTGCTCATCGAGGATTTTTTGGTTGCAGACATTTCTCCAAGGCCAACGAGTTGCTAGAGAAATGTGGAAAGTCTCCCATAGACTGGAAGGCTCTTTAACTTCTATGTTGGCTTTTCTGAAGCCCATGTAAACTACAGACCAAACCCACCTATAAGCTTTTTAGTTCTTCTTCCAGCAGTTATTCATGTTTTTATAAAACAATACCGGCAGATTGTTCTGTTTTCACTGCATTGTTCTCTTAGTGGTTTAACTTTTGTAAATATTTGTTTTCTTTTTCTGCCCTTTTAGTTTGCACCTTGTTTCCTTTTTTTACTTTTTTATGTAATGTTTGGTACATTAAAGGGTTTTCTACATTGTGTAATGTTTTGGGTGAATTTCAAATGAATGATAAATCTATGTTTGGCACCATTAATGATCTACAGTATATTTGATATTCAATGCTAAATTAGGGAAGACTTAAACTCACGCTTAGTGAACATATTCTGCATTTTGCTTCAAAAAATAAAAATAATATTTAAAAAATTTGCGGGTGAAACTTTTAAAGAAAATAAGATGTTCATGGCTAACTATGTCTAACATTGTGGCCTGCATGCTTGGGAATCCTCCAGAATGAGTTGGAAAGTGTCTTGGATCCCCCCCAGGCTTGCATAGTGGATGTATGCATAGTTATGAAAATGTTTCCTCCCAAGCAGTCTTAAATTTGTTTTAAAGCTTGCAAGGTAAGACTGAAATAGATACATTTAAAACATTTTCTGGCCTGTTCAATATTGAGCAATATAGCCCTCTAAAAGCTTAATGGAACCAGGCACAAACAATCTGCAAAATAAATTCATACTTGCGTAGAAATAACAGTTTTTTTCTTTTTTTTTTTACATAAAATATATTTGTTATAATTGTAATTATTATAATTAACGTACTATAATTTTTGTATCCCAATCCCACCACATTAAAAACAATCAAGTCACTTAACATCACTTCCGGTTTGACGTCTACGTCGGAGGACGGCTTCTCCTTTGACGCAAGGACGTGGACAGGAACAATAATGGGACTCGCCGCCCTTTGTGGGGCAGTGTTGCAGAGGCTGTAATGTATGAATACCGTAAGGAATAACAATGCCCGTACAGAGCCTGCCAGTCCGGGATGGGTCCTTTCATTTCCGTCTGCTCCAGCAGTACTTGATCCTCCTGAAAAAATACCCGATCCTCACGAAATCTGTAACCAGGTCGGTTTCTGTGCTCCTAAAACTCACAGCTGTTTTTTTTCCAGTTGTTTAAACGTCAATTTGTAATGTTCACTGACTAACCGAGAAAATAGTTGTCGTTTCTTTTTATTATGTAGTTTTATAAGTCAGATTATTTATGGCTGTTGCTTGTATTAGCTCCTGATCACTTTGTTTGCACTGAGCACACTGCGGTATTAGCCAATCAGTAGCTGCCATGAAAACCTCCTACTCAGAAGTTACACAGTTTTTTTGTTTTTTTTTTTACTTTAAGCTTGTGAAACTTGTTGTTGCTCATTGACAGGAGAGTGTGATCTGTCAGTCTGTTCTTCATTCTTTCAGTGGGATCCTGTCCGCTTTAGGAAATCTACTTTCACAGTACTTGGAAGGCAGAAAAAAGACCAAAAGTGGAGGTCCAGTTGATGAGATCGATGTGGCTGGAGCCACACGATATGCCATCTTTGGGTGAGACTTAGCAGAATATGAGAACAATGAGAGTGCAGCACATTCTAATAATATACCCAGTCACCTTCTTTTACAAAATGACACTGCAAGCACAATTTTAAATATATTTTTTTGTGGATTTTAAGGGATTGACCAACGTATATGGGATGCGATGCATGGTGTTATTCAGAATGTTGCAATCCAAACCACGCCATTGTAGCCCTGGCTGTATGTTACAGGCTGTTGGGCAAAACCCTTGTCAACGTACCATGAAAGCCAAATTTCATTCATTGCTGATAATTGCACTGTTGACATCCTCCCACCTGAGCTGTAGTTCTCCTCTACAGCCACAGTGGAGCTACCATGTGCCTGTTAGCTGCTTCTCCGACTCCTGTTGTCTCTGGAGTTTAGGTGGGAGCCTTGTCTTTGCAGTGGACTTGCAGTTGCCTCGTTCCGTTTTCCATGACGGATTGAACAGGCGTCTGTGAGATGTTGTAAACTTCAGGATATTGTTTTATAACCTGACTCCGCATTAAACTTCTGCACAACTTGCACAGAATTTTATTTATGGGTGTCACTGTAGATAGGGTCTGTAACACAATAACATACTTTAAAACCATGCGTCACCTTCCACTAGCTGCTACATTGTGTTGCTCTTTCTCACAAAATCTAAATAAACGACTAAATTAAGATTTGTGATTGTAATATGACAAATTGGCAAAAAGTTTGAAGAGTAAACACTTTCTCCCGGGCGCTGTGCATGTAAATCGGCTAACTCTTGGCAAATTCATGGAGTTTTGTGTTTGTTACTGGTTTATTACTTTTTTCCTCTTGTAGGTTGATTATCACTGGGCCAGTGAGCCATATCTTTTACCAGCTGATGGAGGTGTGGATGCCAACCACTGACCCGCTCTGCATCGTCAAACGACTGCTACTGGACCGACTCATCTTTGCTCCTGGCTTCCTGCTCCTTTTCTACCTTGTTATGAACATCCTGGAGGTGATTTCTTTTTGATCTTCTCAAAAGTGTCTATCAAATATATTAATGTACTGCTTTCAGTAAAATATTGGTAAGTTTTGTGATGATCAGGTTTTCCCAGCTGAAAACAGATTGCTGGTTTTGTTTTGCTAGTCAGAGACAAAAGAAAATTGTCTGATTCCTGTGTCTGAGCCAATTCTAATTTATGTAATGGTTAGAATATTGAAATCCAAAATGTAATTAAAAAATGTGGTGTGCTTTTGTATTCAAACCCTCTTTACAATAACCCCCCCCAAATAAATCCAGGAGAAAGTAAGTGCTGTGAATGTTTTATTCATGGCTTTTTAAATAAGCAAATATTTGAAGAAGGTTTGCAAATCATTCAAGTATTTGTTATCATACATGAACCAAAAATGAATGAGTATCATGCAGCTGATTTTCATTGTTTTATTTCCTGATGCCAGACTCTATGTCTGTCAAATTCTATGCTCCAGTTTCTACATTAACTCAATTTAAAAGCATAAATATCACTTTTAAATACTGATAAACACATTTTGATATGTATTATAAGCATATACGTAAGTGCATTCATTGCGCATTAAATATACTTTACAGAAAATAAGTATTTACTTGTTCCTCAGGCTAAAGGCTGGGATGATTTCCAGAAGAAGATGAGAAAAAGTTACTGGACTGCTCTGAAGATGAACTGGAAAGTCTGGACTCCTTTCACATTTATAAACATAAACTTTGTGCCTGTTCAGGTACGCTCCGTCACTGACATCCTGTCATGTTAAGAATTAGGAGGAGCCTCACACTGACTTCCTCTGTGATGTTCCCCCCCCTCCTCTCATTATGTTTCAGTTTCGAGTGCTCTTCGCCAACATGATTGCCTTATTCTGGTATGCCTACCTTGCCACTGTGAGGAAATGATGCTTCTTTGAGGACTAACCAGATGCAAGCAACTTCCATATATGGCTGGAAGATTCTTTACATGAAGTTGCACTGGTGATTACTGGGATACTGCTTTAAAACGCTAGAATTAAAAAGAATAACAGAGTATTTTTTTACGCTTTGTTTTGCAGGGACCTGTATAAAAAAAAAACTCGAGAAAGTTTAAAATTCTGACATTTTTTACATAAGCTGAGATAAC
This sequence comes from Xiphophorus maculatus, assembly GCF_002775205.1. Lineage (NCBI taxonomy): Eukaryota > Metazoa > Chordata > Actinopteri > Cyprinodontiformes > Poeciliidae > Xiphophorus > Xiphophorus maculatus. The sequence goes on from NC_036454.1 coordinate 18,094,555, forward strand.
TAGGGGTTGTTTTTTTTTGTTACCTTTAATGAGCTTTACCTACTGATCTGAACAAGTGAAGAAATAAAATACAAAAGAGACATGCCATTTGTCATGACTGACTTTTATTATTATTGTTACTGCTACATAATACATTATAATTACACTTGTTTAAATACAAAAAAACTGGAATGTCTTCTTCTTGTTCACCATGAGAACGTCCTCAGCCTCCTCTCAGACGCAGAGTCAAGAAGATGGTGCTGTGTTCCTTCACGTTGTAGTTGGACAGTTTTCCGGTCTGCATCTCCCGGCCCTCATGGATCAGCCTCTGCTGGTTCGCAGGAACCCCCTGTCTCTTCTCCACTCTCCCCCTGAATCCCTCCACCGTCTCGTCGGGTGTGATATCGTAGGTGCTGGTCGTCCCCGTCTCGTTTTTCAGGAACACCTGGAAGGTGGACGGCTGGGTGACCAGCAGAGACACCTGGGAGCCCGGCTCAATGTTGTAGGAGCTCAGGGTCATGGAGTCGTCGTTCAGAGGTGTGCTCGACCCGTTCGTGAAGACCAGCTTCTGCCTGGCAGCGGGAACCCCCAGCTCCTGCTGGATGAGCATCTTCAGAGAGCCCACTGTGTCGTGTGGGTTTACTTTGAGCGTGCGGGACGTCCCACCCAGCATTCTGATGACTATCTCCATGATTAAACTGACCTGAAAAATAGTTAAAAAGTTTTCAGCACTTTTACTAGATGACAATATTCAGCGGTAAGATCATAAACGTGTTGATTAGGAGAGCAACTTACCTTGCGATGGATTTCTAATAATAATAATTAAAAAAATATGTCCTTCTGGCTTCAGATATCCAATAATCGCTAATCCTCAGCGCTTGTGCACTAATGTTGGCCAGCTGTGTTTATATACAGACCGAGTCGGACGTCAGCGCCCTCCCACTGCACTTAAGATTCGTTTTCCCTCTCTGCCTGTTTTTATGTTTCAGTTTCTATTCTCCAAACATGAGTCTGCTGAAATGGCTTTTCGTGACGCTGTTTCGCGGAGTTCCCCGAATACCTGCAAACAGGTGAGGCGGAGGAACAGCTGGGCTTTACCGCTTACCTGACGATGGGAGGAGGAGGGAAACAAAAACAGGACAATAAGAAATCAGATGGTGGTGAATCATCAGATAAAGTGAATGTGAGTTCGGTTACGGCTAAAACAAAAGAGAAAATGAAAAAAAACCGTTTAAGTGGTCCATTTCGCAAATTATTAGGATTATATAATACGAATATAATATAATAGAATAGACTTTATTGATCCCCAAGGGAAATTTCTTATTTAGCAAGCTACTCCATCTAAGGTGTTAAATATTAATACTACAAATATATGCACAATCAAGGGATATATACTGTATATGTATATGTAGTATATACAGTACAGACCAAAAGTTTGGGCACACCTTTTAATTCAAAGAGTTTATTTTATTTTCATGACTATTGACGTTGTAGATTCACACTGAAGGCATCAAAACTATGAATAACACATGTGTAAATATGCACTAAACAAAAAAGTGTAAAACAACTGAAAATACCCCTTATATTCTAGTTTCTTCAAAGTAGCAACCTTTTGCTGTGATTACTGCTTTGCACACACTCTGCATTTTCTTGATGAGCTTCAAGAGGTCGTCACCTGAAATGGTTTTCACTTCATAGGTGAGTCCTGTCAGGTTAATAAGTGGGATTTCTTGCCTTATAAATAGTCATGAAAATAAAGAAAACCCATTGAATTAGAAGGTGTGTCCAAACTTTTGGTCTGTACTGTATATCTAGATAGATAGATAGATATAGAAATATATATATATATGTCTCTGTATCTATCTATCTATCTATCTATCTATCTATCTATCTATCTATCTATCTATCTATCTATCTATCTATCTATCTATCTATCTATCTATCTATCTATCTATCTATCTATCTATCTATCTATCTATCTATCTATCTATCTATCTATCTATCTATCTATCTATCTATCTATCTATCTATCTACCTACCTACCTACCTACCTACCTACCTACCTACCTACCTACCTACCTACCTACCTACCTACCTACCTACCTACCTACCTACCTACCTACCTACCTATCTATCTATCTATCTATCTATCTATCTATCTATCTATCTATCTATCTATCTATCTATCTATCTATCTATCTATCTATCTATCTATCTATCTATCTATCTACCTACCTACCTACCTACCTACCTACCTACCTACCTACCTACCTACCTACCTACCTACCTACCTACCTACCTACCTACCTACCTACCTACCTACCTACCTACCTACCTACCTACCTACCTACCTACCTACCTACCTACCTACCTACCTACCTACCTACCTATCTATCTATCTATCTATCTATCTATCTATCTATCTACCTACCTACCTACCTACCTACCTACCTACCTACCTACCTACCTACCTACCTACCTACCTACCTACCTACCTACCTACCTACCTACCTACCTACCTATCTATCTATCTATCTATCTATCTATCTACCTACCTACCTACCTACCTATCTATCTATCTATCTATCTATCTATCTATCTATCTATCTATCTATACTCATAAAAGTGATGTAAGTCATTCAATATGACTGAATATAATTAAATAAATAAATAAGCATAATAAGTGGAGAAATAATTAGATTTTTTGGGCCTTGTAAAGCCTAATGGCTACAGGCAGAAATGATTTTCTGTGGTGCACTTTGGCAAAATGAGTTTCTGGCTGAAGGAGCTCCTGCATCCTGCCAGCATGTCATGAAGTGGACGAGACTTGTTGTCCAACATGACCCTCATCTTGGACAGGATCCTTCTCCCTGACACCACTGTCAGAAAGTCCAGCTCCACTCCAATGATGTCGCTGGCCTCGCAGGTCAGTCTGTTCAGCCTGCTGGTGTCCTCCACCTTAAGCTTGCTGCCCCAGCATACCATACCATACAGGATGACACTGGCCACCACAGATTCATAAAACATCCTGAGCAAAGTCTGGCAGATGTTGAAGGAAATCAGGCGCCTCAGAAAGTAGAGGCGACCAAATCATCACTGACCTCAAGCATGACTCTGTCTCTCCTCTCTTCCCCCAGACTATGAGATATTGATTTCAAAAGGAAATTGTAAATATATTTTCCTCTTAATAGACATTGGTCCTCTGCACAGCATCCCAGGTCAGACATAACCTGTAGCCGTGTTTGACGAGTCAACAAATGAGACATGGTGCCCGGTGTGCATGTAGTGGCTCTAGAGGCTCTGGCCTCAGCTGCAGTTCACTCCTGGGTGAATTTTGTTTGAACGTGTTTCCAGTTAGCCAAATGAAAAGATGTGTTACCAACATTTGATGATTGCAAAGAAGGATGTGTATATTGATTATTGAGCACATATGAAGTATCTATCTAGAAAACTCCTTGGAAACCCACTAGTCTCTTGGAAAATGTCTGCATTTTTTAAAGCAACTGATGAGCAACACATGGAGATTTTACATGATGTTGCTTTTCTGTTTAACAAGTTTAAATATACTTCATTAGAAACTTTTTTTATGCTTCACTACCACAGACCTGTATTACAAAACTTGAGAAAGTTTAAAATGAGGACATTCTGTACATAAGCGAGGTGTGATGTATGCTTTATTTATTTCAAACAGACAATAAAAGGTAAAATCAGAAAATAAGAATAAGACAAACATGTCAATTTACATTCAATTTTACTCAATTTATTTGGAACAGGAACAATTAGGAGGTAAAATATATAATGACTTCCTGTTCCTCTCATACAGTCACTCAAGTCTCCCCACACCATAGATCTATTAAACACAATTATGTACAAAAACTATTTTTGGCTGTTCTGATACATTGTTGTTTTTTTTTTTATTTCCTTCCCCCCTTAAATTCTAACCCCCTATTTTGTCACAAAACACCTTTTGAATATTTTGTGGAAGCTGACGGTTTCTTGCTTTGAACATAAATTTTACTGTTTGGATTTTAACAAATTCACAGAATTTGAGTACAAATTAATAGTAACAATAACATCTAAAAAGCTACACTTATTGATTGGTACAAATGTAGAAATAAAATTTGTCCTGACTGATTCAGACTACTAGATAATATATTACAATTTCACTTATTTCAGTAATATGATTATTTTTTTTGTTTGTGTACAGAAAATGCATTATAATTGTTTTATCATAAAAGTGCCTTAAATAAATAAAAACTGGAATGTGTTCTTCATGTTGACAGCCTCCTCAGCCTCCTCTCAGACGCAGAGTCAAGAAGATGGTGCTGTGTTCCTTCACGTTGTAGTCGGACAGTTTTCCGGTCTGCATCTCCCGGCCCTCGTGGATCAGCCTCTGCTGGTTCGCAGGAACCCCCTGTCTTTTCTCCACTCTCCTCCTGAATCCCTCCACCGTCTCGTCGGGTGTGACATTGTAGGTGGTGGTCGTCCCCGTCTCGTTTTTCAGGAACACCTGGAAGGTGGACGGCTGGGTGACCAGCAGAGACACCTGGGAGCCCGGCTCAATGTTGTAGGAGCTCAGGGTCCTGGAGTCGTCGTTCAGAGGTGTGCTCGACCCGTTCGTGAAGACCAGCTTCTGCCTGGCAGCGGGAACCCCCAGCTCCTGCTGGATGCGCATCTTCAGAGAGCCCACTGTGTCGTGTGGGTTTACTTTGAGCGTGCGGGACGTCCCACCCAGCATTCCGATGACTATCTCCATGATTAAACTGACCTGAAAAATAATTTAAAAACTTTTAATTATGACAATATTCAGAGGTGAGATTATAAACGTATTCATTAGGAGATGAACTTACCTTGTGTTTAACCTCTAATGAAAGAAAATGTCCTTCAGGCTTCAAATGTCCAGTAATGGCTGATCCTCAGGTGTTTTGCTCCTCTGAGCCTGAACAGCTGTGTTTATATACAGACTGGGCCAGCCCACTTCATTTAAGATTCGTTTTCCCTCTCTGTCATACTTTGGTTTCTATTCTCCAAAGCGCGCCTGGTCAAATGTTTTCCATGACGTTTCCTGGATACCTGCCAGCAGGTGAGGTGGAGGAACAGCTGAGTTTTACAGCTTACCTGATAATGAGAGGAGGGAAACAAAAACTGAACAATAAGAAATCAGATGGAAGGAATGCAAAGTCAGGCCTAAAGCTGAAGTAAAGCAGAAATGCAAAAAGGCCAGTCTGTTTAGTGGCCCATTTTGTTTATTATTAGGAATAAAACACGACTAATATAGGCAATAATGATAAGATAATAGACAGCTAGTTAGCCCATAACCTAAAATCAATGTTTCTTATCAAAAACATGATTTAGTTTAGGAATTAAAAAATTGGAACTCAAAAATTTATTTGAAATTTCTTTCAGGTTTCTTTTGCTTTTACTTTTTTTTGACACAAGCTTTGTGCTTCATTTAACTGATATCTAAGATAACCCCTGGTAATACAAAATGCAGTTTACAAATTATGATTTCATTTACTGAGAGAAAAACAATCCAAAAAAGTTATGTGAAAAAATAATGGCATACTGCAACCAATAACCCATAGACTCTGTGATACTCCACTCTTGGGCGGGCTTAGATTCAAAATCTTCCCAAGGACACAGTTAACCAAACTAAAATGTTTTCCTTCCACAGAACTTTTTGTAAATACTAAGTTCCTCTCTACAGCCAGCTTCTTTAGCAGGGAGTGTGTTACCATTCTGAAAGAGTTGAGATGTCAGTCTTTCCCATGATTGTGCAGACCACATTGTGACACTTCATTACAATTCCTTTATCAACAAATTTTCAGTGTAAACTGAAGTCATCAATGTGAAAGTATCAACCTGAAGGTTGAGGAAATAAATAGTACTGCTTTGTTTTCTTAACATATTTCCAAGATGTTTCTAAGAAATCCATCAAATTATGCATTTTTCAATTGAAACTTAATGAAGAAGTGGTGGGAGACAAAGAGCTGTAATGTTCTGTATATTGCCAAAAATACAAAGCCCCAAACTGCCCTTTTAAAAATATCTAGTTAATAAATTTTAATTTAAAATCTTGGTCTTGCGCACAACCTGAAAAGAAAAAAATGTGAAACAGATTTTTAATTTTTATTCCTTTATTGTAAAATTAATATTTACAGGCATATTTATAAGAGCTTAAGACATTTGAAGAGTCATCGATCAGATTTCAGTGAGAACGTTGTGTAAAATATGACAACCAACATAACACAACATAACATGTATGTCACTGTGCAATGTACTATCTGTTCTGTCATTACTTTGCATCCTCACAGCTGTAGTCAATGTGTGACGTCAACTTTATGTGAAATGATACTGAAACCCGAACATAATTGTCAACAGGAAGATTTGACTTTTAGCAGAAGCTGAGCCAATAAACCCAGCTGCACATCTCCCAGTTTCTCCCATATTGCTTATGGTTGCAGATAAACTGCAGTAAAGACAATTATGAATGTCTGCCATGTGGTTTCAACCAAGACATGTGACTGAGGAGTATAAGGCAGACACGTACAATTTTCCATTAAAAAAAAAGCAATAAATTATTCACTATCAAGTCTTCAGAATTCCGAGTGTCTGAGGATGGCAGCCCTCTCCTCCCTTTTAGGCAGAGGAATATTCCCTGGTGAAAAGAAAAAGAAAAATCACCATGATTCTGCACTTTCAAACCTAAACATATTCAAGAAGAATCCAGATGCTATCCAATAAATGTAGTCAGACATTTCTTACCTGGTGGTGCAACAAAATATTCTTCCACTGTGTTTTTTGCGAGCTTAAGCAGCTCCTCTGCGCAGTCGCCCTCTGTCACTGTGTCGTCCCTCAGATATAAAGCCCTGAGTGGATGAAACAAAACAATATATAACAAATAGCAATAAGATATTTTTCTATCAGTTCTGCCATTCACAGCTCTCTGCGCAGCACCTGTCCTCCAGAACTGAATCCATCGGTTCGACCCCAGACGTGTCAACAACATGAAGCTGATCAGCAAAACGAATGGCTTTCTCCAAGCACTCCAGCCCCTGCTGGGTCCGGAAATCCACCAAGGCCAGCCGCTCCAGCCTGTCCACCAGGTCAGCAGGGATCTTGGTGGGCTGCAACATTAATGAATGTATGAAATGATGTATGACCACTCTTCTCCACTATCAATGCTATAAAATACTGTATTGGGGAATTACATAAATGTATCTTAAGTCAAATCAAACATGGATCAGTAGCTTGATCCATGTTGTAAAATGCTTAAATGAAGCATTTGTATCTACTAACTATGGGCCTCATGCTTGATCATTAAATAACTTCAGAATTTGTGTAGTGCCTGTTATGCAAAGAGACTTTAATTGGTATAATGTGTGTTTTTTGTGCTGCTCAAAGTTTCAGTGTATAGAATAGCATCTTAACATAAAAACAGAAAAAAGACAAAGTTATATGATTTTGATTTAAAACAAAGAAAATGGAGAAATCACTGAACAAAACTTGAAATGTGTGGAGTAAGGAGTGCCTCTGAGCACAAGACCAGGTCTAAGTGAAACAAATATGATTTCGTATATTTTGATATTTATTTGGTCCTTTTGTCTTGTACAGCTTTGCGAATTTGCATTATATATTTAAACTGAACTAAGTCTTTTTTTCCTCTCACTTACTAGTCTTGTTTGTTTTAATTAGATGATTGGGACGACTTTAGTGGACGAAATATGGCCACCTTGTATGAACTTGTGTCCTTTGCTGCACCTTTCCCGAAATACAACGATTGCCACTTGCAGGTACGTACAAAATTCTTAATAGATCACCAATTTTTTCCGTAGCTCATTTCACAAAACCCAGACTTCTTCAATTTCTTTGTATAGGATTTTATGTGGCAGACCAACACAAAATCATTATTGTGAAGTGCGAAGAAAACGATACAAAATCCTAAAATACCTTTTACAAAACAAAAAATTGTCTGCTGTCTTAATACTTTACAGAACCATATTGTAGTTACAGCTGCAAGTCTTTAAGGAATGTCTCTACAAATTTTGTGCATCTGGAAAATTAACATTTTCTCTCTTCTCTTCCAAAATACCAGCAGTCAATGCAAAGACACTGTCTGTAAGTCTATTCAGAGCTTTTCTTTTCGCTAGTCAAACATCTGGCACACATAGGCCTGTCACGATAGCAAATTTTGCTGAGTGATTAATTGTCTCAAAAAATTATTGCGATAAACGATAATATTGTCTGAAGACCTTTTTACACTGATTTAATTGAAATGACGTAATAATGCATGTGATTTCCTGCCAAAGATAGATACACTTTATTTTCAAAAGAATATTTAACACTGGAACTGATAAACTAAATAAACAAAACAACCAAAAACAAAATGGATTCTCAGTCTCTATTAACAAAAAATGTACTTGATAAAAACTAAACAACATAAAGCCAAAGTGGAAATAAATACTGCATTCAACCAAAAGAGTGCAGATTATGAAGTCTGTATATTATGTTGCCCTTAAGTAATAATTAGATTTAAATAGAGAAGATGGGCACATCGACTACCTGATGCAATAGTTCACACTACATGATTTTTTGCTCCTATTTTTCCCCTTACAACAATCTTAGACCTTTGGTCTTCCTAAGGTTGTGTGGTGTGTTACCGTAGATCCTCGTTGCCGCTCCCATCTAAATCAGGGGTTTTTCCCGACTGGGATCTTAACTCAGCCTGTTGAATGTGACAGGCAGCCAATCAGAAAGCGAGGATTCTCCTCCGTGTTTTCTGAGGGAAAATTATGTCGGGGAATCCCAAACAGCTGACACTGCGCAACCCGAAGTCCAGCGGACGTGGAAACAACATTAATGTTTATTCAACATGTAAAGAATATAGAAATGACAAGAGGAGGAGTTGGAGCGAAATTGCTACCGCAGTTGATAAACCCGGTAACTTTTCAGCTGTTCTTCGTTAACGTGACGTAAATAGGTTCTAATGATTTTCATTCGGTCAGGACTTTACGCTGACACTAGCCACATGCATTGCAGGTAGATTGTAGTAATGCATTGATTAATACCTGGTTTTAAAATTAGTTCACTGGACTTGTAGCCATTATTTTGTGCCCATTGTTGGACACCACAAGGCAGGAACAAATTCGATCGAACCGTTATACCTAGGATTTCTGTCGGCTAATGTGTGGTCTGTCAGGTTTTGAAAATGGGCCGACAATCGGCTGACAGCTCTAAGATCGTGTCGTGTGCGCTGGGCTTTACACTAAGGAAATGAGGAAGGGAGGGTCAGTGGAGAGCACCGGAGTTGAGCCTTTTTTCATTCGGTGTCATCAACAGAAAGAGAAAAAGGTCGGAAGAGACGATAATGCCGATAATTGAAATGACCTCGATAGTTTTAATTTATCGTACGATTAATCGATTTATCGTTTATCGCGACAGGCCTAGGCACACATCAGATTTTCATTTGTAAAATAGATGAAAACCATCAGTCTTTACTCCTCTACTTCACAATTATTCATTACCTTGTGCTCATCATACTGGGTTATTGTCCCAAATGGAAAACTTGCTGTGTTGGGCTATTAAATAAAATCCCAATGTGTGACAAAATGTGAATGAGTTTAAGTTTCTTAAGGCTCTGTAAATGTCCTCCATGTGACAGAACCAGATACAGAGCATGACCTCCTGAACCTTAGGGTCAGTTTATAAGGGTTCTGTGTTTACATGCATGCAACCATGAGGATGTTACCCGAGGAAGCTCCTCTTCTGGTACATGCTCCCATGTTGGCACTTTTGGGACCTGTAAGATAACCATATATAGCCTTAGTAAATAAATAAAATGTTGTAGAATCTATACTATGGTGCATTTGCCTTACCTTTAGATTATGTTGGTGGGAGCTGAGCGGTCTTAAGATTTGGCTTTGCAGACTCCTGGGGCTGCATCTCTTAGTTATGGAGCGAACATTATTTGCCAACAGGTTACATGACGAACCAAGGATTTCCAGGGAAACGACACGAAGCGTTTGAAATGCCAACATCTTTATCATATTTACTCAATCACTTCTGCATATGATCTAAGCGAAAACCGCCACATTGTCTTTGTCCTCTTTTCCAGTAAGGTCAGCCCCACCTAGCTTGCAGCTCTGCTAACAACATGCTAAAGGGGGAAGTAAAACAGAGGCTCATCTGAACGTATTTCCTGTTTCACTGAAAACGTCCGATTTTTAAAAAAATAACTATTGTGTGGATGTCTTTCATAATAAAGACTGTATTTATATAATCGAGATGTTGTTTCTCAAAGTACTAAAAAAGAGGGTTTTAAAGATACCTAAATCAGCTTGAGCTGAAATTGCAGCGATGCTGTCGACAGTTTACCGTTAACGGTCGCTGACATGGCGTGTTAATATTGCCCTGCGTAGCAATTTGAAATGTAAGAGCAAGGGCTATATACAAATCTACATTTAGTCTTTTAATTACAAAGTCAATTATATGAGCGTCAACACCTGGTCGATAGGATTTTGAAATCGAGTGACGACTTAACATTGACTAAGAGCGCCCGGATAGCTCAGTCGGTAGAGCATCAGACTTTTAATCTGAGGGTCCAGGGTTCAAGTCCCTGTTCGGGCGTGTTTTTTCTGTTTTAAGGTAGAAACTGTTAAATGGTTTGTTATTTATTGTCCAAGAACAAATGATGACGGTGAGACGTGGTTTCTTACCATTTACACTGCAAGCATTGTAAGAAACCGTTTCTTACAATTTATATTTATATTTCCAGCATTCTGCAACTTTTTGATGTCTGCTTGGTTTAACACGCTTGATTAAAAATATTTAGATAATTAGCAAGACTCCTACGGAAGAGGATTAGGGCCACCGAAAAAAAAAAAGAATTCTTTAATTATTTAATCTCAGAATTAAATTCTTAATTTTTGTCAGAATTCTGACTTTAATCTCAGAATTCTGACTTTAAACTCAGAATTCTGACTTTAATCTCAGAATTCTGACTTTAATCTCAGAATTCTGACTTTAAACTCAGAATTCTGACTTTAATCTCAGAATTCTGACTTTAATCTCAGAATTCTGACTTTAAACTCAGAATTCTGACTTTAATCTCGGAATTCTGACTTTAAACTCAGAATTCTTTTTTTTTTTTTGGTGGCTCTAATTCTCTTTCGTAGGACTCTGAACTTAACTGCATGCTAAGGAGGCATTTTAACAATTTGAAAGAGGTGTGATGAACCAGGGACACATCTAAAAGTTGCAGCACAAAGCTGAGTATTGGATTTTGACATCTGTTTGAAAAAAATATTTTGGATATTTATTTACCAAAGATCTATGATAGATTAAGAGTAAGAACAATAAACTCCCATCTTATTTTTAAATCAAAAACAGACAGAAACAATAAATATCACTATTAATATGTCTAAACACTATTTCTACCATTTCAAATCGAATTTCTCTTAAGTTTCTAATGTGTTCATAAGGGTATCAATCCATTCATTGTCTATAGGGGCTCATTCTCAACTCATAGTGAGGGTCACTGTGAACAGGTCACCAGTCCATCATAAGGCTTCATATTGACCTTTAAGCCAATCTTTCCCCTCTATCAAACAACAATTTAAGAATAATAACTTATTCTAAGATACTGAACACCCCTTTAAATGTGTGGACCATTCTTCCCCCTTTAGTTTCAGTTTGAATAAAACAGTTAGTAAAACAGACATAACAATGTGATTTGGAAAAATAATTATTCCATTTTTATTTTTTATTATAAGAACATAGACCATTCAATATATATGTGTGTATATATATGTTAAGTGCTATTTAATCTGATTGTTTTATAGTGCACATTTAAAATTGGCCACAAAATAAAAATATCAGCTTTACAAACAAAGCAGCATCCAGAAAAGAAAACTAGCTGACTAAATAAGTACTTTGGCTTTAGAATGTTACAATAAATAAATAAAAAGTTCATCTGAAAGCACTTGGAATCCACAAAGAAGTACTAGTAATAAATGTGAATAAACCTACTACATTCATGAAACAACAACAAGTGTCTGAAGTTTTAGGCTATGTATGACAGGCATTGACTTGCATGAACCATTAGGAACTGGAATATAAATATGTCAAAAATTATGTAATTGCTACTCATATCAACAAACCAATTGTCGTTTTTCGCAGCGATGAACAGCAGCTGTTGCTAGGTTAGGGTGGCTAAATATGGCCGCTGCCTCGTCTGTCTTTTCTGTTTAATGAGGAAATTAAAGTCTGATTGAACAAGCAGGCACCAGACAATGCAAGACAATACAAAAACAAAAGTAAGTAACTCACTCAACTGACAAAATAAGCTGAAGATCACGAAACAATGCAAAACAATTCACAAGGATTGTGAAATTAGGCCCGTCTTTTCATATACACACCTCGGTGTGAATTTCGGACCACACACTCATTAGTCACCGAAGTATCAGGTTATGAGCTCACAACATATTCTGAACACAATTTTCTCTGAGGACACAACAAATACAAAAATAAACAAACTGGCAGAAAACGCAGTTTTAGAACACTTAAAACGCTATATTTTCTGTAACACTGACTTGCAAAAGTACTAATACCCCTTCAACTTCAATCAAATTCAATGCATTTTATTGAGTTTTTAAATGTTAGACCAACATAAAGTCCTGTGTAATTTTGAAATGAAAGAAAATAACGAATAGTGTGGATTTATATTCAGCCTTGCAGAATTTGTAGAACCACATTTTGCAACGTCTTGTGAGCTGCTCAGTATTCTGCTTCATGCTGATTCCTGCAACTCCTATAAAGTTACTCTTGTCTCTGATTTAATGCTCCTCTTGTTAATTTAAGTGGGCGTCACACACATGATCAAAGCTTAGGATATTATTTTATGACAGAATCCTGCTTTAAATTTCTCCACAGCTACTTGTTGTGTTTTTAGGTCTGTTGTGATGCTGCTTATTCACTTTTTATTTGCAATAAACCGTGACAAATGTCTGATTTTCCTTCCACAACAAAATCATGTGAGACTTTCCATTGGTCCATCAGATAAAATTAAAATAAAATACATTAAAGTTTGCAGTGGAATGCGACAACAATGTTCAGGGGTGTGAATACTTTAGCAAGGTAATTACACAAAGTTTAAAGCAACATGAGACTGACTTTGGAAGGCGATTGTGTTAGATTTCTGGCTACCAGACAGATTCTTAAATCAATTAATGAGGTTAACGTTTAAATGTTTGCATGTAAATAATATTAAAAAAAAACATATCTGTAATCTTATTTTGTTAAGGGATGACTTGTAATTAGTTTTTTAAATAGTTGGCTATTAAAATAATTCATGGAGCAGTATCACAATCTATTATTCTCATAAATATAGTCTCTGTTTGAATTCAGCTTTGCGTTTTGGCATGAAATGTGCAACTAGAATGTCTTTATCCTAAAATATTAAGTGCACTCGGATCGACACAGTTCTCATAGTGCTGACAGGACAAACACCACAGAGGATAGTCCATAAGGCTCATAGCAGCAACCTGTGAATGTAAAGACCTTGTGTAGATTGTAGTATATGAATTCATATGCGTTATACTGTTGTGCTACTACAGCCGACTCTTCTTTACATGGAAGGAAAGGAGGACGAAAGCAACAATCACTTGTTTTCTATCAGTATCTGCACTTTGCACACCAGATCTCTGGCCAGGGTCAAAATCTGCTTGATGTTGTGGTGCTCAGCCATCTCTGAAAGACAAAAACAGAGTGGAACATCAAAGCTTTGCATAATTAACCGTATCCAAAGGCTTTTCCCTCACTCTCTCAAGATTTTAGTTGGTTTAATAGAGCAGAGCTTGTTCTGGGTAAATGTTTGGATGAGTGTGTAGTTGGATCGCACACACTGGGATGAATTACACCTATGAGTCACTGTGTAATTACACTCAGCTGTTGATAAAACAAAAGTTTGACTGAAAATCCGATTTTAAACTGAAATACTGCATTTTTCTAAACCCAATTAGGGTAAGGTGCAGTTTTCACGATTTAACCCTAGAAATCAACAGAAAGAGCAACAACCCAAATATGAATAAATTTTGGCTGCTCAGATAAAAGACATTTAAAAGGCTTAGAGAGCCAGAAAATCTACCATCTTGCAAAAGGTAGATTTGTAAAACCAAGGTAGTGATTCTGATTTTCTTTATTTTGGCCAATAATCTGCAGGGAAAATGAGCTAAATAAAAAAAAAACAGAGCAGACCATAATTTTATAACCTCCAATGTTTGCCTGGGAAATGGTTCAACCTCTGCACAAACTTCTCCGTGTCTCAGAGATTCAAACTGGACCGATGATCTGCTGACTGACGCCCGTTTTCCTGTTTGGTAAATCAACTCAGCTAATCAAACATCATCAGCAGCATCATGTTTTTCATCAGCAAGCAGAATGGAAGCAAACTGAGCCTCGACAGTAACAAGATGAGAAATGTGGATGAGACTCTTACTGTTACATGCGTTGTGAGTCGTCTTACTGTCTAAGCAAATCAATCTAAGCCTCATTTGGATTTACACTGTGAAAAAATATATTTCTATTGTATTTCCATATATAGTTTTTCTATCTTTTTCTTTACTTGCAGTGATATTTTTAGATTATTAGAAAAAATGCATTAGAGAAGAGTAATGTAACAAACAGTTTTCAAAGGATAATTTTATAATCCAAACCAACCTGTCCCTATGTGAAAAAAGTTATTGTTCTCTTTGTTAAATCATGAATTAATGTTTGTTTTAAAAAGCAGAAAATCTAGAAGGTGAATATCCAACAATTCATGAAACAAGCAAAATGAAACTTCTGGTGTGACCTAGTCAAATTCCTGAATCAAATCTGTGTGAGATGCTACAGCATGATCTTAAACGGGTCGTTTATGTTTCAAAACCCTTCAATGGTGATGAGTTGAAGCAATTTAGCAAAAGTGTGTAAGAGAGTCGAATTTTCTGCATGCCGATGTAAAACTCGTTTATTTTACATGCCAGATGACAGTTAATGTCGCCAAGGGTGGAACAACAACTTATTAGGTTTGTGGAGAAATTACTTCTTCACATGATGCCAGGCTGCTTTTGGCACCATAATTGAAATTGTCACTAAGTACCGCCTTTTGTATTTACTAAGGTTGATAACATGAAACACTTAAGAGTGACAAAAAAAAACCAAAAACAAAAACTGAAGAAATCTGTGAGGGGACAAATATGAAACGTGCAGGGAATCGTTTCTGTGCAGGATTAACAGCATGTATCAAGTAGAAGCTGTACTGACACAAATAATGTTCCTTTATTAGATGTCTACAGACATCTAATAAAGGAACATTATTTGTCTATAGACATCTATTATCTCAAAGCATAGTAATAGTGGAAAAAGGATATCAGCTTTGGGAAGATCAAGGTTTAATTTTTATATTTTTGCAGACTATGATCTTTAGCATTTACTGAAATGATATGTAACAAGTTCGAAGAGCCTGGGGAGAGTCAGCTGACGACTTGGTTCTCAAATAATAAAAGGTTTATTGCTCTGTCCAGGTTGGAAGTAATACTGGCGCTGTACTGGTCTGACTTGATGAAGGAAGACCAAAGCCAAAGAAGCTGAGCTCAAACTTAAACTCTCAAAACCCCAAATTTATTACAAATGTATTTAGTTTTTGGTTTGTTTCCTTTACCTACATTTTTGTTACTTTTAACAAAGTTGATTCCACTGCACAGGAGCATGTGTTAAGAACATTAGCTAGAAGGTGACTAGCTTTACCATTGAAGAACTTGATGATGTCTGTGAAGTCCATGTTGTTCTCCAGGATGATGTCCCTGTATACCTCCACCAGAGCAAGGGCAATGAAGAGCACAAAGTGACTTGATGAGGCGTACTTGGCGGCCCAAATGGTTTCCCAGACAGCAAACACGTCATCATAAACCAGCTCTGGACAGAAAGCACAAAGAAACAGAGGTTTGGCATGTTTGTTCAGAGCTTTATCCATTTCTTTATTCTGTTTACTTGATTAATCTTTTATACTTACGATTGCTCCAATTACTTCTTTTTACTCTACTTGTGTTATTAAATTTGTTTTATTTTTTTAACCTTTAACTGCACTTGCTCAACTGCAGCAAATATTTGACTAAAAACAGAAAAGGCTCTAATCACTTCTTTGATGCTTCTCTCCTTCTAATAGACGCCGACTCTGTTAGCCTGAGCCGTTACATCACCTCGTTTGAAGTCGAGCAGAAACCAGCGGTAGCAGAAGTAGAAGTGGGTGTAGTCTCCGTTCTGGTGCATGAGCTCAAACAGCTCAGAATCCAGGATCTAAAGCCAGAAAGAAAGAGACAAAAAAACCAAAAAAATAAAACTAGGCGATGATTGGATTTGCTGGCTATTATAGTAATCTATTATAAAACTCTAGCTGCGTCACCTGGATTAGAGAGCGCATGTTCGCAAAGTGAGTATCCATGGCTCCTCCGTGTGGAAAGTTCTGATTCATTCTCTTCATGAGTTTACTGAAACAGCTGAAAGCTTTGGCCTCTGAGAGGAGGACAGAGAGAGGGAAAGTGAGCTTGCCAAGTCTTTATTGCAGCTGAGAATATCACTGTAAAAATACATCAACTAAATGGGAGCAGGGAGGAGAGTTTTGACTCACCGTCATCGAGAATGACTAAAAGAGGAGCCAGCAGGTCACACATTCCCTGTACGTATCCGATGTCCAGGTGCCTCCAGATGTAGCTGTGAATATGCAGCGTAGAGAGCTGACCTTAACCCCATGTGACTGCTTCTTACTCTGACTCACACTCTCTCTGCAGATTTAGAGGCATTCTGCAGACTACTACTCTGACACTGGAGATAAGAGTTTCAAAACCAATATCCATCATTGAACAAGTCAATGACGTTTGTGGCTGAAAAGCTAATAGCTGGAAATATAAAACTTTTAGACTTTAGGAGAGAGCAAACTTGCAAACTGCATCACATGTTCTCATGGTGCAACCGCAAACTTCAGTCTATGTAATAGTGCAAAATAAAGCGGAGAATAATTGTGAAGGGGAAGGAAAACTGTGCACAGTTTTAAAAATATGTTGGTATCCCGAGTAGCTCCAGTGTGAGTTATTTTCCATGACTCTTCTTGTGTTTTTAACAAGTAACGGTTTCATAAATCTTAAATTATATTATAAAGAATAAAATCTGAATTTAAAATATCGAACTACACATGTTGAAATGAAAAACTAAATCCTTAAGAGTCTTAAGTTGCCAAGCCATTTTTACTGAACATGCAGTACTTATTGGAAAACTTGTTTTCAGCAGAAAAAACTTCCTAAATGGACTATTTTGTTTTTGTCAGTCAGAAAAGTTCAAATGATTGAGCTTCATAATGTGAGAAAGCATTGCTGTAATCTATTATTCGATTATGCCCCTGCAGGGGTCGCTGTTTTACCTGCACATGACGTTGCGCAGCTTCTCCAGGTTGGCTGGAGTGAAATACCAGTAATTCCTGTCACACCGCTGGACATCTTTCTCAATGCGGTGCAGATTTAGTGTGTATAAATCCAAAAGCTCTTGCTGTAACAAATATAATTATGACAGTAAATAAAATAAATGTATTATCTGGTTGACTTATAGCGCAATAAATCAGCAGTTATCAAATTATTTCAAGCTGGAGGTTTTTTAAAATGCCCTCCTCAGTGTTTCCTGAACTCAATTTGAGAACCACTGCTGTGAATAAATGTAGACTCGTAAAGATGGTGTGCATACAGAGTAAGGGCTCCCAGTTGCTCCCTGAGAGGTCACTTCATTCTTTGTGTTTTCGTCGGCTGGAAGAGAGTCGAAGGGAGGGTAAAGGCTCTCCATCTCCGGCTCCGACAGGATGGACTCTGTTCCTTCGGGACTGAGCTTTTCTACCTCCTGCTTCAGATCCGCAGGAGTTGCTGAATCCTCAGAGAAGGACGAAGTCTCACAGTGTCCTCTCCTGCTCCAGGGTGCCATGGAAACCTTGGCCTTGGGGATCTCCTCCATTTCTATGGCTGAAGGAGACTCGTCAGACTCAGTCAAAGCCTGGGTCTCGTCTTTCTGAGACGAGCTGTGAACTCCTCCCGATATTGAGGCGCCCAGAATCTGTTCCTCCTCACATTCCTTAAGACTTTTTGATTTTTCTTTATCTTGAGAAAATGTGACGGTTGTGTTTAATTTTTCCATATCTTTAATTAGTGTCACGTTTTTTTCTTTGTGTTTGGAAGCTTCCTCAGTCTTCAGTGGAACATGTTTCTGAGGACTTTCTTTAATGTTCATTTTTGGGTCTTTTTCTTCAAAACTTTCTCCTTCCTTTTTCACATTTCCAGACTTTGTGCTGTCCTGTGTTCCAGGATTCCATTTGACGCCTTTGTCCTTCTCTTCACTCGCCACCTGACTTTCGATTGTCAACGCTTCAGCCTCTCCCACTGCAGCTTTGGCAGAGCTCTGCGACATCGGAGGCGCAGCTGTGGATCTCTGGGACGCATCAGGTGCGGAGCTGTCCTCTGTGCTGAAGGAGCCGTCTGAGAGGCCAGAGGTGATGGAGAAGTTTCGTGAAGAAGGATGCCCAGAGTCGGGAGAGCTTGACTCGTTTTGCACAGCTCCGTTGGGCATCTTCGGCAACTGTTTGGCCTCTTCAGTCTTGGACTCCGACTCTGGCTGGTCCAGCTCCTCTACGGACTCAAACACCTGAAAGAACAAGCCAAAGGGAAGCAGACTACTCCAGGGGAAGGGATGGGAGGATGTGAAGAACTAGCAGGAAGGAGAATGCAAAACATTGGTTCAAAGTGTCTAGATTAAATGCATAGTTTAGACATTTACAGTAGGTGCAACAGTTTCTGATAGTGATTTCAAGAAGCCAGACCTTTTTGGGATCTTTTAAAATGGTTTTCTAGGTAAAAAAAAAAAAGAAGATTTTTTTGGACTTTCTTTAGTCCTTCTTCACTTATTTTCTCTCCAACACTTATTGTCAATAATAAAAGCACGTTGCTTAAAATAGAGAAAAGTGGGCAATGAAGATGTTTCAAGGCTAAAAGCCGTCTACAGGATATTAACATCTGATAATCATGTCTCAAAGAAAAGAAAAAAAGCTCTTACTCTGTCACCCTTCAGTTGATCAATTCTTTATTCAGTTAATAGCACATCAGGCATCACCTTGTTGATGGTAAAATATTATCCTATAACAATCAGGAAATTGTAAATTGACTCCCAAAGGACTTCTGCAGCCTTACCAGATAAATACAGAGCAAACAGCTGGTACACAAATTCATCCATTTTCAGCTCGACTGGTGACAAGACAAAACTCTAACATCTGAATTTCTTCTGATCAGTGACTGCACCATTATGTGATCACTAAGACTGCACTGGAAAAAAAGTGCTGGATTCTACTGGCAACCATTTGTAAATCTCAGGTTTAAAGTAAGGATTCACGTTCTCTAACCAATGCAAAAAGAGAGAAACTATCGTTTTACTGTAACAATGGCTGCTCACGGCAGGCAGACCTAGACAAACTTTACAAAAAGTAAAGCTTGACCACAAAACTGCGATTGGTGCATCGCTGATTTAACACAGTCACATTCACACAAACAAGTGGTCACACGTCTTTGGGTTCAGTTTCTTACCCAAAGACATTTAAACATGGAAAAACTCATTGCTTCCAACTAAGAGAATCACTTTTCTCCACGGAGAAGAGTGATTCTCTTCTCACCCCAGTCACTCTGTTATCTTTGTTATTTTTCACAAATGAACCTAAATATATAAGAAAACCTGTAAATGTCTATGTGATCACAAGCAATAAAAAAACCTAAAAATCCAAGTTGCCCTTTAACATGCAACCACAACACTGGTTCATCTCTCAGTAAATGGGCTCCAGAAACAAACGTTACAGAAATTAAAGTTCCTCCGGAAGAAAAGCTTCATCAAGGACATTTTAAAAGAACACAAAAAGTAGTCTGCCTCTGAGAATGATGATCATTGCAGAATAAATGTAAAGTTTGTATTTAGCTTCTGTGTGAACAGAGTCAACAAAGGAATTGACCGAGTTGGTGTTTTATACCTGTGTGCTGCTGCTGGAATCACTCTGGAGGCGAGCCAGACTCTCCCTGTCTGAGCTGTGAGATGAATGAGACTGGAATAAAGGTCCACAGGAGAAATGGTCATTTCTGTGTTGTTAAAAGCAACAAAATAAGTGCAGCTAAAGAATGTAAAAAGTATTTTCTTTTCTCTGACGTCCAACCCCCCTAGCATGTAAAAGGAGCACTCATTCTTTGTTTGATGTGTATACAAAATAAGTAAAATCATTTAGGTTAAAGGAGGTGGACTTTTGTTGGGGCTTTTTTGCCTCATGAAAAAATATGTAAAGCTCTTGAAGGAAATTTTTTTCCCCACACTTGAAATCCTAGAATGGGGATTGATTTTCTTTTTACATTTTCTTTTTTACATATCTACAAATAGAGGAGCACATTTTCTTTTTACAAAAAGTGCAAAATGCTTTGCATGTTTTGAAGGGAGAGTGTTTACTTTAATGTCCATAATCAAGATGTCAACTCTACAATCTAGATGAAAGTATTTTTGCTTCATGTGCTTATAAAATAATATGCTCACTAAAACATAGTGAAAGTTATGTCAAACAAGCCTCTTCACCCTTTGCTAAACAGGTATTTATAAAAAGGAGCATAGTTTTATGTAGTTAACTATTCTCATTAATGATGTGAATAAACATGCTAAAAGTTAAAGTTTAGCTATTTATGAGTCATCTTCAAATATAGCCTTTTATCTGAAGAACTTTTGTTATTATTTACATTTATTACGGTTGTGATTTCCATTTATACCACAAATAATCAAGCAGGTTATTTACCCCTAAACACATTGGTTTTAGCTCTGAGTGACTTCCTGTTCACAGATAACATCTACTGGAGTCATATAGCCACAAACGTACAGCAACACTATAAGCAGGTGTTACGGCCCCTGGCCTCTTGAGGCTGTGCAGGCTTTGTTTTTTTTCTATTATGCAGGATCAGCTGTGCGGGCACAGTTTTCTGATTGGCTGCCTAGAAGCTGCAGGAGAGCAGCCACCCCATTGGAGCAGCAAAGCCAATCAGACGTTGATGAGACCCACCTGTATCATATAAAAGACATCCGAGTTCATTCCTCCAGTGGGGCAGCTAGCAGGAAGAGGTTGTGTACAGCTGACCCCCACCTTCTGTGTTTTGTGACTGTTTGTGGACAGTTTGAGCAATTTTGTTCTTGTTTCTTTTGTTAAGTAGTGAATCTGCCTTAGATAAACTTTGAACAAGCTAGAGGCTTGTGTTTGGGAGGTTTTTGGTGCTCCCCTTTGTTCTTTCTTTTTGGTTGTTTTGAGTTACTTTAGACTGATGTGTTTGCACATCTTATTTAATTTGCACTCAGTGTTTTCTGCGTTTGTTGGTTCTTTACTTTTGTTTAATTGGCTTAAGTTGTATTGTGTTTTGTGAAAACCATCTTTTGTAATAAATCATTCTTTCATTCCACTTTTATCTCTGGACACATTTTATGTTGCCGCCCCTGGACCCCTAGACCTAAGGGGGCGTAACATAAGTGGGGGCTCGTCCGGGATCCTCGTTAAGAGGATCCCTCTGTTCAGAGTTAGAAGAGGAACATTTTTGGTTGTCTGTATCCAGCAACTATGTCAGGTACATTCAGTCTGGAGCACTTTTTAGCCGATCCCTCTCTTGAGCTTATTGATAGCTGCCGCAAGAATGAATTGCTGCAAATTGTGGAGTACTTTCAGCTGCAGGTCCCAAAACAGGTCCTTAAAGGTGACCTAAAGGCTCTGATAGTGGATAAGTTGGTGGAAATTGGGGTGATCAAAGAGCCTGATCTGCCTGAGGCTGCTGCGGTGCCAAGCCGAGAGACCCTGTCTGTGGAGGACTTCAAAGATGGTCCTAGTGCGGAAGCAGCAGTGAGTGACCGGGGAAAGACACCTCGCACACTCCCTCGCTATGATCCACTGTCTTCTGTGAGTTCAGAAGGACGAGATGGAGCTCGTTTGAAGGTGCGGTTGGCACGTCTCCAAATGGAGGCTGAGGAAAAAGCCCAGGACAGAAAAGCTCAGCTGGAGCTTGAGGTCAGGAGACTGGAAATAGAGGCTGATAAAGCTATAAAGCTGCGCAAACTTGAGCTGGAGGCCCAGACTCGAGCGCCCTCTGCCTCTGTCACACCCGGTTCCACCTCCATGTCTGCTATGCCATTTGACATCAGTAAGTGTATTTCTTTAGTACCTGCTTTTAGAGAATCTGAGGTGGACACATACTTTGCAGCATTTGAACGCATTGCGGGTGCTTTGCAATGGCCTAGGGAAACCTGGCCACTCTTGTTACAATGTAAGTTTTCTGGTAAAGCTCAAGAGGTGTTGGCAGCGCTCCCTTTAAAAGATAGTTTAGACTATGATCTGGTTAAAGCTGCTGTCTTACAAGCCTATGAGTTGGTCCCAGAAGCTTATAGACAGAAGTTTCGACAGCAGAAGAAAACTACTGGACAAACGCATGTTGAGTTTGCCAGAGAGAAATCCATTCTCTTTGATAAGTGGTGTACTGCATCCAGGGTAAATAAGTATGAGACATTACGTGAGCTAATATTGCTAGAAGACTTCAAGAAGTGCATTCCAGATCGGGTGGTGGTGTACCTAAATGAACAGAAGGTGACTACTTTGGCATCTGCTGCTGTTCTGGCTGATGAGTATGCTCTTACCCATAAGTCATCCTTCACTTTTAATGAAAAGTCACCTACTAGCTCTGTACCACAGTCTCAGATGGTTAAGACCACGGTTCCAAAAGAAAGCCGAGAATGTTTTTATTGTCACAAACCTGGACATGTCATCGCTGATTGTTTAGCTTTAAAACGCAAAACACAGTCAAATTCTAAACAAACTAAAGGTGTTGGTTTTGTGAAAAAAGAACCCCGTAATAAGAGCGTTGGTTGTGGTGACAAATTACCTGATCCCTGTTTTGTACCATTCATTTTCGATGGCTTAATCTCATTGACGGCTGATCCCTCTGATTTGAAGCCAGTACGTATCCTGAGAGATACTGGAGGTTCCCAGTCAGTCATTCTCGCAAATGTTTTACCGTTCACACATGAGAGTGCCTGTGGTTATAACTCTGTTCTGAGGGGGATAGAGATGGGCTACGCTCCAAGACCAGTCCACAGAGTTTACATAAAATCCAAACTTGTCACTGGCTTTTTCCCTGTTGCTGTCTGCCCGGAGTTACCCATAGATGGGGTGGCTATGCTAATGGGAAATGACATTGCTGGAGGTTTAGTACTTCCCAGTCTGGAAGTTTTAGACAATCCTTTAGATCAGATAACCCCAGACTCTTCAGACCCTGGGTTGTACCCAGCCTGTGTGGTCACCCGTGCACAAGCACGCAAGGATCGGGATATTTCAATTTCTGATTCTGTTCTGATGTCTCCATTTTCCAGTGAGGGCGACGCACAAACCAAAAGTAACAGCATCTCGTTACTTCCAGATTTGGTGGAGCTGGAGGAGCCTTGTCCACTCTTGGAGAAAACATCCATCCCCCTGACCAGACAACACTTGTCATCTGCTCAACAAGCTGATGAAACATTACAAAGATGTTTCAGAAATGTGGTAAGTGCTGAACAAGCCAATAAAGAGAAACAAGCTTACATTGTGGAACAAGGTGTTTTAATGCGTCAGTGGTCTTCATCAGGTGCAGGAAGCTCAGATTGGAGTAAGGTTAAACAGATTGTTATACCAACCGCCTATAGACAGAAAATTCTATCTCTGGCTCATGAAAGCCAGTGGTCTGGTCACTTAGGCATTACCAAAACATACCAACTTCTGTTAAAGCACTTTTTCTGGCCTGGTATGAAACGTGACATTTCAAATTTCTGTCGTAGTTGTCATGTGTGCCAAATTGCTGGTAAACCAAACCAGGTAATACCACCTGCTCCATTGTGTCCTATTCCAGTGATAGACCAACCATTTGACCATGTCATAGTAGACTGTGTTGGACCTTTACCCAGAACAAAGTGTGGAAATCAATATCTGATCACAATTATGTGTGCTGCAACGCGATTCCCTGAAGCCATCCCTTTGAATAAGATTACAGCCAAAGCTGTGATTAAAGCTCTGACAAAGTTCTTCTCTGTGTTTGGTTTACCTAAAACCCTACAAACAGATCAAGGAACAAATTTTCAATCAAAGTTGTTCAAGCAAGTAGCTAAAACCCTAAACATTAAGCATGTTGTTTCCTCTGCTTACCACCCAGAGTCCCAAGGTGCTTTAGAACGATGGCATCAGACCTTAAAGTCGATGCTACGCAAGTACTGTCTGGAAACTGGTAAAAGTTGGGATGAGGGGGTTCCATTTGTATTGTTTGCTGCTAGAGAGGCTGTTCAAGAATCCCTTGGCTTTAGTCCAGCGGAGTTAGTATTTGGACACACACCCCGTGGCCCTTTAAGAGCCTTAAAAGAAACTTTTTTAGTTCCTGAAGAATGTTCCAAGACAAGTGTGACTAAGTATGTGCAAGCCTTTCGTGAGCGCCTGTGTCAAGCTAATGCTCATGCTAAGAAGCATCTAGCTGACTCTCAAAGAAAAATGAAAAACCACTATGATAAAACATCTGTCAAAAGAGTTTTTCATGTAGGAGATCAGGTTATTGCACTCCTGCCTGTTCCTGGCTCGGCTTTGTCTGCCAAATTTGATGGCCCTTATGAAATTCTAGAGAAAATAGGGGAGAATGATTATGTCATTGGTACCCCTAATCGGCGGCGCAAAACCCGTGTCTGCCATGTGAACATGCTTAAATTATACCACTCTCGACCTGCACCAGAACCTAGTGGGGGGTGTGCTCCAGTGGCGGTCACAACTCAACTAGAAATAGGTGAGGTAAACAATGCTGATGGCCTAAGAATGAATTATCCTCTCTGTTCTAGCCCCCGCCTTACAAATTCAGAGATGCTAAAATCCCTGCAGAGCCAGCTTGACCACTTATCCCCTGAACATCAAAAGGATGTAATGGTCCTCATTAATGAATACCAATGTTTATTTAATGATATACCAACACGTACAACTGTTCTAGAACATGACATAGATGTTCAAAATGCAAAACCCATCAAACAGCATCCTTATCGTGCTAATCCCACAAAACGTTCCTTAATGAAACAGGAAACTGAATATCTGATGGAACATGGTTTAGCCAAACCTAGTCAAAGTCCCTGGAGCTCACCTTGCTTGTTAGAAACCAAATCAGATGGTTCACCACGCTTTATCACTGACTTTCGTAAGGTAAATTCTGTCACTGTACCTGATGCCTATCCTCTCCCCAGGATTGAAGACTGTGTGGACAATATTGGAGCTGCAAAATACGTTACAAAGTTGGACCTTCTTAAGGGTTATTGGCAAGTCCCTTTGACTGAAAGGGCTTCCAACATTTCAGCTTTTGTGACCCCAGATGACTTTTTGCAATACACTGTTATGGCATTTGGTATGTGTAACGCTCCAGCTACTTTTCAGAGACTGATAAATACAGTACTGCGTGGCATCTCCAACTGCAGTGCGTATTTAGATGACTTGGTGGTGTATACTGAAACCTGGCAGGAACATTTGCAAACACTATATCAAGTATTTCACAGTTTGGCCCAAGCTTCCTTGACCCTTAACCTTGCTAAGTGTGAATTTGGCAAGGCCACAGTGACATATTTAGGCAGAGAGGTGGGGCAAGGCCAAGTCCGTCCCCTCAACGCTAAAGTTGTAGCAATTAATGATTATCCCACACCCAAAACACGCCGTGAACTACGTAGATTTCTGGGCATGGTTGGCTATTACCGGAACTTTTGCAGAAATTTCTCCTCAGTAGTTCAACCATTAACCAATCTACTCAGCCCAAAGACTGATTTTGTTTGGTCAGAGAAATGCCAGAATGCTTTTGAAAGTGCTAAGTTTCTTCTTTGTCACACACCAGTACTAGCTGCACCTGATCTGACCCGACCTTTCAAGCTGGAGGTGGATGCCAGCGCTGTTGGGGCTGGTGCAGTGCTAATTCAGGAAGATTTGCAGGGTTTAGATCATCCTGTTTGCTATTTCTCTCGCAAGTTCAACAGACATCAACTGAACTATTCCACCATTGAAAAAGAAACCTTGGCTCTGTTGTTGGCTCTTCAGCACTTTCATGTCTACCTTGGTTCCAGTAGTTTACCGATTGATGTATTCACAGATCATAATCCACTAGTATTTCTTTCTCGCATGTATAACCACAACCAGCGCCTTATGCGGTGGGCATTACTGTTGCAAGAATACCACCTAAATATTCGGCATAAGAAAGGGGCAGAAAATGTTCTTGCAGATGGCCTGTCCAGGATGTGAGTATTCTTTTGTTTTGTGTAACATTCAGCATTTACAAAACCTGGTTTTGTAATTTAAGGGGGGGAGTGTTACGGCCCCTGGCCTCTTGAGGCTGTGCAGGCTTTGTTTTTTTTCTATTATGCAGGATCAGCTGTGCGGGCACAGTTTTCTGATTGGCTGCCTAGAAGCTGCAGGAGAGCAGCCACCCCATTGGAGCAGCAAAGCCAATCAGACGTTGATGAGACCCACCTGTATCATATAAAAGACATCCGAGTTCATTCCTCCAGTGGGGCAGCTAGCAGGAAGAGGTTGTGTACAGCTGACCCCCACCTTCTGTGTTTTGTGACTGTTTGTGGACAGTTTGAGCAATTTTGTTCTTGTTTCTTTTGTTAAGTAGTGAATCTGCCTTAGATAAACTTTGAACAAGCTAGAGGCTTGTGTTTGGGAGGTTTTTGGTGCTCCCCTTTGTTCTTTCTTTTTGGTTGTTTTGAGTTACTTTAGACTGATGTGTTTGCACATCTTATTTAATTTGCACTCAGTGTTTTCTGCGTTTGTTGGTTCTTTACTTTTGTTTAATTGGCTTAAGTTGTATTGTGTTTTGTGAAAACCATCTTTTGTAATAAATCATTCTTTCATTCCACTTTTATCTCTGGACACATTTTATGTTGCCGCCCCTGGACCCCTAGACCTAAGGGGGCGTAACAGCAGGATATAAAAAAATGACCAGCAGCCTTTCTTTTAAACTGTGAATAATGTTTTTTTTTTTACTCTTTACCTCGTTGCTCACAGTGGAGTCATGATGGGTCATCCTCTGACTGGAGCTGTCCACGCTCGCCACAGAGGAGCACTTTGCCAAAGCGGCAGCGTGCTGCTCCTTCTCTCGCTCGCGTACAACCTCCTCACATGCCAACCACTCGCTGATGGTCTGCTCGTAGGAAGCCTGCATTTGTTCATCCACCTACGGCCAAAGAGTGAGCAGTCAAGCGTCAGTGGTGTTGGTGCAGAAAACCTCCGAAGGGCTGGAGTAACAGAGGAGCAGCTAACCTCCCTCCTGTCCTCCTCTGACGTCCCAAACTGGTAATGACCCAGCAGGAAAGGCCACACCTCTTTACGCAGCGAGGGGTCCACGCCGCCGAAGTAGACCAAGCGGAGCAGCTCCTGCTCTTTGTAGGCCTGACGAAAAGCAGCACAAGCCTTTGATCGACCCAGGGCTTGCCTTTTGATCAGTCCTATTATCTTCTTTATTAAAAATGATAATGATCTCCCACACACGCCTTAATGTGCCAGAACAACATCGGCTGCCTCAGTAATGATCAAAGCTTGCATTCAATTATTCATGATAAAGCAACGTTTTAATGTTTTGAAATGAGCCAGGCTATATTGCTGACCCCTCATAAATTTGATTAATATCTTCATAAACTTCAGAAGTGGTGTTTAGGTGTAATTTACAAGGCCATTAGTCAGGCTTCATGAGACCGGCAGCGTGAGCCGCATCGCTAGCAGGCAGAGCGGGAGGGAGTGGAAGGAAGAAGCGGAGGTTACATGTGTATGTGTGTGTGAGCATGAGGAGAGCCTTCTGTCTGCAGTTAAAGTCAAAGCATGTGTCATGGTGCTTACCGTGCAGTCCTTAAGAAATGTCTGCCAAACGTCTGCAGTGAGCCCCCCGGAGGCGTCGCAGGGCGCGTTGGGCGCCACAATGGTGTGGTTGACGAGGGCGGAGAGATGCGTACGCACGGTGGACAGGTGGCGGCAGTACGCCAGCCCTGGTCGAAGAGACGGCTAATCAATTAATCCAATCGCAACAGATGAGAGTGAATGTGAGCTGATAACATTCAATACGGCATTTCGTACATCCATAAAACGCCCTGGAGATGATCTGATATTTCATGTTGTCACACAGCAGCTTCAGAGGAGTCCTGCAGAAAGACACAGCACAGATTATTTTACCTAAACTGCAGCACCTTTGCAAAAGTATTCATATCACTTGAAATGATAAATATCTGGTCAAATAATAATATATTTCAGGTGCATTTAATGTGATAGATGGGAAATGATGCAGGGTAAATGAGATGACTGTGCTTACAGCCAGAAGATGTTTAGGGCTGTCTCTTACATTTTTGCTAATTTAGAGACATTTCAGTCTTTTTTATTAAATAGCTCTAACAACCCAATTGGAATAACCTTTGGTCTGGGGCAGCATGATTTTAGGAAAACATCACTTTGCACTAATATCGGTAAATATTGAATCGACCATAAAACCTGCAATCAACCCATACTTCCTCAGTGTTCACTTGCACATTATTGGGGCCTGCCATGCAAAGCAATGGCAGGAACCTATTGCTATTCTCCCAAGAAAAGTTTCTTTATTATTATTGGGGCCTGCCATGCAAATGGCAGGAACCTATTACTATTGTCGGAGAGAAGTGTCTCTTTATTTATTTTTCTTCCGTAACCGTTAATGCGGCTCATACCGCTGGGTGCACACCTACAAATGAGGTATCAAAACGTGCAGAAAATTCACGCCATGATTGCTATTACTTTTGGTGGGATTTGGGCTTAACGTGGCGACATAATTCGCAAAAAACTACGAAAAAAATCCCATTATAAGTCAATGGGAAAAATCCTAGAAATACCCTATTTTACCCTATTTTTGAGGATTTTCTGTGTCGTCACAAATTCACCTAGAAATGCCATTCAAATTTCATTTTGTAGATACGTCTGTGATCTCTTCGAAAGTGAAGACGGCTCGTCGATACCAGTTACGGTTTGTCCACAATTTGCCTCTAAGCGACCCAAAGTTTCTCATTTTTCTTCAAATTAGAGTGACAGCAGACCTCGGTTCATATCTGGGCACAACATTTCTTTCTCTCATCACTGTAAATGCTCTGAGTGAGGTACAGATATGAATCTCGGGACTATCGCAGAAGACACATTGAACTGTCATACGCTTAAAACGCTTTTCGAATATGTATTACGGTTCCCGAACAAGAAGGATTTGTTTCCAATGCTTTTTTTCAGTAAAGTGTGTTTGCTCAAACACACTTGTGTGTTTGAGCGCTCAGAGCTCAGAGCTCACACCTGCTGAGACCATTATTTGCCATAGCAACGGATCTCAAGAGGCTATTGGCTGCTGGTTAGGACTACGAATACGCATCACTGTAGTTCTATCTATAGTGGAATACTCAGTTGAAACAGAGGAGGACTGAACTGGCCTTTAGAACTGCTATGGGCTGTATATAACTGATTTAACTCAGTAACTGTTACACATGGGATTAGTTTGGAACTTTAAAATTAAGCATACTGAAAATTTCAAAATAAAAGCCTTGAATATTTTACATGACGTAATTGCTCTTTTTGGCCGTATATGACTTTTTCATCCAAAGCACTGTTACACATGGGATTAGTTCGGAACTTTCAAATGGAGCATAATAATAATTTCAAAATAAAAGCCTTGAATATTTTTACATCAACTACTTTTGTTTTGAGCATTATATAACTGATTTAACCCAATGACTATTACACATGGGATTAGTTTGGCCCTTTAAAATGAAGCATACTGAAAATTTCAAAATAAAAGCCTTGAATATTTTTACATCATGTAATTGCTCTTTTTGGCCGTATATGACTTTTTCATCCAAAGCACTGTTACACATGGGATTAGTTCGGAACTTTAAAATGGAGCATAATAATAATTTCAAATTAAAAGCCTTGAATATTGTTACATCAACTACTTGTGTTTTGAGCATTATATAACTGATTTTATCCAATGACTGTTATTCATGGGATTAGGTTGGCCCATTGAAATGAAGCATACTGAAAATTTCAAAATAAAAGCCTTGAATATTGTTACATCATGTAATTGCTCTTTTTTGCCTTTATTTGACTTTTTCATCCAAAGCACTGTTACACATGGTATTAGTTCAGAACTTTAAAATGAAGCGTAATGAAAATTTCAAAATAAAAGCCTTGAATATTTTTAAATCAGGTAATTGCTGTTTTTGGCTTTATGTGACTTTTTCATCCAAAGCACTGTTACACATGGTATTAGTTTGGCCCTTTGAAATGAAGCATACTGAAAATGTCAAAATAAAAGCCTTGAATATTTTTACATGACGTAATTGCTCTTTTTGGCTTTATTTGACTTTTTCATCCAAAGCACTGTTACACGTGGTATTAGTTCGGAACTTTAAAATGAAGCATACTGAAAATTTCAAAATAAAAGCCTTGAATATTTTTACATGACGTAATTGCTCTTTTTGGCTTTATTTGACTTTTTCATCCAAAGCACTGTTACACATGGAATTAGTTTGTCCCTTTGAAATGAAGCATACTGAAAATTTCAAAATAAAAGCCTTGAAGATTTTTACATGACGTAATTGCTCTTTTTGGCTTTATTTGACTTTTTCATCCAAAGCACTCTTACACGTGGTATTAGTTCAGAACTTTAAAATGAAGCATACTGAAAATTTCAAAATAAAAGCCTTGAATATTTTTACATCAGCTACTTGCGTTTTGAGCATTATATAACTATTTTAACCCAAGGACTATTACGCATGGGATTAGTTTGGCCCTTTGAAATGAAGTTTAACAAAACTTCCAAAATAAAAGCCTCGACAACATTTTAAATCGTACCGAACGGTGCGCGTCCGCCTCGCTCGACGTTCTTGCGGTTCTCCGCGTGCCGCTGATCGCGTCGCGGCGTCCTTTGGCGTCGACGCCGATTTCTGGCGTGACGACGCCGGGCCCATGCCCCCCGGGCGCGCCTCGGCAGGCCCCGGCTAAATTTCTTCCGAAATTTTCTAGTTGGGGCCTGCCATGCAAAGCAATGGCAGGAACCTATTACTATTGTCGGAGAGAAGCGTCTCTTTAAGTATTATTGGGGCCTGCCATGCAAAGCAATGGCAGGAACCTATTACTCTACACCCAACAAAGTGTCTCTTTAATATTATTATAATTCTTTATTTTTCTTCCGTAACCGTTAATGCGGCTCGTACCGCTGGGTGCACACCTACAAATGAGGTATCAAAACGTGCAGAAAATTCACGCCATTGGAGCTATTACTTCTGGTGGGATTTGGGCTTAACGTGGCGACATAATTCGCAAAAAACTACGAAAAAACCCCCATTATAACTCAATGGGAAAAATCCTAGAAATACCCTATTTTTGAGGATTTGCTGTGTCGTCACAAATTCACCTAGAAATGCCATTCAAATTTCATTTTGTAGATACGTCTGTGATCTCTTCGAAAGTGAAGACGGCTCGTCGATACCAGTTACGGTTTGTCCACAATTTGCCTCTAAGCGACCCAAACTTTCTCATTTTTGCTGAAATTACAGTGACAGCCGATCTCGGTTCAGATCTGGGCATAACATTTCTTTCTCTCATCACTGTAAATGCTCTGAGTGAGGTACAGATATGAATCTCGGGACTATCGCAGAAGACACATTGAACTGTCATACGCTCGAAACGCTTTTCGAATATGTATTACGGTTCCCGAACAAGAAGGATTTGTTTCCAATGCTTTTTTTCAGTAAAGTGTGTTTGCTCAAACACACTTGTGTGTTTGAGAGCTCACAGCTCACAGCTCACACCTGCTGAGACCATTATTTGCCATAGCAACGGAACTCAAGAGGCTATTGGCTGCTGATTTGGACTACGAATACGCATCGCTGTAGTTCTATCTATCCTCAGTTGAAACAGATCAGGACTGAGAACTGGCCTTTAGAACTACTGCTGCTATGGGCTGTATATAACTGATTTAACTCAGTAACTGTTACACATGGGATTAGTTTGGAACTTTAAAATGGAGCATAATAATAATTTCAAAATAAAAGCCTTGAATAGTTTTACATCAGGTAATTGCTGTTTTTGGCTTTATTTGACGTTTTCATCCAAAGCACTGTTACACATGGGATTACTTTGGAACTTTAAAATGGAGAATAATAATAATTTCAAAATAAAAGCCTTGAATATTTTTACATCAGGTAATTGCTTTTTTTGGCCGTATATGACTTTTTCATCACAAGCAATGTTACACATGGGATTAGTTTGGAACTTTAAAATGGAGAATAATAATTTCAAAATAAAAGCCTTGAATATTTTTACATCAGGTAATTGCTGTTTTTGGCTTTATTTGACGTTTTCATCCAAAGCACTGTTACACATGGGATTACTTTGGAACTTTAAAATGGAGAATAATAATAATTTCAAAATAAAAGCCTTGAATATTTTTACATCAGGTAATTGCTGTTTTTGGCTTTATATGACTTTTTCATCCAAAGCACTGTTACACATGGGATTAGTTTGGAACTTTAAAATGGAGCATAATAATAATTTCAAAATAAAAGCCTTGAATATTTTTACATCAGGTAATTGCTCTTTTTGGCTTTATTTGACTTTTTCATCCAAAGCACTGTTACACGTGGTATTAGTTTGGCCCTTTGAAATGAAGCATTCTGAAAATTTCAAAATAAAAGCCTTGAATAATTTTACATGACGTAATTGCTCTTTTTGGCTTTATTTGACTTTTTCATCCAAAGCACTGTTACACGTGGTATTAGTTTGGCCCTTTGAAATGAAGCATACTGAAAATTTCAAAATAAAAGCCTTGAATATTTTTTACATCAGCTACTTGTGTTTTGAGCATTATATAACTATTTTAACCCAAGGACTATTACGCATGGGATTAGTTTGGCCCTTTGAAATGAAGTTTAACAAAACTTCCAAAATAAAAGCCTTGACAACATTTTAAATCGTACCGAACGGTGCACGTCCGCCTCGCTTAACGTTCTTGCGGTTCTCCGCGTGCCACTGCTTACGTCGCGGCGTTCTTTGGCGTCGACGCCGATTTGTGGCGCGACGACGCCGGGCCCGAACCCCACGGCCGCGCCTTGGCAGGCCCCGGCTAAATTTCTTCCGAAATTTTCTAGTTGGGGCCTGCCATGCAAAGCAATGGCAGGAACCTATTGCTATTCTCCCAAGAAAAGTTTCTTTATTATTATTATTCTTTATTTTTCATCCGTAACCGTTAATGCGGCTCATACCGCTGCGTGCACACCTACAAAAGAGGTATCAAAACGTGCAGAAAATTCACGCCATTCCAGCTATTACTTTTGGTGGGATTCGGGATTAACATGGCGACATAATTCGCAAAAAACTACGAAAAAAACCCCATTATAACTCAATGGGAAAAATCCTAGAAATACCCTATTTTTGAGGATTTGCTGTGTCGTCACAAATTCACCTAGAAATGCCATTCAAATTTCATTTTGTAGATACGTCTGTGATCTCTTCGAAAGTGAAGACGGCTCGTCGATACCAGTTATGGTTTGTCCACAATTTGCCTCTAAGCGACCCAAAGTTTCTCATTTTTGCTCATATTAGAGTGACAGCCGACCTCGGTTCATATCTGGGCACAACATTTCTTTCTCTCATCACTGTAAATGCTCTGAGTGAGGTACAGATATGAATCTCGGGACTATCGCAGAAGACACATTGAACTGTCATACGCTTAAAACGCTTTTCGAATATGTATTACGGTTCCCGAACAAGAAGGATTTGTTTCCAATGCTTTTTTTCAGTAAAGTGTGTTTGCTCAAACACACTTGTGTGTTTGAGAGCTCACAGCTCAGAGCTCACACCTGCTGAGACCATTATTTGCCATAGCAACGGAACTCAAGAGGCTATTGGCTGCTGGTTAGGACTACGAATACGCATCGTTGTAGTTCTATCTATCCTCAGTTGAAACAGATCAGGACTGAGAACTGGCCTTTACAACTACTTGCTGCTTTGGGCTGTATATAACTGATTTAACTCAGTAACTGTTACACATGGGATTAGTTTTACACTTTAAAATTAAGCATATTGAAAATTTCACAATAAAAGCCCTGAATATTTTTACATGACGTAATTGCTCTTTTTTGGCTTTATTTGACTTTTTCATCCAAAGCACTGTTACACATGGTATTAGTTTGGCCCTTTAAAATGAAGCTTAACAAAAATTTCAAAATAAAAGCCTTGAATATTTTTACATCAGCTACTTGTGTTTTGAGCATTATATAACTATTTTAACCGAAGGACTATTACGCATGGGATTAGTTTGGCCCTTTGAAATGAAGCATCCTGCAAATTTCAAAATAAAAGCCTTGAATATTTTTACATGACGTAATTGCTCTTTTTGGCTTTATTTGACTTTTTCATCCAAAGCACTGTTACACATGGTATTAGTTTGGCCCTTTGAAATGAATATTAACAAAAATTTCAAAATTAAAGCCTTGAATATTTTTACATCATGTAATTGCTCTTTTTGGCTTTATTTGACTTTTTCATCCAAAGCACTGTTACACGTGGTATTAGTTTGGCCCTTTGAAATGAAGCTTAACAAAAGTTTCAAAATAAAAGCCTTGAATATTTTTACATGACGTAATTGCTCTTTTTGGCTTTATTTGACTTTTTCATCCAAAGCACTCTTACACGTGGTATTAGTTCAGAACTTTAAAATGAAGCATACTGAAAATTTCAAAATAAAAGCCTTGAATATTTTACATGAAGTAATTGCTCTTTTTGGCCGTATATGACTTTTTCATCCAAAGCAATGTTACACATGGGATTAGTTCGGAACTTTAAAATGGAGCATAATAATAATTTCAAAATAAAAGCCTTGAATATTTTTACATCAGGTAATTGCTGTTTTTGGCTTTATTTGACGTTTTCATCCAAAGCACTGTTACACATGGGATTACTTTGGAACTTTGAAATGAAGCATACTGAAAATTTCAAAATAAAAGCCTTGAATATTTTTACATCAGGTAATTGCTGTTTTTGGCTTTATATGACTTTTTCATCCAAAGCACTGTTACACATGGGATTAGTTTGGAACTTTAAAATGGAGCATAATAATAATTTCAAAATAAAAGCCTTGAATATTTTTACATCAGGTAATTGCTCTTTTTGGCTTTATTTGACTTTTTCATCCAAAGCACTGTTACACGTGGTATTAGTTTGGCCCTTTGAAATGAAGCATTCTGAAAATTTCAAAATAAAAGCCTTGAATAATTTTACATGACGTAATTGCTCTTTTTGGCTTTATTTGACTTTTTCATCCAAAGCACTGTTACACGTGGTATTAGTTTGGCCCTTTGAAATGAAGCATACTGAAAATTTCAAAATAAAAGCCTTGAATATTTTTACATCAGCTACTTGTGTTTTGAGCATTATATAACTATTTTAACCCAAGGACTATTACGCATGGGATTAGTTTGGCCCTTTGAAATGAAGGTTAACAAAACTTCCAAAATAAAAGCCTTGACAACATTTTAAATCGTACCGAACGGTGCACGTCCGCCTCGCTTAACGTTCTTGCGGTTCTCCGCGTGCCACTGATCACGTCGCGGCGTCCTTTGGCGTCGACGCCGATTTGTGGCGCGACGACGCCGGGCCCATGCCCGACGGGCGCGCCTTGGCAGGCCCCGGCTAAATTTCTTCCGAAATTTTCTAGTTATTCTTTATTTTTCTTCCGTAACCGTTAATGCGGCTCATACCGCTGGGTGCACACCTACAAATGAGGTATCAAAACGTGCAGAAAATTCACGCCATTGGAGCTATTACTTCTGGTGGGATTTGGGCTTAACGTGGCGACATAATTCGCAAAAAACTACGAAAAAAACCCCATTATAACTCAATGGGAAAAATCCTAGAAATACCCTATTTTTGAGGATTTGCTGTGTCGTCACAAATTCACCTAGAAATGCCATTCAAATTTCATTTTGTAGATACGTCTGTGATCTCTTCGAAAGTGAAGACGGCTCGTCGATACCAGTTACGGTTTGTCCACAATTTGCCTCTAAGCGACCCAAACTTTCTCATTTTTGCTGAAATTACAGTGACAGCCCATCTCGGTTCATATCTGGGCACAACATTTCTTTCTCTCATCGCTGTAAATGCTCTGAGTGAGGTACAGATATGAATCTCGGGACTATCGCAGAAGACACATTGAACTGTCATACGCTCGAAACGCTTTTCGAATATGTATTACGGTTCCCGAACAAGAAGGATTTGTTTCCAATGCTTTTTTTCAGTAAAGTGTGTTTGCTCAAACACACTTGTGTGTTTGAGAGCTCACAGCTCAGAGCTCACACCTGCTGAGACCATTATTTGCCATAGCAACGGAACTCAAGAGGCTATTGGCTGCTGATTTGGACTACGAATACGCATCGCTGTAGTTCTATCTATCCTCAGTTGAAACAGATCAGGACTGAGAACTGGCCTTTAGAACTACTGCTGCTATGGGCTGTATATAACTGATTTAACTCAGTAACTGTTACACATGGGATTAGTTTGGAACTTTAAAATGGAGCATAATAATAATTTCAAAATAAAAGCCTTGAATATTTTTACATCAGGTAATTGCTGTTTTTGGCTTTATTTGACGTTTTCATCCAAAGCACTGTTACACATGGGATTCGTTCGGAACTTTAAAATGGAGCATAATAATAATTTCAAAATAAAAGCCTTGAATATTTTTACATCATGTAATTGCGGTTTTTGGCTTTATGTGACATTTTTATCCAAAGCACTGTTACACAATGGAATAGTTTGGCCCTCTGAAATGAAGCATACTGAAAATTTCAAAATAAAAGCCTTGAATATTTTTACATCATGTAATTGCTCTTTTTGGCCGTATATGACTTTTTCATCCAAAGCACTGTTACACATGGGATTAGTTTGGAACTTTGAAATTAAGCATATTGAAAATTTCACAATAAAAGCCCTGAATATTTTTACATGACGTAATTGCTCTTTTTTGGCTTTATTTGACTTTTTCATCCAAAGCACTGTTACACATGGTATTAGTTTGGCCCTTTAAAATGAAGCTTAACAAAAATTTCAAAATAAAAGCCTTGAATATTTTTACATCAGCTACTTGTGTTTTGAGCATTATATAACTATTTTAACCGAAGGACTATTACGCATGGGATTAGTTTGGCCCTTTGAAATGAAGCATCCTGCAAATTTCAAAATAAAAGCCTTGAATATTTTTACATGACGTAATTGCTCTTTTTGGCTTTATTTGACTTTTTCATCCAAAGCACTGTTACACATGGTATTAGTTTGGCCCTTTGAAATGAAGATTAACAAAAATTTCAAAATAAAAGCCTTGAATATTTTTACATCATGTAATTGCTCTTTTTGGCTTTATTTGACTTTTTCATCCAAAGCACTGTTACACATGGGATTAGTTTGGAGCTTTAAAATGGAGCATAATAATAATTTCAAAATAAAAGCCTTGAATATTTTTACATCAGGTAATTGCTGTTTTTGGCTTTATTTGACGTTTTCATCCAAAGCACTGTTACACATGGGATTACTTTGGAACTTTAAAATGGAGAATAATAATTTCAAAATAAAAGCCTTGAATATTTTCACATCAGGTAATTGCTTTTTTTGGCCGTATATGACTTTTTCATCCAAAGCAATGTTACACATGGGATTAGTTTGGAACTTTAAAATTGAGAATAATAATTTCAAAATAAAAGCCTTGAATATTTTTACATCAGGTAATTGCTGTTTTTGGCTTTATTTGACGTTTTCATCCAAATCACTGTTACACATGGGATTACTTTGGAACTTTAAAATGGAGAATAATAATAATTTCAAAATAAAAGCCTTGAATATTTTTACATCAGGTAATTGCTTTTTTTGGCCGTATATGACTTTTTCATCCAAAGCAATGTTACACATGGGATTAGTTTGGAACTTTAAAATGGAGAATAATAATTTCAAAATAAAAGCCTTGAATATTTTTACATCAGGTAATTGCTGTTTTTGGCTTTATTTGACGTTTTCATCCAAAGCACTGTTACACATGGGATTACTTTGGAACTTTAAAATGGAGAATAATAATAATTTCAAAATAAAAGCCTTGAATATTTTTACATCAGGTAATTGCTCTTTTTGGCTTTATTTGACTTTTTCATCCAAAGCACTGTTACACATGGTATTAGTTTGGCCCTTTGAAATGAAGCATACTGAAAATTTCAAAATAAAAGCCTTGAATAATTTTACATGACGTAATTGCTCTTTTTGGCTTTATTTGACTTTTTCATCCAAAGCACTGTTACACGTGGTATTAGTTTGGCCCTTTGAAATGAAGCATACTGAAAATTTCAAAATAAAAGCCTTGAATATTTTTACATCAGCTACTTGTGTTTTGAGCATTATATAACTATTTTAACCCAAGGACTATTACGCATGGGATTAGTTTGGCCCTTTGAAATGAAGTTTAACAAAACTTCCAAAATAAAAGCCTCGACAACATTTTAAATCGTACCGAACGGTGCACGTCCGCCTCGCTTAACGTTCTTGCGGTTCTCCGCGTGCCATTGCTTACGTCGCGGCGTTCTTTGGCGTCGACGCCGATTTGTGGCGCGACGACGCCGGGCCCGAACCCCACGGCCGCGCCTTGGCAGGCCCCGGCTAATTATTCTTTATTTTTCATCCGTAACCGTTAATGCGGCTCATACCGCTGCGTGCACACCTACAAAAGAGGTATCAAAACGTGCAGAAAATTCACGCCATTCCAGCTATTACTTTTGGTGGGATTCGGGATTAACATGGCGACATAATTCGCAAAAAACTACGAAAAAAACCCCATTATAACTCAATGGGAAAAATCCTAGAAATACCCTATTTTTGAGGATTTGCTGTGTCGTCACAAATTCACCTAGAAATGCCATTCAAATTTCATTTTGTAGATACGTCTGTGATCTCTTCGAAAGTGAAGACGGCTCGTCGATACCAGTTATGGTTTGTCCACAATTTGCCTCTAAGCGACCCAAAGTTTCTCATTTTTGCTCATATTAGAGTGACAGCCGACCTCGGTTCATATCTGGGCACAACATTTCTTTCTCTCATCGCTGTAAATGCTCTGAGTGAGGTACAGATATGAATCTCGGGACTATCGCAGAAGACACATTGAACTGTCATACGCTTAAAACGCTTTTCGAATATGTATTACGGTTCCCGAACAAGAAGGATTTGTTTCCAATGCTTTTTTTCAGTAAAGTGTGTTTGCTCAAACACACTTGTGTGTTTGAGAGCTCACAGCTCAGAGCTCACACCTGCTGAGACCATTATTTGCCATAGCAACGGAACTCAAGAGGCTATTGGCTGCTGGTTAGGACTACGAATACGCATCGTTGTAGTTCTATCTATCCTCAGTTGAAACAGATCAGGACTGAGAACTGGCCTTTACAACTACTTGCTGCTTTGGGCTGTATATAACTGATTTAACTCAGTAACTGTTACACATGGGATTAGTTTTACACTTTAAAATTAAGCATATTGAAAATTTCACAATAAAAGCCCTGAATATTTTTACATGACGTAATTGCTCTTTTTTGGCTTTATTTGACTTTTTCATCCAAAGCACTGTTACACATGGTATTAGTTTGGCCCTTTAAAATGAAGCTTAACAAAAATTTCAAAATAAAAGCCTTGAATATTTTTACATCAGCTACTTGTGTTTTGAGCATTATATAACTATTTTAACCGAAGGACTATTACGCATGGGATTAGTTTGGCCCTTTGAAATGAAGCATCCTGCAAATTTCAAAATAAAAGCCTTGAATATTTTTACATGACGTAATTGCTCTTTTTGGCTTTATTTGACTTTTTCATCCAAAGCACTGTTACACATGGTATTAGTTTGGCCCTTTGAAATGAATATTAACAAAAATTTCAAAATTAAAGCCTTGAATATTTTTACATCATGTAATTGCTCTTTTTGGCTTTATTTGACTTTTTCATCCAAAGCACTGTTACACGTGGTATTAGTTTGGCCCTTTGAAATGAAGCTTAACAAAAGTTTCAAAATAAAAGCCTTGAATATTTTTACATGACGTAATTGCTCTTTTTGGCTTTATTTGACTTTTTCATCCAAAGCACTCTTACACGTGGTATTAGTTCAGAACTTTAAAATGAAGCATACTGAAAATTTCAAAATAAAAGCCTTGAATATTTTACATGAAGTAATTGCTCTTTTTGGCCGTATATGACTTTTTCATCCAAAGCAATGTTACACATGGGATTAGTTCGGAACTTTAAAATGGAGCATAATAATAATTTCAAAATAAAAGCCTTGAATATTTTTACATCAGGTAATTGCTGTTTTTGGCTTTATTTGACGTTTTCATCCAAAGCACTGTTACACATGGGATTACTTTGGAACTTTGAAATGAAGCATACTGAAAATTTCAAAATAAAAGCCTTGAATATTTTTACATCAGGTAATTGCTGTTTTTGGCTTTATATGACTTTTTCATCCAAAGCACTGTTACACATGGGATTAGTTTGGAACTTTAAAATGGAGCATAATAATAATTTCAAAATAAAAGCCTTGAATATTTTTACATCAGGTAATTGCTCTTTTTGGCTTTATTTGACTTTTTCATCCAAAGCACTGTTACACGTGGTATTAGTTTGGCCCTTTGAAATGAAACATTCTGAAAATTTCAAAATAAAAGCCTTGAATAATTTTACATGACGTAATTGCTCTTTTTGGCTTTATTTGACTTTTTCATCCAAAGCACTGTTACACGTGGTATTAGTTTGGCCCTTTGAAATGAAGCATACTGAAAATTTCAAAATAAAAGCCTTGAATATTTTTACATCAGCTACTTGTGTTTTGAGCATTATATAACTATTTTAACCCAAGGACTATTACGCATGGGATTAGTTTGGCCCTTTGAAATGAAGGTTAACAAAACTTCCAAAATAAAAGCCTTGACAACATTTTAAATCGTACCGAACGGTGCACGTCCGCCTCGCTTAACGTTCTTGCGGTTCTCCGCGTGCCACTGATCACGTCGCGGCGTCCTTTGGCGTCGACGCCGATTTGTGGCGCGACGACGCCGGGCCCATGCCCGACGGGCGCGCCTTGGCAGGCCCCGGCTAAATTTCTTCCGAAATTTTCTAGTTGGGGCCTGCCATGCAAAGCAATGGCAGGAACCTATTACTATTGTCGGAGAGAAGCGTCTCTTTAATATTCTTTATTCTTCCGTAACCGTTAATGCGGCTCGTACCGCTGGGTGCACACCTACAAATGAGGTATCAAAACGTGCAGAAAATTCACGCCATTGGAGCTATTATTTTTGGTGGGATTTGGGCTTAACGTGGCGACATAATTCGCAAAAAACTACGAAAAAACCCCCATTATAAGTCAATGGGAAAAATCCTGGAAATACCCTATTTTTGAGGATTTGCTGTGTCGTCACAAATTCACCTAGAAATGCCATTCAAATTTCATTTTGTAGATACGTCTGTGATCTCTTCGAAAGTGAAGACGGCTCGTCGATACCAGTTACGGTTTGTCCACAATTTGCCTCTAAGCGACCCAAAGTTTCTCATTTTTCTTCACATTAGTGACAGCCCATCTCGGTTCATATCTGGGCACAACATTTCTTTCTCTCATCACTGTAAATGCTCTGAGTGAGGTACAGATATGAATCTCGGGACTATCGCAGAAGACACATTGAACTGTCATACGCTTAAAACGCTTTTCGAATATGTATTACGGTTCCCGAACAAGAAGGATTTGTTTCCAATGCTTTTTTTCAGTAAAGTGTGTTTGCTCAAACACACTTGTGTGTTTGAGAGCTCACAGCTCAGAGCTCACACCTGCTGAGACCATTATTTGCCATAGCAACGGAACTCAAGAGGCTATTGGCTGCTGGTTAGGACTACGAATACGCATCACTGTAGTTCTATCTATCCTCAGTTGAAACAGATCAGGACTGAGAACTGGCCTTTAGAACTACTGCTGCTATGGGCTGTATATAACTGATTTAACTCAGTAACTGTTACACATGGGATTAGTTTGGAACTTTAAAATGGAGCATAATAATAATTTCAAAATAAAAGCCTTGAATATTTTTACATCAGGTAATTGCTGTTTTTGGCTTTATTTGACGTTTTCATCCAAAGCACTGTTACACATGGGATTACTTTGGAACTTTAAAATGGAGAATAATAATTTCAAAATAAAAGCCTTGAATATTTTCACATCAGGTAATTGCTTTTTTTGGCCGTAAATGACTTTTTCATCCAAAGCAATGTTACACATGGGATTAGTTTGGAACTTTAAAATGGAGAATAATAATTTCAAAATAAAAGCCTTGAATATTTTTACATCAGGTAATTGCTGTTTTTGGCTTTATTTGACGTTTTCATCCAAATCACTGTTACACATGGGATTACTTTGGAACTTTATAATGGAGAATAATAATAATTTCAAAATAAAAGCCTTGAATATTTTTACATCAGGTAATTGCTTTTTTTGGCCGTATATGACTTTTTCATCCAAAGCAATGTTACACATGGGATTAGTTTGGAACTTTAAAATGGAGAATAATAATTTCAAAATAAAAGCCTTGAATATTTTTACATCAGGTAATTGCTGTTTTTGGCTTTATTTGACGTTTTCATCCAAAGCACTGTTACACATGGGATTACTTTGGAACTTTAAAATGGAGAATAATAATAATTTCAAAATAAAAGCCTTGAATATTTTTACATCAGGTAATTGCTGTTTTTGGCTTTATATGACTTTTTCATCCAAAGCACTGTTACACGTGGGATTAGTTTGGCCCTTTGAAATGAAGCATACTGAAAATTTCAAAATAAAAGCCTTGAATATTTTTACATCAGCTACTTGTGTTTTGAGCATTATATAACTATTTTAACCCAAGGACTATTACGCATGGGATTAGTTTGGCCCTTTGAAATGAAGTTTAACAAAACTTCCAAAATAAAAGCCTCGACAACATTTTAAATCGTACCGAACGGTGCACGTCCGCCTCGCTTAACGTTCTTGCGGTTCTCCGCGTGCCACTGCTTACGTCGCGGCGTTCTTTGGCGTCGACGCCGATTTGTGGCGCGACGACGCCGGGCCCGAACCCCACGGCCGCGCCTTGGCAGGCCCCGGCTAAATTTCTTCCGAAATTTTCTAGTTGGGGCCTGCCATGCAAAGCAATGGCAGGAACCTATTACTATTGTCGGAGAGAAGTGTCTCTTTATTTATTTTT
Source organism: Xiphophorus maculatus (assembly GCF_002775205.1). Lineage (NCBI taxonomy): Eukaryota > Metazoa > Chordata > Actinopteri > Cyprinodontiformes > Poeciliidae > Xiphophorus > Xiphophorus maculatus. Next base: position 18,137,983 of record NC_036454.1, read on the forward strand.
CTTCCGTAACCGTTAATGCGGCTCATACCGCTGGGTGCACACCTACAAATGAGGTATCAAAACGTGCAGAAAATTCACGCCATGATTGCTATTACTTTTGGTGGGATTTGGGCTTAACGTGGCGACATAATTCGCAAAAAACTACGAAAAAAATCCCATTATAAGTCAATGGGAAAAATCCTAGAAATACCCTATTTTACCCTATTTTTGAGGATTTTCTGTGTCGTCACAAATTCACCTAGAAATGCCATTCAAATTTCATTTTGTAGATACGTCTGTGATCTCTTCGAAAGTGAAGACGGCTCGTCGATACCAGTTACGGTTTGTCCACAATTTGCCTCTAAGCGACCCAAAGTTTCTCATTTTTCTTCAAATTAGAGTGACAGCAGACCTCGGTTCATATCTGGGCACAACATTTCTTTCTCTCATCACTGTAAATGCTCTGAGTGAGGTACAGATATGAATCTCGGGACTATCGCAGAAGACACATTGAACTGTCATACGCTTAAAACGCTTTTCGAATATGTATTACGGTTCCCGAACAAGAAGGATTTGTTTCCAATGCTTTTTTTCAGTAAAGTGTGTTTGCTCAAACACACTTGTGTGTTTGAGCGCTCAGAGCTCAGAGCTCACACCTGCTGAGACCATTATTTGCCATAGCAACGGATCTCAAGAGGCTATTGGCTGCTGGTTAGGACTACGAATACGCATCACTGTAGTTCTATCTATAGTGGAATACTCAGTTGAAACAGAGGAGGACTGAACTGGCCTTTAGAACTGCTATGGGCTGTATATAACTGATTTAACTCAGTAACTGTTACACATGGGATTAGTTTGGAACTTTAAAATTAAGCATACTGAAAATTTCAAAATAAAAGCCTTGAATATTTTACATGACGTAATTGCTCTTTTTGGCCGTATATGACTTTTTCATCCAAAGCACTGTTACACATGGGATTAGTTCGGAACTTTCAAATGGAGCATAATAATAATTTCAAAATAAAAGCCTTGAATATTTTTACATCAACTACTTTTGTTTTGAGCATTATATAACTGATTTAACCCAATGAGTATTACACATGGGATTAGTTTGGCCCTTTAAAATGAAGCATACTGAAAATTTCAAAATAAAAGCCTTGAATATTTTTACATCATGTAATTGCTCTTTTTGGCCGTATATGACTTTTTCATCCAAAGCACTGTTACACATGGGATTAGTTCGGAACTTTAAAATGGAGCATAATAATAATTTCAAATTAAAAGCCTTGAATATTGTTACATCAACTACTTGTGTTTTGAGCATTATATAACTGATTTTATCCAATGACTGTTATTCATGGGATTAGGTTGGCCCATTGAAATGAAGCATACTGAAAATTTCAAAATAAAAGCCTTGAATATTGTTACATCATGTAATTGCTCTTTTTTGGCTTTATTTGACTTTTTCATCCAAAGCACTGTTACACATGGTATTAGTTCAGAACTTTAAAATGAAGCGTAATGAAAATTTCAAAATAAAAGCCTTGAATATTTTTAAATCAGGTAATTGCTGTTTTTGGCTTTATGTGACTTTTTCATCCAAAGCACTGTTACACATGGTATTAGTTTGGCCCTTTGAAATGAAGCATACTGAAAATGTCAAAATAAAAGCCTTGAATATTTTTACATGACGTAATTGCTCTTTTTGGCTTTATTTGACTTTTTCATCCAAAGCACTGTTACACGTGGTATTAGTTCGGAACTTTAAAATGAAGCATACTGAAAATTTCAAAATAAAAGCCTTGAATATTTTTACATGACGTAATTGCTCTTTTTGGCTTTATTTGACTTTTTCATCCAAAGCACTGTTACACATGGAATTAGTTTGTCCCTTTGAAATGAAGCATACTGAAAATTTCAAAATAAAAGCCTTGAAGATTTTTACATGACGTAATTGCTCTTTTTGGCTTTATTTGACTTTTTCATCCAAAGCACTCTTACACGTGGTATTAGTTCAGAACTTTAAAATGAAGCATACTGAAAATTTCAAAATAAAAGCCTTGAATATTTTTACATCAGCTACTTGCGTTTTGAGCATTATATAACTATTTTAACCCAAGGACTATTACGCATGGGATTAGTTTGGCCCTTTGAAATGAAGTTTAACAAAACTTCCAAAATAAAAGCCTCGACAACATTTTAAATCGTACCGAACGGTGCGCGTCCGCCTCGCTCGACGTTCTTGCGGTTCTCCGCGTGCCGCTGATCGCGTCGCGCCGTCCTTTGGCGTCGACGCCGATTTCTGGCGTGACGACGCCGGGCCCATGCCCCCCGGGCGCGCCTCGGCAGGCCCCGGCTAAATTTCTTCCGAAATTTTCTAGTTATTCTTTATTTTTCATCCGTAACCGTTAATGCGGCTCATACCGCTGCGTGCACACCTACAAAAGAGGTATCAAAACGTGCAGAAAATTCACGCCATTCCAGCTATTACTTTTGGTGGGATTCGGGATTAACATGGCGACATAATTCGCAAAAAACTACGAAAAAAACCCCATTATAACTCAATGGGAAAAATCCTAGAAATACCCTATTTTTGAGGATTTGCTGTGTCGTCACAAATTCACCTAGAAATGCCATTCAAATTTCATTTTGTAGATACGTCTGTGATCTCTTCGAAAGTGAAGACGGCTCGTCGATACCAGTTATGGTTTGTCCACAATTTGCCTCTAAGCGACCCAAAGTTTCTCATTTTTGCTCATATTAGAGTGACAGCCGACCTCGGTTCATATCTGGGCACAACATTTCTTTCTCTCATCACTGTAAATGCTCTGAGTGAGGTACAGATATGAATCTCGGGACTATCGCAGAAGACACATTGAACTGTCATACGCTTAAAACGCTTTTCGAATATGTATTACGGTTCCCGAACAAGAAGGATTTGTTTCCAATGCTTTTTTTCAGTAAAGTGTGTTTGCTCAAACACACTTGTGTGTTTGAGAGCTCACAGCTCAGAGCTCACACCTGCTGAGACCATTATTTGCCATAGCAACGGAACTCAAGAGGCTATTGGCTGCTGGTTAGGACTACGAATACGCATCGTTGTAGTTCTATCTATCCTCAGTTGAAACAGATCAGGACTGAGAACTGGCCTTTACAACTACTTGCTGCTTTGGGCTGTATATAACTGATTTAACTCAGTAACTGTTACACATGGGATTAGTTTTACACTTTAAAATTAAGCATATTGAAAATTTCACAATAAAAGCCCTGAATATTTTTACATGACGTAATTGCTCTTTTTTGGCTTTATTTGACTTTTTCATCCAAAGCACTGTTACACATGGTATTAGTTTGGCCCTTTAAAATGAAGCTTAACAAAAATTTCAAAATAAAAGCCTTGAATATTTTTACATCAGCTACTTGTGTTTTGAGCATTATATAACTATTTTAACCGAAGGACTATTACGCATGGGATTAGTTTGGCCCTTTGAAATGAAGCATCCTGCAAATTTCAAAATAAAAGCCTTGAATATTTTTACATGACGTAATTGCTCTTTTTGGCTTTATTTGACTTTTTCATCCAAAGCACTGTTACACATGGTATTAGTTTGGCCCTTTGAAATGAATATTAACAAAAATTTCAAAATTAAAGCCTTGAATATTTTTACATCATGTAATTGCTCTTTTTGGCTTTATTTGACTTTTTCATCCAAAGCACTGTTACACGTGGTATTAGTTTGGCCCTTTGAAATGAAGCTTAACAAAAGTTTCAAAATAAAAGCCTTGAATATTTTTACATGACGTAATTGCTCTTTTTGGCTTTATTTGACTTTTTCATCCAAAGCACTCTTACACGTGGTATTAGTTCAGAACTTTAAAATGAAGCATACTGAAAATTTCAAAATAAAAGCCTTGAATATTTTACATGAAGTAATTGCTCTTTTTGGCCGTATATGACTTTTTCATCCAAAGCAATGTTACACATGGGATTACTTTGGAACTTTAAAATGGAGAATAATAATTTCAAAATAAAAGCCTTGAATATTTTCACATCAGGTAATTGCTTTTTTTGGCCGTATATGACTTTTTCATCCAAAGCAATGTTACACATGGGATTAGTTTGGAACTTTAAAATGGAGAATAATAATTTCAAAATAAAAGCCTTGAATATTTTTACATCAGGTAATTGCTGTTTTTGGCTTTATTTGACGTTTTCATCCAAATCACTGTTACACATGGGATTACTTTGGAACTTTAAAATGGAGAATAATAATAATTTCAAAATAAAAGCCTTGAATATTTTTACATCAGGTAATTGCTTTTTTTGGCCGTATATGACTTTTTCATCCAAAGCAATGTTACACATGGGATTAGTTTGGAACTTTAAAATGGAGAATAATAATTTCAAAATAAAAGCCTTGAATATTTTTACATCAGGTAATTGCTGTTTTTGGCTTTATTTGACGTTTTCATCCAAAGCACTGTTACACATGGGATTAGTTTGGAACTTTAAAATGGAGAATAATAATTTCAAAATAAAAGCCTTGAATATTTTTACATCAGGTAATTGCTGTTTTTGGCTTTATTTGACGTTTTCATCCAAAGCACTGTTACACATGGGATTACTTTGGAACTTTAAAATGGAGAATAATAATAATTTCAAAATAAAAGCCTTGAATATTTTTACATCAGGTAATTGCTGTTTTTGGCTTTATTTGACGTTTTCATCCAAAGCACTGTTACACATGGGATTACTTTGGAACTTTAAAATGGAGAATAATAATAATTTCAAAATAAAAGCCTTGAATATTTTTACATCAGGTAATTGCTCTTTTTGGCTTTATTGGACTTTTTCATCCAAAGCACTGTTACACGTGGTATTAGTTTGGCCCTTTGAAATGAAGCATACTGAAAATTTCAAAATAAAAGCCTTGAATAATTTTACATGACGTAATTGCTCTTTTTGGCTTTATTTGACTTTTTCATCCAAAGCACTGTTACACGTGGTATTAGTTTGGCCCTTTGAAATGAAGCATACTCAAAATTTCAAAATAAAAGCCTTGAATATTTTTACATCAGCTACTTGTGTTTTGAGCATTATATAACTATTTTAACCCAAGGACTATTACGCATGGGATTAGTTTGGCCCTTTGAAATGAAGTTTAACAAAACTTCCAAAATAAAAGCCTCGACAACATTTTAAATCGTACCGAACGATGCACGTCCGCCTCGCTTAACGTTCTTGCGGTTCTCCGCGTGCCACTGCTTACGTCGCGGCGTTCTTTGGCGTCGACGCCGATTTGTGGCGCGACGACGCCGGGCCCGAACCCCACGGCCGCGCCTTGGCAGGCCCCGGCTAAATTTCTTCCGAAATTTTCTAGTTGAAATGTAGAGTTTTAATACATGACAACTAAAGTACCATTGCCAACCAAATATTGCATCTAAGCAGTACATTGTGATATTCCATGGTTGATGTAAGATGAATAAATGTAGAGAAAATGGCCTGCTTTACTTGTTTAACCATGTATTATGTCCTTTCCATTCCCCAGTCATGCACTGGTTTGTGTTGGCCTTCCACAGTAAATTACAAAAATACACTCAAATTTGTTGTTGTAATGTGAGAAAATGTGAAAAATATTCATGGGGTGTAAATATTGTAGCAGAGCACTGCACCCAGCACTCTTCTTCTACAGCACTATCATTAAGCTGCCATTCTGATTTACGTCTTTTTTTATATATATCTTCCATAACACGTCATACACTACAGTATCTCTGATACACAGCTTATTACAGGGTTCAGGCTGACCTTTTGTAAAATGATAAACTATTGTGCTGCCATGCAGCACAAATTTGCAAAGCAGCTCATCTTTTTTTTTCTGCCACGGTTATCAGCTAATTTACCCCAAACTCTTCTAATTCCAGTCAGCCAAATGTCACATCATTTTCCTCTGGGTAGTCTCGATGTTCTTGTATCTGTCTTCCATCTCCAGTTTTCTTGGTGTTATTAGAAACGCTACAGGGCCAAACAGGTTCCTGTGTAGATTAATGGCTTGTGTTTTTCTCTCACCTCTCATAGTTGCACCCTTTGTGCGCAGCGCCGTCAGAGAAGTTCCCCTTGGAGCAGGAGGAACACGAAGACTTCCTGAGACTAGGCTGCCACAGGGCAGCTCCGTGATCCATCAGATCTGGAGGAGGCACTGCGTGCAAAACCACACACACGCACACAACCTCATTATCACTTCAAAAGAGGCGCACTTCGAAGGCTTTCAGGAGCAATTACATTAGCACAGAGACGATTGTAAACGCTACAGAAAACACTTCGGCACAAGCAGAATAATGCAGATCAGCTGCGCGCCGCTTAAAGCACTTCAAAGGATTGTTCATTAGCGATTCATTCCTGCTTGAGTGATGACACAAAAACTTTTATATTACCAGAGATTAATAAAATAAGATTAATTTATATTACCAGAGATTCAATTTGATCATTTGAAAGCATGAAGGCACCACACAGTAGATGTTTGATCATGGGGAAAAGAAAACATTTTGCAGTTCAAAAGCCAAACTCACAGTTCCTACACACTTTCAAAATCCAAATTCAATACTTTTCAGGCAATTTTAGATTTTTTTAGATGGATGGATGGATAGATGGATGGATGGATGGACTGTGTAGGAAGCCTGCATATTTGACCAATCAGCCCTCAGCTGTTGTCTGAAAGGTTAATTGCATTGAGATGTGGTTAGAAAGGCACGGCACAAGTGACTTTAATAACGCCGCACATCAACACGATTTGCCAGAGGTGCACTTTAAACCAGAAGGGAATGAGACGTGAGGAATTAAAACGAGGAAAGCTGACAGACAGACTGATAAGCCCATGTGTGACAGTGTTACAGCTGCTTTCTGTGAGTGAGGGGGATTCTCCCTGACAGCTGGAGCACCTCCTGGGTGCAACCAGAGTCTCTGTTCGGGAGGCGGACTGTCCACTCAGTTCAAGGGGAAGAGAAAAAATCAGACGGGGGTGGTGGGAGACAGTCACTGTAACAAACAAGGAGCAACATTTTCATTTCAACGCAAGAATCTCAAATCGGTTTGCTTCTGCAAAAAGGGAGAAACTCACCAAAATCAGACTGGCTGTTTGGAAAGATGATGCGGAAGACATAGTCAGTGGCCTCGTCCTCCTCCTTGTCAGAAACTGACTCTGTGGACCCAGATCCCAGAGGAACTCTCTTCTTCAGTTTGGGAAACACCTTCCCCTGGAAAAGGATCAAACTGAAGTCAACAACAATGGGACACTTTTTGAAACCTGCTGAGTTAGTGAGTTTTTTTTTATCACATTTCAATTATTTAGATTAACAACATTTTATTATTATACAAAGATAGACAGAAAAACAAAACAAAAAAAAACGCAGATACCAAGTGACGACTTCACCAATTTTAGGAAACAGGCTTTCCAAGCCACCTTGGCCCTATGTGAATAAGTAATTAACTCCTAAAACTAATAACTGGTACCCATAACTAATAACTGGCAGCAGCAGCAGCCAACTGACAATGAGAGCTTTACATAGAGGTAGATGCATATTTTCACACTTATCTCTGCAGAATTGTTTGAATACAAATAAATTGGAAGGTTTTAGAGCGCTAACATTCAATCAGATACAGATTTCCAGACTTTGACTAGGCCTTTCATAACTGGACTTGCTGGTGTGCTTCATTGGATCATTTGGCAGCTGTCTAACCCTAGAATGCTCCAGCTTGATCTCACAAACTGATCGTTATTCTTCAAGATTTTTTGGTAGCGAGCAGAACGTAAAAGCAGTCTCATACATTATTTTCTAACCGCCACCACGTTTGACTATTAGTGTGTTGTTGTTGTCCTGAAATGTTATTTAATGCCAGATGTAACAGGAAAGATGTACAACATTTTAAAACCTTAGCTTTTGTCTCTCAGGCCATAAAATATTTTCCCAAAAGTTTTGATCATTAAGGTATGTTTTTTGACAAATATGAATCAGCCCTTTTGTTCCCTTTGGTTAGCGCTGATGTTCAGTTTGGAAGTCTCAAATGGATTAATTTTTTTTTCTAATGGTTGACTGAGGAGGGCTGACGCTGTTCCGGTCACTCCTGGGAAGGAAGGTTACCCATAATTCCATGTTTTATCCATTTGTAGGTAATAGCGCTCAGTGTGGTTCACTGGATTCTCAAAGCATCATAAATGACTTTATGACCCTTTCCAGAATGACAGATGTCAATGACTGTCAATATTTTTCAAAAAAACCCTCCATTTTCTATTTACTCAGGTTACCTTTGTCTGATATTAAAATGATCTTGGTTATCTGTAATATTCAAGTGTGACAAAAAAACAGCAGAAACAGAAGAAATCTGTATGGTTGCAAATATTTTTTTTCACATTAGAGCAGAAATGACAAGTAAATCAGCCGAGTTGGGACAAATGTGGCTTAACTAACTGAGAGGGAACTGAGCACACAGTCATGTGCTTGAGACAATTTGTCCATATCCAGACCCAAAATCCCATTCTTATAGATTTTTAGATCAGATAATCTTTGTTTGCCATTGTATTCATGCTTCCCTTAAGGATCCCAGCTGCAAGTATTTGCATTGTGTTTTGGAAAGACAATGCTGACCTTTCCCCTCTGGGACCAGAGAGGAGGGTCCAGCTGTCCGTGAGGGAGCAGACCGTTCTCCAGGCAAGACAGAAACTGGAGCAAATGTCCTCCTCTGGGGAAGCGAAGTGGAGGTCTTTGGATCCCATCCTGACTGACTAACACCACCGTCCCCCCACTGTCCACTGCAGGACACAGATGTATGGCAATCTATCAAACCCTTCACACTCACAGGAGATTATCAATATACTGCAAATAATCAAAGTAAGAATGAGATTTTAAGTAAAAGCTCATACCTTGTTGATGGCAGTGCAAGTACACTATTTCCTCTAAATTGATTGTCATGGCATAGTCCCAGTATACACTGAAAAACGACAGAAAAGCAGGCAGTCACTGAGGCAACGACCCTTTCTTTATTTTGCACTCCAGGTTAAAAGTAAGAGACAAAAAAACTATAAATGGTTCATTAAAATCAGAATGAAGAAAAAGCAGCCATCAGCCCAGCAGCATGCACTTAAACAAGCCAGGATTGATTATTTTGTTGATGGAAACCATGTGCAGGTGTTAGACGCTAACATGGTTTTTTCTAGTTTGATGGAGCTCTGACAGTGTTGCAGTCAATAAGCCATGAGGTTGGCTGCTTGGTAAGCTGAAAACCGGCTTCATCAGATCACCAGCAGTAACTCAGAGCACTGAGCCCCCAAGCACAAACACACTGCATTATTCAGCAGAAGAGTGTTATAAAAACAGCACAAGTGAAAAAAGGCACTTAGCATGTTATTTTTTTTCTTGGTATGAGCAGGAGAACAGAACAGCAATTATATAAAATACTGATGCATTTTTTTATGTTCAGAATGAAATTATTTCACACCTGTGTTCATAGTCCAAGTCTGCAACAGACCCGTTCATGAGCTGATTGGGCGTCCACTTCAGTGTCATTATGTCAGCAGTTTGGTGCAGAGAGAGGTAACCTGGGATAGCCTCCATGTCATCCCTCTACAGCAGGGGCAAGATGACAGAATGGTCAAAAAACAGAAATCAGTAGAAAATGGGGGACATAAACATATCACACTGGGATTATGTGGGATTACGAGTGGAAGAAAAAGCATACAAAGTTTTTAAATATCTCCACAAATAAAAATCTGAAAAGAATGACATACACAAGAGCCACTAGCAGCTCTGGAGCCACAGGTTGCAGACCTCTGTGTTAGAGGGGTTCACTGCAGCCACGACACAGAAGCAGATTAGAGCTGATGGAAACATGGATGGAGCTAATTAAGGGGTCAGAGCTGTAATGGTATGATCAAGATGAAGGTACTTAGATCTGATAGAATGGCCCAGTCAAACCATTCTATCTATCTTCGGCTTGAAGATTGCAAGCCGAAGCTCTCTGTCCATTCTGACTGAGCTACCGCTATTTTCCAAAGATGAATGCTTACAGATTTCAGCTTCAAGATGTGTACGTTTGGTAGACATAGAGTAGAAAAAAGGTTTTCAGCTTTTTATTTGTGAAATATTTTTAGAGCTGGGCATCATTTTTCATTCACAAAGTAATTATTCACTACTTTTTGTTGCTCTATCACATAATTTATCAATGTAAAATGACAAAATGTGAAACATTTTAAGGGAAATAAACATGTATAAATAGTGAGATGCTGTATATAAAGCACCACAGAGTTACCGGTTGCACCAGCACATTGTTCTTGCCAAAAAGCAGCGTGGCCCTGCTGTTCTGATGAAGCGACTCCACATATTCTCGAGCTGACGGGGAAGGCGACGGGCGCTCATCCATGCTGCTGCTGGAGTGTCGCTTCTGGATCTGTGCAATCACAAAACACACCGATGACTCACACTTCCTTGTTCATGTGCATCAACAAAGCTGCCCTCATGCATCTTGTTTTCCTCCAAACACACATTTGCAAATAGCTCCGCGGCACACAAACGCGTCAGAGCATTGGGAGTTTGTGAGATGGGCCGAGCTGACCCGCTCTACTGACAGCGTAATGGGTGAAAATGTGCGAGATGCTCTCTGTTCCTGCTTCTGTTATGCACTGTGCTTCACTTAATGCATCTCAGCAGTGAATGTCTGCTAATGCAGCTGATCTATCAGGATAAAATCTGACACTTGGACAAAAAGGCTAAGAAGAACCTCTCAAATTTCATACGCACACACAACGCGGGTCTCTTGGTGGGAGAATCCTGCCTGCAGATGCCACTGTGGATGCGATGTCTCTGAACCAACTCGTCAGCAGACGGGTCGGTCCAGAAGTGATCAGCTGTCTTCATCTTTGTGTACTCCAAAGCACAGGGTCCAACTGTCAACAACGAGACACCGAGGGGAAACACAGTCTTCAGATAGTCTTAGACCTTCCAAACATTATAACCCAACTAAAACAGAGCAGAAGTAATTTAAAATCAAATAGATTTTCTAATATTTTCAAATTGTAGCCTCATTGTACAGATTGTGAAAAATAATTAATGAACATTCAATTCTGTGCTAACATTTTGATGTCTAACCTTTTTTTTTTTTAAATCATTGGACAAGACTGTGATTTAATTGGAGTTGAACAACAACAGGGAGTATTTTAGCTGAGAATAAAGTTAGGACAGCATGCCTGCCTGGGGGTTTTCTTGCATGATCAGCGCATTTCAAGTCACCCCACAGAATCACAGTTAGATCTGGGCTTTGACTAGGCCTTAAACCTTTCTTAGTTCTTCTCAGCTAGTACTTGCTGAGAAGAACTAGCTGGCTAGCTAGCTAGATTCAGCTTTAATTTATTTTTATCGATGGTTTCACATGTTCAGCAAGAGACCACAGACATTGAACTGGGAGATGTGCAAGGAGGAAACAGTTGTCCTCTGAGAAACACAGAAAGGCCAAACTAAAGTTTATCGGAGAAAACGTGGACAAACATCAAGACTTCTGGAATAACAGATTAGTATAAAACTGATTTTGTGTGCACCAAAACAAAAGCCATAGTTGAGACATTCTAAATACTCCTCCAGCTGTGAAGCACAGAAGTGGATGTATCATGGTTTGGGGTTCTTCGATGTAGCAGGGCCTGACCAGCTGAAAAATAACCTCCAGGAGAATACATGGCCATTTGTAAAAAAGCAACATGAACTGGACCCGCAACATGATAATTACCAATATGTACCAACAAACACGGCAAGTACTACCTGAGAATTAAGAAGTATAACATCCTGGGTCAAGTCAAAGTTCAGATCTTTAATTTATTGATATACAATAGTCTGTTCACTCAGGAGACCCATAAAGCTGAAGTATATATAATTGTTTTTGTGTAATTAAATCACTTTCATTTTCCAGAGATAAAGAATTAGACCAGACATCAATATTTGAGCATGTCCTAGTAAAGAACTGAATAATGAATGTCTAAGTGGTTTCAAATGAATGCACATTAATAGAATTTAAAGTAGCAATCAAATGGCTCCAACTATAACATTTCTCTCGACTTAAAGCCCTATTATAACAGTCCAAGGTAGGAAATTACATGTAACTACACAAATATGCTCCTTTTCCTGCTTCATTACCTAACAGCGAAGCCAGAATCGGTCCATCCACAGGGTCCATCAGAATAGCTTCTTTCTCATAGTATTTACTGGAAGAAAATAAGTACAACTTTTATTTTTCTGAACAGGAACAGAAACCTTTCATCCCACATGAGGGTGGTTTGTCCTCTCAACGCACCTGCTGTTCTCCACCAGGTAAAGGACAATCCTGTCCAGCACTTTCTCAAACAGAGCCGTCCTGATCCACAGGTTCTTGACCCCAGGAGGGTTGAGGCTCGGCAGCCGGGGCATCCTGCGAAGGCTGTCTTGACTCTGCAGGCTTTGACTTCGTCTGCAGAAAAATAAAATCAAGCAACCAATTTTTTACTTGATTTTTTTTTTAAAGTACATTCTCAATTTTCTCAGCATCTTGCAAACAAGACGAAAGACTCCATCCCCCAAATTATTCTGACTCTTCAATAAAAAGAAGCTTCTTCAGAAAATATGTAATTGCTTTCATTGTTCAAACAATCAAACAGGCTTTGCTGCTCTGCTTTGAATTCTGCTGTGATGTGTGAGGAGAGGCTGTGACGCATGCGTCGCTCACTTTGTCTCCATGACCTGCTCCAACTCCTGGGCCTTCCTGCAAAACTCCTCCGCCGGGGGGAAGCTTTTGCCCACCTTCATGAAGAGCGCTGCTATCTTGTTGCTGCGCAGAAAGCCAGCCGCTCGCCGCTTGAGCCCATGCAGGACACATGCCTCCACCGCAGCTGTGTGGACAGAGACTCTTTTCTTTATTAAGGTGTAATCTATTAAAACCAAGCACCAGATGAGTGGAGAAGTAAAAGAACAAATAAAACCACTAATTATCACTAAAAGATAGTTATATTACTTGGTGTATTTCCTGTGTAGGGAGGTTTTGCCTCCCTCCTCTTGCACAGTACAGTCATTTAATGCAGTGTTTCCCAAACCTGGTCCTCAAGGCTCGTTGACCTGCATGTTTTAGATGTTTCCCTGCTTCAACACACCCCATTCAGATGATTGGAGTTCAGCAAAAGCCTGTTAATCAGCCATAAATTGAAGTCATGTGTGCTGAAGCCAGGAAATGCCTAAACCATGCAGGGCAGTGTGCCTTGAGGACCAGGATTGAAAAACACTGAGTTAATGTACTGACGGGACTCCCTTCTCAAAGCTGCTGCAATCGTTATTACTTCTGCATTCTTCAGCCATATTTTTACCTTCCACTCAACTTTCCATTAATATACTTACAGTAGAACTGACTGTGTAAATAGCTTTTTTAACAGCAACCTTTTAACCTTTTGTCTGTTGTACAACAGAAGTTATTGTATGGTAATAAAATAACTTTTTTGTATTAAAAATCTTTTTTCTTGGTCTTAACTAATATTCAGCCATTGTGAGATTTTGGGCTCCAATTAGCTACTAGCAAATCAGAAAAATTAATAAGTATGCATCAGTCAATGTCTAATTAATCCATATAACAAACATTTTACTTGTATCAATTTACTGCGACAAATTACTTTCCAAAGATGTTCTAGCTTTTTGAGATGTACTTGTGATTTGGATCTTTTTTGTATAATAAATGCAGCCATTTTCAAACACTCACTGAGAGATTGTTTAATAATTGATTTCAGTAATGACAAAAGTTACTGTAATTATGTTTTCTTCCCATATTCATGCCGCATAAATTAATAATATTGCTACGTATATAGGCCAGTATAAGTCTCAGTAACAGGGTGCTCCAGATGAAGACATGTTGACACATTTTACTTTAACGTGACGTGGACCGGACCCTGCTTCCTCCCCAAGTCGACGTGGCAGCGCCTGGTTGCTGTGTTGACATTTGAATTTTCTGTCAAGACTAATCCCTGTTCACATGGGGTCAGGGGGAAAGGATGGGGTTACCATAGCAACCCTTACTGATGGAGTGACGGAGCTTTGGGAGAGACGGGAGGGGGGCAGAGACAACTTGCGAGGATCACGATCTGCCTCGTTCCACCGTCACCGCTTCAGCAAACAACTTCTTCCTACATTCTGCCGCTCGTTTCCATAAAAGTCTTCTTTTCCCGTATTTTTTCCTCCTCACTTGTCCCTCCCTCCATCCTGGTATCCCATTATTATAAGAGCAGCGAGATAAATGTCAGAACAACGAGCCTTATTAAAAGGTCTCCAATTATATTCCAGCTTTGCTACTCCCTCATCATCTCCTATAAGTGGTCTCAGATGGCAGAAGTACAACCCCTGCTGCTTTTTAAAATCTGTCTCTCCACTAAAATGCGGAGAGGATTCTGGGAATCTCTAGGTCTGCTGTGAGATGAAAAACTATGAATAACTAAACTAAAGTAAGCACAAAGGAATCAGAACACATTTTTATTATTTTGGTGCAGGAGTTTATCGACTAAAACCCACAAAGAAATCACCTTAAAACCATAGCTGCAGGTGAAAAGGGACGAAATGCAACATGTGAGCAGGATCAGTACCCACCTGACAGAAACATCTAATTCAGTAAACCGTCTCTAATCACCCTGTATCTGTGGCAACTAAGAGTCTGACAGACTGATGTCAGTGGCATGTAGCTGACCAACACTTCACTCAGAACAGCAAGCAAGGCAACAGCACAGCATTTCGCAATAAAAAAAACCCTGATATAATTACACCATATTTACCAGAAACAGGTCCAGTACAATACAAGCATTGGTTCTAGTTTCTGAAATCAAAAACACACCTTCACATTTTACAAATAAAAAGTCCAGAATGTACAGTGGCAGGTATTTGTGATGGGGGAAAAAATGAGATAATGATAAATCATCACAAATCAAAACTTTGACAAGGCCATTAGGGGAGGGAGTTTCAAAAACCAAGAAAGTTGCACAGGCTGGTTTGCATTAGTTTGTACATCCTTCAATTAATACTTTATTGAAGCGTCTTTCATCTGTTTTTCTTGGATTTCCCTCACATTTGCTTACTTTCATGCAGTAACAATTTGAAGGAAGCTCAAAAATGGATCTCACTGCACAATGTTATCACTGATAAGTCAGGGGAAAAAAATTAATCTCACAGCGTTAGATGCCATGTGCCTCAAGCAAAGGTATAAACGTCATTCTTCACGTCTGAATTCTCTCAAGACAGCTGGTGTGAGCAAGCATAACGTCTTCACAGCTATTTTCTGGACTCTCCACTTGGACTAAGGCATTGAAATGCAAGATACGATTCTATTTATCTAAAGAAAACATCTAGACCTATCTTCAATAAATCTCCTAGTGGGAGAATGTGCTATGGTCTGAAGGAATCAAACTGGAACGTTTGGACCACAGTCCCCTAAAATAGGCTGGATGTGAAGGCAACACAGTATATCACAGAAACAACAGTGAAAGAAGGTGGGAGCAGCATCATGGTTTCTGTAATATTACAGTTTATATGGAAAACTATTAAGAATTGTCTTGATATTTACATTCTGTACATCACATTGGCTGCCCTCTGTGTATTGGAAACATGTCTTAGTCTGTCTACCCCAAACAAAAATGTATTAATTATTGTTGTAAAAAGCTAACACTTTCTTTTCTACTGTGTGGTAACATAAAGAGCATTTTAAATGTTTCATTATGTATGTTTCATTTTTATAAAAGGAAAAAAATCTAATGTGTATACATGCAGTATATTTATAATGAACTTTTCCAGAGACAAATTTGTTTCTGCTATCAAACACACAAGCAAGATAGGACCTAAAGGAGAGCTTTGGAAATGTAACAACTAAAATGTAGAAATAAATAACCCGAGCTTTTTATGTCCCAAACTCTAATATTTTTTTTTTGTTTCTTCTGAAACATTTTAGTGCCTTTTATCTCAGTCTTTTCCCTCCAGTTTCTACATTTCATTCAGGCTTGTAGTAGGCAGCTCATAAAAGTAGCCATGAACGAGGAGGTTAATGGCTCCCCAGTGACCGCTTCTCCGATCTTCCACTCTCTCATCTCATCTCATCAACGACTGCAGCCAGAAAACCACACTGGAGGGGTCAGTAGGTGGAGGAGGAAGCTTCGACAACAAAGCAGGAGGAGGAGGGTATTTTTTAAACTGAAGCGTGTCCACCGGATATTATAGCAGAGCATGTAGAGGCCTCCATTCAATAGATAATGTCCAGACTGCAGGCCAAGAAATCTGTTGGTGTGGCAACATGAAAGCACTAATGGAAGCACGTAAAGCACCACAGACAGGAAAAATGAGTAAAACAGAGCTTGCAGCAAGGAGTCTTGCAAATTTAAATTTTCATTAGTTACTCAGAGGGAAATTAAACTGGAAAAAAGAGGGATTCAGTGTGAGCTGATTATTGGATTATTAAACCTATGTGGATATAGAAGGTTTTAGGCAGAGTTGCAAATGTTTGACACACTGGGAAATTCAAATAGACCATATATAAGCAACATTATGTGGAGATAATATGTGATAGCTTAAATGGCATTTTAAAAGTTTCTTTTTTTTACTCTGTGGGCTTTATGTTCCACAGCATGCACGGTAAACTAACAAATCACAAGTTACCCACATCTTCTTCAGTCTGCACCAGTAAATTTAGCGACTTCACACAATTTGACAAGCTTGATGCTACTGCATCTTCACATCAGTAAAGAGCTGATAGACCTTCAGAGACCTGACAGCTCCTCCGTACCTTCACTGGTGCATCTCTTTGCACATATTTAAAAGGTAACACCATGGCGACCGCTCATTTGTTTGCATCACAGCACTACATGCTGACCTGAGTCTGAGTCAAGACAAGGTTTGTGACTTCTCTCACATCTCATTGGGTTTGAAGCGTCTCACCTCATGTCAAACTTGTTGTTTGTTTGCAGACGTGGTTTTTCATCAGGTAAAAATATTAGATTTTGTGTGAGTTATTTTGTTCACATTGAAAATCCACAAATATATCCCATTCCCTGTGATTCTCTGGTCTGAGCGTTAGTGTCTGAATGTGGGCGGTGTGTTTTCCATGGTGATCAGTGATTTAATGCTTTGATTTGAACGATGGAGCAATAATTTCATTTTTAGTACAGAAATGTTAATTCCATACAAAAGTAACGGGAAGACAGCTGTCCACAGTCACAGACACCCTCAGCAGGACAAAACAAAAAATGTAATTGCTAGAGAACCTTACTGAACTCAGTGTTAACTGAAAGTTGAGTGAAAGGAAAAAGTGTGGCAGAAAATATCCAACATATTTTCGCTTCACTAACTGTAATGTACAATCATCAATATCAAAACAATCTGAATACATCTCTTCATGTGTAATAAATTTGCATAATATGAGAATTACTGAAATAAATCAACCTTTTGATTTGATTCTAATTTACTGCGATGGACCTGTGACTATCAGAAACAGTAGGTGGAGGCCATTTTTTCCTAATAGCAGGAAGAGAATAAATATATATTTAAGCTGTTTAACTCAATTGAAGCATGATGACAACAAAGTTATGTGATTTTTGAATACTCACCACAAAAGGACACAATATGGCTGCTGTCTTCGTGAACAAATTTCCTGGTGACAGCTTCCTCCATAATCTGCTTCACCTGTCAATGAAAGAGGAGACGCTGGATGACTCATTCATTACGATGTCACATCAGGCACAAACAGTCTGAGAGGGGCTTCTTAGTGAGGATTTGACTGAGTGAAAAACACGCTTCAGCTGAGGGAATAATTAGGAGGATTTATTAATGAAAGAGGAGTTTAGCCTTAAAAGTTAGGAGCAGGAAAAACTATCAGCAACTGCATGTTCAGTCTGTGAATGAGTCACCAGCTCTTGTGCCAAGGACCGCTGGGAGATGGAGGTCCATTTGGTGCTAGAGGAGGGCAGTTCGTACATCACAGACCTCCATTTCTAAGCAATTACCATCGCTCAGTGGGAACAGATGATTATGTTGCAGATTAAAATGCAGAAGGCGACTTCATACTTTCTATAAAAAAAAAGACGATGCACATCGGATGCAAGGAAGCGCTTATTAGTTTGGCTTTGTTGTCGATGTGTCCTTCTCCCCGCTGACCTGACAACTGCCACGCACCACGAGTTAAGAGGAGTGGTGAATCAACCCCTGTGGTGACTATGGAGACGCAACCCAGTGTGGGCACAGCTTTGCAGTCTGGATGGGGAATATCAACCTCCAGACACGGCCACGCAGATAGATGAGCTGTAATTTCCTGCTGAAATTAGTCTGTCCACAAAGAACGCATTACACTGCCAGGCTCATCAGGCAAACCCTCTCTCTACATGCTGGACATGCATATGCCTCTTTCTGCAAGGAAATTTGTGGTCATAATATGTTTCACAAAGTCCCATCAGCCCAATGCACAACTAAGCTGAAATCTAAATAAATAAAACATTTTTTACCATAATCATCATAGACGTGTTGAACACAGCAAGGTAAAAAGTCACGGTGCAGCTTTCAGAGTTAACATGTTCTGCACTTTGATGCAGGTGCTAACACAAAGGCTGAGCCAAACATGCGGAGACAGCGACAGTCAGCAGGAACACTTCAGCACTCGCCTGACAAATGGTACTTTCTGATTCAGTCATATTAGGTCAATCAGCAGAGCAGAGCAGAGCATTTAGATCATAAACAGCTGATTCTGTCTAAGCTAATATGTCCTTACAAGTTCCTAATCATATGCTGTTAGACTCAGAACTGGCAAAATGAGACACAAAATGTTAAAATATACACACATATGACCTAAATATGTCAAGATTTCAGGTCAAAGAACATCCAAAGATGATGTGGAAGCAGACTGATTTAAAGTAAAACCACACTTTCATAAATAACTGTGAACTCCTAAAACATAAAACAGGAGGTAAACAAAATAAATCACTTGAATCCCACTGGATTATAACAAGAAAATAAACAAGGCAAAAATATTTATACTTCATCAATTTGTCAAGTTACAAATGCTCGATCGATTCTGTGTCACAGGCCATAACAAATAGTGCAACTGTAAAGTGAAGGAACATTTCTTGTGTTTTTTTTTTTTCAAAATTTCTCCACAAAGAAATCTGAACGTTGTGGTGAGCAGTTACGTATATTTAGCCCTCTATATTCTGATAACACTTAATAAAATACAGTGACACCAACTACCTTCAGAAGTCAAACAATATTTAAAGTCCACCTGTGCGTTAACTAATCACAGTATAAACCCAGTTGTTCTTTTAAGGTTTCAGTGGTTTGATAAGAGAACATTAATGAACAAACAGCATCAAGAAGACCTAAGAACACATCAGGCAGATCGGGTCTGAAGTGCCTTTTTCTTCCACTACATAATTCTAAACTACTTTACGATTAACGTTGGAATATTAGACAGAGTGTCAAAAATAAATCAGAGTACATAAATCACGGTACATGGCTGCAATACATGGGAAAAAGGGTCTATCTCATAAAGACCCGACTATGGATGGATGGATGGGTGGACGGACGTACGTATGTGTCATGATCCATGTTCTGTCCTGTCCATGCTGTGCGTTAACACTCATTCAGTTCACCTGCCGCGCCTGCTGATTGCTTGCCTGTTCCACCTGGTCCCTGCCCTACTTAAACTCCTCTCAGCCTCTGCCTCCCTGCCAGATTATCGACAGCCACGAGCCAGTAGTGATCCAGCGTTTCCTTGTAAGCCTTCAGCGTTTCTTCGACCCTTTTCTGCCCACGGATTGACCCCTCCTGCCAAGCCCTCCTCGGATATCTACTGTTCTGGATTTCTGGACCCTAACCCAAGCTTCGCCCTACGACCATCGACTATTGCCTGCCCCTCAAGCTAAGTTTGCTCCCTCCGATCTCCTGTGTATGACCTCTGCCTGGATAACCGTCTTAGTCTCTTCCTGGATTCTCTGCTCCACCCGTCCATTGCACTACAGGTCAGTTAAGCCGAACATTTCAAAGTTACCCCTCCCCTATCAGTGCATCACCAGCCTTCTCTCCTCTCTTCTCAGTGCTGTGTTGGATGACCACATCCTGAGCCGCACCAATAGCTGAAAATTTAATTAAACCTTTTTCCTTTGCAACTCTTGTGTGTGGTTGAATTTCCGGGTCCCCACCCAGTGCCCTTACACGTATGGACGGACGGAGAGTTTTCTTTCCGAGTGTTGGTATATCTTAATACATGCAAAAGCGGACAGTGATATGCGATATACATAAATTTAAATTTTATTGAGAAGTTTATTTATTCCAGTTAATTTACTAAGTGATTATCTTGATTATTTACACAGGCTGATGTTTTTAAGCCTTCATTTATATCAGTTATAATGAAGTTGTGCTTTCAGCTGATGAAACAGAAACTTTTGGGCTAGAAAACATCGGAATGTGAGCTTAAATATTTTTATCAAAACAATGTCATAATTTATTCAATATGGCTGCAGATAATTTTGATGAACCAAATATCAATGTACATTACTGAATAATATTTTACTCAAAGTAATAGTCAACCACATAACATTTCATGACCTGAAATTTTAGAGAGACATGCTGTTTTTCATAACGTCACAATCTTATTTTTGAGTAAATTCATACTTTTATAGAAAGCACATTGTGCAATACTAACTAACTAACTAACTAACTAACTACTTCATTAGTTAGCTAGCTACAGCAAACTAGTAATGTTAGTTAGCCTTCTCACAGTTAGTGAAAGATTTAATCTGTTTTATCACACTTGTGGAAGCTGAACCTGGCTCAAACTGCACTCCTTGAAAATATTTATTTACTCATATGGCACTGACTAATTAGAGCACAGTCATTAGAAACAATCAGTGCCATTGTTTATTTCAGCTGCAACAGAAATGATTCATACTGCCAACACAACAGAGACAGCAGCAGTCTGATGAGATGCCTAGCAGCTTCAACTCATGAATATACTGCTAAAAAAAGAAAGCACACACACACACACACACACGCGTGCACGCAAGCACCAACATGTAGAACACAGGAGACTTGGGTCCCTTAGCTTCCTTTCCTGAGTTCACCTGACAAGAAAAAATTTGATTGATTTGCTCACTTGTGTCCCCTCGTCCCTCTCATCTAGGCTACTGATCAGCCCTCTGAGGAATAAGTCTGGCAAAGCGTCTGTGCGCTGGCAACTTGAGGGTTTCTATGGAGATGTCACGAGTCTCAAAGTGGAACTCTCTATCCAAAAAGATGCATAAAAAAAACAACATCAATTCATCTTTGACACAAATAGGAATGACTGCAGCTCCAACATCAAGTCGTCAGTAACACAGAGCTCAACCACTTTAAAGTCGTTTTCATGTACATTTTGTAGCTAAGCAATGTTTTGGCAACTTCTATTGCAGCAAAGCTGGGTAAATCTGCTCTAACTAATCACTGTCTTGAAACCAACAGCTTTACTGATAAAAGATCTGCTGAGCACTCCAATTACATCCTGTAATAGCAACAAATAGCAGCCAGAGAGAAAAACTAATTTACTAACATCCACCCTTCATTATTCAATGTCGATGAAGAATGAAGGGAGCAAGTAATGAAAAAAATGAAAAAGCTAAGTCACGACTGTTGCGTATGTAAAGCTGATTCATTAGTTTACTAAGATTTTTTTATTGCACATGCGGGTTTGAGCTTCGTCTTCGTCGATCAGGCAGTTCATCACCTCAAAGTCAAGGCAACATATTAAGATTTTTTTTTAACCTTAAGGAAGGAGGCCATCCTGTTCCAGCAGTTCCAAAATCCTCATTATACCTATCATTCACCTAAGAGGCACAAACAGGATCACAGTCTCCAAGTGATAATGTCTATCCGTGTGCATGATGGTAGTGATATCTGATGATTTCCCTGAGCTTGTTGCCGTGGAATGAATTAATCAACCTTGCATTAACACTGTCCATCAATACACCTCAGTGGCACAGAAAAATCTGTACAACCCTAAAACAAAGAATGAAAATGGTTCACAGGAAGCAGGAAAGTAAAGGGTGCTGCTCTCTTTCACTCACTCCTTTAGCAAACACAGGTGTGCATTTGTGTTTGTTTGTTAAAGCATGATATATGGAAAAGGCAGAGCGTGACACAGTGACACAGGCAGTTCGAGCGAGGCTCCATACTAAAGACCAGGCAAATAGGAGCTCTTATTCACACCAATTTTCTGCCAGAGAGGTAATTCTGCTGCCGCAGACAGGCTCAGTTCTCTGAATAATGGCCCACATCCAGGTACGTCTGAGCAACCGGGTGGCATAAAACCAGCTTGATGGGGACGGAGCGTAAACACGCAGCATGGAGACACCATATGGCACAGCCCACACCAAGCAATATAACTCATAAACCAATGGAAAATGGCGCAAACAAACTTATTTTTTCATCCACCTTCAGAGTGATCACAGAAAAAACATTAAACAACAGTGGGGCACAGTGGAAATGCAATGGAGAAATACATAAAATATATTAGTTTACAAATGGCTTAAGCTCTTATGTTTCAGTGAGGATTTATTCACAATTTATCACACTTCATTTGACCCGGTGTGTTAAAGTTAGTGAAACGATGGAAAATCTGTTTCAACAAGAAGCGTGCATTTCAGTTTTACTTCAGGTTGACACAAAATGTTTCCTCTACAAAGGGTTAATATTAAAATACCTACATTAGAACAGCTACCATCTTAGAGTTGTAACATCAAGCATTGCAGCATTTCATATTACTTTCTGTAAAAAAATATTTAAGCTGGCTACATTAATGTTGTTTTTCACAGGGTCACAATGATCATCTTACTATTAATGTTTCCAAATGTGAAAACAGAAGCTACTACGTGGAGACAATGTTTGAAATGTATTGCACTTGAACTCTGCTTTCCAACTATATATTTGGCCAATTGGTTGCATTTCACTGTCCTTTATGCTCACATCTTGTTGAAAAGATTGAAAGGATATTGTGATGAATGGAAGACGCACACAATACTCAGCAGTTATATTCCAGCATCATGCTTTCCTGATATCGTGCAGGTCTAATAAAAATCCATCTGGGATCAAAGTGAGCCGTTCACACAATGAACCACAATGATGTCGGTCCGTCCACAGACCCAATCTGGCCACAGATGGCTCTAGCAGGTACACATAAACAAGGCAAGAGAATAAAAACTGAAAAGAGTCACTGTGAGTGAAGCTAATTGTGAACCGAGTTTAATCAGAGGAAGGGTCTGGCCTCCACAGATAAGACTGTAAACAGGAAGCAAAGGAAGACAAATCCAACCGAAGTCGTTCCATTTTCATTTAAATAAGGATGCAAATTTAAAGGTTTTGTTAGCCAGAAAAAAATCCTGCCATTTATAAAGCATAAGCAAATGATTTAAAATGCCGATCCTAGCAAAGATATTTAAGGGAGATTAAAAAGCAGGTTGGAATCTTGCTTTTGCTTTTGGACGTTTGTAAGTAATTTTGATTTGTATAATTATAGTTTGATTCACAATCTATACGAAGTATGGATGGATCTGTACAGATTAGGGTACAGATTCATGTAGTACATCAAGTAAAAATACCACAGTTTAACATTACCACAATATTTATAAGAAAAAATCTAAACGAAAATGTTAAACATTATCTCACTGTTTTGTTTTTAAAACAGAAAACCAAATTACCTCATCTGTACAGTAGAATGATGATACCGTTATCTATAACATACAGCTGTTGTTATTTTGATACATAGACCAAAGCAAAAAATATAAAATAAACCCACAATAAATTCAGAGGTAGTTTTTAAGAAAACAAGGTTGTTGTGCAGAGTTACCAGATGTGTAACTCGGAGTTGGCCAAGTAGCACATCTGTGAAGTGACACTCTTGTAGATCCAATATTATAACAACAAAATGGCTGTTCTTCCTGCCAGCTGACCTGCAGTGCACAGCAACAGGTGGGGGAGGTGCACTACTGCACATTTATGTTTTTAGATAGCTAGTGAAAAACCTTCAGACTCTTTCTCACTTGCAACCATAGCAACAATATGATGGCAATTTATGGCAGTTTTTCAAATTTAATGTTTAAAAACCTGGAATACCTTGATATCAGTTATGTGTCTGACTGAGGGTGCTAGTGGAGCTTTGCCCTAATATATGGTTCATTTTTAAAACACTTCCACCTCTCAAATAAAAAAAAAACCCTGCAGGTCAGCCTGCATGTGGGAAAACACAAAGACGATTCACTGAAAAGTTTGGTCAGTTGCTTTATTGCTTTCATCTCTCAGTCTCTGCTCCAGATGTGTTAAAAATAAAGAAAATCAGTAAAAACAGATATTAGATGAGTCACTGTGTAAACCTCTCCTTACATAGATGGCGATGCAGGAAGAGGTTTGCATCTCAACGCCTTCCCAGTTTGCTGTGAAAATATGGCAAAGTCTAAGACATAGTTTTAAGCATTCTCAGACGGCATCTTATGGAAAAACCCAATACTGTTGTTGAAAATGTGTAGACAGCTCTTTGATAAAAGCTCCCTAATTATCTGCAAAGATTTCTAATCTACTAAGGGACTGTCATCGTTGTTTAAATGTCAGGCCAACTAAACAATCCTAATGTTTCATTCAAAATCTGCTTCTTTGTGCTTGGGAGGAAACCCAGATGATCAAATTATTGCGGCTGCTTCCATGTTTGCTTCCACTAAATGCAGTAAAATTAATTACAAGCATCTCTTCCCCTCAACTCCCCCACCCCTTTCTATTTCCTTTCTCTCTCTATCTGTCTCTATCTCTCTCTCTCACACACACACAAAATTATATCCAAATAAAACAACCAAATGGTGCGTCAGAAGACTGATGATCTCCTTTGCTGTGATGCCAGACAATCTGCTTCCTTTGTGCTGCTTCTTCCTTCTGAGCTCCAGCAAAGTAACAATAACAATATCAAAAAAAAAAAATCTTAATTATTTATCTTTTTGATTATTTAAACTAACTGTTATTTCCCTAAAAAACATGTAAACTGGTCTTTCAGATCAGCCACGTTTATTCAAACCATACTCAGATATGAGAAGCGGTGTCCAAACATGGTGTGAGCCATATGAGTTGTCATAATCTCCGTGAAAGTTTGACAAGAGTGCAGCTTAAGCAATAAAACCTTCATAAGGCAGTTTTTCCCCCCCCGAAACGATTTTCCTGATGATGTGAAAACACCCACCTCCTTTTTGACGGTGCGCAGCAGCTTCTGGCGGGTCTCCGCTTCTGAAACAAAGCAAAGAAGACACAAAGGGTTCATTTTCTCTGTCTCGGAGAATAGTTTTCCGTCCCCATGCATTGGAAGCAATCTATATATGCGCTACAAGTATAAATGTAGATAATTTTCTCCCACCTGCCATGATTGTTGCCATGGATCCTGCCTCCTGCACGAGCGCAGCACCTCTCCCCCGTAGCTGCGTGTGAACCCAGATGGAGCTCACGGCTCCTCCTCTGTTGGGCGCACGAGCAGCGCTGCCATTGGCTGAGCCAAAAGCCAATTCAACCGGGTGATCGTTGAGCTGTGGAGCTGTATGGTTAGTAGCCTTCTAATACTATAATATATATATATATATATATATATATATATATATATATATGTGCAAATCTGTGAAAAAAGGAATTTTGAAGGTTATTAAATATCTGTTTGTTTTTTTAAATAACTTAACTACAATTGAGTTGAGAATTACAATTGAGAAATCATTTGTAGCTTTTTCTTTTTCAAAAAAGAAAAAAGATTTTCAATATTAAAAAATGTGTTGAAGTTGTTAAAATGGAGAGGAAGACCAGCTTCAAACAGCAGCAGTGATGCGAGCAGCTCTACGAGACAATGCAACATGTACAAATTTCCATTTGAAAGATTTCTGAACTAATAAAAAGGACTCTTGAATTTCAAATTTTATGTGGAAAGTGGAGGGTTTCTTGTAAACCCCTAAAAATGGTGGTAGGTGCATATTTGCACATTTAACAAATAATTTTGTTCTTTATTCTGTTTTATTTATATTCTGTCTGTGTGAGAGTTTGCTTGTTTTGATTACTTGCCACTTATCTGGTGTTGCACAGAAATATTGTCACTCTGGGAAAACAAAGATTATTTATATTCTACTCATACCTATTCTACTCTATTCCATATCTTAAATGTGTCATGTAGACAAAGACATTAAGTAAATGTTCAATCTTTACTGAACATTTACTTGAGGGTAGTGTCAGTTTGTAGATGTTGTTGTAATTTATAGTGGTAGCTTCATACAGGTAGTGCACATGATACGAAAGTATTTCCAAACTATAAATTGCAAGCTGAGTTTTGTGTTTCTTTCTACAATGCTCTTAGTGCCATCTTGTGGTCAATAATAGGAAAAGCAGTCATGAGGTCCCATCCGCATCAGAAAGAGGAAGAAGGAATAAATTGTTACTTTCCAATAATTACCTGCTCGTAGTTTAGACAAACTGTTGTGATCATTAGCAGAGTTTGAGCTACAATTCCTTAAAGGATTGTTTTAGAGACCAAGTTGCTAAAATGGATTCAGAGTTTTAGGTATTCCAAGCCAAATCTGATCCATCTCAGCTTACTCCTTCCAACACAGAGGAACTGATGGAGCTCCTCACTTTCTAGCGAAGTATTAGTAATGAGGCACCAGAATGGAAGAAGCTAAGGTGTACTGAATGGGAACTCAGTAAATTTGCTTTATGACAGCTTTGTCTGCAATCTCCCACTCACAATAATACATAATAAATTAACTTAAACCAAAAAAAAGAGGTCTAGAGGGCTTTTTTTTACAATCACCAGACAGGAAATGGGTACAGAGGGAAGGCGGGATGAGGTGCAGCAAAGGTCACAGAGTTGGGAGTTGAACCCAGGATGAGCATAATAGCCTCTGTTTATATCGCTTTACCGCTACACCACGCAGCATGGTTTTACTGCAAAACTATGTTTTCTGTTTTAAACTCTTTAAAACCTGCCGTTTATTTTGCTCACAGTGAATCAGATTTCTTAAATATTTCGATGTGTTCTGCAATAGTAAAGCTTCAGGGTTACTCCAAGTTACTTCTTGGAGTTTGGATGACCTTTTTCTGACCTTTCTTCATGTCAATCAAAACACGTGGCAACGAATCTGATGCAGTTTATCAAGCACTTTTTGTTTAGTTGACTGCTAATAGCTCTTTTAAAATCAAATTGTCATTGCAGAAATCCCTAACGAATTGGAATAAAAAGTTTTTTGTGGACAGACTGCAAAATAGTGCAAGTTACTGGACTGCTGTCCAGAAGGTGGCGATAGCATCAAATCAGTTCTCATGCCCAATTCTATGAGAATCCCAACAGTTTGCAATTTCTCAGGTTTTACTGATCATCTTTTAAACATATATACAGCATATGAGTGAGAGCATTTTCAGTGAAGTACGGTCTGAGTATCTGAGGAAGAGAAGCTGCTATAAGCTCCAACATACTTCAGTGTGATGTCTGGGGGTGATCGGTCCGGTTCTGCCTGCAGGTCTGAGCTGTCAGGTGAATCAGGTGGTGAAAAGACGGAGGGATAACAGAACATGACAGACTGAGAGCAGTGAGGCCAGAGCCCTCTTTCCCTCTGTTAACCTCATAATCATCTTTAACCCAGGATTCCCTGTATGGGATGTCACTTTGCTAAGGTTTTAGATAAACAGGGATAATAGTTTTTCTGTTTAAATATCATAGCAGAACGTTGCCTCAAATCATCATTAGTTTCCCTTAAGGAGAAAAATAAATGTTTTGAAAGTGTTTGCGTACCTACAGCAGCTCATTTCAGAAATCCTGAACTTCAGCATTGTTCTTGGAGGAATTAATGTTACTTTAAATCATTAAACTTAATTCCAGCCATTTAGAGACTGATTCAAGGAGAATGAGTTTCCTTAAAAATTAGCATGTAACAGCTGCTGTACACTGTAAAATAATAATAATAATTTGAAAAAAATCCACATTTCAGTTTATAGATTTGGGTTTAACATTGATTTTTGGATGCTTTTGATATTTTTTATGATTAAATAAACATATTTGTTTGTTTGTTTGTTTTTTAAGTAAAAAGCTAATTTAAACTTAATCAAATTTCAGCCAAAAAGATATATAATATTGTTATTATATTACAAGTAAAAATATTTTGATATTTTAATTAAACATCTTCCTTTGTCTACATGTCTCTGACTACTCTACTGCATTCTCCTCCTTCCTTTAATTTTGCATTATCTGCTGTAATTTCAACTGTTTATTATATCTTCTCTCACAGTTTTTGACACTTTACAGAAGCTTCATCTTGTAATATTTTTCTTCTGTGGATGAAACACTTTGCACTCTTTTAAAGTTTAACTTCTGTCATATACTGGATGAGCTCTTACTGCAACTAACTTTATGTGTTTGCTTTCATTCTTCAGTCTTGAAAACTGGCTTAAAGCTGATCTGTTTAGCAGTGTTTCTCTCCTAGATGAAGCCACTAAAGGAGCTACTTTAACATAGAAGGTGCTCTCATATCGGTGCTTCTGTTTCTTTTATGCATGTCTTCTTAAGCCTAAAGTAGGTGATAATAGATTATTCAAATTGGTGGAAAAGAGTTTCTACCATAGGAAACCTAGCAGATTTCACTGCAGTCATTGACTTTCAGTGTTTACGCCTCCTGGTGCATTCACTTCCAAACCCTTTTCTGTCTTGTCCCTCCAGCCTCCATTTTCTGACACTATGGCACTTATGAGGTGCATTTTTAACTGAATTTGACACTTTTTGCATAAACTGTTGAGAGGTTTTGTAAGAGCAGCACATTGTTGATTTGCAGTAAGAAGCTGCGCGGTTGAAACAAATTGATGCACTCAGAAATCTTCTGCAATGAAGAAAAGATCTAAAATGAATTTCTGCAATGCAATTAGAAGTAAAGGAAAAAGATCTGTGTAAACAGAGGAAAGTCTAAACTCCAGTAAACAGAAGAGAGGAAAACTATATTGTTACCTCAGCTTAACATTTTAGATGTATTTCAGATTACCTCACCACACTTATAAAAGTCCAACAGTGCCGCCTGTCAGTGAGCAGTGCGGTGGGCACGGCCAACGTCCACCTGTCCGTGTGTGATTAGAGTCGACGGGCTCCAACAGGCAGCAGGGCATGTGATACAAGCTGCTGTCAGTCTGATGTTCTCCTGGCCGTGTATGCCAACACACACTGACAAGGTGGTGTGCTTCAGAAGGCCAGTGATACAAGCTTTAGTGCTAAAATGTTTTGATGCTGTTGGCCCTCAGGGACCCTTGCATTTTGGCTCCACAACATGTGCCGTTTTTGTTTTCTCAGTTGTTTGTTAACCTATCCTACACAGCCAGACAGGAATCTAAAAGTATCTTTGTACCAAAATTACTTAAAAGCAAGCCATCATTTCACCATTTCCTGACTCTGGTGGCAGACAGCCTCAGTCACGTGACACCAGTCCAGACAGTTTGGCTACCAGTGGATGCTGGATGCTTTCGCTCCTATCTCATACTGGGTCATATCCATTTTCTCTGTTACTTCCTGCTCACACAAGATTGCTGCTCCCACAGTGTCCAGTTAGTAGTCTTTTAGTCCACTCACAGCTGAAAGGGTTGGATTTGAAAGATGAGCCAGATGAGCACAGCTGAACTGCTGGGATTTGATTGTGGTGTTTTCACCAAACCACACAAACATCAGGATGGTGAGATATTTTAAAGAGCAATCATCAGTTCACTTACTTTAAAGATGATCATCATTTTTCACTGGACTTGTTTCCCTAAAAATGTAACATATCACATTTGTTTCGCTTTCTATCTTTTTCAAATTTGGTGGTTAGTTTGACCTTTTGCTTTGTTGAAAAGCAGCTTAAAGTTAAGTCAAAAAGTCAAGAAATATGCATTTCTTTGTAAAAATATTTAATGGATTGTTTTTTTTCTGTCCCCTGGAAAAATAAATAAATAACGTCCAAGCCATCCGTGAAAATCCAAAATTTAAGCAATAAATTCAAACTTAAGAAAGAATGGTCGTTCATCTAATGTGATACTGACTGTGGAGGAGCTGCAGAGATTCACACCTCAGGTGGGTCTTTATGAAAGCCACATGAAGTTCTGTTTGCAGAGACAAAGCAAAAAGTGTTCTGGTCAGTCCATGTAAAACATCAAAAATGAACATTGCACACCTTCCTCACAGTAACACATAGTGGTGGCAGCATTATACTGTGGGGACAGTTTTCTTCGGGGAAACTGATTAGAGTTGATGGGAAGAAGGACGGAGATTAATCCAGGACAATCCTGAAAGAAAACCAGTTAAAAGCTGCAAAACACTTGAGACCGCAGGTTCACTTTCAACCAACAATTCAACCAGAGTTCAGCCAAAGTTAAAATGAATGGGTTTAGATCAGGGGTCTCAAACTCCAGTCCTCGAGGGCCGCTGTCCTGCAACTTTTAGATGTGCCTCTGCTGCACCACCTGAATAGAATATTTAGGTCATTAGCAAGGCTGTGGAGAACTGATCTACACAAGGAGGAGGTCATTAAGCCATTTTATTCCAGGATTTTGTACCTGTGGCACATCTAAAAACTGCAGGACAGTGGCCCTCGAGGACTGGAGTTTGAGACCCCTGGTTTAGATCAAATAAAATTATTATTTAATTTCAAAAATTATGTTTGCAGATGTTCTCCAAGCAATTTTTTTTCTGACTTTGGGATATTTTGCAAAGAAGACAAAATGGAAACGACACATCTCAAGGACAAGCTGAACAAGGAAGACAAAATCCAAAGCATACTTTCAATGTTTGTATTTGCATAAAACATTTAAATAAAATTAAAAACCACGTATAATTTCCCTCTATTTTTGAAGGATACTATAAATATGAAAAGCAACTCAGACATTAACAACAACACTAATGTAGAGAACTGGTCAACTTGACCTAAAGCTCTATCAGAAAGGGAAGCGTTTCATTTTCTTTTTCCACCAACAGGTACCTCCACGTCCCCCCAGCAGCTTCAACTCCTCCCACTCGGCCCTTGTGATCTGGTTGAGGAGCAGCGTCCTCCTCTCCTCTGGAGCGGCTCCTCTCTCTAACTTTTCAGTCCGCTGCCCCGAACAGGACTCTGCGGTCATGGCCGGCACTCTGCCCCAGTACGGCTCTCCGAACTCCGGCTACAGCGCCAACAACGCCGCGGCTGTGCCGGCGATCACCCAGACGGACTCCAGGGACAAATGGAGCAAGAAGATGGACTTTCTCCTGTCTGTCATCGGGTTTGCGGTGGATTTGGGCAACGTTTGGAGATTTCCTTACATTTGTTATCAAAACGGTGGCGGTAAGTGTTTAAAGATGAAATTTACCTTCCAGGTTAATAAAGTTACTTTTGTAAAGTCAGTAACTTGTTTAACGTTTATTATTATTATTATTATTATTATTATTATTATTATTATTATTATTATTATTATTATTATTATTATTATTATTATTATTATTTTTAATAATAATAATAGAGAAATAAAATGACTAATAGATTAAATAATGTAAAACTACTCAGAAAAAACTAATAGCAGGAACTGTCCATGGTGCCAAAGCAGGCGTAGCTAAAATGGAAAAGTAATAAAAATGAAAGGCATTTAAACAAACAAACAAACAAAAAAGTTTTAATTTCTTTTTTTTTATTCTGTCTGTGTTACTGGCTCATCTCTTGAAATATACAAATTATACAAAAAAAACTTGATACACTTATTCATTTTGTACACAAGAGTCAATTTAGAGCTATCATTTTAGGCAACCAAATTATAAATAGTAAAACTATATTTATTTATTTTATTTTTTCTAAATTTACGCATCAACAATTAATTTCAGTCAAGGTAATTAGTGATGTGATATTTCTTTCTTTCAAATGTCTTTTTTTCTGTCTTTGTTTTCTTTTCTTTCTTCATTTCTTTCTGTGGCTCCTCTGTGGTTGTATCAGTTTTTGATGAATTTTGAAGTCATTTCTTTGTGTTAAAATATATTTGTTGTTTTCAGATGAACAGCTGAGACATTAAAGCGTCTTCTGTCATGCATGTGTTCAGGTGCTTTCCTCATCCCCTACATTTTGATGGCGATCTTTGGTGGCGTGCCGCTGTTTTACATGGAGCTGGCTCTCGGGCAGTTCCACCGGACTGGAGCCATATCCATATGGAAACACATCTGTCCCATTTTCAAAGGTGAGGCTGAGCAATGAGCTGATTTAACACAGGCATTCAGATAAGATTAAAAAAAAGTCCTTTTGATTGAACCTTTCCCATAATTAATCACTGCATTTTATTCACAAAGCAAAGCTAAAAGTGGGAATACTGCGTGATGTGTGACTTGGTCTTTCAGGAATAGGATATGCCATCTGTGTCATTGCTCTGTACGTGTCCTTCTACTACAACACCATCATCGCCTGGGCCCTGTTCTACTTCTACTCCTCCTTCTCCAGCATCCTCCCCTGGACTAACTGTGATAACGTCTGGAACACCCCCGACTGCACCAACTACTTTGGAATGGATAATGTGACTTGGACAAATTCCTCCAGGTCTCCGGCAGAGGAATTTTACACGTAAGTGCATGTAAGTGTGAGTAACAGAAACCACATATGCGAGTATAAATAGCTTTTACTGTAACAGTTCTCACAAATGTTGCCAGATGGTTATTTTTAACCACAAGCCCTTCTTGTCTTGTTTGCTGACAGCCTGATGAGACGCGGATTTTCTCTCAACAGGAGGAACGTTCTTGAAATCCACAAGTCGTCAGGACTAAGAGATGTCGGGGGTGTTCGTTGGCAGCTGATGCTCTGCCTCTTTCTTATCTTCACTATAGTTTACTTCAGCCTCTGGAAGGGTGTGCGAACCTCAGGGAAGGTAGGAATGAATGAATATACTTTATAAATACCATCTTCCATAGATGTATTGCAGAGTATTTATTTCTATTCATTTTGATGATTAGGCCTTTATTGTGGCTATGAATGCCAATAAAGAATTTGTCAGTATTCAAGCATATAAATGGAAAGTTTTGTGGAAGGAAAGAAACGGCAGAAGAAAATGTGCCTTTGCAGCAGGGATAACCTTTGCTGTGAGAAGATTGTGAAGCAAAATCCTCCTAAAAATTTAAAGGGGTTCCCAAAGTGAAGTCAGAGCTTCAAACTTCACCTCACATAGACAAATCTAGGACATCAACTACAAGCAGAAACGGTGTCAGAAATGTCTTGGGCTAAATAGAACAAGAAGTGGCCCAAAGTCCTCTTTAGATGAAAGAGGACTTCATCTGAAGAGTGAACTTTTCATTTTGTTTAGAGATTAAGATCCAGGAGTCTGATGGAGGTGTGGAGAGACACAGAATCCAAGTCTAGTGTAAAGTTTCCACATTCAGTGATGGTTTAGGGTACCATGTCATCTTCTGATGTTGGTCCACTCTGTTTTATGAAGCTCACAGTTCATGTCTTCTTCTCCAGACACCCTTTATGAAGACTGATAAAAAATGTCCAACTGGAATTGGCATCTGCCCACACTGCCAAAAGTATCAAAAGCTGCGTCAGTGACCTCTGTGTTTCTGTGCTTGATTAAACTGATATGAAACCCCACAGAGGTCGACAGCTTGCAGCCATGCTGCACTGATACTGCAAATCATCAACTATTGAGTGCAGATACTCTAGAGAACATCCTTTTTCTCTTGTTTCTGTGTTTCTGCGAACCCTAATACTCTCTGAGTTTCACTTTTTGAATTGCTAAAATAAAGACTTTCCTTTATCAAATCTCTCTGTTTCTCACTCTCTGCTATTTTCTCTGCTCACCGTCAGGTTGTGTGGGTCACCGCCACCTTGCCTTACATTGTGCTTTTTATCCTGCTGATTCGAGGTGCAACTCTGCCAGGAGCCTGGAGAGGTGTGGTGTTTTATCTGAAACCACAGTGGGACAAGCTGCTGGAGACCAGTGTACGTTAACCAAAAGCTAAACACCTATATTTCTCAAATGTTAGAATTATTATTCACCCATATCATCAGCTTAAAACCCTGCTTTAATTGTAAAATATATTTTTTTCTCCTACGCTAATTTATTTAATGTGTAGACTTAAAATCTAAAAAAAGACATATAAGATTATCTGTTGATTTATTCTTGATTATTTTTAAAACTCTATTTTGGGGGCAGTATTCCTATTTAACAACAGAAAACCGTGTTATATTTTAGTTGTTATTTAAGCTTTATTTAATTGAGCAGACAAAGAACAATTTCTTATTTACAACTTGATTTGTATAAAACCTCTGCATGCACTCAACCAGTAACAGAAAAACTGAACATTTACTAACCTAAACTGTTCTATGTGTTTTTCAAAGTAAAGTAAATTTACAAAATGAACAGCTTTAAGTTTGTTGCAGGGTTATTAAATATATTTGTTGAAAATGGTGCCTGGGTAGATACCAGCCTCTTGACAATCTGCCTATCTATATCTCCTACATCTATAAAAAAAAAACAACTCCTCTTCTTCATCCGGCTCGCTGCTGTGTTACACCAAACCTGTGCGATCGCTTTGTTTGGAAGCGAATATGGATGAGATGAAATGAGATGCATAAATAAACCACAGAGCAGAATAATAAGATGCATAATTACTTCAGATTTTCTACCCATTAACAAAGGCTCCCCCCTTGCTCCCTCACTCATGGATATCCAATGCTGTTCTCCCCTTTTTACTGCCGAATGCTCTTCAGATCTCCCTGCATGCAGCTGTGCAGCAGCTCGACCTTCCTCTGACAGGCACATCTTTCAGTTTGACAGAATTACATTGAGTGACCAAGACCACAACATAGAGAAATAGGAACTTTAATGACATTAAGTCACTAAAAGGTCAGGAAGTAATGAATGACTTTTCATGTTTAACATATGAAAACCTGCAGCATCCCAGACTGCAGACTCGAGGAAGGGTTGAAAAGTGTCTGCGCCTGTTTTCCAGGTGTGGGTGGACGCTGCTGCTCAGATCTTCTTCTCTCTGGGTCCTGGGTTTGGCGTTCTTTTGGCTCTTTCCAGCTACAACCCTTTTACAAATAACTGCTATCGGTACGCTTCTTCAAAATCCAACCCGATGAGTCACACAAAGTCTGTGTTTTACCGCTGGAAAAAAGTAGGTAGTCTTCATACAAAGTTAGAACCGATGCACATCATGCATCAGCTGTGATCTATCTGAAACACTTAAAGGTCATCCACACAGAGTCACCGTGCATGAAATTTAACATATGAAAACCAAGTGTGTGTGTGCTGTGCAGGTAAAACCAATGCAGCAAAGTAAAGGAATATAACTACCATGAATTAAAACAGATGCTGCAGCGGAGGGTAACATCCTCTGGAAGCTATTAATTTAAAAGTATAATCCATCTCTTCTCAGAGAGGTAATCATTTGCATTATAATTGATTTAGGTCTGTTTCCACAATAATAACAAACAGACCTTTAGTTATGCTTCTTTTGTTTGACAGGATAGATATGCAGGATTTTTGCTTTTAGTGTCGAGCTCCAAAAGTGCCACAATTCAGTAAAAGTTTAATTTTTAATATTTAGATTTTTGGGGATACAGAATAAAAAAAAAACATTACAACAATAGGTATGTTAGTATCATTTACCATGAAGTATTTTTAGCATTTATTTGTTATTCTGTGATCAACACCACCTCATGAATTTATTTAATCTGCATCCCAGATGAAGTCCAATGCTGCCCTGTTCAAGGTAATTGGTCTGAAGTCTCTGCGTAGGTTAACCAATCAGACGTCAGAGTAAAATGTGATTAACCAAATGACTGAGTTTTACATTTAAATGAATAATTGTGCATGTCTTTAAATAATGTTGAAACATTAGTTTTATTTTTTTTTTCTAGTTTTATTTTAACTTTTAAGCACTTGCAATGACAACTGTGTATTTTAGTTGTGTTCTTCCTCCAACAGTGATGCCATTGTGACCAGTTTGGTGAACTGCCTGACCAGCTTTGTGTCAGGCTTTGTAATCTTCACTGTGCTGGGCTACATGGCAGAGATGAGGAAGGTCGAGGTTGAGGATGTGGCCAAAGATAAAGGTCAGAAAATGCAGAAGTCAAAATCAAATCAGCTGATTCAACATGTACTAACCTGTGCCTTGCTCCTGTTCTTATTTTTATTTCAGGGCCAAGTCTACTTTTCATCACGTACCCAGAAGCAATTGCAAACATGATGGGGTCTACTTTTTTTGCTATAATTTTTTTTGTGATGATGATCACACTGGGACTCGACAGCACGGTATGAAATCTGGATAGTTTCATAATGTTGTAATATACAAATGGCCATTTGTGCAACAAAAGTACTGCGAGTAAGCACAATAGTACTCTACTTTCTAAATAGGTCATTGCTGAATGCAAATGGTTGCTCTAGAGTTTATGGATAATAGAGAGATGGGGCCTGAATTCAACATACTAACACACTTTTTCAGCTTTTTACCTGTATGCCCCTTTTAAAACCATGTGCCATTTTTCTGCCATCTCCCAATTAAAATCCCAATAAAAAGTTCAAGAGTTGATTGTTTAATTTATGAATTTTCTGATAGAAATATTTGTGTGTTTTAGTTTGGAGGGCTGGAGGCAATCATCACCGCTGTGCTGGACGAATACCCAGATTATTTCTCTCATAGACGTGAGCTTTTTGTTCTGTGCTTGGTGGTCGTCTGTTTCCTGGGTTCTCTAAGCACTCTCACAAATGTAAGTTTTCCTCTGAACACATTTTGTCATCTCATTACTCAAAATGACAGTTCCAGCTCCTTGCTGTTTTAAAATTTGGGGCACTTCCAGATGATAAAATTGTTGATGTAACTCACAACTTTCACATGAACATAGGGTGGCGCCTATGTGGTGAAGCTACTGGAGGAGTTTGGAGTAGGATGCTCCATCATCGCTGTGGGTTTCCTTGAAGCTATTGCAGTTTCCTGGTTCTATGGTACAAATATAAATGTTTTGAAAAAAAAAATTTCTGTGTGTCTTTCTTGATAACTGTCTGTAAGAATTACATTTTGTTTTATTTCTGGTTTCAGGGATTAAAAGATTTAGTAACGATGTTCAGGCGATGCTCGGCCAAGCCCCTGGATTGTTCTGGAGAGTGTGCTGGGTTGCTATAAGTCCTGCGTTTCTGGCGGTAAGAGAAGATAAAGTCAAAATTTTTATAACAGTAACATATACTGTACCTCGGACTGGCACAATGAGAAAACACTAACGTGTATTTATTTTGAAGGGAAGAAATGGTAAATAAGCATCATCCATTGAGGAGATCCAGACATAAGTGGGCTACAGTAGATAAGATATGAGTAAAAGCTTGTTGTAGCATCAAACACTCCTTGGAACAGCAGCCTTTAAATAAACTCTCCTCTAGATTAAACTCCTCACTTCTCTTTTTCCACATTAAAACAAATGTCAGCCCTGATTTTCTGCTCTCAGCTTGATGTGCCTCCTTTTTGTTTGCATCTGTCTTTCTTTTGGCTGATTTTACATATTTAGTTTACTTTAAAGAATAATATTTACAATGAATGGCAAAAACATTTATACCCTTTTAACTCTTTTAACATTTTGTTCTTTTGCAACCACAATCAGTGGGATTTATTTTGCCTTAGTGTGAACAGGAAACCTGTTTAAAGCTAATGGGAATATGAATGGTATTAAATACAGGGCGATCCAAAAAAATCTGTAACAGCAACACAATGACCCTAAATCTACAGTAAGAGTCACACTGGAAGAGTTTAGATCAAAGAATATTCATGTGGTGGATACGAGTACACAGCTAAATTTAATTGAGAATGGTCCATAAAAACAAAACTCATCAGCACGAGTGAAAACTTTTCAGCATGAAATTTCCAACACTGAAGTGTAATTTTTCTCCACTCCTCTCAGTACATCATAGTGAGCTCTCTGTTGAAAGCACCTCCCCTCATGCTGTTCGACTACAAGTATCCAGACTGGAGCATCACAGTCGGCTACATCATCGGCTTCTCCTCCTTTATGTGGATCCCCATATACATGGTCTACAAACTGGTGTGGACCCCTGGTTCTCTCAAACAGGTTTGTGGATTAAAAAGAAACCCCAAAACAATAAAACCATTTCTCATGTGTTTAATTTACTAGCCTCTTTTAAACCTCTGATCATCGGCTTGTTTCCCACAGAGGCTGGCTGTGTGTCTGAGACCAGAGAGGACCATCCCAGACGTCCATACTGACAGTCTCAACATGGCCGCCGTATCACAGAAAGACACGAACACCTCTGTGTGCTTGTGAACTCCTCTTTAATTAAACCACAGTTTCAAGTAATTTGTGATTGAACCCCGACGTGACCTGTCATCATGACTGTTCTCCTGGTGGTGATGTTGAACACGTCAGATGGCTTTTTCACAGCAGACTGGCGAAAAGTTGAATGCTGCTACATTTGAGGATCTAAGATAGCAATAGCTATATCTTTACTTTGTGTAAGTCAGACCTGCATCACCTGCACAGTCCACAGCTCTGTAATATGGCTATTTTCTCATGTGATACTAGTTTTGTTGTATGCTCTGTGGTCTGTTTTAACATTAATGCAGTTGCATCTCAACAAGAATAATTAGACAATATTAAAAAGTTACCTTGTTTCAGAAATAAAAAGTGAGTTCATAAGTAGATTTTTCATAAGACACTCTCCACTCTCACATGGAGAGTGAGATATTTTAAGTGTTTGTTTCTCTTTTATTTGAGGATGATGGCTTAGAAATAATGAAAACCCAAAAATGAGTTTCTCAGGAAATTTTAACATAAAATAGGACCACAAAATGATTTTACTTAATAAATTCTGGCTTACCAAAAAGCATGCCCATACATTGTACTAAATATGCTCTCAATACTTACTTGCATAAATTATTACATCAAAGCAGAGAGGCACGGAGGAGATCAGAATGGACACCCAGGCTGCCTTAGCAGCTGCAAATTGAAGCATGAAGTTCTCTAAAATGTCCTGGTAAATGGTTCTGCTACCTATAGGCATCAGTGCACCAACATCTCCAGATGACATGTTTCTCCAAACCATTACTGGCTGTGGAAACTTCCCACCGAATTTCAAGCCACTTTGGTTCTGTGCCTCTCTACTCTTTCAAACTCTGAGAGATTGATTTCCAAATGAAAATGCCTCTGATCAATAGACCTCCAGAGTCTATGTCCTGGATATGTCTGTGTGTGGTGGCTCTTGAAGCTTTGTCTAGTGCAACTCTCAGGACTGCAGTTTTTTCTTTCACTTAACTTTCCATTGATATATACAGGACTTTATTATCAGCCAGCTTCTTTATAAATCCCTTTTTGTGGCATTTTTTCCTTGTAGAAAGAGTAAAGTAATGTTTGCTGAACACTTGTCAAGTTAGCCATCTTTGCCACTGCTGTGTGTCACAACATAATATTTCTATGTTAACACTCATACTATAATTAAACTTGTGTGGCATTTTAATTTTATGAGAAGCAGATGTTTGGATGTTTTTTAGCTGTAAGCCATGATAAGTAAAACTAGAATCCAATGTTTAAAAACATGCCACTCTGTATGTAACAAATATGAAATATATTACTGAACTCTTTTATTGTCCAGATAAGATTTGATTCCTTGTCATGCACCCATTTTAGAGTTTGTCAAGGAGAATAACATTTAGATTGTGTAATTGTAATATTAATTTATGTAATTAGGAAGCACTTCCTCCACTATTTACTTGTTTGATGGCATTACTTTCCAACAAAGGGCATCAGATTTGATCACATCTGGGGCCAAATGTTGCATTTACTTTTAGGTTCAATGTAACAAAGCTCAAAACAGGTTGACAGGTATTTACAGTTTTCACCACATCATTGTATTTTATGACCTGGCTCTGAAGTATAATAATTTATTAGGATCTAAGGACTGTTGATTAATTTATCCTAAAAACAAGTGTATTTCCTCATTAAATCCCACAAAATATAATTGAACAACACAGAAAGCAAAAAATTATCAAATCATACCATTGTCTCACTTTAAAAGCAGGAATCCTCTCCATCGATAACATGTGTGAAAATGTTTCTAATTCATTTCTAATCAAATTTTTCAGTTGA
Organism: Xiphophorus maculatus; assembly: GCF_002775205.1. NCBI lineage: Eukaryota > Metazoa > Chordata > Actinopteri > Cyprinodontiformes > Poeciliidae > Xiphophorus > Xiphophorus maculatus. The sequence continues at coordinate 18,178,110 of NC_036454.1, forward strand.
TATTCATTAAAAAAAAGTTTCTTAATAATGTCCTTTGACTCTCGTTGGACTGTTTTGCCTTAAGTTGAACATGTGTGGAAAAATTGTAAGGGTGGTAACAATATTGTGCCTCTCCATAAGAAGTTTTTACTCTAAAGACTGTTCAGATGTTTATCAGAATATATATTATGTTTTAGTCACAACTGTTATTTTAAATGCTTTATTCAGAGACTTATGTGATGATTGTTGTGTCCTCCCTGACATGGTTTCTGCAAAATGTGTATGAAGTGACTATAACACCTAACTGTGTCAGTCTGGTTTCTTTTATTCTTTTAAGATTTCAGATAAACATATACAAACTCTGTTGTGGGCAGTTTTTAATGATTATTATAAGTAAACACCAAGAATGTGGTTGTAAATATTGTAGATATTTGTGGCCACAAATTTGTGAAGAGCCTTTTATGACTCCCTAATGTATGTTTCTCTCTTGAAACAATATTTTAGATAAGAAACAGCATGCAAACAGAGCAGTATTAAACTTTGGATATTTCTATTAGACTTTCAAACAACTATAATCCTATTATCTCTGCAAACATTCACATTTGAAGTTTTCAGTCAAATTCTGTCCACATCAGGGCTTATCTCTTCAAGAACAACAGAGTTCAGGACATATGAGCTGCTGCTGGCTGCAGCATGGTGAGCAGATAAAAGCCCTTTTGTGCCCATTGAAGTTGAGAGCAGGCAAGCACAATGGATACATGAAAGAAACACACTATAAAATACAGTCCTGCCTTATCAACCTGATGCAGCATATACAAAAATGCTGCTGCTCATATGACAATGCAAAGCAAGGAAATACACGACAAGAACTGACAGAAACAATATGTCATAGTGTAAACAGTCAAGATTGTTGATTACTAACTAAATGTTCAAAGATGTTATTTTATTCTTTGGCATTTGTGTGGAAAGGTTTGGTTTTATGACTTGTATGATTTATTCGTGCATTCATGTAATCAAGAAGATAATTTCACAAAAGTCCCAAAAATTCCTTATAGTGCAACCTAATATTCTCTACTCCTCCCTCCCTGACCTCTCTGCTGTGTTCTTCACAGAACAGCTGGATTTCTAATGTGATCAAATTAAACTCAGGAGGACTCTGATAACTAAAAGCAGGCCTTACTGAGCTGATTTTGTTTAGGGGTATCAGAGTAAAGTGAGCCGAGTGCAAATGCAGGACATTTTTTAGATTTTTATTTGTTGGTTTTTTTTGTTTTGTTTTGTTTTTTAAAAGACAGAAAACACTGAACCTGTTCCTTAAACCTATATGCACCACTTTGTTCCAGGCTATTAAAATACACTGACATTTGTGGTTGTAATGTGACAAAATACAGAAAAGCTTAAAGAATATGATTACTTTTTGAAGGTACAGTGTATCAGGGTGAAGACACTGACATATTTTCTTTCTTTCAAGATAAGATTCAAATTGTTGTGGGTGCCTTCTCCTGTTTACCTTATTACCCAATCAGATGCACATCCTTGATTGATTAAGTCAGTACTGATACTTATTAGCAGAATATGTGTCTGTGTCTGCATGCGTTCATTTAAGAGCAGACCTCTGACTTTATGCATTAATTACATGCTTTCTAGTTGCAATGACATTATTTAAGGAGCTCTGTCTACCGTGAGTGACATTTCATGATGTTAATTATGGCTTCTGTGTTAGAAAATAAAAGTCGACACGCCTATCCATCAGACATGCAGAGAGACGATATAATATGTAACCTCAAGGAGCCTGACCCGTCGGTTTGTTCTTCATTGCACTTTGACATTGCACAAATAAGAAACAGGAAAGATGCTACAGGTAATCTCATTACTTTCTACTTGTCATATTTCCACATTAGCTAAATAAGTCTGAGCTGACTGATGAATTTATATATCAGATAAAATTGAATATTCTATTTGCTATATATATATATATATATATATACTGTATATACCTATATATATTTCCTGTCAAAGAAAATCAGTTCATTCTACATTTTCTTTCCATGCACCTTAATTGTGTGAAATATAAGAATAATTGTGCTAACTGAATCTGGTTCTTTACAGTATTTTGCTCTTATTTATTCATATATGTGGTTGTAAAGCACACAGGATCAGCTGATGGTAGTAATAAAAAAATGTGATTCAAAATGATAAAAGCTTCACTGTATTTGTTTTTTGAGAAAAGTGACTTAAAATGATACCTTGGGGACGGTTCTTTTCCTTTCTGTTCCAACACAAACACAAAACCTTATTACTGAAAACAGCTCAAATTTTTTATTTTTTTATTTCTTTACTTGCTTAACAATGAAAAAATCTAAAAATATAAGCTACTTTAATGAAATTTGCAAAGCGATCTGTCAGATAGTCACATTTTTGTAGATATGTAAATCATCTGGAACATAAAAAGAGTTGTACAAATATCTTATTAGAAACACTTGTCTGTCCCACCTTTCTTTTATTTCCATTTTCTTTTTTTTTGTGCTGAACTGGAGTCATTTAACCACGCTACCTTTTAAAAGACTGATTTAGAAAACAGCTTTGATTTTTCGGTAGACTGTCTGACGCTCCTTTCTGGCTTCCCCTTGGTGGCGTCATTGCTCAGCGCAGTAACCCAGTGGCTTTAGGACCCTGATGAAGCGGAAGAAGAAACGCCTCTCATCCTCCTCCTCCTTCTCCTCCATCCTGTAACATGATCCTGCATCTCATCCCACAGGCTGTAATATCATGTTTTAGTGTGATTACCAGCGCTCAGGACGCCTCCAACGTGACCGAAAAGCCTTATGCGGTCCTGCAGAAGCAGAACCTAGGTGAGTCCTGGTGCTTCACTGGAAACCAGTATGAGGACTGGGTCTGGAACTCTGCCATCCGGGCCGCTGTTTGCTTTTTGTTCTTTTGTTCCGTTTTACTGTAACATCGCCATGTTCCGATCTGCCGTGCAGAGGTGAATGCATCCTGTGAAGTGTTTTAAGGCGCTGTTGCTGACCTGTGCGTGTGTTTTGCTGCTTCACAGTAACGTTGGGGAGTGTCCTCGCCGTCCTGCTGCTGCTGATGATGATCATGGCTGTCTGTGTCTACAAACCTCTGGCTCGTCGTTGAAACTGGACACAAATATTTGCACTAATAACAGACTCCGACTGCTTGCGGTTCTTCCGGTGCAAAGTCACTCCTGCAACGTGTTCAGACGCCTGCTGAGGGCAGCACCCCTGGGCCACAGCCAGCTGCCTGGAAGCCTGGCCCAAATGAATTAGGTTTTCAGGCATTTTAATGGTTTTATAAACATACAGTTCCCCTCAGTCAGCATAAAAAGGATTCTTGTGACAGCACTCATTAGATTTAGACCCTCAGAGCAATGGGGAAGTCCAAGGAACTCAGTGAGGATGTGAGAAGGAGAATTGTAGATCTGCACAAGTCAGGAAAGTCTCTTGGAGCCATTTCTAAAGAGCTACAGATTCCCAAATCATCCGTTCAATCGATCATACGCAAGTATGATTTATTTGGGTGCGTCAGCACTTTGCCCAGGTCTGGGAGAAGGCCCAAGCTTTCCCACTCAGACGAACTGAAACTGGTTAAGATGTTCAAAGACAATCCAGGAACCACCAAGGTTCAAATCTGGCAGGAACTGGAAACTGCTGGAATGCAAGTGTCTCTGTCCACAGTGAAGCGGGTTTTGCATTGCGTTGAGCGTCCAAAACTGTCCAGCAAGAACCAGGACGATCTTCTTCTGAAGAGTGCCACCGGTGCAGAGCTCGCTCAACAGTTGCAGAAGGTGGGAGTGGGTGCGTCTGCTTGCGCAGGGAGACGAAAAAGGGCCGCCAAGAAGCCACTGTTGTCGGAGGAAAAGGCCCAGGGCAGACTGGAGTTCTGCCAGAAGTACATAGACTGGACCACAGAGGACTGGTGCAGAGTCATCTTCTCTGACATGTCTTCCTTCCGATTGTTTTCAACATGTGGAAAAGGATTAGTAAGAAGAAAAGATGAGGCCTCCCAGGAGACCTGTATGATGCCAGCAGTGACGGATCCTGATGCGGTGCATGTGTGGGGCTGCTTCTCATCCAAGGGAGTGGGTTCACTCACAGTCTTACCCAAGGACACCTTCATGGATGAAGAGTGGTATCAAACCGTCCTGCAGGAGCAGCTTCTTCCAACAATACACGAGCAGTTTGATGATGGAAAATATTTTTTCCAGCATGACGGGGCACCGTGCCACAAGGCAGAAGTGATAACCAAGTGGTTCAAAGACCATGAGGTTGAAGTTTTGGACCTGTGGCCAGAAAACTCTCCAGATCTCAACCCCATGGAGAACCTGTGGTCATTCCTCAAGAAACGAGTGGACAAGCAGAAGTCATCGAACTGCGAGCAGCTCCAGACTCTGATACGTCAAGAATGGTTCACTCTAAGCCGGGATTTGGTTCAGAAGTTTATATCTAGCATGCCAGAAAGGATTGCAGAGGTTGTGAAGAAACAGGGTCAACCTTGTGAATTTTAAATCTTTACAAGGTCACCCAATCAGTGCTTCTCTGTGAGGTTCTGTTGGCATTTTATGACACAAATTAACCATTCTTCTATTTTTCTGTCTTGATTGCTGTTTTTCCTGTCGGCTATGCAATGTTTCTAATAATTATGTTATGACATCTGATCCTAAGTTAAGAAAATGCTTTAATATCATCGTTTCAGCTTGGTGATGGTAAAAATGTGACGCATATCACCAGAAGATCAAAACATAAAGCTTTCTTTTCTTGGAGACAAATCAATTTAATTGGACACAGCAGAGGAAACAACTTTGAAGAGCCGTGGAATGGTGGTTTCACTGGATTTCTCTAAAAAGGAGAACATGGACGTTTCTCTGGAGAATCTGTCTTGGAGGAGTAAAGTGTGGTGGTGGGAGGATTAAAATCCTTGGGTGTGTTTTGGAGTTTCCCCACTTGTCTTTAGTCAATCAATATTGGACAAAGCAGAAGTAAATGTGCTCTTCAAAGGTTGTTGAAGTCTTTTTGTAGAGAAAAAAAATCCCACTTCTGCTGCATAATCAACCCAAAGCACTTTGGAGCTTTGGGAGAACTTCTTGAACAGTAAATTGACAGTGAAAATTTCCACCACAGTTGCTTAGCATTTGTAGCGGTACTTTTGATGACCCTACATTTGTCATACTTTTCTTTCTCTCTGTGTACCTCTTGTTTTTTTTCATTGGATTCTACCCCATATCAGTTAGAGTAGTTATCGAGTTTTAGAGGGTGATCTGTAGAGGGGAGAAATCTGCAAGGGGATGATCCTCCTCTCTCATTACTTACTGTATTGTTTGGATTTGAGTTTTGTATTAATTAAACTAACAAATGCGAGATGAAATACTATGGTAGTTTCCTCTGTTTTCAACTGATCAGTCAGAGCAGGTAAATCTTTATTCAAAGCTTAGGATTTGCTTAAAACTTTTTAGCATCAAACTAAAGAGCTGCTTTTTCTGTAATCCATGAATCTTTGAATGTGTAGAAATATTTTGTATCTGATCTAGACAATGAAAAGTAAAATATCCCACAGAGTATTTTTTATGGTTTTATTTCTGCCATTGTAAAGTTGTCATCAGTAAAGCTGTCAAAACAATCCTGTTTCTTCTTTAATGTGTTCATGTTTGTATAATTTCTTAGTCTTTTAATAAGGTTTTCTGAGTAATTTACAGTTTACAGCAGGAACAGGATTTAACGGTTCATTCTGTAAATGTAACTGTACCTCTTGAAGATTACAAAACAGAGATGATCTACCTTTATTCAATCAGTAGATTGATATGATTCTTGAATGAACATCCAATATTACTGCTTAGTGCAACAATTAGAATATGTTGACAGGTAACCTCATAATACAGTTTCATTCCTAAAGGACCTCAGTCAGTAGTGACCCCCAGTTTCCAGGATAATACCCCATTATGCCAGGTTGCAATATAACCTGGTTTCTTGAAAATACCCAGTAAATTTCCTGAAAGCTCCAAGAAAGTGTTAAGCTGTTAGAAAGTAATTGATGGTAAATTCCAAGAAATTATCTTGTCAAAGCTGCTTTACATTACAGCATGTAGTTCCAGGATGCTACCAGATAAGCTTAGGGGAACCTCCATTAGCATATCGGTTCCATATACTACTTGTTTCCGCAGGAACGTTCTTTAAAAGTGCTTGGTAAGTTCCAGAAAGTACAACATGTGTCTAGAAAGGCAACTTCTAAAATTTCTATGAAGGTTTTGCAGATTATAAAATGCCAGTGGCATATGAACAACCTATAAATTTCAAAATGGTTGTTTTTTTTCAAGATTTTGTGTTAACATTGTTCAAAACAGTTTAAATTACTTTAAAATGAAATAATATTTAGTCTGTAACTGTTTAGGTTGAAGCATAAAGAACATATTAATTGAAATTGAAAAGTGCAAAACTTCTAGTTACCAAAGAAAATAATTTTCTGGGGGCCTGAGTTACAAAAACATTTATACATTTCATTTTTTTATTCAGAAAATTTATATATATATATTTATATATATATATATAAATTTTCTGAATTTATATATATATATATATATATATATATATATATATATATATATATATATATATATATATATATATATATATATATATATACAGTACAGACCAAAAGTTTGGACACAAATATGTGTCCAAACTTTTGATCTGTACTGTATATATGATGTATATTTTAAATCAAACTTTGGAATTGTTTTCATCATTTGATGATGTTGTAACAAGTCAATTGTGCAAAATAGTATCAAGTTTCAAAAATGGTGAGATAGTAAACCAAATCTTCCCAGTATAACAACCCAGTGGCTTTAGGACCCTGCAGTAGCGGAAGCAAAACGCCTCTCCTCATGATCATCATCCTCCACCTTCATCCATGAACAACATGATGCTGCATCTCATCCCACAGGCTGTAATATTATGTTATAGTGTGATAACTAGCGCTCAGGACGAATCCAACCTGACTGAGAGGCCTTATGTGGTCCTGCAGAAGCAGAATCTAGGTGAGTCCTGGTGTTTAACTGGAAACCAGTTTGAGAATTGTCACTGGAATTCTCCCATTCGGTTTGGTTTTTATGCTTTAGTCCTGTTGTCCTAATATTGAGCATTGCGCCATCCCATGGCGAGCTATGTTGTTGCTGATCTGTGTTTTGCTGCTTGACAGTGACATTGGGGAGTGTCCTCGCTGTTCTGCTGCTGCTGATGATCATCATGGCTGTCTGTGTCTACAAACCTCTGACTCGTCGCTGAAACTGGACACAAACATCAACTGTGAGGGTTATCTTCTGGTGCAAGCTGCATTGCGAGTAGAGCCCAGCAGATGGCAGTACAGCCAGGCAGCTATCAGCAGCGACACCTTCTGTTAGATTTGGAAGCCTAAAATAAAATATGCTGCGACTGAACAGCTAAAAATGACACATGTATTTGCAGATTGTAGTAAAAGCGGAAAATATATGCACCTAACATCTGTATCCGCCAGTTTTAGCAATGGTTAAAAGTGAAGCCGTCATCACTCCCTATTAAAACAGGCTCACATTCAAGGAAATTGCTGCCTCAAATATTCAGCTTGAAAAAAACATTTTTGCTTATTTTCAAAAAGTTCAAGCTGAGAGATTGAACTACAGCAAAGAAGACATAAGGATATCAAAGATTATCAAGCCAGGGTTTCCTCCTTAAAGGTACACCACAGGGTGGTGTTGCTACCAGTGTAGAGCTTGCTCAAAATTGGCAGCAGATGGGTGTGAGCATGTTTGCATGCACTGTGAGACAAAGACTGTTGGATAACGACCTTGTAACAAGTATGGCTGCAAAGAAGCTGCTTTGGTCCAAGGAAAACATCAAGGCCGACTGGGTTTCAACAGGAAGTACAAGGAGTGGACTCCACAGGACTGGAACAAAACTATTTTCTCTCATGGATCCATCTTGTCTACGAAATCTGGAAAATCTTTAGTCCAGAGAAGAAAGCAGAAGTGGTGTCATGATCAGCATTATATTGTGTCAGCTGCGACAGATCATAATATTGTCCTCCTTCCAGCATTCCAAGCACATTTCGATGATAATCAGGATGTTTTCCAACATGACGGAGCACCGAGCCACAAGGCACAAATGATCATGAAGTGGCTCAGAAATTATGGTGTTGAATATTTGAACCTGTGGCCAGAAATGTGTCAAGATCTTACTCCTGTTAAGAAAATGCGTTAATTTTGCAAAAATAATAATAAAAATAATAATAGGTGAGATTCACCTATTGCAAAAAAAGAAAAATCTTTCTATTTTACAGCAGCTTGGCAGTGAACAGCAACATGTGGGGGAGGGTCTATGCTATACTCCATGGAGCTTGAGGAAAAACTTACTCTGGTATTTTATTTCTCTGTTGCCTCATTAAAAGGTTTTGGGACTGTAGAAGTAATTGGGTAAAAACTTCTAGTGGTTTAGACCTACCTTTATATAAGTGACATAATATGGGATTTTGTAATTGTTTTGCTCATAAAAGGCACTGAAATTTAAGAAATTAGATTAGATTCATATGTGATTATAGGACTAATAAGAAGAAAGGCCATGTTAACTATAACCAGAAATTATGGCCAATGAATTTTGATGACTGGCTTGATAAGCAGCTATGAATCCAATGATTTAATTATTTTAACTCATTTTCTGCTGTCCACAAAAGTTTTTTAATTTGTTTTATGATTAAAAGTGTGGAAACATGTGAATTTATTTATTTTAACCTTCTTAAAAATTCTGGCCAAGTAGAGAAAAATGTTTATTTCTCACTCTCATTAAGAAAAACAAAAAGATAAATCTCTAAAATTCTGAGAAATAAAAAGATTTTACATAGCTTTAAAGTTGGATTATCCTCTTTACATTGGATATGCCATGACACATCTGAGAATTTTTTTTTTTACAAATTACCAACCACAGTGATCAGTGCTTCTTTATGTGCTATGTTGAAATGTGTTTATTACCAATTCATTAAACTGTAAAAAAATCTTTTCTGTTCAATCTTGTGAGACTGTGCACTAACAAAATAAGTATTACAGAAAAAGATATCTACAGTAAATTTTACGTGGCTTTTAACCATATGGAACTTGTTTTGTTTTTAAAACACTATGACCACAAGCATTTGTGTCTTCTACTGGGGTTTTATGTGACACAAAGTAGTGTGTAAGAGTAATATGAAAGAGAAAATGATGGTGTTCTTAGCAATTTGTTTTGTTAAACCAATAGCCTGTGGGCCGCAACTATTTTGGGATATCTGTGAATATAATTTTTTTGGACTGGACTTCTGGCTGTCATGATTGGATATGTATCGATCTAAATCATTCCATTTTACGTAGTTCTTGGTGTGTGTTTATGGTGAAAGATTAGCCTCCACCTCAAGACGACTGCCCCCTTTAACAGGCTTCCTTCTGGGATTGCCATTTATTTAGGTTTGAGAATGAGATTTAATCTGAGAATAAATAAAACACAGATGGACTCTATTAACTGGGTCCATCAAATAATTTTTTTAAAGTTAGGAAGCGTTCTTCACAGCTGATGAACCACTTTGTCTTGGTCTGTCACATCAAATCTGCAAAACTTTGAAGTCTGTAGTGGTGGAGACAACAAGTGAAAATGATTAAGAGAAAGCTACTGCAAGGATCTGCACTTCACACTGCTGACCAGGTTCAGGCTGAAGATGTGAGACTTAAATAGACTTTTATTATACTGAGCCAGTTGTTAAAAACTTAATTGAGAAAAGAATGAATAAGAGAAACAAAAAAATAAACCTTTTTTCCCCTGAAATTATCAACATTGTCATGGATTTTTTTTTTTTTTTTTAAGTTGCTAACTTAGGAAAGAAAAAAAAAACAAGTTTAGTCCTCATGGAAATAAAGTGCTTTTATTTTAGAACATTTTCAGACATTTTCAAAACTCACCTTTATTTTTTTTAGAAAACATCTTTGCTCACACATTGCATTGCAGAGATCTGCATCAACATTAGCTAGCCTTCACAAAGTTGACTTTTCACCAGTTTGGCAAATTGATCCATTACAGTCAGTTGAATCATAGCAACAAAGGGGACCTTTAAAAAATGGTTGGCTGTCAGTGAAATCAACTTTAGTGGTTAATGTGATTACTCTGCATCACTCTGGTACAAACCAAAAGCATTTTCAGCTCATCAATCACATTAAAAAAAACACATCTTAAAAAAAACATTAGAATTTTTTTTGTCTTAGTGGCACTCCATGAACTTTACTATACCTCGGCCCCTCAGGCATTTTCAGAGCAAAGTGATCCTTGGCACATGCTGAAGCTGCTACTCTTAATCATGCTGGAGTCTGTGACGCCTCCAGTTCATGGTTGGAGAAGGTAAATGCTGCTACATCGGTTACCGCAACGACTCACAGATAAGACCGGTCTCTTTTATTGCATTTCTGAAGGGAGTTGAAGCTGCGCTCAGTGACAGGTTACAAAAATAATTACTTTATTACCTCAAGCCAAGTCTAGGCCTGGCTGCAGTACAGATTTGTCACCATGCAGTTACTTTAAAAACATTTCCCATGGCAACATGCGTTTGTTCAACCACCTGCAGTCCTGTACATTCACAACATAGATCTAAATGCATTCAGAAATGGCTCCATGAATTTTCCATTTTTAGGTTTTAGCACAGAATGATATGCATGAGAAATACCGTTTGCATCAGAAACATTTACCAGGCTACAACAGCTCTGAATCTCATAAATAAATGTTGGAAGAAAAAAAAAAATCTAGAAAGTTGGAACCCTGAGATTTTTCTTATTTGATGAGCCAAACATATTTTTGAGAAGCAACTCTGCAGGAAGACTTGCAATAATACTCAAGCTTGCTGCTTTACGCTTGCAGTGATCAAAATAATTTGATGTGCTAGGCTTTTAGAAGAAATCTGACTTTACATGTTAAGAAAAAACTAAACAAAACAAGGGCTGTGGTGGCATAAAGTGTGACATCTCAGCACAAAGAAACATTTGAAGCTAACTCAAGAACTTAACTGTAATTTAACCCCAATCCAAACAATAATGATTAACGAATGTGAATGCTGTTGTGAGTCTGAATAGTAAACAAAAATAACTAAAGGACTAAAGTACCTCAACAGTCTGAAGTAAGTAAGTAGTGACAAGATGTCCACTTGAAGGAATATAGGAAAGAAAAAGTTCTTCTTAAAAATATCTATTGAAAAATAATGGAGAGTTTTTATTGCTTGTATGGGTCCAAGTCTGTTACAGCAAAAATGAAAATCAGTGGTTGCATAGGTGGATTTAGAGAAGTTAGGAAGGAAACACTGAGGTGTGGTGGTTACTTCTGGTTCCAGGAACGTCGTTTTAAAATTCCCTCCTTCTCCTCTTCACTTCTCAGTGAGCGACAGCTGCAGTATCCGCTCTAGCTCCTCATCCTCCTGCTTCCTCTTCCTCTCAACCTCTTCTTGAGCTCGAGCTGAGAGCTCCATGGCCAGGTGGAGGTCCGAGTCGTGGCTGGAAGCGGAGGGAGAGCTCACGGGACTGACGCTGTTTCCAACTTCCACCAGCAACCCTTCAGGGATACTTCTGGAATAAGATTGAAAGAAAGAAGACAGATTCAATCCTGAGCTGTTGCCTTTACTAAGCAACAGAGAAGGTGGGTGGAGCAGCCAAAAGTTGTACTCAATGCAGTAGCACCACTGCATCGTATTTTTCTCATGTAAAAAGTGTCTTAGTTAGAGGGGCTGCTAAAGTACTGAGTAACTGATCAGAACATTTGATTCAATATGTTAAAGTGATGTCATCATCAGACAGACAAAAATGTTATATACATGTCCAGCACCTAGTATTTTAAAGACTAACATGACATAAATAAATAAAATATAAACAAATAGCATAATCACAAAATAAGATTCAGAAAGCACTTTTCTACATCATAAAAAATACAAAACTAATACTTGCAGTCAATATGCTTTGTTAGAACAGAACTACTCCGAAATGTTACATTTTTTTCCAAAATGTTACTCAAGTAAATTTTACTAGTAGTTATGAAGACATACAAGCGGTCACCATGTAGTTATTAACTGCCCACTGAAGTGGGCTGATTTGAAATGTATGTCACACTTTTCAAATCTTTATTTGAAAAAACCGTAAGCATGCTTTTGCAAGGCAATGTATTTAGTGAAAAGGCCTGGACCTACCCATCGCTATGGCTGCCTGTCATTGCATGTGGAAATTCTCCATTAGCATCATCCCAGCTCACCTATAAAAACACACAAACAAGAGGGATATTTAGAAAGGAGCAACGTTAGAGAATAAGCAGTGGAAAATATGATGCGCTGCTGCTCTGACCTCGCCTGAGCCTCTTTGTGAGTCCAGGAGGCTCTGATGGATGGCATACTGCAGAAGTTCATCATCATTGTTGGACATGGGGGTGTGGCGGCTGCCCCCTCTGCGGTGATAATTCAGAGGTACTTCGAACACCGAGGGACACACCTGAAAGGGAGTTGTAGCTGTGGAAGGAGGGCAGAACCGAATGGAGAACAAGACGCTAAGGAGTTAGGAACATGGAGTCTTTTTGTTGTTTTTTTAAGACAACAAATGTTGTGGCTGCGTCGCTACCTGTGGCTACTTCATCATTTTCTTCCAAAGACGTCGGCGTGGCTGCTGCTTCCTCTTCAGTGGGACATTTGTTTACATTACCAAATGTAATCCTGGCATTCAGCACATGAAACAGGGGAATCTCTGAGAAGATAAAAAAAATCTTTAAAATGCTAATTTTATAAAAAGAAAAAAAAAAGAAGAAAGGATGTATTGGTTTGTACCTATTTTAACAGGAAATCCAGGGGGAAACTTCAGGGTTACAAAGTCTCTTAATCGTGCAAAATGGGAACTGGTTCGAGCCATGAGGTCGATGATGGGGGTCACCTGCTCCACCAGGGACAGAGGATGCTCCTCACTCATCCACAGTGTTCCTCTGAACCTAAGTGGATGAACATTACAGAAGGCATTCATTAAACATGCACCCGGCCTGATGAAGACTGCACAATAAAAACAGAAATTCTTACTTTTGTGTACGAATCGTCAGTTCGATGGGACGACCAATGTCCCTGTTACCCAGGTCAAAGTCGGGATTAAAATATTCCTCTGGAGTGATCGCAGTGGGGTTTGTGGCTGTGGCATACTCCAGAGTTAAGTTCTGCAAATTGGAGTAACAAACTAAAATGAGCCATTAACTGAGAGGCGAAACAAATAATTTGATCTTTAATTGATACTGAAATGAGCATCTTACCCCCTGGGCACTTATGTGCTGCTCCACAGTCCCCAGCAAAGACTCCAAAACATTCCTTTCACCTATGAATAGAACGGTTACATGTGAATTTACAGGTCTGGAGAAACTAAACTCAAGTAAGAGAAATGTTCTCCTCCTACTTTTAATCCTGGTTTTCTCCTCATCTGTTAAATGCTCCGTCCTTGTCCTGATGACCACGTTTACATTGTTCACACTAAAAACCTGAAAGAAAATAAAGCACAAATCCGAATGACCGGCTGTACAGGTGCTAGTGGATAGGGAGTTTGTTTTTTCTAAATGTCAGCCATGTAACTTTCTCAAACCTTTGCTTCAAATCCATTGACTGCTTCGGTTTTGTCTGTTCTCCAACCTAAAATCCCAGATTTGCATCTGTTGGGGAAAAAAACAAAAAGTATTTGAGAAAACAAGGCAACATCATAGAGAATTTTTTTGCCATCTTTGAACAACTCTTTACAGTGCAGAGAACATAATAAACTGTGATGGAGCAGCGCTTTCCAAAAGGATTTCCAATCCCTGGACATTTTTATTAAAAATAACAGAGTGTTTTCCAACTACCTTATCTATAGTCACAGCGACAATCAAATAGTTTAATTCAGACCTTATTCATATTGATAAAACAGCAAAGTCAAAGCTCAGACCTAAGTTGAATTGAGAAAACAAATTCAGAGATGCTCTAGTCTCCACCCATTCTGGCTGAGCTTGAACAGTTTTCCACAGTTCAGGCAAAACCAATAAGACTGGAACTTTAATGCATTAATTTTGATCAATTAAATACATCAATTTTTTTTACATAAGAATTTTAATGCAATTAATCTCTCTTGAATGGGTCTGGCAAAACTGAATTTAGCACCGATGATAAGAAGTAAATATATCCTCTCATTCAAGTCGGTGTGTATACAGATATTAGAAATAAATTCTGCAGAGATTCTAGAAATTGTTACCATGAGATGAGTACTAATCTTGCTGAACACAGACCTAATTAGAGACAAACATTAGCTGACAGTAAAAGAGATTAAAGAGCATTGGAGCTATTTGTGTTGTGACTGATGGCAACCAGAAAGAAATCTCGCCTTTCAAAAGCAATATCCTTTGTGTCCAAGTAGGTGTTGACAATAGATGTTGTCAATCTTTTGGCGACTTCCTGTTCAGCTGGCTGCATCGACTCCAACGTGACGTCTTCCATTTCTTGGGATATGTTGAAGCGCTCAGTGTCGACGACGCCATCATCGTGGTTCACCTCCATTAACTCTGCATGGGAATCTGTGGGACATAAAAAAGAAAAATGTTTTTTATGCTTAAACACCTTAGAAAGCGTCTTTACATAGGAGTTTAAAACACACACACACCATCTCCTTTGAAGATGTAACTCCTTCGGCCTCTGATCCAGGTCATGTTGTCAAAGCCCAGAAGGGTGGCGTCAACTCGAAGGCTGGCACCGCTTTTCCAAATGCGACAAACGTCACTTGGACATATCCGGGACAGAAGAGGGACTGAAGCAATGACACGAACAGAGGAAAAATTGTGACGCTTAGCTAAACAGAAACAGCAGAGGCAGGTATGTTGTTTTGCCTGTACGACCTGATGAAACCTTTATGCAAAAAGCTCTGGATGCTTGAGTATTAGGGAAAAACATGCCTGTGCCTTTATAATTAACATAAAACACACACACACACGCACACAAAATTCCCACTTACTCCAGCTGGTGAATTCCCATTTCATTTCCATGTAGAAGTCTGGAGACTGGTGGGGGAAAAAAAGCAAGGTCATTTTTTATTCTACAATAGTAAACGTTTCCAGATTTGCAAATATTCTGTTAAAAAAAATCTGAATAAAAACCTCCTTGATCTTCAACAGCAGCTCAGGCACTCCTCCCAGAGCAGTGGAGGCTTTGAGGTAGTCTCTACGCTGAAGCACTAACTGAACCATCTCTGGGTCTCCAGTGCTGACAGCTTCCTGCAGCACTGCACCAATACACAGAAGAGCATGGAAACCACAATGCCTGTTAAAGTATCAGCATCGGTCCCTCTGGTATTGCAATGATCCATTTAAAAACCTCAGTAATGTTGGTGGTGAGTGTTTTACTGTAACTGAGGGAGTATGTTAAGCATCTACAAGAAAGTCCATTAGCAACAGATGAGGAGGGGATTTAGGAGATAAAATAACCATGAAACTGACATGAATATACCACATATAAGAGAAGATGAAGGACGGTGTTTTATAGCCCTACTTGGCCGATATGCAGCAGGCTAACCTGTCCAATGCTTGGCATTTTCTTTAGTCACTGAAGCACCGTGTCTCAGAAGAACTCTGACCAACTCCAGGTGTCCGAGGGATACGGCCAGGTGCAAAGGTGTTCGACCCCGGGGATCAACGGCCTCGATGTCATTCTGAGAAAAACAAAAAAAACATACAATAAACATGACAAGTACAGAAATTACGTCATACAGCACAGGTAAACACTTGAAGAGGGTCACAACAACAGGTCACATTTACCTGAATGACATCCCTGTGCGGTTGTATATACTAATTTTGGCAGCGGTTGATAATTACGCAAACCTGCACCACCACACAAGCAACAGGTTTTATTAGTCACGCTGTAATTGACATGCAGTCATTGGTTAGAGGTGCCAAAGTCCCTCTGTAAAAAGTCTGTCTTAAATCAACTCAGAGGCACAGTAACTGAAGAAACATTTTTATTTGTAATCATTTATTTTTTTATATCCAAAGTATTTTTGTCATCTTTATCCAATGTTATGTCTTGACATGTTTATTATACATTCGATATGTTGAGTGTAACAAATGTCTATGACTTCTGGATGAAACTTATTTTCTTTAATCATTAATTACAGACTGCAAACGATAGTTTCATGTCAATGGAGCTAGTGGTGAAATGTAGGTGGATGCAAAGTTCGGAAGGAAAATTTTAATCTGAATCTTGTTAAAGCTCGTCACGAGAGGGAAATATAAAATGCTAAAACATTTATGGCAGGCAACTGCATTTAAACTTGATAAAAAGCACTGAACCAATATCATCAGATGACATAGACCCCCTAGAAACTTGGATTGTGTAGTTTTCCACTCTTCCTCCAGATGTTGAGATCTTGATTTACAAATAAAATGCAACATTTATTTTCATCTAAAAAGAAAACTTTGGACCCCTGAGTACAGAACAGTCCAGTGCTTTTTATCTTCACCTCTGGTAATACATCTCTAATATTGTGAAGTGTTTAGTACAAGAAATGCAATAGCTATAGTCCATGTCCTAGATACACGACTGGAGACTGTTGGACTGACTGCAGATGCAGATGAAAAACTGAATGGTGGACATTCCCTCAAGACTTCAGTTATTAGTAGTTTATAGATTTAACAAATGAGTTTTTCCCTTCCATACAACTTCCAAAAATATGCTTGGATAGAGGACTATTTGAGCCCAGCATTCTTAGCAATGACAGCTGGACTCTAAAGTCACCAGTTTTTCCCATGTTTTGCAGGTCATAACGTATCACTCTCATATTCAAAACAAACGTTAAACTGTTAGCCACAAACTTTTCCATTTCCAAATGAACAACAACACACCCCTGTGCGTGTAACTAATCAATATACCATACGAGTTTCACTTTTGAATTCCAGAAGTATATGAACTTTTCGATCCGTCTTGCAAATCAAAGACGCACCTGTTGTTCCTTCCTGTTTTTCTGAGCAAGTTAATGTTGTGAGTGAGCTGATCAGTCATCAGGTAACTTTCCTGTGTGACAGCACAGCATCTGTCAACACCCCCGGCCTACTTTCACAGGCTATAAACACAGCCAGCAACTAGCCTCTGCTTTCATTTTGTGGCATTATCAGCTAACTTGCTGCTTCTACAAACCTGTTGTAATCGTATTTGCTGTTCCAAGTTCCTGTAGTCGTTCTCCCAAACTGCGGAATGAAGGGGAAACTTCCCTCGGATGTCTTCGCTAATGCTAGCCGTGGACATCTTCCTCTTTCTGGAGCCTTTCACTACTGACAGTCTCTGAGTATTTCATCTATGATCGAAGCGGCGGCGGGTACACGCTAATCACAGCGAAATGTGCGCCATAACGCCATCGCTGACAGCAGGAATGACACCCAGTCCAGTGACCAACTTCTGCCCGCGAGCCTTCCTCTAAATAAAACTTTTGAACAAGGAAGTGCCAGGAGCAGCACCTAGCAACAGCAGCAGGGGTGTCCTGCGCAGGAAACACTCTCACTGCTCAGTTATATCATCCGAAGCAAATGTCGTAGTAGCCGACTTTAAAATGGTAGCTCGTCTGTTTGTCTGGAGATTTGTTGCTGACACAGAAACGGATTTATCAGCCGCAAGCGTCGTCTTTACCGAAAATAATAGACAGTTCCAGGTTGGACTAAACCATTTTACGTGTCAGTAGGGGGGGGGAGCTAAATAAAGACTTCCGGAAGTTGATCCGTAAATAAACGGATTTTCCTTTAATTCACATTTAAATATTAGGTGACTGTTGCACATTGTCGTATCTTACAAATAAACGGTTGATGATGTTATCTGCTTGTGTTTAACTGTTATAAATATATTTCGTATTTCCCCCTCTGACTTTTAGGTGTTGTCAGAACCCTGACGGTTCAGGGGAGGGAGATTGGAAAAGTGAAACTGTGCAGTTGAGGTTTGGTTCTTTACAAGCAATAAGTTACTGTGCTTCAAAGCACCTTTATGATATTATTCCATGAACTTCCAGGCTCTATTTCCCGCCTTTCCCAGCATTGTTAATCTCATTTTCAAGGTAAAAATGCAGATACTGCTGGGCTCTAAGACGTCACATCTTCCACCAGGGATTTGTTGGAGCCACCTCTCCAGTATGGGCGTCACTATGCTAAATTTTTCATTTATCTGACAGCACCCTGACTAAAACTGACCCTCCATGTTGTACAAAGCAATTTGGACAGCAGAAAAGATTTACCTACTTCATATTACCTCAGCTACTCTGAATTTGAGATCTCTAGTTCAAAATTTGAAATACCTTGACTGGCCAGACCTTATTTAATGCTTTCTTGGTATGATTATATATATTCTCTCCATCCAACAATTGTACAAGCCTGGGGTCAAGCAAAGGGCAGCTAACATCTCTGCAGACCCCACACATCCTGGACACAAACTGTTTAGATTTTTATCTTCATTTTGGTGCTACAGGCCACTATTTACAAAAAGATAAAGAATCTGCTGCCACAAAGACAGCTTCTTCCCCCAGACTATCTCTCTGATAAACACTGAACAGAATACTGAGATTGGTACCATGCATGTTTGCACCCATTCAACCTTGTTTTCCTCTGTGTGAAAACACAATTAAATACATATACAAAAAAGAAAAAGCTTTTTTCTTTTTTTGCCTTTTTGAGATATTTGTTTTTATGGAGAGAAAAGAATGAAAGTCAAATCCCTTTCTTGTGTGCACAAACTTGAAGAATAAAGCTGATTTTAATTCTGATTCTGAACATGACCACCACAGTTGTGGCAATCTACGTGACATTGAGCACTAAAGGTACAGACACTTTAATGTTTCCAGGTTTCACAATAAAAAGTTTTTGTTTTCTTTTCAAAGGGGATGGGGCTAGCAGAAGAAGTAGAAAACCCAGAGTGACTTTCAAGAGCAACCATAAATTATATAAAGCGATCATCTTCATGGATCATTTTTTTGTGATTATAAGTAAGTATAGGCCCATAGTACCATTTGACTGATATATAAATGAATGTCACTTACTTCTTCTTTCTAAATAGATGCCACGTTACATTAACTTCTTCTTTTGATATATTTGGTGTTAAGTTTAACAATGACTGCCAAAGTAAATAAAGAGCATACTGTACAGGATTAGGACAATTGTGACCCCTGCTGGATCTTTTCACAAGGTTCCTGGATCATTCTCACCTCCTGTGCAGAGGTACGCAAAATCATGTCAACTCTTCCTGAATACTGTCTATCAGGTTGTGTGGCACCAAATATGTTGCGTTGTGTTTAGCTCATGTTCTTAGATATAGATCTAGAATGCAATAGACGATAATTAATTCGGTATACACCAAGTTATTACCAGGGGGCGTCACTGCTACAATTGCCTGAGTTTTGCTTCCTGACAGTCCAGACTCAGGGCTTACTGACTCATGTTAGTAGGTCACAGCCGCAGCTGCTCCTTCTGCTGTCTAGCAGAAACTGAGGGGTAAACTCTCAAATGGGCGCAGGCTAGTTACCGAGGCAGGTGGGTGACTAGTCAGCTGTATGGCAGGAGAGAAGCTTATTTTAAATCTTGAGAGCTAATGTTATCATGCACAAACTCTAAGGCTAGCAGCGGCTAGTGAAAGTATTTAGGTCCTTGTTTGTTTTTATTTATTTATTAGCTAAGTCTAGCTAAAGCGGAAGGCGTCTTCCTTCAGTGTAACCAATGGTTATGATAACGGGTTTAATGCTCTGCACCTTTTAGAAAGCATTTCCTGCACATTTAAGGATGTCTAAACGCCTGCGAAACACTGAGTTGTGCGCCGATTGCTGTGTTCCAGGTAAGATCATTCACACTGAGGGGTTTACTTGCATTTAATATTAGTAATCTGCTGACTTTTGGTTACTAGTCCTTGATCAGATTATACCTGCCGCCCCGCTGTGCTTTCTTCTGCCTAGTAGTTCCTGCCTGCTTTTTACACAGACTAGTGATGTGTGTAATTGTATCATAGCAAATGGCACTGCCAGATTTTCCGATCTAATTTTGAATTTTAGCATGTTATAAAGTTTTAGTAGTCAGTGCCATGTTTGCTCTTTCAGTCTAATGTGAGCTTCTCGCCTGCTTTCAAATTTATAAGTCACCATGTAAGGTTTCGTGCAATTCCCCAATCTTTGAAGAGCTCTAATGAGGCCCTTTTAAAACTGATTTATAAAAGTATTTACTGAAATTAAAAAGGGAACTATAGAACTCTCCCGACCCCAAAACAAACAAAGCAACAAAAGTAACCTAAAAAGGTATGCAAGTATCTTTCATTTTTATAATTGTGTGCAAAGTCTACAGGAGCATTTATGATATTATGAATTTTTGTTCAAATTCATTGAATATATAATAAATGTGTCATCACAGGCTGAAGTTGCAGCACTAAGAGTTAAGCCAGCAACATATATTATCACCATTATTACCAGTGGCAGAAGTGATAATATTTTAACAAATTATAACTTCCCTTTGTTAAACCGTGCAATCTGTAGTTCAGACACAGTGCATCCAGCATGCAGACTGCAAAGAAGATACTGCAAGTTCTTTTGATCAGCTTCAAAATATGATTTTTAAAGTTTAGACAGCAGTATATTTATTCAGAAGATTTGCAGGAAGGTCTTCTATTGTGATACAAGCAGAAACCCTCATATCATCTTGGCTCTGCTTATTGAATATAACCAGAACTTTGGCTGCAGTGAAATCACAGAAAACAGCAGCAGTTACTTTGCATATAACGGGCAGCCTGGCAGGCAATGCTAGGCTGCAAGCAACTTCTTTAAAAACGCTTCCTTGTCTAAATTAAAGTCTAAATAAGGCTATTTTTCACACTTGGTGCATTTTGGTAAATAAGAAATCACAGTTATACTTAGCAGCTAAGATTCTGCATTTGATGGACGACATTTGACTTGCCTTTTGGTATCTTTTTTGTCACGGTATTCATTAAAAGTGGTAATAGTTTTATCCCTAGCTTGAACCTAATTAGTCATTAGAGCTTATTTCTTGCAGAGCTTATTTCCCTGCAATAAATCTCATTACAGTGTAATGGGCTGATCAAGGTACACAAAGGTTTAAAAGTCACTGTATAGCAGTTCCTCAGAACTAAGAAAACAGGGAGAGCTTCGACGGGTGCAGTGGATTCGTATTTACTTTGTTCGAAACCAAGTTTGTTGAAGTGCACTAAATGCACCGTGCTCCAAATACACCATGAAAACTAAACTAAAATAAAATACATTTGCTTAAGTGCTTTTGTTTGACACAAAACATGAATACATTACATAAAAACGCTAACTTCACAAACTAATGCAGTTCTAAACATGTACCTCGCTCCGCTGTCCAAGGGCTGCAAAGTTTATGATGGTAAAGTCCGTGTTGTTCTGCCTTGAGCCCAGTGGTGCCCAAAGTTAATCCTGGAGGGCCGGCATCCTGCATGTTTTAGTTCTCTCCCTGGTTTAACGCACCTGGATCAATGATGGCTCGTTAGAAAGCCTAAGAAGAACATTGACATGCTGAAAAGGTTGTCACTACCACCAGGGTACTAAGTAGCAGCACTATGAGTGACAACCTACAATCAGCATATATAAACATGGAAGGGGCATTTACACACTGTGTCAAAATTGCCAAAAGTAAGTATGTTAGTAAAATCATGTATGTCAAGGACGACGTAAGAACTAACTATTTAATCTGAAGGATGGTTGAAAGAACTTTCAGATATGACATAGGGTAAAAATTAGGACGGATGCATTATTTTAAAAGCTGAAAATCATCTGTATATTTTTTTTTGTCCCTTGATTCTTTTCAAAGCCTGTAAAACATTGTAACCTAAGATCACAAAATGTATCTTAGTTTACTTTTGAAGTTGGAATAAATATCAGTTAGCTGACCTGTAACACTAACAGTCTCTTTATTTATCCTTCAGTTAGTCTCACGTGGGGCACTGTAGAATAAGATATTTTTACCATTAAAAACAACAAATATGGGTAAATATTGAAGGTAATTCATGGAATTAATCTTTTAAACTCTTTCTTTAAATTTTTATGGTTTAGGGGTACTTGATGACATCAATCTGCAGACAAATTGGCTGATTCAATAAATTCTCCTCTTTTGAAAATGTAAAAACAGTAAAGCTCTACATTTTAGGAATGGTATATTAAACTGAAGAAATACCATTCAATCAAACAATCTCATTAAGTATTTCTAATCCAGATTTCATTCAATGAGACTCTCAAACCAACCCAGACCAACTGCAGTCCAACATGAGATGAATGGCATCTTTTTGTTGAAGTAAATTATAGGCCTGGGAGAAACTTGGAGTGAGCTTTCACACTCTAATGGGCCTGTGAAAGCGGAACAAATAATGACTGCATTGTGTCTCAGATACTTTTCAAAGCTTCCATTCGAAGGAAAAAGAAGTGACGTGATGTTTTTCAGTAGTCACAGGAAGCAAAACAGGATGCAAAGCGAATTGACTGCTGTTCTTACCGAACAATTCTTTTATTGTTATAATGTGTTTGACTTACTTAAAGAAAATCAAACGCATAGCTTCCCTTTCTTCAAAAATATTAAGCAACTATCTTTTCCTCTTTATTGGTAAATGAGAAAGTTTGCGAAGTATGCAGGAACTCGTCCGTCATCTTGTCACTCGGATTAGTTAACCCCGGGGGTTTCTCAGCAGCTGCCCCAGCATATGGCTGCCACCAGTTGTTGAGTGTTAATATTTTTAGAGTTTCAGGATGCGGCATTAAGTTTAGCAGCTCTTGTTGAGAAAAGCATGAAGGAGGCATGTCAGCAAGTCCCAGCAGAGGGTTATTAAATGGAGAAAAAGAGAGACCCAGGAGACAGAATCTGACCGCCAACCCCAGCAGCTGTTGCTCCTGCACCTCAGCTGCTACTTAGACATCTGCAGTCCTCAGTGTCTGCCCTTTCACAAAGCCAGATACTCAGTATGTCTGATAGTTTAGACCTTGTAAGGATCTTATGAGTTTATTTGGTTTTTAACTCCTGTTTGGTGTCAGAAAGTTTCTCTGCAGGATAAAGACAGTAGTGGAGCAAACTGTGTTACATCTTTCTGTTTCTGTTTGTGGCAACATGCATAACTTTCACATGTGGCTCATTTCTATTTCTCATTTCTCTTCTGCTTGAACACAGCAGAGAAAGAGGAAGCTGCTCTGTCAGAAGGTGCTTCCACCTCTAACTGCTAGTCCTCACTTCCTTTTTAGAAACTTTTTACACACTGCACAGCCTCAGTTTAACATGCAATTAAAGCAGCTTTAAGGGACTATTGCAACAATACGGAATTGACTTGTGTGTTTTGTTTTCTTTGGTTGCATTCGCATGCAGACGTTCTTAGATGTAATTTTAATAGTAGATTGATGAATATTTGAGATTCTAACATCTTAAGAAATTAGACTATCAAAAAGTTAAAGAAATTAATTTACAAAACATAAAAATTGAATAACTTTAATTAATTTCACGCACAGAAATATATATTAGTGATTTTAATTATAGCGCATAGTAAGTTAAACCCAAACTTAAGCTCCTCAGAAAGTCACAATATTATATACAAGACCAGTTAAAAAAGCCATATTCATTTGCTTGGTCATGGCTCTTTTTGCATAAAAAGCCTCATCAGAGCAGTATGTGGAGGATTAGCCATTATTGATGAGGTTGAAGGTAAACCTGGGTTTCTTAATAGCAGCCTTAAAACTGTCAGGTTTCTGGTAAAGAAGTGACTTAAATCAATCAATGCACCCGTTTCCTTTCACTCTATCTTTCATTATCACACTTGTATAAACCAAACTGAGCAGCCAACTTCTTTAGCAATGACCTTTTGTGGTGGGCATTACTATCTGCTAGACAACTGTCAGGTCAACAGACCTCCCAATAATTATGTATGCGTTTACACTTCTAAACATAACAATTCTGTGTGAGCTGTAAGACATTACTTTTTGTGTAGTGACTCTAATCTTAACACAAAATATGAGGTTTGTGTTTGTGGTATGCATCTTGGTGAAAAAAAAAGTACATTGTTCAAAGCCTGTGTATTTTCCTTAATGGCTTTGCACGATGTATCCAATCCTCTCTTTCAGTTTGAAATTAATTGGCATTTATGAGTCTGTGAAGGGTTGCAAAGTCATTTCTAAGTCTTGAGAATGCCAGCAAACCAAAGTCCACGATCTACAACTGGAGAAAATAGGCAGCGGTGGTGAATCTTCCCAGTAGAGGCCAGTCAATCAAAATTACTCCAACTACACATCAAGGATTCAACCAGGAGGTCCCAGAACAACATCTAAAGTAATGTAGACCTCATCTGCATCATTTACAGAAACAGATTTAGATTTAGAAACAGGAGAGATACCAGGCATAAATGGCCTCCATATGAGAGCTGCAGCGACAAAACCACTGATGACCAAAAGGAACAAAAAATCCCCAGCTTAAACTTCCTCAAAAAAAGATCTTGATAACAAGTGTGATGTTACATTTGACTGAAACCCAACACAGCACTTTAGAATCTAACCATCATACTGACAGTCAAAAATGGTGGCGGTAGTGTGATGGTTTAGGTCTGATTTTGACTTTATCTTCCTGTTTTCCAGAGCCTCGCTGGGCCTCCGTGAACAGGGGAGTGCTGATTTGCGACGAGTGCTGCAGCGTTCATCGAGGTCTCGGCAGGCACAGCTCCCAAGTCCGTCACCTGACGCATTCCACATGGCCTCCAACGCAGCTTCAGGTTAATGACCCTCCACAGAGAGATAATCCTGATTTATGTTCAGCTTTGCTTGCAGTACTGTTTGGCACGCCGTGAAAGTGTCTTCTCTACAGACCAAGCAGGCCTGGAATGCCTTGACATTACACAGCACATATCTTTATAGTTGTAGTTGTCATTGGATGGGACGCATATTAAACAATTGTCTGTTTTACTCCGTCTAGATGGTGCAGACACTATACAACAACGGTGCAAATTCAATATGGGAGCACTCCCTTCTGGACCCTGCATCTGTGATGAGTGGGAAACGTAAAGCCAGTCCTCAGGACAAACTTCAGTAAGAGCTTTTGTTGTGTTTTTCAGTCTTTATTTGTGGGGCATCTATGCCCCACTTGGCCAATTAGTACCCCTATTTTGTGCCCTTATGTTAAACTCCCTACATCCGTTTCATAGCCCTGCACTTACCTGATGCAATATTTAGCTAGATATCGTATTTCGAGAGCCATGTATTCACATTCTGCTTGCCAATAATATTTTTGGCCAGTTGGTTGGTCTGCAGTGGCCCCATGATGCTCACCATATGCGATGCTAAAGCTTGCAGAACACGGTGATAAAATTGTAATGATGGGGAAAGAACAAGTGTCAGGAAACTGATTACTGATCAGAGTTGATGTAGATGTTACTATATTCAGCTATGATATTGTGTTCGTATGTTTATCTGATGCCATGACTTATTTAATCTCCATGAGTATGAGTAACGAATATGCATATCTGTGCAGCCGACCAAATGCTCTTTGCTCACACTTAAATGTGGAGATAATGTGGAGAACTAAGCAAATCAAACTTAAAGTGGACATATAATAGTTTCAAATCCTTCATTTTCACATTTAAATCATTCAGTTGTGGCCTATTTAAAGTGGAGCTGCGATGCTTTGGTCTGAATTCCTTGTTATTGTATCCCCACATGCCCATAGTTTACCCTGGTTCTGAGATGCTTTCCATCCCACCCCGGTTGGACACTTTTGTAATTTGATAGCAGAGATACAATTTTAAACTTTTTACTCCCAGATTTATTAAAATATGTCTCATCCATCCAGCCTTACATGTTAGAGAAAGAAAATGGTACCAAAATATGAATGAATTCGTCGTGTAAACAAGACCTCAACATAGTTAACGAGTTAGCAAACACACAGCTACATACAGCTACTGCTATCAAAACAATGACCAGAATGTCATATCAACACAATAAATTCACGTCTAAAATAAAGTTGCAGTTTCTGTTGTAGGGCTGCACAATATATCATGAATATATCCTCCTGGCATTAAATTATATTTAAAGTTTTTAGATTCTGTTATACATAACTTTTCCCAATTCAGTATAGTTGACGTTAAGAATATTCCGACTGTCTTATAAGGCAGGTACAAAATAATCAGAACTTTTAAAGGTAGTAAATTTCAACGAGGTGAAATGACCTGAACAAACACAGGCGATAACAAAATTCAGTATTCTTGGCAAAAATGAAAAGATCAATATTGAAATGAATAGCAAATGTCCCTGAATTGAAGATGTGGACGTTTTTTTTATTGGTCTCTATGGATGGAATTCATGATGTTAATCATAAAAATATCATTGAGGAAAAAAAGATTGCTGTTTACTCATTCATTTCATGTTTCTGTTTCAAAAGCCCAAACAAATTTGAGTTTATTAGAGCCAAATATCAAATGCTGGCATTTGTCCATCGCATGCCGTGCCGTGACGACGACAGCTCTACAGCAAAGGATTTAAGCAAGGTAAGAGGAAGTAGCTGTGGAACAACGTTGCATTTAAAATATATTTTTTAGCAATAATAACAGGTTCATTTCATACAAAACAAATATATTTTTAGTTTATACTTTGCTGTTTAGAATTAATGAGCTTCTCTTTAGTAAACCATGACTTTTTGTTTCCTTGGCGTGTAAATATAACCTGGTGCAGGATTAGGTTTCATAACCACAAAGACAAAGGAGCACAGTATTAAAGAAAGGCAGAGTTCTGTTGCACTTCATAAGGATTACTCTGTATTTGGTTAGAACAAAAATTTTGATAGAAACTTTGACAAAGAAGTCTGAACCATATGTTGCCTCCACCTTCAGTGGGGATGATGGTAAGTGAGGAACTGCAGCAAATCATGGGATCTTTGGGTCCGCAGGTTGCTGAAGCAACAATTTAATTTTTAGGTTTTTGTGGAGATATTTATTACAGGATGCAAGAATAATGTAGTATTTAGATGTTTTTTCATAACATCAATTCATTCTTTAGCTGGTTGTGTTTCTATAACATATGTTTTTTAACTAAATTACTTTTCAGCAACTTCATTCAAGTGTGCGCACAGGAAATCTCGAGACTTGTTTGAGGCTGCTGTCTCTGGGAGCACAAGCAAACTTTTTCCATCCAGTAAGACCTGGTTTTTCATTTTAATGCTTTGATTGCATTCTTTTATTTTTATTTTTGTTGTGTTGATTCTTCTCACGGCGTTGCTGATAATTTATGTGTCTCTTCCAGGACAAAGGAAACACTCCTTTGCATGTAGCTGCAAAGGCAGGCCAAGTATCTCAGGCTGAACTGCTGACTGTATATGGGGCTGATCCTGGAGCTCTAGACAGCAATGGCAAAACTCCCATTGACCATGCAAGGTATAGCCTCTCGTTATTAACAGTTTATGTTTTTAGTCTTTCATGACATTTCTGGATCTATACATCTTTAACTATTTGTGTTACTGCTGTGTTTTTTTTTCAGAGAGGTTGGTCACTATGACCTGGCAGACAGGCTGGTGGAGATTCAGTATGAGCTCACTGATCGACTGGCGTTTTATTTATGTGGCAGAAAACCAGGTAAGCAGTGACAGAGATGTGTAATACAGAGTTACTTGAGATTTCTGCTTAATTGGTCTGTGCATGTATTATACAGCACAGGTTGTGATTTTCTTTCCTTTCAGGCTCTGTTCAGACTTGCTGTACTTAATTTCTTGTCTGATTTTGACAAATATTTAAGAAATAAAGCGTGAAAGGAAAAAAGCAAGCACAAGGCAGCTGAGCATGCAGCCAAAAGATGCTAAAGAGTGATAATGTTACTGTTGGAACGCTGAACTAAGGCATCATTGCATAATACAATGTCCATGCTAGACAGTAGTGATAACAAAGTTCAGTTATTAATCAAAGGCAACTCTAGATAAATGGCTTTTTAGCCTTGATTTAAAAAAACTGTGTTTCAGCATTTTTGGTTTTTTCTGTAGGTTTATTCCAGAATAGTGGAGAATAAAAACTGAAAACTGCCTCAACTACAGGCTTTATATTAGTGAGCCGTGCAGTAATTGTACGCATCACTTTTATCATATATAATTGGTTTGTTTTATTTTGAAGGTTTAACTGAACTACATTAACAGGTTAGATAGAATGAAAGTCAAAATACTAATTTGGCTCAGACATGGAAAGAAAGAGTAGCAGATAAATATTGTGGCAAATTATGCAGCAGGATTGTTTGGAGAAATCAATTATCAATTTAACCCAAACTGCAAATTCCACCACAATTAAAAAAGAGAGAAAAACAGCATTATGTCAGTTAATACGGTGTATTTTTTACAACAGAAAACAAACAACCATTTATTTTCTTTCTTTAATTACTTATCTGATCAGAAAATTCAACAGACAAAACATGCAGGGACAGACTCCATCTGAAATTATTGTTAGAAATGGTTATGCCAAATAAATCCACAACTCTCCTCTTGACCCATTTAGATCATAAAAATGGCGAGCACTTCATCGTTCCCCAGATGGCTGACAGGTATGTTCCATTCATCTTAAGGGTCTTGTCTTAGTTTACATTGATGCGTTGCAGTCGGGCACGTTTTCGTGTCTGCGTTGCTCACTCTCTCTCCCCACTTTCCACTAACTCAGTTTTTGCTTTGTTTAATCTAGTTTAGAGGAAACAGACCCAGTCAAGTTACAGTTTTAGCAAATAATGCAAAAATGTGTGCTCTAATTTCCCTTCAGTCTGAAAATTACTCTGCAGAACAGTGTGCTTTTTAAATTACATTTAAATTATATATTTGAACTTTTTCACTTGCTCTCTTTCGATGGAGCAGAAATGTGTAAGTATAACTTGGTTAAATAGTAAAGATGGGCGAAATTCATCTGCATATAATTGTGAAAGTTACCTTTTCTCTTTGTAGAAGTCCAGATTTAACAGAACTTGCAAAAGCCGCAAAGAGAAAACTGCAGTCAGTGAGTACTTGTCTTACCCTTAGCGGTTTTATTCATTCAGTCTCCTTAAAGCTAAATGTGCTTTTCTTACCTTTATTCAGCTCAGTAATCATTTATTTGAGGAGTTGGCCATGGACGTGTATGATGAAGTGGACAGACGAGAGACAGATGCAGGTAAAGGAGAAATAAGTGTCTTTTAATTAGAAAAGCTGTCTGTGGTTGTATGTCATCAAAGTGTCATTTTTCTTTTTTGACCGGCTTGCAGTAAGGTGCAGCTTTGCTCACCTCTGTCATCTGTATGTCCTTGTTTGCAGTGTGGTTGACAACACAGAACCACAGCACCTTGGTGTCGGAGACAACTCTGGTTCCTTTTCTTCCTGTAAATCCAGAGTATTCATCAACAAGAAACCAGGTGAGGCAGCTTCACAGGTTCTGCTGCAGGTTCTGATGCAGGTTCTGCTTTTTACTGCAGATTTAATATTGGTACAGTTGTTTGACTGGTTATTTTTCTTTAGGGACGACAGAAGCTCGCAAGATTTAATGCACATGAATTTGCTACTCTAGTCATTGATATTTTAAGTGACGCCAAACGCAGACAACAAGGGAATTCTGTCGGCAGTGCGAAAGGTCTGTATCTTCCTCTTACCTTTATCCAGAGTGCTGCTGACATTAATGTACAGAAAACTACAAAAGTACTCACACTGGCCTGAATATCATAACATTTTGTGACATTACAACTATCACTAAGGCTATTTGTAATTTAATTTCACTCTAAATGCTTTTTAAATATGCCTTTTAGGTTTAACTTAAAATGCACAATGTTCTGCAGAGCAGTTCTCTGACTGAAGTGAAACTAGAGCCTACATTTACAGTAATTCCCCGTTAAGAATATTATACTGAAGAGACAGCATCGTGAAAAACATAGCAGACAGGCGAGGGATAGAGTCATGAGCAAGTTTGATAGAGAAGTAGGTTGTAAAACAAAATCCCAAACTTTGGTAATCTCACAGATACCAATACACCAATACACTACCAATACACTGTTCAAGGAGAGCCATCGGAGAAGCACTAGTTACCTGTGGTAACTCTGAGCCGGAGAGATGCCCAACGTATCTGCGATATTAGTTGTACATTTCTTAAACCTGGTCAATGTGGAGAAGTGATCACAGAACACATGGCGACCTGGGTGGGGGAAAGATTAAACTTTTTTTTTTGCCTACATGCAAAATGTTATGTTTGGTGAAAAATTTGCACTTCACATCCCTCTGAACACATTCTCCACCATGAAACATAGTGGTAGCAGTATTATGCTGCGCTCCTTCATTCATGATTTCTTTCATCTGTTATACTGACTATTAGTATTTATTACTGAGTTAAAATAAAAAATGAAATGAATTGCCCATCTATTGCCAGATTTAAAATTTGAGGTTCAGAGACGCCTCTTCGTCCAATCTGACTGAACTTGAATTATTCTGTGCAGAAACACTTGCTAAAGGTTTAGCCTCATGATGTGCAAAGCTGGGAGAAACAAACCCGTAGTGACCTGCAGATGTTTTAATTAAGTATTGTGTGAGGGGTGTGATTATCATCAAATATTTACAACTGTCAGCTGCCTTGTTCTGGTAAAACTCCAGAAGCAAATATTGAAGGTTGTGGTTGTAGAATTACAAAATGTGGGGAAGTTCAAGGGAACACTGAATACTTTTGTAAGCTGCTGTATCAAACGGACCGACACTAACTACGCGATTTTGATCCCGTTTATTCCAGACAATGTTGAACTCATATTAAAGGGCGTGGCTGTCAGACACAGCAGTGATTATGACAGTGTGGCTTCAGATGAAGATACAGATCAAGAGCTCCCTTCAAGCAAAGGAGACAGAACCAAGGTATTTGACCACTGACTGAGGATACATGCTCCCTGCTGGTGGAGTTGTCTTTAACCAGTTTCCTCAACAGAGCCTGGACTCTGACATTTCTGATGGCCCTGTAACTATGCACGAATACATGGAGGTGAAAAATGCGCTCAGTGCCTCCGAAGCTAAGATCCAGCAGCTCTTGAAAGCCAACGACAATCTGAACGACGAGCTGAGGCTGATGCAGAAAAAGGTATCCCCCGCCCTGCACCAATGAGATCACTAACCCTGGGGGTTGCTGACTGGGAGGGTGGGGGAGTTTGTGGAGACAGAGCAGCTTCTGGAGCACAGTGTGAGCGCTCCCTGGTGTTGGAGGTTGTGAACTGATCAGAGTCAGTGAGATTGAATCGATCAGCCTTCTTTTTGACCAGCATGTTTCAGAATCTTAATAAAAAACTCATATTTTTTTTCCTTGTTTTTCATTATTATTTTTTTTTTGTTTGGTTGACTTTCAGAAAAAGCAAAGCATCATTTTTTTTTTCATTTAATAACGGATTATATTTTTATTGTCTTACCAGTTGGAGTGAATGTTATGGCATCTAATGTTACTAACAAGCATGTTGTAAAAAGAGCATGACATAATTTACCCTGGATTTTAACGTTTTATGACACAATAGTGACTAACGAACCATGTATGTTTGTGTGTGTATGTTGCTTTACCACATATGCTGTCTTTATATTTCAAATGTTGGAAATGTTGTTTTTGTTGTGTTTTCTAACTAGATGCATTGAACTGAAAGATACTGGTCAAACAAACTTGGAACCCTGTTGCTCTGGTCTTTAATCTGTGTGATTAAATCACACAGAGAATGATCTACTGGCATGTTGAGCTACACCTGTCTTCATATGCACAGACAAAAAATAGATCCTATTTGCTCTCATGTTGCACACGTTTTGTGCAGTTTAGATCCTCAACATTTGTATTTTCTAGAACCTCTTTTTCTAAGACTTGTTAATGGACCCTTTAGGATAAACATAGGCCTCTCAGTAAATTAGAATATTTTGAAAGGTTAATTTATTTTAGTTAATTAGTTCAAAAAGAGAATCACATATCTTAAAGATGAATTGCACACAGACATATTTCAAACTTTGAAATGACATGTACCTGTACTTGGGCTTTATTTTTGTGGATGGTAGCAGTCAGTGTCCACATTTAGATAAAGTACTGTTAATGCAAACCAGTCAATACTTATAACTTGTTTTATTTTGACATGTAATGTGGCCTGGACCTGTTCTTTTTTTCCATATCGTAAACATATCAGCTCTGTGAGCGTATTTTCTCCTATCAAACCCTTCCTTCCCTCTTTTTGTCGAATGCAAATTGCTGGATTTATTTTGGGGCCAGGTTTTGCTTTTCTTCTGAGCCTCCTTTTATGGTTCTTCAGTCTGTTCTGTAGCTGTATCTGTGCAACAGTCTCTCGCTTGCTTATAACTTGCTTTGCATTTTGAGGAATATGGCAGGGAATATGGCAGACATGTCTGCATGAATTTGGTTTTACAGTAGTTGGTAACTCATGCATGCTGACATTATTTAAACTAAATCTGAAGCTCCAACAATATTTCTAAATTTAGTTTTATGCAATAGAGTAGATTAGTCTTATGAAAATCTAGATTTTTAAAACATTTTGTCATGAAAGCAGCTTCCGATTTGTTTGTGTGTTTGAAATTCTTAATATCGACAAAGATCTGCTAAATTAATGCCACATTAAAGTGTCGCCAAGATCAAATTTAAGTTAAAATGTACAGAAATTGTAGGATAAAATCAGAAAGGGTAAGCTTCAAAGAACTAGCAACAGGGACCAATGCTTGCCTTGCTGAGAGCGCCTCTTAGTGTACTGCTGACCGTCTCTTCCAGCTGCAAATTCTGCAAAGCGAGAACACCTCTCTCAGGCGGCAGGTCACAACAAATGTCTATCAGACCCCCAGCGGTACAAACTACCCTGACCCGTCCAGCCCCTCAGCCCTGAAACGCCGGCAGTCTGCGCGGGCCAGTCGGCCCATGTCAATGTATGAGACCGGCTCAGGCCTGAAGCCCTATCTTTCCAAAGGGGAAACTCCTTACCCAGAGGAGGGTCTCCCCAGCCTGCAACCCTTTCCGCCTTATGTAAGTAAGACCTGCTTCCTGCAGCTTCCTCTCCACTGCTCACTTCTGTTGTCTTTTTCCCTTATTTCTTCACCTTGTCTGCAGTCATGTCGCTCTGCCCTTGTGTTTTAATTTGATTTGACTTGCCACAGGGTATTTAGCTGTATCAAAGACTGAGATTCATTGAAAATGTCAATGCCACACATTTGTCTCGTTTCACCGTGTCCAGTTTAGAATTATATCTACGTTGTCTCGGTTTACTGGATTGCTGCTTTATTTGGACAAACTGTATTTGTGGAAGCAAATTGATTAGCTTTGGAATTTTGTACTGTTTTATGTTGATGTGCATTAAAGCTACCGTATAAACACTGTGTTTTGTAATGCATGACACTCCTGCACACACACACACGCTCACCTCATTTGTTTTGATTTTCAATTTCAACAAGTCATGGTTAAATTTGAGACCATGCAGTTAATACAGGATATTTGGAAATAACTTCACAATTACAATCAATTCCTGATTTAAACCAATATATTTCATGTTCATAGGTTCTTCACTTTGTCATAACTACCAGTAGATTTATTCTGCCTGGGGAGATGTCCATCTCCATTCATATTTTTTTTACCTCACACTTTTTCATTGAAATATGATTTAACCTCTGTCTTTAGACAGAAAGGGGTGCATTTGTGACCTCTTCATCCCTTCCCTCATTTCCATCCACCCTGTGTTGGTCCAAGGACGACACTTCTCAAACGGTTAAGTACATTTGCGCTCGGCCTGCATCCTTGTGGGACACGGCAGATCCACTTGGAGTCTACTCTCTCTGTCCCTCCTTCATAAGCTTCTTGTGCTCTCCTGCCATTTATCTGCCCTGCTGCATGAGCCGACCTCCCACTGGCTGCTGTCACCAGCATCATCCTCAGCACACCGTTAACCAGTGGGAAGGCAGAGTGTTTTGCTGTGCCTTGCAAAAGCATTCATTCCCCTTGAACTTGCTTCTGTTTGGTCACGTTACAATTTACAGATATTGACAGACTCTAAGGGAAAGCCCAACACAAATTAGTAAAGAAATAATTTGCAAATAAATTTGGAAAAGTGTGTAATGCATCCATATTCAGCTCGTCTTATGTTGGCACCGTTTGTTAAATAGTATTTTTGGGTAAAGCTGTATCTGTTTTGCTCTTCTCAGGCTGGACGGAGGGCTTCAGTAAACATACATTTATTTATTTTTTTAAAAAACAGATTCTCACAGTTTGAAGACTGGGCTTTGACTGAACCATTTTATCAAAGCTCTGACTTGTTTTTTTCCTTCTGGAAGGTGAATCTCTGCTCCAGACATAAGTCAACTCTGACCAGCTTACCTGGCACTGCTGAAGTACTGCATCTGCACAGCATGATTTGGCCGTCACTATGTTTCACCTGTGGGATTAGTGTTTCAAAACACAGAGTGTTTAGCATGTTGGCCAAAAGAAGTCTCTTTTAACAAGACCACCTCCTTCCACCCATTTGCCGTGTCCCTTTTACGGCTTTTAACAAAATTTAAGTTTGTTTTTCTTTTTTCATTTGACAATGTTTTCCCTCTTGTCACTTAAACTGAATTGCTTAGGATTTTTTTTAATGCTAGATATCAATGTTAGAGTAAAGAGATCATATATATATATATATATATATATATATATATATATATATATATATATATATATATATATATATATATATATAGTGCAGTATTGTTTAACTAATTTGGCGAAAGAAAAGTACAAGGTGTGAATTCTTTTGTAATCAAGTCAAAACCTGATACCTGATTGTGTCTGCTGAACCTTGAATTGAAAGGTGAATGGAAGCAGCTGCTTTTTTGAACATCATATTCTACACTTTAAACACTAAGGTAAAATGGAAGGAAATTGCACGTTTGTGAAATCTTAATTTGATTTATTTATTTATTTTTTTACATTTTAGCTTCCTGTTTATCTTCAAAAACATTGTAACTTAGTTTAATTTTGTCCTGTGGATGACAGGTTTTGCAAGAAAAGAGAAAAATAGCTGCCAAATGTTGTGATCCACACAAGTTTATTTGAAAAGATGAGTCAGTGACGATGGCAGAACAGACATTTATGTCATGTCTGAATGCAAGAAAATTTCCTGAGGTGAGTTATTTGGTCTGCCTTCTGATTCAGATTCAGATCTGGATTTGTTGTGGAAACCTGCGGTTTGTGAAAATGCTACACAGGCTTGCAAGACATGACTGTACTTGTAAGTCTAGGCACTTCTGGAGTCTAAAGTTTAAAAAATCCTTTAAAATCTGCTGCAAGGACAAGCTTTCCTGCAGTAATAGGTTTTGCTAGACAAACATTAGTTAGTGTTTTTCTCTGCCATCTCAGCAATTTTATTTTCAGTATGAAATTTTTGTTTTTACTACACGTGAATAACTACCAGGAACTTTTCTGTTGAATAGTTTGACCTTCAACTCAGGAACTCACAAGCTCCAATACACTTATGATCTTTTTAAACTGGGTTATGATGTTGCTAAAGCACAGATATGGCTTCACACTGATTTGAACAAACCTTCTGAACTTTGTAAATATTCTTTTTCCTAATATCTTTTTTCCTTGCCTGTATTGCTGTAGTTTGATGCTCTGGCTTCAAAGCTTTGCTGGCCTGTTTTATTCACCTCAGCTTTTCATTGAACACATTCAGCAAACAGAGGTTTTACATTAAGAATATTTCATTTATTATTGAATAGTATAGTCTGTAGAATGTTGTTTATTTTATTGCAAACTATCTCTCCAGACGTCAAAGCTGGAAAAGCAAAGCAGCGTGCCAGAAAGCGACTATGACAACACATTCAATGACTCAGAGATGGATGATTCTGGGTAAGATGATATGTATGCCAACAAATCAGAAGCTCTGCACCTTTTATGCTTTGTACACTGGAATGATTTGAAAACTTTAGGTGTCGCTCATCTTTTTACTTTCTTTGACTTTTCTTTCTGCAGCTTTGGCAGGAGGGGGAGGCTGAGGAGCAGTGGGTGGCTTGGAGAGGGCAACTCCATCCCTGAGCAGGAGGATTTGCAGACGGAGTTGGACCCCATGCTGCCAAGCACAGAGGACGTCATCCGCAAAACGGAGCAGATCACCAAGAACATTCAGGAGCTCCTGCGAGCTGCTCAGGATAATAAACATGACAGGTCAGGCTGAAGGAGAGCACATGTTATTTTCAGCCTTCTTGTCCTTTCCTCCATTTCAAACCCTCCTCCATTGATCATTTTTCAGTTAGTTTGTTATTTTGATGCCTTTTGTCCACTTTTCCCTGCCAATATTTCCCCTTCTCATTCTGCCTCCACCCGCGCTGTCCTGTTGCGATACTCTTTGGCTTCCCCATCCTTCGCCGTGTGTAGACCATGTGAGCGTGAGGGAGTCCGACGACTCCGTCACAGCCTGGGATGTTTCAGCACTCTGGTGCCATGGGCTGAGAAGGCCTCCTCCCCCCTCCAGCCTCTCAGCCTGCGGTCCCCCGACCCCACCTCCTGGTACTCTGGCCTCTGTCCCTGCCTCCCAGGCACAGTTTTATTTTCCTCTTTCCTCTATTTCCTCTGCTGAGTCTCACCTGCTAATAAGCTCTGCTTTTTCTTTTTTTTTTTTTTGGATGTGCCTCTACATTGTTAAATTGTCTTCTGTAAAAAAAAAAAGCTACGTGTTTGATTGCTTCTAATATGGCATGTTACTTTGAAACAATTACTTCTGTATCTTGATAGCTTCTAATGGTTAAATATCATTGCAGCTTATTATTTGTTTAGTATCAGTAATATTCTAAGTTTATGTTATTGTTAATTTAAGTTTAACGTGAATGTGACCGTGTTAAACTCATAAAAAGCCTTTTTTGTCACAGCTTTGTCCCCTGCTCAGAAAGAATCCATGTGGCTGTAACAGAAATGGCTGCCCTCTTCCCCAAGGTTTGATAACACTTTTTGCATTTATAGTCAAATATTATTGTATCCATTCATCATCAGCATGAACTTCATCATAGTTCTGGGATTTTAATGATGCATCTGGCTCCTTGTTTTGTGGTTGGAATAATACAGCACAATAACTGGGTGCCTGGGTTTGGATTTATTGTGTGTTTTCTCTAAATCACTTTGGGTCAAAACTATACATACAGTTCTTTAATTCTGAATTATTTGTTGCAGTTCATAGCAATTATGGGTGTGTGACGAACTCCAGAGGTAGATAAGGGGTGTAATATTGCAAGTTCAGCCTTAGCTAGGCTTCATCTCGTCAGACCATGAAGCTTTTCTTCAAAAGGTATTCAGTGTGTGGGCAGCTGCATATTTCAGTCACTTTTGAAGGTGCTGATTTTGGACCAGAGGCCTTTCTTGGTCACTATGTTAATGTTGAGGGTGAATTGAGACAATGAGACCAGTCCTCCAGAATCTCCCAGTTCATAATGGGCTCAAGTCTTGGTGTTTCCTGGGTTGTGTCTGAACATCTTAACCATCCCATCTTAATGGAGCAGTTTGGGTTAATATTTGAAACTTAAACACAGGGTCTGTTCAGCTGCCAGTGATGGTGCTGCATTCACTGCACAACGATTAAAACTTCAAAATAAGATTCATGCCAATGATGAGTGCAAGCTTCTGAACTGTATCTAAGGATGTGTGCAGAGAATTATCCACCATCTATGTTAGCTTCATCCCTTTGTAACCCACAAACCTGACTGTGGTTCTTTGTGTGTCCCCGAGCAGAAGCCACGCTCAGAGACGGTGAGAGGATCTCTGCGCTTGCTGACCACCAGCGCCTGCCGCCTACAGAACGAGTGCCGGAAAGCCGTGCCTTTGGACGGCAGCTCAGGGCCGGACATGCAGCTTGTCACCCAGCAGGTCATCCAGTGTGCTTATGACATCGCCAAAGCCGCCAAGCAACTTGTTACCATCACAACAAAGGAGAATACTAACTAAACAGGCATGCTCCAAAGCCACCATCTTGGTATTGTTCCTATATTTTCAGTGATGGAAAACCCCCCAAAAACCCTTATTTTTAATGTATTGTGGCATATGCATGTGCTTTTTTTATTATTTAAAAACAATACTGACTATATCTAAAAGCAAGATTGTCAAAGGGACAGGAAAAAATGCTGTGTTGTACAATGTATTTAGCTGTTGTTGTAGCACAATTCCTCTTAAGGTAACATTTTCTAAAAAGCACATATGTATTGCTCTATTATAGAGTGATTGTGAAACACCTTTACTCAGCTCAGAGTAGCTAAAAGAAAAACAATGAAGCACATTAGACTGCATGCTGAAATAGGTCAACGATAGCTCTCCAAACCATGTTTGTTTGCTATATTCAGGGTTCCTACACATTGAGAAACTCTGAACAGTCTAAAAATTACCTTATTTCTTTGTCTTTTTTGACTGTATAAATGTAAAAGTCCAACATAAATTTACAACAGGGAAAGGTCTACAGTCAAATCTTTCTCTTTATTTGTCTCAGACACAGTAAAACTCTTTGCTGCTACAGCTAATTATCATGGAAAGAAAGCATTTTCTTACCTGAAAAACTTTATGCTCACAAACAACACCCACTGCTGCTCTGGTGGTTTGCCTGTTGAATGTGTTAATCATTTCTATGTTTGCCATTTCCTGAGCTTTGGGTTGTTTACCTTTTGGAATCTAAAATTCATATTGTCTCATAATCGTGGATTCAGTTTTTGCTATAAGTAGGCTACATTTAAACCAACAAAGTCTGGAAATAGATATATTTCTTACATTCTTATGTTTTTCATACTTATCTGGAAAATCCTAAAATCAAATACAGATTTTTAAAGATAGTGTAGGAACCCTGTATATAATGCAGATCATCTCACCATCACTTTCAATATAAATAATTGAGCATTCAATAAACTTTCATCCATTGTTCAGATTGAATGTTTAGACACTTCTTGGTGCTGCAATATAAATGTTTGCTTCAATAAAAGGTTATTTACATATTTTGTATAAATGTATCGCTGTCTGCAGTGAACTGCCTATCTGTGCCCATTTAGTCAGTGAAAGTGAGTTAGACCTGTTCAGGGGCCCAGCTGTTGTCTGCCACCAGCACAAAGAAGATCTTTTAGTATTTAATGTTCCAACAATTTGGTTTCTTTCCACTGACTCCATGATGTCTTGTAGGCGTTTCATTCAGCTTTTGATCACATATGTGTGTTTTGCTCTGTTCTGCTTCTGCTGGTTTTATTTTCAATGTACAACATATGGGCTAAAACTGTAGATGTGTTCTGTATTGCTGAGCAACCCAGTATTTATCTTCCCAAAGTGTTTCTGAGTTCATTTTCATATTGAAATCTCTTCCAAGTAAGTCCCTTCCTGTGCTTGACTGAAGTGCAGGGATGTATGAAATGCAGCATCTCAGCTGGAAATGAAGTAAAAAAATATTTTTTAAATAAACTTTATTTATATGTAAAGCTATTAGCATTTTGGTATTTTTAGCTTCATGTTTTATTACTTCAATAGACAAATGTACCACTTGTTTGACTACATTTCTTTTATTTAAAAAAAAGTCTATAAAACAGAGTACAAAATCCGCCACTCTACTAGAACAACTCAAAGTGCAAAACAACAATCAATCCTTCAAAAACAACAACACATGAACATTATGATGGCACAATACACGAGCCACTCAATATGTTCTCCATCAAAAGGCACTAAGAGAGAGATTTCCATTATTTCAAATACCTACACGCATCTTTAAACAGATTTAGAGTTGAATCTGGAATCGTCCATCCTCTTCTTGGTGACCATTTGGATGGTCCTTAACTTGAGTAAGAAACTAAAAGTCCAAAAAGTGCTGACAAAACATAGGTTTAGTAGGGGATTGTCTGATTAGATGTGAATTCTTTGTTTTACTGTTTTGTGCTGAATTGAAGAATCACAAAGGAGGGTCATTAGAAAAGGAGTTGCACTATAAAGAAACGTAGATTCATCTACAGAGCTTTTGATTTACTTTTAATTTTTCCCCTGTCTATTAAACATCAATGAGGAAAGAGAGATGACACCTTCATTGATCACGCAGTTGATCATGGACATAAGGTTCTATATAACATTTAACCTAACTAACTCCCTATCCCTAACACTGTGCATGAGTTTGGCTATCTATGCTGGCTACGTCCAGGCTGATCGAGGTTTGCTGTAAATCTGAAATGAAGAAGATGAAATTTAACTTCTAGTATCAAATTGGATCTTTCTAAATTTAACACTTAGAAATCAGTCTACTATTTCTTTCTTACCTTTTCTTGGTAACCTTTCTCAGCCATCCTCTGCATCTCAGCCTTAAGGTCTTCCTCTTCAATTTCAATAGCCTTCTTTTCCTCCTCCTCCTTCTGCAGTTTCCTCCACTGCTCCTCCCACTGCTCTTGTTCTTTCTGCTCCACCTACACCGAACACATAAGCCCAACTCAACAAACAGCTTTACAGCAATTCTGTAAAATCCAAAAAATATTGTGCCCTACGCTCCAACCTGAGTGTTCAGCTCCTGCATCCTGGCTGTCCTCCGGTTGTCTTCAGCCTCTTTTTCCAAACGTCTGAGCTTCTCCTCCTGCTCCAGTACCTGGATCAGCTCCTCTCGCTTCTTCAGAGATTCCTCTTGAGCTTTGCGGTTCTTCAGCATTTTGAACTCCAGTTGCTGCTGCCTCCCCACAAGCACCTTACAGAGAAAAAACATGGCAGTAACTTATTATTCTTTATTATTTAAAGTTTTAGTCATTCAAAACAATTTTACCTCACGCATGAGTCGTTCTCTGGCCTTCTTCTCCTTCTCCCATTGGACCTCGCGTTTCTCCCAAACACGCTGAGCTTGTTCTCTGAATATACATGTGAAACATTAGTATACATGTGAAGCGCAGGAAGATTTCTGCAGATTCACATTGCAAAGGAGTAGAGCTGTTTGTGTCACACAAATAGCAAGACAAAAAAGTCTGTCTGTTTAACATTGTTGGTCTTAAGCAGCTTGTTGCACTGCTGGTTTCAGCAAACAGAAAAAACAACATTTTAGCTCTTTTATAAGTTCTGCCTTTAAGGTATTTGTGACTAAGGAGAGGAAAATGAACCTACTGGATGTGTGCATGTGCATGTATTTTTTAAATTAATTTTGTGAACCAAATGTAAAACCAAATACAGCAAATATCAATGTAAAACATTTGCAACAAGCAGCAGTTGGCGGTGTTTATAAATCCTCCCCGTTAGTGTTTACAGAATCTGGGCGCTGACCTGTGCAGGACGTCAAAGTCGGCCTCCCTCTGGCGCTCCAGCTCAAGCTGCTCTTCTATCACAAGTTTCATCCAGGCAGCGTCGGCAACCGCCATTTCCCTTCTCGCCGTCTGCAGCCTTTGTTCCTCCTTCTCTTCTTCCAGCAAGGCTGCCAGAATCTTACGGTCGACCTCCTGAGGTTCACAAAGATTTTCAAGTTAAAACAATGCAAAGTGGAACATGTTTGAATCAGCGAATTCCAGGTAAAGCACATTCACCAGTTCCTCTTGGATTTGTTGGGCTCTCCTCTTCATCTGAGTGCGGTACTGACGAATCAGAAAATGTCTGGTGGAATGACAACCAAATGAGCTCCATAATTCAAATGTATCAGCCATGAAAGGACTTGTGGTTATTTATCTGAATCCTACCCAATTTCATGTTTCTTTTGCATTTCCTCTGTCTTCTTTCTTTCCTCCTCCATCTTCTCCAGCTCCCACTGCTTGACCAGCAGCGCCTCCTGCTCTTTCTTCAGACGAGTGGCCTCAGGGAGACAATATGTACAA
Organism: Xiphophorus maculatus; assembly: GCF_002775205.1. Taxonomy (NCBI): domain Eukaryota; kingdom Metazoa; phylum Chordata; class Actinopteri; order Cyprinodontiformes; family Poeciliidae; genus Xiphophorus; species Xiphophorus maculatus. Next base: position 18,219,899 of record NC_036454.1, read on the forward strand.
CTTAGGAAGCAGTCTTTACACTGCAAATGCACCATGAACTTTACCATGTTTCCATGTTTCAGAGGGTGCCTGAAGAAAATGTGAGATCAAACGTTTTCCTCACAAGAAAATACTTTTTAATGACTAAAATGCTTAATTTCTGTTTAATTTTTATCTTTTCAGAAATAAAGAAGAAATAAGATTTGACATTAATTTGTAAACATCTCTTCAGGCAGAAGAGGATATTTAAAGGGATTTTCTATGCATTTATGATTGCAGATTTTTGCAGTTCCACATACCTCCTCCTCCCTCATTTTCAGTTCTTCCATCTGTTTACGAAGCTCTTCTGCACTCTTCCGATCCTCTTCTCTCTTCCTCTCCTCTGCTTGTCTTATCCTCTCCAGAGCTTCTTTTCGACTCCTCTCATACTCATTTTCAAAGCGCATCTTCTCCTCCTGCTCCTTCACTTCGTTCTGCATGTTTGATGAGACAAGTGTCAAACTTTCTTAATTATATGCCATGTTGAGAAGATCTAACCTGAGTAGATCCCAGACGTGATACTGTGCTCACAGACTGCATAAGTGCTCCTCAATTAAAAATTTATTGTTCCACTAATAATTGATGAGGTAAGCAGAAACGAACCAATTTAATGACTGGTTGCTTTTATGTGGCAGCGTTGGGTTGTAGTAAATAGTTTCTTTAAAGAATATTGATTAACATGAGCATAGTTTAGGATATTTCATCTGACAGATGAAATATCTGTTGGATATTACCTTACCTGTTTCTTCTCAGATATCTGGCCCTCCCATTGGCTGACAACATGATCTTTATGCAATTCTGACTCAACCTGCAAACACAGCAAAAGAGTGAAGTTGTGAAATGACACTGACCTGTTGAGGACAGGAAAACCAGGGTGTTTTACTGTTTAAAACCCTGAACTCAGGCAGACACAAGTCATGGAATCTGTGCCTCACGAAGGGGATGAAGTTTCAGGATCGAATGGACATCTGAACAAAAAGTGTCTGTTTTCCCCACTCGCCACACACACACACACACAGCGTGGTCATAAGATCTTTGAAGCCATTAATCATGCCACCACCTGTCTGTCTTTGAGGTAATTTTAGTCACTTTTGCATGAATAGTTTAAGCATGCCTACCTCACGCAGGGTATGGTTGTTTTTCTTCCAGTGCGCTTTCAGGAGTTCCTCCGCAACCTGAGAGCACAGAGGGCAAATTGTAACATGATATCATGCTCACTTTTGATGAAAAAATGCTACATTATTAAGAGTATTTACCTTTTTCCTTCTTTCCTCTCTGGCTTTACGAAGTTCTTCAGCTTTGTCCACCCTCTTACTCACCACTTGGATTTCGTCAGGGACTAAAGCTCGCAGTTCTGCCTCCAGTTGGTCCTGCTCCTCTTGAAGCATGGCCCTGAGCCGCCTTCTGCGGTCCTCCAGTCTGACTTTCTTTTCCTCCTTCAGTCTCTCTCTATGGTATGCTGACATACTGGCAACAAGTGAAAAAAAACCCCACAAAATTAAAAATGTTCTCCCATCTTTGTCTGCAGATACAGAACTCCGAGTGAGGCAACATTTCATATTAAACTGTGAATTATGTTCAGTGGCTTGCATTAGAATTCATTGTCCTTGAACTTTCCCTCATCTTGTGATGTTCTAAACACAGATTTTATGTGATACGCCTACACATATGAATGCATAATTGTGAGGTGGAAAGAAAATTACATCACGTTATTTCATATAAAAACCTGAAAACTGTGGCTTTCATTTATATTTATCCCTGTTTATCTGTAAAAAAAAAAAAAAATACGTTCAATCAACTGCCTACTCAAGTTATCTAATTAGAGTTGACTTGTGTGTAATGTGATCTCAGAATAGAGACAAACAGCATCATAAAGACCAGGGAACACAGCAGACTGGTCAGGGAGAAAGTGTGGAAGTGTTTAAAGCAGAGCTGAGATATACAACAACATGAGGGGTCTTGAACATCTCACAGGGCGATGCTGAGAATGACCAGAGCTCTGTAAAGCACTGAACCATAAGAATCAGTGGTTTTCAAAACAACTTCATCATACTTCCAGTAACAGTGACCTCACCTGGTGAAGTGCAAGACTGCAGGCCAATTAGGCAGACTGGCTGGTGGACAGGTTTTAATTATACGCACATACACACCCCCACACACACCTCAGTGAGCTGTGTAGCACAAACTACTACACCTTTGTGGAAAATACCATTTTTTGTTTGCAAGCATAGTTTCCAAGTATTACCTCGTCAACACTAACTAAGACTCAATATTATATTTTATTTGCAAAGAAACATTGATACGTGTGTGATGTGTGGGAGAAAATGCTGAGAAAATGTGGTACGGTTGTGTTTGTGAGCCAAGGGAGACTTAGGTCTATTATTTTCCATTGCCAGAATCGACACCGACTTAGAACATGAACCAGTTTGGTGATTTCATTCACGTTTTTGTGATCTTTTGTTTTGCACCAAAGCAAGCTGTGAACCAGTGCATGTATGTAATTATAGTTTAGAATCTGAAGCAAGTATCATTTTCAAAGCGAGTCTTCTCCTTCTCCTCCTGTGCAAACCTCAATGTCGTATTGCCGTTAGGACACAACACTATTCAATCTTGTATGGAGTAACTGCAAACTTAACATGACATGGCTGTGGGAGAGTCATTCACAGAAGATGTCAGTATGGCCATGATAACTCTGGAAGAGCTGCAGAAATTCATGGCTCAACTGAGAGAATCTGTCAATTGATGTTTCCACAAAATTGGACCTTTATGGAAGAGTGGCAAGAAGAAAACATGCAAGATAAAGGAATCTGGCCAAAATTCCTTGGCTTGTGCAAAATGTTGTGTGTGGCAGAAAACTAATGCTGCACATCACCCTGAAAACACCACCGCTGAACTGAAACATAGTGGTGGCAGCATCATGCTGCAGGGACAATGACATTAAATTTACAGTCAAAGCTACAATGAGACTGAATAATAAAAGCGCATCCATGTTTTAGAATGGCCCAATCAAAGTCTAGAGCTAAATCCAACTGGAAATATGTGGCAAAACTTGAAAAGTGTCATTGATAAACAACATTCAATCTGACTGAATGTGAACTATTTTGCAAAAAACTGACAAACAGTTCAGCACCAGAAGGGCAAAGCTGGTATAGACACATAACCCAAAGATGCTTTGGCTGAAGAACTACACCACACTTTTCAGACTGTGAAAAGTGTGAAAATATCCCAGTATACATTGTAATATTCGAAAGGTGACAAATTGTGAGAAATCTAAGAGGTGGTAAAAATACTTATTCAAGAAACGTATTAATTGCAAAGCTGTGGATGGTCTTTTCGATGCCTGGTATTGCGTTTCAAATTCAAAAAGCTACTGATAATATGAACGGTGATGTTTCTTGATTGTCCTGCTGATTTATTCATGAGTTTGTTAGTCTAAGTTTTCGTGGGGCGGTGGGATAGTTGCGGTGCAGGATGCTCCTGCCTCTGACTCTTTACCTTCGCTGGAAGGATTGACGGGAGCTCCACGCCGCCTGCCTCTGGATGTTGATGCTCTGCTCCTTGAAGTACCGAGCGTGCGAAGCCCACTGCTGGCGCCACCGAGCCTCCTGATCCCGCTGCCGGGCCAGCTGGTCGGCCACCCTTCGCAACCGAATGGAACCAGGAACGGAGAAAGCCATCGGTCTGAAACAAAGATAATTATGATTAAAAAAAGAAACCAGAAATTGTCAGGAACTTGGGAAATTACAGGACGATTCAAATCTATGCAAAGTAGAAAGGCTTAATAACACATAACAATAATTAACTATTCATTCACTAGTATTTTAAATTCAATATGAACATTTATTTCAGCTCCCACCAGAGGACTGCAGTTCAAGCCCGTGTACTGTATTAAAACAGACGACTGGACTCAGACATTGTTCCAGAAACACTTTGTTTAATATTAAATTAGCGGAAAGTTGGTTGTATTTAAATTGTCTTATTAGAAGCCTCATATTACATTTCAGTAAAACAAACCTTGACGAAATTCTTCAACGTCTCTCCGCCTTTATGTCATCCAACCGCTCACAAGTTTCCTTAGTTACCAAAACACTTCCTGTACTACGGAGAGAGTGTAGGACCAAATCAGTCCACACTAAGAAAATGCGACACGACTTTCATCGTCCCTGAAATCAGAAGCTGCTTTTTAAGCATGTATGGCGCTTATTTAAGAGGGAAACAGATATTAAGATAAAGCAAATATAAAATTACACCAATGTAGGGATCTGAGTTAGTGATGTCGATTTTACAATTTTGATTATCATATAGAACATGTTTTCAATGTCCAACGTCCATGCTTTGAAAAAAAGCGTTTTCAAAGCATGATGCTGTCAACACAATGTTTCTGAGTAATGGTGTTAGAACATCTTGCAGATAATTTTGATTTTGGTTTCATTGGATCATCTGCTTTCACATTTTGCAAACTGAACCTCTCTTGCTTTCTTCGACAATCTTTTCATTACAAATTGCTTCTCCTCAATACAACACTCCTACCACCATGCTGCATAGTCATTGCCATTGATGTTCTATAGCACACATTTGAAGTGCTTTACAGAACATCATTATCTTAAGTTTACCTACAGGGTACTGGTGCACTCTAATTAACAATTAAATCATTTTTTAATGCGTCTTGCTGCAATGTGTTTTATTTACGGGTATCAGAAAAAAAGGTAGCTGAACGCAAATGCAAACCTCACTTAGATTTTTAAAAACATGTATTAGTTGTTTCCACTTTACAATTTAGTGCAACTTTGAGTTGACCTTTAACATTAACACTGAAAAAATGCATGGATATTTGAGACTGTGAGTCACTTTCATGGTGCCTTTCAAAGTCTTTTTAAAATATTTTTGGAGAGCACTGTAGATCATTTTAAGCCACCCCTACTGAAACTGACAGACACAAGGACCCTGTAGCTTTTTGTGCTATTCTTTCCATCAATTTTCTGGTTGTCTATTGTTGATACTTTTTTAAAATTAATTATTTAATTTTGTGATTTTTGTTTTACAGCCAGAGTTAAGCTGTGTTGCGCTATTGGTTTTTATTAGTCTGCAACTAATTAACATAAATGGATTAGACTTGATTTAGATCCTTCAAAAACCCTTGGAACTGTTGACAAAAATTCCTAAAACTTTCCGAGGAACCCCTACTTCTTTAAGGAAACATGTAGGGTAATGAGGGATGTTTCAACACTTAAACACATAATTGTACATGAAGAAAGGTTTCTTTGCATTGGATGTGTGTCTCAGTTGCCCAGATCTCTTAGTAACCAGCTGATCACATGAGCAGGCCAGCAGCTGGATGTCCCTCAATGACCTGGACTCATTGTAGGTAACCTGAGTGTGTGTGTGTTTCTAGATGTGTGTGTGTGTGTGTTGATTTTCCTTCTTGTGGCGTCTTTGTGAATCTGCAGTGGAGAGTTTGGCAGCCTACTGCTTTCATTTCACAGCTAACAGTGCATCCACACCAAAGAGATGGCTCTTCTGGTGGAGCACCAGTTCAGACAGCTGCCAGCTGACAGACAGGTGGAAACCAGACCGTTTCTGGATGCTGTGTCGTACCTTCCAACTTTCTTTGGTAAGTTAAGCTCTGTTTAATCAGTTTGCTGGAGAAGTTTCTTAGCAAATAAAAGAAAAACGGCATAAAAAGCTTTATTTATTTACTTATTTAATGACCTATTGTATTCAATTTCTATAACAGAAATAAAGTGACAATAGATATTAGGGATAAAGATTCAGAAATGTGTAAATTCTGCTAAGTGCTAAATGGATTTTTTTACATGCAAGATTTATGTCAACATTTGCACTTTAAGGTCGCTAACTTGAAAGACATTGATTACACACAACCTGAGGAGTTTGAATCTGTTGTAACAAATCCCCAAAGTTTACACCTACAATGCTTCTCTTTCCAAATGATAATCTGGTTTGGATCGTATTTCTCCCCATCAAGTTGTCCACAATCCTTCAGCATGCATAATTTAATCCACTGGCCTGGATTTTGAGTTGTGAAAATTGATTAGTACGGTGTTGAGTTGCTCTGGCCCATTCAGCAGCGGCACGGAGCAGCAGTGCATCTTTGTGCGACTTCATTCTGTATTAATATGCTAAAGACTCTCCATTGAATTTGCCACGTGAAACCCTGGAGATGAAACAAGTCCGACGCCACTATTAAACTCTTTCCTCCTCGTTGCTATTGTTTTTTCTGACCTAGAAACGTCTGGGCCAACTTTCCTACAAGCTATTAAGGTCTGGCACTCTGCTAGGACAAATTCATTCAAGTGTCTGTCTAATTAGACTTGGCTGTGAGGACAGTGGTCAATTAAATTCCTAATTGTTCCTTTAGTTTTGCCCAATTAGCTCTAATTACTTTAGTTTTAACTTTTTTCTCTGAATTTTTTTTGAGTCAACAGACTTTTTTTTAATCTAGTATAAAATGTATGTTTTTCAGTATCATAAAAGGTTTCTTCTTGTGATGAGACATGAAATAGCAGAGAATGCCACACAAGAGGACATCTCTGAAACTAGATATGCTGCCATCAGTGTTGAGGTGACATAAATGTACATACAATAGATGACAGTCATGACTAGTTCCCACCAACAGCTCAAAGGTTGAAAGAGGTCCAATGTGTCAGCAGGTAATCGAGTCCTGGCCTGTTGACCTTTGCCGCATGCCTTCCCCCTGTCTCACATCTTGCTTTCCTGTCTGACCACTCTCAGAAAAACCCTTATAAAAAGCTGGAAATTGTCATCTTTAAATAGCAAATGAAGACAAAGCCTGCTTTGTATAGTATTGTATATTTTGTTAAAGACGTTAAAGTGACCATTACATTTGTGCTAGAATCAGGTGGTCAACCAGATGTTGGGAGTAAGGCTATGAAAGAAAGTGAAACAGATAAAGTGAGTCTGGGGCATTGAGTGGCAATGGCGCAGTCCAACAGAACAGAGATGGAGGAGACTTTTGTACTTAGTATTCTCATTTCATGGACATTAAAACACAAATTTCATCAAAGGGTGAGAAGTGGAAAAAAAATTACATTTGTACCCCTCGCTTAGCTTGTCCTCTTGTCAAAAGTTTCACAAGAATCCATATCAGCTTCCATCTTATCTCATCCATCAATATTTTTCCTTAGCCTCTCAGCTCTTTCTGTGTGTTTTTACTATATTTTTATATTTATTGAGATATACTTATTTATTATCATTTTAGTCAATTATTTGACATGCCTTCAAGAGTTGCTACTTTTTAGAATTGTGCTTTCTTTCATGCACAATGACAATAAAAGGAACTTCTGAAATCATAAAGGCATTGTTATTTTGGTGACTTTAACTGTTAGTAAAAAGTTCATACAGTAATTCTCCATTCATAAGAAGAAGTTTGCATTTCCTGTACATGCATAGTTCAAACGCAACTCAGTTTGAAATGGTAGGTTTAATAATGATCATATGTAAAAAGTCCTGGAGGTTATAGTACTTTCTTCAAACTTGAAAGTCCAAGTTTGATTGGGACCAAACAGAACCGGCTCTAAAGCCTCTGAATTCCAACTTGGAAAGTTAGAGATCTATGACCCATACTACGTTCATATTCGATTTCACTTTTGCTGCAGGTATTTACTATTTATTAGCACTTCTGATGGTTTGTATGTCATTAAACCAGTGGCACACTTAGTACTTTACAACCTCTATTTGTGAGCGAATGCCTTTAGTATTTGCATAAAATCAACAGAAAGAAATGATCATCTTGGATTGCTCAATGTTATTAGTGCCTTCACAATCCAGAAATCTTGTAATTTTATTACTTAGGGCAAGAACTTTTGAGACAAATCAAACCCAGCATTAATTCATGTTTTAAAGATGAGACTGTATTCTTAGCTACTTTTAAAATGTATCGCATCACCCTTAACTACCTAAAAAATGTTTTGATCAAATTGGTGATTTTGTTTTAATCCTCAAACATCTCTCGCTCCATCCTCAGACTGCCTTGGCCCAACCATTTTTGCCCCAATAAAATCTGATATATGCAGCAACATCACAGTAAGTATAATTTATGAGTTCACTGCTGTGACTACATTTTACAGCAAAATTAAAATGATGTGTACTGTCTGAACTGACAGAAAATCAAGGCAGTTTATGATACCAACCCTGGACGCTACAAGACACTTCAGATGCTTCTAGAGGCTGAGAAGGAAATGCATGGAGGTGAATGGCCTAAAGTTGGAGCAACGCTCGAGCTTATGTGGCTCAAAAGGTCTCATTATTTTTACATTTCTTTCAGTTTTGCGCAACTTTAAATGATTTTTCTTGTTTTCACCTTTGAAAATCCATAATCACTCATGCATGGTCTCTGTTTCTCCAGGGTTCTCAGATTTATCCAAGTGTTCCTACAGAGCCTGGTGGACGGGGAAAAGGACAACAGCAACCCCAACCTCATCCGAGTCAACATCACCAAAGCTTATGAAATAGCCCTGAAAAGGTATCATGGGTGGTTTGTTCAGCAGCTCTTCAAGGTCAGTTCAGGATGAGGAGTTTGCTATGTGAGAATCAGATGTATGAAGCTGAGCCTGAATACAACTTTTCCTCTTTTTAGGCAGCTCTTTATGCCGCTCCCTACAAGTCAGATTTCCTGAAGGCGCTCTCCAAAGGTCGGGAGGTGAAGGAGGAAGAATGCTTGGAAAAAATCAGGAAATTTCTCATCAACTTCTCTTCCACTGTGGATGCTGTTTATGACATGTTTAGTAGAATGAACGCTGATCTCGACTACAAGGTGTGACGGTGGGAGTCTTCGTTTTTGCAGCTACATCATGGCTTCCTTTCACTGTCACAGGAGAAATCCATTTTCGATCTGCTATTGTTTTTAAATAAAAAAACATATCATTTTCTGTTTTGCCTTACCTGTTCCCTTTCTGTATTTTGGGGGGAACTTGAGAAAAGGATCCACCCACCGTAGTATCCTACAGTAATTTAGGATTCTAAAAAATCCTCACAAATCAATCAATCAATCAATCAATCAATCAATCAATCAATCAATCAATCAATCAATCAATCAATCAATCAATCAATCAATCAATCAATCAATCAATCAAATTTTATTTGTATAGCACATTTCAGCAGCAAGACATTTCAAAGTGCTTTACATCATTACAAACACAGAAACACAATGCAATATAGAATCAATAATCAAAACAAAGCATTAAGTCAAGTTCCATCAATAAATTTGTAATTAATTACATTTCAAATACAATTCTAAACAGGTGGGTTTTTAGTTGAGATTTAAAAGAAGTCAGTGTTTCAGCTGTTTTACAGTTTTCTGGAAGTTTGTTCCAAATTTGTGGTGCATAGATGCTGAAAGCTGCTTCTCCTCGTTTGGTTCTGGTTCTGGGGATGCAGAGCAGATCAGAACCGGAAGACCTGAGAGGTCTGGAAGGTTGATACAACAACAGCAGATCTTTAATGTATTGTGGTGCTAAGCCGTTCAGTGATTTGTAAACTAACAACAGTATTTTAAAGTCTATTCTTTGAGCTACAGGGAGCCAGTGGAGGGACTTTAAAACTGGTGTTATGTGCTCTATCTTCCTGGTTTTAGTGAGAACGCGAGCAGCAGCATTCTGGATCACCTGCAGCTGTTTGATTGATTTGTTGGACAGACCTGTGAAGACGCTGTTGCAATAATCAATACGACTGAAGATGAATGCATGGATGAGTTTCTCTAGATCTGGCTGATCTGGCTCTAGGTCAAACCTTCATCATAAAGTTTTGTGCTGTTTGTTTTTGTCTTCTGGTGGATTTCTTTGACTGTTTACATTTTTTTAAAAGAAATGTCTAATATTGATCATCCATTTTTGTCCTAAGTAGACAGCATGTCTCATTAAAGTGGCCCTGTTGCTTTCATCTTTGTGTTCCTTTTTTATATTGACTTCTATGTGTCTCTGTTTCCCTAACCACAGCACTTACTTGGACAACAAGTAGTTCTTTGTAGATATACTATATAAATAAATTGACCTTGACTTCATGGGTCAGTATGTATGAACAGGATGGTCAAACTGAGAGAAAAATGCAGATTATCACTCATGATAATCTGCAAGGTCTGCTGTCCTTTCTGGTCCAGGACAAACTTTTCTTGTTTCTTGAAGAAACATGAAGAGGGAAATCCAGTTGCTTTCTAGTTAAGTTCTTTTGATTATTTCCACTTGGCTGACTATGAATGAACACTAACATATATTCCCACAAGATTTCCACAGTTTTTTCCCCCACTTAGTTCTCAGCTGTAAGACTAATAAGAAAAATTGTATTCCTCTTTGGTTTCAGTGTAAAAGGAGAGCACGTCTTCTTATAAGCCAATGTCTAGTTTTCTCCTACCTGTTGCATATAATGCATTTGCTGCCAAATATGAATCCACTTCAAAATTCCCTTTTCTGATTTCATTAAATCATTTTAAATCAATCATTTTCATTAATTTAACATATCTCATTTTAAAGATATTCTTACAGGAGTTTTTGTTTTCATTATTATTCTTTATGTAAAATACACTAAAGTAAAGTTCATGTATCTTTTTCTTCTTTGCTCAAATTAAAGTAGGTCTTTTTTTTCCAGAGGTCAGTCTATGAAGTCATTCTAGGTAGTTTCATTTATATCCACGCTTGGATGTATTGTTTCAGAAAAAGCTACAACATTGATTTGGACATGTGAATTTCCATTCTTTATCAGCAAATTTAGTACATTTCTTTTGCTAATTTATAAAATACCTGTTATACTAAAAGCTGCTCATATTGTTGAAGTCATATAATTCAGCTGTACAGGATTCTAAACAGTAAACTCACAATATGAAAAATACTATTACAGAACAAATAAGTATCCAGTTATATTATTAAAAATGGGTCCATGTACATGAACTGGGCTCTTTACACACACTCTAACCAATTTGTCTGAGATGAGCTAGTGTGCAAAGCAGAATGAGTAAAAGAGTCAGCCATGTAAATACTTAGAAAGTCATGACTGAGTCTCATTAACATGCTTACAAAATAAACTTTAAAGTATATATTATATTTATATTATATTTATTATATAATATATTATATATTATATTTATATTCTCTGCAGAAAAGCTTTTCAGTTTTATTTTCGTCTTAATAAGAAATGTTCTCTTTAGTTGAAATATTTAAACAAAGCCAACAGTAGTACCTGACCTTTCTCACATACCGTAGAGGTCAGGGTTACAACAAGGTTAATATTTTATAATGAAGTACCTCTGAAATCCAAGGAACCGTCAGGAGAAAACAGTGTTTCATTTGAGTTTCTTGTCAAACCTGTTTTTATTTTGTACATGACAACAAGTGATCCCTTCTGACTTCCCTCTGTGAATTTGAATACGTGAGAAACATATCACCATTTGTGAAACCACAAAAAAGCCCATTAAAGAAACAAAGTAAATTTAACTCAAATAATAGCATAAAAAGAACCCAACATATCAAAGTAAGTCAGAATCAAATCAACAAACCTAAAGACGATGACACTTTTATCGTAAAGTAGCTTGAAAATTCAGGGAACTATCAGGAACTGACTGGTGTTTGATTTGGGTCTCTGGTGGAACCTGTTTTTTTTTTTGTTTTTTTTATTTGTGCATGATTTCCCCTTCAGGGTTAAGGCATGCTGGCCTGCCACACCCTGCTTATAGACCACTCCACTTTGTGTTTTCAAAAGGTGAGAAACATGCCACTATTGTGATTATATAATTTTTTTTACTAAGATGCAGATGACTAATAACCTCTGCGCTTTTTAAGTTTAAGTAAAGACAAATAATCTTTAATTAAAGTGGCCAAGCTAAAAATAAATAAATAAACATTCCGGGTTTTTACTTTTGGACAGAAATAAACAAGAGGATCTTGTTACCTCAACGTTGCCGTAATACCATCAACTGTCCCAACTTGTCTTTGTGTTTCCAGGAAAAAGAAAAAGTTTTCCAAGGATGATACCTGGTTTAACCTACTGCAGCTTTGTGCTGTAGTCCGCCTCTAGTGGCTGTGAGTGGTACTGTACCTCATACTTCCGCGGTCCCTGCTTTAGGCAAGGTGGTGGCGGCCACGTATGTCCCACCCAAAATCAATGAAAGCATCCGTTGTTCGGCTGAGGTCTGCGGTGGCTGGACTCATGAAGCAGGGCAGCACTTTGGTCTAAGTTTAAAACATTTGTTTGGAGACACATTGGAAGCAGGAGCGTAGAACCGGGAGCGATGGACGGGAGAGAGTAAATAAGTTACAAGAGTTTTGAACTGTGAGACAAAGCGGATTGAGTAGTTTGAAGAAAAGAAATATGGATCATCAGAGTAAAAGGTGAGTTGCCTCATATTTTCTACCTAAAGAAGCTTGAGAAAATAGTGTATTTTGACTCAATATTAGTACAAAAATTAGAGTTCTGATGTTATAAGTTAGTCTCTAAATTTTAACACCCGCACTAAGACTCATATATTGTAAATAAAACCAATATTGTGATTCCTTCAATTTGGTACATTGTGATAGAAGATTCGAGTCTTTAGTGTATCATTTCAAAACAGAGACTACTTGCGCACGTCCTCCTGATGTAGATAATGTCACAGCAGTGTCAGGGCAGGGACACTATCACCAGGAAACATTAGGATCTTCCACTTTCTAACTGTGGAGTTCCTCTTCCTGGACCCAATATGAGTGTTGTGTGTAGTTCGCTTCTTTTAATGTCCCTCTGTGACTTTAAAATGTTAAGCACACAGCGGGTTCTTCTTGCCTTTTCAAAAGCCAAATATTCAAATGCCTGCTGGAGTGTAAAGGTATTATAATCCCTTGTGTCAGACAGAGGTTGTAAGTCACTCGTCTTCCTTTGTTGGATCTCAGAGCTGGTGTTGGTGTTGCTCTTTTTCTGCTAAGGTCAGCTTAGATAGGTTGGTTTGGAAAATTCATAATGACATCAGCGTTTTCTGAGCTAAAAAACAGTACTCCTGGTTTATTACATATTTTTATGGGCTGTCTTTTTGTTTAAACATATGAAGGTCTGGGCTCATCACGGTTTTAGCACAAATCTTTGGTTTCCACATGTCTCAAATCTTTACAACAAAGTTCTAGTGCAGTCCTTTACGTGCAAATAATTTTTTATTTGTTTCTGTCAGTTTATATTACCGGTTTGTTGTTATGTTTTGCAGGTTGTCCATGTGCTGCAGTATCATTTCCAGTTTCTCCTGAAGTGAAATTTTGCACACCACTGTGATAAAAGGGATGAATGAGGTACAGAAGAGTTAAAACTCAGTTTTCTGCAGAAGACTGAGTTTTAACTTTTACTTCAATATTATTCTAATTTTAAAATGACAAAGGTCCAGTTTCTTGTCAATTCATCAAAAGCAGTTTTCATTGGGCTTTTATGTGATAGATCAAAAAACTTTTTTTAGAAAGCAGGAATGCACACAACAATCTGAAAAGTGTGGTGTGCTTTTGTATTCAAAACAATTTACCCTAACAACTTTAAATTAAATCCAGTGTAACCAATTGCTTTTAGAAGTCAACTATTTAGTAAACAGATTCCACTTTTGCACAATCTTATATCAGTGTAAACAATACTCCTCTCCAAATGTATCACAGGTTAGTTACAGAACATGAGTGAACAAACAACACAAAAAAGGAACAGAGTCAGGGAGAAAGTAGTGAATAGGTTTTAATGCAGATTGAATATCAATGCATGCCACAGTTTTTAGGTTTTAATTTGTAAACAAATATAAAAAGCACAAGTTTTTTAACGTCTCAATTGTACATGTTAATCTGTTTCTAAAAAAACAAAATAAAATGCATTGATATGTGTTGTTATTATGCAAGAAAATGTAAGAAGACTTACCGCAGAAATAAATATATAGCAATTTTTTATTTTAGTACATGTAATTTCATTTTAAAATTTTTTTTCCAAGAAATGATGCCAAACAGTCATGACTAAAAAAATAAAGAAAAGCACCAGAGGGAGAAATATTTACTTGTATTTTTGGTTATTGCTATCGTTCCAGGGCCGCTCTGCTCTGCTCAGAAGGTGCCACCTCACCAGAGCTGCTCCTTCTGAGGACGCTGGAGATGGTGGGACTACTCAGGCGGAAAATGATGCAGCCTTCCCACTGTCTGCACTCTCAAACCTGTTTGAGAGTGAGGATGGCTCCCAGTCAGCACAGGACACAAGTCTGGATACGACTCTGGAGCAGGCTCAGCCCGGCGTCCAGCCCAGCCAGCCCTCAGACGGCAGACAGAACCTCAGAATGAAGTTTCATGGTGCATTCAAGAAGGGCATTTCAAACCCAATGGACCTGCTGGAAACCACCATATATGAGTCAAATGTGGTGCCAGGACCTAAAAAAGCCCCCATGGACTCCCTCTTTGACTATGGCACCTATGGAAATGCAAGCAATCAGAAGAAACGCAAGAAGAAACTCCCAAGAGGGTGAGACTGCACTGTCTCAGTGTGTTTCCTTCATTGCTTGAACGAGACGTTCGTAAACTGTGTAAACTGGAAAAATGTTGTCAGTATGCACACACACACACTGAGCTTTCAGTCTGTTCTTGGCCAAACAGAGAGTATGTTGTTTGATCCTCTGTAGCCGTTGAGGTAATATTTAGGCTAATACTTTTTCCTGGTCGTCATACCTGCACCATACACACAGAGGCGCATTTAGAAGAGCACTCAGCGGTGCTGCTGAGTGGTGCTGCTTAAAAGGTCATTTGTCTCCCTCAAACCCATTTCATTCATAATTTCTATGAATGAACACTAGATAAAGCTGTGTATTCTTCAGTAGTCGTGTTATATGACAGTGAAAACAACATGTGAAGAAGCATTAACCTGTGTTTCTGTGTCCTTTCAGTAAAACGGAGATATCTTGTGATGAGAGTCAAAGCACTGACCAACCAAAAGTTCTGAAAATATTCACTCGCTTCACACTGTTCGATTGTGTGTCTCATGGAGACCCAGAGGGCCTCCAGGGTCTGCTGGAATACCTGCAAAGTCAGGAGAAGAGGCTCACAGATGAGGAGTTCAGAGGTGAGTCCTTATCTTCTGATCTTCGTCTCTTGATGATCTCCTCTCTGTGACACTCTGTCCTTCCCTTTAAACTCTTGAACTGTGGTCATCTGTGTGTTTCTGCTGGTCTTGCTGTTCCTAGCTGCTCTGAGAGGATGTGAGAGGGATAAGGTGGAGTGATGTCAGCCTTTGTCCTGTTGAGGTCAGGCCAAATAGAAACTTCCTGTGTGTCTGAGAAGTTTTCTCAAGCTTATAACAGGGTGTGGAGAGAAATCACAGCAAACTGCTGACATCCTCATGGAGACAAATATAGCTGAATGACTGATAGCTAAAGATGAAGGGTTCGTTTCACTTTACAAAGCAGGGAAACATTTTCCCCCCTTGCAGATTTCTTCTGTTTTTGCCATTTTGCCACTCTTGCATGTTTTAGATAATCAAAGAGGTCTTATGACTAAATAAACATAATCTCAGTATTTACAAAGCACATTTGAAACAAAAATTTCTCTATATGAAAAAGTAATTGTCACCAAAAACTAATATCTGTTTGTGCCAGCCTTGGAGGCAGAGACTGCCATCAAGCTTTTGCAACACCTGTCATTGAGTCTTTTACAGCTTTTGTCTTGTGACTGTGGGAAATTTTGGTCCACTCTGCTTTGCAGAATTGTTTTAATTCAACTACTTTGGTGTGTCTTCAAACATGAATGATCATGCCACAGTATCTCAACTTGATTTAAGTCCAGACTTTTACTAGGCCTCGCCAAAACCTTTTGTTTTTTTCTTGTGTTGTCCTGCTGCATAAGCCAAGTTGGCTTAAAGTCTTTAGCAGTGGTTTTCAGCTTAGGACTCTGCCATGGATGTGATTTTTGGCTGATTTTTTATTTTTGGAGCTTAACTGAGACAACCTATGTTTGCAGTTCTTTAGATTTTGTTTTTGATTGACTTGGAGCAAGTCCTGGATGAATTGTTGATGCGCTCTGGGAGTCATTTTGGTAGACTGAGCCCTTCTGGGAAGGATAAAAACTGTTCCATGTTTTCTCCATTTATGGCGACTTACTCTCACTGTGGTTCATTGGAGTCTATAAGCATTCAAATGTTTTTGTAACCCTTTCCTGACAGGTAAACAGCATTGTTTCTGCTCTAAAGACACTTAAGAGTATTAGCCAACTTCCTGTTCAGTTAAAGACGTTTCTTGATTTTGTTTGTCTGGCAGGAATCAGGTGTGGGTTAAATTGACCAACTACACCCAATTAGATATTATAAAAACATGGTTATTAACAGTTATTTCACAATATAACATGAAACATTAGGAAATGACAGAAAATCTAAACAAGAAATTCCATATGGAGTAAGTATCTACACCACTGAATATTAACCTGTTTGTACTGTGAAGCTGGGACATGATACTTCACATGACCACCATACACCTCTTTCTCTCTTCCTTTATTGTGAGCAATTGTCCTTTTCATATATATGATTAATTGATAATCACCTGTTACATAGCAGGTTATACAGCAACCATGGTGCTCTGGCAGCCAGTGAGAAACCATGTGTCTTTATAACATGCAAGCTCAGTGACAGCTGAATCCTGCAAATTAGAAGAATGTATGAAAGCTGCTGATATCAACAAACAAGAAGAAGTTGCTTAAAATGAAAAAAAGAAAAGCAACTAAGATGTGAGGACAAGGACATGAAGGGAAATGTTATCTCAGAGGATTAGCTCAGAAACCTAACCTCCACCCAAAACCAGGACCCAAAAAATGCTGCGTTGAGCCCGGTCTACCTGTAATTCACCACAGTGGTGACTGGCAGCATGTGCCAAAATGGTAATCTGAAACCTCTGGCAGCCTTCAGGTAAACATTGTAAAGTGTGCTCTGGTTTTGATTAGCGTTATTACACCGGTGCTGGCAGGTGTCCCCAGTCCCTTTATATGAGCAATTTATGTAACCGGGATACTTATATAATAGGCAAGCATTCAGTTCAAGTTTCACTTCTCTGTAAATAAGTCAGTTTTTTTACTCTAGAGCTTTAGATTTAAAATAGAATAGAATAGATTTTATTCAGTGGGGAGATCCAGGTGTAACAGCAGCAAAGTGGCAAGACATGCAGGTTCACACAAAGATTAAAGTATGTAAAAAAACAGAATGATGTATTATACAGTAAGGACAAAATTATATAATAACATACTCTATACCAAGGAATGTACAAATATGAATGTGTATTAAGAAGAACAAACTACAATATATGAAAATAAAAGCTGTGCAAATAACAGAGATGTGCAAACACCAGTAGAAATGTTATTTAAATATGAGTAGAACTGTAATCACTTATTTAGTTTCATGGGAGAAGTGATGGTTATAGAGACTAAGAGCAGTTGGAGGAAGGATCTCCTCTAACGTTTATTTATGCACCTAGGATGCAGCACATAGCACCTTACAGAACAGTAATGTAAATGTCAAAATGTCTTTCTAAGGATACTCAGGAGTTGTTTTTTCCCCACCAAAACATGTCATTTTGCCCTAAAAGTCACTTCAACACTTCAATGCTATTGGGATAGTAGTTAGAGGTTAAGTGAAAATACTCAGAAGACTTCAGCAAACAGACTCTCTCTTTCACTTGGCTCAAATACAAGAAAAATTATACTAAAGCAAAAATGTTCTTGTCAGATAAACTTTAAACAACAGCTGGAAGTACCTCTCTGTCTGACTGCGGAATATCTGACTGAGTTGTTGCTTTTAGCCAATGCATGTTGAACCTGCTTTTCTCAGTTTTTAGAGAAATTTCTTCACTTCAATCCAGAATTCCCGATGTTTCTCAGTACTGCAGCACAAACTGTTTCTAAAGGAGTGATTGTCTCTGGTGGGTGACAACAAACAAGTCCTCTCTACATCTGCTTACTCACTGTGATTCCTGAATTTCAGGAACCACTCCTTTTCTTTTAAACATCATTTTTGTAAGATAGACTGATTTAGGAGTAATTGTCTTTACAATCTTTCCCAGAGCTATCCACAGGAAAGACATGTCTTCCCAAAGCCCTGCTCAACCTTTACGGTGGTCGGAACGAAACCATTCCAGTGCTGGTGGATATTGCAGAGAAGACGGGAAACCTCAGAGAGTTTATAAACACTCCCTTCAGGGACGTCTACTACAGAGGTAGGGAAATAAGATCACAATATGACATATCAATGATTACATCAGTGATTAATTATAATAAAGGTGGTAATGAACTGTGATCTTGTCCTCTTCTTGTCCAAAGAAGGTATCGTTTATAGTTGTAACTCTGTTAGAAACTCACTGTTCCTCATTGCATAACATCCTTCAGACTATTAAAATCTGAGAAGTGTGGTGTTCATTTATATTCATACCCTTTTACTTTGAAAATCCTAAATAAATATCAATGTAACCAGTGGCCGTCAGAAGCAACCTCGTTAATAAACAGAGCCTTTCTGTGTAGAAATGACTTTCCATATAAATGCAGATGTTCTGTGAAGGCCTCAGAAGTTTGTTAGAGACCATTAGGGACCAAACAGCATCGTAAACACTAAACAACACAGCAGACAAGTCAGGGAGAAAGCTGTGGAAGAGTTTAAAGGAGGGTGTCATGTTCCGCGTTTTTCTGTGTGTTTATTTCGAGTTTTCTGTGTCTCTGTGTCTCCGTGTTGTCCTGTTCTCCCCTCGATTACTCCCAGGTGTTTCTCGTTCCCTAATTACCTCCTGTGTATTTAGTGTCACCTGTGTGTCTGTGTCTCTGTCGGGTCCTCTTCTCATTTTGGCGTCTGTTTAGACGTGTGTTGGCGTCTAGTCCATTCGTATGCCTTGTTGCTACCTGCGTTGAGCCCTGGATTCCGCTCAGCAGTGCTGCCTCGATTTTTGAACTGTGTTGGATTTTTGTTTGTAACTCTGTGCATTAAAACCACCATTTTTACTCCGTACCTGGGTCTACAGCAGGGGTCTCAAACTCCAGTCCTCGAGGGCCGGAGTCCTGCAAGTTTTAGATGTGCCTCTGCTGCACCACACCTGAACAGAATAATTAGGTCATTAAGGCTCTGGAAAACTGATCTACACCAGGAGGAGGTCATTAAGTCATTTCATTCCAGTGTTTTGTACCTGTGGCACATCTAAAAACTGCAGGACTGCAGCCCTTGAGGCCTGGAGTTTGAGACCCCTGGTCTACAGCGTCTGCCTCGCCACCACACCCCACACTTCATGACAGAGGGTTAGATTATAACGCAACATCACAGGCTTTCATGTTATGGAATTACATCAAAACTACCACGACATGGCTGTGTCTGTTTAGGTGAACAGTCATAGCGGTCAATTACAGAGCATAGTACCATAGTATGGTACTACCATTTGATGTACCATACCAAATGTATGGTATTCTGAATAGTCAGTATATATAGTCAGTCAGATTTCTCTCTTACTTACACCATCAAGTTTACAAAGACGCATTTCCCAACAGTCATATTGTGGAACTGCACTTCAGAGTTGAAAATCTTTTCCTTGCTCAACTGTTCTTGCAAAATTTCTGTCAACAATGCAAATGCCTACATTTTGTAATCAAGTCTTGGAAAAGGCCTTGGTTTAGGTGATATGTTTCCAATTTACCACAATGTGAAGCTGTGGAATGAAATAGTTTGAATAGCTGTAACTCTTGCAGCTGTGTTCTGTCTTCAGGCCAGACGGCGCTCCACATCGCCATCGAGCGACGCTGCAAGCAGTATGTGGAGCTGCTGATGGAGAAGGGAGCAGATGTCCATGCTCAAGCCAGGGGACGCTTCTTCCAGCCCAAAGATGAGGGCGGCTACTTCTACTTTGGTAAAGCAACTTTTTTGCCATCAAGAAGCATATGTTGTTGTGCTTCTGTGTTTTCACTCTTGCAACACCTCATTCTGACTCTCAAGTCTGTTTTTTATCTTTGCAATAATGTGCTGTTCTTGTAATTTCGCTGTCTCATTTCTTGGTCTCCCTCGACCCATTTTGGGTACATGGTTTTTAATTCACGTCTGTGTTTTGAATTATTTTCCGAAGTTGCTGGCAGTGTTGAAATGTGAAAGCATGGAAAGTTTTTTTCTAAGATGCAGAGGCCTTCGCTGAAAAATGAAAGTGACATCAGAATCCCACCCTCTTTTTATGTTGAATGTGGCAGATTTTGGCAGGAGAAATGTGGACAGGATACTCCAGCACCCACCCAAATGTTTTTGAAGTATGGTGTGAGAATTTGGCACTTAAAATGCTCAAAAAATATATAAAAAGACGAGCATTATGTTTTGTGCTCTACTGAGACATGCAGTGAAAGGTGTCTATGTTCTGCAATTTGGAAACATAAACACCCTCTGCTGGTAGGAAGAGCCTCGCTGACCTTAACGCAAGGAGGACAAAAAATTAGAAATAACTAAGCTCAATGGCGCCCTCTGTTGGCTACAGTGAAGATTTGACCTCAGTCGTTACAATTGAACCTCTTGAAATATTTGCTTCATTCCTTATTCATGACGAAAGAAAACATTTATTAACAATCGTCGTAAAGAATCAACAAGTCTTTCTTTAAAATAGAAAAATTTAAAGTTTTGATTAATTTTGTAATATTTTTCCCTTCTTAAATTTAAATAACTTTTTCGATTAAAATCAAGTGTCATATTCCTTTTTTCAGCACAGACGTGAGGATTTCTATTTTCACTTAGCATGGTTGTCATTCCCCAATCCCAGCGTGTCCGGGGCACAGTGTGAGTAATTTGCTGCGGAGCTTTGCGGTGAGGTGAACAGGAACCTGGCAGGGCTGTTGGCTAATGGGATTTAGGCTCACGCTAACTCTCTGCATGCACCCGTGCAAATCCATGAAGAGGAGCGTTTCTATATGAGGTGACAAAGTAATCTGTCACCCATGGCAACGGCTCATTTTCAGCAGCTGCCTTTGGCACTCTGGCCCCTCTGCGCCCCTCCCTCGAACAGCCACTAATTGTGCAGCTTTCATGCAAAGGATTTAAGTCAGATCTCTGATCCATGTTTAGTCTGCTTTGTGAAAAACTACAGATGCCAGCTACAGCTCTTAATTAACCCTGCTATTCGTGTTTTTTCCAATACGTTCAATCTGAAGGAACTGTTCTGTTCCCCTTCAGGTGAGCTTCCCCTCTCTCTGGCTGCCTGCACCAACCAGCCTGACATAGTGCACTACTTGACAGAAAATCCGCACAAGAAGGCCGACATGCGGCGCCAGGATTCACGTGGAAACACCGTGCTGCACGCGCTCGTGCACATCGCAGACAACACCAAGGACAACACTCGTTTCCTCACAAAGATGTATGACCTGCTGCTGATTAAGTGTGCCAAGCTCTTCCCAGACTGCAACCTGGAGACAGTACTCAACAACGACGGCATGTCACCCCTCATGATGGCTGCCAAACTTGGCAAAATTGGGGTAGATACATTCACTGTGTCATTCGATCCTCGTGCATCCTGTCTGTATTATTAAAGGGTACATAGAATAGAATAGAATAGAATTGTAGTGTGCCCAGTCTATCTGTAATTCAGTGAAGAATGAAGGCTTTAAGTATGACAACTTGTGACTTATCATTTAAATTGCTATTTTAGTCAGGATTTAGTTCAAACATTGGGATTTCT
The DNA here is from genome assembly GCF_002775205.1 of Xiphophorus maculatus. NCBI lineage: Eukaryota > Metazoa > Chordata > Actinopteri > Cyprinodontiformes > Poeciliidae > Xiphophorus > Xiphophorus maculatus. The sequence goes on from NC_036454.1 coordinate 18,241,569, forward strand.
GCTCTTGTTCTGAGCAGCTTTGTTATTTTGATGTCCAGGGTGTCAACACTCCTCTGTCAGCCATGCAATGATCGTGCAAGTCTCACTTTTCTCCACATAAGCACATAATTTACGTCCTGTGAGGGTTTCATTGTACTTGAAGGTGAAACAGTATTACACCAAGGACACACAACTGCAAATGAGTTTTACCCAGAAGAAATTTGGTTCAGACACTAAGGACGAAAACAAGTCAGTGTTTAACTTAAATATTGTGGTTAAGCAATCTGGATGCATGTTTGGAGAGAGGGGGCATTAATTGAACAATTAGATTGATTATTGGTGGATATTCACAGACATTTTGTACAGAAGAAAAACAAGCTAAGACCACTGTAAAAGTATGCACTTTCTAACTTGATAGACTTTATGCTCACAAACAACACACAGTCACCCCAAAGATCTAACCGTTGACTCTGCATAAACTCTCTGTCCTGGCCAATGTTGTGTTCTCTTCCTTCAGATTGTATATTCTTGGATTTGATCTTCAGATCTTCACATAAAATCCAGATCTAATTGGTATCTAATTCTATGGAAAACCTGTCCAACAGAAGTTCTTTTTTTAATGAAAACTGTTCATTTTGTTTGCTTCCACAGAGTTACCTCATACGTCTCACATAGATGATCTTTACTTCATCTTTTCCATCTTTTTTTTTTGTTGCCAAAGAGCAACTGCACATTTATTTCCTATAGTTCTGTCAGAAAGGTCCTTTTTTGTCCACAGTCATACAGAGTGACAGATTTAAAGATAATGATGTTACAGGTGCAACATTATCATCCATAAATACAAAAGTGCTTCCTCTTTTAGAGGATATGTGTTTTAAAATTGTCTGCTTCAAAAAACAGCTAAAAGGCCAGTTGTGATTTAAGATTGTTTTTCTCTCTCTAAAATATATTTGAGTTAAAGTCTAGAACTCAATTTCCCTATATTCCTCCAGGTTTTCCAACACATCATTCGACGTGAGGTCAAAGATGAAGAAGTTCGTCATCTGTCACGTAAATTTAAGGACTGGGCTTACGGTCCGGTGTACTCCTCCCTCTACGACCTGTCCTCATTGGATACATGTGGAGAGGAACCATCTGTGCTTGAGATCCTAGTATACAACAGCAGTGAGGTAAAAAATAAATAAATCCCAAGAATATTTTACTTGCATCTGGAAAATAAAGGTTTATGTTTAATGCTTCATTTTTCTTCAGAACCGCCATGAGATGCTGGCTGTGGAGCCCATTAACGAGCTGCTGAGGGCCAAGTGGCAGAAGTTTGCTGCTGCCTCTTTTTACATCAGCGTGGTGTCCTACCTCATCTCCATGATCATCTTCACCTTGGTGGCGTATTCCCACCCAACACTGGAGGAGGTTGGTGTGAATTTAACTCAACATTAGCCTCATATATTTGGCCTGGCTCTATTTTATTGGTTTCTATGTAACACAAAGTCACCCCTGCCTCAGAGCATGATGCTGCCACCAACATTTTTCACTGCATGCGTGGTGCTCTTTCTGTGATCTTAGTGTTGTTTTTATGCCAATCATACTGTTTGCAGTTGTGGCCGAAACATGAAAGCTTGGCTTCATCTGTCTATAACAAATACTCACAGAAGGCAGATGAAGATTTTACCCTTGCTTAGATATTTTCTTACAGAGAATTTGCATCTGTACTGTAAAGTTACTCCAAAGCTCACAGTTAAGAAGGACACAGAACAATGCTGTCAAATCTCTCATCTCTGAAGGCATTCAGCTGCCACATTAAACAAAAAGACAAGCTTAAGTGCTTTATTACATGTAACTTTTGAATGTGTGTGAAATTAAATATAATTTTATCCTGTGTGTTTTTACAGTCAATCTTAACACCGATTTAACTAAATCCTTTTTTTTTTGGATATTTCTTTAGCCGCCTCCTTACCCCTACAAGACCTCATCTGACTATTTACGGCTGGCTGGAGAGATTGTAACACTGGCATCGGCCATCTTCTTTTTCCTCACAAATGTAAATTATTATACCTTATTTATTCCCTGTAATCACTGTGTCATTGATCCAACCTCCAACAATGTGTTGCTTATGAAATTCTTCTGTGTGTCTCTGCAGGTTAAGAATGTCCTTCTGAAAAAATGTCCTGAGGTGAAATCTTTAGTTTTTGATGGATCCTTTCAGCTGCTGTAGTAAGTCTCTTTCCTCCATCTTTGTACCTCCTCTTGTGTCTCTTTAAGACTTTTATCCAAGGCAAATTTAACATCCTCTTAATTAAGTCACCCACTTAATCACTTAATTACTCACACTTCTTGGCGTTTTTATAGTTTCAAAGATGAGGATGTCTGGCATCACTTCAACACATGTTGATTTGAATCATCAGCTGCGATATACTGTAGATATTTTAATAAGCCACGACTTCATTTCATTTATGACATTAACAAATCTTTCCCTCTTGCTTGTCCAGCTTCATCTATGCTGTCCTGATTATCGTCACTGCTGCTCTCTACCTGTCTGGCGTTAAAGCTTACGTCACTGTGATGGTGTTTGCACTCGTCCTGGGGTGGATGAACACACTATACTTTACCAGAGGCCTGAAGCTCACTGGCACCTACAGCATCATGATTCAGAAGGTCAGATGATAAACACTGACACCTCACTGAATGCTCTGCACTTTGTGCATAAATTGACTTTTCTTGTTTTTACCTTTCAGATTCTTTTCAAAGATCTGTTCAGATTCCTGCTTGTCTACGTGCTCTTCATGATCGGTTATGCTTCAGGTGAGCTAAGAGTTAGCCTCCCTCTGTATTTACTCATATTTAGCTTCATGTTTCTGGACTGACATGTAAAGCGCCCTACTCTGTTTCCATCCTGCAGCCTTGGTGTCTCTGTTGCCAGTTTGTCCCACGGAGTCAGCTAAGAACTCTACCACCTACTGCAGGAACCCAGACACTTTCAGCACTTTCCTTCTGGACCTGTTTGAACTGACTATCGGGATGGGAGATTTGGACATGATCCACAGTGCACTATATCCTGGAGTTTTTCTCATCCTCTTAGTCTCCTATATTATCCTCACCTTTGTGCTGCTACTCAACATGTTGATTGCCTTGATGGGGGAGACGGTGGGACAGGTATCCAAAGAGAGCAAGAAGATCTGGAAACTTCAGGTGACAGCCGTTATTCTAACCTCTTTTTCTTTTTGTACTTGTTAGATTAAAAAGAGAATTCTTGCAGAATGATTTCAGACATGCTTAAATCTTCCCCCCAAAAATTCCTGCTGACAAAATCCAGCTGATATAGCAAACTTTTACACTACAAAGTCCAAATTATCTCCCCGAAAGAGCAAATGTCACTGTGATGGGTGAACTGCAGAAAAATATGCCAAATTAGCTGAAAGTTCTTCAAATTGAATCCCTGTTATTGACATGCCTTACTTGCAGTGGGCAACGACTGTCTTGGACATTGAGCGCGCATTCCCAGTGTGTATTCGCAAGTCTTTCCGAGCCGGGGAGATGGTGACTGTGGGGAAGAACCTAGATGGTTCACCAGATCGACGGTGGTGTTTCAGGTATTTACTGGGACCCCTAACCTCTTCATACAGCCCCATGATAACCCTCAGCTATGATAAAAACTTTATAACGTTTTCACACTCAACATTTTATAATTATGATTAAAATTATTATTTTATAATAATAAGAAATAAAATAAAAAATGAATACAATTATTTTGTCTATAAAAATAAATAAGTACATTATTGTATTTATTATGAATTAAATAATAATACATGAAAAAATAAAATTATTTTATGATTTTTTTTTAGGTTTTAAGTGACAAACCAGCACAGAATTGTGAAGTTTAAGGAAAATGATGAATGATTTTCAAAAAGTTTACAAATGAAAATCTGAAAAGTGACAAAGGTTTAGGTGTAGACTTTGACTGGACCCTTCCAACACATGAATATTCTTTGATTGAAACTGTTCAAGTAAAACTTTGTTATCCCTGTATAAAGTCTTTTAGTCTCAATTTGTATTACACTCCCGCAGCATAATACCACCACACTCTGTTTTATTTTGTAGATTTCATGTAGTACAGTTGTTATATTTCTGACCAAAAGTATCTGCTTCCTCAGCTTTTCTGTGTTCACCACATAGCTTGGGACAAAGTGCAAATGGAGCTACTCGTTATTTTTGCCATCTTTTTTTCCATTTCTATTTCTACTTTAAAACTATTCTCTACTTTTTGGTTATTGTACCACATAACATGAACAGATCTGAGGCTGTTGTCAGTCACAGTGGTGTGTTGCTCCTTCAGGGTGGATGAAGTAAATTGGTGCCACTGGAATCAGAACCTTGCGATAATCAGTGAGGATCCAGGCAAGACTGATACGAGCCAAACCAACGGGGTGCAGCCAGGTGTCAGAGGCCTGAGGAGAGGTGAGATCCTGATGGCTGTGATTAAATTCATTCCCATTTAACAGAATCCAGACATATGGACTACATGCATGTATAAGATTGGATTTTTTTCTCTCCCTCAGATCGCTGGTCCACTGTGGTCCCTCGGGTGGTGGAGTTAAGCAGAGGCCCTCGCTCTCATGATCTGGTGGTAGAGATGGAGCCACTGACGCCAAGATAGTGAAGCCTGCAGAGACTCTATTCATTCTTGTGTCAAAGCCACCAACTCTGGTATTAAATTTCAGGGGATATTTTTGGTCAATAAGCCTCCCAATTCGCACATGCCTCATGCCAGAAATTCATAGGGAGAGCGTAGAGTAATATAATGTTTTATTTGTAAAGTAACAGAGGTTTAATCCTGCAGACTGACACTGAGCACACAGTTATAGGTGAAAACAAACCTGGAGATATTTTAACAGTAAATGTTTGCTCTTAGTAGGAGATAAGCTGCAGTTTGTAATTAGTTTTTTTTTTTTTTTTACTTGTACAGAGGCGTAGGAACCCTAAATCCTTAATGTTCTGTTCAGCTCTGCATGTCAGACAGTAGTGGGCGATCACTCAGGGAAATCAGATCATTTCAGCATTTGGAGTGTTCCTATATTCTGAAAGTAAACAGCTTTATAGCTTTTTCTAATAAGCATAAACAGATTATCACTGCATTAGCACATTTTTATATTATTTTTGCAGCTACTATCACATTACAAAATCTTTTTTTAATTTTTTTCCGAAAAGTGTTATCCAGCAAAGATAGCGATAGCAAGTAGCTTACCTTGTATTAAAAACTTTACCTTAGAGACTGTTCTCTACATGCTGCTTAGAATATTTTGTAGGTGGAAAGTTTCAGGATATAGAGCCAGGATATATCCATTTTATACACCATATGTCTTTAAAATCGTTTTTATATTGTATTAATGAAATGCACTCCCATAAAAAGCACAGATTTGAACTGGCAGCTTGGGCAGAACAGCTGTCAATTGAGCTGAAACAATGCACTATGCCAACTTCTGATGTGCACATTATTACATGAATACAAAGACTTCATCCCGAACAAGATGGGCAGGTTATAGTTGTCAAGCAAATATGCAAATCAAGACAATAGCCCTTCGTGTTGTGGCTTGTCTTTGAATTTGCAGAGTTATTGTTCCTTTGCAGCTGCGGTATTTGCATAATCAACTCTTAGTCCGAACCATTGTATACTTCCCCTCAATTTGCTGCAGTGTTTTCAATGCAGTTGGCGTTGTGCCCTAAACAGCGTTCTCCCTTTTTTCCTTAGTGTGCATCAGCTGCATGCAGGGTTACATACGAATCATTGTGCTACAGGACATGCGTTTCATTTTTTACAGCTTCACTACTGCCTTAAGGTCACAAATCATTGGTCTCTGTTTACATTTCTCCAACATGTCTATGCATTATTGTTTTTACTTTGCCATAAAGAACAGTAAACACTGACAGATTTTATAAACCATGAACTTGAGTCTTTATTTGTTGCTGTGCAGATGAAGATTTTTTTATAATCAGCAACTAAAAAAATGAATAATATTTTAAATGCGATATTAGAAAACAAATAACAGAATCAGAATCCACAATGAAAACAAATTCTGGGAACAAAAACAATTTTTTAATACACACAACTAAATTAGATGAGAAAGAATCAGAAAACATGAAAATTGGTTTGTGATTGAGGCATGAAACATTACAAAATAGTTTTTAAGTTATTTTTTACATTTTTTTATTTTATCAGTGATAAACCTTTGCTATCAACTAAAATGTGCCCTTAAACCTCTTTTGAATAAAGAAATCGAGCTTGCTTACAAGTCTGACAGTTTTTGCAAGAAATAGTATACTATCAGTTATGAAATTATTTATAAAGAATGTAATTAAACCCTAATGCTGAAAAAAGTTAGCTCGTCGTTTAATATGACTGCAATTTCAATGTTGGTCTGTTGATGGCGGCAGAGGTCTAAAGTTTTTACAGACTGAAAAGTCGTGTGTTTTGTCTGCTGTGCTGTTTTTTGACACAGATATAATAAATGTAATCTTCAGCTGCAAATATTGAAATGTGTAGAGGACGTTGCTTCTTTGGAATAGTTCTTCCAGACGACCTCAGGTGTCCTCAGCGATCTTCCTTCTTCCTAACAGAACTGCAAACTGCTAAAAAGCTACAAACTGGTTTATTCCTTTTTGCCTTTCATCATTTCACCTTGTTTTTCCTCCTCCTCTGAAGATTTTCACACTCATGATGGCGAAGGCCTCATCCGTCATCTCACATCCTCCTCCTCCTCTCTCCCATCTGCGTCTGAGGCCAGCAGCGCTGAAGGACACAGGGAATCTCTCACCACCTCCGAGAAGAGGCTAATCCTCTTTGCCCCAACTTTAACTGGGCCACTAATCCTGCAGGTTTATCTAAGCAGTGAGCACCTAGCACTGCTGACAACTTGGCCTGCCCTCCTCCCTTTACCCCGTTAAGTAGGGCAGGGCTCGGTCCTGCAAGTGTCACTGTCAGCAACTCTGGAACCACACGCTTGCACAGGAAGTGTGAGCTGTTAACAAAATGGCTCGTCTGCTTGCAGCAGGCGTCTGCTGGCTGCCACAAAAGTGTCTCAACGAACCAAGTGACAGCCAGACGGGACTGTGTTGTAACGGCCCTTGTTTGGTAACCGCGCAGAAGGGAAAGTTTACTCGCTCAGCCAGGAGGTCTGATGGTGACTAACTAGCTTAGGTTTTGGAAGGACAAATTGTTCAGCTATTGTTCAGCCAGTTAGGCTTTAAGATGTTTAGGCTGACTGGTCTAATGAGGACACAAGACTGGACTTATGCTAAATCCCTCTTTTTTTAACTAAACAACATTTCAGACTGATAGACAGACTCACATCTTACCGTTCACTGTGAACAATCATTTAAGCCAACTTACAGTGCTTAGGAAAAGCATTGAGACATTTTGAGCTTTCACATCTTGTCATAATACAACCACATACCTTTCATTGGAGACGTGTTAAGTAGACAAACAAAAAGAATGCATGGCTGTGAAGGGGAAGGTAAAGTGTTCATCTGAGTCAATACTTTGTAGACCCGCCTTTCACAGTAATTTCATCAGCGAGTCTGAGAGACTGTGTCTATCAGATTTGTACAGCTACTGAAACAGAAATATTGTCTCATTCTTTGCAAAACAGCTATGCGTGGTCAAACTGGATTGAGAGCCTGTGAACATCAAGTAAAGTCTTACAGCAGACTCTCAGTTCTTACTCTGAATTGAATATTCTAACAAGTAAATAATGCTTTAGTCCAAACCATTTTACTGCAGATTTTAGAGTTGTTGTGCTGCTGGTAGATGAACCTCTGGTCCAGTTTCCAGTGTTTTACAGCCTCCAACAAGTTTTTATTTATTTTTTCCTGTAGTGGCCTGTAATTAGATCCATCCATCTTCCCATTAACAACCAGCTTCCTATCCCTCTTTAAGAAAGCACTCACATAGCATAGTGCTGCCACTATCAAGGTGGGGATGGTGGGTTGAGGGTCTTAGTTTTCTACCATCCACTGTTTTATAGGTTAAAGTTTTCAGATTTGGTCTCATCTGACCAGAGCACCTTCTTCTACATTTTGCTGTTTTATCTTTATATAGTAGTTTGTGTCAAATCGCAGACAGGACATCTTATACTTTTCAACAGTCTTGCCACTCTTTCATAAATGCCAGATTTGTGGAGTGGACAAATGAGAGCAGAGCTTTTTGGAGCTATTGCTCAGACAGTCAACATGTCTGTGCTGCTGCTTTACCCATAATCTGTCTTACATGCTAAAAAGTACTGTATCTCTTAATAATTTGGCTGGTCTAATGAAATAATGTACTCAACACTTCACTCCCTGCTTCCTTCCTGCATGCTGTTGTTGCTGCTGGCAGCTTCTGCCTGGTTTTCTTCAGCCCCTCTAAAAACCTCAGCACCCTGCTTAGGCCTCAAGGTCAGAGACGCTCTCCTCAGCTCCTGACATGCATAAGACATATTCAAAGATCCACTAACTACTGCATAACTTGTTGAACGCATCTCCACAGAGTAATGAGAATGGATCCTGGACGACAAACTCAAAACTATACATAAATATGCATTAAAAAATTAGAATGAGTTTCCTGACTGGACTTTGTTTTGGTCTATCACATAAAAATACATAATGTATAAATGTTGAACGTTTTAGGAGGTATTAACCTCTTTCAGGACACTGCATGTGTATAAAAATGACATCTTGTCTGCAGAAAAACAAACGATCCCCCTTTTCCTGACTTTCATCTTTAATTCTTCCCAACAAAATATTTCTGCCAAGAAGAGTGACATTTCTAAATAGAATGAGCAATCACTGGAAGCACTGGGAGATGAAGAGCCAGAGACATATTGGTCAGGTGGCGTGTGAGATGACCTTTCAGTCCATATGAGATGAAATGAGGCCAGTGAACCCGAAATGATTCAGAGTGTCTAAACTGACAGGCGAGGGCGCGGCCGTGGCAGAGCTTCAGCTCGGCTCCGCCGGCCTCGGTGGGCGTCTCTTGTGATTTATTGTGAAATTGCCAAGGACTCAATGTGGCATGCAGGTGAATGAGTTTTGCTAATAAGTGAAGCATTTCTGCTCCACAGAGCTCTTTTTCTGTGTGAGCGAGTGTGTGTGAAATCAGTGTGCGGTGTCTCCCAGTACCACCGCATGCTCTGGTGGAGGCGGCTGCCTCATCAGTCTGGGGATTATCTGGTGTTTTCGGTGGGCAGAGAGACTAGGAGAGAGAACAGGAAGGCTCTCTGTTGAGTTCTTGAGGATATCTGTGCTGTTAAACATGGAGATTATTACAGAAAATAAAAAAAGACTGTCATTATGCATTTTATTTAAATATCAAGCAAACATGCTTTTTTAATTTCATTATATCATTGAGACTTTATGTGATAAACAGAAAGAAAGTAGCATATAGTAGTAAAACAGAAGAATAAAAAACTGAACATTTCTGTATGCATTCTACCACTTCTTTACTCTGTTACCCTAAATAAAAAGTGTTGCCAGTTGCTTTAACGCTAAATCAGTAGAACCACAGCTAAAACGTAAAAGATTCTTTGCAGTTTGGGACACAGCAAACAGGGACGCTTTTCTTGAACGAGGGCGGAAAACAGGAGTTGTTGAGTAGATGAATGGAGCGACATAAAGATCATGAAGTAAAACTGTTAGAGGTTGCAAAAGGCTTGAGAATAGGGTTTAATGTTTATCTTCCAGCGGGACAACAACCATAAACATTGAGCCAGAGCTATAGTAGAACAATTTAATCAAAGCATAAACCATAGCAAGAAGTGGTTTAAAAACGTATTAACTCTCATTTCACTGAACACATTTGGAAGCCGCAATTTTCCTATTTTTATTAATGTAGATTTTTATAATAAGTTAATTTATAAATGTTACACCCTTTTCCCTCCTTTTCACCATTATAGACTACTTTGTGTTGGTCTTAAACACTGATCCCACTGAAGTTTGAGGTTGTCAAGTGATAAAATGTGGAAACAGATCAAGGCGTATGAATTCCTTTGCAAAGCTTTGTGTTGCAAAATATCTAGAACAGCAAGCTGCAGTTTGAGCTCCCATTGCTGCAGTAGCAGGTTTGAAAAATGGGATACTGCACCTGTTGTTTCTGGAGTACTTGCCTCTTTTTGCCCACATATGTAAATTGCATTCTTAGTAACCCAACTTCCCTTTTCCACTGCTGAAGAACTGTCTCCAAAGCACAACCCAGTAAATAAAACCATTTCTGTCCCTCGTTTTTCTGCCTGTGTTTCCCTGAGGTGAGGTTGTTACCGCTGTAAAGGTGAAGGAGGTCAAGTGAACAACAAGATTGTTGAGTCGGGCATATGGCGGTGAAGTTCAGAGGCAATCCTCAGACTAATATGCTTACCTTCATTTATCAGACGCTTCGGTCCTGTGTCTTAAAATGTGAATAAAAGAAAGAAAGAAGACGGACGTAGAAGTCATCTGCTTTATTTCCTTATGTCAAACATTGTACATAAGAGAGGAAAGGTCAAATGAAAAACAGCCAATCTACATTAAAGTAAAGAAACTCCAGTCCTGAGATTGACAAAAAGCAGGGAGCAGAGAAAATGTCTCCTGTGATGGTTGAGATGGAGGAGTGACTGTGGCAGTTTCAGCAAATTGAAGATGATGGTTGCAGATCTGGAGAGGGTAAGCCGTCACTGCGATGCTTGGCTGTAGGCACATTCAAAAGCTGAAAACCCCCGCGACTAAAGGATTTTACAGCTTTTCTTTTTATATTCAGACTTCTTTTTCGAAATCTAAGACTCGTATATCATTATTGTTTGAAAAGAAGAAAGAAGCATTGTACTCTTTACATTTTTTTCATCCTGAGGAGACAAAACCATTTTTTTAAAACACAGTACTGCAGGGAAAACAATAAGAGAGATGCTTTATAGATTTCCCATTTCCATATATATTATTTTCTCAAGGTTGCGGCACCCTCGTACTTTGGCAGCGTTGGTGCACTTGAGATCATCTGGGGGGGAAAAAAAGGACGAAAACACAGAAACTGCCTCACAAACCATAAAAGAATCCAAAGAGAGAGAAAAAAAAGGCAAAATCCTCAGACTTTTGCGTTTAGATTGGATTCAGTAATAGACCGGCTGTGCAGACCAGATGAATATGCAGAGGTCATAAGCTTTTTCATTTAAACATACACAGAAATAAAACGGGTGTAAGCTCCGGGAACACCCTGCTGTGAAGTTGTGGCTTCAGGGGGAAAAAATTCAGCTCTGTGTGTTAAGTTTTTATTTTTTTTTTTTTTGCCTCAATGCACAGTTTATAAAAATTATATTTAACATCTGTGATGCTCACATCTGTCCAAACAATGGCTCGTAGCAGACTCTAACTTATAAGAGACATCACCATGGTGTACACAATAAAAACACAAATATTTAAAAAAAAAAGTATGACATTATCTCCTCCAGTACTGGGTGATTATAACAGGTTTGATATTTTTATCATTTAATTATTGCACTTTGAAGTGGATCCCTAAACATAAGCAAAAATTCTTAGTTTTTTTTAAATGCTTAACATGCAGAATATCATCAAATCACTGTTTTGACCTAATTTTCTAATTCTAAACAGTTTGTGATGATACACATTTTATAATCAGTGCTTTTAGATAAAATTTCTTATTATTATTATTATTATTTTCTTTTTACTATCGTTTAACAATTTAATAAAACTTTAAAATTAACAACAGAGCAAAAATTCACAGGTGTCTGAGCAGATTTACTTGTTATCTGATTTTAAATTTAGGAATTTATATTTGCTGTCTTCATCATCAAACCACTTGCACTGATCAAAGTAAAGTCCTGCCTGCATAAACTGTCAGAAGAGCTGAGAAGAAGCAGCTGAAGGTTTGTCTCTTAGAGGCAATTCACTCACGCTTGACACATCGACACTTAGCTGCTTGGATAGCTAGCCTGTAGTTTACAAGCAGATCTTAGCATTTGTAATTTATAGTCACCGTTAAATTACAAACAATGATGGGTAGAGCTTATTTAATTTTGTTTTTTGAAAGAAACATTTCCTAAGAGCCTATTTTTTTCCGCCTTGATCTAGGAGAAATGTAAAACCCTCTTTCAGCCAGATGACAGACAATGTGCAGCAACACGTGTGGGAGGGGCAGGTTTTTCTCCATTGAGCCTGAGAAAAGAATTTCACTTTCTCTGCTGTCAGTAAAGTGGTATCCGTTTTAAAACCATAGGAACATCACTGTCGCTTCTGAAAACCTTGGTGCCACTAACAAGCCCATGCCTTCACATTTTTAACCTCAGAGATTTGGGAAGAAAAGCAACACATCTTCAAAGACATATAGTGCAACACAGTTATAGCTGGTGGTTTAGAGACAGAATTCTCTCCCGGACCGTGTGAATTATTGATGGAAGTGTTTTCCTGCCAGGTATGAGGGAAACAGAGAGAACTGGTGTCATAAATTCATCCAATCTCAGATCCTAAGGAGGATCGAAGACAAGAGCCCCGATTGAGGAGGGACATGACTGGAGTGACCCTCACCACACCCGTCGTGTGGAGGTTGGAGAAGCACCGCCAACACTCCACAGGGCAAGCAGCTGCCTTTTCTTTCTCCTCCCCCCTTCGTTCTGAGAGCAAAAGAGCTGAGCCTGCTTCCCCCTTTGCTTCTCAGCAGTATTTAAGGTGCATAATATGCGACTATAAACCTTTATACAGGGCAAAGGTCTTAATGGACTTATTGGGATTTACTAAGGGATTTTTACAGCCAGCATAAGTCACTTTTCCTACACTTTGCCCTCCAACCATCCTCCATGAGTCTCTCATTGCCCTTGAGAATGTGTTAGCAGTCAATAGAGGTCTGTAACCTCAGAGATAAGTTATAGATTTAAATGTCCTCGATCAGAAGGCGGTGTTGCTGTGATTAATCATTCGCAGAACAAGATGAGTTGAAATGTCTCTCTGGTTAGTGAAAATAGAGGATTTCTCTGCAGAAAAGCAAGACACATTAAGTCTCCAGTCAAATATTTGAGGGAACGTGTCAATTATCCTGATTACCACTGCTTTGAGGCTTTTCTGAGTCAAAAATTATCCGCGTCCTTCCTTTTTTCTTTTTATTCATTCCTTCTTTTCTCTGTCAGATTGCACAGGGCCCCTCAGTCAAGCAGGGAGCGAGCATGTATAATCCAACAGAAAACAAATCCCCCTCCATCAATCGCAGCCTGGCTTTTAAAACAAGCCGGGCGCCATGGTGCGGCACTCAGGCCCTCAGAGATGCTGTGGCGTCTGTGATATAGCAACACCACCCGCCCGCCTCCCTCCCAACCACCACCACCACCACCACTCAGACCCTGCTGTCCTCCCCTCCGACGCCAGCCAGTCCTAACCTTCAGTTTGTTTAAGCGCCGCTGAACCCTGTTGGCCCTGGATGGGGGGAGGAGGGAAGGTGGAGGAAGGGTGGGCTTTAGATAATGACCTGCCATATGCCACTCTGCCTCTGCAGCTGAGTGAGCCGTGGCTGGATCAGCCCAGGCACAAATCTATTTGAAATTTAATTCTATTATCCTAATATGAGCTGAGCGTCCATTGTCCGAATGAGGAACAGAGGAGTGGAGCAGAATTGCAGGGCTAAGATGCGTGCCTTCAACAGAGGCTCATTAATGTGTGTGAAGGAGCAGAGGGACAGACAGTTGGGAGCCTGTGCTTCAAGAAGAAGTGATCAGGGGGAGGAGGGCATGCTGGACCAGCCTGGGTTGCATAAAAATGATTTGAAACTCTCATTTGTGGAGCCATTTTTGTTATGTTTTGCCAGAACCTTTGAACTTTTCACCTTTTCGTTCCACTACAAGCCCCAATGTCATTTAGATGATAAAGAAGCAGAAAGCCGTGGATAACTGGAAGAAAAATGCTACATGTTTATCTTTTAAATACAATTCTCAAAAGTGTGATGTGTATTTTGTATTTAGTTCATTTTACTTTGATACCTCTAAGTAAAATCCAGTGCACGATTAGGGCGCACTGCAGATATGTGGAAGGATTTCAACTGTTTGTCCTCATGCACACATGGTTGCTAAAACCTAACACTGCACATCACCCTGGACACACCATTCCCAGGGTGAAACATGGTGGTAGCAGCATCATGTTGTGGGGATGCATTTCTTCAAGGAAGCTTTGTACAGTTGGGGAGAAGATGGAAAAAGACACGACAAGGTCTGTTAGAGACGGCTAATGTTTAGAGATTTAGGTTCACATCCCTGCATGACTACAATCCTAAACACACAGCTAACGCAAGTGGGTATGATCAAAGGATTTCAATGGCCCAGTCAAAGTCCAGACCAAAATCAATTTTGAAATATGCAGCAAGATTTGAATTTACAAAGGCCTTGTTCAAAGCATAGACAGTCTCAGTCTCGACACGGCGTTGACTCGGCTGGTATGAATGAGAATACAAAACACACCTTTTAGAATTTCATTTATGTAAAACGTTGAAATCAAATCTCTTCTTTTCTCTTCACAACTGTGCACCAATTTGTGTCTGTCGCGCAAAACTTCCTAACGTTTATGGTTGTAATGTGGAAAGATGTGAGTCAATGATTTGATCTGCATCTCTCTTCTGAAATCCCTTGCGATGGGTTTGATTTCGGTCGACAATCTCGAACGGCAATGTCCAGTAGCCAAGATGTCATGTAACGTTTCTGTTAGCTGAGGAGGCCTGGTGCCTCAGATCTCCACTGGTTTAGGGGGATGGGAGAGACGCAGACGCTAGAAACTCCACTGCCTTAAAACATCTCCCTTTTCACAGCAACATCATGTGACGGGGTTTAATGCTTGGATGCAGAAGTCAAACGGAAAGGATTTGGGGATGGGACGTATGTGTAAATCTGTCAAAATACTTCTACCACGCAGAAAATATGCTGGAATCAGACTGTGGCTAAAGAATTTGGCTGCTGAAACATAATGCATCTCTGCAATGTTGAGGTTTTACTATGCAAATTTAAGCCAAGAGGCTTTTATTCTTCAAGTCTGGAATATCTGTCAGCCATCAAAAACCTAAATCAGCCCCAGTTCGACATGTAACGATGAGCGTTTGGATAGGTTTTTGCAAAAAGTAACAATAAAAGGATATTAATTTCCTATTACACTTTTTAGTCCCCCCTGTTTTCTTCCATAATCCATACAACAGTTTTATTTAAGAAAATAAAAAAAACAACTTTATCTGGCAGCACTGTTTCTCCTTTTCTATCGGGATGGCCAAAGTCTAAACATTTAGAAAATCAATCAAAAATACAAGGTTCTAATTAATAAGGAATCACACGTCAGATTACACTACAGGTCTAGTAGACCTACTACAACAAAGGTCCAGGATCCCACTGGCCTCCAGAGAGCAAATGTGAAGAAAAATAATCACAGACTTCATAGCCAAGGTATGGCTTCTGAATATATTCTTAAAGGAATTTATTTTACACCTTAGAACAAATCAAAACAAAGAAACCAGAGATAAAGATTGGGGATGTGGTACATTGGGAATGTATTGAAAACTGTAGATTACATTTTTTTTTGGTGTAAGCTCAGAGAAAAAAATGTTAATACAGTCATTATAATTGCACTTCATAAATCTAGACCGATGCCAGTATTTCTCCACAACAAAGCTCCCCGTTCTCTCATTCTGTCCAGTTAATAAATTCAATTTGCCGCTGAAATTTGACTGACAAAAGAAATGCTAATTTAAGACCAGAGAGCCGCTGCACTGATACAATTTTTCTCACCCGCTCGGGTCCCACAAGGCAACAACATATTGTGGTAATTTAAGTGCAGTACATTCGGGGAAATCTCAGAGTCACAATGAATATTTCACTGCTCTGAATCATCAAAGTTAAGACTGGCCTGGGCCAACTGCACGCCCACCCGTAGCTGAAATGGGTAACAAAGAGAAAAAGACAGGGCATGATTGTTTTCGTTTTGTACTCGTTTGCAACAATAAAGTACCCCAAAAGCACGATCTAATTTGTTTTCACAGCTGCTGTAAGTGCAGCAATAAAGGAGTCAAATGACTCCACCTGCACAGAAAATCTAAAGCCTCCAATAAAAAGAAGCAAGTTATCTCCTGTACATAACTCAGTCATAATGTTTGTCATAATGTTTATGGGACTGCTGAATCAGTCGGTCAGTCTCGCTGGAAAAGTCTGGTAATCACACAATAAAATAAAAAAAAGTCTGAGGATTTTGAAGAACGCAAACTAAGAAGGTACAAACACACATGCACTCTGCCGCATACACGCTTCAACATACAGCGCCTTGTAAAGGTATTCCCTTTAACATTAAAACCATTTTTCGTGTTACAAACACAAATTTCAAGGCGTTTTATTGAGATTTTATGTGATAGATCAACACAAAGTAGTGCATGATTGTGACGTAAAAAGATAAAATATTTTTGAGCCTCTTGTGTTTAATTCCATGTCAGTCATCTGCTCAAGACCTCATAAATGAGTTTTTTGAGAACATTTGAACACAAACATGAAGACCAAGAATAAAGCAGATAGGTCAAAGAATGAGTGATGGGAAATTTAGATTATAAAAAAAATATTCTTCATTTGGAAAGAGCCACAGAGGACTGAGCATTAATAAAATAAAACAGCCAAGAGATCAATGTTAACTCTGGAGGAGCGGTGGAGATCAAAATCTGGTAACAAGACAATTATTAGACATGTGCTCCACAAACTCTGAGTAAGGGTAATGAGAAGAAACCCTTTGCTGAAAAAAAAAATAGATCTCATCTGCAGTTTGCCAGAAGCTGTGTATGGGACACAGTAAACATGCTCTTGTGGTGGCAGCTTCATCATATAGGTATGCTTTTCTTCTACACGGACAGAATAAGTGTCATTTCTTTGTAATAAAAAAAAAAGTAAAATCAGTTCCCAATTAGGTACAACTTTGTTTTGATCTGAATCATGAATCAAAATAAAACCTATGAGATTTGGGGTCGAACAGTGAAGAAAAGCGAAAATGTCAAACGTCACCTTTACAAGCTGCCGTACACATAAAGTTATCTCTGTTCCCTCCCAGTCACATTCCTCACTGTAACATTTCTTTTTGTTTTTCGTATTTTTTGCAACATTTTTTCTTTTAAATAAGTATTTTGAAATTTATTGTCGGTTCCAGTGTTGGTTAGGAAAAAAAAAAGAGCTCTCCGTTCAGGTTCTTACAGAACCAAAGCAGCAACTCTGTCTCACGTCAGAACATAAGAGACTGCACGTCAGCTTAAGGAGGAAATTTTAAATCATAGTGACGAAAAAAGGAAAACAATAGAATAAGATAAAAAAAAAAAAACAGTTGAGACACTTTTCCTTGTAGCAGCCAATACATATAATATACCTACAAATATATCAAACAACAAAAAATAGGTTCAAGTTTTTCAAGTTTCTTAAATATATCATATCCAAACTACCCAATTCCAAACTTCAAAGTTAACAAAATTCAAGCAGTGCAATTAATTTATCAATTATAACAGCAACAATAACTAATATTGTACTACCCTTTTAGATTCAACCTTGTGATCCTTTTTATAAGAACACCCTAGAACTGCTAGTAATCTTCTGGTTTTTTCAGCACATTTCTGTACGTATGTACTGTTACTGACTTTTGGGTTTTAAAAGCAGCCCTAAGCGCTGGCCCTTTAAGACCATTTCAGTGACAACCTACACAGTAGCTTCATCCTTAGTATTTGGAGAGGAGATACAAGTGGCGTATGCACTTCATGTCAAGCTATGATTCTCATTAAAAAAAAAAAACTGTTTAAGAAGATAAAACAACAAAGCAAAAAAAAAAAAATTATTAATCCAAAAATCCTATTGGCAAACCACACAATGGAACATCAGGAGAATCTAGGAATCCCTTTTCCATCCCGCTGGCAGTAACTACTACCTCTTGTGTTAGGGATCCCCCACAGCCTGCTTTAAAACCAGAAAATCTACGGTTACACAGCACAGCAACTGCTCTTCTCTAAGATGCCACGATCGTTAAAGCTGTGGCACTCACAACAGTCCCATAGCATCTCTGTCTTGATTTTCTTCATAAATTCACAATTCTTGATTAATTTCCTCCTCTTCTCCCTCCCACCCGTCCGTTTTATCTGTAAACAGGAAGGCGGATGTGTGCATGCTGGTGGTCCAACAGCCGCGGCACCGACACAGTCTCGTAGCCTTTGCCGAGCATCTGCTCCTTGATGCAGGGAGGGTGGATGTCGTTGATCAGATACTCCAGAGACTGCAGGCTGCTGCTCAGCACTGAGGTGTTGCACAGGCTCTTGCTGGGCAGGCTGCAGCACAGACCCCCACCGCTGTCAACGGCAGGGTGGTGGTGGTGATGATGGTAGTGGTGATGGTGGTGAGGATAGCCCATTTCTCTGTGGCCCGTCGCCGGACCTCCCGTGGAGGTGCCCAGCAGCTCCTGGGGGTTGTAGCAGTCACTGTCGGGCGTCACCAGCACACTGTTCCACGGTGGTGCAAAGTACTGACCCACTGAGAAATTCCCGTGCATGCCCACACAGTTCAAAGGGGAAGAGCTGACTTTGTCAAGCCCACCCCCGCCGCTGGCACTCGCTGTCAGGTGGTAAGGTCTGGAAGAGGAGGAGGAGGACACCTGGGCCGCCATGATTCCCCCACCTGGAATACAGGTTTCGGGGGACTTGCTGATGGCGCCCCCTCCTCCGCTGCCTCCACTGTACATGCGGAGGACGGCCTGCTGTTGTTGCTGCTGTTGGTGCTGTTGCTGTTGTTGTTTCTGCCACAGGATGTAGTCCATACCCTCCGCGTACACGCCGCTCTTCATTACTTCTGCACTTTGCGCTGGCAGCCCTGATCCCGTGTACACCATGTTAGCCTGGGGACCCATTCCTACGACATAGCCTCCACCTGAGGAGCTCGAACCGACCCCCATGACTGCTGTGACCTGCTTGGAGGGGCTGGAATTTGTTGGTGCAGTGGAAGCCCCGTGACACACCTGCTGCAGGGCCTGAGCCTGGCAATGTTGGTTGATCTGATAGATGATACTCTGAATGGAGGGGAGATTAGACTGTGCAGGCAGGGACAGGCCTCGGCCCCCGGTTACAGGAATCACAGAGCCAGCCACAGTGACATTTGGGGGTACTGAATGTCCAGAGCCTTCTGGAGGCTTTGAGGGCCCAGAGTGGTATACCATTTGGCCATGACTGCTGGCTAAAGTGCTACTATTAGGGGGTGGATACGGGGCCACAGCTATGTGAGCTGGAGAGAGCTTAGTCCGTCTGCCTTCTGAGTTCTTGAGAACACCTTTGGAATGACCAAAGGTGGATGACGATGATGAGGACTTGACAATGGCAAGGAGACCCTGGAACCCTCCTGTGTGGAAATGGGGGTAAGGGCTGTAGCGCTGCCCTGTGGTATCATATCCGTTCACAGTCCGGTTAAGGTGCTTGTGCTGGGGAACCCTGATGTTGGTGGGGAAAATCTTGATGGACAGTGGGCTGTTCGCCGTCTTCTGAGCATAAGCATCGAGTTCTGCTGCTGTAGGGTACCGTGAGGAAGGTGAAGGTACCACCAGGTCACCTGAAAGACAAAACAGAAAAAATGTCTGAACACATGAAGATCTCAAAGGGACAAATACAGAAAAATGCTGAGGTGAGATTTAATTTGGGAGATTTCATAACCCCAAATTCCTGTGAGGTACACAGGCACTTCTCCTGAGTCAATGACAATAATGATATAATGACAACCCAATCAACAGCCAATATATTGCTTTTGTGAATTGGTAGGTACTGCTTTTTCATTTGAAGAGTTAGTCTGACTGAATACCCTGCTAATATCTGCTTGTTATGCTTGCATATGCTGTATAAATAGCTCAAATATTCTGTATGTAAGCACATTTCCTCAAAAACTGCTGTTAAATATGTAAGATTTTTGCAGCAGTTGGAATATTTCTTTCTGTTTTTAATAAAATCATTAGATCATATTGCAGATGTTTGTTTGAAAAATGCATGTGATAGCATTTCTACTTACATTATGATACAGTGAGAGGCTCATACCAGCCCATATTTAGTTGGAATCATATAAAAGAGAAATTTGTGAGCCATGAGACATCATATTATGTTAATTACAGATCTATAAAACAAAGGTGCACAAGCAACAAATGGCCTGCAAAGTTTTTCAGGTTTATGAACTTTAAGGCCACCGTCTCGAGAATTTTATTAAGCAGATACACTTCAGTAGAACCCAAACATGGTTAGAAAGCAGCAGATGAGGACTGGCATTTATCAGTATGCTCCTCCGCTAAGAGCTTTCTTTCCATCTCATTTTCACATCCTGATGTGGATGTACATCCCTAGACAAATGAATCTTTTTAAAAACTCATTCTGTCAGAGCCTGCTACCTTAGGCGCTGTTAAATCAGTGCATTGTGGAATTAATTTGGACTCTCTTCAGTGCTGAATTGGGTTAGCCTTGGTACCAGGCACGAAGGGAGGAAAGGGGAGGGAATAAAAGCTTGTTTAATTGAAGTGGCACATTTTAGATTTATAAGTGGAATCGCTTACTGGGTCTTACCCTTGGCAACTGAATTTTCTCATTCATTCAATCCAGCAGAACTGGGGAGAGAGACCCCCGCAAAGAACCAATTAAAGGTCAACTGGGACTTGCAAGCTTGGTTAAGGAGAATCTGACAAAATATAGCCCAATAATGAATGATCAAGTGATGACTTTTTTTTTCACAGAAGTAGGTAAATTGAATTTTTAAAATAGACAGACAGTCTTGTTGAAAAAGACACCATATTAAAGTTCAGTTCCTTCAAAACACAGTTTAAAGATTGATGCCTAATTCTGTTTTTATTTATCGATAGAAAATAAAGGGATTTAGTTGTATTTAAGCATCCAAAATGACTTTATCCTACTGCTTAAACAAATGTCTCAATCAAAAAGTGTATCCTAAATTAGATTAATTGTGGAAACCTACCTCCGATTAGCTACTAGTTACACCCTTTAAGGCTCCAAAAGGTGCTGCTTATGGCAATCTGTCTGTTTTTGACAACAGTCTGAGGAAAGTTGAGCTCGTTTTTTCAGCTGTGAGATGTTTCATGGTTTTCTTGCCCTTTTCAAGTCATCTTAAAGAGCTGATTCATAACTTGGTTCAGGACATTTTGTGAAGTTTATTGTATGTCATTGTCATGGTCAGGTTCCAGCTGTGATTAAGACTGAACTT
Source organism: Xiphophorus maculatus (assembly GCF_002775205.1). Taxonomy (NCBI): domain Eukaryota; kingdom Metazoa; phylum Chordata; class Actinopteri; order Cyprinodontiformes; family Poeciliidae; genus Xiphophorus; species Xiphophorus maculatus. The sequence goes on from NC_036454.1 coordinate 18,262,763, forward strand.
TTTTGACATATGATTTTCGTTTCAAGGACCATGTAGTTTTCATAGCAGAGGGTGACCTGACCAAGTCCGGCAGTAGCAAAGCATCCGCCAAACCATGACACTTTCACCTCCATACCTTACAGGTGGTATGATATTTTCTGTTCAAATATGTCCTCCAAATATTTTTGATCTACACTCATCTGTCCAAAGAACAAGAACAGTGCTCGCCTCTGTCTCTGTTCTCTCGTGCAAACCTTAGTCTGGACATTATGTATGCCATTTTTAAGAGAAAAGGTTTCCACACCTTTTCTGCACAAGTTAAACTTGTGAAGTTGCTTTGTGATTTTATAGGGATAGACTTTCATAAAAAGTCCCTAGTAGTCATGCTTTCATTATGTGGACCTGATGTGATAAACCTGTGTAATTCCAACCCTCTGAATAGGAATAAATGTCAGGATGTCCCAATTTCTTTCTTACCAGAAATGACAATTTTCAGAAAATATTAAACAATTTTTTCTTCAATTTCTCAGCATTGTTGAAATTGATATTAAATATGCCCAAATGTATGAGATAAACACAAAAATGCTGTCATAGGACGCTCTATTTCTTTTTTTCACGACTGCACCTTCCAAAAAGACTCCTGCAGGAGGAAAATGTATTATTTCAATTACGAGCACAGACTAGCATAAAATTGACTTTAACATGCATCTGAGATTAGCTTTAAAATATGAAACAGAGAAAAGCCGAATATATACCACCGTTAGGAGATTTGCTTTAAATCTATATGTAAATGCTCTGCTCTGTTTGAGCAAATTCTCAAATTCTATCCAGCACCGAAGGCTCAGAGTAGACTGACAACAGTCCTTGGTCAGTGGACCAGTACTTGGCCACAGTACGATGAGGTAGCAAACAGGAAAAATGCAATTTCTAAAAAGCCCACTATGTGTCATTGTCTGGGGGCTGGGCATGGAGGTGAGGGGCTGCGGTGAGATTGGATTTAAATGACATTATTCAGGCAATTTCATGGCTACTTAGCTCAGTATAACAAAAAGCGTGGGGGGTTGGGAAAAGGACTCAATTTACAAACAATATATCAGCTGCCACAAATGACTTGCAACCTCTTCAAAAATGACATTTCGATGCAAAAAAATGCTCAAAAATTAACCACCATAACAACAGTCAGCAAATGTCCCAGCTACCTGGGGCGTCTGTGACCGGGACGCAGTCCATTTCCTTTCCAATAGCAAAACCACTTTAAAGAAACTCCACAGCCAAGTAGTCACAATTCTCATTTCTTTGCTCCCATTCCAGATATCATGGGGAGTTCATTTCTACAACCCTTTGGGACTCCAACTGTGAAAATGATTAAATCTACAAGATCCATATCATAAAAAAAAATAAATTAGGCTGAATGCTGAGCGACGAGACTGTGAATATCTAAACTAAATTTATGGACAGACTGGTCCGGTGGGTTCATCAAGAGTACTTTTATTAAAATCAAAACATGCACTCTGAACTTCACACACTAACACATCAGATTTGACCTTTAACCAACACAAACTGCTTTCCCCCAGGTCTTAGAGAAAAACAAACCATTGGTTGTATTTAAATGCAGCAAAGGGTTCAAGACATATTTGGAAGTGCATATTGCTGATGAGCTGAGTTTCTACGCCAGAACCAACAATTGCTTGTCTCAGAGAGAACCCCCAACCAAAACACAGTTTTTTTTTTTAAGATTCCTGGCGTGTCAAGCTAAGAGACATGAGCAGACCTACAGTTTCTGATTTTGGAAGGTTTTCAACTCTTTCTGTTCTCTACACCAAAGAAATCTAGAACTGAGAAGGATAATTTAAAAAAATTTACAAAATGTGCATGTGTCTTTTTTTCCATGAAGAGAAAAAAAAACACATGCAAACTACAGGGATGTGTAAGTGACAGCAGGACTGTTATTTGAAACAAGAAAATCTGTACGAATACCATCAGGGATATAAACACTTATTGAATTTGAGTTTGTGGGGAACATTGATGGTTATTCAGTCTAGCAGCTGCTGGGAGGAAGGACCTATGATTACGCTCCCTTATGCACCAATAGTAAATATCATTTGATAAAATTATACAGCAAAAGTGGCCAATAAAACTGATGAAAAATGTTATACTTTTATCATCAGTTTTATGCTAAACATTCATTCCTTTGTCAAATTTATTACAAGATTTTGATTTTTTTTATTATTTGAGCAAAGACGTTGTTCTTTCCCACTGTCGCTACATGCCTGCTAAGGTGGGTAGATTGCTGCAGAATCAGTGGCTTAATGAAATCAGCTGATCTGGAACATAAGTAGAATCAAACTGGAATGTATGTAAATGAACTGAACTGAGTCTCTTTGGTTGTGTTCATCTGATTTTTGTGAATAATCTGAATCTGTTTTCTGTGTAAAGTCTCTCGAGATGACATTTCCTGTGAATTGGCGCCCTGTAATACAACTAAACTGAATTGATTGGTTCATATACTGTAATAGCATAACCAGGCTAAACCTTCAGATCTGTGAAAGCGTACCAGTAACGGTAAACAAACTTTAATCAGATTGAGGATGACATCCTAATGGGCTGGTATGAGTGTGCCAGACCCACCAATCTGAGGTCTAACCAACCTCGGTGAGGCGCAGCCCTGCTTTCCCCTGTGACAGCAGTGTCATTTGCTTTGATGTTCTGACTTGCAGAGGAAACTGACAGAAGACTTATTTCATTTGCTCAGAAGAGAAAAAAAAAAAACATGCTCATTTCAAAGCATATTGCGGGTCCACATGCAAATGGAAAGGCAGTATTTTTTTTCTGATCTTCTTTACACGAGGGCAAGAAAAAAAAACATCTTTGATCATCACATGGTCTAAATGAGGAAAGATATTTGGCTTTCAGGCATATCAAGGGCCTGTGCCCTGCCGCCCCTGCGAGCCCCCAGCTGCAATATGCCCATCATTTCACCTAATTACTGCCACATGAGGGAAAAAAACTCTAAAAAAGCCAGGAAATTCATTAAAGGGTAGCTAATTCTATTCCTTCTCACTCACTGAGCTCTATATTTTTCATGCCTGGGTCTGTGTTTCTTCTGAGCGAGAGGAGACAACCCCTCTCGCTTCGTCTTTTCCCAGCTTGGCCCTTGTTTGTCAATAGGCAGAGCCTTTGGCACACCAACCTGGCATCAAAGGGCTTCACACTTCACAGGCCACAGGGATTAGAGGCCTTTCAGGCCTACAAAACCCATCTCAGCTCCACAAAGGCTTCCGGTTATTAGAACCCACAAGCATAAAGCAAGAAGAGGAGGAGGAGGAGGCAAATGAGCATCTGGATGCTTCTGATTCCCGCTTCCTCTTGAAAAAAGTTCCATGGAGAAAATTTTATAGCAAAGTTGATTACAGTAAGTATGGCTACAAACCAAAGCATATTTCACTCTCATGCACAGGCTGTTATAGACCCTGTGTTTGATGTGCAGAGCCGCCACATCTCTCTCCTCCAGAGCTTTAAGTCTATAAGTGAAGACACGGAGGTTAAAGGAGAGAGTCTCTTCTTAGGCAGCCACTCTGTGACTTATTGGTTTAGGCAGTAGATCATAGCACTGAATTGCAGCATACAGATGGTGCTGCCTGATAAACACCCTCTGAGGCAGCCAACGTTTATGTGAGCCCTCAGCTTCTCATAAGGTAGGGGGTTTCCTGCACCTGTGCACACTCTACGGCGTGGCAGTGCATGCAGATATAATGCATAAAAACGAGAAAAAAAGGGTATAGATACAGACACACATGTACACAAAGATCTGCATCTGCATTTGTGTGTCTCATTTGCCATCAGTGGAGCATGTTGTTATCCTCTGCTCAGCGCTCTCTCATGAAATGTAGGGCAGGGACAACAACAGGTGCCTGTGCGGGCGACAGCCTGCAATGCCTCCTGGGCTAAATGCTTCACACTCGCTTCATTTCAACATGCGACAGCCTTGTAAGGATTAATTATTTCCCCTGAGGATGGAAGAATATGCTTTTCCCTTCCTTAGAGCAGGAGGCTATGTGCGCTCACAAGCACATGAAACAGCTTACAGTAAATTAATGGGAAAACCTGGGCTGGAGCTGCTCCTGCAATAAGTGAGGGGGGGAAAAAGTTTCACATGAAAGAAATGTAAACAAGCCAAGCATATGATTGAACTGCATTGGAGATTAGATAAAAGCTCAGGCAAACACATGCATTAGTTCTTGGAGATCACGCGCCAGGGAGCGGAGATGGCAGGGAGGCAATTAATGGGTTGACCTTCGTCCTTAATCACCCAGTGCCTGGCACACAATGCCCATGTGTCAGAGCAGCACATCTCTAAATGCCACCCCTCATTAGCACAATGCACACGGTGAGAGAGGGAGAGAGAGAGGCTATCTGTGCAGCGTTACACTCTCCAGCGGTCAGACACAGATAGCGGAGCAGCGATTGGATAATGCAGAGCCGGACTGAGCCACAGTAGGCCACGATATGATCTAGAAATCCCATTTTATTTGGAGGATGGGCACTCTCTTTCGTTTTTTTTGATTGGCATGAAACTCCCCAAGCACGACGTCCTTGGTGTACTCGGCACTGTCGCTGTGATTGCGTGGTGTGCCTGTGTGTATGTCCGTGCATCCGTGTGCATTCGGTGAAGGGGCTACCCGATTCTGAACACTCAATTAACACTCCTTTAATTAGCCAGCGGTACATTTTGAATTCTGATGAACTAATTTTCTCGGTGCGAGGGTGGGGGAGGCGGAGGAGGTGAGTGGAGGAGGTTAGCCTGGTAAAGATGAGGTCCACCGGGTACAACACAGCAATAAAGAGACAAACTGGTTAGATTAGACTGTAAAAAATCCATTAAATTTGGTGCACTTCTTCCAAGTGAGAGGTCAAATTGTGTTGATCACAAGAAGCAGAGGCATAAAGGAGGACTATCAGAGGAGGGAGTAAGGTGATGCGAGGGGTGCGGAGTCATGGGCTGGACAAGAGTGGAGCAGCAAATCCAGGAACCCAAGAATGCTTTGCATTTTAATTAGAGGTTTAAACGAATAAGCAGGAGTAAAACTGAACTGCCTGAAACACCCTTGCTACCATTTATTAGTGTTCCAAGTATTTAAAAATCATGAGCTGCTTGAAGACGTTTCTCCTTATTAGTGGAGGAAATGCTCTAAAACATCAAAAAGCCTGCAGGGTTTTCCCACTCACTCCTGCAGGCGTGTATCCCTTCTTTACTGCAGGCTTTGATCCCCCCTGACCACGTCCATGGTGAGCATGGGGGAAGAGTGCTTGTTTAGATGAAGGGAGAGGACCCATACGGTTGAACTGCAATTAAGTTTTCACAGAAGAGCGAGCGTGTAATACACATTAACTTTGGCCAAACAAAGCAGCAGAGCAGTCTGTGATGAGGTCGGGGCAAAAATCAGGAGCAGAGATGATCAGAAAGCTAAAAAAAAGAGAAGAGGGTCAGGTTTTGTTTAATTTGCACGACACACACTGGGAGCCATTTTCCTCTGAAGTCGCCCGTCACTGGTGAATGAGCCACTGCAACGATGCTGCTTTTTGACTGCTCTATATGTATGCTGTGCCTTACCAATATTTGAAGTAATGTCTTCATACAACATAAGATCTACTCAAAGTTCAGGTTGCAGAGTTTGGTTTAGTGTTTTTATACATATTGATATTGACTCTACCACTAATAGACACTTTCCACTTTGCAACACTGTAATTAATTATTTAAAATCAATAATCAACATCTGAAACATCTTACAAAAGCATACGTTTGAAAAATGTTCCATCACTAGTATACCATATGCAATGCTAATGCTGCAAGTAACTATATGGAAAGCAGTTATGCTTGGCAATTACCTTCCAATTGTTATAAATTTGCCATCTGGCTGCCAATAAGATATTCAGCCTGTTGGGTGGAGTTTCACTGAAATACATGCCCAGAGCTGACACAGATGGCAGTGCCCAAAGCTGCTAAAGGTCAAAGAGAATAACTGGCATTAATCACAACCACTCTCGTCAATGCAATTTTAAACAAAAAAATATCACAGTCAAATTATTTCTTAATATCGTGTAACCCTTGAAGAGGTGCAAAGCAAAATCAGTGCGTGGCTGGGATTTTCAGATTAGTTTCCACTCAGAAACTCAAAACTCTTTTTTCAATGACTGAACACAACATGGGTGGCGCAGTTGGCAGCACTGTTGCCTTGCAGTAAGAAGGTCCGGGATTCAAATCCCAACCCGTGGTCTTTCTGCATGGAGTTTGCATGTTCTCCCTCTGCATGCGTGGGTTGTGTCCCACTACCTACGGCTTCCTCCAACAGTCCAGGTTAATTGTGGGTGTGTGTGTGTGCATGATTGTGTGTCCTGTCTGTTTCTGTACATCGCCTTTAGCGGCCCCAGTAGGGATAAGCTGGTAAGATAATGGATGGATGGATGAACACACCATACCTAATCACAACACCTGTTAGTGTGGAAGTTGTTACGTCATGAAGAGGACTTAAAGTTAGTTGGCACTGAGTAGTGAACTTTGTGGTTCAATCGAGTAGCTACAAAAATATCTGCAAGCAGATAAAAAGAAGGGTGAACACAATAAAACAATTTGCTCTGTTTTATGCCATTGGATAAAGAAACCCAAGAGTTTGATAAATATTCTCCACAGGGAACAGAAGCAGAGACTGCTGCTAACGCTCGGTAATGCTAAACCTGATAACCATGTTAATCACTGAAATAGAAGATGCAAAGGATAGTTTTAAACCTTAATATAAACAATTAGCAAGCAGTCATGGTGAAAAGCTGAAAAAAAAAAACATTTTAATGCTGTTAATTAGAAATTTTAAAGGCTTATGGCAGTAGCAGAAGTTTATAAATGTATAAAATCTGGATGTTGGAGATGGCTGCAAAGCTGTCATTCATGCATCAAATCTAAACCTTTTCAATTGGGTCCCTTCAAGTGTAAAAAAAGTCTGACATGTCCACCGAACTGAACAGCATTGTCCCATGAAGGAACCCTTGACCTGTTGCTATTGTTTACGTCTTAGCAGATAGGATCAGGGTCTGCAACATTGGCCAGCACTAAAAAAAGATGGGCTAGCAGGGGGAGGCCAGAGGAGACCAGAGGCAGCTTCGTCTCCTGAACAATACCTGCCTTGTGCTAATGGAGGTGTCATCTGGCACAGGGCTGATTAGTCAGCGATTACAGCCATGCCTCAATTGCCGTGACAACTGCAGCAAACACAATGGGCCCTGATAGAGCCAGCTGTTTGGTCCTCTGCAATTAACCCTGCATCCCACTCGTCTCCGGCAGTGTGCTGCCTCTAATTGACTATTGGGCACACAAAGCAGGGGCTGTCGGCCAGACCCCCTGGACACGCAGCCTCCGCCCCTCCGCCGAGGTGGAGATGATAATAATAGAGGCGTCCCGCAGACTCAGCCGCCAGTCAATCAAAGCTTCGGCTCCCCACAGGAGCTTCCTGAGGAGCGAGGGAGCAAAAGGAAGCACATGTATGAGCCAGTCATCAACAGGGTAGAGGTGCCTCGCAGGGGGCAGACATGTTGAATATGCCCTCAACCAAAGTACTAATCAATTCAAGAGCACGTGAGGGGAAAGGAATCCCTGCTGCTTGCTTGATATCAGGAAAAGACATTTTTAGGAACATTCATCTCTCTCTGTTCAACTCAAAGTTGATTTTTTTGCGCAACAATGCAGAAACACGGGGGAAAAAAATCCAGGCAATTATTTGTCGGGCCTTTGCTATCTATAATTGTGCAGATAAAAATCAAACTGTTGTGATTTCTCAGAGGATAGAGCTCTCTAAATTCAGCGGCTGCTTGTGTCATCATAATCATAATCATCAAACAAATGCTTATTGTAAGACGACATAAATTAAACTGAGGTCTCTGCACATCTCCCCCTGATTCCTTTAATTACAGAGAGTTATGTTTTTAACTTTGTACAGGGGAAAGTCTGTATTTTTCAACATCATGGACAAGACATTTTCATCAAAGCCCAAGTAAAAGTAGTAATAGTTGGGCATTGCTTTTCAAAACACGGTGCCATACTGCCTCCCATATTGGGCTTCTAACCTGCCAACACAAATAGCAAAGAGGATAATGAGAATGTTAAAGCAATCTGCACACTGATCCTTCACAGGCAAGCGGGCATGGCACAGCTTCAAGAATGGATTTATTCATTAAAATAGATTTCAAAAGAAGCTTGGACAAAACTCACAAACCTAATCTTTCGTTTCATTACAGCCAATCTCATCCCAGATTGGATCTATTTTCTGCACGAGCAGATGGAAGAACTATCAACCTGGGAGCCTAATTTGGGCTTCCTGCTCACAGATACTGCAGCATGAGGTCATTCGGTTGGCCTGCACTGAGGCAGCGGGGGGGTGAGAGTTGACTGAGGCACAGATAAAAGTCCACAGGTACAGATAACAGGATTTTACCCGCAGGACAAGGCTTTAAATACAGTGCAACAGCAATTTTTCACATACCGTCACATTAGAATCACAAACATACATGTATTTTAATGGGTAATTATGTAATATAGACCAACACAATGAGGTGTATAAGTGTGAAGTGAAAATTTATACAGTTTTCCAAGTTTTTTAGTCCCCTTGAACAAACAGGCTAGAGAAAAATCACTGAAGGTGAAGACAACCAAATTTTCATACCACTTACATGGTTATAAGATTTAATCATACCTCAGAGAAAGTGTTGAAGTGGCTTTTTCTCTCATTCAGTAGAACTTATTTTAACAGTACTGCTCCTCTTACACCTGTTGCTGTGCACTGCCAGTCAGCTTTCTGAAAGTAAGTTGCAACATTGCTAACTCGGTTGAAAAAAATGTTTGGAAATATTTCAGGCAATAAAAACATTTCTTCTTAATATTTGGATACAGAAGGTATATCAAAATCAAGGTGTTAGAAAACCCTTATTTGTCATTGAAGAGGATACAACTAAACTTAGTTTAGACACATCAGTGTGCAGCAGAAGAGTAAAACTTTAATAAAGTACAGACACACATAAATAAATACAAGCTACATAAAATTGATGAAAATTATGAAATAACAATAATAAGTCTTAAAATACTAATATTAATAGTTAGATAATGTTGTTACAACAACAGTAATGAGTATGTTACAGATACCATAAAATCATAATATGTTTATCTATGATCACATACTGTAATAAACATATCACAGCGACCAATGCCTAATCTGTAAACATCAACCTAAACATGAAACATGGTATTGGCATGCTGTAGGGATGTTATTCTTTAGCAGGGAACAGGGTAGTTGGTGTTGATGGGAGGATGGATGGAGCCATATACGGGGCAATCCTGGATTAAAACTTGTTAAGAGACTGAGAAGACTTGACCTGGGGGCGGAGGTTCACCTTCCAGCAGGACAATGGCCTTAAACATAGAGCCAGCGAGCCAATGGGATGGCTTAGATTAAAGCGTTCCTTACTATTATTGTTGTTGTTCAGAATGGTCAAGTTTCAGATCTAAGTCCAACTGAAAATCAGTGGCAAGACTTAATTATTGATTATCATATACAGTATGTCTTCCAATCAATCTGACTGAACTTCAGATATAACATTGTACAAAAAGCTCAGTCTCCAAATGTACAAAACTGAGAGAGAGAGACAGAGGCCAAAAAACTGTGGCTCGACACTCAGGTGGGCTGAACACAAAGTCGTGCCACACTTTTCAGAATTTAATTTGTACATGTTATCATGTGCCATATACCTTCCACTTCACATATTTCACTATTTACTTTGGTCTTCCAACACATAAAATCCCATTAAAATACTGTCTGTGTCCATAAACTGACAAAATGCTAAAAAGTTGGGAATAATCTGTATAAATGTTTTGAATAGGCTCAGTATTTGAAGAAAGATGATGCATAATGTTTCAAACCAAAAACCCGTAATTAGTTGTTTGTTTGTTTTTTACTTTAAAGGTTGCAACCCAGGAAATGTGAAATACAACACCACATGGACACTGTCATGTTTACATTTTCTCATTAGAATTTATCTCCGAAGCCAGATGTAACAGAATCAGCAATGAAAATTAATTAGCTGGTTTGATGTGGCTGCCTCATGCTCTTTCCAGACAGACCTGGCTTTTATGGGCTGTGGAGGAAATTACTGAGAACTGATTGATCCTGAAGGACTCTGTACATATGGTCTGGCAGACACACATCTACACACATGCGCACGCCCCCACACAAACACACACATGGATAAATCCTGCCAGTTCTCACCTTTTACCCTCACCATGATAAAACCAGCAAACAATTCGTTCATATTCCATGTAGTTACAGTAAAGAATACAGAAAAAAAAAAGCTTATGTGTTATGTTAAAGTGCACAAGAACTGATGGCTTCTGCAAATCAGACACATACTGGAATACAAACTTGCACCCTCTGACCTCTGAAACACAGAAATTACATGCAGCAGATTCCCCCTTTGGATCTTTCTTTCTGTTTTATCCCGTCCCATCCTTCTCACTTCATCTCTGTGTTTTCTTTGTGCTTCTCTCAGGCTTCAAACCCCTTCTGTCTTTTCATCCCCCCACTCTTGTCTCTTCCGTCTCCCTCTCTGAGTAAGTGAGTTTCATCTGGGGTGCTTGCAGGGCGAAATCACCTCGGGGCAAACACTTTATTATCTGTAGTCAAAGCGTCACCACAAATACCATTCTACACACACAAGTGTCACTTTCCATTTGTCTGTGCTTGGGCTGCATTAGCAGAGCCCAGCCGGGCCCTGAGCCTCATCTCAAACGCGCCCACCAGGAGAAAGCTAACAGTGTGGGAAAGCTCTCGTCCTGCATTCCTACCTCATTAACACCTCTGACAGGACCAGTGTGGACTTACAGCCTGTCTGGGGAAGTAAGGCATCATAATTAAACATAACTTATCGAATGACAAAAATCGAGTCGCATTTAGGCGGACGTCTCATAATCCTGGTCTTAAATGTTAAATTTGAGTCAGCATCAGAGCGGACAATACCACAAGAGGCCACTATTCATATTAATTACCAATGATCTGGCTGAGGGTCTGGCAAAGCCAGCAGCAGTGGGCGCTTTCTGTCTGCGTTGAGCCTCAGAGGAATGCAGGCCAGCAGCAGCAACAGCAGCCCTGTCAGGGCTTTTGTAGGACACCCGTGCAAAACAACAAACACAAAAACTGGGGCAACATGTTTACCTCACACTATGCAACACCCTTCATGAGCAAAATGTCTAAACAAAACCAAAAACAGCTAACTCTGTGCTTGTTCCCATGTTAGTCAACAGCAAAGCAAGACAGAGAAAGAATTCAAAAGGTAAGATATGCACTGAAAGTTTTACACAATCTCTATTAACTTCCACCACTTTCGCCAAAAGTAATATAATATACTGTAGAAGTATATCTATTTAAAATACAATAAAAAATACTGGTTGATAAAACTCCCAAAGCTGTTCATTTAAGTGTTTATTCCTTTCTTTAAACTTAATTATAGCTCAAAGCTAATGATTACCCAGAGTTAGTTTTCTCAGAGAACCAGAACCTTACTTATGTTTAAAAAAAATACATTTTTGTCAGAAATGAAGGCTTACTGAAAAGTATATCCATGTACAGTAAAAGATACTTGATAATACTTGACCTCTTTTGCATAAATTACTGTATCAGTGCAGCTTGACCTGGACGTGTTGAGGAAATCCAGGTTGTTATGACAACAGTCAGGAATCTTGATTCCGTCTCTCATCTTCCTCTTTACAATATTGTACTTTCTCTGTGGGGTGCAGGTCACGGGACTTTATTGACCAATCAAGCACAGTGATATAAAACGGTTATTAAAGCAGACATTGGTACTTTTAGCAATGTGGGCAGGAGCCAAAGGAACTATTGTAATCAGCACCTCCATAAAGATGCCAACAAAGAGAAGCATTAAAATGTCCGGGTGGACGGCTGCTCTGACTTTGCTCTAGATAAAACAGAAGACCAGGATATGACATCTATCCCCAAATTATCAGTGAAAAAAATGTACTTTCATTTGCAATGAGGACGCTGAATCACTGTCAATGTAATGCGAATCTCCCCAAAAACTCTGGGGTTCACTTCATATTCCCCTGTTGCTTGTGTGACTTTTTCAACCACATGTCCTTTCCCTCAACTTAATATACTTGCATCAAAGCTTTCTATAAAGTCAAGTCAGCAGTCTTTCACATTATTGTGTAAGTCAGAATATGGCTGTGGCACAATATTTTTGTGCTCAAAATCCTTTTTTAATTGTCCTCCCTTTAATTAATCCAATTTTTTTGAGAAACTGAACTTTGGGTATCAGTTATTTGTATCACATAATTATCCAAATAAATGCTTGAACTATATCACTGTGCAATGAATCTACATATCTTCATTTAAGCTATAGGACAGATTGCCGAAATATACTTCTCAATGATATTATAATTGATTGAGATGAATCTGGAAATGAGAGACACTTTAATTGCAAAGCTGCTTACTGTTTAATACTAATATTTTGCTATAGTGGGCTTATTTGAGTGCATGGCTTGGTATAGATTGTGAAAGGTAGCCCCCCCTTCCCGGCTTGTCTCTGACGAGGCAGCTCCCTGGACTGCACTGGCCACCCTCATTGTACATACAGCATGGTCTGGAAAGCAGAGCTTTATCAGCAAATACCCCTAGTCAGCACGAGCAGCAGGGCAGTTATGCGCTGCGACTGGCACACCAGCCGATATTGTCATGTGCGATTAGGCCAGTGCTCATGAGCCTGTGAACTCATTCCCTTGGCATCAAAGTCAACGCCACCTCCTACCCTCCTCCATTTGTATCGCCGCCTCTGTGCTGCCCTCTCCTCCGTCCCCTCGTTGTTCCATTTCACATTTAGTCTCGCTACTTCACAGTGAACCCAGAGTGAACCTCCTTAAAAGCTCTACTCTGCTGAAAACAGTTCCAAAGTGGAGCTAAAAACATCAGGGAGGACCGGTTTCATTTTCCAAAACAAATCTCTGCTGCTTAATTAACTCCATCCAGAGAGGTCAGCCTCAAGTCGCAGTCAGCCAGTGCAGCGGAGGAGCCACTGGTGCCAGTTGTTTTGTCTTGACACACCTCAGCAGATGACAAAGCTGATAGAGATTGAGCAGAACTGGAGACTCACAGGAGACAGATAAACCACGAGGTCAGTTATGGGGAAACATCAGGAGGAGGAAACAGAGATTAAAGCGTTCAGTGAGGAGACGGAGAACAACACAAAGCAAAATGACAGAGAAAGATTTGTGCCGGGTCCTCCTTGTCCTGCCTCTAGGAGCATATGCCACGCTGTGATACTATTTTCTCAAAGGGAATGTGTGTAGGGCCGAGAGCCAGCATCGTTCTCAGCCGTGCACAAACCTAAATGGACATGGCAACAACACAAACATGCTCACAGGTTTGGAGCAAAAGACCCCAGAGGTGGAGATAGCACGGCATGCAGAGATAAGAGCAGGAACTAGTGCAGAAAGGAGAGAAGGATGGAAAAAAGTGTGTTGGGGGGGAGGGAGAGTTGAGGGGAGGCTGCAGGCGCCCGAGCAGGGCTGTCAGACTGGAGGAAGTGCTAGTGTGCAGGCCTGCAGGTAAATGGAAGAAGAAAGGCGCCTGCAGGCTGCCCGAGGCAAGCCTGGGCCCTTCTGTTCTATCATTTAGGAGACAAGTCCTCCACTGATTCCCAATTAATATTTAACACCGTGCAGACAACAAGGTACTCCACAGCAGTACACATGCCAACGAGAGGAGAAGCAAGGAGAGAAAAAGACAGGAGATGAAGAGGATCTAGGGATGCATAAATGGATTCACTCTGAGTGAGATGAAACAATATTTTGAAACACTTAATGTCAGTGAGGTAGGGCTTTAACAGAAGTAGCACCTTTTATTTTTAATCAATGCTTAAAGCTTGAATATATGTGTCTTAATGGGACTGCAGTGACAGCTGACTGACAAAGTGATGATTTCTAGTCTGTGTGTTGAGTTTGGGGTCTAACAAAGATGTCTGTGACATTTACAGGTTTACTGAAAAAATACTCTGCCAAAGTATTCATACACCACTTTTCACCATTCTACCTCAAACGTCAAAGTATAAACATAAATATCTTCCATTAAAACAAGATTTATGCTGTAGAGCTCATGAATAATTTCTCCTGTTAACAGATTCTTCCGCTGGAACTTGAGATATTGTTTCATAAACACATTTTATTTGAGAGTATCAGATTAAACAGTGGCGACTGAAAACAGTTGCACACCACACATTGTAATATAAAGGAGAAACCAGGCATTCGATTTTGAATTCACACCTCTCCAAATGAACCGAGTTTCAAGGCAGATAAACTAGAGTTTGATTAAAGCAGATCAAACAGGGCTGTTGTTAATGCACCCCTAACTGTTACTATTTCTTTTTAGCAGTAGTTTTTGCAGAGTGATAACAGGAAATGTGCTTGAAAGACTCGAGTATCATCAACAAAAGAGTTGGAACCTGCAACTCAGGGTCAGGACAGGACACACCCTGAACCTAAAACCATCCCTGTATTCAAATATGATGACATTGCTGGTGCATGCGGAGATGGCCTCTAGGAGAGTGCAGCAGAAGAGCAAACCATGGGAAGTGTAGTTAAATTTCCCAGAGGATTAATGACGTGAACAAAATGCAGTGGTCAGTTTGAACTTCTCTGCCAAACCTTCTTCAGTATTAGAGCAGATTGAAAAACCAAAGAAAGGGATGGACCTAGGTTATTGACGGCAACAGATGAAAGCACTACTTAAGCTTTCTTTTACAGCATGTCTTCTTGTATATTTTCTATTCACATTTTCACCCTTCATAGCTTACACATACTGTGTTAGAAATCCAAATGTTTAACCAAAGCAATGTTTGAGTTTAGGTTTTACCCAAACACCCTGCCAGAAACATGCAACATCTACTCAGCTGCTCTCCCAGAGAGCACAGCATGCTCTGCAAAGACACAACCTGCGTGTCATTTCCTGTGGGACAGCAAGGGGCTGCACACAGTCGCTCCTGTCCTCCAAGCCACCCCCACGCTCTGGCAGGCGAAGACAAGAGGGCGATGAAGCTTTGCACCTGGGACGCCCAAATGCCAGTTTGGAGGCTTTGGAACAAGGACCCTGCTTTTGAACCCAAGTCCTGCTGTGACCAAATCTACAGTAGACTTCCTCCTCTTCCCCCTCAAGCTCACCTCTCGGGGCTGTGAGATGGCTCAGCCCCCTGTGCATGCAGCAGAAGGCGGAGGGGCAGAGGGAAGGCATGGCTCTGTGGGGCACCGACAGCCGGAAATGATTCTCCGTGTGCCAGCGCTGAGACACCAGCACAGCAGAAAGAGGGTGAGTTACGGAAGAGGTAAGATTAATACAACAACTATCATGTGGCCATCTCTCTGAAACTAACTGCGACTCTAAGGTTACGTTTACACGAGACCGCTGCTTGGAAGCTGCTGGTATTTTTGGATGTTGAATGGAAAAAGTTCCATGTTTAGATGGCACCGTCAAGATAGATTGAGTCAGCAGTAGTTGACATGCCAGGCCACTATACGTCACTGTGATTTTAACATATCATCAGACGTAAAAGCACTTTTGAGCAACACAATGCTCACTGCCATTGTTTTTTGTTATCTACTCATGCACGGGTAAATAAAATCTATCCGTGCGTTCTGCACATGTACACTTTCACACCTGTGGAGTGCTTCACACCTCCACAGGGGGGCATTACAGAAAAGTTTCGCTCTCAAACCTGGCATCAAAAAGTGCTAGTGTGAGAGACTCCGGTCACTGTTGTTGCGTAAAAGAGTGGCTGGATCGCAACAAAAATGTTACGGTGTAACAGAAGAGTGGGTCTGTGTAAACGGGGCCTAAAATTCCTGGATTTCACAATCTAAAGATCTGGTGAAAATGTGATTGCAGCAGTCCGTCTAGTGGGACTGCCTTAGACATTGATGAAGGGAGTTATGGATCCTACGGATAGCCGACTGTCACCCTTTAACGTAAAAACCTCCTGACCTCTGCTTCTGCTTCAGCAGAATGGGGAGTAATGACAGTTTCAGTGGGCCTCCTGTGGAATTTCAAATGGGAGTGAGAAATGAGGTGGTTCAATCAGTGGGAAAAGGTCAAGTGCATGCAGATTCGCTCTCCCTCGCCATCTCCATTCCTTTTCCCCCAGTTCGCTGCTGAGGCAATCAGGGTAAAGGTTGTTATTTCTGCTGCTGCAGCTGCCGGTGACCATGCTTAAATATTCATCTGAAAAACACTCCCCATCTCACTTTTTCTCCCAGACAGCAGCCGTCGAGGTGCTGTGCCGCAATCTGATATGGCTGGCTAATTCTGCTGTTATGTTCCACACCGTCTCAGAAAAATGGTAGAGGAGAGTTGGCTGGAGGTCGTTACCTGAGCATATTACCTCAGTTTAGGGGAAGAGAAGCAGCTAAAAAGCAAAGTCAAACTAATGGCTCTGGCAGCTTTGCCTGCAGAGGCACAGGGCTATTAGGAAAACTACAATTCCCTGGTGAACCTCCGTGTCATGTCCTGAGGCTGAGTGTGACAAGGCCCGGTTGTCTCTGTCGATCAAGCTCTAGGAGGGCTGAACCCGGCTTGACATGGAATGAACCTGGGATATCAGGCTCTGTGGGAAATTTCATTTACACCTGGCTGATTGGCACAGTGGGCCTCCGGGCTGTTGTCACAGAGGGTTATGGCTACAGGTGGGCTAGTCTGTTACCGTGTGCAACAAGGCAGAGTTGGGGATAAACTCTACCCCAGTTGATTGGAGGCTGTATTTACCAGGAAACAACCTGAAATTTTTGATTTCTTTCTGATATAATTAAAATGATGGGGTTATTTTATTCTAAAAGTATACCAAATCACTATGTTTGTGCTTGGACTTGAACACCTGGTTCAGACTTCAGTCTGAACCAGTGACAGGACAAATCTGGGAGCAGCGGTGAGCCGTGTGGTTAACAAGGGCAGCATCTACACTGGGCCCAGATAAAATGTGCACACACAATGTGACAGCTTCTTTCTGAGAAAATGTCATCCAGGCACAAATGCGACTGCTAAAGAATTAAACAAATGAAAACCTGCCGGAATCTGAAAAATAACCAGGCAGAAATATCTCCATCAGCCAGTCAAGTGACAGATTCTGGACCTGTTATTCTTAAGCTGACATGTGGCGGAGTAATTGGAGTCTGGGCCAAGAGGAGAGGGAGAGTGGCAGAGTCGAGGTGGGGGCTGGTGGGGCCTCCTGTCCAGCCACCTCAGTGTTACTCATCGCTGGGCTGGCTCAAGTCTCCTTTCTGGTACAGGAGAAATGTTAAGAGGAGCAGCACAGAGAACCTGTCTGATGATCACATCCTTGAATGGCCAGAAATGGGTGGAAGCTAATAATTTTAGGTTTTTGATCAGTGACCACAGATGAGTGCTTATCAGATAGCACTCAAAACAACACTCCTCTGTGGAAGGGAGATGATTCAAAGTTAGCCATTTTCAACATCAATGAGGTGTTTAAAGACGAAGCTGAAAGAAGCAGAAATGATGTAAGATGCTTCCTGGATGCCGGCTACTTTTAAACATTACAGATGTAGTTACATTTCAGCAGATTACAGGAGATTACCAAAAAATGACCAGCAATTATAACAAGGGTTGTTTTTTAGAACCAATGCTTGTTTCACGTTATTTTGTTATCTTTTGAGAGATCCATGTTCTGATTCTCTACTAGAAACAAATTTCTCAGATGAATTAAACTAATTTTAAATATAGTAAGACCTGCTGAACTAACTGTACTAAATGCGACAGTTTAAATGTTAGTTCTGTAATAGTTTGTTTGGAAATATTGAAATCCTGTTTAACTGCAGGGCTGTGTAACAACGACTTCCCTCTTTCAAACAATGTGATGTTGCCTCTTGTCCTAATTATTGGTCAAAACAACAGTAAAGCTTCTTTATTCAACATATAACAGCAAAAGGAGCTTTTATTCCAGTCATTTGAACACAGCTAATATTTACAAACAAAGGATATTGTAAGAAAATAATTATCTTTTTCAATATGAGACATGTTAGATTTCCAGGTGTGCAAAAGATGTGGTAAATCAGTGATCTGAAATTGGCCACAAAAATCTCAGATCAGTCCATCTTCAGTTTAACGGTTTTACCTTGAGGCTCTCACATCAAAGGGTGACAATCAAGGGAAGAGATGGGTGAAAAAAATGAGATGGCCACTGGCTCAGGATGGTTGGGGTCAGTGCCATCCATTCACCCCATCTCTCCCCACAGGGCCTCTCTGTCTCTATCTCATCCGTCTGGATGGGTGCCCTCTCTCTGGGGCATGACACTGTGAGAAGCCCTGGCTCTGCTACCGTTTCTGCCTTTCATGTCTCCATCTAGGGCAGCGGTATAGAGACGCGGAGCGGAGGACGGAGGAGAAGGTGGGGGTTTGGGGGTGGCTACAAATGTCACCCATAAGCGGGGATTTAATTAAAAATGACAGGGGCTGGTGCTGGAGAGTGCAGCCACATATGCGAGGAATTTGGGTGCAGTGAAAGCAAGTGCCTATGATTTATAATTCAAGTAATGCTCTACACTCCTTTTAATTCTACAGCCAAAGAGAAAAATATCAAAAGGCTGCCCCTGTGAGGCTAATCCAATATGATATTTTTAAGGGCAGGCGGTCAATAGCTCTCTGAAAAGCCAGCTTCTCTGTCTCCCTTTCTGCTTCTGTCTTTTCTCCACTTGTCTGTCTCTCCCCATCTCACTCTGCTGCCTCCCTCCCTCCTTTCTCTCCCAGTGCACTCCTCGCTCTCCAGTACACCACCCCGCCCCTTTCAAAGCCCAGACTCGGAGCGGGCTGTGATAATGGAAACATCCCGCTCTCCGCCTCCCGTTTCTCCTGCTAAGCTCTGTGCGCTCGGGGGAAATTGATTGTCTGGCTAGCCGATCTGAGCGCTTCCAGCTGATGGTAGAGCCAGTTAAGTCCTTTTTTATTGAGGGTATGAGGGATTTTTAATGGGAGTCGCATCAATGAACTGTGCAGCCACTCAGCATCTGCATGCAGGGGTTTTTCTTTTAAAAAAAAAAGCTTCTTCTCGTGCTCTCATCCCGACTACACACACACACTCTTAAAATGTTTCAGTAAAGGACAGCAGATGCAAATGGCACCGCTCACTCTTTCCTCCCTGCCAGGTAATCCCCCTCCAGTGCTCCCACTCTGAGTTTGAAGGCTGTGCTCTCCTCCGCAGCCTGGGTCACCTTACCCACGACCAGACTCCATTCTAGAAAATCTGGGCCACGACCAATCAGTCATGAGGACCCGGCTCTGTGAGGCGACCTGAGTTTGCCCACTCCAGCAGCCAGACCCACTGTCTGCTTCTCTGAACCCCTTCCGGGTTTGGACGAACAATCGCCTTATTGAGGCCAAGTGCTGCACAGTGGTGGAAATCCAACACTAACCACCCCCTCCCACCCAAGGACAGAAAGAAGGCTATTATGTCCAAACATCCTCATTATGAACCTCGGACTCGGCCGCTGTAGCAGTCCTTCAATCAAAGGGTTTAACAGGTGGGCAAGTGGAGCTAGCCATAGAGGGTCAGTAAGAGGGAGGGGAAAGGGGAAAGAGTGGAGACTGTTCTTTTTCTCTATTGATTTGAGTCCTAACTCACACTGGCTGCTCCTCAATAAAGAACCTTGAGAGGAAGTGGGCTAATCCTGTGAAATTGGAAGTGGGGAATCGATTAAGAGCACTATTGAGGATTTCCTCCATTTCTCCTTCCTCCCCCTCCGTCTTTTTGCCTTTACTAATTTTATTTTCAACAGTCCATCTTCCTCCCTCCCCCCTCTCAGTTCGCCGTTCCCTGAAACTTCATTAGTGAACAACGGTGAACCTTTTCTCAGATAAGGAGCCACACCTTCCAACCGACCACAGAGCTTCATAATCTCAAGTTTCCTCTCTCTTTCTCTCTCCTTTAGATCCTTATGACTCATCCGAACAGAAACAAGAAAAAAGTGAACTCCAGATCTGAGAACAAAAGTAGCACAGAGTCACCTTGTTGGTGCTGGTTTCTGTAACAGACTACTGAAGGGTTATTTAATCAGAGAAGTAACTTGTTGGTTAGTAAGAAGCCAAGTTACTACAGTATGAAATATTCATATAGATGAATGAATCTAGAGCCTTGCTAAAGTATCAAACACTTTGAACATTCACATTTTTTCACGTTAAAATGACAAACCTGAGTGTGTTTTAGTTGTATCATATATAAATATATATAAAAAGTCAACCCAAGGTCATGAAAAGTTGTAAAATTGGATAAAATTGGAAAATGTATTTTTTTTACAAGAAAAAAACAGAAAAATATGAGTTTATATTAATATTCATCTCCTTTTCTATGATACCCAAAGATAAAATCCTGCACAGATGCTTCAGAGATCTACTGCTCAGGTGGGGGATTCTATTGAAAGTTGGAAGGTTGGTCATGTGCGCGATAAATCTGACCTTTTTATTTTTCAGTAAATGTGCCAGAGAACACTGTGCATCGTAATAAACACACCGTCCCCCGGGGGACTGTAGTGGAAGCATCATGCTGTGGGACACTTTTCTTTAGCAGGAACATGGAAGTTGGTCAGAGTTGATGGGGTAGAGGAATAGAGGAAGTGCAGGTTAATCCTGGAAGAAAAACTGGATGAAAAGGAGCAAAAAGTGCATTTCTGAAATGCCACATTTTTCAGCTTTTTAGCAATAAAACAATTAAAGCCATGTATCATAATCCTTCCACCTTACAATTTGTACTTTGTGTTGATCTATCAAAGAGATCTTACTATTCTCACTCATTCTGGTTCTGTGTCTTATGCCTCATTCGATAGGTTAGATTATCCTGAATTATCTCTGTAGTTATGCTGCTGTTGGTTTAGGCTACAAACTGACCGCTTTTCTCCACTTTCTTCTTCTACTGCTCTCAAGTGTGCATTTCTTGTTGTTATTTGAACTGTAAACTTTTTGCATTGTCTTGGGTTTTTTTCTCTCCAGGGCAGCTACATCTGGTCTAGTGTTATGTTTGGCTCTGGTACTTTCCTGGAAGAGGCCATTGGCTGTGAGAAAGCTATCAACAACTAATGGTTCTCTCACTCCTGCTATTAACTTTTTACTTTTCATGAACATAAAAAGTACTCCTACATCGTCAATTTATTTTTTGTATGTCCACTTTGTCTCCTCAAACTCCCCAGTCAGTCGTGACTCGTTACAGATGGACTTTTAAGTCAGGTTCTGCTGGAGTCTTTTCTCTCTACGATCGCTCCAAGCATGTTCAGTATGAGGGATTGTTGCAATGCAAGCGATTGTCCACTGTTGGTCCAGGAGGACTGCAGACTGCAAGTCAAGGACTCGATGCAATTTGCTGGGTTTCCTTAGATAAAAACTTTTGGAACTACCTTGAATAATGAACTGACCATAATGCAACGTTTGAGGATGAATTGGAATGGATGTGTGACTGAACTGAAATGACTGGTTTGTACAGTGCCTTGAGATGACTTTTTTTGGTGAACTGATTCTTTGAAAGATGATTCCTTTGTAACTTTTGAGTAAAATCACTTGATTCATTGTGCCCATCAGGAGGATTTACAATCAGCTTGTAGAAGCTCATGTGTTTTCCATGTAAACAGCAGCTGAGATACATTCAAGGACAGTTTACTACAGAGAAAATTAACACTTTTCTCACTTATTAAAAAGGTGCTTATCTAAAGCACCTGG
Source organism: Xiphophorus maculatus (assembly GCF_002775205.1). Taxonomy (NCBI): domain Eukaryota; kingdom Metazoa; phylum Chordata; class Actinopteri; order Cyprinodontiformes; family Poeciliidae; genus Xiphophorus; species Xiphophorus maculatus. Next base: position 18,284,545 of record NC_036454.1, read on the forward strand.
GAGAAATTCACTTTCCTGATGGCTGCAGCTCTCTCTAATCCCAACCGGGTTACAACCAGCTCTGTGAGGCCTTTTACAGTTTTCCACCCTCGTTCTCCTCTGTCCCTTTACTGCATTTTGTGAGCAGACAGAGGACGGTGCTCGGGGAACAAACGCAGCAGCTGCCACGCTTTAGATGCGGCCGGCACATCCAGGGCCAGACACTGTAAATGTTTACAGACCCTGAGGGTCAGCGAGGCCAGTGAGGCCCGTTAAACAGTGTCTGTTCAGCCCTGTTGTCACGACTGCACAATCAGCACAGTTAAACAGCCTCCCCCACAATGAGTAGCCAAACAATTCAGCAATCCAAGGTCTAAGTGCAAATTGAATAAAACTGTTTAGAATTCCACAGAGTGGCGAGGGAACAAAGTGACAACAATGGAAACTTTTCGTTCACCTCACTGTCCTGGTGAACCACTGACCTCCAACATTCAGCAGGAGCAGCAGATTAAACAGAAACAACAAACACACAGGGTTCCTACACATCTGTCAAGGAAGTTTTTTCATCCTCGGCTCTCCGGATTTGTCAGTCCTTAATGGTCCTTGTGAAATTTAAAATACGATAAACATGCTTATGACGGGCATTTTTACAGTGTGGTGACAGAAGAGAAGAAGGATACAAAAAAGGAGAGAAAGGAATGTTAAAAAGAAGGATGGAAAGACAAAAGGAGGGCAAGAAATAGGGGCACAAGAAGGAAATGGGGAAAATATGCAAGGACATGAGGAAGAAATTAAGTTGTAAAGGAAGGAAAGACAGAAAGAAGGCAGGTGTTACCGAATGATAGCAGAATGGATAAAATGAGGAAAGAAAGGAAGGCAAAAAGGAAAGAAGGAAGAACAGATACAAGGAAGAGAATGATGAAGCTAGGACACAAAAATGAGATTAAGTATACCAAGAATGAAAAAGAATAAACAAATGAAGGACAATTAGAAGAATGGACATTTAGACACACAAAGTCTTGAAGTCCAAATATTTTTCCATGCTCTTCTTTTTCCGTACTCATCCAGGCCTGGAAAATACTGAAATCAAATTCAGTATTTTTTTTTCAGACTTAGGTTCAGTAGGTAACCTAAACATAGGCATCCTTAGTTGGAGCAGAGCCGAACACCTGACGCCCGCCAATCACTCGTGTTGTTAACTTACATTTCCGTCCGAGGACTTGCGGCGGCTCCAAGGTCTTGCTGGCACACACCGGGTGCTGGGGCGGCGGGTTCTGCCTCCTCTGCAGACAGGCCAGCATGGCGAGGTGGGCACAGTATTACGACCGGGGGAGTTCTGCGGACAACCTGAGTCAGGAAAAAAAACAAAAAATAAGGACGGATGTTAAAGCAAGTAAGGTACGAGGTCAAAGCTGTGCATGGCCGGGTCTGGGAGCCACCGGGGGCTTTCTCACCGAGGATTTAATTGGGAAGCATGCCTACAGCTGCCTGCCTCTCAGCTCTGTGTGTTGAATGATAAACACACACCTGCAGAGTGTGGAAGTGGGGGGTGGGTGGGCACTGTTGACACGGGAGCAGAGCAGAGTCCAGAGCAGTCACTCTGCAGCTTCAAACAGCATATCCACACAGCCATTCAACCGCATCTCCTGTCTGTTGCTCCGAAAAAACCTTTCACAATCACAGAGAAAATAGCAACACTCAGCCACATTGGGCCACATTCTTTCCAGGGCGGTGTGGATGTGGTGATTGATGGCGTTATCTATCGAAAGCAAAAAAAGAAAAGGGAATGCTGAGAAAACAGCAGTCGGTCTGCTACAACTTAACATGCAACAGCTCAGGGGGACTGTCAGGGAAGGCCTGGGGCCCTGAGCTGCGTCTGGATGTATGTGTTGAACTGTACAGTCGCATGTGAAAGTGTGTGTGTGAGCAGATGTGATGGGATGGGAGGGGAGAGACTGCCAACCGTACATCAGGGCTAGTGACGGCACTAATCAATCTCCCTCTAGGCCATAAATCTCCAACTCTGCTCCCCGCCGCCACCTTCACTCAGGAACACAGAGGCAGAGGCGACTGGTCTCCTCTCAAAAAGCCCATCGCATTCCCAGAGGAAACACAAGACGTGGTCAGATATAAATATGAATATATATATATATACATATATATATGAAAGAAAGCTGAATAACAACCCTGAACAATCAGAAACCATGGAGGGTATCATTCATCAGGAGCATCGCTGTGTCACACAACACAATGATGACTGATTACAAAGTCTTCCACTTGCATTATGTGGCAGATAAAAGCAGCCGAAGCAACTATTTGAGTCCAGAAAGTGTTTTTATAAGATAAGGATCCAAATTTACTCCTGTATTTTTTACACAGCATGCTTTTACTGAAGCCCAGTTTTACCTACAATGGATAATGGTCACATTTAGTAGCAAAAGAAAAAGGACTGTGGCTTTAATCTTGGCACCGCCTGCGTGTGAGTCGCTTTTTTCCAAAAGCATCAGCACGAAACACTATTGTTTCAATCCAAGCCCGTCTCCTCCCATATTAAAACGCAGAGCAGAGGCAAATATTTCATGTGTGCTTTCAGAGCAGGCGTCTCCGGCTACGATGCGTGGCAGAGTATTGAAAAATGATTTCTCACGCGCATGTCACAGCCGAATCCTCTGCTATTTATTTTCTCAGTGAATTACTAAACGAACATTTAGCCACCTGCCATCAGTCCATTACTGGCTTTCATAGATTATCATTGTATTATGAAAGAAAACAATTGCAGTGATTACACGATGAATTAATGGCTGGTCATGCAGCTCTGGGTCCTCTTCCTGCTCATTTAAAGGTTATACAAATGCAGAACACTGCTGCAAATGGTCGTAAATTTCAAGCAATTGTTAAAGCATTCAATCAAAAGAGCTCCTCAAATGATGTGATGTATCAGCAGTATTTGATCAAAGTGAGAAATATAAAATGTCTCCTCGTACTTATGCATGTCCAGGAACAATATAATAATTGTGCTTTTCCCAGCTGAACCCACAGCCTTTCATTCAAGGTACTTGCAGGCTGAGCGATGTGCAAGTGAATCGAATCTATTGCCTAAGTATTTAACATAAATAATGGGTACTGAGTTGCAGTTGCAAGCTGTATTTTACTGTGCTTCACATCCTCCATTGCTGCTTCACTGAGTGACACAGAGCACAGGCACAATGGGAGGAGCGCAGCAGAGTACATGTGCCGTACTGTTTTGACATGCAAACATCACTTTCATTGTGTGTTGTCCACACTGACTCCATACAAGTGCCTAGTCTGCAGCAGCCTCAAAATGACAAAATAGTATACCTATCATTTGTCTCAGTGTGAAATAAGTTCCCTCTAGCTGGCTATTTAAAAATAAGATAATAATAGTTTGAACGACTCTTCGAAAGGAACAGATCCACATGATCTGGCTCCATTTAAACAGTCGTAAATCTCATCTCTGCATCACAGTGTGAAGCTGACTCCTATGGAGCACCCAGCGTATGCTGCTTTGGACTAAAAAGCACACCAGCGCTATAGATTTTTCACAAGAGCCTCCTAGGCGGCGGTAATGTGCCAGTTTGTCAACTGTCTGCTCACAGGAGGAAAGGAAAGTGATAAAACAGAAAAGTAAAGTGACCTCACACACACACACAACAATTTGTTATTTCTGTCCTTGGGATAAATAATCGATTAATAAAAGACAAGAACCATCCAATCTCCCTACACTGTAGTTCTACAGACAATCATATGTTTTGCTTTACTTCTGGTTTGCTCTGAGTCATTTTTCTCTTTCTGGTGTCTGTTTGGAGCCAACCTTTGAAGGGGAAGTATTACTGTCACAAAAGTCTGGATGGACCCCAGTGGGGGGACAACACAACAAAAAGTCATCAAAAACAGGGGTTAGAGATAAGACAGTGTTACATTGTGAAGGATTAGAGGGTTTCAACAGTCACATAATCATTATTAATAATCATTAATATCATTAATAATGATTAATAATAATGAGGAATACTGGCTGCCAGTGCTAAATGAGCTAACTATTAGCTGGATGTATTCAGTATTCAGGAGTATCTGTTGGTTTTTTTTTGTTTGTTTTACTTGTTACTATTTTGTTAGATTTTTTGGACTTCTGGTCTTGTAGCCAGAGGTCTGGCTAAACTCAGCAGAACAGCTAAAATACAAGGCTGAAGGACTTAGACAAGTTAGACAAGAGTCAAACCTTCACAATAAAAGGCTTAATCATATACATATAATATGCTATAAAACTCAAATAGCATATAAAAGGTAATTAAATCAGTTTATGGAGCCCTCAGACAAATGGTCAGGCTACCTTTATATATGAGATAAAAACAAGAGGATGTTTAGCTCCAACATAATTATTACTAAGGTCTCGTCTTGTCCTCATGAAGCTGATATTTTTCATCAACTCACCTCTGGGCATATTGACACACTCCTACTGCTCTTAGCATTAGCAGTAATTCTCCTACAACTCCTACTACTAGTAGTAGAAATAATGTTGAAACGCTTATGCTGACAAGAAGGTAAATTCTGATGAATTTAGTCATGAAAGTTATGGTGCAAACTTTTTATGCAGGTATTTGCTATTATTTAGAAAGAGTAAACTTCACCTGAGCAGTGATGTTTTTCAAACTTAAATTAAGGAGTTAGAAAATACACTTTGACACACATCGTACTGCTAGAATGTTTTTGAAAATGCTTTTGGCAAAATTCTGCAAACTGATTGAAATCTGTTTAGAAATGTTTTCATACTCAGGCAATCATAATCAGGATTTTACAGCTATTTTTTAAACATCATTGCAAAATCTTAATGCATCAAAAGATTTGAAAAGCATTTATTTATTTCCAAGCTTCATGCAGAGTAATGCGCAAAATATTGTAATTTTAAAGAGTATAGAATAGTTTTTACATCCCCCGATTACAAAAAACAAATCTTTACCACAACCATTTTGCTTGTCTTTTAACATGAAATATGGCACAAAAGCCCATTTAATTGTTCTATAACTGAAGCCAAAATATTAATTGTTAAAGGTCATAAAGAGGCCAGGAAAACATGGATGAACACTTCAAATACCTCAGTCTTTCTTCCAGAAAATACTTCTTTTTAAAAAACAACAACTAAAAAACATTTTTCTCCAGACATTACATTTGACCCTGGACCCTAAGGCTTCTACAATGCACTTAACACTCGAAGTCACATGAGTATTTTTAAAGCCTGTCACCAGCCGCACAAAACAACACTTTTAGCACAAAACTGACAGTGAGAAAAGCACTAAAATGCATCTCCCTGATAAATCTAAGCAAATTAAATCGCTGCACAACCTCAGTTCACCCCCTCTCTCTTTCACACACGCACACATGTTGCAGATGGAAAAGAGGGACCACTCTATGTCTCGCCAGGTGCTCAGGAAAAAAAATAAAATAAAAAAAAGAGGTCGCTCACAGTGCCATTTCCTCTCGCACACAGGCAGCCCTGGCCCAAACACACTGGTACTTTGAGCTCATTACTGCCTATTCACATAATCCTTTCTCTGTGTTCTCTCTGCAAGGATACTAATTTCCCAACGAGCCCATCCTCACAGTCCATTTGTTCAAAGATAGTGGTTGAGAGAGGGGAAGCAGACACGTGGTGGAGATTGAGACTAAAAGCTGGCCTTAACGGGGAGGGTTGGGGGGATGCCGGCACACTTTTCCCCTCCCTGAAATGAAAGACAATCGTGTAACTACCCTCCATTTTTCTCCATTTGCTGTACACCAAATGTATTTGGAGGCATTATACTTTGCTAAAGGAGACTGGCTCTTTTTTTCCAATTCAATTTCAGGAACCAATTTACCGCTATTATTGCCTTTAAGAGCGAGGCAAAAGGAGCAAGTCTTCAGCTTGTTTGTCATGTCCTCCTTTTCCCCTCATCTTCTCCCATTAGGTTATTGTGCTACTTAGCAGATGTCCATCAGTGGCAGGAAATTATCCCCGAAACCAAACGCCTGCGACCCGTCACCCAGCTGCCCTGAAAACAGCCCGTCTTGCCGAGGTCAATCTCTGTGAAGGTGCTAGGTTTTCTGTGTGTGCGTGGGTGTGCACACCGACCGCTCAGAAACACCACCTGCACTTCACTCGTACATCAAATCCACTGGGTCTCCTATTACACCAGTGCAGAGATATCTCAAAAGCTAGGATGTCTGTCGGATCCATCCCCGTTCTGCTAACGCCGCTGCAGGGTTCGCAACGGAAGCGGGAGGATCAGTCCCTTGAGATGAAGGAATAAGCTGGAATCAGGAGGCAGTGGGCTTGGCGGAGGGCTATTTCTTAGTTAAAAGGTTCTTAAACTGCAGAGGAGATCAGAGGAGATGGCTCTCCGCGCCCAAAGCTGTCTACTCAGATAAGCATCCTGCCAAGTGCGGGGTGGAACAGGGTGGTCATGGGTGAACAAACGCTGGCGGTCTGTCGGCGTGTGTGTGTGTGGGCGTGTGCGTGGGCGCATGCGTGTGTGACTGGGTGTGTGTGCGTACTCAGGTACACATGTTTTAGGTGAAAGACAGAGCATAGCAGATGATACTCAGTGATAGCTAAACTTAGTACCTTATGGTTTTACATGAACAGTTGCTAAATAAATATTTGGTTTCCGTGGATCATGAAGAAATCTCCTGACATTAGTCTATCTGGAATCAACATTGAAGCTTGGAGTTTAAGTATGAGGTCTGCACTGGCAGACGGGCAACTCATGTCTGATTTATTTGTTTTTTTGTCACCTAAATTATTGTCCTTACATTTTTTTAAATGTATAACAGCTCAGCCAATGGCTCTTTTTCTCATTGCCAGAAGGAGTGTGGTTACGCTCGGTGTGCTATTGCCATATATTCCAATTATTGCTCTCAGGGACAACCTTGCAGGCAACTGTAACAAGGAGAGAAGGCGTTTGATTATCCCACAGATTGCGGTAGGCACAAGAATTTGTTTTTTTCTTTTTTTAAGAAGAAAACTAGCTTATTATTTTCGACAGGACCACAGGAGCCAGACCCTCTGCAGTGTGAGCTACTTTGCAAACTGGTAAAACAGATTCAACACATTTGTTTTTATCTGCAGCAAACTTTTAGGAATGTTTGTCTATAACACTTTGGGCATAAATTTCTTTCTACAACTTAGCAAAGCACAGAAAAATGTGTGTGCTCACAGATATTTCAGGGTCACTGCTGATTTTAGAGTTTTCATAAATGAACAAAGAAATGCCAGAGGTGGCATTGACGTCCCTCCTTGAAGTGGTGCTTGTTCACTACCAGATATTTATGCACAAACTTTAGCAAAATGTGAAAAAATATGAGTAAAATCAGCTACAGATCAGTCAGAATTGTTTTTTCATACACAGTGAAATGCTGTAGAGAATAATTTCTTTTAAAATACTTCCTACTCATTATCTGACCTCTTTTTAAACATCTCAGATACTGAAAATGCCTAATGTCCAGTCATTTTCACTCAGTAATAGCAGTGTCAGTGTCACCTGTTTGAGCTGACATGAAAAAAAGGTATTTGAGTTTCTGACCGGCCACTCAAACTGAAAATTCGCTGAATGTGGTCACCATCAGGTTTGTTAGTGCTTTTCTAGAGTCAACAAGTATCCGTGATCCTCTCTCTGTAGGGCGGTGTTGCACGTGGAGCGCTAAAACTGCTTAGCCTTCGAGCTGTTTTCCCAAAAGCAGATTAGAAACACAAATAATCATGTCAGCAAAGTAATGTTATGTACAACATAAAATCACTATAAGTCAATTTCCAAGTATTAGGAACCTGGCAGACGGCCTCCATAATGCGTTAGGGCGTGGCTCCGTCCCAACTCAATGGTGACCCTGCAGTCTCACAATGGGACGCCCCATGCAGTGCTTTTAACAAGCTGCTGTGTCTCCCCTCTTAATAAGCCCAAACAAGTTAATCCAATCGACACACTCAAACCCTTTCTTTTTCTTTAACAAGGCACTGCCTCTACCCCGTTAATCCCCAGCTCCCCCTTCTCCGTCACCATACCGTCACATGAATGGAGGCAGAGTGAAAGCCTCCATTAAGAAGGGACAGTCGCCCCCCCCCCTCGTCCCTTTCAGCTCTGCAATTTCCACACAGCAGCGCTAAATAATTTGCGCTCATACTGTATATTCAAAACACCCACACACTAATGCTCACATGTGCCTGATATAAAACTACTCTATTCTGATGGGGGGGGGACACAATGGGAGGGTTATGCTCGCCGACCCCGGTCCACGTACAGCAAACAACAAAACCGCACACAAACAAAAATTCAGTGGGGACGTTTGCCAACAGGCACGCACTCTGGGACATAAAAAAGGCATTGTTAACAAACCGTCCCAGCTCCACAAACAAGAGCCACTGATTCCCTAACAATACAAGCCCCTGGATGCACTCACCCACCAGCTCTGCACAACCTCACACCAGGACAATAAATAACCTGCACAACAAAAGGCCATTGTGTGTAAAAAGCCCACAGTTTGGACATTATTGCTATGATATACAGTGCTGGAAAAACATATTGGCAGCTGAGCTTTATAAATATATATGTGATGTACTGAGTCATGTCAGCGTTGCGGCGGCTTATACAGTCCCTTGTGCTGAGAAGTCGTTTTTAGAACATGTTTCTCTGCAGATGAAGGGCAGCTTGGCAAAAACACTCATCTGCTAGCTTTCCATATTCCAGTCAGTTTCAATAGCTTCACCCATGGGATGAAGGGTGAGGAATGTCTGGCAGTCCAATCACCGTGAGTCGTCTGTCATCTCTAATCAAAACATGCCTGTCTAGACTAATGTCAGCCCTGTAATAGAAATGAGTACTAATTGACTTCACAGCCAACTGCTGCATCTATGAACAAAGCAATCAGACATTGAGTTTTAAACTTTTGAAAACGCAAAAGGCAGAGATTTTAAAAGCAATAACTCCAAACAAATAGAGAAAAAGTTGAGTTAAATCAGCATTTAAAGTAGGTTTTTATAATGTGGAATGTGGAAGGATGAGCACTTAGAGGCAGCCTGGCCATTTGCCTTCCTACGCATATCCGCTTGATTCTTATCTCCTTTCAGTGCTCCATCTGGGATTTCTCCTATTGAGCCCGATTTCTCTGGCTGAATTTTAACTGGGCCAATCAGACAACAGAAGCAGGAGTTGCTTCTGAGTTTCTCCACTGGTTTTGATCTGTATCTGCCTATGGTTGTAGGTTGACAATGGCAGAAAAGGTTAATAAAGTCATTCAGTTCGTGTTGGATATACTTCCAAATACTGAATTAACACCAACATCCATCTTGTTTGACTTGGTACTTCTCTCTTTGCAGTGAAAGATGGTTGTTTACAGTGCAGGCAATGTCCAGTAAGCTTTATAGCGTCAAACGGGAGCATTGCATACATCATGGACAAACATTAATGATTATAAATGTTTAAGACTTTAACAAAGTCCTCCAGAAGCAATCTTTTCTCAACAGCGGAGTGTCCAGACCCTCTGTACAAAACAGAGTAAAACAAGGTGATGGTTTTTAACAGGCTAACTTAGAGAGTTCCCTCAATACTTACAGCATTTGTTTCAAAACTCTCTTCCCACACTCAGTACATCACAGGTTATTTCTGTAGAGCTGTAGATTCTCTACCACCAAGACCACAGATGAATCGCTGAGAAGCTACAAGTTTAGAGTTTCCTGGAATGTCACATGTAGTCTCATATAGATATTAACACAGTTATATTTACACAAGTTTGCTTTTTCCTCATCTAACACTAGCAGTGAAAAATAAAGTTGTATTTTTTCCTCTTTCCTTTATTTTTTATCTTTTTTTTACAACATATGTTTATTGGTTATTTCTGCATTTTAATATAGACAAGCAAAAAAGAAAGAGGCAGAACAAAATGCCATACAGTAACATCAACATTAACATTAACATTACCCTGGCTGAAAAAATAAAATAAAATAAAAAAAAGGAAGACACATTAATGCAATATATTATGTAAGGCTATGTGAAAAAATAGCAGAAATATCCAGACCAGTATACAGTATAAAGGGATCACAAATATTATGAAACCTATTTTCTGTATTGTGTAATTTACTAGTTAGAAAGTCCAACGACACATATTCAAGGACAGACCGTTGTCATTGTGTTTTGGATGGAACCTTATCTGTTATCCAGGTCAAGAGGACACATTTCCTGGCACAGAATGCCCCTCACCTGTAAATACCGAAACAAATCATGTCTGTGAATATTATATTTGGTAATTAACTGATCAAACGACATCAAGTTTGGTCCGTCCATTAAATCAGAAAGAACAGATATGCCTTCTGTTGCCCACACTCGAAAGCCAGAACCAGAAATCCCAGGTGGAAAAAGGGGATTATCACATAATGGAGTGAAAAGGGATATTGGGTAAGACCGCCTGCCTAAAGTTGGTTTGTTAATGAACAATAATGAGTGCTTTACAGCTCAAGAAAAAAATGGCCATTGTATAGAAAAGGTTGCTGACTGCTGGTAGAGGTGGAAGGAGGGAGCTGGAATTCACTTCAACTCAAGTGAAGCTTTGCTAAAGCTTTTAGCCTCAGGAGGTCATGACAGCTAAAGTTATGCTGCTTTTTACTGAGTTTTCCATTTGCCAATTTAACTTAAAAAAACACGGTTTTCAAAAAGACCACATAAACTCTTGCAGTCCCCCGTTTTTTTTTTTTTTTAATGAAACTCCACTGTACAATCCATGTTTGTTAAGTAAATGAGGCAAAAATTAATCAAAACATTATTAAAATCCTAATGCACCTGACTTTTTGAATCAGAAAAGCATTTGCCAACAGTGGCTTTACCTAATTTCCTGTAGAATCAAGATGTACAGAGAAACAGAGTTTCAGTGTTCTTGAGCAATAAGAAAGTGGCTTAAGATTTTCAGACAAACCACAGGGGAGACACAAGCTGATCTCCTATTGGTGCTAACTGCACCGCAATCTAAGCATTGGAAATGTTGTAACCAGCCTCATTAATGTGCAGGTAATGACTTACTTGCTTCACACCAAGAAACCTCTAAATACAATAGATTTTAAAAACAAAGCCTCATACCTACTTTGCATTTCTCTGTGCAGACTGCTCTCCAGAAAGGACTCCAGATATAAATCACCAGCCCCCCCGCTGTAACTTCACCCAAATGTGAGAAACAAACTGCACTTTTCTGTTTTTTCCTTTGAGATTTATATTTTCCACTGTAAACCTTCTTACACACCATTTGTAAAGCATTGTTGATAATGCAGAATTTCTTATCCCAATGTGACACAATTCTTTATTGTCCCAGACACATCCTTTCATGGCTTAACGCAACAATAAAACACTGGTTCTCAACCCATCCTATGGTGTCTCACTTGAATATTCAAAAACCTCTCATTGTCTCTATGCGTGTGTGTGTGTGTGCGTGTTTTGTACATTGTTTGTTGTGCTGTCATTCCTCATTCCTTTGGTTACCGAACTTCAAAGAAAGGCTTATGTCAGTTAAGGATAGAACAGAATAAACAGGAGAACAGGAGGGGGGGAAAAAGAGAAAACCTTTGTGTGAAGCGCTCCAGCCCAGAAATGTGTGTTTATTGATGGGTGTCCAATAAATCAATGGGAAATAATTGAATTGAAGTCCAAACACCACCCTCCTGCAGGACCTGGGGTGACCCAGATTCCCTCGGTCCAAATGACAACTCCGCTGTCTTTCACTGGAAGATGTCACAGATCCAATAGTCAGTCATGCATAAGATTAGTGTGTTGCCAGGCCCACAAGGCAATCAAATAGTTCACCGTCTAGATGTTGACACTGATCTCATTCGATATATCTCAAGTGTGACAAAGCCATTTTTGCTCCGCTTGATGTTAAGAACTGAAAAAGAGCGGATGACACAAAGGCTCAGAGAGACGCTAGTAGGAAATGTTAACCAACATTTTCCTTCACATGTAGTGTGATCCACGGTGTTCGAACTTGTCCACATTTACCAATGTATTTTACAGATTTCTATATGACAGACGAACTCAACATAATTATGAAAAGAAAGTAAATAGCTAATATTTTTCCAAGATTTTCACAAACTACATCTGAGAAGTGTGGTGTGCATTTGTATTCAGCCCCCTTGAGTCAACGTTTGCTAAAATTTAAGCTGCAAGTGTTTTTGGAGGATGCCACGTCTGAATATTGAGAGACGGACATTTTCTCCTTTGTTCTTAGCAATGTGGCTCAAGCTCACACAGATTGGACAGAAAGCATCTGTGAACCATTTTTTTAAAAGTCTTAACACAGATTTTCAAATGGATTTATGACTTTAACATCTTTCCTTGTCCATTTGCTCATTTGTGTTTTTGACTTTCTCTGTGACCTGCACCATCTTGGGCCTGGTATGAACATCTACTGCTCTGAGCCTCTATACATAAGACTAAATATTACATGTGAATGCTAAACTATAACATAATTGCACTCTGAATAAGTGAGAAAACAATTACTACATCCCAAGCTCCCTTTGCTATAATACTTTACAAACTCACAGGGCAATAAATTCCCAAAATATTTGTGGAGCTTTAAACCAAAGAACCTTCTTCCACAAATTTGCTGCATCTACTACATGGCTGGTGACAAATTAAACTACCATCAGAATTTAAGGATTTTCTTCAACACTTGAATATTTCTTGACACTCTTCAGCAGAAGTTACATTTGTTACATTTGATTAAAAGCTGTTCTGTCAACAGATTCTTTCACCTGAGCTGTGGATGTTAGAAGTTCCTGCAGAGTTAACAATGGACCATTTCTCTGATTAATGTTCTCTTGACTTGTCAATTTGATGGACAAACATGTTTTGAAATGTTTGCTAATGTCCTACAGCCTCTGCTGCCACAAGAATAACCCCACTTTGGGGCACTTAATTTTAATTTAGGGGTATCATAGAAGAAGAGGTGGAATACAAATGCATGCCACACATTTATGACCCTTTCATAAAAAAATAAAAATAAAAAATTGTTCCTGTTCTTATGCCTCACTGTCACGGGCTACATTGCATTTGTGTATCCCATAAAACTACATAAAATATAGAAGGCCAAAGTTTTGATTGTAAAACCCTTTGCATGGCCTCTTTACTGTACTTTTCGTTGCTCAGACTCAGCAGTCTCTCTCTTTATTCCAGATGTTGCCATCCTTCTCCCTCTGGAAAATTGGCCCTGGCCATGCAAGCATAGGGAGTCCAGTTGGACAGAGTGGGAGGTGAGTCTGCGGTTGGTAATCACCTGCTGGCTAAAGGCACAGATGGCACAAACATAAGCAAATGTTTGTGCAGCAGTGATCCAAGAAGTGTCTCTGACAGGATGACAGACAAATATGGGAAACTGAGAAGCCCACAGCAGGCTAAGGAATTACCACATGCAGATTTACTGCAGAAAAACTGTCAACCTGGCAGAGTGAGCTACCTGTAGTGAAAAATAAGAGTTAAGACACTGATGTTGCCTGTTTTAACAGGTAAAGTGTAGGTGTCAGGGCTCAAGGGATTGAGAAAAGAGGCAGATGATTTAAAATGGAAATAATTTCTGTGACAGAACAGAATTATAAAGAGCAACAAGTCTGACCATTTGAGGGAGGCCAGTGCATTTGTGACGGTTGTCATTTCTTTGCAATGATTTTTTAAACTACTAATTTGTTTTATTTACTAACCCCATAATTTGTTTTTTTTTCCACCCACATTTCAAAGCTATCAACCAGTCGAAGGTGGTTGGGTTCAGATTTATAATGACAGATCTCACGCACATGAAATGATTACTACAAATGGGTATAAAGCCTGTTAGTATCTTTCTCTCAGCTCTAGATGAGAGAACTTAAATAGTCTTTTAATTTATTGATGTTTGCCAGCAGAGATGTTTTTATGGTAGTCAAAGCATCAAACATCAAGTAAAAAGCCCTCTGAGGTATCGCTCTTCTAAAAGACTCCTTAGCAGATGAGCTCCTTTAGCCTGCATGCGTGTTACAGCTTTGGTGCCTTGGTTTGTCCTTCACAAGAGACAGGTAGCACTGCCAAGACCCAGTAATTAGTGCAGATGGGGACCGTAATACTCTCTTCCCCTCCCTGCAGAAATGCCAAGGGAGCCGATCTATAAATTCCTGCATATTAATGCAATTTAAAACCACTCCAGACACCTTGCTGGAGGCAGCTGATAAAAAGGTGAAAGGCGGGTTAGTTTAGCCGCTGATATGTTGGTGACATAAGTCTTGTCTCAGCAAATTTATGACCCTTAGTACACACACCAAAATAACTTCATAATCTGTCCCTTTGCTAGAAAATGCTTCCCTAATCCCGAGCTCAGGCCCCTACAATTGGCTGACTATCAATAATTAAATGGTAATCTAAAAACCCATTTTAGTCGGGTCATCTTTCCGCGCCTTTGTCCCAGCCTCTCTTCCTTCTCCATCTATTTTTTCCTCTTTCTGTAAGATCTAGTTAGAGATTTCATTAGCATGAGAAAGCAGGCTGGTAATTGTCTTCACCCTACTGAGTGATCCCTGGATAGAGGATTAGGCAGAGAAAGCCCTTTTTCAACTCTGAGCACACATGCTGCCCACAGCCACCCTACCCAGATTAGATTTGACTGCAGAGGGATGAGACCAACTCGTAATCTCAAGCAACTTTAAAGGGATAGTTCAGGCTTTTTGAAGAGAAGAGAAGTTATGCTAAAAGGTTACAAGCAGTTAATATGTTAACGTTTGCAGATAACCCTTGTTATTAGGGAAAACATGGTATAATGTTGCTACATGTTGCAATGACAATATGGTATCTCTGCTTTGGCCAGTAAATCTAGACTTACTGGTCAAAACCAGTAGAACCAATCACCAGTCAGAAACGATCAAAGAAAAATTGTAAACTTTAATCGCTTGCTATCCAGTATTTATTGAAGTCCAAAAAGTTCTTTGTGATGTTGATTTTGCTCAAATGGTTATGATGACAAATTTTGTATATATTGTCCAGACCTACTTGGCAACTGATAAGATATATTTTGGTGGTACTTGGTGATGATTAGTTACATGGGAACTAAGAGGCAGCAGGCACACAAAATGATCTACCTGCATGAAACATGTAAGGAGAAAGAAACATGTAAAGCATTTAATAAAGCAGAGTAACGTTGATATAATCTATACGTAGATCGTCAAAGTTTAAGTGAATGCTATTTTAGACACTTTTTACGTTGTCTTATTCTTCTGTTACTTTGCTACCGTGACAAGAAAGCATTAACTTGTTCCTTTTTCATTACTTGTTTCACATAGGAAAATGTTTGGTGGTGCACCACCCCCAATCCTCAATTTCCTGTGTAAATAATTAACATCTGCACTGTAAATAATCTCCTAATCCAAACATGGCAAAAGTTTAAAGGTTCATAAAATAGTATTTGCTGAACCAGCTTATCTAGATTTATACTAAATAAAGATAGGAAGGGCATTATCTACTGCAAGTATGAGT
Organism: Xiphophorus maculatus; assembly: GCF_002775205.1. NCBI lineage: Eukaryota > Metazoa > Chordata > Actinopteri > Cyprinodontiformes > Poeciliidae > Xiphophorus > Xiphophorus maculatus. Next base: position 18,300,036 of record NC_036454.1, read on the forward strand.
TATCAATTAAAATCTTTTAATCAGTGATACATCAGTCAATTGGTTAAAGATCTGAAACAGCTTATTTCATTTTCAATCATTCATTGATCGATGATTGGAAGTTAAACAGAGAAACATATTTTTCTCAAAAATTCCTTAAATGCATCAAATATAAAAGAATATAATATAATTTTTTGGTTTACATATAACAATAAACAGCATGTGCTTCGATGCACTTTTGAATTTAATTAAAAAAAACATATAATAAAGGTTAAGGACATACATTGATTCAGTAAAGAACCTGTAGCACGTTTTCTCGTTCATGTGCTACACTACTTACCAAAATAAAATAAGAACAAACAGATCAGACCTCAAAGAAAAATGGAAATCGATTGATCTGTGCATCTCTACATTTAACAAAAGCATCCTCCAAAAATCCCAATCTGTCCCTTTATGGACTTTTTTGTTTGTTTCAGTAACTTTGACCCATCTGTTTTCCACTTTTCAACCTTTTTTGTCTGCAAATTTTCATTCTAATCTACTAATATCCTTTTCAGTTGAAAATGCGGATTGGGAGCAGGCAGCTTTCAGTTTCTCCCTCCCTGATACACACAGAGTATTTAGAGCTGAATCTCCCTAAATCATCCCCCTGGGCCACCCTGTCCGTCACTAATCTGCCTGCCACCACCCACTCATAGGGAGGTGTCACATTTCTGGCACTCCTCCACGGGATAAGCACTTCAAACACCAGAGCTTCTCCACTTGACCTTTCCACGGAGATGATCGATTAAGCTCCTTGGATTTATTCCATAAACAGGCAACCATTACATCAAAAAGGCGAGGAATTTACCTCTGAGGCAGAACTTGAGATCCATATAAGCTTCATGAGGATTCCAATTTTTATTGGCTTTTTAAATCCACTTCCCGCACCACATTAATAACCGCAGAGCTTTTTCCAGAACCAGTTAGGGTATCTGGATCAGGGCAGCTCTCTACCTGTAATAACTGAAGCAAATCACACAACAAAGAACTAATTCAGCAATCTGTGCTCCTTGAAAGCAGTGATGCAGGAAAAACAGTTGAGCTCTGGAGAAGTAAAGCAGAGCAAAGAAGGCAGCTTTTAATAAAAGAAAAAAAAAAAAGAAACCCCAGAACACATAAAGTGGAAAGTCAGACCTGTTCAGGAAGTTTGGTGGGGTAAACCAGGGAGCAGTGAGGCCGGTAAAAAGAAAAAAGGAAAAGAGCCTGCCTTTCGCTTGCAGCATAAGCCATTAAGTTACAACACTGCAGGTTTCCTGTTTTCATGCTTGAACACCTTCTACATGCTTTCAGTAGGGACAAGAAACAATCTCAAGTGAAACAACAGGCAGAAGAAACCCGAGACGACAGAGAGCATTTCAGCGACAAACTGCTTTAAACCACAACAAATCGCTTGTCACTATGTGAAAGTCATAAGAGGAATCAGAATATGGTTTTGTCTTACCCATAAAGAGGAGATCTTAGTCTGTTCATGATCACAGTGGCCAGAGAGCCTTTGCCTCAGCATGGAGGGACTCCTGCTCTATGGTAATCATATCCTATTTGAATAATGAGGCAATACCGCCACTCCTGCTGCCCATTCCCCCTGCATCCTTGACTGGAGTCTTTGATAGACACTAATTCTAGCTCCATCTATAAAGCTCCGCTCATACATTTTTAATAGAATCTATTACTTTAGGATTAAATTATAAAAGACTGTCCTCCTTAAATTTTTAATAGTTTGCATAATTGGTATCAGGGCCTGAATGCGCACCATAAAAACCCAGTTTGTACAGGACTGAGCTGCAGAACGAGTCACACAAAACCACACACGGCAATATGACACTGTCACATTCGAGCACACATCTGCTCACGCCCGTTCACGCACACAAGAGGGTGGCTTTATAGCTCCTGCTGCTGCTGTGGGCTTTGAATGAAAGCGGACAAAAAGGTCAGGGACGGTTGCTTTTTGGCTGCAGAACTCGGGAGTCTGAGACAGGAGGAGCCATCTAATGGGAAAAACGGGAAAGGAATTGAAGCAGGTGTCCACGGACAACCTGCTGACCGACCAAAATGTTCACCAGGGCAAACAGCAAAAACTACTTACAGCTCCTGTAATTCCAACAGTCTGTGATGATAGGAGAGTTCAGCCTGACTGAATAATTGTTCTCCTTTCTGGCAGATGAGCCTTGACTAAAGGGGTAGTTCAGAATGAGTTTCCGTTAAAAGGTTATAAGTGGTTAATATCTTACCTGCAGTAAAAGCATTTCTTAGCAATTGCATTCAGTAAGATTCCAGATCACTTGATCCCAGACACAAATTTAACAGTAACTGTGAAAAGAGTCAAGTTTTACCATCTTAAAGCAACTCCAATCTCAAAAGCCCCATAGAGATTATTGTTACAGCTATTTAATGAACCTTTGAATCATTATTGCATTTGCTCTGGGCATAATGAAGGCTGGAGGCAGTGCGCTGCTAATGACCTTCCCATGTGAAACACTTTCTAAGAACATGTAAAATAATTTCTGGTAGAACTACCTATCTAATACAAAGGTAAGGCTGTGTAAAAATATGTAACACTGTTCAGTTAAACTATTTTTGCCATCGTTATGCATTAAATCAGGGTCACACAAACACAGATGTTATGCAAAATGGAGATTTGCAATTCTATAGGGACCTTCTATCTACAAGCAAACTGTCTGTAGTGATAAAAAAAGGCTTTTAAGAACCTTTTTTAAAGTGGACATTTTTGAGAACTCTGTTCACAGTATCAAATGTGTCATAAATATATATGGCGATAAAATACTGGTTTACTTTTCACATGTCCACTGTGACTTTCTGTTGGAGAATCTGCAACAGCAGCTAAGTTGTTTTTAGTGTATTATTACACATCTGTTTCCATTTGTCCTCAGTTAAATCAAACATAAATGGAATATGTTAAAATGACTGAGCACACGGTTATTAACAAAGAGCTTAGCCACAGCCATGATGATCTTATTATTAATTCATAAGTACGGTAATTAATGTTGATTGCGTTGCTATATGCTGGTGGAGGGTTATAGCTTTTTCTGTTTTTCTGTTAGTGGCATTAAACAGACCATGTGGACACTTTTTTCCCCCCAAAACTAAAAAGGAAAGGAAAATATATCTGCTTAAAAATACATCTAGTCATGTGGCTGAGGCCTGAGGTAGTTACTCTGACCCAAAATGTATTCATTGTTCCATTTAACATTTGTGTTTCAAACAGGAAGATAATATGGGTCACGCCATCACTCATAGTATAACCCACCATAAATATTAGCTTTCTAGAGTTTAAGTTAGTTACTTTGACTAGAATCTCTTCTCAGTTTCACACAGGAAGATTATTGTTGGTGCACAGAGCCTCCAACCTGCATGTATTGTGTAAAAACATTATTGGCTTTTGTATAAATGACCACCCAACGCTGATGATTTACAGATGTATGAAACATTCGCGTTTACAACTGTTAGCTTCAGCCTCTTGGATCAACTACTCTGGATTTATACCTAATGAAAATGGTAAGACTGATGTACTGCAGGTAAGATATTGATTGTCCATAACCGTTTACTGCATCTTGACTTTAAAAAATCCCGAAACAATCCCTTTAAATGCCTCTATCTCACTTCCTGCATCTCCATCCCAGCTCCTTCTAATAACAGAGTATAGAGCAGAATAAATGTCTCTCTGGCATCTTCTTTTCAACTAGAGGCCCCTTAGAAATCTATGCACATCACCCCCCCTCCATCCCCCAAATTAGCACCACAGGGACACCTTTCTCTCCGCCCCCGCCTGCTGCCGGCAGCTCTTTGGCATATCTGTACCGGGGAAAATATTTCACACTGTATGAATTATTAAGCGCGGGGCCAGTGCTAAGCAGTGTGGAGATAGACCAGTTATTCACAGCTCTATTGGGACGGATGCGTCGGGAACCCAGGCCGCTCGCCTATCAGATCGTTTGTCACGAGCGATAGACAATTTACAATGAGAGAATTTTTCAATTTATTCATTCTGCTGTCACTGCAGTTTTCAACCACCGCGCTTTCCTCTCAACAAACCCCCGCCTCCTTCAAATCTGTCTCATCTGCTGAGGGGGCTCTGTGACCGAAAAGGTTTCTCTGTCTTCTGCTCACTTTTTTGTCTTCCCAGTTTAAGGAAGAGACGAGAGGAGACAGATTCTGTTCCTTTAATATGAACCATGGTGAAGGCATGTTGAGGACATCTGTTGAGAAATTTCTGATGTCCGACGTTGTAAAGCTTGACCTGTTGATATACATTTTGAGAGACTCGAGTTTCTCTTTACAGAATATTATTTATGATATCATAGAGTTCCTTGACTTCATTTTAAACAGTCCATGAACTGTGAATCCTCTTAGAGTTGGATCATATACTATTGTACAATGTCCCTAGAATATGTTCCTTAAGTATCCGGATTCATTGTATTAAAAATTGTCATCAGCTTGTATTGTATTCCCAATAGTAGTTAGTAATGCAACAGTTACATCTTTATTGTTTTCCAGGTCGCAGCTAGAACTTGCTCAAATTTAATTGAGCAAGTTCTGAGCAAGTTAATTCTCAGAAAAGACGAAGCGAACAGAGCACTAGATCCTTTCAAAGTTGCCCATTTTTGACAAGTTTGAAAAGCTATGATTAATATTTTCAAAAACTTCTAAAGAAACAAATGTGTTTTAAAACAAAATCTGAAAGGGAGGATTAATGTTTGTTTTCAGTTACCGCAAAATGCTGAAGAAAACTCAGAAAAAGTACATGTATATGTATATAAAGTACATATACATAGGGCCTCAGCTAGAAATGCATTGCATTCTGCAATTTCACCCTTATTTGAGGTGAAGCAGATGTCTAAACACCCACAGATTTCATTTTTGTTCCCTTCAAACACCGTTGAAAAGCACAAACCGCAGAGCAGACCAGCATCAGGAGCTGAAAGCAGCACTTCAATGTTTCACCAGACAGAAACTCAAATCCACAAGAGGAAATAAAAACTGTTGTTTGCTCTCAGTGCTGTCTCTACAATAGATACAGAGTAGACATTGTTTGGTTTTTTTTTAGGTCCAAAATGTTCAGTGAAAGCAGCTTGACCTGTAAAACCGCCCTGGCTGTTCCTGTGACGTCCTTTGAACCCCTGTCATAGACCGGCTGCGCTGAATGGGTGGTGATGTGAAAAGCTGAGATGTTAGATAAATGTTCCTCACAGGCAAGGCCTCTGCCCTCATTTTGATGCTGCATTCTTACACTCAAATACTACTCCCCCTCTTCAACATGCAAGCACACACACAGACACACACATGCTAACACAGACATGCAGTGCCAACAATTCCAGTGAGGGCAGCGTTTGTTTGGGGACAAGGTGACCCTGTTGCCCGGGGGCCTGTGAACAAGCACAATAGAGGCCTCTCATCCTGCGCACACCCAGCCGGCTGTGTTGGACCGATGATGGGCGGAGGGTGGGTTGTGAGTGTGTGTGAGGCATCACAACACCCCTCTATTGCAGCTTTAAAGCCTCATTCAGGAAGCCCCCTGAGATAACTCCTTTCACACCCCGCACAGACGGAGCAAAATCCCCGCTTCTAACCCAGAGTCACGCAGTCAACAGATGGAGCGGCTATTGAGTGAAGGATCGCGCCGGCAGAGGCGGCTCCCCATCCATCCCCGCTGGAAACAATGGGGCAGCAGGTCAAGAGTGCTGTCTCCAGGAGGAGGGGGTCAGGCAGGAGGTGGCGCTGGGGGGTTACTGCTTTGAAAGAAAGTCAAGCTATGTGAGCACTTTGAAAAGCAGAGGAACTGAGAGAAATGTTTTCTTTCGGATGCTGGACGCAGGGGAGGAGGTTGGTGGCTGCATGTGAGGCGCTCCGGCTGGTTGCCGAGGATTGAGATTATGTGGAGGAAGGAGGCTGGAGGGGGGGAGGGAGTGAATCTGGGACAGCAATGTTTGTATTTAACCTGCAAACAAGCATAAAAAGATGCCCCTGTGCACACACATCTGACAGTCTCACAGTTAGGCGCACATTTCAAGCTGCAGAACGCAAAAAAAAAAAAAACGTAACATGCTGAACTATTTATTAGAAAATTGCAATAAGATTTGAGAGACAGATGCCTATTATTTAATCATACAGAGTATTTAAAACTAGTCAAACTTGGAGATGTAATAATGTAACTATACATCCAGCTCAAGTTGTAGCAACATTTTCTGGAAAACTACAAATCCCATTTTTCCCCCAGTTTTCTTACCAGTAAGAGTTTCACAGTGTTCTAGACCAGTTTTTCTCAGCCTGTGAGTTCTGAGTCCAAAAGGTGGGACAAACAGAAACAAAGAGCTGCATCAGTCACTAAATAATAAAAATATGACGTAAAAATGTCCTTGATCTGGTTTGTGGCTTCAGTGAGAAGTCCCAAACCATGACTACCTTCTTAGAAAACCTAATCAGTCTACTCCAGTGCAGGTGTGACTGGTTCATGAACTGTGCGTTTTTATGCTTGTCACGTTGTAAAACACGATGCACAGGTGTATTGGTTAACTGCCCCTACGTATGAGTGTTTGTGTGCATGGTTGCTTTGAACTGTGTGTTTGTGTGTTGCAGTGATGGACTTGAGACCTGCGCAGGTTGTACCACACCTCTCGCCTAATGACTGCTGCAGACGAGCACCAGAGCGCCCTGCAACCCTGCACAGATAAGCAGGTAGACGATAGATGGATGTATGGATGGAAGTATAGTAGTAAGGTGAATCAAATCCCATAGATCAATTGAAAATCCCCATATTTTTACATTTTCACAAGTAGAATAAAGTTAAATTATAACCCTATTTTAAAATATTTTCTCCTGAGTGAATAATTGTCCTGTAGAATCGTCCTGTTCAGCCTTGGTCTGTTTGACTATTTTATGTTTAAGTTCAGTCAACTTCATTGTCAAATTTTCAAATTTCAATAACTTCTTAGGGCCCTGCAGGAACCCAGCATAATAACTATAATGATAATCGTAAAAGAGATAGTCATGACAACATCTTACACTTACTTCCCCAGACGAACTCCCTTCCTGGATAGCGCTCAGTGAGACAGACTTTAATTTGATGTGAAACATACTTCTAACATAGCACAAAAGAGGTCTTGTTACACCCCCATAAAGGCACAGAATTAACAGCCTACCGTTTCCTTGGGCAGCTCAATAATGCCCCTAAAGTCTGCATTACTATGACATTAGATTGGTCTGATTTTCTTACTTGCTAATTGATTTTTGTGTTTCTTCTCAAAATGAAAAAGCAGCTCCGGACCACATATCTATGAATAGCTATGCGCTCAGCCATTCATGTGTGAGGACGTGCACCAGGCCATGACCGCACAGATGATCGCAAAGCAGTCGCACCTCGCTCTGGGGGAAAGTATATCCATTTCCATTGACCAGCACTGCTGCTATCATGTGGCTCTGACCTGGGAGTCTATTAGTCATCTAGTTTGCCCTGCCTCACTGGGTTTCCATGACCGGAGTGGAGACAAAAAGACTTGAGGGTGGTATTCGGTGATCCCAGCGTTTCTCGTCTGCCATAAACATTCCTGTGAGCGAGATGCCAAATACTCCTGCCACATGTTCCTCATCCCAGAGAGATTTGGTTTATGGGGCTATTTTGCACAGGAAGGCACTCATTACCGAGCGGAGGGTGTCAGAAACCCTGCAGCTACTCTCCATTTACAACCACTTGACAAGAAAGTCTCACAAAAAGACTTCCTACCACAAATAACACATAATTAAACACAAAAGCAGGGTTGATAAAATCAGAGTGGAGTATGGCTTTTCAAGGTGGAATGGCTGAAAAAAGAAAACTTGTCAAAGACAGCATTATTTCTCTCTAAACAAACTGTCAGCTAAGCACAAAGCACAAAAGCTTATTCTACCTTCTATAGGTCACATCAAAATACATCAATGGCTTGCCATTTCAGAATATGCTGCTGTTATGCTATTTGAGGCCAGAATTGAAGAAAATAAAGCCCATTCCAACCATGCTTAGAAGAGATCAATAAGCACACACAAAAAAGAAAAGGGCCAAAAACACAGAAGCTTTTATTCAGAGTGCCACAGTACTGGTAAAAGCACAAAATACACCTGGAGAGTCAAAGCTGAGAGCGGCAGAGGACAACAGAGCCCACACAGCTATCAGGAGGGGCAAGAGAGTCCTGGCAATATTAAGACCTCAATAACACAGCAGCTAATAAATTCCTAATATTGTTGGTTTTAAGAAGCCGTTCCCTTCCACAGTGAGACCTGATTCAACCCTGGCTGTTTCTTTTTTCCTTTCTTTTCCCCCTTTCAGCGTAGTCTCACAAGGTCCTTGGTTCTAAGCAAACAATGCTGCTGGGCGGCAGCCCTTATTTAAAAGATTAATAGGATGCTGTCTTGGCAAAGAAGCAATCAGTGAGGTTTCTGTGACAGCAGAAAACATGTGAAAACAAGGCAAAGAGGAGAGACCATTGTCCCGGTTACCAACTGCCTGCCGCGGCTCAATTGAGGTAGCTGCTGCTTTCCAGCCCTGCCGTCAATCATGGCGGCAAGCGTCAATGGGGGAAATTTAAATGATAAAACGATAAGTCATGAGCAGGCGATTTTGCTGTCAAAAACTGGACGGGGACCATTTAAAATGACTTTGTGCAGAGATTTCACCACAGCCAGATGGAATTTGGGTTTGAAGGCATTTCCTCTCCATCATGACAGAATGTGTAATCACAAGGGGTGTATTAAATATCCATATTTCTACCCAAAGCACTATCTGGCTGCAGTTAGCAGGTGAGTAAGTGTAGGTTATCGTTATTAGGCCCCAATGTGGGATTGTGGGATTTAAACTCACAATTCTGTTGAGTGTCTATCCATGTCTGAGACTTATTCTGAAGTAAGAAAGGAAGTGATTCTTGAATTGTTGTTTTGAGTTGATAGAGAGGACTAAAGAAAGTCTTGGTTGCATAAGAGGTAAAGAAGCTTCCATCACATCTCAGTTGTTTGAGCAAAAGTATCTTTGGCAATGAGGTAGAAAAGGAAACTCTTCTTCATATGCTAGTAGCTATACGTGATATTGTCAGCAAAACCTATGGTTGCATGATAAAATAAAGTAAAATACCCCATCTTGGTACAGCTGAAAATGTAATACCACACTCTTGATCTCACAAAAAAACATTTAGTGCTGCAGCGCATCAAAAGCGAAAAGCAAACAATAAACTTTCAAAGGGTCTTGACGTTCCACAAAATGTACTTTGTTTCCTCACATTTAGACCACTGTTCAATAAACCAGCAAACGACTACACAACAGCAGCTTCAATTTTGGTAAGGTGATGAACTATCAAAGTAACAGGGCATCTCAGGAACTATGTTTTTTCATTTCTCTTTTTGCATAATAGTTTTCAAGCAACATTTCTGAAATCTCGTTTTATTAAATGTTGGCTGTCATCTCGTCTTGTTCTGGGTGTTCCTTTCAATCCCTGTTTACAACTGGCATCATGAATATATAACAAAAAAACTGACAAAAATACAAGTTTAAGATACTTAAATGAAGACACCAAACCATTTTCTCAGCTCCAATAAACATGATCCATCACATTTCACCCGCAGTCTGAATGAATATGCAGCTGTTGTTGTGTCTGAGAGGCAACCAGTTATCAATTGCTTTAATGGTTCCATCCATAAAGATGCTTAGGAATGATTGTAACATATTCAGCGGGCAAACTTTAATCTCCCCCGTGTTTGCAGAAAATATTTCTCAGTTAAACAACTATCAGAACTCTGTTACTTGTCATTCTCCTCTCTCTGTCCCCTCACATCTGTCTAATATCTCTGCTGCTATCAAATGAAGCCAAAAACTGCCAGCAAAAGTATCTTTAAAAAATGCATGACGGAAAGTAATGACAGCCGCCGAGAAGATGACAGAGCGGGGAAAAACACAAGTGAGCTGCTGAGGAAGTAAGAGAAAAACACTAAACAGCTGCTGCTTCTTCCCCTCCCACCCCTGTTCCCTTTGTTTTTCCCCAGGAGAGAGTCCCATGTGATCTGCCTGATCCTGGTTTGTGGCTGACAGAGGGGGCCGCAGCTCTGCTCATCTCCCCACTCACATGGCTCCGTGCCCCTCCGCCGCCTGCCTCAGCATCACTCCACTGCCAGGAGGGGGAAGGATGGTGGGGAGGGAGGAGCGGAGAGGGGTGGGCTGCAATAAGGAGAGACTCTCCCAGTAGGTTCTCGTCAGTTCCAGGCCATTGCACCTTGCTCGCTGGGACTTTGTTTACACACACGTGCACACACATCCATGCAGAGGCAGATGACTATTAATGGATACGATAATGGGTTGCGTTCTTTGTCTTCCCCCCCCACACACAGTCAAATGTTTTGTCTTTAAGAACGACTGTGACAACGTGAGTGGCAGTTCGAGGCCCCGCAGAGCTTATTAAGGTGGCACAGGAGCAGATAACTCTCAATCAAAAGCCAGCGATACGGTTGATGTGGTCAGTGGTAATGTGCAGCCAAAAGGTCTGACATACTTCTTCGGTCTTTGGGGATGAGCAGAGAACGGCAGGCTGCCCTTGTGCGTTCAGTCTCTACAGATGTTGCCTTGGAGAGTGGCTGACTAGTTGGCTGCCGTGACAGCTGGACAGCTGTTCTTATAGACGCAGCCACAGAAGCATGCCACAGAAGTCTGTGTGCGCGTGTGTGTGTGCATGTTTATTTTATCCGTCTGAAGTTCCCAGGACGTGCAAAGCTGTCAATTTTACCAATGGTGCATGATTCGGGATGAGGGAAGATGGCACTGAACAGGATATGGAGAGAGAGCACAGATGGGCAAAAATCAGACACGGCTGATGTTCTCTAAAGGGATAGCTTGGATTGTTTTTTTCTGTGAAATTATTGTCAGTAATCGTTATCCTAACTGCAGAAGAAGGTTGTCACATTGTAATATTTGAAGCAAAGGTTAATATGGTTTTCAGACCAGAACTGGCAATCGTTAAGCTCGCCACAGGCGTTAGAGGTGATCCCTGCTTTGGTAGTGGCAGTGATGAGCTCTGAAACTCGTTCATCCACAGCAGAGTACAGAAACAAAACAGCAAGCAGATCCTGGTTATTTTAAAAATGCAAAGCTGCAGTCCTATCAGCTAAAATAATACGTTTATCTTGTGGTAAAAGAAAAAAAAGAAACACCAACAGACGTAAACCTGCAAGTGACACAGAAATGAAGAGAATCAGCAACAGAGAGAAGTGTGTGATAAGAGATATTGTAACACAGTGAGCAGTGTGCTTGCAACAAATCTCTGCTTCCACATTGACTGCTTGCTTTCTGCTCAGTTGTGCACTGTGGTCAAAGTTCAGCAAATTTCAGCTTTGACCACAGCTCAGCGCCGGCTCCATCAAGTTGGACGTAGCTCCACAGCGATGTGGGCGCAGAGCAAATCTGTTAAACAACGTATGCAACACAAATGAAACACTTCCAGAATGTTATGCTTTGACAAATAGTCTGATGAGAGATCCTATTTTGAAGGTAATTTAGCTGAAGTAAAGGTTTGGATTTCTTGATGGCTCTTGTCTTTTCCCAGGACTCACAGTTGGACTTACAATCAGCTGTTCAGGTAACAAACTGTGCAGAGTAACAGAGATGTGAAAACATTGACCAAATTAACATTTCTCGGTAAGAGTAAGCCTTTAATTTCCTCTAATGCCGAATTTTATTCTCAAGACAGAAACATTTTCAGTTTGAGTCATTTTAAGCAACTAATATTGAGGTAAATATCTGCTTAGCTTTTCAGCAAACTGAGTGTTATGCGGCATATTTCTGCAAGAGGTGAGGAAGCTATTAGCGGTAGCTGCTGTGACTTTTTAGTAAAATTGTGTTATATTTCATGAAATGCAATTTAACAAGTACTTTAATTATTGTGTAAAAGAAAGATTTGGAAAATTATTTGACTGGCAACATCAGTGACAACTGATGTTTAAATCTTTGTCATGCTTAGATATTTTCTCTCTTTAAAACAAACTAATCCAAAATAAAGATGCAGTAATGCAATAGACAACGGCAAAACTCCAGTATACGTAGATTACAGGCAAGATAATCGCCAGTTGGAATAAAAAAGCAGAGAAAAGCTGAAAAGCAGGTGAAATGCTTAAAAACACTCCATAGCATTAAACACTTTCACCTGCTGAATAAACAAATCATGAGTCTAAGAACCTGGAGAGATGCCAGTCACTCGTGCCAAAACTCAAATGTGTCCTAAGTGAGCCAGCCTATTCATTATGCCACAAAAGGTCAGCAATTTGTTCAACTCAATAAAAATGTTAATAAACCTAAGAGCTCGAAAGAAGCTGCGCTCACAGGCCTCTGGTTGGCCATCAAAAAATCATGGATATGTGACTCCGAATGTTTGCTCGTGCATCTGTTTGAGTGCAGTGCTGCCGCTGCAGCGTTACATAGGTCAAAGGTTGTAGTGCTGCAGCTATCTGACTGGAAATAGAGCTTTGGCCTGGTCATAATCCTGGTCAAACTCCACTAACAGAGCAGATATAAACACCCAAGCATCAATCTGCCGCTAGCATAAGTCAGTAAAGTGAGTTGATAAGTGCCACCTCTGGCTCAAACTCTCATCAATCCCTGCTATAAAAAACAAGACACTGTGTTATAATTATTTATGAAATCTTTTACAGGAAAAAGAAAAGATGATTGCTGTGGATGGAAGTCTGGAAGTGGGTGGGGGTGGGTCATTGCTAAGCAACCAGTCATTATCCTCCATAGTGGAGCGAGGTGACCGGCCATCCGTCTAAACTCCAGCGGCTCGCCTGGCTTCTGTAAACCCCCACCGCCGCCTCCTCCCTTCTTCACTCTGCCACTCTCTCTCTCCCTCTTCCTCGCTCCCTTCAGCCGTCTCCCCGTCCGAATACAAACAGAGATAAAGAACGCTGCAATCGCTCTTGACACACAAATAGGTTAACACAATAAAGCCGGCTTTGCTTGGCTCACTCGAGGGAGGAAAGCAATTCCAGCAGCAGGCAGGAGGTAATAAAACAGGGCTAGGAGTGTGTGTGTGCGTGCGCGTGCGTGTGTCCATACATGTCCTCATGTCAACATTTCTATGTTTTTGTGTGAGAGTGGAAACAGGCACACTGAAGCTCCTTGCCCCGGAGGCCTAATATCCCATGGATTTTCAACCCTATCCCGATACAAACAATAACACGGGAGAAAATGACGGAAATTCCAGAATACTCTTCCATTTAGAAAGAGAAAATGGTGCTTTTATATTAACAATATATCCGACCTGCTTGAACCTTATGCATACACATGAATATATCCCTATGGGTCACATGCCCGCTCTGTTGTAAATGGTCTCCAGCATGGTTAAAATTCATAAAAAGAATGAGTTTTATCTGTGCATGCCTTGCCTTACTTTCCCTCATGCAGCTGCCAAGCCTGGCAATAAATGATAAAAATCTCCAGAGTTTTATTAAATCGTCCCACATTCACAATGAAATCGGGAGAGGAGCAAAAAAATAAATAAAAATAAAAATATGGCGAGGTGGCTTTTGCAATTACAGCTCCGGACCAGACAACATTGTTTTCTCCAGTCAGTGGAAATTTCATTACCTTACAGCAATGGCCACACAATTGGGTAATAGCCTCTTTTTGTCACAGACACAAGCTGTCTGCGGGAGGTGTGACACCCCATAAGCGTTATCCATTTGCAACAAAATGCATCGAGCCTGTCGCGGTCCAGATGCTGGTCAGCATAATGTGCCCTGTTACTCAGCAATACGAAGGAAGTGTTAGACTAAAGCAGTGGTCAGAGGATGGTTCCTGAAACGACGGTGGTGTAATGAATAGCATCAAACCTTGATGCATCCATGCAGCGGAAAGCTGTGTCCTGAGCCGCTGAACATGGAGCTGGTCAATAATTACAGAAAGGGTTGGTACATTTACCCGCAGGAGGGCTGAAGTATTAAGAAACCAAAACTAATATGTCACATTTTAATTAAACAGTTTTTTCCATATCCACCAGCAGAAAAAAACAGAATCAGATGGAAAACTGACTTGACAAAAGCAAAGGAGAGTTGAATGTTATTGATCAGTCTTAGTTTTTTTATTGCGTAAACAATGATGACCACACAGCAAGGAACTAGAAACTAGACATTACACTGAGAAATTGTCTTTTGACCAAAATCAGTTGATTGTCGTCTCAATTCTCTCTGACATGTGACTGATTGATGTGCAACTTAAAGTTCAGTTTTTTTCAGCCTGTATGATATAACAACTCAGGGCCTGTAACACCGTCCTCCAAGTTCTGTAAATTCTTGAGTATCTAAACATTTATGGCACTTATGGGCAGAAAAAGTACAAATTGACGACCATTTTATTCAATTTTCCTTAAGGATTGCAAAACATAATATATGTAAGAATTTCTGAAAACAAATGATCTGCCATCATCATGTTTACTTATAAGCACTGTTTTGTACATGGTGTGTTTGTGAAAACCCCAGACTTAAGACCGTCTGATCTCCAGTCAGTAGCAGCAGCTGAAAACAGAGCTGGTCATTTATTAATTAAACCAAACAATAATCACAGTGCACTTGCTTTCACTCGAAGGTTGGAGTTGGACAAGGAAATATGTATGACTTTACATGTGAGAAAAGCAGTGGGGTTTGTTAATAATTAAGCTAACGGCTTTTGGCAATATGAGGCGATTACAGTGTATTTTTATTCCCGTATACTGAAGGGACATGCTGACAAAATAGTGATGGAAGAGATCTTAGTATTTTACTGGTTTAATTACATACAAACCAAAGGATTAATAAATAGCTTATTCATAAAACGTTCTCTTTGTTTTATGTGTGTGGAGGCCATACTGGATGCTATACTCTGGGCTGTTCGGCAAACCCCCGACTTTTCCCATCAGAATTTCGTCTTCAGGGGTTAATCTTATTGGATCTGCGACAGAAAACTTGGAAGATCTGATTTCCGATTCCAAATAGAGTGCACCATATGACCAACAATGTTTAGAAAAATGAGTCAGAAGTGGCATTTATGGAATAAGCTGGAAATAAGGAAGGTAAGGCAAGGTAATTATATAGCACATTTTCAGCAACAAGGCAATACAAAGTGCTTTACAGGAAGAGCACAGACCTATGCAGCACATTGACCCCACTATTCTTCCACTTCTGACCCAACTTTTGTTCAATTTAAAAGGTCAATATCTTTTACATTTTTTGTAAAACGCAGATTTTTTGTAAAAGGCAAGATTTTTGAAATCTTGCAGATAAAAAAACAGACCCTGGTTTTCAACATATTCTAGTTTTTTGTACTTGATGACCAATACCAATGCAATTCTCTTGTCTGATCGAGAGAGGGGTTTGTGCTGAGGTGACACTGGTATAGCCACCAAATAACATGAAGTACTGAGGCAAAAGAATCTCTAGCACCAAACTAGCACTGGGTAATGTTGGAAAAACCTCAGAGATCTTCAAACCACCACATGGACAGTAACTGTGATAAAGAAACAGTAATATTTAATCACTAGCTCATCTTTAAATAGTAAACTCATTAAGAGAGACGTTGAGCAAAAGTGTCCATTATTTTCCTTGCTTTTACCCGTTTCCGTCCTTCAACCAGGTAATCAGACAGCAGAGACGTAAAATGGTGGCCATTGTCGACAGGGAATAAATTACCAAAGCATGAAGAGAAAACATCTTATCTGGCTGATGTATTTCCTGCTTCTGCAGAAAGCTACAAAGCCCAAGGGAGCGCAGTCAACCAAAATGCAGAGAGATGGAGATTAGCATGATGTGCAGTTCCTTGTTCCATTAAAGTTTGATCTTCCTCAATAGCCGAGGAGAATCAGATATCTCCCATTCAAGATTAAAGTACGCCAGCATAGAGGGGGGAAGATTAATCAGAGGCCTGTGTGAGATAAAAACAGCCTCGCTTCTGGCATGGAAAACAGTAGCAATAAAGAGTTCAGCTGATAATATGAAACATGGCGAGCCACAATAGCAAATCAAACAGCATGTGCGGGCCTCCAAAAAACAAATCAAAGCACAGACTAACACCACAGTGCAGCGGCTGGAGGAGTGCAGCAGGGGCTGATCTGATTGCAGTCCAGGCCTTCATTTTATTACTGGTTAAGGTTGAAGAGGGCAAGCTGTGGATTTTTTCCCATGTTGCTCTGTCGCCAGCCTCTCATTCCCTCTCCTCCTCTTCTCCTTGAGATCAATGGCGCTGGGGTGATTTCACAGCAGCCTGCATTGTCACCCAGAACAAATCAATGTGACCATGAGGAAGGCAAGAGCGGCATTGTTTTTAAGGGGAGCAAATTCGCTGTTGGAGAGCTTGTCAGATTTGCTTTATTCTCTCTCTTCCCCCCCAAGAAGTCTTTGGAAGAAGCAAGCATAGCCTCACTTTTCAGGCTGAGTTATGGAACAAACTATAAACTGCACGGCAGTCATGGCAGTGTACTCATTAACCACAAAAAAAGAGAAAACGTCTGCTGGCTGTATTTCATATCTGCGAGGGCACCCTCGAGGAAGAAAAATGGACAAGCGGGCCCTAACCTTCCCAAGTGAAAGGCTATACATTAACCTCGGAGTCTAGTGAGATGTGACTCCATTCAGGTTTATAGGGGAGGAAGGGGAGGTCGGAGGAGTGCTGCTGTCTGTCATGCACTAACTGGCTGCAGATAACCCTGATGAGGATCAGGCAAGCAGAGTATTGGTCAGGTAATCCCTGGAGATTGGTCAAAACAACAGGAAATCAGACTCCCAATGGGCACACAATGGATAACATATGATCTTCAGGAAAAGTAGTCATACTTCTTATGCTTTTCAACATTTGGTATTGTTACAGTCACAAACATAAAGGTATTTTATCATATAGTTCTTGTGCGCAACTGAACCGTAGCATAGCATTACAGAGCAAGTAGCAACACAAAGAAAAGTCTGGGACAAAGTTGTGTAGAAGTTTAAAGGAGGGTTAGTTTATAAAACAGTATATCTGACAGAGCATTGTTCAATTTATCATCTGAAAATGGAATCAGTATGGCAGAACAACAAACCTTACAAGACATGCCTCTGCACCTGAACTGATAGTCTGGACAGCCAAGAGACCCATGCTAACTGATCAAATGGTTGGAGCTAAAATCAGGAAAATCCTGGATTAAAATATGGTTGAGAGGAAATCTCAATACAATACATTTACATTAGTGATTGTAAGGTGAAAAATGTATAAGAAAAAAGTTCAAGGGGTGTCAGTAATTTTGTAAGATGTTTTATGCAACACTCCTGACAATCAGGAAAGCATCTAGGAACATCTGAGATGAATATTTAAATGTTAGTGCCAAAGGTTATTTTCCAAGACTGTTGTGCTGAATTTGAACTCAACATGAGTTTCCAGCAGGAGTCCTGAAGACGTCTTTAAATTGTGTGATGAGAAATAAAGAAAACTGGATTCAGTTTGGGCTTTAGCCACTCGGTCACACACAAGTAACCATGATCGTAACCTAGTTTTATGGTACATCTGTGTACCATAATGCTGGATTTTATCAACAATTCAGCATTGTTGATAAAAGGTGTGTTGATGGTAAATGTAATGTCCCTCAACAGTCCAAGCTGTCTGCTTGTCTAAGGTAACTGGTTCTATTCATGCCCACTTTGCCCCGTTCAGGAGCAGAAGTTTTATCTGACGGCTAAAAAGAGACAGTGAGGAACAATAGTTTAGTGCTAAACAATTTGCATTATAGTGCAAAAAACAGCATTTACTATTACCTGCAACAACCTAATATCATATGAAAAATACTGAGATCAAGTTGAAGACCAAATATCTTTTTCACTTGTGTTCATTCACACTGATACTCTGAAAGTCATGTTTTCTTCTCAGCAGTCCCTTGCATGTGATGCTTCTGTTTTATGCTCTGTCTTTTCATGCTCCGTTGCCACATCCCAGGTACTAATGTGCAGAGGTATCAAATCGTGCAAAATTGAAATGCACAAAAAAGGGCATGTCTCTTTTTGTTTGGCTGCATGATAAAAACAAGGACTGCTGTAGACTTTTGATATGAAACGCTTTGATCAGGTGGCTAATGAGGCACTGTTGACATTGCTTTGAGTGAAACATCCTGTTTGTTCTTTTGAGCAGCGTTTATATTTTACAGGTAAGAAACAATCTGCTGGTCTATGAAATCAACTTACATAAGAGCAAACTATTTACTTTCATGTACAGAACAAACATATTATTTCCAATCTAAAAAAATACAATTTTCTACGAATAAAACAAAATCCATCCAAAGATAGACATGTAAGACTGGACATAAGGTAGATCTTGAGTAACACACATTTTTCCTCATTCGCTCCGGCTCTCGGACACACAGGCACGCACACCCCCACACGTCTGCATCCACTATTTCAGTCATCTTAAGTGCCAAAATGAGTTTTACTGCCTCTGGGAAGGTGTTGAGACAATCAAACCATGCAGGGATTAAAAAAGATTAATACACAGCACAGGAAATTAAACTTCAGCAACTTTAACGATATTCATGAGAGCAGCTCACTTATTCCCATCAGGCAGGCACTTTTAATAAGCAAAGAATACGGTAAGGAGCCCAAAAGCTATCAATCAATCAGAGCGATATGCAATTTGAGTTGCTAGAATTGATAAAATGCCAGGCTTCTCTTAGCGTATTGCTTTTTGTTAATGCATTGCGTAAAATATACATCTCGACCTTCCAGCTGTTGGCAAATTTAATGAGTACAACAGATTGGAGTTTACATAAGCAATCTAGGTATTCTCAGTTCTGTCAGTAAGTAAAGGAATGCAGTATTTCTCAGAATTTAGATTGCTGAGTAAAAATAATTTTAGTTTTAACCAGGTGCGCCAGGAGGTTTCTAAACGGAGGTCGCTGGTTCTAACCGTATTTTTGGTGTGGCACCCCAAATCAAAACCATTGTCACAACAAGGACAAAATAAAGAAACTAATACAAATTTGGCTGTGAGTCAGTTTACCTATTTGTTACTTTCTATCCTGTTTAATTTGAAAATGTTAACATTTGTCCCCCACCTTGTTCAGTTTTGTACCATTAAACCCGTTTGTATTCATGTACAAGAACTATTATTTTTGTAATTATTTCCATGAACTATAAAACTTATTGCTCATAAAAATGATAGAAACTCACACATGATCTTATCGAATTGTATACATTGCTGTATTAAAAATTGTGTTACACCTACTTTGAATTTACCTTGGGTCATTATCCCTTTTTGGGCTAAATCAGTCACTCTGTCTATATGTCCATTTTCTACCTGTCAACCAACCGTTATGCACCCTTTTACTCCAGCCATGCTGTATTTGTTTATTTTTTAATTCTAGTTCAGAATTTCACAAATTATAGAGATAATAATAAAACTGGTCAGCTATTACATATATTTTGTAATAACTATGTATTTGGTCATATCACTATTTCTATTAGTGATGATTGCTGTTTGAACCAGCTGATTAAGAAATATGACAGATTATGACCTCTCACCAAACAAAAATAATGCAAAGAGACCTAATGCTGGTAGCTGATATTTAGTGGGAGTCATAAAACCCAGATTTACTAGCAGAAACTTTAAGTAGGATATAGAAAACCAGTTTAAATCATTAGATTGGTTGTCAAAGTAGTACAAAGGATGCAAACTGGTGCCTGTTCAGATATCAAACCTTTTGATGCAGATATCTTCTTTTTCAGCATATTAAAAAGTCAATATGAAACAAATGAAACCCAAAAGGAATGAAATGGAAAGTACTCATGAAAAACACCTGGGAGAAAAGAAGAAAGCGTTTTATGCATAATATATTGCCTCGCAATGCGGTGGCCAACAGAGTCGGAGTGGAGCAAATTTATAGGGGTGAACACGGTTCCCCACGGATACCCCTCTGATGGGGCCACTGGTTTTAACATCTTAAAAGTACCAATCATCCTCCTTTTTAATGAATAAAGAAAGCTACAAAATGAGGAATGCTTTGGAGACATGAAGGTCCAAAAGATGATCTAGCAGTAAGCCAAAAGACAAAGAGGCAGAAAAGAACAACTCCAAACTCCGAAAAGATAACTCAGTGACCCAGATATTGAAGCTTACTCCCCCATGCCATTCCATTCTCCCATGCTTTTGTCCAACCATCATGTTGAGTTAAGGCAAGCATTATGCTGGGGAGACTATTTGTTTAGGTGAGGAGCAGCCACAGAGCTAATATGAGCACAATTTGCTCAGCAGGTCATAGGCGCGGAGTGGAGGAAGTAAATGAGGCAGTTCTGTCCCCCCGGGTGCAGCTCCTGTCTCATACATCACTGGATGTTTTATTCAATACAGCCAGGAAGGACTTGATGGCAGGTGCCCTGACTGTGGGGGCGCCGGCCGTCCCTGCTGCTGGTGGTGGAGGAAGATGAGGAGGAGGGGGTCTCTCCATATTACATTCAGTCAGCCGGTCCTATCTGCAGGGCTGCGAGACAGAGCATGACTGGAGCCAGCCAGAGGAAGATCAATTTGGAAGGATGCTTGTACAGTCTAACGATAAAACACACTTGGTGCAGATTTGTTTTTCTTTTCTTCCATTGCTCAGTCAGCATAATGTGAAGCTCGTCTCTTCGCAGCGTGAGCAATGAGGCTAAATATTGCAAAGCAACCTCAGCAACCCGGCGAGGCTCAAAGTTCAGACTCTGACTTTTATTAACTCGCATTTATATTCGAGGAAAGGCGTGAATTTTAGATGCACCTACAATAAGCAGCCCGTGCAGAGGAGGGAGGCGTCTGCAGGGACGGACAGTCTCGCTGCAGACCTCAGAGCATTAAGTGAAAAAGTTTTACACACGTTTCTCTGAGCATTTTATGACTACCCGACACAAGCCCTCCAACACAGTACATGTAAGAAATGATATATGAGTGAAAAATGTCTAATTGCACCAGACAGTACAGGAGTGACGCACGGGGGCGTATAGACAGATGAAAAATTCGCACCTTTTGCTCTGAGCCGCAATCTCTCTCTCTCTCTTTCCCAGCGCCACCGGTGCCCGCGGTGCACTGCCCTCCACAACACGCTTAATTGCTACCCTTACTTGAAAAAGCCCCAATATTAAAACATCAAAGCAGTTCCTAAAGCTATTCGGTTCTCTCTAACAACGCTGCGTTTATTGTGGGTCACGTATGGAAACAAAGGCTTTAAATCAGAGACATCCGTGTGTTGCGATCCTTTATCCTAAAAGAATTTATCTAGGCAGGAAAAAACAGCATTCAGACAAGGAGAAAAAAAAAGCTAAATATACCTACCATAAATTGTTCCTTATTACAGACTAGAACTCCATGCAATCGTTAAGCAATCTGCCTCATTCTTCTTTGGGCCAAATTAAAAAGGATTCATTCCGCTTTCCCCCCCAGAAATCCAGCTGCCGCTGCTGCTTCTCTGCAAAGATTCAATGCTGATTAAGTTTATCCTCGTCTTCCAGTGGTATGCAAAAATTAAAGATTCCACAATCTCGCCTTGAGCATGCAAAGTTAATAAGCTTCGCCCTCTGTTTTTTTCCCTCTCTTTTATCAGCTCGACTTGGCTGCCGATAGAATGTGGAGGTTAAGAGCGCAGGTCGGCGGAGTCTCTCAGAAGCGTCCTCGGAAGGATTGCGCACCGAGAAGCGCTTCTCGTTTTTCAGCGCTTAACCTCTGAAAGCAAAGTGAAAAGAAACACTCGCTCTTTTCTGTCGCTTGAGGATACTTCCAAACAATGAAAAACTGGACTGTTTTACGCAGTATTCCAAAAATCCAGCGCTGTTATTACGCACGGGTCCGTCTCCTTCTTATAGACAATTTTTTTTTTAAAAAATGTAGATTGCAAACGTAAATGTTTAGGAATATGATTCAGGCAATTTTTGTGTTGATATACCCTGAATGAAATCCAGGCAGGGCCAAAGCAGCAGCCTGGAATATCCTAAACTGATGCAAAAAAATAAATAAATAAAAATCCCGGCGATCAGGCTCTGCTCCGTCCGTCACTTTCGCTGAGGGGGTCGGCAGGTTTCTCTTTCTTGGATGCGTTTCCTCCGGATTCAGACGCAGATTTCCACGTGCGGTCTTGGAGCAACCTCAGTGGCGAAACTCAACCAGCCTCTCTTTGGCGTTTAAACCAAATATAGAAACTGCTCCGTCTGAATAAAGAGCTAGCTGCTTGAGGCAGCTCCGGGGACGCGGTCCTGCCCTTCTGCCGAACCGCCGAGACTGACAATAACCCGGAACGCTGCAGACTGTCAGGCTGCTCAGACCGCCCACCGACCAATCACATATCTCGGGGAATAGACACATTCCCACGGGTTGGCCAATCACCGGTAATTGAAGGCTGTTACCATAGAGACGCTCCGGCGTCTTAGCGTCTGAAACCACGTTGTTTATATACGCGGAAGATAACAAAAAAAGGAGAAGGATTTGATATAAATTGCAGTGACAGGACGGAGATTGGGATCTTTGATCAACTTATTTTAAGCAAAGCAACGTTTCGGCTCTTATTTAGCTTTCCGGTTGAGGGCTGAAGGCAGCATCCTCTAATGGGACGAACAGAACCCTGCAGGGACCCAAGAGAGTCCGGCAGGCTGTTCTGCTTCGTGGCTGGTCTGCAGGGAGAAATAAAGATCCTGATGAGATCTGAATGAGATGAGATGTGATTTCTTTCAGCCTAATGTATACTGTAGAGTGTCATTAGCAGGTCTCACATTAAGCAAAATTGAACACTTTCAATATATTTTTAGTGGGAAGTTTATTAAAAGAGGTGATAATAATGGCTCTCAAAATTTCATGGGTTTGTGTTATAAATTGAAGCCAGGATGAGTCATTTCAACACTTTTTCCACCTTCAATGTGTCGCAGTATGCCTTTGTTAAAACAACTAAAAATGACAAGATTAAAAATTTGCAAGCTCCAGTGCAAGGTAATGCCTTACTGAAGCTTTTGGTTTGCAGAGAAGTGACATGGGATGGAAAGAATCCTCTTTGTACAAAGGTAACAGTCAGGAGAGGGAGGGCAAATACAAATCTACCACATTACAGCCCAGTGGAACAGATTTCAGCAATTTGAGAAAATATGTGATAGCAGTGACATTACAACAGCCAGATGTTTTTCCAAAACCAACAAAAGGCCAAGACCTTTTCAACAAATATAGGTCAATTGCTACATTTGTATATATTTCTGGACCAAGTTGTATTGCTATATGAAATAAACAATTGTACTTACCTTGCTAAAATATCCATAAATTTTGTAGAAGAATTTGCTATTATCTGATGAAACATCGATACTAAAATTTACATTGATCAGTTGTGGCACAGATAAGTTTAAAGAAAAAAACATTTTGCTTATAATGGTGATAGTAGCATCCAGATTTTTGGATCAACTTTCTTCCAGTAAAACGTTTTTCTTTTTTTCTCCCGGTAGTTTAAATGCTGAATAATTCTAATACTGGTTCTTTTTTGAAAATGAAGAGGGATTTTATATTTCAGAGTCCAAAGCTAGGGATGGACAACATACTGGCATTAGTGTTGGTATTGGCCCATTGCCCCACAGACTTGTGCATCACCAGTATGTTTTTAGTATGTGTCAGTCATGGGATCATAACGACATGATACATTCAGCCAACCACGTTGTATGGAGTGGGAACATAGGCCAGCAAATCCCTCCATATTTGTCTGGTAGAAGACTATTACAGCCCTTGCTGTTTTCTCTCTATACTGACACACAAACACCACTAACATCCCTTTTCAGTTATGGATAGTTGTATATGGATATTTCTCCTTAAATAGTTTGATCATATAAAATCATGGACTTTGTTCCCTAAGTGTGTCAGTGATATTTGTGCTGACTGGCGGTATTTATTAATAGGGGGATAAGTGATCTTGTTGACATTGTTTTTGAACTCCACCAAACCTTGTGCACATTACTTTTGAAACTTAACTGCAGTGTTGTTTATATTTCTACTTATTCTGTGGGTTATTTTATGTATTTTTAAGTTTTTTTGTGTTGTTTACTTTAATTTTCAAATTCATGGTACTGCAACCAAGCATTGTTTTCTCTGTTGTTTTTTCTGACATCAGCTCCAGTAGTTGTTTCCCAGCTTTCTGGGTTTATGTTACATCTAGCTATTAGTGCCACAACAGTGCTACATAAGGATGTTGTTTTATAGCGTAAACCTGCTTTAAACCTCTCCATAACTTTATCCCTGCCCTGTCTGCTGTGTCCCTTGTTCTTAATGATACCAAATGTTCACTAATGTTCTCTAACAAACCTCTGAGACCTTCACAGATAAAAGCCATTTATACTGAGGTTATGTTACACACAGAGGCAATTTTTGAAGGAAATTTAGGATAAAACATGCTGAATACAGATATGTCGTTGAATTATCCTTAAAGTTCTCAATTATGCACAATTCTCTGTTAGACTATCACATAATCTAAGCAAAATAAAATGAACTTTCTGATTATAATGTGGCACAATGTGAAAAGGTTCTGTGGGTATTAATATTTTGGCCGGTCATCTTGCACAAGGAACATGAAACTTCGCAAAGTGCCTGTTTTTGGCTAAATGTCAGTAAAACAGCAAGGAAGTGAGCAGTGCACCTTGACCGTGGCTCTGCGTTTGTTCTTCTTCTTGGTGACTGTGACCTGTGCACACAGACCCTGAGACTCACAAAACCAGTACAAGCAATCACACATCATGGACTCTCATAATAAGCTGACGCTGGGAAGTGGGTGATGCAGCACTCAGCTTATGCCAGTGCTGATAAGAGCCTGAAAGTATTACCTCGGTCTGGCAGCCCGCTCCAAGAAATCCATCCTGAGCCAGGTCATCAATTCTGCCCTATCTGATTGCGCACCAGTCCCTGGCAGCTCGATGTCGTCGTCCTGGCTCCTGCCTTTGAAATTTTCTCTATGACTTGCACTTTCATGCTAGTCCTTCCACAAAACGAAACAACCACATGCTCTGTGCACGCATAGGTCTTTTATGAGGTCTTGCACCCACATGAGAAATTGTACAAATGGCTGAAGATATGCTCCTGGAGAGAGAAAGTTTCCAGAACAATGGATCGCCTTGCTCAGTAGATCCCTTAAATGTATTAGCTTCAATTACTCTTCCTCTCTGCCGCTGTGGTGCACTTACACATCATGCACTAAAGGCTGTGGAGTTCACCCACATCACCTGCGCTGCACGGCTGCAGCGTCGATCAAACAGATGAACAAATAATTGAAAAATACTAAACCGGAGGTGTGCCGTTCACCACCGAGGCAGCGGCGCAGGCAAATAAGTCGTTTGATTAGCTGATAAGCAGATGACTCAACAAACATTCAAGGCATGTTTACCGTGGTTTGATTAGAGCACGCCCAATACGCAGAAGATTGGACTCAAATATGCTGTGAAAACACTCAGCTGTTCAAATCCCCAAGGCAGCATGAGGGCACATAAAAACAATGAATTATTTATGGGGGAGACTAGTGAAATATCACAGTGGATAATTTTCTGTGGGCTATATTAAATGTAGTCTTCAGAATAATATGTATGTCTCCGCATTTCTCAGAAATCATTCCCTCTGACAGACTGCAAAGCCTGATGATTGGAAATAAAATCATGTTTAGATATTTCCCTGCCAGGAAAAATCTATGACTGTTTCACTAAAACACCAAAGGAAAAGCTCATTTACATACTAATTGCGGCTCCTTCTTTCCCAGTAAATATGATCAAAGGATATTCGCTTTGTCTCTTGTTTTAGACATTAGCTCTGGCTCAAACTGAAAAGTCTCAATTAAGCCAAGCATTTTGCATGCCTCATTGGAAAGCGGGTTCACGGTACCAGTAAATTCAGGTTCAGCCTCAGCAAAAACAAATTTAAAAAAATAAAAAATCACCACGCGGCATCTCTCTGAACGGAGCATCTCATAAATAAAAGCTCCAGCCACAAACATTAGTGTCTGTCTTAGAGCTGAAAGCCTTACGCTGTTACAATTTGTCCCTGAAAGTGAACTCAGTTTAATTGAGCAAAGTTGAAGATTCCACAAACAGCAAATCAACAGCGAGAGAGAGGGGAGAAGAAATCGATGGCAACAGAGGCATGGAAAAAAGAGATAGCATTGATTTATCTGCCATTGATTCATGAGGATCGCTGCATTGTGCCCTGCGGGTGAAATGCACGCTGTCTGCCAACTGATGGGGATGAATCTGAAAAGGTGTCAAGTGGTTAGAGGACACAGAGGTGGAGGATGAGATCGGCAGGGACTAGATGAGGGTGACTGGGAAGGGAGTGAGCGGGGTGGGCCAAAAAACGACAAGAAGCATCAACTGAAAGAGAGGAGTAGTAAAAGAGAAAGTAATGTTGAGTAAGGATGACACCAGGGCTATGCAAAGTTGACTGGAATCAAATTCAAAACAACGTCTGAAACTGAAAAACAAAAATCCAAGTTAGACTCCTCCAAACGTTTCTTGAACTTCACTGAGACAACCTAGACAATGTCTTGCAATGCCCATGCCTTTTGATTAGGCCTGTCACGATAGCAAATTTTGCTGAGCGATAAATTGTCTCAAAAATTATTGCGATAAACGATAATATTGTTTGAAGACCTTTTTACACTGATTTAATGGAAATGACGTAATAATGCATGAGGTTTCTTGTCAAAGATAGATACACTTTATTTTCAAAAGAACACTTAACACTGAAACTGATAAACAAAATAAACAAAACAACCAAAAACAAAAGTAAAATGGATTCTCAGTCTCCATGAACAAAAAATGTACTGGAAAAAAAACTAAACAACATAAAGCCAAAGTGGAAATAAATACTGCATTCAACCAAAAGAGTGCAGATTATGAAGTCTGTATATTATGTTGCCCTTCAGTAATAATTAGATTTAAATAGAGAAGACGGGCACATCGACTACCTGATGCAATAGTTCACACTACATGATTTTTTGCTCCTATTTTTCCCCTTATGACAATCTTAGCACGTTGGTCTTTCTAAGATTGTGTGGTGTGTTATGGTAGATCATCGTTGCTGCTCCGATCCAAATCAGGGGTTTTCCCCGACTGGGATCTTAACTCAGCCTGTTGAATGTGACAGGTAGCCAATCAGAAAGCCCGGATTCTCCTCCGTGTTTTCTGAGGGGAAATTACGGAGGGGAATCCCAAACAGCTGACACGGCGCAGCCCGAAGTCCAGCGGACATTGGAGATGATATGTGGAAACAACATTAATGTTTATTCAACATGCAAAGAATATAGAAATGACAAGAGGAGGAGTTGGAGCGAAATTGCTACCGCAGTTGATAAACCCGGTAACTTTTCAGCTGTTCTTCGTTAACGTGACGTAAATAGATTATAATGATTTTCATTCAGTCAGGACTTTACGCTGACACTAGCCACATGCATTGCAGGTAGATTGTAGTAAATCATTGATTAATGCCTGGTTTTAAAATTAGTTCACTGGACTTGTAGCCATTATTTTGTGCCCATTGTTGGACACCACACGGCAGGAACAAATTCGATCAAACCGTTATACCTAGGATTTCTGTCGGCTAATGTTTGGTCTGTCAGGTTTTGAAAATGGGCCGACAATCGGCTGACAGCTCTAAGATCGTGTAGTGTCCGCTGGGCTTTACACTAAGGAAATGAGGAAGGGAGGGTCAGTGGAGAGCACCGGAGTTGAGCCCTTTTTCATTCAGTCGCATTAGCTGAAAGAGAAAAAGGTCGGAAGAGACGATAATGCCGATAATTAAAATGACGTCGATAGCTTTAATTTATCGTACGATTTATCGATTTATCGTTTATCGCGACAGGCCTACTTTTGATTCTTTTGAAATTGCGTCAACAGACAAAAACCTCAAACTTCAAGCTGTGATTTTACATCATAAACAACTGCAAACTGTGAAAAGGATGCAGGATTTTACAAAGGAAAAAAATGTGTGATTTATGTGATTACAAAACAAACCCTGAAACAAAAATCACTCCATTTCCTTTATTGTGATATTTCTAAAGAAATCCAAGTAAAACCAACTTTATTTAGAATCCCCCAGTTAGTAAGGAGAGTCCACCTGTGTGTATATATCCAGCTGTTGTGTGAAGGCCTCAGATGTTTGGACATAAGTGAAGACCAAGAGTAACATACAAAGATGTGAAGAAGTTTAAAACAGGATTAGGTCATACCGTACAATAATGCATCTGTGAGTACAAAGCAACTCCAAGCCTACTGGGGCAGAATCCACAGCTCAGATGGGATAATATATTAACAAGATAAATGCACGTAACACATCTTGCCTTTACAAAAGTGAAAGAAGAAAGCCAATGCTGAAAGAAGATGTCTTGTTTGCAGTTTGTTACAATCCAAGTAGGGGGCAAGGCAAACATTTGGAAGACGTTCCTCTGATCAAATGAGTCCTGGTGACACGGTGTTAACGCTGTTGCTTTGCAGTAGGAATGTCCTGGGTTTAAATCCTGGCTATGGTCTGTCTGCACGGAGTTTGCATGTTCTCCCTCATGCATGAGTGGTTCAGGCAGGTTTTCAATTGTGTGTTGCATTTTCATTAGTGATTGATTTTTTAAAATTGCACAATTAAATTACTGTCATGGCACTAAAATCAGAAATTCATCTCTAAATAATAAAACTAATCCCAAGAAGATACTCTGGTTGGATGAATGATTGAACATAAAACACTGAAAAAAAATTACAGCAAAATGTTCAAAGACTTGTAAAACCAGATGCGAATAAATTCTGAGGTCAAATTTGTTCTTACAGTTATATTATTAATGCACTTTCTATAATAACATTTGACAGATTTTTATTCTGCTGCCAGTTGATAAATATGAGCAGATTTGATCCGCAGAACCTATTCCTAATAGAAACTTCAGTGAATGCAATGTGCCTTAAATAAAAGAGATTTTCTGCAAATCTGAGTTCCTTCAAGATGTGTGGCATTTGAAAGCATAACCCTGATTTTCTGCAAATCTGAGTTCCTTCAAGATGTGTGGCATTTGAAAGCATAACCCTGGCTTTGTAGGCTACAAATTAGTTCACCTCCCAGTAGGAGATTTACTTGAACGTGGGACATGGTTCAGTCAAAGTCCAGACCACAATGAAATTGGAGATCTGTGGAAAGATTTAAAATATGTTTACAGATGCTCTCAATCCAATCAAATGAAGTTTGAAATATTTGGAAAAGAAAGATAAACAAATATGTTTAACTTACTCCTAAAATTGTGCAGCTGTAACCGGAAGGAAAGGTGATTCTGCAATTTTCTGATGTTCATTTAATGAACCATCAAGTTTTTCCTTTCGTTTCAAATTTATGCATAAATAGGCATTTGTCTATTACATAAATCCCAACAACACACATGGACGTTTGTAGATGTAAAGTGATAAAATGTGTAGAAACTTCAAGGTAAACGAATGACGTAGGTGTATGAAAGTCAGTGCCTTTCATATTTTCAACTCCTGTATTAAAAGAGCTTCAGGTTTGGGAGGTTTTGCACATAATGACCTCTGTCACACCTGGGCTTGTTAAACCTGACCATAGATCCTACTCTTCCACATAAAACCTCAAAGACATAAAGGAGCAGCAGGGACCTTAGCTGTTTGAGTTGGCTTCACCTAACTACGACGATTTGGTAAATGGAAAGCTTTGAAGCAGCAGTTCTTGCATCTAGCTGTCACTACTGTGTGAGAAAATAAAACCGTTCTTAGCACGTTTCATGTTGTTTGTCAGCACCTTTGCGGTACCTGCAGCTCCCAGTAGAATATAAAAAACAGACACGTTTACCAGTTTCCTTGTATTATCAGCTAGTACAAAATATGCAGGAAAATACAAATATGTAAGATCAATGCTGCATTTTTATTTTAATAAAAAAGAACAAGGAAGATATCAGCGTTTTGCAAAATCTGAACTTTAACGTATTAACTTAACTGATACTGCTGATGAGACATCATCCTAAGACGTGCTTAAACAAACGCCGTCTCACGCTGAGCGTATTTACAGTCTTCCTTCGAAAAGCAGCTGGTTTAGGCAGGGCTGTCAGGAACACAGCAATTGCTTCTGTTTTAAGAGCGCTTCACAGGATGGATCTGCTCTTTCTCTTTACATATCAATATCATATCGTTGTTAGTGTCTCAGATTGCTAAAAGTTTAAAACATTTTTTGTAAAATCTTTTAAGAGAAAAAGACCTAAAGGGGGAAAAAAAACAACAGCCAAGTAATTACACGAGATGAAACATGTAAGTCTAATATTTTATGAACATAGAACATCATTTTGTAGAGTGTTTTTGTAACTCAGATCATTTGTAGACTTAGACTTAGACTGACTTTATTGTCATTTTGCATGCACAGGGTGTATACAGAACAAAATTTCGTTGCATACGGCTCAGGACAATGTTTTGAGGTTCCAATGTTGTGAGGTTACTCCAGAATAAAATAAAATACAGTATAAAATATGAATATAAATATGAATATAAAATATAAAGTGCAGGGCTGACAGTAAAATGGAAGCTCTGTACAAGGTATAAAGTGGAGACCAGATTTTAAGTGCAGTCCAGTTAAGAGTTCAGCAGACTGATGGCAAGTGGGAAAAAGCTGTTTCGGAACCTGGTGGACCTGCACCGGATGCTGCGGAACCTCTTTCCAGAGGGCAGCAGGGAGAACAGTCCATGGTGGGGGTGTGAGGGGTCACTGATGATGTTTCGGCCTGTAAGATTATCTTAGAATATTTCTTACTCCTTAAGTTTCTCACTGCCTTCCCGTTTTGCACAATATTATAATAAGTCACACTGACTATAACAATCACAGTCAAAAGGCTTGAACATATTGAGTTAATCCAGTTTTGAATCTAACACTGAAGCACACTATCAATGTTCCCTCTAATTTTTCATGTGTCTGTGAGCAACATCAGCTGTGCGCACGATGGCCACACACCAGTATTACACCTGTTATAAATCTGGGATCATAGAAAGTTACATGGCTTATTAAAAGAATCAGATTACAGCAGCAACTTCCATTAGTTTGCTTTTAATATACGTGATTTGCCCCACTTAAAATGAAAAAAACAAAAACATTGCTGTTCATGAGATGCATAGTATGTTATATATAAGAGTCCTGCTTTGGCCACGGTGAGAAATGAGACAATTTCACCTTTCAGACATAACTCTTTGTTCACATCAAACATTCACATTCTGCACAATGAAATGTGTGCTCTGGCTTGTGATAGTGTATAAATTCCTGTAACTCTTTGTCTGTAAAATATTTAATTACAGTTTTTTCACGTCTGTCTGTCTTTCTCACCTCTCCAGTGGTTGTACGCTTTAGGTAGTCCAACTTCCATTCAGTCCACATTTTTCCCTCTGAAAACTCGCTTGCTACTTTGGCTTCGCTGCATGTTTTGCAGAGTAAACTTTCTCACTCGAAAAAGAAAAAATCTCACCCAGTTGCACCACTTGTTCTTCTTTTTGCACAAGCTCCGACAGCCGTTCCATCTTAAAAGAAGCGCATTTCTGTTTTCCTTTGGCTTGATGAGTGGATGTCCCACTGTTCGCTTAGCCATGATAGGGTGGAAGCTTTTACCGCCTCTTAACTCCGCCGTACTTCTCCTACCTAGCAAATCTGCACGGTGCCACAGCGCAAGGCACGTACACACAATAGCATGCGATGATTGGCTACGTAGCGTACGTGAGCCGTATCGTATCATTGGCTGGACACCTGTGACTCACCGAGTTTGATCGTTATACCTCATTGGTCCACATCAGTTAAAACTGATGTCTGAGCTCAATGTTGGATTTTATTTTATGCGCTGCATAGATTTTATTGTGCGCTGAGAATGTGCGAGCAGTGCGCGATTGCGCAAGCGCGCAGCTTAGAGGGAACATTGCACACTATTAAACCCACCATGGACTTATGACAGAAAAAATAAAACAGGTGATATTTCAAATGTTTCACCACTTTTGCTGCCTGTGGTTGCAACTAAAGTATGATCTGCACCTGTCCAAAGGGACACAACCCTCCATTTCAGACAAGATGGTTTAATTTGTTTAGCAGTAACCTCCATTAAATCTGCAGATGAGTTGATTCATCTGTCAGCTTAGAGAAGACAACTGTTTTAGATGTATTATTAATATTAATATTAGTATTATTTGTTAAATCAAGCACTCTCTAGGTGTTTGGTTTACTGTCTGAGGTTTAAATTGGGTGAGTCAGATGTTAATGAGCTAATACAATAATGAAATGAAAGAGAAAGAACAGCATGTTGTTTAGAGCAGTTTTAATAAGGATTTTTGGAAATCCAACCACAAATGGAGAGCATCAGTTCAGCTGCACACAAGATGTGAGGAGAATGTGCCGACAGTTTACTAATCACATCTAATTTGAACATGAACAAAGCAGTATGTAGTCATCCACTTCACTCCTGATTGGTCAGGAGCATTAAACCTGAGGCTGCTGATGCTGCAGCTGTAGGAAAAGTATGGGGATAAACTGGAAAGAATGCTGGCTAATAACATACAAATTAACTCCATGAGGATTAGAAAGTTTTCAGATCATCATGAGAGATTCCTAACTTACCAGAACATGGTTAACGGAGTCCTAGACAAGTACTGTGCATAAGCTCTTTCAATGCACAACAGTACTTAGCCCAAAGTTGGAAAAGGACAACTACAATAAACCAAAACTAGGAGTTTATTATTTCATAGGTTCAGTTACATGTGATAGTGTGTTGCTAAGGTCTTTAAAAACTAAAGATGTACCACAATCACTGCTTGACAGGTTGAATAATAGAATAATGCAACATTGATAAGTATGAGTGTCATCTGTACAGCAGGGTGCAGTCTTTAGAAGCTAAAAGGCAATAATCTCAGGACAAAACTCTGTGGAATGCCACTGTTAATTGTGAAGGGACTGGGAATCATTGCCGACATGACAAGTCTAAAGCTAACTAAGAACACGAGAGTCTTGCTTACTTAATAACCGTCAGATTTCATTGTAATGCCCAGTGGAGATTAACACCATGCACAGATCAGTAAAGACATGTGTAAATGGCAGCTATAAATAGGGAGATGTTTCCTAGAGAATGATTATTATAGCAGATAAATCAATGCTATGTGTGTTATACATCTCAAAAGGTGATAAATTAACATATAAATAAATTAACACAGAGGAACAAAAGACATGTAAATACATGTGGTTTCTACAACAACTTATTAGACTCTTTATTCACAAGAGCTACTCTCAATCAAAAGGTTTACTAAGCCCACGAACATGTTTATGCAGAAGTATCATTTTATTATTTTAGACTACTCATTTCTTGTAAATTATCTGATTATTTGTCAAAATTATAAAATGTAAACTTATTTTGTTTTCCATTTGTAAATAAAAGTCATCAAAAAATGTATGGGATTTTGCTAGTCCTGTCGGAGATTACTGTAAGGCCTTTATGAATTCCTTGTGTTGCATTTTGAGTTGCTTGGGCTTGTTCTTTTCAAGTTGTGAGGTAGCTGGTTGAACACTTTTCACGTCTCTCCATCTCAGTCAGTCAGGCTCCAGTGGACAGAGGGACCATCATCCTCTGACTCGCACAGTGCTCAGCTCTGCCCAATTTTGCACCTCCGTTCACGAGTGATAGAGCACTATCAGTTCTGACAGCTCCCTAGAGCCACTGGGATTTGAGTGCTCCCTCCTTTTACCCACCCTAAACCCCAGAATCACATACAGACACACACGCACACCCCCTCCCACACACGCATACACGTATGTACTGTACATAAACACACAGAATGTGCACGCACAAGCGCACACACACTCCTTAACTGTCTGTCTATTAAAAGGAAGAGGGCTGAAAATGAATGGTTGAACAAAAGATGTCAAAGTAGAGAAAGAAAAGGGAAATTATGATATTTGTAGTAGCTAAAGATGAATGTGATATATTGTCTGTGGTTTTATAATTAGTGTTAGTGTATAATTATATAAACATGTGTATGTATGCATGGCAAGATTCTGTCAGGCTATTCCTGTTATTTTTAAGCTGTACTCAAGCTGCTGCTCATCCATCCATCCATCCATCCATCCATCCATCCACCCATCCATCCATCCACCCATCCATCCATCCACCCATCCACCCATCCTATACACTTATCATAGGTCTAGTAGTTGAACCAAGAGACCATAAGGTGTTCCTGAGTCAAAGGGGATATGCACTCACTAGTCAGTTTATTAGCCACATAGATACAACTGCATGTTAGCAAATAAGCTAATCATATGGTAGAAACTCAATTTACTTAGACATCTGTAGATGGTGAAGATTATTTGCTAAATAATTGTAATGGAGAAGAAAGGGTATTTAAATGAATGGGAATGTGGTGTGTTTTTAAGTTCAAAGTTGACTGGGTAAGTATTTCAGAAACTGTTGACCTATTGGGATTTTTCCACAGAGATATCTCTGGTTTTCAGAGAATGGTCTGAAAAAGATCAAATATCCAGACAGCAATAATTATGTGGACTAACACTCCCTTCTGTATGTCAGAGGACAGAGATAAATGGCAGACTGGCTTGTAATGATTGAAACAGTGGCTCAAATAAACAGTAGTTACAATCGAGGTATGCAGAAAACCATCTATGAACACACAACATGTCAAACATTGAAGCAGGTTTGAACAAGAAGACACCCAACCGCCTATGTGTCATGAACATGAACGTAAGGATATTCTGCCTTTTATTAACAGTTCAGATTGGTGGTGGTGCAATGGTGTAGTAGACATTTTCTTGGCACACTTCAGGCACCTTTATAACAAATTGAGCTTTATAAGCCACAGCCTTCCAGAGTATTGTTTCTGACCATGTTCATTTCTGATGGATACTTCCTACCCCTACCCCAGCATTTCAAACTGGTTTCCTGAACATCAAATGGTGCTTTGCACTAGAGACTAGAGGCTACTGACATTCAGACCTTCTGGTCGTAAGAGCAGATGGGGGAAAGGGGCTCATGTCGCCCTACAAGATGCCACCCTGGGCAGTTGTCCATGTCACCCGTATCAGAAACCGCCACCTGTACCTGGGATATCGTTGTTGTTGTTTTTTTTCTTGTTTGTTTTTTTCATTCCTGGCCCAGATTTAGAGCAAACTATTCAGTTCTTCATTTTAACAAAAGTAAGAGCCTCGGGGCACCAATTTTAGACATTACACAGTTTATGAATCTTTAAATCTGTTTAAATATATTGATCATACACATTTTCTTGAAACATTGCAACCCTTTGTGAAAATAAAAAAAAATGTTGAAAAGGAATGCAAAATAATCAAAATGAACAATATCATTACTGTGTGTGCAGGGTAAAAGTCTGCCAGGAAGACCAAGAGCAGAACTAGTCAGAAACCACTGAGACTAATGAGATCCGAGAAAAATCTCTAAGTGAAGTCCTGAGAGCAGAAAGTCTTAAATGGAGATGTACAATAATTTCAGCTTGAAGGAGAAACTGGCTGATATAAGCAGCAATTAGTTGGACGGAGAGGATGCTTTGTGAAAATTAACTAGCCCATTTCACCACGACATAATTGATGTGCAGAGTGATTTAAATTGGAGCAGCTGAAATTACTCCATAAGAAACTGGATCCGAAGGAGCTCAGAGGAATCCAGGTGTTCATTTACATGTCCGTGTGCAGCTTTGCGACTGCATGTCAGCACTGGCTAGAAAGGTGCACCGGCAAAGGTGATCGCTCGATGTGGATTATAATAACACCTTGACCTCTGTCCAGCAGTGTTCACCCATCTTTTTCCATCTCCTCTGGCTCCACTGTGCCTAACTCCCCTCTCCGATTGTTCTTGCACATCCTCGTGATTTATTTCTGCCTTCCTCCACATCTGCTGCTAACCTTTGACTCTTTTCACCACTTTTTAATCCCTTTTTGTTTCACAAAAAGATCCTGACTGAATTATTTAGTATTCATATTTCCATCTTCATCATAACTCCTCACTCAACTTTAACCTCAGAAAAGCTGCCTTTCTCTCGCTTGGTGAATTATTAGCCCATCTTCTGTGAGACCTTGCCAATCTATTAATCTAACTTGCCATTTACTGTCTTTTCTCTGCAGCTCTGTTAAAGGTTGGCTGCCTCTCCTCTCACTCTATCTGTCAGTCAGTCTTTGTGTGCAAATCCCACATCTTTCTCCCCCAGACTGAATTATTCAATTTAGATGCCATTTGTTTCACAGTTGGCAACATAGACTGTGTGCACTCTCCGCCGTAGAAACTGTGGTTATAATGGCAACAGCACTCTGCATCCTCAGCAACTGTTAATATTCCCTGACAATGCAAACTTTCTCTTTCCTTTTTCCTTTTAGCATTAATGGTCTGTCTTTTCTATAGAATTGACTGCTATATATATATATATACTTATATACATCATATACATGTAGTGTCTTGGGAGTGTCTTGGACACTTAAATCCACCTAGATCTGACAGGTATCACTTGTGGGTTTTGTGGGTTTTAACATTTTTTTATTATAATGCATACCATAGAGTTTTGATGATGTTTGGATCGGAAACCAAAAAATATTTGCTAGGTTAAGGATAAGAATACACACAGCATGTCCAAGTATGTGAGAGCATTACTGGCATTTGCTATGATGTCACTGTTTTGCTTTTAGCAGTGACATCATGGATATCTGTTATCTGTAGATAAAAGTTAAAAGAGCATTGCTCCATTGTGGTCAAATAATTATTTACAGAAATAGTCAGTAAGTAGTCTAGGTCTGACTGCCTTACTTTCAAGCATTTGGTATGTGGAGATGAGGGAATCTTAACTTTTGCAGACAAAGCTCCATGTTGTAGTAGAACATTGGTTAATGGTTATTGGGTTATTGCTGTTATATATAAGTAGCACTTGTGTAAATTTTACAAAATCTGTTGGATTAGATTCAGTACCTATGATCTACAATCTACAGTCTGAGACAGTGGAGCTTTACTCACATAATGTCGCATAATATTGTAACAAAAATGTAGACACTCAATAGTGTGATGGAGGAACAAAAACACGATATGGTCAAATTTTACATGACACTGTGAAAAGGTTATTGAATGACCTTCGTATCGAGTTAAATAGTCGATTCTAGTACCTCCAGCATACTTTAAATATTCTTCAACATTAGACAAGAAAACAAGAACTGCCAATAGCGGTTATTTCTTGGTGCTAGTAATGTACTCTACCTCTCTGGCACTGACAGGCATGTTTCTGTCGGGATCGTCAAATCTCTGATGCCGAGGTTTCCAACACCTCGAGTGTCACCTCTGCTCCAACTGCAAAATGGAAGCAATCGGTTGTCTGGGCAACAAACTTCTCTCTGAGTTCTGTCATGCAAATCCCTCTGAAGAAAGGGCAAAAAGTTAAAAAAGTTAAGTGGTATGACAGAGAAGATTCAGAAGAGCTGCAGGCTTGTCTCAGATGCATTTTCTTTCTGCCTACAAATTGTTTGTTTTTTTTTATTTCTGCTGCAAAGATGGCCAGAATGGGATGGAAATATTACTGCTTATCCAGCTTACCGGCTTTTGCAGGCATAAGTTGAAAGCTGCCTTTGTGAGGCGCCTCTTCACAAAGACAGAAGACATTGCGCTTGTATTTAAAACAAACACAAAGAACGCCAAGGTTACAACATTCAAAGGTGAAATAATACGGAGAGGAAGAGGGATTGACTAGCCTGGCAAATTAAATCTACGAGAGGCTCTGTGTACCTTGGGACCCTCACAGGGGCATTTTCTCCTCAGCGGCCTTAGAGCACCCTTCCTCCTAATGGAAGGGAAGCAGAACAGATGGGACACAAATTGCACTTTCATACACCTCAAGGTTCAAGGCAATTTCCCCTCTGAGCCTGTGAAGTTCTCGGATTGCCTCTCCATCCTTTGAGCCTTTCACTCTTCAAAGAGGTCTGGGTTTGTTCAGTTCCCTGACACACACGCACGCACACCCCCGCGCACCCCAACACACCCCCCCCACACATGCACACACACCCCATCACAGACACACATACAGCTCAGGTTCAGTTCATGAAAGTTGCTCTGTATGTTTCAAGTTATTTTATAGATGTTCGTCATTTATAGAATGTATAGATTTGTATTGCAAAGCTTTCCAAGTGCATTTACTCATCTCTCTACATCTTTTCACTTTTCAACATGAAATTACCACTTCAAAGAAAGAAGAAAATACCTCAGGTTTTGTCAAACCACTTTAAAAGCATCTGTGGACTTCAACAATATATAATATATAATATATTTTTACTGTCATTGTTGAAATTTGAACCTCTAACAATGGAGGTTCTTAATGTTTGTCTTTTTGCAAACCTTAAGAGGATTTTGGGATAACTCCATCAATCTTCTCATCAACACTGACCAGCCGTCCTGCCCCAGCTAACAAAGCATTCCCACAGCAAGGTCCTGCCACCACCATGCTACACCATGCTTATGTTATGTTCAGTGTATTGTGCCGTGTTAGTTTTCCGCCATGCACAGCATTTTGCCTGTTGGCCAAAATATTCAGTTTGGTCTCATCCGACCAGAGCTGCTGCTATGTTCCTTTCTTTCAATACTTGCCGTCTTCTTGCCACTCTTCCAGAAAAGCCAGATTTTTGGAGGTCATGACTAAAAGTTGTCGTATTGGTAGATTTTCCCACCTCAACCGTGGATATCTGCAGGTCTTCTAGAGCTACTTTGACCCCTTGGCTGCATCTTTAATTAATGCTCCTTTTTCCTACTCGGTCAATTTTTATGATGCTGTTTGTTCCTGTTTATACTGAGCTGTTTCCATATGTATTAAATTACACACAGACAGACTGGATTTTATTTAAAGGTATCAGCGTAAAGAAGCTGAATATAAATTTACTCAACATTTTCAGATTTCTATTCACTCAAAAACATCAAAGCCATGTCTCAATCTCCTTCCACTTCACAATAATGAGAAACAGTTTGCTCTTCCATCACATAAAAATGATTTGATTATTTTAAAGATTTGTATTTATTGTCTGTACAATGTAATGTAACATTTTATTACACATGACAATGATTTTGTTGGTTGCAGAAAATCAATGTTTTGTTGAGCATCCCCATTACGACATATAATGTCACCGGCTTGTGTCCTACACATTGCAAATGCAAAAGCCAAGAGAAATGCAATTTCTGAAATGAATTTCCTCTCCTCTATTTGATGTCTAATGTACAAACTAGCACTGAATGGCCCAGGTGCCAGCAGAGCCGCTGTGGAGATAATAAAAGACCTCCAGCAGCATTGTTTACGGCGCCATTAACAAACAAACATTAGGGCCCATTTGACTAAATACTGCTGACAGAGAATATGGCGATCAATCACCATGGCAACCAACCCCCATTAATTAATATTGCACTTGGAAATTTAGGAATGTGTGCATGATGAAGATGGAGTATGCCCAGATTTTTTTCGTGGGGTTTTTCTGCTTCTCGATGAGCTCCGGCACATCTCATCTCTGGCCTTTGTCCGACGCCTGGCTCTGCATACCAACCGAGGGGTTAACTGCGTCCCCAAAGCAATTACGGCCAATTGTGGCACTAGTTAGCAATTAGTGGATTAAATGTAATGAGTCTGCCGTTGCCGTGGCGACTGGATTTTTTTTTTTTTTCAATGACACTTGTCAAAATGAAGAGCCCTTTAAAAAGGAGGCCGTGGGTTTTAACAGATGGAGACAGATAGGGCCAGTCCATTTAGAGCTATCATCACTTTAGTTTGTTATTGAATGTAATTAGTTGTTTTTATGTAAATGTGAAATGGAAAAATAAAAAAGCCTAAAAACCGAAGTAAAAAACATTGTAATTAACCTCTGGAATCGTTGTTGTTGGTAAAGAACGCTGGGCTTCTGTGAACCTTCGTCTGTGGCTTAGAACACCTGGTGTGGGCGGTTTAAAAACTCATTTTGCTGTGTTTTTGAGCTTTTGTGTGTGACATTTAAAATTAGCTGCTGTCAGGTAAATTTTGATGTCTATATGGCAAGACTAATGGCGAGGCAGCAATGTATGATGAAGAAGTTGTGTGCACTCAGCTTGCATGTTGTTCCTTCAGCTGTCAACCGTTCTTATTAAACTGTTCAGTCATATGCATATTGCAGAAATACCGTACCATCTGTGCTTTTGTCCCTTCAGGGCCAGCGTTGACATATTACAGTGTGAAGAGTCTTATTGAGCAGTATAATGGATTCCAAACTACAGCATTTCATATCCCGTGTAATTTAATCACAACTTAGGATGGGTATCTGATGCCCGTTCCTCTTTCTTTTATGAAACCTTCTGTACAAACAGGACCAGAATCCAAAAATGATTTATGGCAGATTCACCAAGAGAGGGCAAGGGGGGAGAGAAACAGATTAGGTAAAAATCTGGGGAGATAAAGATGAGACGTCTGTCTGCCGCTGAGGGCAGCGAGACAAGCCCTGTCTGTATAAAGCTCAGGGAAATGTGCTAAGGGGCCTGACAGACAGCAGCGAACCATCTCAGAGCTGACACAGACATCATCTTTCTTTTTCTCTTCCAAGGGCAAGGAGAGAACTGTGACACTGCCAATTATATACACTCCTCTGTAGATGGTCATCTTGTACTTTATTTAGCAGCTCCTGTGAACGTACACAACCTTAGAGTGGAGTGTTCCTCTAAATGAACATGTCATCACATTTCCAACCAGTAAGTGACAGAGTGGTAGGGGCATATAATGGCTGAAGTGTGCACAACCAAGCACTTGATCGCAGCTGGAGAGTCGAGGTCTGATCCTGTCAACTGAGCGCATAAGGAGTGGACAGCATGATTTATCCAGTGTGCTCTCCTGCTTCTCGCTGCAGCCTAATGCTGTAGCAAGCAGCATCTGGAATTGACAACAGTAGTTAGAGATGCTGTTTGGGTCCCAACATGATCCCAAAACCCAATACTGATAACTACATCTTCTAAATCCTGGACCAGAACACTAAATGATTAGTTTTACACTAAAATTTAGTTTAGTGTAAAACTAAAAAAAATTTAGTTTTACATTAAATGTACTGTATTAAAAGTAACATCATTTTCTGTCTGTATTTAAGGTCCTGTCTGCTTTCTTCATCTGTATACTAAAACAAAACATTATTGGCTATAAGTAGGAGCAGTTAATTGCTCACTAAATTATGTCATTACATAATGTGCAAAATGGACCATGTACATGAAAATTATAAGTGAAATGTTAAGGAGGACTAACATATTTGA
This sequence comes from Xiphophorus maculatus, assembly GCF_002775205.1. NCBI lineage: Eukaryota > Metazoa > Chordata > Actinopteri > Cyprinodontiformes > Poeciliidae > Xiphophorus > Xiphophorus maculatus. Next base: position 18,341,309 of record NC_036454.1, read on the forward strand.
AGAGGCAGAAGATGAATATTTCTAAACATGTTTAAAGAAACTAGTAAATGTTTGTTGATTTTTGTATATTTTTTTGTGTTACAATTTCAATCCTTCTTCTTTTTCTGTGGTTGGACTTTTCAAGAGATCCAAAGGAGACCCTCTTAATAATAATAATAATAATAATAAAACAAGATATATCTGTTCATTATGTAAACTGGTCAACCACATAGATTTTATATGTAAAGTAGCAAACAATTGTGTGTCAAACACTCGCAACAGATTCAGCCAAGTGAGCGTTTGCTTTTTTAGAAGTATCTGCTTATAGTTAAATTATATCAAAATTATATCTTAAATTTGCAAAATTTGGCTTTTCATTGAGTTCTTCTCAATTAGTGAAGATTTGTGCATTCAGTAGCAATGCAATGCCTTCACCATCCTTTGTGGCTTTCATCCTGTTTCTTGAAAAAATATTTTTTAGCCTTTCCCAATAACGTCTTTGCAAACCTTTGTTTATAATCGCAGGCACCGCAGCTATTATGGAAGCAGGTCTCAAAGTGCATTTTTGGTTCCTTTTCACATCTGGATATTTTGATCCATTGGATCGGATCAGGGCCATTTCTTGTAAGAGTTTATATTTCATAGAAATATTTGTGTAAGAACTAATGAAACTACTTGCAATTCTCATACTATGTGTTCAATTTATCTCATAAAAACCCCAGTGAGCATTGGATTGTTTGATTTTACTTTCATACTCAAGTGTTAGTGCTTTTTCTTGCTGCGTGTGTCTTTTGTTGGACAAATCAACACTAAGCCTGGGCCGATTCAAGGCTATTTCTGCAGTTTTCAGCTTCCATTTCTCTTCCCATTCGTCCCCACCTAACAGGTATGATGACTGCCGACCATAATGCCGGTCAGCGTGAGAGCCGCTGCAGTGGAGCAAAGTGTTGGAAGGCCTGTGCGATTACCCCCGGCCCCTCCTGCTGTGAGCGCCACAGCGGTCGAGGGACTGAGTGGGAGAGTGGTGAGCTTTTAATACCAAGCACAATAGGGCACCTCAACCCCAGACAGGCACCATATTTACACTGAGCTAAGGTTCTCCCTGAGCCTTATGACAGAGCAGGCAGAATCATCACCCCTCGCCTCGCAGCCAGCGATCCATAATTCATGAGAAGAGGTGGATGGGGTGCAAACAGGGCATGCTTACAGAAGGGGGGGGGCAAGGGGGCGCCTGAGGAGTGTGTCCTGAGCCCTGTGTGTCTAAGTAATTAAATGGGATTAGGTATGCGCTGAACCCATTTTCTGAGAGATTGGCTGGCAATGCCATTATTATTGGAAAGGATCAGAGGGGCTTATAGGCACTGAGGAGAAAGGTAACTGAAGAGAGGTTTGAGGAGATTTACTGAAAGAAAAAAAACACTCTCCCATATATGGGTGGCAGGTTGGAGACATCTTTTACATCCCTTTTCCCTCTTTTGGGGGGAAAAAAGAGAGAGAACATCCAGCCGGAGTTGAGGGAGACAGACACTAATGTGTCAAAGAAGCAGGCCTAACCATGTCCACAGACTGCACATCTCTGCTCTACCCAAAACATCCGTTCCTAATTTGTGTGACAATGCCAGTGTTGATGGCACTTGATTTGCAAGAGGTTGCCCCGAGCAGAACTCATTTGAATAAGCACACATCCGAGTTATCAGATAGACAGACAGACAGACAGGGTGCTACTCCTTTACCCAGCCGCTCAACAACCCAACACACTCAGGTAACAATGTGTTGGCGTGTGCACCTGAACTGTAATCCTAACAGTGCAGCTAACACAGGAGTCCACACACAGCCATGCACTGTAGCCTAACTATCTTTTTCCTAATCTGAATGGAATAAATTCCAGTGCTCATACCAGACAGAGGGATGATTTTGCCTTTGCTAGAAGAGCTGAACTTCTTGTTTATGTCTCCCTTTTCCCCTTACACGGAGAACCTTTTGGCGACAGCAACCCTGGGAGAGATGCAGAAAGCATGTCCCCTGGGGAGAATAGCTGCCTCAGGCTTCAGAAAGCCTATTTACAACAAGCTGTGCTTGTTACTTTTATCAAAATAGAGCACTGAGCTTTTCTCTTGCCTTGTTTTTTTTGTGCTTTTGGCAGAAGGCTGTTATTGTTAAGCACTGACTCCATTGTGCTCAGCAGCGTGGTGAAACTGTCCGCGGCCACTGAGAAGAGAAGACAGGAGAGATGGCTTGATGGAAAGAAGGGGAGACACCCTTTTTCATCAAGGGCCTGGTCTGTTTTATGCAGTTTGAAGGAGTGACTGTGGGAGGAGAGGAGAAACCTGCTATGTCACCGAATTTTCCCAACCTTTGATCCTTAGCTGTACTCCATCAAGCTCAATTAGAGGATCGGTGGTCTCTGGCGGGCACGTTTGTCATAATCTATTGGGTTTGGCGCAGTCCACATATTGAAGGAGAGGACAGGAAATCAATAAACTGGATTGGACTGCCAGGCCCAGGGGGAGGTCTCCTTACCCTGGCTCGCATGGTTCAGACTCAGCCCTCCTCCGTCTACTCTCTCTTTTTTTACTCCTGTTTGGACCATCAAATTGAATTTCATCAAAAGGCCCTGACAAAAAAGGGGAAGAAGTATACCATATGGCCTTTGTATTCCACAGACTCTCAATTTGCCCTCCAGGCAAATATGCAATCACATATAGTCAATGTTCAGGAAGGGCTGCTGTTTGCTTTTGATGTTATAAAAAGCAAACATCATCTGATTTATCACTCCAGTAAACTTCCCTCACCAGCAGGAACAATATAGCTTTACTTTCCCCTGTCATTTTCAAGCACATGGGATGAAATTCTGGGATCTTTTAAAACAATGTCATAGGGGTAAATGTGTAGTAAGACTACAGCATTGATCTGACAGATCTTTCCAGTCAGAGCGTTCTTGTTTTCTCTTATCCACCCAGAGTAGGGGACGAAGAAAGGAACAATGGGAGGAATCAAGGTCAATGACTCCTTGACAACCGCCACAGCTGTGAGGCATTATCACTTCATTACCTGCCCTCATCGATAGCTACTGCTGTTTCGTTTTGCAATCAGCTTTACTTTGGTAAGCTATCAATAATTGTTTGACAAATTTTGATTTTTCATCATGCCGTAACCATAAACTTCAGGATATTTTACCTGGATGCTATGTGACAAACGAACAATTTAGTGCATAATTATGAAGTTAAGGGCATATGATTTGTTTTCATTGTTTTACCAGCAAAAAATTCAATGTAAAATGCAATTTGTCTGTTCCTTGCAGAAAATTTATCACTATGAAAACACAACCCCTGTGGTAAAACATAAGGCATTTGGCAGCATCATGCTATGGGAAGCTCAGCCAAATTTTATTACAACCTGTGAGAGGCTGCAAAAAGGTTGAGACTGGGATGGAGATTCAAGCTAAACATAGAGCCAGGGGAATGTTTTTGAAAGTAATTAGACTCAACTAATATGCAATTTAATCTCAATATGAATACTGTTGTTTGTTAGAGAATTTGCTCTTAATTTTTGCAGAATGAGTGGCTTTGAGTTGTGAGAACTGTGAGTAGTTGTGCTTTAAGGGGACAAAGCTAAAGGTAATGGATGCAGACCATTGTTCCTGAGAGGTAACAATCAATAAAACAGAACCGCTGAGTTCCCCTCTGCTTGCTCATTCTTCTACATAAACCCTCTCCTTCCCTGTGCTTCAAGTATGTGGAACAAAATACAAAAGAAATATCACCTAAAAGAGGCGGACCACCTACAAAATCTATAAAGTCTTCCATCAAAATCACCACCTTGCCTTTATGAGGACATTAATCTGCTGCTGCAGTGCTCTGCTCTTCAAAGCACCTTGACAGAATGATTGTCCTCCATTTTTTTGCCTCCTCATGGCTGCTGTTTCTTATGTGCTTGGTTATACAAAATCTTAAAAAAGTTTATCAAATGGAAGAGAGACTGTACGTGAAACACCCAGTGTCTTGTAGAGAAATAAAGGTTGGAGATAAATGGGAAGTTGAAACAGAAGAGGAGGAAAATTCAGTACTTTTGAGTAACAGCCCTGCCAAAGTAAATCCTCAGTGGGCAGAAAATAAGAAAATAAAAATAAAAAAAAACATCTTATGAAATAAAACTCAAACATCCCCATCCAAAAAAGTGCTGTATCCTTCATCTAGAACTCTCAAGCGTCAGATAAATGTCTGGAGTTGGAGAAGTTGCCCTTGCCAATGTGCATGAACTCTCTGTGTCCCTTTCCGAACGCGGATAGATGATGCTCACACACAAACACACACACACACACATCTGCACTGACCTGTGTGCTTTGGCTGGAGCAGTCAAGTGAGAGCATCAATGCTAGACTGTATACTGCTTTAATTGGCTGTCTGTTGGTGGGGACTGAGGCAAATCTGTCAAACAAGTCGGCAAAAAGTTTAACTTCTATTATACCTGCAGGATGCTGTTGTCTACCATAGTCTTGTTATCTTTATGTCTGGCTTTGCTCAAAGGCTCCAGATGAAAAAAAAGAAATAAATACTGACTGCAATGAAGAATATTTATGACACACAAAGAAAGCTCCTTTAACAGCCTGTCTGTGAGGCTCTGTTCTGTTTAGTTAATAAATTAAGGAGGCAAACGAGGTGACAAGAGAGGGACCCCATTTCGGTTAATTACGCCCTCGGCTGCAGCTCTGGGATTTCTAATCTAACAGGTAGGGTCTGGGAAGTTTCCAAGTTGGACTGTCGCATTAGGAGAATATTTCAGAGTTAGACTGCTGCTTTTATGTCTGATAAAGACAGAGAAGTCGCCTTTGCAGTTGAGCTTCCTCTGCCTGTTGGATCTCAGACACAAATTATGTGCTGTCAGAAGGAGAGGAGGCAAATAAAATGCTTGGCGAATAATCTCCACTAAGAAACCTCCACTACAGTCGTTTCATTTAACAGCCTGTCCCTCTTTTTTAGGATTCACTTAGTAATCACAGATGAGAGATGTGCACATCAAACAAGATGAGAGACTTTGGTCTACACAGCTGCCTTATAAAAAGCAAACAAGCTATAAATAAAAGAGAATTTTATAGAGGGATGTCTGACGGGCATGTGAGGTTGAAATAGAGAGAGGTTGAAAGGCGCAGAAACGGGGTGCCTGTACAACATCAGAGAGAGCGGTGCATGACATTACCTATTATGAATACAATGTGAAGCGATTTAAATGTGAGTGTAGGAGCAGGTCGGCTCAGGGTGGGGCTGGTGTCACAGCTCGTAATGAGATCCTTTGATGTGTCAGATAAGGGAGAAGTGAAAGAAGGGGAGAGGGCCCTCTGGGGAGGAGAGTCAAGAGGACACCCGACCACCAGCAGCTAAAGGAGAGGAAAAGGCAATAAAGTAAGGAAAGGCGTGGGTGGATTTAGGAAGCAGTGCCACTTCAGGTGCACAGGACATAAAAGTCTTCTCTCAGAGACAACATCACTAAGCCACACCACCCATCATTACCGCACACCTGACAAGCTTTGTGCTGCAGACGATCACGGCTGCTGACGTACAACTTCGACTTTCTTCTTTTCTTGTTGCTGACAGTTTTGTCGCAGACATTTTATTCCAATAAAGCTTATGTTAGATTAGGTACAAAACGCCATGAAATTTGATATATTCAGAGCTTCTGCTTAGCCTTGATTATGATACCATTCTGTCATTAGGGATATGATAGACAATACAGATATAATACATATATAATCGAGCTTATTTTACCTTTTGTCACCTTGTAACCATAACCTTCAAAGTATTTTATGTGACCAGAGCTGATGAGAAAAAGCTGCTTAATTGTGAATTGGAAGGAAAACAATCAGTATTTTTTTTAATAAATAAAAATCAAAAAATGTGACATTCAAATGTATTCAGACCCCTCACTAAAATACTCAGTGGATCAACTCAGTTCAATTAGTAAACATTTCCTTGTGATTTAAAACAAAGAAGTAGAAGTCTAGGCAGTTTGAGAAAAGTCATTTAGAGACCATAGCAACTTTTCAAAGATGGTGCACTGGCAACATACTAAACACCATTTGTAGAAGTACACACACACACACACACACACTGCACATCATCCAGAACACGTCATCCGCATGGTGAAACATTGTGGTGGCAGCATCATGCTGTGGAGATGCTTTTCCTTGGCAGGAGCAGGCAAACTGGTCAGAGTTGATGGGACAGGTGTTTAAGCTTAAACAGAAGAACACTAGAAAGAAAGTTGTGACCAGCTGCAGAAAACCTTTGACTGGATCAGTTGATCACCTTCAAAAAGGACAACAACCCCAAACATTCAGCCAGAGGAACAATGACATGGTTTATCATGGGTGTTGAGCTCCACTCTTCCAGAAATGTTGATCTGCCAGTTTAAATGGGTCTCTACTCCAACACTGCCAATTCAAATAATCCAGCTTCCTGCTCAGCAACAGTTCTGCAGAGGCCTGCTTACAGACCATCATCTTGTTTAGGTGTGATGAACCAGGAGGATACCAGAGGAGGACTGATGTTGGACAGCACTGCTTTTGATTAAAGCTCAGGTTGAACAATGCCCAGACCTAAATCCAACTGAGAACCAGTGGATTTAGAAACTAATGTTCACAGATATTCTCAAACCCATCTGTCTGAAGTTGAATGATGTTGCAAAGACGAAAGTTGATTTCATATTATATTAACTTAGAATACGCTAAATTCAAATGTATAATTTCAGATTTTTGCCAATTAAAATCTGAACAGTGTGGAAAAGTTTAAGATGTAAATACTTATTAGGTTTCTGCAGATTATGTTGTCCTTTGTCAGTTTCTTAATCTTATGGTTTTCCATCCTTTCATCTCTTCTATTAGTATGTCATTAATAAACACGTGTCTGGTTTCTAATGCTTCCCCCCAAGCTCTCGTGAATTCATTTAGCACACCATCATGTGCATCAGCTCTTCATGATACTAAGTGTTGTGTTGAACTCAGTGCATCAACATGACCTGAAGGATTCTTCTAATGATGAAACTCTCCACCCATTCTGTTGGTGCAGCTTTAGGTAGTTTTATTTTCCACAAAAAAAACAATCCAGCTATCACAACGTATCATCACTTTCTGTTTGTGTGCCCACCATCCTCTAAAAAAACCCTCACACAATCACATGTACAAACAAAGGCCTGCGAACACCACACAGGCTCAGGTTGATGCTGTTTGATGGCAAACAAACGACATAGGCAAGAGAGGAATAATTTGACAGAAATGTGACGGTGTGCATTCAAAAGCCTCGTCGTTTTGACACCTGTGACTGAGGCAATATTAAATAAGACTTTGAAGGAAGGAAATAATCAAGGTCTGTAATGAATAAAGGAACAGAAATCTCTGCACAAGATATTCTTTGTGATTGAAAGCAAATTGGACTTACAGTCAATGTCACCTCACATGAACTTACATTCCAGGAGGAAGAGATGAAACATAGATGGCCTTTGATTTTTTTTTTCTTTTTTGCAGAATGTACAAACACAGGCTCCTTTCATCTCAAAGAAGATTGTTTTCTCCAACTTTTGTGCTTGGATGATTTTAAACCGGGGAATCGTAAGCTTATCACATCTTCTTTTGTTTCTATCCCACCATCTGTCCAGGTGTGGGGGTTATGATGAAAGTGGCTGGCAAACAGAGCTTGTTATCTGCTCAGCTGCTGCAAACAAGCCTTAAATGTTGTAATCAATTATCAGCCGTCACATGATAATCTGAGCTGATTCTTCACGTGAAATAGCACCAGATAAACAAATAGCATAATTTCTTTGAAGTGCAACAAAACATTAAAAGTTTTCAGGGAGGCTATGACTAATGTGTTGGAAAAAATGAAGGATGGATAAAGGGATGTGAAGTGAAAGTCAAACCCCCACTACTTCTGCAGCCAGCAGTGAGCTATTTACAGTCAGCATCTAAAACGGGACGACGCATTTCACCAGGAGAACTATAAGCTCACCGAATCATCAAATCAGGAACTGCCACAACCTGGCGTGTGTGGGCCAGTGTGTCACACCTCATTTCCCCTGAGTCTTCATGTTTGTTGGCAAGCAAATGACTCGGGGCAAACATTCACATTTACACGTCAAAGGTTACCAGCATTTTTTCCCAGCAGGAGTGCAGGGTATAGAAATCTGAAACCAATCCGTGTTGAAGATATTTTTAGGAGAAACGACAAAAAATATGTCTTTGTGTTTTGCAAAAAAAAAGCATCTGTTTCATACATGCCGTCAAGTAAAGCAAACATTTACAGTGTCTTGAATACATTTTCATAGACTGACACACCTCCTGGTCCAGCCTCACCTCTAACATGTTTCTTCAGCAATTGTTCTGTATTTTGTTTCAGCTATTTCCTGTTTTCCCATCCCTAATGTAGAAATCCTCCCCAAATTATGACGCCTCCACCACCATGTTTCATTGTAGAGATAGTGTGTTCAGGATTAAATGCAGTGCTATTTTTTTGGCTAATCACAGAGTTTTGAATGCAGGTCAAAAGTTAAATTCGGTTCTCATACCACATCACCCTTTTCCACTGGTTTGCTGTGTCCGTCATAGATTTTTTATTTTCAAAACTCTTTGAAAATCACAAATCCTTTTCTATCTTCAGCTGAATTTATGCTACTTTGTGTTTCTCGTCCACATAAAATCCCAATAAATTACACAGCAATGGTAGTTGTAATCTAACAAATAGTAGAATACTTTTGCAAAGCACTGTAACTAGTACTTATTATTGTAAACAACCAGGTTTATAGACTGGGACGCAGAAACAGTATGAGCAGTTTGTGTATTCATTACTTATTTCTGTGGCACCCAGCATTATTTTCCTAAGTAATTTATTTCAGTTAGAAATTCTCTTTGTGCTCTCATTAGAGCGGGTCGAGATTTAAGAGCTTTAGAGAGCCTACAGCTGAATGCAAACCCTTTTGTGTAGCCTATGAGGGATGGACGCCATTAGGAACAGTTAAACATGTGCTAATAAAGCCAAAAACTAGTCCTGGCAAAACGCTTTTGATGCCACTGTGTAATATTTGCTTTAGTCTGCCCTGAGTGTGGAGCACACAGTACTACTTGTATTTTCATCAAGTGATACTTGATGTACTTTATTTCCATCCAGTAGCATGTGATGTAAATACAGGTTATGCTAATATGTGGAGAGGGAATAAGTGTTAAATAAGATGGAAAATTTAACTTTTACTTAAATACGTAACACAAAGCAGCAAAAAAAAAAAGTGAATGAAGTGCATGACCGATAAACTAAATCTCCTTAAACACATATATACAGATACGTATATAACTATTATTTTTTTGTTTTTTTTTCAAACATAGCGACCAATCTGTTAGGCATTTGGACTGATTCAATTGTGTTATGATTTACTTTAGGCTGTCAATAGGGTTAATAGCCACGCTATTTGTGCTTGTGTCCTTTTCTAACACTTAATTGAGTTTGGGCAGCAAAGTTGGGAATACTGCATGCAGTAGTCGAGTTTCTTCTTCTAACAAACTGGGTCTGCCCATAATGCCATTCAATTGCACACATTAAAATGTAATTGAAGAGTTATTAAAAACAACAAAACCACATGACAGAGTTGACAAGCCACCTGCAGGCATCAATATCACATGACTTAACCTCTCGCCACATTAGTAATACTTTCACTCCATTGCATTTTCAATATATAATTCATTTAATAACACTTATTGGGGTCAACCGACCACATCATTCTGGTAATTAGCAAATTACTTGCAACTGTCTAACTCAAGGCCGGCCCAAGCCTCCATGGGGCCCTAAGCAAAATTTGTTTCTGGGGCCCTCTAGTTCTGCTAACAATGTGGACTTGCTGCAATCAGCAGTCCGATCATTAGATCATTCACACACCTGCTATAAAATTATTGCATCTCTGGCGTTGCTGTTTACATTATATACATGTATAATATAGGATACATTTATTGGTAAACTGATTTATCAACGAGTTGATTTTTCGGTGTCAATTTCCTTAATTTTGGGGGATTGTGATTGGCTGCTACTTACACGTGAAGCCCATCTTATTCCGTAATCTTATCTTCGTCAGCAAAGGTTTAAAAATCAGTCTCTGTCCTCTTCTGCTCTGCAGTGAGAGGTTTGACTGACCGACCGCCCACCAGGTCATCTCTGCACGTTTGCAGTTAACAATATTCACTCTACTGTTGCCAACTCAGTGACTTTCTTGCTTTATTTAGCGACATTTCAGACAAAAAAAAATTAATATCAGCCAAAATCAAAATTGGCAGGTCAGGCTTTTTAAAGATTGGTAACCAGGGATCGGCCAGAAAACTGCAATCGGTGCAGCCCTACACACATATTTATGACATTCTTTGATTGCTTTTAGCTATGCTCCAATAGCTAAAAATTTTAGTTATACCAGGTGAGTCTTTGTCCCCTGAGAATGTGGACCGGTATCGGTACTGGACTGATTCTGAGCCTTCAAAATGATTTTAACAGAAGTTTCACATAACTTAGAAAAATTAATGTTTGTTTTAGCCACAAAATGATTATGCTCAGCAGCAAACAACATATCCCAACTACAGCACAGAGTAGCTCATCGATGTAGCAGCCATGTAGCCTGATAGAAAAACATTTTGTTAGACAATGTCAAACATTGAGAAGTTTTCATTATTGTTATCAAACGTTATCAAACAGGGCATTTTGAAGCCAAAAATACCTCAGAAATATACGGAGCCAACCATGAGAATCAACTCATTTAAAGTTTAAACTCAGTTTCACACAAACACAAAGGCCCTAGCATAAATGTTAGCTAATTCAAGCTAATTTCCTATTAGCAACTTTACAAATCTTTTACATTACATTACCAAGACACATTAAAACAAACCTTTATCTTGGCTTTTTTCTATTCTTCCTCTTTCTTTTCTCCCTCCCTGAAGAATAAGTCCTTTTTTCAGACATTGTTTTGCTAACTTACCTTCTGACCGGAGGTTTGAACATTTGGATGCGCTCTGCACGGCAGCTCATGTTACCGGCTAAGCCTGCGGTACCTACCGCGACCACCAGGGGCTCCCAAGAGCATTTTGTTTTTCTTTTTATCCATAAAATAATTTCTATATACATTATCAAATATATATTATTGTAAAAACAAATCACTTCATAATGAAATTGTGTGTATTTGATATTATAATGACATAGAAATTTTTACTAAAAAAATAAATAAATAAATTTGCTCCAATGAGGGGGCCCCTTAGTGGCCCTGGGGTCCTAAGAGGCTGCTTAGTTTGCTTATGCCTTGGGCCGGCCCTGGTCTAACTACATCTTTTGAAAACTTGCCTGCAGTACCAACATCTCTGTGGTTCTGTGTTGACATACTGTAAGTTACTTCCCATTGAAATTAGAGTTTATGTGCACAAACCAACAATTTACCAAAAAAAAAAAAATCAAGCATAATTTCTAAACAGAACACGTTTATTTTGATACACTTTTAGATAATAGATGTTATACTAAAATAGAGAAGTAGAGAAGTCCTGCAATTATAATTAAATTATGTTCAAATTTACCTGAAGCACAAGTGATTTTTCTTACCTCTGGATTACACGATTACACCCATATCTGTGCTTTATTTCTAAGAAAATGTTCCAAACACACTTAGGTTTGCTTTTCAAATGCTCTTCGCTCAGCCTCTTCCAACTTACCTGAAGTCAGAATATACCAGAAACTCACCCAGTTTACATTAGAAACCAAAAACAGCAACAAAATTAACAGTAAAAACGGGAATGCAAATGAGAAATTACATGGAATAGTTTTTTAAAAATGTCAATGTAATCACTGACTTATTTACTGACACTTTAGCTACTTTTCATCAAAGGTCGCAATCAATATTTGGATTGCTTTGGAAGACCTGATATAGATCCAGTTCTGTCATTAATAGTTCATTGAACTTGAACTTAGAACATTAAACCAAAACTTCTTGACACACTCATATATTTTTCAAATGCAAAAGCATGTTAATATTCAGAGAGAGGATGGGTAGGTGCAAAAAAATCAATGAAACTATTTTTTTAAACCAAAAATTGGCTGTAATAAAATGTCTTTAGACATTGTTAATATTAAGCTCCGTGGTTAGTGTAAGGGAATTCTTTTTTGAGTTTTGTCACTAGAGTGTAAACACCACAGAAACCTGTGTCAGAAGTCAAAGGGTCATGACTGGCATCCTCTGCTTACAAGGTTTCATTTGTGCACGTTTCACTTCCTGCTATTCATGCTGAAAGCGAGAGTTAGCCTCTAAATCTTCCCTTCAACAAAACCTCTTCTCTGCTCTTCTGAGCCCCAGGTTTCCACTCTGCCTGCCCTCACATCCCCCGCACACTGCAGCTGTGACCTCGCAGCTTTTCGCTGCACTAGATAGTGGGAGGAGGTTACACCAAGTGGAGAGCGTGGCATGCAACACAGATCTCAGAAATGTAGGCTATTTTTGTATGAACACTCTTCAAACTCTCAGCTCCTGCATTTATTTTGGAAAAGTCATGCAAATGATTTTTTTTTGTCGTTATGAAAACACTTTTAAAGTTGACGTGACTGAACTTTTTTACATTAAAGGGATTGAACACATGCACTTAATGTAAAAAGAAGTATTTTTGCTATTTATCATGTCGGTAAAACATTTGTCTTTTGTTGGCATGTGAAGAGAAACAGGTTTGTGCAGTCCTAACTTTTTGGCAATCCATTTCCAAAGATGTCAGGGCACAAAATCTAAACCCCCCCCCCACCCCCCCCAAAAAAAAATAAATCGTAAAATAAAATATAAATGAAATAAAAAAAAAATAGAAACTAATTAAATAAATAATAATTTTAATAATAAGTTGTAATAAAAAATAAAATAAATGAAAAGATAAACTGTATTAATTAAATCATGTTATTTCTTCTCAAAAATAACCAATCAGAGCCTTAGTGCTCTCAGTCATTAGTTGTGTAGGCGCTGCTCAATGTGCTGATAGCAGAAACATTCATGGCAGACTAGCTGTCGGAAAGAAGCTGTAGCGTAACAGAGTGAAAAGGGAAAGCTGTAAGTAGCACATACAAAAATGAGATTGACCACACTAAGAGCAAATACATAAAAGAAATTCTAACATTGACATACTGCAGATTTCATACACATAATGGATATTGTCTGAGCAATACCACAGTAGGTAACTTCTACAGTCTTGCTCATCTCCCTTCTGAGGGGGGCAGGAAAGGGGTACAGCCAACCAGAGCCAAGGAAGATAAATGGCGCTCCTGGATTGGCTGCTATGAAATCGCTAGCCAATAGCATGTCAAGAAGCATGCTAAACAAAAACAATCTGTAGGTGAATTTTCCATCAATGATTTACGTAGAGTTATGTTTAACTGATAAATTTGTGACTACATGAATCCACTAATACTGAATCGTGAATAGATCTGCTGTCATACGCTTTTAAATTCTGGTAAAAAAAAAATAAAATAAAAACAGCTAAATTTAACCCTAAAATTCAAGTAATTAGTTTGAATTTTAGGGCTTCTACATGAAAACGAGCACCGAAAGTGTTCATCAATTGTTTTCAGGTTATGAATGGAGGACAAGGGCATCTTTAAATCATTACTAATCACACACAAAGAGTGATTTAAATTGGTGGTGAAATCAATAGAATCAAATCAATTGTTGCGAAAGGACAGCTGATTTGGCCCCTGAGGATTGTGGACCTCCAGCAGCCGTGAACAGAACCACGGATCTCTTTCCACTTTATAGCCACAGCTGTCATTGCTCATTCCTGTCAAGGTGGACCACCCTGCATTACGGTAGCTCAGACGAGCTAAACTGAAACAAAAATCTGAGCACGCAGGACAGTAAAGGGCAAGTATGAAATGGATACATGTATTAATCACATACAGAATATTTTTAACTTAAGCAACATCATACAGTGCTAGTGAGAGGTTTAGTAATACCAGTATGAATGTCATATTGATGGGGTTTTAATGCATCATTTGAACAGAATTTTCCAGGGTGGAAAATTTATTTGGGCTTTTTTTGCTTCGTGGGTTAAAAGACTACATACACAGGCTTGGACAAACAGAGTACTGCCACAAACACAACTTTATTATTTATTTACATTTTGTTACGTTTCAGATTAATTGCAAATCCAATGTGTTTGTGTCTTCTTTGAAACACAAAACAATTAAGACACAAAAATACCCCATAATAACAAATAAAAAATATTTTCAGGCCAATTTTTTAATTTCTGCTCAATAGGTAATGCATTCAGACTTAAAAATTCGCTTTACATCTGAATCTGTAGAAAAAAAAACATTTGAGGAGCCAGTTTTACAAATCATTGTGTACACTTTTAAGGATCTCTAATGCACCCGCCCACCTGAATAAAATCAACATATTGTCATTTTTTGTGAGTATTTTATCGTGCTAATATTTGAATTTATCCCTAATCACAAGTTCTTGAATAGAGGCTCACAGCTATCAGAAAAACTGTACATTCTTTAGTGCTGTTTAGTGCATATTTGCTTTATGTCTGACAAACAAGCCCATGTGAGCAATGCAAAGCCCTTTAAGAACCTAAGGCAAATATTTTCAGAACTATGGCGAAAAAAGACATTCTGTATGTTTTGCGGGATTTTTAAAATTTATTTGCAAAACTTGACTAACTTTTCTTATCAAGTGTCCATATTTTACTTTATTATCTAAAATTATTTGCTACAGATCAGCAATTTGAACATGTTGTCAGTCATCTGCTATGAATAAATTACATGCATATTTTCATCCATTCACACACACCCCCTCTCAGTGGCGTCCTCTCCTGAGCCTCATTGAAAATATAGTTGTGAATTCCAGAAATGTTTCACCTTGTTACAGGCTTACAATTATAGCACAAGCCCCAGAGGGAAAGCTAATCTCAAAGTGAGGGGAAATCTTCTATCATATCAAGTGAAATTACTGCAAGCTTTTCTCAGCCTATGCCGATAAGATACCGATCAGCCAAATAGATTGGCTTTTCCATTATCTGCCAGGAGATCTTGGAAGGCACCGGGTAGATAATTTGCTAATGTTTCCTGTGACCTCCCCAGATTCAAATTATGTCTTTGGGTACAAGTCAGCTCAATCCCCATGTTTATCAGGGAAAAGAGTCATTAATATTCACAGCAACTGAAATGACTTTTTTTTTCCTGCATTTACAGTGGCTTGCAAAAGTAGTCATATCTTATGGACTTTATCACATTTTGCCATTTTACAAACACAAAACTTCTATTTACTTTATTAGGATTTTTATGTGAAAGACAAACAGGAACTGGAGTATACTGGAGGGACATTATACATGGTATTTTGACTATGTTTGTTTGCTGATGAGCTCCAAATCTTTGAGGTTGGAAGACCTCTTAGCCATCATCCTAATCTTTAGCTTCCTACACATATTATCAAGTGGGAGAGCCTGAGTTAAACTGGATTCAGTGCTTTGAAGAAGAAACCAGCAAAAAAGATAATGTGAACGGTACTGAAATGGGAATAACATAATTTATAGAACATAAAATCATCCTTGCCTGCGTCAGACGTTTATTTCTGCAGTTTAAAGCAAGGGTCAATTATTCTAGGTCTGATTAACAAAAATGTAATAAGCTGCTTTGATGTGAGAATTCACTGAGTCGAGCATGTTAAAAATAATTTAAATAATAGAATTACTTTGTCTATTGATTCTCATTAAAGCAGTGGTTTAATTGTGGGGTCTCCTTTTTTTAAAATTATAAAAAAACGGCAGTCTCTTTATAAACAGGGAGGTAGCTGTTTAAATGCTGCTGATAAACAATTCAAATTCATTAAAATATTCAAGCAGGTAGACATAAAAGCCTTGGCTGATTTGTTTTGTCATGTTCAATTGAGGTACTCCCCCAAAACCCTAGAAACAAAATGGTCTGGAAAAATTGCAAAGCATTAAATTAAGCTCTCATTCAGCCAGTGAAATGTGCACCTTTTGAAACTTGGGATTAGAAAAGCAGTCTATTTTTATGAAAAGAACATGGTCTGCTTTGCTTTTATGTTGTTTGTTTTTATTTCTTCAAACAACCAAAATCATTTCTATAAAATAGATTTCAGAAAAGATTTGTTTATTATTAATATCAGACACAGAGATTGTTTATTGTGTTGTACCTCTGGCCATGAAGGACTGCACTACAGGAAGCATTAACATACTATGTTTCAGCAGGATGAGGAGGAGTTTACTGTGTGAATGTGGCATCAGGTAAACAGGTGCAAGCTCCTGAATAAAATCAGATTCTTCCGGTGATCAATGCATTGGAGAGGACCTCTTTGTGAGACATTGCGTTACCATCGCTGGGAGGTTGGGAGAATAGATGGTCCTTACAAAGGAGCTGTGGATCCATAAAGTCATTCCAAATGAACAAGCCTTGATATTGGCTTATTCATAATTTTGCAGAAAAAAATTTTGAATTACTGAATCCCCAAAAGAGATGTTGTCTTGAGGAAGAAGACACAGAGTTCATGTTCAGCTCCAGTCCAGAGCTTAGACGAGAAGTGCAGCTTCACCATTACTGAATAGCAGGGCCAGCTGAACAGATGCTGCCATAGATTGATGCCTGTTCTGGACCAGAGTTAAGAGGGTGCTCTATATTCCAAGCTAACGTGTTCTAGCTGCACACATGCTGCAAGCTGTTAGCTAAGGTCTCTACAAAGCTCAGCGTGGAAAAACTCTAGATGTCTTTGCTGCTAACCCTCAATTTAAATTGCTTGCTTAGCTTAGTTTGGTCACAGGTCAGTTCCAGCTGTAAATATTCATCCATTATAGTCAATGAAAGCATGTAGGAAAATAAGATTCAGTTTTGAAGTTTAGAAATACAGTATTTTATGAGACTACTCATTCTTTTTATCACTGGCTTTACTGCACAATCTCTCATTTCCCACACATGCTCTTCATAGCAGATGTGGGGTTTAGAAGGAGAATGGAGCCCCATGCAGAGTGATCAGGAGCGGCTGTGCTCCACTGGTGAAGTGCGCAACAGAGCAGAGACGCATGCAGTATAAATGCTGGGTAAGTTAATCTAAAATAAGAATGGAATCAAAACTACAATTTTTAATTGTTTTCAATATAATAATTTTTTCCTCTGGAACAAATGTGTCACTTTATGCTTAGCTTAAATTTTTTAGAATAATGTAGCATATTGGGACAATAATTCGAAATTATAAAATAAAATCATTCATATGATATGGAAAAGTTAAACTACATTCATTGTAGTTTAGTGACTGTAGAATAACAGGTTTAAATATGAAACAGAAGGCTGGTCACAATTACTCATTTCATGGGAGTTTGAAGTGACTTTATAAAAGATATAAAGTGTAATTGCTGTGACATATTTTTTGTTATTGTTTTTTATTATTGTAACAGGAGCCTCTATCTTCCCCACAAAGTCAGATAATATGCAAAATGTTTGTCAGTTTTATTGTGCTTCCAATGGAACAGAACTAATTACATAGAAGTGACTCTCTCAACATAAATGGATGTAATTTACATAAAAGGCATAGCCAGAATAAAAGGGTCAGGGATAATAAGTTCCACTTGAAAAATGTTCCATATCACATAGTCGAGACAAACTTTTAGTGACCTTAGCATAGGTTTTTGGTTCAAAACCTGACCGATGCTGGGTCAAATCCACGAGACACTCTGTTGTTTTAAATTAACTTTGCACTGGATTGATCCATAATGTTGTTAGCGAAATAACCAAAAATGGGTTGTATTTAAAGGGCATAAACATCAACAAACCATCCTAATATGCTAAACAGAAGTCCTGCTTTGTCAAACCAAAGGAATACTAATAGCTCACAATAAACGAATTAAACATTGTCTTGTTAAAGAGATCATTAAAATTGACCAGCAATAACAAAATAAAATTCATTTGACTTGTAGAACCAGCAAGAAAAGAAAACGCTAACAAAGAAAAATGAGGGCATCTGCCATTCAACCCTGCAATCATATATTTTAAACCTGCTCAAATTTTCATTTAGCCCGTTGCCACCCCCTCCTTCTGAAGTTATTAAATCAGCTGGAAGCAGCGCGGCTCTGTCACACACAGTATTAGGATGTCTCCCCCCTCCTATTACCAGGTGCAGCCCTGTGATTTAAAGCTTTGATTCTGTTCAAATGACAACAAAGGTGAGCCCAGAGCTGACGCTCCTAATTCATCATTCTCTGCTTGATAAGAGCGGGATTAATGCTTTTAATGCGACGGTCGCAGGCAATCATCCATTTTAAAGCTGGCTCCCCGGAGGCTGCAGCTAAAAAGGGAAAACACCTGAAACACAGGGTATGAAGAGGCCACATTATGGGGACGTACTAAGCTCTTTGAGCCCTCTTTATTGATCCTGATGGAACCAGAACCCTGCCCCTTGGGCTTGGCGTACATCCCGGGAGCAGATGGCTCCAAGACCTGAAGTTAAATTTGACCTAAATGCTAAAATACAAAATTCAAAAACACTCACATTTGCCCTCCACTCAAATGTGTCTTCTTAGTCGGTATGCCTGCCAGGACCACCGCAGGGGTTCATGCTTTGAAAAGGAGCCCTTTGGCTGTCTAGGATCTATTTGCAAATGTATCAAAATACCCCTATATTTGGGACATGTTATCCTCCTTAAATAACCTATGCATCCACTCCATTCTTAATTTAATATCTGCTGACTCCTCCGCCATTGCTCTACAGCTGCTAAATCGGGTAAACACATGGGGAGTTGGAACACTAAAATGATCCATTATAAACATGTGTTTGGATAAATTCAACTGAGTCCCAGTTGTTGCTTTCTGTTGCTGAAATCGCCACAATAATATTCTGTTTTTGTTTTTTTGTGTGTTTTTTTTAACCACACCACTCAGACATTGCCACAAAGAGAAATCTATAGCAGACATGAGGCAGTGATGGGTGTCAACATATACTGAGATTTTAAAAAGTTACAATTTCAAAAATGCAATAACTTTCCATTTTATGGTTCATTTGGTTTAAAGTTAACTTTAATTAGATGTCACAGAAAGTGAGCTTTCTTGAGTCAAACAGAAAGCTGAGTAATGCAGAGCTACTGTTACTGCACACTGCCAGTCAGCTGCCTGACAATCTTTTTATCTTTTTCGCAAAAAGAAAAAAATTAGGTTTGGGAATATTCTGAGCCACAACAAACACATTGTGCCAGTCAAACACTGAAAGTAATGGAACACCAATCATTTATCCTATTAAAGGAACAGTGCTTAAAAGCTTTAATTGGCAACCTAGACACAAGTCCGTTAAGCAGCAGACTCGTAACTTTTAAATTAAAGAAACTGCAGCTGTTCCTCTGCAAAAAAATGAGCAAGGTATAGATCACCCTGTCTGTTACTTTTCAAAAGGTTTAACAGACATCAACTTCATTACAGGGCCATTGAAAGGAAGTTCTTGCCTTGTTACTTGCGTTACAGAACTTCGAAGTTTATTTTGGCTCTAGTGTGTAATCCATACAAGTATTTACTGATCATAACTCACTGATTTTTGTCTCCCAAATGCGCAATTCCAACTATCGATTGATTTGCCAGACTCTGCTGCTGCAAGACTTTAACTTGCAGATAAACTACAAAAAAGGGTAAGGATAATGTATCATAGTTGATGCTTTGTCTAGAAATTTTTAACTTTCTCATTTCAATTAAACATTTGGGGTGTGTGTAATTCTTGGGAAAGGGGGTGTTAAGTTTACGTAATTAAGTTTACGACACCATTTGTACCAGTCATGCTATACCTTGCTATAAGATGTAAATTTAGATTTTGGGAATGTTTTCAGGCCACAAGACTCTCATGCCAGCCCATATGTACCAAGAGTATACAACTGTAAGAAAATTTTTTTGACAAAGTATATTATGTGTTTGTAAATGTTGAGAAAACTATGAGAAATATATGTTTCTCCATTTTTGTGTTCAGCCTTGGTCTTCAGCCCTAATAACAATAAATTAGCTAAACAGCCTAGGAGTCTCAGACTAATCTAAAATAATGATTCAAAACAATTAAATGCAGCCATGTAAGAGATGGAAAACAATGTGCAAAAGCAGACAGGCAGCTCGGGGAGAAACCCACATTATTTGCTTTCATCTCGAATCAAATACATTCTCGGTTATTTTTATCTCTACGATTTTTTTTATGAAAAAGCAATAAGGAGAATGTGGTGTTTGTGTTTACTATTCACATGCTAATATTCATTATTTATACTTGTATTCTGCATTATAATGACTTCTTCAATTTAGAAATGCTATAAATACAAGAGCATTGTCCATTTAGAGAACATCGGAAGACCCAGATGATGATTCTGGGAGGTTTATTTACAACCTTGTGGATGTATTTTAAGGTCATAACTCAACTATGCTGCTTCCTTGTTGGACGTCACTGGAAAATCTCCAGAAATCAGGCAAGATGTCAGAGAAGAACTGAAGACCATCTCAAGTCTTGTTCAAGCTTGGATGTAATTTCTAGATACCTGAAGGTGCCATGAACATCAGTTAAAAAAATTCTATGCAAGCTTAAACAGCATGGGAATGGCACATGGACTGAATTTTATATGCTGTTTTCACCAACCTGCTCTCAAATTGATGCACACTCGTTCATACACTATTGTACATGTCTGAAGGCAACTTGAAGTGAAATGTCTTACCCACAGATCCATCAACACGTGACAGCAGAAGCCACAAATTTCGAACTGCAAAACTTGTGGCAGTTCAGTGGCATCCACTGAGCCACAGTCACAGAGCCAAGATTGTTACAAAATGGCCTACAGAGAGCGTAGTTAATGTTTTGAATGGTCATATCAAAACTCTGATCTCAATTCTGTAGAAGGTTTGTGGGCAGAAGAGAAAGGTGTATAAGACTTAGCAGACAGGCCTGACCCAATTCAAAGCAAAAGGCTAAAATTGCAACTATTGTCAGGCGTTTGTGGAATAAATCCCAAAATGCAGAACCATGCATCATTCATAAAAACTAATGCTATGAAATAGAAAGCAACTTGAACTTTGAATATTTAAGAAAGTAAAAAAAATACATATTTAAATTTTTTTCTCTGTGTTTTGTAACACAGAAAGTGTATTTTTTTTATTCCGACTTATATAAAGCAGGAAATATTGTATCTCATGACCTGCCCTATAACCTGGGAGATGAGCTTTCAGGTTACAAATTTAGTGAAAAAAAAACTGTTATTTCAGGATGCATCAGAGTTACGAGGCTGTGCACACTAACATGCCTCAAGATGCAAACAGTGGTATTTAGGATTAACCAGAGAATCTTAAACAAAGATAAAACCATGAACTATGAAGATAATTCTTAGATTTTGCAACATTTTCTGCATATAACTGGCCTACGAATAAGTAGTGACCGTAGATAACCGTTCATTAGCACTAACCAATACATGTGATGCTTCCAGACCTTTGTGCATCATTTAGTCTAAACGTTGATCTGATCATTGATTGAACCACTTTTTAAAATGTAGCTTTACTCTACTGAAGAGAACTTGTGTTATAAAACTAACAGCATGTTGGCGTGGTAGTGAGTGAGGTGTTAAAACTAGGAACAACCTACATAGTGACTGTGCTGCTAATCAGGGCTAGAGGCCAAAGTATAGAGCTGCAGGCCCGCGTTCTGTGAGCTGTGATGTTTCATTACTATCCCCCTTTAGCTACATTGACTACACAGTAGGCTGCTTTAATTACTCTCCATCAGTAGGAAAGTCAAAGCTACTTCAGAGACACACTAATCCCCCTCCCTTCTTTTTCTCTGCAGGGCACTCATTGTCTCCTAAATATCATTTCCCTGAGCTCTATGCACACCATTGGATTAAAATGTGGAAGTTTTGCTGAAAGGGTGAGGAGGTGGGAATGGAGGGTTAGCATTAAGGTTTTTCAGTTCGCCTAAGGACCAAGCTGTCTCTGGTAACAGCTTTTTAGCTGCTTGTGCTATGCAGCCCACAGAGGAGATGTTGACTTGCACTACCACTCCTCAGTTAGCCCCAGAGACACAGATTATGATTCTTTGTAAGAAACAATTATCATTGAGCTCTGCAGATTTTAAAGTGAGCGTTCTTAGTTCAGACTTTAGGATTAAAGTAAATAACATTTACTGTGCACTAGTGATGTCCAACGTTTCTGCACCTTGAGTCAAAGTCAGCAAGTTGAAAGTACTCAAGATCCATCTTCTTTAATTTCAAAAATTATTTGATTTTGAATTATTTTTCTTTTAATGTTCTCAGGAATAAATGAAACATGGAATATTTAGAAAAGAACAAATTATTTCAGGCCCAGAAAAGGTCTTTGACATTTTTTAGTCTGTTCCCAGCATAAAAAATAACTTTCTTCAAAAACTTTTGCTGTAGTTAACCAGTAGTAGTTAATGGATGGGTGTAATGGATTTTTATGGATGAATGAGATATATAAGTTGTAAACCTGATTTCGAATATTAGGTGGTTAAGCATGAAAAAGAATCAATTCATTTTATGTTGGCCAACTTAATTTAGAACCAGATCTTGTCAAGGATGAACCACAGACTCTGTAGCAGAAAATAAAATGTTTGTATGCACTTCTTAGAGCTTGGCTCACGTTAATGAAAAGTATGCTCTTTCATTCCACATAATACAACAAAATAGCATTGGCATCTTGAATGAATAGCTTTAGTTAGTGTTTAACACCATAACAATAAGCAAATCCCAATGATTTTCCAATTTGCTATTATTGGCATTCTACTCAAGAAACTAAAATATAAGAGTTCCAAGTTGGAGAAAGAATTGTGCAATGAAATAGAGAGAAATACGTTGTTTCTGGTTTCTAAAAGAGGTTAGTCTGGTTACTAAACAAAACAACTCAAAAGCTACATCCTCCCTCAGACCGAGCTCTGAACCTCTGAGGCAAATCAAACACCGCATTAGTGAGCTGAGCTGCTGGAGGATCCAGACTGCCAAACCTTCCTGCAACATAATAGAGCAAAACCACTGGTGAAGCTTTATTGACACCTGTGTTTTACCTTCTGAAGCAAGAAGTCAAAACATCTACTGTGAAAAAGGTTTATTTCATGAAAGCTATTATTGAAATCATAGAAGAGATTTAGAGACATTTATTACTAAAGTCAATAGCAATGAAAGCAAATGGTAACAGAGCATTGCAGGCAATCGCTGTGTTAAAGTTAAAAGTATGTGTTGAACTGTAAATTCTCAGCATAAAAATGACAGTGCTGTGTGAACAATGACTAATTCAGACTGCAGCAAAAGTGTTAAAAGACACAAGCGCTCAAGTCACTGTAAACTGCTTTAGAGAAAAAAAATAGACAGAAAATGTTCCCTCCTTCAAATGACTTGAAGGGAGTGTCTGCTCAGAAAATGGGGATGCGAGTGTTCACCAAACCAGTTCATAGAGGACAGCTCGCATTGTCTTCTTTTATTGCCTATGATAAAGCAGCATTAGAATCCCCACTTCCTGCTCCTGTATGCATGCCAAGACTCTTTGTTAGCCTGAATGCAGAGCCTATTCATCTCAGAGCACACAACAGAACACAGTAATAACACAGTCAGGAGTTTTGACTGATGTCAGTGAGGCGCAGAGCTGCTTCAGTATGCAGGAGGCAGCGCTGCTACACAAGCTCCCCATCACCCTCTCACCATCTCACCGTCACCGGTCTGCTGACCTTTCTGTGGCCCACACTCACACCCTGACGCTGCCGAGTCTTTTGCCAACTCAGAAGGCACAACAATAACAGCTGGGTTGTTTAATACTGAAGCCAGGTGAACCTCCTGGCTGCAACCGGCCTCATCCTTCTGCAGCAAACAGAAGATTGTGGTTGATATTTCTTTGAGTTATTTTTCACGGATAATAACATGGACTGTTATTACTTGTCGTGCGAAGCGTGAGCAACTTAATTTTGGCTTGGCAACGCTGATTGTCACACGTAAACAAAGAAAAATAAATTACAGCTGCCCCAATTCCGCCTCACATAGTCCAGAGCTCTGTACGTCATGCGCCGCTGTGTTTTCGTGTATAAATGGGGTTGTACAGCAGTAAGGTAGCAGATGTTATGAGCATCAAACAACGGCATTGGTTAGGGGCTGTCATTACATGGGAACTAGGTCACCATTCAAGCCCACTCGCTGGCATTGACTGTTTCGAGTGGCTATTGATTTTCTGACTAAAGCAATGACTTCATTAATATCACCATTAGTCTGCCATCTGACACAAATGGGTATAGCTTGGCTGCTGGGCCAGACAATAATTCAACTTGATATGAATCAGAGATTGCATGAGTTCAATGTTTAGCATGTTTCATTGCAAATGTGCATTAGAGAGTAAAATAGAATGAGATTGTTGAGCTCCTTCACTAGACGATGTTCAAACAGAATCTATAGGGGGAAAAAAATCACATTTCCTCTATCTAAGACTAAACGTGCACAAGCATAACCAAACATTGCCGGTAAATTCTCCTTTCATCGTTCAATTTAAAAGTTAATCTGTGAAAGATGAGAGAAAAATCAACAGATCGCCTTTCAGCAGGTTCTCCAAACAAAAACAACAATGAAAGAGGAATTATTTTCCCTTTAATCCGGGGGCACCAGCTTAGCTAAAACAAAAAGCAAGACCATGGGAACGCTCTATCCACTGAACCCAGCTCTCCTGCAAACCACAAAAGCGTGTGTGTGCAAGAGAAAGAGAGAGACAGAGAAAGAGGGTACGGGATTTGAGATCTATATTAAAACTGCAAAAAGCTTTTAAAGATTAGTGATGGGCAGAAAGAGATGACAGCAATGGGATGTGTGAAAAGTGGATTCCCCCCTCCCTGCTGCGACTATTTTGATAGCAGAAGGCTTGACAAGCATCGACTTGATTGTGAGAAGGCAACGTGCACTGAAAAGCCTTGACAAGTTTCTTTGAGGCATGTATGGATCTTTTGGTGACTGAAAGGAACACAAATCAGGATTATGTATTACACAGCCACATTCAAACAGCTGGCATTAGGAGCTCTGGAGTGCCTGGCAAGACAGAGTTGTTCAAGGATATGCCTTCGTCTTTCTCTGCGTGTGTGCAGTAATTACCCAGATTTTAGCTTTCAGGTAACCATTCCTTATGAAGGCATTCAACTATGATCTGAATTCTCATAATCTACATACTTCCCAGACATTCCAGTCAGGTTTAAATAGTCTACATTTTTTTTAAATGCAGCATTGGGAGTTTTATTTATTTTTTGTTAGATGTACAAATTTTCAATTCAGGGATGAGCATCTTTTTTATTCTCTGTATGTAGGAGAACATCCTGCACTCTGGGTTCATTCAGCCCGATCACCGTGGTCATCTCAGTCTGTGTAGTTGTTGCTCTGTTGTCAGAGATGTGTGTCACTCTGCAGCATTTGTCAGGATTAGAGAAAAGTAATCCCTAACCAAACTCCAGAGGATATAATTTGGAGATATGCGCTGGAACTGAAACTGTGTCGGCTTACTCCCACAAACCCCATCTTTCAACCGAACGGAGCCATCTAAACTCATCTTTTTCAAGCCCCAGGAGACATCTGGCATTTTAAACAGGTTGGAAATGTTTTTAAAAAATGGAGGAAAAAAACTATGGAGCTGCCAAATACTCTTCAAACTCACTTTTCCATTCCACTCTTGAAAAAATAATTAAATCCTCATTTTTTTTCAGGTGAGATATGATGTCACAGATATTTGTTGTGATATCCTTCATCACTTAACATCACCACCCATCATCAAGTCATCCAGCAAGAGGCCTGTTGTAACTCTGAAGGAGCAACAATAGCTCAGGTGGGGGGATATGTTGACTGGACAACTATAAATTGTGCACTCCACAGATCGGGTCTTTATGGAAGAGAAGAAAGAACCATTTCCAATTTGCAGTTTGTCAGAAGTTGTACAGGGAGAGACAGCAAACGTGTTTTTGCAGTGTTTTGGTCACTTGAGACTAATGAAATGTTAGACCCAAGTAATATTTATGTGTCAGAAAACAAAAAACAAATCACCCTGCGCACACGCGCACACGCCATCTCACTGTGAGACATCATGCCGGCACCCTCGTGGTCTGGAACAGCAAAGCGAGTCAGAGTTGATAGGAGGTTGGATGGAGAAATACTGGAAGAAAACCAGCAGATATTAGCATGAACTGAAACTGAGGCAGCTTACTCCCACAAGCCTCAAATTTCATCCAAACTGAACCATTTATACTTATCGTTTTTAAACCCTCCCAGAGAGATCCGCTATTTAAAAGAGGTTGAAAATGTAAAATAGTGAGTGAAAAAAAAGAAAAAAAAATGAAGCTCTGGAGCTGCTGAGTGCCCTTCAAACTTACTTTCCCCTTTCCACTCCTGAAAAAAGAAATACTCCTGCAGGCAGGTGAGGTGCTCATGATGTCAGCCCCCATCACAGATATCTGTTCTAATATCCCTCAACACTTGGCTGTCACATCACCACCCACCATTAAGTCATCGCTTGTGTCCAACACGGGGGCAGATCTGTGTGCTCTGGCCCAGTCCCAGCCCTATGCCTTTATCATACCCGGGCCTCGCTGTGACAGACAGGACTGATCTCCCCTGCAGCAACCCTCCACCCTGCCAGTAAAAGGACAGCAGTGGAAAAAGCCCCCAAGGGGCTCGCTGAGGACGGACTCATGAATCAAACATGTACCAGAAGCTTCCTTCTTATCACCGAGGTCAGGCCAGGCATTAATACGCCATGGCTCGAGGGAGCTACCTACTGTGACCTCCCCCGGTTTGCCTGAACAGAAGGGCACAGTCCTCAGGAGCCAGACCAGCGAGAGAGGGCCTCCCTCTAACACAGTCACTTCATATTAAGTCTACATACTGAGAAAAGGGGCAACAGTAAGAGAGAGGACAAAAAGAGGTGCAGAAAGGAAGCATGAGACCAAAGAAGAAGCGAAAAACAATACTCTGTAGTGCAGCGCGGGGCAGGGAGTAACACGTGGGCAAAAATCGACTGTGTATACAGACCCTTTCAAACACCACCAATCTTCATTGGCTAGACGGCTTGTGATATATGTGACTGTCTGCCAGCGTAAATTAGGCGGTCCAGCCCGCTGTGTGGTAAAGCATGACGGGGCCGGACAGTGCACTAACTCAGGAGGCCCGGTGCCACGCACACCAGCTTCTCGCTGCTCTGGCACGCCATAAATCACCAGCTGGGGGAAATGAATCGCTGTCCGCCCGAGCTGGATGCACCAGCTGGCACCGCCATCACCTGACCAGCAGGAGCCCATGCCGATGCTGGTGAGGCTGAAATCAAGAAAAATGAGGCATGGAAGCAGACGGAGCCATACCCCTGTGCTACCTCATTAGTCTCCTCTGGGTTTCCTCCACACAGAGCCCTTCTGAAGTGAAAGGGCACACAAAATATATTTCACAGTGTCACTTGAGGGGAGGAAGAAAAAGGGGGGAAAAGAAATGATCACCCCTGGTCTCCTCACAAATCAGTGCAGGAGCGAACTGGCAGACAGTATTAGTGTTTGAGAACCCAGAGCTCAGGGAGACAGCAGGTAGGGCTGCGGCTCAGAGGGGGAGCACGTGGGGAGACAGCTTTGTGTTCGCTCTTATTTAATGGAGTTATTTTACTGAAAGTAATGACTCAACTCTATTGGGGATTCCACTCTGCAATCAGATGTAGTTAACGGGAAAACATGTTGATGAATAGATTTTCACTTTTCAATATTGCTGAGTTGCTGGTGGAGAGCCCACTTATATGCTGACCGCTGCGATTATGAGAAGCAGTGTGGGCGTCAGAACTGAGGCACTCATCAGGAAAATGGGTTGAAATTACATCAATACTGCCACATAGAGAGCTGGAGAGATCTAAAATAATATACACTTGATCCTCTGCTGTGGACATGGGGTTGATGTTTTACCTTTGATGTTGTAAATTATGGATTCAAAACACTTTAAGCATTCATTTTTAGCTTCTGTCTGACAAAGCCACATAACTGCAATAAAAGTCAGAAATGGGTGCAGCTGAGAATAGGACAGAGTAAATGAACTGGATTGATATTAGATTTTAAGCTGGCCATCTGAAAATGATTGGCAAGGCCATTTTCCTTTAAACTCCCCCGCAACTCTTTTAGGGGTAAATTTCATTGGCCTGCAGTAGGGCTATTAAGAAGTCCATCACTGTGAAAGATGTGGAGGCTCATATCCTTCTTGTACGGAGAGGTTTGATGATCACTGAGTGGTAATGAATGGCTGGAAGGCTGAGGAAATGTACTGCAGGCGGCAAGGTCAAGTCTATCCTGGCAGACTGCCCCAGGCCCAAACCGCTTCATGGGTATGACCCACCTCTTCCTCAACAGATGTCCAGGTGTATCCACAGCCAGCTCATCAGTCGGATGGTCAGTCAGTAATTGAGCACAGCTTCAGTTTGACATCAGTTTTGACAGGGAATCAGCCTCCATCACTGTCACAACACAGCAGTAGATGGTACATTTTCTTGGAATTAAATACGTGGCATTATTTACTTCATTTTACTTTGACATTTCCATGTCTTGTCACATTACAAACATATAACTAAATTTTACAGAGCAGGCCAGTAAAATGCCATTCATAACTGCAAAGGAGGAAAATGATAAGTGGTTTTAAATGGGGGGGGTTTTGTTGGGGTTTTTTTTACAAATAAAAATCTGGAAAGTGTGACATCTCAATTAATCCCTCTGTGCTCTGCTGGCCCTAAATAAAAACGAGTGCTACTATCTTCAGAAGTTACCAAGTTACTAAGTCGAGTCGACCTAAATCCTATATCCAACCACCTATGAGTAATTAAAAGTCTGCTTAATGTCAGCTGTTCTGTGAAAGCCTCAGAGGTTTATTAGAGAACATTAGAGAGCAAACAGCATCACAACAAGAAAACAAATACGACAGACAGGCCGAGGAGAGAGTTTTGGAGAAGTTGAATGTACAGTAGAGTTAGGTTATAAAACAATATCCCAAATGTTGAACAACTCACAGAGCTCGGGTCAATCATCATGTAAAAATGGAGACAGTATAGAACAATTACAAACCTACCAACAAATGAAAAGCCAGATAACGGAGAATTAATCAGAAAAAACAGCCAGGAAATTTCCCATAGTAAGGGGAGCAGTTCCACAAAGTTGGCTTGGTTTCCAAAAATCAGACCTTTATTGCTGAGTTGCAAATGAAGCCACTGTTGAAGGACAGTTTCACAAAGTCTAATATGCATTTTACCAAAGGCTATATAGGATATACGGCATTATGGGTAGTCTTCTATGGTCAGATGAGACTCGTATGGACTCTTTGGTCAATTTTCAAGACGTGTGTCTCAAAAAGTTAACACTGCACATCATCCTGAACACACCATCCACCATTGAACACAATGGTGCAAAAGACCTGAGGCTGGGGCAGAGGTTAACCTAACCGCAGGATTAAACCACTAAACAACAGGCAGAGCTACACTGACACAGATTAGATCAAAGCATTTAAATGTGTTATAATGGCCCAGTTAAAGTACAGATGTACTTCCAATAAAGAAAAATCTGCGGTAAGGCTTGAAAATTTACGTCCACTAAATCTCTATCTAAACTGAGTTTGAGCTGTTTTGCAAAAAAAAAAAGAAAATACAACAATAGGAAAAAAATTCAGTCTCTAGGTGCTCGAAGCTGGTAGAGACATACCCTAAATCACTCGCAGTAATTGTAGTGAAAGGAGCTTCAATAAGATACAAATACAAACACACTACACTTTTCACATTTTTATTCATGAAAAACATTAGGGGTATGAATATTTTTGCAAGACTTTATGTGTAAAATCTACATGCTACAAATGAAAGACAAAAGAAGAAGCCTGAGGAAATCTGAACCCTGGCTGTTCTTTTTACTCAATCACAACATTTCCATCATCCCTGTCGACGAGGCTCAGTGGCAACGAAAACAACCGCTCTCCATTTCCTGTCCTCCTCTCAACAGCTGTCACTGTCATCACCTTCCGCCCCTGCCGTACCCTCTCCACACCTCCTCCATTTTAGCAGTAATCATCAGGCCATGCAAATCCCGAGCACTGAGAGGTTCATGTTGCCCTCTTTGGGACATCCTCTCCCAGCTGCCTGGGCCCTTGAGTTGACCACCCAGGGGAAGGGAAGAGGAAGTCATTACCACTATCACAGTCAGACACTGGCCCTACACTGTCAGACAAGCCCCTCCAACTCATAAAGTCCTTGACGACTTCACTAAAACATCCAATTTCAGTCGGAGCCCATTTATAATGACAAATAGAAATCAATCACTCTAACCACTGCACATTCCTGCTGAATTTGTCTGCCTATCTGACTGCCCAAAATGGCCTTGGAAAAAAAAAAAAAAAAGGAAGAAGAATCCTTTCCTCTAATACCAGTATCCCATCCATCCACATCTCCGGGATATTCATAATTCATCATCTTCGATTCCTGACATCTGCCACTGATTGTGACGACGGGTTGGCTGGAATTAGTCACTCCTGGGAGCAGCGTTAATGTGCTGGTGGGCCATCGCCTGCCGCCCGGCTGAGGAGGGGCTGCGGGCTGGATGGAGGATGGAGGCCGACAGCAGCAGGAGCCTTTCACACTCCTAATGTGTAATTAGGAGCCATTTTGGAGCACTGCCTTCCTGCTCTGAAATTAGCTGCCTTTTATTAATCAGCCAGGCCAGTTCGCCGGCACGATGGGTCTCCCTATAATCTAACTCGAAATGTTGCTCTTAATTACAAAGGGGGAGAGACAGCGAGGAAAGGGGCAGCAGCTCCTGCATGATCCCCATGGGTTTAATTTCTGCCCTGCAGAACACAGACTAAATGAACATTAAGGCATTACAGTCAACATGCTACGCTAGAAATAGCAGTCAGTGTTTTATCTCTCATTCATTTAGCTCAAGCAAAAAAAAAAGCATGCATTCGGTATGCTTCATATACAGAAATCCAACTTTATACCAAGCATACGAGGAGAAAAACGCTCTCAGATTTACTCAGTCTGCTAAATCATTTGCATGTGCCCAATGTCAGCTCCACTTGAATGAGAGATCATACATAATATGTGATTACAAGCACCAGTCCTCCTTCGGCGAGCTAAGTGCTGTGACCCTGACCACACTCATCAGTGTTGATGCCCTGATGACTGCAGATGAGAGGCACGTACACTTCACTATTTAATCTCAGTAGTCGGGACTTTTTTCTTTTCTTTTCATTACACATTTAATGGAAAGATCAGAAGCTCATCCAGAGCGATACAGGCAGGGAAAACTATCTCTGGATTACATAAAAGCCTTTAAAAAAGGACATCTGCAGCAGATGAGTCCTTCACTGATTGAAAGATTTTTTTTTCTAATTTTCTTAACTTCCTAAAAGTTCATCTAAAAGTTATCATGTTTTTTTTTTTTTTTAAACTGTCAGTGTAACAGCATAACAAATACCACAGAGAGCTGTTTTGCATTATAAAGGGTAAAGAGAGTTGCTTGTCAAACTTTTTACTCTTGTGTTATTTTATCATCATTAAAACATCCGACAGTTACCATTTCTTTATGAAATCAGAGCTTCAAATGCAAGATGGGAAACATTCTCAGTCACCTCTTTACCCCAAAACCTAGATATAACGTCCAGTCAAAGAACCATATAGGTAAAATTTTGATATTATTTTAGATTTTGATTATTTTTAATCTAAATTTGACAAAGGTATGAATAATTTGGGGCTTAACTGTAGATGCCAACAATTTGTTTTGTATTTAAGACATAAATTTGAACAGCAAACTATTGTAAGTTATTAAATGTGCCAGCAGTCATATTAACAGAAACTAAAGAATTTATATCACTTTAATAATAAAGTCCCAATTAAAGCCACAAAAGCAACAGAAATCAGATTCAGCATTCCACGGATGCATTCATAACTCATGTGTAGACATGAGGCAACCCAACCCAAATTGAGCTCTTGACAAACATTTTAAGATAGCTACCACAGGGATCTAGTTTATCAATGAAAAACTGATCTGATGTAAAGCCATAACCTTCAGATTTTTAATAACCGCTCTCTGTTATTACATGATTAAGATTTTTGGACCTTTGAAGACAAAAGCAATATGAAACAGCATGTCTTGTGTGCTCTTCACAAAACAACCTCTACAAAATGAAAACAAAATTTCTTGGCTAACTGGGTAGCGCTGACATTTACATCTGTAAATTCAGATGGATGGACTAAATGACATACTGTAACCAAGCGCTACAGGTCAGGCTGACTGTCTTTGATCGGGATGCTGTTAGTGAAAGTGAACCAGTTCCGTCTCAATGAACAGCTTAAAACTGAAGAAGAATAGAAGAAATTTAAAAGGCAGTTGTGTTTTATTCAACATTTTGCAACATGTCTGCTATTTATTAAGGTTGAAAAACAACGAGACAGTGAGACTTTAAGAGGTTGCAGAAGTTCAATATTTTTTTGAGTTAAATGTTTATTAAATTATTTCTCTTTTCATTAGTTGCTTTAGAACTGATAAAAGTGACAAAGAATAGAATATACTAAAAACAGAACGTGGAAAACAAAATATCTGATAGCTATATTACGTTTTGGACTATGTGGAATAATTTCTGACATAGTCACATATTTTGATAGATAATCAAAGCATTTGCTGCCTTAAAATTGCTCTTCAAATAATGTAACCCTCCTGTATTTGAATGCAATCAAGCGAAATGACGACTTGTGTGTTTGTAGTGTTTCTACAAAGCTCAATCGACTTTTATGAATACTGCAGGCCCACCCATCCCTATAATCTTCAAGAAAAAAAAATGCATGAAAGAAAACACGACCTAATCTATGAAAATTTTTAACTTTAGTAAAAATTTCTTGCATTGCTGAGGGCTCTCGGCTGATTAACAAACAAGGAGTGGATGATTGACCCCCTTGTTTAACGTGTTGGCATTGCAGCAGAGCAATCACGCTCTGCAAAGCTGAGACCACTTTAGCTTTTAGCATAATAACCATACTATCCTGCTTCTCAGGCCTTAGGACAGAAAAAAGAACAACACAGATTGTGAGATGCAAAATCAGGCTACAAATAAAAAAAACTGTAGATTTTCTATTTTAAAATGTAGTTTGTTGGTACTATCCATTATCTATTTGGAACATTTAAAATAAAAGTAGCTGGATGCTGCAGTAAACAATGATTAGAGTAAAAATGATTAATTGGCTTTCAAGCTATAAAACCAGAGCACTAGCTGTAAGCCCAAACATGAACTAAAATACTGCAGAGCCCAGTAATAATTTCCTCCTGTTCATCATGGCAGCTTTCAGATTAATCAAATATGGTGCTCATATCGGCCTCCGTCCTCTTCATCAACACCAATCACTGAATTCTGAGACGAGCCTTCTTTTCTCTCGGGGAAAGGAGCGACAGAAATAGTCATTTTAATGGAAGAAGAAGCGCTGCAGCGGTTGAAGTGTTATAATTAGCATTCAGAGTGAAAGTGGGATTATGTGACCACTGGCTGGGAGCTTTTAGGTTCTGGCCCAGTGGACACAGAAAGTGGACTCCCCAGGGAGCAAGACATGCTGGGTTTGAGAGGGGTTACTGGACTGTGCTGTCTCTCTGACTGTGAACCACTGGGGACCAGAGCGGAGGCGCCTGATGGTGCACTGAAGCCTGAGTGCGACACCTGGGCTGTCCGTCATGGCCGCGAACGCTGACAACGTGACACTTGACAGGATGGGAGTCGAGGCTGCAACAGTAGAAGTCAGGACCCGGCTGACAGAGAGGATGAAAGGCGTGCAGATCAAACTCAATAATTTCAATCCAAGCCGGCTTGTCTTCGTCTCCCTCTCGTCTCCTT
Organism: Xiphophorus maculatus; assembly: GCF_002775205.1. Lineage (NCBI taxonomy): Eukaryota > Metazoa > Chordata > Actinopteri > Cyprinodontiformes > Poeciliidae > Xiphophorus > Xiphophorus maculatus. Next base: position 18,375,171 of record NC_036454.1, read on the forward strand.
AGCTCAGAGTTCGTGGCCCCTTTAAATAAATCAGGGTCGTGAAGAGGCAGAACCCATCAATTAAAGTTGTTTGATGAGACTGCGTGTGTGTGTGTGCTGGTGGGGGCGTGTGTGTGTGTTTGTATTAATCAACAGTGTGACAGGCTAAGAAGAGACAGGAGGGAGGGCTGCAGTGCGGGAGAGATTTAGGAGAAGCTTTGACAAACGGCCTTAAAGATGAATTTCCCAGCCTCCCTTGCTAAACTAAACTGATATCCAATTATGTCCCCCACACAGACAAGCAAACGGAGCAGCTGTGAGCAGAAAAAGCTCACATTGTCAGAATTGTCCAGACGCAATTCAGAGAAACGCAGGACCTTGAAGGAGATGTCACAAGGAGGCCAGAGTCAGCTGCTTGAGTGAGCGATGGTCCACACGCTTGCCTGAAAGCATGACATTGCCGAAGGGGGAAAAACACCATTTTATCATTCAGTGCGATTCGCACCCTCTCTCCCTGTCAAACATGCCATATGTCCCCGTCACAGGTCGTCTTGCTGGCTTATCGAGTGTGACAGGGCTATTCACACACTGCTCCCAATCAGACACTATCTCCTGCAAGGAAAAAAAAAGAATCACCACCAGAGCACAGTGACGGGCTGTCAGGCAGAGGGCACCAACCTCCACAGGGCCTGTGACTCTGCCCATCTGGGGGGGGTAAAGGCCAGGGGTTATGCTGGAAGATGGAGCCTGGGTGTCCCCACAAGCCAAGAGCTGCTTCAAACTCATATTTTTATATATATATATTCAGTCTTCAACAAGACAGAACTTTATTTATTGTTAGAAAAAAATGGTCCTCAGAGCTGCCTTTGAAACAATCGATCAACATGACATTGATAGCCTAAAACATAGTGCTGGATTGTGTGGCACTGTGAAGGATTGGTTACAATCTTACTTATCGGATTGTGACATTTTGGAAATATAATTCTGAGCTAAAAGGAGCACTCATGGGGCTCGTCAAGGAGCCAATCTCAGATCACTTATATTCAACTTCTATTCCCAGCTCAGATTATAGCATACGACCAAATATCTTATCATGCACTACGACGCACGTTACATTTCCACAGTCCTGCATAGTCACTGAGTGGGTCCCCAATATCTATACAATGATGGATCAGAATTTCTTCCATATAAATGCAACAAAAGTCATTATTAGTATGTAAAAGGTAAAGTTGGAGATCAGCACCCAACTAGCCTCGGTGAGGCTTGAGACCATAAAACATGAAAGAAATCTAGGAGTAACACAACCACTCTTTTTTGTCATCATTAGATTTGTGGTTTCTCAATAGTCCTATCATTAGATGTTATTTAATACCTATATGCTACCCCTAATCAGATTATTATAAGATTACAGGCTAATATATATTTGTAATACTAATGACATCACATGACTGCACTCCCTTACGGTCATTGAGTAATTGTGTTTTAATGTAATTGAAATGATGTGTGAGAATTTTTAATTCAAGTGTATAAAAAATGCAAAAGTCAAAGTTCTGGGCCCCAAAAACACAAGCTTAAAAATCAGCACTCAACTAAACTCAATGAGGCTAAAGACCATAGAGTAAGAAATCTGGGTAATGACCTAAATTTTAACATCAACATAATGTTCATGACTAAATAAGCTCATTATCTTATTAAAAATGCAGCCAGGATAAAGGCAGAAAACCGATACTTTTACTTTGACCAGTTTGTCATAATGGTGCATTTGAATCCATGAGTCCATGCAACTCAAAATAGTGTAGATCAAGGCATTGATCTACACTAGAAAGAAATCATATAACATCAGTCCACAAGTCACTTTTTATTCAATTTTCGGTGTAAAAATACCTTGACATGTTTTGGGCCTAAATACTTTTCAGAATTGATGGTCAGGTAGAAACCATCTGGACCCCTCAGGTCTTCAAAGATTTGCTTATTCAGAGATCCAATTACCAGAACTTAAGGTGTGGCACCATTTAGTTTGTATACTCTTGAGTTCCCTGATACACTGAGATGTTTAAAAGTAAAAAAAAAAAAATTGATGGATAAAACAACTATTGGAATACTACTGAAGCATTAATTTTTATCATGAAAAGTGGTTAAAACCGAGTCAGTAGTGTTGTCTTCCAGTAGTCTGCGTCTGTGTGATATGGATGGTTGTGAATGGGAGGCAGGTTATTTGCCTGACAGGAAACAGGGGAAGTATGTAAACCTCAAACAGGGAATCTGCTCACCAGACAATTTTCCTAACCAGTAGACCATAGAGGCCCCCTTATGTGTTACGCCAACCTGTGGCTACAAGTCAGGAGAGGCAGAGGTCACAGAAATCCACACACGCCTTGCCTCAGACTTGCCTCAGTTTAAAAGTCGACAAATGAACACTTGGGATGCCCGAGATTTTTAGTGGTACTTAGCTGCTTGGCTCCAAACACAATAACACTGTAGATGCTGAATATATTCTCTAAGTGAGCAATCAGTTGCAAAGTGGGCTGAAAATTGCACTTATCTTCACCATGATGATATGCATAGAGAAATAAATCAGAAGATGGGGCTGAGGGGCAAGAGGGGACAGTGGCATCACTAGATATGTCCTATGTTAAAAAGCAACATGATTTGGTGTCTAAACTCCTCAGGAAAAAAGAAAGAGCCAAAACCATCCTACTACGGTTTTTTTATAGGAGAGATTTCTGTGAAATGATTGCTAATCTATGCAAAAAGGCAATCAGTGAGTCATTCATAATGCATGAGCAACGAGATACCAATTTTGCCACGGCTTTCAGATTATTAGATGTTATCACCAATGCAGCAGATGAAATATGAACACTCCTACCTGTTTCTTTGTAATTATAAGACTGCAGCAGTCCAGACATGCTGTACGCTGCACGGGGGGGGGGGAGCAAAATGTGAAGAAACATACAGACAGACAGACCATCAGATTGAACATCCATTACTATCCGACTGCAGATAGCTCTAGATGGGAATATTTGTTTCTAACAGCTTTATGTATCCATTTGGGTTGTGATTTATCAACCTAAAAGCCGCAGTTTTAAGTACATCTGGCTGACATTTTAATGGTCCATCAATCACATTATGTCACGTGATAACGTTTTGAGATCATCCTCCTCTGAGCCGCGGTGAGGATGGGGGCGGGGGGCGAATCCGATAAATTGGCTGCAATCCCAGGGAAATTATGAGAACCTATTTCAAATTCAAAGTGAGTTCATAGTATGAATGTTAGATAAGCTGCTTCTCAAATTAATGCAAATCAAATTTCATTGAGGATGTTTTTGTTTTGCATTATAGACGCACATATGCTAAATATATTCCTGTGCCAGTATCTGAGCTTCAGCTAAAATCCCCCCCAAAAAACAAAAAAAACAAATCCTGTTTGGATTATTAGAGTTATTTTTTAAATTATTATTTCTGTTAAGACAGAAACTGTGTCTCGTGTAGGGTTTCTAGTAAACAAAGCTAAATTTACAATATTTTCAAGATTAACAATTAGTTCAAAAATCCTAAACTACAATTTATGTGAAAATGCTAAACACCACCTGTTACAATTTGTGGCATCTCTTGTAAAGATGCCAGGAAGATAAATAAAATAATTTATTTTATTGCAACAGTATAATGTTGTTTTTTAAATCCACCATTATTGTGCGTTTCAACAAGATCCAAATGTTATGACCCCACAGAAAAATATTTTATCAAATACAAAATCCTTCTTCTATGGCCTGCTCAATCCCAGATGTGAGTTGAAGAGAAGAAAGTAAAAGAAAGGATCCAATACTCTGAATCTCTGTGATCTAGTAAGACTGTGCAGAGGAATGATCCCTTCTCTGTGTGATCCAGTCTTAAGAAAAGTTACAGGAAAGCACTTCTATTAATAAATGGAGAGGATTAGCATTGGTGGCAATGACGGTTGCAGCAATGAATTTCTGAGATTTGCTTTCCCACTGAATAGATGTACTCATGTCAAATGTTGGATTTTAGAAAGAAAAAAAGACAGAGTTTATTCTACTGTAACAAAAGAACATTCTATACATAAAGATTTACTAAACATCTCTAGCATTGTGGTTGGTTTTTTATCTGCTGGTCTCTTTTAGGCTGATAAACCTGTACTTAACAAGTTTAAAGGTTTGTTCAACTCAGCGTTCAGCAGCTCCCACTGACACAGAGACTGGCAGACTGTAGCAAAGCCTTTTTTCCTCTTTGTTTTATTTGAACAGAAAAAAAAATCCACACATCTGACTTTTAAACTTGAGTGTTAATGTGTCTGAATAGCACCTGGAAGCCTTGTGAAAGGCACTGGCAGATCTCGTGCTTTTACATTCGGGGAAAGTCTGACACAAGGGATTTGCTCTTAAAACGGAGCACAGAGAGGATGAAGGGTGGTATAAAAATCAATGAGGCTTTTCAAAGGTAACATGAAAACCGAGCGCCTTAGACTGCAATTAAAAAACATACTACTGCTGGTGCTGGAGAGATGACGGAGTGTGTTGCACAAGCCCTCAACTCCGTGGGATCAATTCCAGGATCAATACTCAGACATGATACAATTCCATAATGGAAACAGGGACATAGAGAGGAGGTGTCGTGTGTTTTCAGATATTTACAATTGTGCAGCTCTGTCTGTTTCTGAAGGATAACAGAAACCCGGCTCTAGACATAACAGATCCTCCAGGTTGAAACCTCACTTTAAATGTTTTGGCTACGTTTAGGACTGCTGAAACAGGCTCCCGGCCCAGGAGAGCAGGGGCGCTGTCGACCCACAGAGTCTTGCAAGATAAAGTTGAGACATGACAAGGATGGAAAAGATTAAATGAAGTTTTCAAATCAAAACTTTGATATCTTTATCTGATCAACTGATATGCTATGAAATTTTGGCTGCAGCTTAAAAGAAATCTAGCAGGAAATGATTAAATGACATAAAAATCCAGCGAAGACATTGGAGCCAAAACTGTTTGACTAGATGTGAAGTTGAGATCTGTTGTCTGTGGGGACAAACTTCATCTCATCCATTCATATAAAAGGGTTTGGTTCAGTTCAGCACATACTTGTTTAGTCTGAAGATTATAACAGAGATGATAGCTACAAAAATTAACATTATACAACTTCAAAGTGTAAAATGAGCTGCATTTTTAAACATTCACTGCAACAATCTCAAATATTTATTTTGAGTTAGGTCAGCAGAAGTTTATATAATATCTAAGCCAGCGAGTACAATACTTGTGTGTTTTAAAAAAAAAAGGGGTGAATTTTGTAATCCCAAAACCTCTAATCAAAAACTGAACAGAAGGATGTTTAAAAGTTTTTTTCTTTTATATTATGTATTTTAATATTTTAAATTTACCTTTGCAAAAGGGACAGTTCATATCAAAATGCTAGAGATTGCTTTGTTTGAGGAGTTTAGTGACAATTCGTTTTATCAAAAGATACTCTTGGTTTGAATCTCCGGTGCATTTTTGGGCACTGTTTTATGAAAGTGCAAATGACTCCCATAGTGGGAAAACATTACATGTTTAGATTGGAAATTCTAACCGTACTCGAGAAATTGACGTGAAAATATTTTTACCACTTTTTAGAACTTAAAATCTTTTCCCACCTCTTGCTCCTTGCACTGGCTTTGAGACAGAAAAATAAAAATAAAAACTTTGTTATGATGTGAAAAATTGGAGGTGACATTTACTCAACTCCACTAAGAGTTCTCAGTGACTTTGTGGACAGATTTAAGAATATTATTTTTAGCAAAGACCTCTCAGATGGCAACAAATTTATTGCACATATTTATGAAGTGGTCACGCTTTACCTGCAAAAACCGCTGGACGGATGGATGTGTGGGCAAATGGTGCATAGATTAACTTATTGATGCAACATTTGGACAATGTAACAGAAAATTAAAACTATAAAACACAACCATACATATTTGTTATTATCCACACCTACAGAATGCGTCAATGAAATCCCAGATTTCTCTAAACTGCATAGGAACCCTGTAAAAATAATTTCTGACAGCATCCTCACATCCTGCTGTCTTACTCGGACCCCTGCCTCTGACGTGGACCACCAACCTCCTTCTTAGGAAAAGGGCAAACAGCCCCAGGAGGATCATCCACCTCATGATGACAGAGAGGAGCTTGTGATGTTGACTGTGCCTCTGTCACCGTGTTCCTACAAACGCTGACGGGGAATGGTTGCCTAAATATCCCCTACCGAGGCCATTTCCTCATCACTCTCTGACACACACACGACATAAAAACACACAAAACAGGCACTTTCCATAATAACAGAGACAAATGCTGATCTATGGATGTGAATGGAGCTGTACACTAAAATCCCCATTAGCAAAACCACTGGACATCAGCTTCATGATATCTTGTCAGTCAGGTCTAATTCTGCATTCAGTCTTAATGGTTCTTGACAAGTCTCTCACCAGTTGACACGGGACCAGAGGGAATGTGCCACAGTGAGCAAGACCACTCAGCAAATTCACATTTAGCATTTCATTCCTCCTGCTTGGACAAAATGAATTATTCATTGCCGTTTCGCTCGCACAGATTTATACAGACAAAACTCCCTCAAACACCTAAAATGTTAAATGATTTTTACATACCACCCCCCCTCTCCTCTGCCCTACTGCAAGGGCAGCTCACAGTTCCTACTGTATCTCTGGAAATCTGACATTCTTCCTTTTTATCCTTGACCCCTTTTCCTCACCCCCATGGTTATCTGAAATAATCCCAGACCCTCCTTAGATTCTATTCATCAGAGCAGAAAGAAGCCAGCACTGACACTGATATATAAAAAAAGTACCATTTGTGCCTCACTCGGGCAAAAAGGACTGAAAGAAAATGAGACAGAAAATAAAAAGACGGGCTTCAAATAAAACTGGCTTCGTTGTGTCCCCCACTTGTCCAGCCCCTCCGCCCCATCCCTCAGCTATTCTTGCCTTCCCGCCCTCCTCAATGCCATTTCAATTGAGAAGCGCAGTGGTAATTAAATTCCAGCAGGGGTTAGGAGCAACTGTGCAGCACGCTGACAGGGGGGCTGCCCTGACATAAAGATGACACAATTCAAGAGGACAGAGAGGGCAGACAGAGAAAGGGTGGGTGAGTGTGAGAGGGTTTGGGGAGGGGGGTTGCGGGTGGGGTGACGAATGTCGTTTATTCACGTACACAGCCAGATTTGGACTTCTCAATCTTCATGACATTTGAAAGAACAAAAAAATGAAATGGATATTCACTCCCACAGTGACCTTTTCCCCAAATCGGGGAGTATGGCAGACAGATCCGTCAGCTGCATCTGCTCTATTTGCAGCATATTTTGCAATGCTTAAAAGGATGAGCAATAAAGTGGCGGAGAATTTGGAAAAGCTGTTGTGTGTCTGTGTAACTCGGAGGGACGCTGTTTGTTGTTTATTCACAGTACAGTGATGCTAATCCAGATCCTCCAGAGAGGCCGCACACGCCTGCTGTCCTCCTTTCTGCAACCTTCATTAGCAAAACAACACAACCTGTTAGTCTTTAACTTGATAAATAAAACCGCAAAATGATTTAGAGGCTGAAGATTTTCACTTTAGACATCAATTTTTTTTTTTTTTAAATATTCAATCTGGCATGTATCAATTTCCAGAACAAATCCTTCATTTGGATTTGCAAACTTTTTTTTTGTAAGTGATCTTTCCTGGAAAAAAAAAATCACACACAGCTTTATTACATTCACTAAAGCAGTTTTTAACCCTGTAAAAAATATAGAATTGAGGATTTAATGTTATTAAACTAATCCATTAAAGCATTACTTTTATCCTGATTCATTAAAACAATATGTGCCACTTTGCTGCCATCTAGTGTACAGATACATCATTGCATATAATTTTGCTCCAATGTGCAAAAAGGCCCAGTTGATTAGTCAAATACACACACAAAAAAAATGTTCAGTCAGGAAAATCAATTGGAAATTTTTTTTTTTCCTTTTGCTTTCATTCTCTCAGTTCCCATTATTAGTTAAGTATATCAAAGGTTTTGAGACATCGACAAAAAGTCCTACAGTGTAGGAATCAGTCTTTTTGTTTCGCCACCAGAAGGCCTCAGTACCTGTTTAAAACCTCCATAATTTCCTCTTTAACAGAGGAAGGGAAGTGCTGCTGCACACCTGGTCCACCAATACTTGTTTCCCAGCAGTCATAGCCACAGTCCCTCAGGTCCTTCATCGTCCCCTGAACAGTCGTTGAATCAGTTTCTGCAAATAAAACCAAACAATAATTTCAATAAACAAGAAAAGTCAGACTAAGATGGTTCCGCGAAAGCTTCAAATGTTTCTTAGAGAAGATTAATGAATAAACAGCATCATGAAGACCAAAGAGCACAGCAGGGTTCTGCCCTGTCTGCACAGCAGGACATTTAAAATATGGATTTGCTTGTAAAACAATATCTTAAGTTTTGAACATCTTACAGAGCAACTCTCGATCCAACATCCAAAGATGTTAAGAGTACGGGCAAGAACAGGGTTGGGTTATAAAACAATATCCAGAGCGTCAAATATTTCACAGACCTCTGTTCAAATAAAAATCCGAAAGAGTGTGGCACAAAGGGAATGTTTAGTCGGAAAAGGAAAGAAGTAATTAAATTAAATAAAGTTGAATAAATAATCACAAAAGAAGCTCATAACCTGAAAACTGTCAATTTGATCAGTTCTAATGGTTTTAACATCAATGATCTGATTTGGGTTTTTTTTTTTTAATTACATTTTAAAATTATTTAATTCTTACAAAGTGTGGGAATGTTAATTTATATTGAACACAAATGAAGCCAAAATGGAAAAGCTTGTAACAAACTCAAGAACCCTTGATAGTTGTAAAATACCTTACATCCTTTTTATTTCCATAACAGTCTATCCTCAGGGTGCAGGTGTAGCTTCTACAGACAGAGATAAAATAACTTCTTCTAAGAGCTTTATTATAATTAGCTTTAGAGCAGACAGATGTAAAAGTGTTTAAAATAGCTGCAATTCAAAAATAAAACCATAAGAAGAAAAAGTATTTGGAAATCTATTTAGGAAATTGAGAACCTATTAAAATTCAGTAAGCTGCAGGCATAAACAGACTGAACACAGGATTTCTGATTGGTTCAGTGCATGAGCACACATATGTACAGGTACATGTGCCTTCTATAATTCCTCTCATCATGCATTGTCCTTATAATACCTAGATCTGAGAAAAGGTAGTGTCTGTGGAAAACAGAACATTTAATGTCACAGAGAGTTTTACGTAACTAAAAACTGTTAGATTAAACTGAATTTATTAGACAAGTATTTGTAAAACAAAATGGGCTGAATGGGTTACTATGTAGGAGGCAGAAAACCACTCAATATGATTGGCAAAGCTTGCCTTAGAAACATAGAGTATGGAGATAAAATGTAATTTTCTTCTGGATGGCTGTTTTGAAAAGACAGATTGATTCATTCCATTGTTTGCACTGGAATGAATCAATAAAAATTTGGGCTCATCTTGCAGCCAAAGACACAAGGAATGTTTAGCTGGAAAATGAAAGAAGGAATTCAATTAAATAAATAAAAGGAAATTCAGAAAAAAAAGAATGCAACTTTTAAAATTACAAGCATACCTTCAAATCTACAAAGGACAATATCATCAGGCATGCCATGAATGTTCTGCCATAGCCTCCCTCCATTACCTTGAAAATGTTTTCTCTCTGACTGATCTTCTGACGATCAGTGCAGGTAAGAAGGCCAAAAGAAATATTACAGGATTAAAAGCAACAACTAAAACACTTTTTTCTCTGTATTATTTTTGAACCGCAAAATGTCACATTTTTAAGCCAGTCTCAACCATTTCACCGGCCGTCGAAACAGATTAATAATTTTGCACACTTTTCTATGACATAGCAGCTTTTTAAGCATATCCTCCAAACTGAACATGTACCTTTGTACTTAGATGACAACAAAACCACCTGCAAATTTTCCACAGTGATAAAAAAATTTATGATTTCCAGACAGAAAAGATTTGGAATATATCAAACAGATGAGAGGCCATTTATAGGCAACAAAAATATTTAAAAAAAATGGTGTGAGCACTTTTGTGGGAAAAGTTGGCGAGTTCACTCTCACCCACTTCTTACTCAAAATTTGAGACAATTGGACATTAGAGTCTATGTGAAAGAACACCCCAAATGACCCAGACAGCTTGAGCAGTCAGTCAGTTTTTCAAGCAAGAAAAGGTTTTCTTTCACTGTAGTTTCTGTCGTCTATGTTAGTACAAAAAACAATTGTCAGATTTCTCCAGATGGCATGATTGAATAAATATTCCATCATTAAACCCACAATCTGGGTGTAGTGTAGTTGACTCAGAGCTGAACCTTTGGAGACATAAAGATAATTAACTGGGTGAACCTTCAGACTTTTTTTCTCCATTACATTTTTGTCCCACACATTCATTCACTATTGTGACAGATTACAGACAAAATGAGATTCCTTTGAGGAGCTTTTAAATCCCTGGGAAGGTTTCCGGTCTGTTAAAGTCTCCAGGCTGCTGTCTCTAAATCAACATTTCTTCTGACATGGGATAAAAATATTCAGTTTATGAACTCAAATTCAAGCTGGAGACTTGGCGAACCCCACTTTCGTCATTGTGTTTTGCGTTGATGTCACTGTTGATTCGACATAGTAAGGTTATCATTCTTTAGTTATTTTCAGTTTTGCTATTGGCTGCCTTTTTTCTTCCACCTTTTTTTTAATTTATTTAAATATTTCCCAATTTCAGACATAGAAATTAATTAAACTACAATGCAAACACAGCTGAAAAGGACAAGTAGTAAAATTCATGATATATGCTTGTTAAAATGAGTACAAACGTAGCAAGGTATTAGATAGTTAACCATTTAAATTGTGCACAGTTACGACAGCAAATAAAGAACCATTATTGTGCAGCACCTGGTCTCAGGAGTGTGATGCCACAGCCTCCTCCACCTGCTCCTGTAAGCTTGCTGTGAAGCCCTCTAGCCGCTGTAACCTGGCACAACATGTCTAAAGAAGGATGTCCTACACCAATCACATTCAGATGATGTTGGTTGATGTCAATTAGCTCCTGCAAAAAAAAAAGAAGCTGTAAAAATACAGGTCATGAGAGATAAACAGCAGTATGTAAATGAGAATATTTGAACTGAGGTTCCAGTGTTTTCAATTTGTGTTTTATTTATCAAATAAAATTAAATTGTACTTCTATGGTACATTCTGACTGCACATTTTCAATATCTATATTTCATTTAAATTACAAAAAATCTGTACCTCTAAGATGTTATAGTGGTCTCCTGTGATGGGCTCACAAGTCATCTCTGTTAGGACTTTCTCACAGGTGCAGGAAATGGCGTCGACTGAATCCAGCACAGGGATCATGACGGAAGGAAACTGCAGGAGGTCAAAACAAAAAACAGGCCAACAAAGGCAGATTAACATCTCCCGTATACCTTTTGCACAGAGTTTGTGTAAAAGTAATATTTTTATGCGTTTAAATTTAGAACTGCAAAGCAGATTTCAATGGAGATACTGCACATAGGCAGCACATTTGGCAGGTCTGACTCTGACTGTGACCAATATTGGCACAACACCATACAAGCCCAATCTCTGTCCAGGGTGGAAAGCTGCACACCTGCTGGTGTCGCCAAGGCAACGGCACACAGGGGTGCTGGCTAAGAGTTTAATTTTAATGTTTTATGGAGGCACTCAACCCCATGCCCTGGAGTATCAGCCACGAAAAAGCACTGCCTATTATATTAATTATAGTGTCGGCAAGTAACACACGAGGGAGGGAAAACCATTTAGTACCTTGTTAATTTTGTCCTTCACCCTGGCAACAAGTACCTTGGTGCTCCGTGGTACTTTGGTGTTAGTGAGGAGGATTCTCAACAACGGCACCCTGGCAGCAACAAAGATTCGAGAGTTCAGTCACCTGATGATCAGAGGATGATTTTCCAGAAGAAGCTTGATTTTTAGTAATAAAAATCAAGCTTATTTTCCTAAATCGGAAGATATGCTTCCTAAATCGGCTTATTAATCAAAACATTCATAAGTAATTCAACAGTACCTGCTCAGTGGTATTATCTTTCCAGCTAAAAACCTCAGCATACCACCTATGTGTTAAAAAAAAAAGCATGTTAAAGATGATTTTAAATAGTGATATTGTAAACTGTTGATAAAATAATAACATTATTTTAGGGAAGGAGCGTGAATAACTTCATGTGCCGTATATTATGTTAAACACTTTTCTGTCTCACCCCATGTTCCTACAGCATTGTCTACTCCTGAGGGATTTCCATGGATGATCTTCTCTCCTTGGAAAGCCCAACTGTTGATGAGCTCCAGATCCTCCTGACACCATCTGCAGTCAGTTTACAACAACACAGGGTGCTGCTAAATGAGCAATCACAATGACAGGTAAACAGTTGTGTGTTTAATTGAATAATTATAAAGACACTGTTTGGAACTACAAAGCTTCCACTAGCACTCGCACATGTTTTAGATAATCAAACGACAGTTAATTTCAGATGGAAGCTGCAGTATGTAACTTTTTTATGTATTAAAATTATCATTATGGCATGACAGTATACGAGACAGAAAAATCTGTAAAAAAAAAAAAAAAGCCAATAATATAAAACTTAGACAGTAATCATCTTTTCTATCAAATTGCATCAAGCTATTCACTATGGTCATTTATAAGTTTTTAGACAAAACCTCAGAGACTAATTGCTCTGTTGATGCAAACTACTGTCGAAGTCAAAATCTCAGCTCATACAAGGAAACCTTGTTCTTACCTGCCAGTCTGCTCCCACTCTTTGAGGGGAGTGGGAATGTTTCCGGTTGCACAGAGGAAAGCTGCAGCTAAACACACGGAATAAGCAGCACTTGAGCCCAGTCCTGCTCCGGTCGGCAGCTCTGACCACACAGACACCGTCAGACTGGGCATATCTCTGAAAACAATGAGTTAGTGTTTAATTAAACTACATACAAATAAAGCTAAAATAGACAGCAACTTGTTGTTGTTTTTTTGTAATTTGCTAGTACATCACACAAAAACTCAGCTACGGCACTGACTTTATTTTTATTATAGACCAATAATTCAGTCTCACATAGACTACTTTATACAGCACAAACAAACTCGACACTTCTGTCTATGTCATTTCAGAGTGGTGGCTTTCAGGCAGACAGAAAAATACTCTAGACTAATTGTCCAGTTCTGCTCTCGAGGGAAAAACCCATCCAGACTTGTTAAAGGGTGCAGAGTGGTCCAGTGCCTGACTCTCATTAGTGGCCATCCTGTCAGAAATCCTTCACCTCGCTCTGACACAGCAGCACTGTGTCAGCGCCGATTAAATCCTCCAACAACCTGCAGCTCTAATGTTCATGAGAATCTTCCCAGCTGCTCGGGCCGCAGAGTCCACCTATCTGTCTCTCTTTACCATCTTGATGTGTGCATTAATTCATCCAATCAACCCATCCATGTCAATAAAGAAATAAAGGATCACATTAAGGTTAACAAAGAAGGAAAAACTCCTTCTTTCACTTCCATGAGTGCAATAAACCTCCAAGCATGTACTGATCACTTTCTTACATATTCATAGCATTTAGCAACATGAGCACAAGACCATCTAATTTACAAAGACCCTTACACTCTACTCTATCCTGTCACCCCGTCAACTCATTGAGTTTAGGTGTTCCATTAACTCTGCAGATGTATAAAATCCAGCATATAGGCATGTAGAATGTTTCTAGAAGAAAGAATGGGTTGCTCTAAAGAGCTCAGAGGACTGTAGTCTGGTGCTTTAGTAAGATGCCACCTATGCAATAAGTAGAGTCATGAAATTTTCTCTCTACCTAACATTCCACAGTCAGCTGATTGTGGTACTATAACAGGGCAACTCAGCCATGTACATGACAGAGTGGGGTCAGTGGGTCATGAGGTGAATAGCTGCAGAAATTGCCAACCTTCTGCAAAGTTGGGCCTCCAAAGTTCATGTGGCCTTCAGATTAGCCCAAAAACAACATGTAGAGACCTTCATGATAGGGGTGGGTGATATGGACTTAAAATGGTATCGCAACATTTTGTGGTACTACTGTGATATAAATAAAATCGTGATCAAATCTATTTTTTAAATTCTATTTTAAGTAACTGTTTTGATAGTATTGATGTCAGATTGTACCACCTCTGTCAGAAAACTCTCCCCCTGCTACATATTTTAGATAAGGACCTTCATCACTCCTCTAATCATATGAAAAGAATACATAGGACAAATATGGAGCAGAGTGAACATTTCTTGAATAAAATGTTTCTAAAATATCATTTGCAAACAGACACAGTTGGTAGTTGGCAACATCTTACATTTGCAAATAGCAAAAGCTTAACATTATCACATGTTTTGCCTGTGGAAAGACAGAATGAACATCTGTAAGTCATCATTTCTTAGTGACTGGTGTTTTTATTACCATAGATGTCCATGAAATACAGTAGAACTTAAAAATACGTGAGAAAAAATCTGATAGTTTTGATGAGTCTTGTTTCTATAAAATGTTGAAATTATGTGAAGAACATTAGAAATATCTCACCCCGATCCAAAAAGTGACAGGTAGATGTAAAGGAAGGCCAAAATTGCTGAAGCACTACTGTCTAAGTTTTCATTGGTCACACCAATAAATTTACGCAGTCTCTTCACCAGTTCAGCATCCAGACGTTGGAGCTCTTCTTTTTTATCTGTTTGTAATATTTTAAAGAAACGGAAACAATTTAATATGCAGGTGGAGAAAACAGACACACGTCATTTTCAGCAGTGTTTCTATTCTTCAACAAGCTAACTGGCTAATGTGATGTTTTTGTGACCTCTTTAATTGTCTGTGAAAGAAAATATATCTGTATAGACAATTCTGAGTCACTGGTTGTGAGCTGAGTACATGACTAAGCTGCAATCTAAAAAGTGAAAGTAGTTCACCTGTTTGAACTAAATGTGTCTGTGTGAAAAATCCTCTCTTACCACTTGATGATGTCAGCTGTTTCAGTTCGGACAGCTCCCAGCAGACAAATGTGTCTATATTAGGTAGGTTAATACAAACTTTGCCATCAGACCTCGCTTTCAACTTCAAATATGTTCTCAGGTTTAAACTTACAGCAAGAGCCACCTGCAACAACAAACGTACAAGTCAATTCACATTTCACAGTACTGCAATACTAAAAATCAGGAGTGTAATTAGACCATTTTATATCCAACCCAGCCCTAGTGGTCAGGGTTGATGGAAGCCCTTATCAGCTTTCCCTCTTGGTATTTCAACTTTTAAGACATTTCTGCTAGTTTTTCCAAAATCAAACAGAAAAATTCATAATTCAACTGCATTAGGCACAGGTGCATTTTAAATTTTATGTCTGATTTTAATGCCTTATGAAACAACAGACTGAAAAACTACATGCCATGTTGCAACAGTGTTTTAAAATATCCCAATACGAAATAAAGAGTCACAATAGCGAAGTAATCAGAACTAGTATGATGTAAATCAAACCTTTTCTACACAATTTAATATTACTAATAAAATGCACGAACTTAAAAGCTTTCAAAATGTTAAGCTTAGCTGACAGAATCCTAGTTTGGTTTTAAATGTGTGTTAGTATCATACCTTTCCATGAACAACAGCATGTTCCCCGTGGAGGATCGCCTTTCCAGGAGCAGAAATCAGACAGTCTCTCACCTCCATCTTTCTGGCAGCTTCCACAGCCTGAAATCTCCTCAAGTTCAACTTTTCACTTACAGTGTTACCACAGACAGGCTTAGCTGACGTTAATCCGCTGAGGTAGCACAAACAAGGCAAAAGTTTAAACCTACGAATATGTGGTTTAATTTCATGAATAATGAATAAAGTTTGAAGAATTTAACAATGCATTTTTGCGACTAGGCACCAGTCTAAAGCTCTGAACCCTGACAGTTATCAATGCAGCTAAAAACACAGTTTACACATAGCTACATGAATTATGTGGACTACCTTACGCTTCGCCTCAGGATCCAATCACCGCTTCAGTTGCCTCAACACGTTTCCTTCCGACCAATCAGCGTCTCTAAATCTGCCTACACATGATGAGTTGACCAATCGTGCGATGAAAACGAAACGCCTACAAACTACGGACGCGGCCGAGGGACAAAACTCTTCGTTACAAAACAGCGTTCAGTTTTAGCTGCTACCTTGTAGCTCGTTATGACATCGGGTATTACCAGACATGCTCTCCTCCGCTGTTTTATGCGGACAAGGAGGCTCATAAGCGAACATCGGACACCTAAACCACTGTGTTCTGACAGAAGGTATTTCTTAGCACTGCTTGTGAGCTCACATGTTTACAGTGTTGTTTCTTCTGACTCCAGCCACTTATACCTGCAAAACAAATAGCCCCTAAAACTATATTCTGTCATTATTGCATTCGTGATTTCATTCTTGCTCATAAACAGTATAATCTTCATTCTTTTCTTTTCCCCTACAGTTATGCCACTGGAGAAATCAAGTCACCTAAAATATACACCAAAACTGGAGATAAAGGTAAGTCAACCCAATTAAAGAAGACATCTTAATGCTTTGGTTTCAACTATATTTGAAATATGGGCTGGGGAAATTTGTGTGGTTTCCTTTATGTACATTTATGTTTGAAAGCCACATGATCTGTATATGTATTTGTGTCTCAGGCAAAAATAAAAGCATTTAAATGTTGTGGCCCAGACTCCCTTTTCAGTTATATTAGTGTATATCCATGTTTGAATTATACATTGTTAAAAATCAGGGGATGAGAGCTCAGCTATTGAGATCTCAACTATACTTCTAATAAAAAATCTCAACACAATTTGAAAACAACAGATGTTGTCTATTATGTTTATAATGACTACTATTTTGTGTTGGATATCAAAAAAAAAAAGTCTAAAAAATCCCAAACATTTATGGTCATTTTGTAACGTAATAAAAAAACTTACTAGATTCCTGATTTGCAGGTTTCTCCAGCACATTCACTGGAGAAAGGAGGCCAAAGGAAGATCACATTTTCGAAGCTTTGGGAAATACAGATGAGTTGTCATCAGCTATAGGGTAAATTATGTATTATTACACTATTAAATCATTGTATGCACATGGATATTTAAAGCACTTTTGTCAGACAGTAGAAAAACTGCATAAAATTATGTTATCAGAAAAGAAAAATAACCCTGCAATGCAATGCATCTTAATGAACTGCTTCAGAGCTCAATAAAAATGCAAATTCCAAAATGGAAAACAAATGAAACTTTAAGGGAAATAATGTTCCATGAAAATGTTGCTGACAGGGTGAAAGGATACTAATGTGATGCTTGTAACATTTCATCAAAAGAATTGCGAGAAAAAAAATTATATTTAGAGTTACTACCAATATTTTAGCATTTTTCTTTTACAAGTGAGGTTCTACTTAACATGCAGACAAAGAAGTATTAACTAAAACTATGTAGCTGCAACTTACAGGAGGAATGCAAAAGTTCTTAATGATAAAAAGAAATCTCAGTTTCAGTGAAACTTACTTTAAGTGCAGTTGGTAAGATGCCATGATTGCTGAAAAATATCAAATACAAGATGTCCTTTTGCAGAGCTGTTGACAAGAACTAAAAAATGCAAAATTAAAATCTAAATCAGCACATTTGCCGAAAATATTTCAGTTTGTCTGACTCACTTTTGTATCTAACTTTACAGTTTGGCCCGAGAGTTTTGTCTTGACAAAGGTCATACATTCACAGATCAGCTGGATAAGGTTTGATTTTGTTCATGCCAAATTTATTTAATGTGCTGAAACTGGCCTGCACTCTACTCTTCTGACAGACCGAAGGCAGAGCGCAGGTTAGTTTCAGCACAAAAAGTTCATTAGATTTATAGAGCAAGCAATCAACATACATTAAAGATGTGTTATTTTATTGCAGATCCAGTGTATTTTACAAGATGTGGGCTCCAATATTGCTACTCCTCGATCATCTGCAAGAGAAATTCATAGAAGTATGCAAATGCAGGTTGGTGTGATCTCTTTATTTTTCATCACTGATGTAATTTTTTTTTTGTTTTACCAGAGAGAACAAAATTCAGTCCTCAGGCAATCACTGACCTGGAAACATGGATTGATCATTTTACAGAGGAACTCCCACCGCTGACCAACTTCATTTTACCTGTAAGCATCTTTCTGCTTCTATAGATACTGAATGTTCCTATGAATGATTAGATTACTCATATTTGTATTTTACAGTCTGGGGGTAAGAGCAGCGCAGCTTTGCACTTAGCTCGGACAGTCTGTCGGAGAGCGGAGCGCAGGTCAGTTTCACCACACACAGTTGTGATAAAAAATAATCAGTTCAATGATTATTTTGAACTGATTAAAATAATCATTGAACTGATAATTCAAAGATTAACCAGATCTGTGATTGTGTTTGGCATATTATATCTGTACATAGCAAATTAAGCGTTAGGTCTAGGAAACCACCAGACCATGACATGCACGCTGCTGCTTCCACGTAAATGTTTCTTTTACTGTGATGTCAGGCCCATCTATTCCTTCCACAAATCATGGATCATTTTGAATGCATCATAATTACGGAAAACGTCATGTTAAAACAAAGGAAATGCTTTTGAAATGGTTATTTTAACAAAACAATTACCTCAAATCTACGAGAAAGAGAGCAGCATCTTAGTTCCAGACCAGCAAGATTGCTAAGGGGTTACTACCCCATTCCTCATTTCTTAAAATCAATAGTTATGCAATTAATTAATTAAGAGGAAACCTACATTTTCAAACTTTCAGTTTATTCAGCAAATGTGAGAAAAAAAACAGATGCTGTTTTTTTAACATAATGTAAATTGTTCCTCACCCTCTGAGTCGTGTTTGATAAATCTTTATTTTAGAATAAGGTTCCCAATGCATTCACTTGTGTATTTTGCATTTTTCAAGCTGTTTAAACTCAACTGTTTGTGTTTTAAGTGTTGCTTTGCAGTCAAGGTCCTTGAGGACCTATGTCCTGCATATTTCATATGTTTTTCTGCTCCAACACAGCTACTTTAAATGGCTGAAGTGATTCCTCAGCAGGTCGCTAAGCTCTGTAGGAGCGTTCTAAGAACCTATTTATTTGATTCAGGTGTGCTGAACCAGGCTGACATCTAAAACATTCAGGACACAGAGATTTAGACGATATGTTATTCTTGTTTCACTGCTACTGTGTTTTTGACAGCTCTGTGTTTTTCTGCACAGTGTTGCTCCAATTGTGCGTTCAGGGGAGGCAGATCCAGATGTTGCAAAATTCCTCAACAGGTCAGTATTATCTGCTTTAAAAACACATATCTTTCTTTCCGATTAAACATCTGATAAAAGTCCAAACATTTTTTTTTGCACTCAGGTTGAGCGACTACCTGTTCACAGTTGCCAGATACGCAGCCATGAAGGAAACCAAAGAGGAGAAGATCTACAGGAGACCTGAATGAACGCACCTATTAGAATCTGCATTTGTTTCTACAGTGATAGATGCAGATACTACAGTTGTGCTTTTAGTTCAGTGCATTGTTTCTTAAATATCACACACAAGACAAAATAAACCAGCTAAGCAGTACATGTACATCAAAAGTTAGAAATTTACACAATAAGCTCAGCAATTCATCAAATAAACATACAATATTTTAAGTTAACCACTTGATTCCACATTGGTTATATTCTCACTCTGATTAGAATTAGTTTTGATATTTCCCATTATAGTTTCTCCTCTTGCAGGTTAATAAGAGTATTTGAGACATTCACATGATCTGGCACCAGCCCTGGCTCTTCTGGGACAGCGTACAAGCCCACGTCATTAGAGACAGATTGCGGTCTTCATAGGGTGGGTAGCGCAGATACGTGACACACTCAAACCGCGTCCCTCTAAGCAAGCACGCTTTTCTGTGTGAGAACGTATCGAAGCTGTAGCGACCATGGAAGGACCCCATTCCACAGGCGCCTTAAAGAAAATGTTTCAATGTGTAGTTAAGACACTATTCTTTTTTCTTTTTTTTATGTCATTGTATGTGACATGACACACTCACCCACTCCACCAAATGGCAAAGCCACCATCAGGCTCTGAAAGATGCAGTCATTAGAGCAGAAGCTTCCACTGGAGGTCTCACTCATGAGTCTGGAAATGATCTGTGGTAAAAAGAAGGTCAATACATGATCACAATTTACTCTGAGAAACTGAAGAAATACAGTAGTTAGCCTAGTTAATGTCAGGACTTTCCACATGTTTATTACCAGCCTGTTTAATTAATTACAAATCTTGTTTTAATGATCATTGTCCTGTTGGAATTGCCTAGCAATATCTAAGAATCACTCACTGTCGAAACACAAGTGTCACTATTTAAAGAGAAGTGTATTTCACATCAGAATCAAGTAAGCAGGAAAAAAAACTTCCTCCAAAGTGACTAACTTCAAGCCTGACTGAAAATTGACTTGTCAACATGGCCGAGCAGAATGCCACCTGGACAAATATTTTACGGTTAGATATGGCAGAGTTTTACTAGCCTCAGTTACAAAAAGTATGTCTGAATTAGTCAGTGAGAAGCTTTCAGACCTTTACAACTCAAATTGTAGGGCTGTTTTGCTGCCAGTGTGTCATAAGAATAGAAGACGACCTTACAGTTCATCAAAATTATCTCAAATAAAACTAGAAATCAGCCATTTGGATCTTTCTTTAGGACACTTATTTCAAACATCAAAACCAAATTTGGAAATAATAAAGCAGGAATAAAGAAAAAGAAAAAAACATTAGTAGGGGTGTACAGTATATGCATGTATGTATAATTGTGAACCTGTGTGGATCAGAGAAAACCCATACTATAACATTTTCTATAAATTGACCAATGAAAGTCATTTGTTGCATAATCATTTCAGACTGAAAGAAGATCTAAAGCAAATATAAAATATATGTCTATGATAGCTGTATGTAAACTTTTGACCAACACTGCATCTCCACTCGATATGATGTACCTTATTGTTGGTGGAATATGCATACACACAGAGGGGCTTCTCTTGCTTATTAATAAAAGCAATGGCTTCATCCACGTCATTTACAGTGAGTATTGGGAGAACCGGGCCGAAGACCTCCTGTTGCATGATGGGGTCCGATTCTGCCACTTCTACCAGAACTGTTGGGGCTTCAAATACAAGCACAGAGCCTCATCGTATTGTGCATGTATACATAAGAGTTGTTTTATAAAAAGTCAAGGATGTAGCTTCCTACCAATGTACTTCTCTCCCTCCGTCACCTGCCCACCAACAACCACCTTCCCAGATCTCCACAGCAGCTCTCGAGTACGGTTGAAGATCTCCAGGTTGACCATGCGACCAAAGCTGCGGGATTCTCTCGGGTCGGGGCCGTAGAACTGCATCAGGCAGCATTTCAGGGCCTGCGCCAGCCGCGCCTTAACATCTGTGTGGCAGAGGATGTAGCTGGGGGCCATGATGCTCTGACCCGCGTTGTGAAAACGCGCCCATGCAATTCGCTGCACGGTGGTGGTGATGTCACAGTGCTGGTCCACGTAGCACGGGTTCTTTCCTCCCAGGATCAGGGTGACGGGAGTGAGAGTGCGGGCTGCAGCCACAGCAATCCTGCTTCCATCCTCTCCGTTTCCTGAAGAAGAGTGACAGCCATGTTAAGGGGCTTTAAACCATGAAACACATTCAAATGTGTGTTGAAAGGTTGAGGATTTGGTTACCTGTGAAAAATACGTGGTCAAATTTAAGCTCCACAATCTCAGGCAAGTCACTGATGCCTGCAAGAATCACATGGAAGCATTCCTTGAGGAAAACAACAATTTTGCATAAGAGCATTTCATGCATATGTCATCCTTTCTGAAGGTTAAGCAAATTAAAAATAAATTATTGTTAAAGTATTGCTTAGGATGCCAAAAAAAAAAAAACATGGAGTTTTTATATATTGTATTACATCATGCGTCTCTGACAATGGTTATATTTTATACAAGACAACAGAAATGGAGGTGAATTATGTTCCAACGAGTCTCAGGTCAACTTATTTTCGTATTACCTGACTAAATAAAATTATGTGCTCTTGATTTAACAATAGTGGAGAAAAGATAACTGACTCTGATGAAGACACAGATGATATCAAAACATTTGTCTCCATGAAGTTTGGACAGCAAAGATAAAAACTGATGAGTAAGCATGATGTCCTTTAGCTGTGCTGCACCTGATTCAGATATTTGTTTGTTGGGAGACGATTACCTTAACATTATAGCTTATTATTTTTACTCAACTCATATATAAATTAAACTTATATGAAAAAAATATTTCCTTTCCTTCACCTTAAGAAAGAATGTCACATTTATTGTGGGCCTTTAATGATGCATTTGAAATGTATTTGTTTAGTTTTTGCCAAACTTCAATTAACTTTAAAACACAAGTTGATGCACAAGTTTAAATTTGTGGATGGAAAATCATCTGCACCGTATGTAAAGTTTATATATCTGAAAAAAATCTATTTGCTTTTGAGAGGTTTAAATTCTTAAGCAAATTTTACACAAAAAAAATTATCAGACACAATATCAAAAACAATGCAGTTTTAAAAAAGAACAAAAAAGCAGTGTCTTTTTGCCAACTCCGCCTCTCTATCAAATATCCCACCAGTTTTCATAACAACAGTGTCTTTAAATTGTATTTCTCTCTTTAGTTGTCTTCCAGTATCTCAGATTTCCCAGAATTTTGAAAGCTCAAAAGAGTAAAGCAGTGAAATGACCCTCCTTGGAAACTCCAGTAATAATTTAAGTTGTTAAATCATAAATAAATTAATAGAGAGTGGCTTATCACGTACTTAAATTAAATTTGGCTCAGGGATTACAGCTCATAAAGTTCTTTAACCTCAGCAAATGCTCTACAAACTTTTTCCATCCACTTTGCAGCATGTTGCATCATCAGCAGGCACCTTTTGGCGAGGTGAAGTCACATTGTGTAACTTGCTGAAACACCTTTGGAGCAGTCGATCCTCTCTGCTCACTTACTTACATTATCCAAGTAGAAAGGAATAAGACGATGCAGAAGCTCTGCTGTGTGCACGGTGTGCTCAGAAGGGCCGATGAGGGCACAGTTTCCTACATAAATGAGATTCCTACGTGAACGTCAGATTCTCTGTGAGGTTACAAGACAGTGCCGCTGCTCACCAGCTGCAATGGCTCCAACCAGAGGCACCAAGCACATCTGGACAGGACTGCACCAGGTCCCCATGATGAACACCACACCCAGGGGCTCATTGATCACCAAACACTCGTCCAAGCTGGTGGACTGCACAAACAACTTCAAAGTTAGGCTACAGGGGAAGCAAATGAGCAGAGGAGAAAAAAAAGAAGAAAGATTCGACCCCCACTGAATACTTAAAAGGTCAGTGCAACTTAGCTTAAATCTGCTTTAGTGGACTCTGTACAATGGATTTCTTTGTGGCAGTCAGACTGGAATGTTTTCAGGTTGTGTAAGCTTTAAATAATCCCAGTCGTTTTGCCACAAAGATGTTTTGGAGAAATGGGTTTCTTACCAGATTCTTTTCCACAGACTGAGGTTCCATCCATTTCTTCAGGTTGCTGATTGCGTGAAGCGCCTCATTCTTGACCATGATCAGTTCAAACACGACCGTTTCAAACCGCGGCTGGTTGAAATGAAAAGAAAATGTAATATTTGCAGGTAAATCTCAAATTAAAATAAGAATGACCTACTTGATTTCAGTGATTCGGTTTAAACGATCTCTATAGACTGCAGTTATTTCTCTAGCTTGTGCTTCAAGTAAACACACAAACGTTCAACTCCCTGTAAGCAGTCAGCTTCTTTAGCAACGCGCTTAACTGTTAAGTCAGAAGTACAGTATTTAAAAATAAAATGTAATTACAATTTCATTGAAAGGTTTAATGAAATACAATTCAACAGGACTATAGGTATACAGTTTCTTTTAGTCTATCAGAAAGTTTTAGATACAAAGCAGCCATATTGGATTTACATGTTGGGTTTGGTGAGAAAGTTCTGACTTTCCTATTCAGAGTTTCAACTCCTTGGGACACGGTTTATTTTTCAAAATTCAACGTCTAAGTAAAAACAGAACACACTATTATAACTACATTCTTTGGTTAATCAAGTATTACCTATGGATAAGAACACATGTTTCTTTTTCTCTAGTTCCTTCTGTCAGCACATTGTTATTATTAACCAAGAAAGTAGTTCTTATTAAAGTTTTATGCCATAACATACTGTTTTCTGTATTAAAAATTTGCTTTGTAAATGGACTTATGTATTATTTTTATTTTCCTTGAAACTGAAACTTGGGATGTTCATTACCTGTAAATCCTAATAATCAAATTTAACTGCATGTTTTTTTAAACTGGTGAAATAAATAACCCATTCAGTGACGTTCTAATTTGTTGTAATGCAACAGTAAGACAGTAAAACAACTTTCTGTGTTCTCACTGAGAGTTGGAAAGATGACAGGTAATGTACCTTATGAAGGTCCCTTCCAAGAGCATCCACAAAGTCACACTCATGCTCTTCCAGCATCCGCACCACAGCCTCCAGCTGGGCCAATCTGAAACTTTCCTTCAGGGTCCGTCCAGCCTGAAAGGCAATTCTTGCCCTTCTCAGCAGATCCACACACTCCAGAGGGTATGTCCTCAAACAGGGTTCTCCCAGCCTCGTCCTGGAACAACAAACTGTTGTCAGCACTAACGTTCCCAGGAATACTTCTAATCCACATCATGTTAGACCTTATACCTTCTGCATGTTAAACGACCATTCCTCTGACAAACAGCACGCCCTGATTTTTCCACTCATGTTCACTCTAGTCCAGGAAATCAGCAGTGCTGGTGTCTTTAAATGGGGCCAATTTGAAGTTAAGCCTGGTCACCCCCTCAGGTGAAGTCCCCACAGGCAGGGAGGATAGTAGGAAATCCTAACAACTCCAGCCAATCAGGTGATGCACATAAAACTAACAGTGCTGCTGACTAACATCGAGCCACAGATCATATTCAACTTTGTATCCATTTCCAGGAAATAACAATAAAAACAAATATTAAATGCAAAATCAAACAGTTTTACCTGCGGAGGGCTTTGAACCATCGGGTTGGGGATGGACTAGGTGGGCCGCTCATTATTTTACAGGTTCACAGTGAGACAGAAATGTAGAAGATGGATGGAAAATCTTCACAGGGAGCCTCTGTGGTGTGCAATGACCAAGCCACTGAGCTTAGGGGAGAAGGTTTGACTCATGCGTGCGCATTCACACCATAATCCTCCATGTGCGGTATTTAGAAAAACCAGAAAAGGCGAATAAGTTCACAACCTTCAGCCTACCAGCCTGTCAGCCACCCACGGTGGGCCTTAATGGCTCAGACAGGTGTTTTTAATCAATCATTTATTTAAGCTGAAGACAAGAAAATCATTGACAGCATGTGCAGGATTTAAATGGTTTATATAATACTTGATTCAACAATACAGGATTAAAAAAGTATTTTACATGTAGACAAGTCTGTCAAAACAACAAAGAAAAACACTCAACACTATTGTGCAGCCAGCTTTGAAGACATGAAGATTATACATTTTGACAGGAGGGGTGGGAAGGATTTTAGCTTGCGTTATATTATTTCTCAGCCTAAAAGAGTGAATGACTGCTCAAAGCCAACATTAGCAATCCTCTGAAACACTTTTAACCGACCCCTCACTTGACATCATTTAGAAAAACACACAAGGGGAGCTCCAGAAGAGACAAACAAGCATGTGAGGCATCATTCTTCACATCCTCACTGTAGTGTATTGATTAATTAGGAGCATGTCTAGTTCTTATAAAGACTAAAAAAGGCTTTGAAACGATGTTTGATCCTCCACTAGTTTTTCTGTTTAATTTATAAAAAATCTCGTTAGTAGAAAGGATACAAGCTTATTATTGTGCCAGAGAGAAGTTTACTCAAGTCATTATAGGCATAAACACCATATTCACTTGGGGTTTTAACAAGATGCATCTGAACTGTTGTTGTTTTTGGGGGGGCTTTTCAGAAAAAAATGCAACTTTTTTTCTTATTCACACATGGTTAAAAAAACACATCCCCACTGATATTTGGTGAAATACTTTCTCTGCATGTCGCGGAGAAAAGTACAAGCGAAGGAAAGACTTTCAAATCTGCAAAACTGCAACAGCACCCAGACATGGTGGTGGCAGCATCATGATCGGGGCTTGTTTCTGCCGGTGAATTGCATCAAGCAGATAGAACAATGAAGGAAGACTAGCAAATTATTCACCTAATCTCAAATCGATGGCTAGATGTTTAAAACTTTTCCACAAGTGTGTGTTCCAACAGGACAGCCATCCCAAATATAGATGGGGGGTGCACCGGGGAGCTGGGGAACTGCCAGCAAACCAGGAACAGACAGTTAAAAGTTTTTACACTTGGGTGTAATCCCACACTGATATTAATCTCCTGGAATGGCAACCTTACTGCAAGTTTGTAGGGTATGACCACAATCAGACACTAAGTCAGGAAATCAACCAGTTTAAAAGTTCTCTAGCCTTCCTGCTAACAAGAGGATTCAAATATCCCGCAGAATTATACCAGAAGCTAATTGATGGCTACAAAAATAACTTAAATTCTCTGCAACAAGCTGATGGACTTTTAACTAATTAAGAGACTGTACCTATGCATGTGATGCAATTTTTACAATCTGTACTAAAACAAAAAGGTATATTCAGACTTGTGCACCCAATTCTATTAAAAATTTTTGTTGTTTGTTGATTAATCCATTAAAACCCCAAAATTTAAAACCCCAAAATGAATAGTATTCATGATTATGAGGGTACATAAACTTTCCACTAGTATTGTACACATTTAATGTTTAAACACAAGTTAGTGGCCATAGTTTAGGAAGTTAGACACTAAATATTTATTCTCATTTATAACAGAAAATGTGTTCTTGCGTATTAAAGAACTAGAAGATTTTCAATTGTCCTTCAACTCTTTGAGTGAAGGTTTGTCTTTTTTCTTGTTCCATGACGACAAACAGTCCCTTTGTCACTGTCTAACGTAAATAAACCCTGTCTCAAGGAATATTCAGGCTATTAAGGTCACATTCAACTTCATGTCCCCACAAAAACCAGTGCAACATTTTCAAGGGAACATCGTCCAATTGAGCAGTTTTATTTGGTTGACGAGTCAGTCCGTGACATCATTTTAAAAGGTCTTCAGACCACGAGATCTTTTCCGCATGGCTTGAAGAAAAGTCCACAGAGATCAGAGGGATTTACAGTAAAAGCCTCCATGGTTGCTTCAGTCAGATCTCTCTCGTTCAGAGAAGTAGTCCAGGACCATAGCCCCAATATCTATGGCTTTTTCTTCCCAAAACGTGGTAATTGGTTAGAGCTGAACAACAACGGCACATGTGCTAGCATGGGGTAACTGTTAGACATGAGGCACTCAGCATTAGTATGAGGTGGAGTGAACATGGTTTCCTGGTACAAAATACATAGAAGACTAAACCACTTCATGATTTTAAACTTGGGCGATAAAAAGAGACGTAGCACATAGCACAGCCTCGCCTACTCCGGCATGAAGGGTAAAAATGTCAACAAATCGTTTCCAGTTCATTTTCTGCTCTTAAAGGTAAGTGATGCTACAGCGAGGGCATCTTTATATCAGACTATCATGATCAGACTTTCTGAACAGAAGTGAAGGTGATGTTTGGCTCTCAGACAACCGGAGAACACAACTGGCTGGATGGCTCAAACGCTGCAACACAAGGGAATTAATGCCAAGTTACAACTTCGAACAACAACTTATTTTTCTTGGAGATTCATCACAAGACACGGATTTGTCTTACAGTCATAAAAGCTTTTTTTTTAGATGCGTTTCTGGATTCAACGGATGAAATCCAAACTTGACAGCATATTAACAATGATTGGTTGTTTGGTTTTACTCATGTAAGTAAGACCTCGTGTCTAATGGCTTGCATTGCATCTGTATTGCTTTCCAGTTGTCTTAAAACGGTGGCCTCTGATCCAAGAATGATTCTGTTAAGCCTGAGAAACTGAGATCAAACCACGGTATATTTGAGTGTTATCATGTTAAATATATGAAAAATTCATTTTTAAGAGTAGACATTAAAATTTTACTGTGTTGTAGGAGCAGCTTCCTCTTTGAAGAGAGACCTAGAGTAGATCTCACTCCATCAGCGCTCAACCAGAGATCAGATCTTCCACCATACTCCTCCTTTCTTTAGCTGATGGCTCTATAATGTGCCAGATAGCTTGAGAATCCCGCTCAGTTCATGTTGTTTATCACATCCATCCTGTGCAGATTGTCCCAGCGCAGAATTAGGAGAGCTCGAAGCCTGTATTCATACTGATGGCGTAACGCAGTTTGTCACGCAGGATGCTCTTCTTACTGTAGTTGGGCAGCTTGAGAAGGTTGAAACACGTAGAAGAAGTGGGAAGTCGACCCCCAGGCTCCTTCTTTCGAATTGTGAAGAAGCCCCTGAGGACACTGCCGAGGGTGTCTCCTGTGTCCTGGACATGGCAGATAAAATGTGCACAAACAATTATTTTTGGATTGACCATCACAAGTATTAGATTTGTATATTCTTTCTTACTTAAAACCACGAGGCTACTAGAAAGTATTTCAAAACTTCTTCACCTTTAATGCGACATATCCTGTAAAGTTAATCTGAAAAACAAACAACCTGTTCCAAGAAAAATTGTAAAAAAAAAAAAGAAAACAATCGGTAGTAACCTGGTGCATTATGCTAGTAAAAGCACCTTTTAATTCAAGTACAGCATTTCGTCTTCACACGCTGAGAAATTTGGAGAACATTAGAAAAGTAAAATGGGAAAATTGATCAAAATGTGTTGTGTAATTTAAGTTTCCTTCAAAGTATTCATTTAAATGTGTACACTAACACAGCTGCATTATTACTTTCACCTCTTTTCTCAAAAAGTTTTAAAGTTGTTTTTTTTCATATTCCTTAATCTGTCATGTTGTATACTCTTAATGGAAACAGTAGATATAACCTAAAAGAAAGTGGGGTGAGAAGAAAATGTACAGAGAGATGACGGGTGCAGAGAAAAAACAGTATTTCTATTCCTCCAAACCCCACTCCGAGTTTCTTTCATAATCTTTAATTTATGCATATTTTTATTGCATGATTCCAAACCTGTAAAAGATACAGCTCAAAATAAGCACATGAAACAAATAACTTATTTTTCACTCTTACCTGATCATCTGAGACTTCCACACAACGGATGGAGAAAGGTGGTTTGAGGTAAGCAAAGCCTAGAAGAGGTGGCCTTGAGCAGCTGGTAACAAACTATAAAAACATATTTGAAAGATAATGAAAAGTAAAATCACTTTGAATTTGTAGTAAAAACAAGTACTTAACTTTGGGAAACCTACTTTCAGGAACATAGCCCTCTCTTCAGCATTAAAGTCACTGGACAGGATGTCCCAAAGCCAGATGATGACACGGTGGCTGCTATGGAAACCTCCATAGTAGACAGTGTGTTTCCTGTAAGAGGCGAAAACAACAATGAGTGTATGTTAAACTGGCTCAATAAACAGAAAAGGAAGCATTAGACAAATGTGTCAAATAATATTTTGTGGGCTAGAAGAATGGTAAAAAGAAAGGCAAAAGTAAAAATTCAACTTACTTGAGGTCGTCTAGATCAATCTCTGCGTTATCCCCTGAGATCAGCCGCTGAACTTCAGGTGTGGAAAACATGTGCAGCCACTCTGGATTGATGATGCTGCGAAAACCCCGGATGAAAGCTGCCGTTTGCTCCTTAATCTGCGTGTGCATCCTGAAGTGAGCCATCAGGTGGATGTAGCTGATCCTGCGGTAGAGAGGAGAGATGAAATCAGGCTGTGACGGTGATTCGACACAGGACTTTTTTAAAAAGGATCAACACGGGTTTTTAACTATGGAATCTTAATTTACTTACTTGTTTTCATTGGTGACTGGCATAGTCTTTCCTCCAGGTATCAACTCATGACAGACAAGCTGCAAGGAAACATCAACTTAAACTTCATACATTAGATAAAATGTATTTCTGATATGCCTCCATTTTTATATTTACCTACCTGCCCCATAACATCTTCATCATAGGACAATGTCAGTCCTAGATCTCCCACATCTCCGTCATAGCGCTAAAAAATTAAAGATAAGAGTATTTTGTTTTAAAACCTTTTCCAAAAATGTTCAGACTTCTCCAGGCTGCATGTAAACGCAGTAACAGAGTCGGACCTTAATGGAAGTGAGGTTTTTGTAAAACTCAGAGTCCAGGGAGGGAAGCTCGTCTATGGAGCTGTAGAAGGTGCTGTGGTGGTGTCCCAGGACTTGACTGAGGAAGAACGAGGCAAAAGGAACATCCACAACGATGCCCTAAGAAGACAAAACAAACAGCTGATTGTCACATCACTCAGAGCAATAGGCAGAAATGAGCACCTTTGAAGATAAAATTACCTCATAAACAGCTTTACCGAGCATCTTCCCAACAAACTCAAAGAGCTGCAAGTGATTCTCGTGAATGTAGGATGTGGGTGAGGGATACAGCCTTTCATTTCCACTTGTAGTCTATATAAAATAAGCAACGGATCAAACCAGAACCAGGTGGTTTGAAGAAAACAAAACAAAGTGGGCCACCTATTTATGTTACCTTGAACAGGTTGAGGGCAGGATTGAAAACCTTCTTAATGATCTCCTCTAGAAACTCTTTGAAGACCCCATCCTGGTCAATTCCAGCCTCGTCCACTCCCAGGTCATTAACAAACTTGACACGAATGACGCCTTTTATGGAGTTCACTGGTAACCTGCGGAGTTGGTCGTATCCGTCCTACAGGCAGGGAAATCCAGCAATTACTGAGGAACAAACCAGAAAGTTCTGTAACAAATAAGTAAAAAAATAATTCTCTACTACACACTTCCAGCATCCGTGAGCGGCGAATAGTGATATGGGTGACGTGCGGAGAAGCCGAGCTGGTTTCTACCAACCCTAAACTTTCTTTCTCCTTTGTGACGATGTTTCTGAACAGCAGCACTCTCTGAAAATAGAACGTTGGGAATTACCACTGTGCAAAAAGACCCATAAACATTAAGCAGGACACATGCTTTAACTGGAGAATCTCATTCACTCACATTTTTATGTGGGATAACATGTGGGATGTACTGCAGTAGAAGTTGAGCTCTTTTTTTCCCTTTTTCCAGCTCTTGGAACAACAAGCTCGGCTTCAGATCCCTGAGTGAAACAGCAAGATCGTTCATCACAATGAGGATATCTCTAAACTGAAAGCCAATGAGTCGCCTGAGACGGGTGACAGAGTTTTTGAGTATTTACTTGCGAAGCCAGTGGTCATCGGGGGTGAACCTGCGCCTGCAGTCCCGTTCATACAGGACCATCAGCCACCCATGAACGCTGTGAAAGAGTTCCAGCTTTTCTCCTTTTGCATTTTCTATAAAGCACAGTAAGTATAAAGCTAATTAAATTCAAAGGAAGTTGTCATTGTTCACACACATTGATGTTGAAATTGCATTCATTTCCAGACCTAAATTCTATTCCATCCTATAAGTAAAAAAAATCTCATGATAAATGCCTGACAGATACAGTTTTCTACAGTGGTCAGGCTTTAAAAATTAAACTTGACAAAAGAGAACTAAAGATAAAACTAAAATACTTTTCGTTGCTTTTCTGAGAGACCAATTCATCACCTGCTAAACTTTAGGTTTTGAATCCTTCTCACCCATCATAATTTAGGACAAATGCTTTAACTGGAGACAAGATTCACTCGTGTCTTTAATTATTAGGAAAAGGAAAAGACGAAGCTTATTAGTTGGGAATTACTAACTTCCCAACTAAGTTGTCTTAGGAAAGTCTCGAACAAACGGACGGAAGGACGGACGGATACATGGATGTTAATTTTAGAAAATAGCACAGGAAAAAAAATGTCTAAAAATACTTTGATTTTTCCATACTCTATTTTCTTTTATAAACATTTCCAGTTCTGGGAATTACTTTAATCAAATTCCATGCTTTTCCAGACAGAAACCCTGAAACTTCAAAGAAACTCATATCACAGGTGTTCTGGCTAAAGGTCACAGACTCACCCAAGATGCCGTCCCAAATCATCTTGTACACAAATGTGTTCAGAAAAGAGGAGATAGTGATGAGTTCCTCTATTTTGAAGGATGTTTGCTCCTCATATACTTCAATGTCATCCAAAATTCTGAAAGATATTTATGTCGCAAAAAAGTTAAAGGGAGATTTACAAAATTTCTGAAGCCAACTAATTAAATTATATTTAAAAACCGTCATGGAAAATCAGGTTTCAATTTGAATTTATTCTACATTATAGAGGAGGAAATTAAGAGGAAATTGATCTACTTACGTGATGAGGTGACGAGAGCAGTCACAGAACAGCATCAGCATAGCCAGGAGCTGTTTCGACTCCTCTGTATCGTTGTTCAGACACTCCATGAAAAGCTTGAGGCCCCCCTGAGGACCAAGCTCACAGATGAAAGCCCACAGTTTTGGTAAAAGGTCGTCAAGATGTGTCAGACCTGCAGTAAAAGAACAGGACAGTTCTAATCATCTAAAACAATGCGTGCAAGAACATAGCGTGAGGGGTTCTGCGGCTGACCGGTGAGTATCTGGAGGCGTATTTGCGTCAGCGTGGACAGAGTCGTCTGGTAGAGCACACAGATGCTGCACACTTTCTGAACTTCAGCTGAGTCGACCCGCTTCCCTCCGACAGGTTTCAGAATGTTCCTCACAGAAGCCGACTTCTGAAACGCTCTCTTAAAAAGATCTTTAAAAGATATAGACACATCACATCCTGAATGACAGAAAATTCACCGTGTTAAGAGATTCAGTAGGTTTTACTTTGATAACTTACTCTTTACGGGTAGATTGTTTTGAGACGTGCTTGGCTGCGGCGGTGGTGGGGTGGACTCCTGACTCTCCAGCTTCTTGGAGAGGACGTCACTGAAGAGAGTTCGAATGACAGATACGCCCCACAGATGCTGAAGCTGCTTAGTGACCAGAGGCATCGACTCATTCAGACTAAGCAGAGAAAGAGAAAGGACAAGTAGACAGAAAATGAAAGAAACAACAAAAACAATAGAGAAAACAATCAAATATAGCAAAAAAAATAAATAAGAGATATAAATGTAAAAATATAAATGTATGGGTATTTCTAACACATTTTATAACATTTCTGTATATTAAAGATGGAGTATGCATAATAAAATGAGGAAACTACAAAAATTTAGAGGTTTAAGCTTTATTTTTTTATCAGAACCTGCCAAATAATTTTTTTTTTCTGATGGCTGGAAATTTATTTAAAGTTTGGAGAAAAAAGATGAAGTTAGAAACTAAACTATTCATATTTTACAGCAAAGTTTCTTGTCATTCTCTAACTTTTGTTCTGAATCTGACTGGCTCAGTTTAAAAGTTATACTTAAACTGCTGGGTTTATTTAAACACATAAAGATTCACTGACCCGTAGTCCACAGTCTGAGAGAACCAGCCCAGGACAGGATGCCAATGCGTTAGGTTGGACTTCTTTTGTGATACGTATCTTTGGCAGTATGACAACATGTCAGTCAGGTCCTTCACAAAATGGTTGGCCTCTTCTTCTAAGACTTTCTCATTGAGGTAACCCAACTGGATTAGGTTTCCTGTTGGGTACATTTGAAAGTAACATTAACAACAGATGCATTCCAATAAACTGCATTGTCTCTGAAAAGTTAATTTAGCTTGGTAATTGGGTTGAAAATTATTAAAAATACACTTGAAATAAATCACTTTGTATGGATTTAATCTATAAAAAAAACACCAGTTTAATTTTTTGACCTGGACTATTTAAACTAACCTTTTGATGACACTCCAATTCACTAAAATGGACCTGCATATAAATCTGTTTTAGCAATTAAAAAGCCAAGTGCTAAATCATCTGGAAGCATTTACCAAGTAAGCAGAGCGAGTGGCTGCCCTCAAGACACACACAGATGTCTAGGCATTGTTCTTCCCGGCTCAGAAACAAAATGAACTTCCGCAAGAGGTCATGGGTCTGGATTAATGCCATGCACTGTTGGGACAAAGTATATATAAAGGCAAACGGTCTTAACATTTCATGGTACTAGATACAGACACAACAGCTTTTACCTCTGGAGTCAAGACACTGAGGTGGGACACCACGGCAGGAACGGACATGATGTGGAGGAGGAAGGACCGGAGCAGGTTGTCTGAAAAGTGAGCTGCAATGACTGGCCTGTAAAAGATCAGATTTAGATTAGAAGCAAGGCTGGAAATACAGTTTTACAAAACACAAACTGTAACAGACATCCATGTGTGGCAAAACTAAAACATTCAAGTTGAGAAACTGAAATATGAATGTACCTCAGAGACAAGGAGAAAATAGCAGTCAGGGTGCCTTTAGAGAGAGACGGTTTAGACCGGGCCAAACCATTGGTCAACAGGATCTATACACAAATGCAACACAAAATTCATATTTAACAAATATGTGAGGGCGGAGGGTTCAAAAAGATAAAAAAAACCCCACAACTAAACACAATTGTCTTGTTTAAACTGTATAAAAAGCAAACAGTAAACGTGAACCTGCAATGTTGAGTAGAATCCCTTCTGATTTAGATGCCCCATAATATTTTCACAAATCCTTGTCAAAGCAGGTCTCAGAGCCTCACCTGCAACATTGGCAGGGAAATATTGTTCATTATGTTTCTGTTTGAACAAAGTGTGTCAGGCAATAACAGCAGATCTGTTTATACTCAACTCTCACCCTTTCCTCGGACTATCCGCCATGTTGACGTGTCAGTGAAGGTCACCAGCATGGTGAGGTACAGTGTAACCAGCTTGTTGTCTTGAAGTATGTCAGGCTGAAAAATCACACAGTTGGTTGTACGACTACATCGGAAACACGAGGACTGAGCAAATTGGATGCAATAATTAAAAGACTGGATGAAGAATTACCTTAAGGTTTTTCAGTAACTGACAGCAGATCCAGAGGACATCTTTGATCTGTTTCAGCCAGGGAATAGTGAGGTCTTTGGAGAGAGCCAAAGAAACATACCAGATCTGAAAACCACAAGGAAGAAACATCACTGAAAGAAAGTGAGATTAAAAAATGATTTATTTCTAAAGGATAACAACACAGCCAGACTTACTTTAGGTTCGTTTTCAACCTCCATGCTGGCCAGAATTGCTCGACATAGCTTCTCAAATCTCTGATGGAAGTAATTAAAAATCAGTTTGAGTTGCACGGGCAAATCTATAAGTTATACTGAGGCAACTCCTCTTTGACTAGAAATTATGTTTAACTACATTAATATGTTTGTATTACTTTAGAGAGGGCTACAACTGCATTAACAGAGTAGAAGGAAAAGATATGTATTTTCAATATTTTTAAACTGTCGCAACTGAAGATGATATTTCATCACAGATCGACATGGACCAATGGACAGCAGTAAACTCACCATCTTATCCTCAAGGCGATATATGAATAGCAATTTTCGAGCAATTTTGAAAATTGAAAGTGCATTTCTTTTTGTTGTCCCCGCTTCAGAAAGTTGAAAATAGTCATCAACCTCTTTCCTGATAAGATAAAAAAAAATCACTATTCAGAAAACTGTATCGAAAGAAAATGCAACTCAGAACATCACCATACAAAAACAATGCAAAGCTCATGAAAATGTAGTCACCTGGTTTGCTTCTGGAGTCTGCAGCGACAGAGGAATCTCCTCACCAGAGCCTGGATCTGGGTTGCTGCTTTCTCCTTCTCTTTGTGTCCCTTTCTTTCCTCCCTGGCCTGCCTGGCTTTGTCCAAGAACTCGGACTTGGAGCTTTGAGGGACACTAAACATGGTGCACCCTAGAAAAAAAAAATGTAGACCACTGGTTCCACTTCAATAAATAATTTAAATAATTTATTACATTTAAATAATTTACAATCAAATAAAAAATTCTGGGGTTTTTTTTGTTTGTTTTTCTCCAAAAAACTTGAATATTACATAAAACCAATTTTAAAACCCTTTTTTGACAGAACTGTTAGTGCATGTCCAAAATTGGAATATCCTTTAATTGCTTATTTATTTTATTAATTCAGTTCAAAAAGTGAGACTCTTTTTTTATGAATAAAACCTGTACAGAGAGACAATACAAATTCTAATTGTTTACAAAAAATGAACTTTGGACCACTGAGCGACAGGCAGTTCTTTTTCCTCCTTGCTGGAGGTGAGTCATTTTTGATGTCTCTGCTTCAGGAGTGGTTTAACCCACTGCAACAGTTACATCTCTTGTCTTGGATACATATTGGTGTTGTTTCCTTAAGTTCTGACTCCAGGTGTACATGCACACCTTTTGAATCTTCCTTAAACTTTTAAGTGGGTTTTACTCCACAGTGGACATCCCTTTCTA
The DNA here is from genome assembly GCF_002775205.1 of Xiphophorus maculatus. Classification (NCBI taxonomy): domain Eukaryota; kingdom Metazoa; phylum Chordata; class Actinopteri; order Cyprinodontiformes; family Poeciliidae; genus Xiphophorus; species Xiphophorus maculatus. The sequence goes on from NC_036454.1 coordinate 18,411,688, forward strand.
TCATAATTTTTCCTTCTACTAAACGTTTCATTATTATGATTGGATACTGCACACTGTAAAGAGCAATCTTTTTTTTAGCAGTTAACCTCTGAGCTTTAGTATCATATAGTTTTCATTTTTTCTATAGACATTGAGATGCCTTCATTAACTTTAACGCATACTCATGGACAAAAAAATAAGCGCTTGAAATAACTGTATGTTATAAATCTTTATGAATTTGGGTTTAAAATTTACTTATTGAAATAATGTAACTTTTTGACAGTATTCCAAGTTACTGGGTTGCAGCAGTACCCCTTTCATATGAAGCAGGATGACAGTTCTTTAAGAGGCGTCAAAGTCCACATCTATGCTGTTTGGAGCTTGTTACTCCCTGAAAAACTGACTGTTTTGGGAGAGCTTACCTGTGAAGTTAAGAAGATAAGAAGATTTTGTCTGGCCTTCAGGCACACCTTTCGCTATACGTTCTCCTTCATCTGGCAGTCCGTAACATCCAACAAGGAAGAAAGTCCCAATAATAAAAAAAACTGAAACAGAGATCTAACTTAGCATCTCTGGAGCTAAAATCGACACAGTGAAGATGGAGAAGCGACTGTTAGCTCGCAGGGCTAGCCCGCAGCTTGTCGGTTTGATACTGACTGCAAGACATATATTCTAAACATAGTTAGATTTAATTAGCATCGTGGTGAGGCGGAGTTTGATGTTGGAACGATGTCAGTTTGTTGTAACGCAGGAGACACACCGTTTCTAAATGTAAACAATGAGAAGAGATCTCTACATAGACTGCAGCCATAATCCGTTGCGTCGCATTAAAACGACTCCGGGTAGTTTTTATCCGGTTTTGCAAAGTGCGTTCGGCGTTTAGATCCTGAATAAATAAAAAAATCATTTTATTAGGCGAACTCTGTTTGTACAGTAGCGGCGAGTTTGAATTTATTTTGTGGAATACAGCTATCGCCCAGTGTGTTAGGTGGGCGTTGGGTAGGGGACTGTTATTGCTGTTACACTTTGCTGTATGGTGTATCAACGGAAACGTGTGGGTTACGTGATTTATTTTTCACGCGAATTAAAATTATTCTATCACAGCGTAGTTGAAAGTAGAGCGATTTAGCCGTAATTAAATTAATAAATTTCCAGCAGTTTTCGTTCTTTAAGTTTAAGATGTTTTCACCTCTCTGCCTTAAACTGTTTGGGACGGTTGACGTCATTTTTAATGAACGCGCAGCGGTACTCCGGTGATGTACCGTAAAAGTGACCCCTGTCAAGAAAAGCACGTAATGGAACGCGCATTTCAAGCTATTTATGTCTTAGTCATGAAAAGATAATACACACTTTACTAAATGAATTACAGATTTTCTATAGCATTTGAACCAAATATGGGTGTTATTGGATATATTTATTTAAATTTTTTTATCTATCCATCCATTGTTTTCACCTCTTATTCTTACACTGGACAGAAAATCAACCCAGGAGGTTTTTGAATTACGATACTTTTGTCTTTAATCATGCGGATTCTGTCAGTGAGCTGTAAATGATTGTGCTCAAATTGACATTTGAATCAGTCATATAATGTTATAATTTAATGAGTTTGTTGAATTATTTAACTCATCACTAAAATAACTAGTTATATAAATAATGGGATATTTTCATGCAAAATTTTCACAAAAACGAATTTAATGTCGAATTATTATTCAATTCAAGTACACAATTCAATTTCAAAAACACATTTCCCTTTTTTCTACTATGTGGGTGGATCATGTCTCCTCAGATGTAATATTTATTCATGTATTCAATATGATATTTAAATTTTTTTTTTAAAAAGGCAAATATTTAATTATAAAATATCTTCGTTTCTTCAAGATTTAAATATATATATATATATATATATATATATATATATATATATATATATATATATATATATATATATATATATATATATTTTTTTTTTTTTTTTTTTTTTTTTTTTTTTTTTTTTACAAAAGTTATTAGGGAAATTATTGTATTGCAAGGCACTTTTGATCGCTCCTAAACCTATTAGCACTTGAAAAGCCTTTCCTGTCACGGGGCGCTTTTTTCTGCACAACACCGGAAAATAGTGGGTGTTAGCTGACTGGCGTTAGCAAGCAACAACTTCGAAGTCAGCTGTGGATTCTATGGTAATTATATGGGTTTCTTTCTAACCATAAACAAATTAGTTTTTCCTTGGTATCGTAATATTTAGAAATAAAGATGATTTAAATGTCGTAGTATGAAATAATTTACTTATTATAGAATATCTTCGGTAACTCCTAACTATGCTAACTGGTTGCTAGGTACTGAGAGCTAAATCTAAGTTGTGAGCTACATTGAAATATCAGTTAATTGTTTTAGAAACAAAATAACATTTAATGTTTGGAATCATTAGTGCTTCTTATTTTTTGTTGAATTTGATTTTTTTTATTGTGAAAGCTTTCATTAGTTTACTGATGGCCTTGATGACGCCGTTTGTTCCAACTGAATAAAATGTTTTTGATACTTTTGACGTGTGACACGTTCAGAATAACCAAGTAAACATAGATAGGTTTTGACTGATCTAAGTTTAATTTTGAACAACTTAAAATAGGCTGCACCAGTAATAGTAAGACAAAATGTGGAAGTACTTTAAACACTTTATTGGTAAGTCATTAAAATATTTAAGACTTTCTTATCTTATCGATACCAAATCATGCAATCAGTTTTATTATGGCATCTGCTGTTAACTCATATATTCACTTTGTGTGTTTTTGCTTATATTTGTTATCTCTTTGGGATCATTTCTGGTATATTCATCTCTCTTTACCACATCAATAGGCCCTACGGTGACCACCGCCCAGTCTTTTTGGTAATAATTAAATTTAGAGGTGGCTTAGTCGACAATAAGTGAAAGTCATTACAATGTCTTGATAAAGATAATAAATTTTGATTCGTTTTTAAATATAATTATAAAACCACATTGCATTGATAGTAGTATTATATAGAATTTGTGACAAAAAAAGTATAGACGATTATGGATTGGTTATGAATGTATGGAAAATGAAGTTACTGCAAGCTTTCAGTAAGCATATGTCTTTTGAAGGAAATCACAATGAGGACTACAGTGCCTATTGTATAGATGGGCAAAATTACTCCAGTTCCAATCTTGAAATGTTTTGTGACAGGGGCTACTTCTTTACAGAAGTTCATAAGGTTCATTCATTCTGATGGGTGCTCAATCCTGAAGGATTCTCAGTAGGAGACAGGCTGTTGTTCAGCACTTATGATTCCCTTCATAAATCACCTTGGTTTATGAAGAAGGCTGTGTGTAGAACCAAGGTATTAATTATGTGGCACTACCCCCAGTAGATAACCAAATAGTGCAGGTGTTTACTCCACTCTGCATGGAAACGTGCTGGAGTGAATTTAAGGGAAATCATGCCATGGTGGTGTTTTTTCTTGTTTTTTTTTTTTCAGGAAGAGATGTCAGGAGACAGTGTGGTGAGCTCTGCAGTGCCAGCAGCTACAACCAGGACCACATCCTTCAAAGGTTCCAGCCCCAGTTCCAAGTATGTGAAGTTAAATGTGGGTGGAGCGCTCTACTACACTACAATGCAGACACTAACAAAGCAGGACACCATGCTTAAAGCTATGTTCAGTGGGCGGATGGAGGTGCTTACAGACAGTGAAGGTAAGCTCTGTATGTACATTATGAATGTACATACAGATGGTTCGAGCTTTTACCCACCAATGGTTTTCTGTTTATAGGTTGGATTCTAATTGATCGTTGTGGAAAACACTTTGGAACAATCCTTAACTACCTCCGGGATGGGGCGGTCCCACTCCCAGAGAGCCGTCGGGAAACGGAAGAGTTACTCGCAGAGGCCAAGTATTATCTTGTCCAAGGCTTAGCTGATGAATGTTCAGCAGCCTTGCAGGTTAGTTCTTTCATAGAAAATCTGATATCTGATTATGCTTCAAGGCTCAAAATGTTGCACATTAGGAGACGTCATCCTGCATATCTTTGATGTGTCAAGTGGTAATTTGAGCCACTATTAGCTCTATGAACTTTCTCTGCACACTTTCTCCAACGAGTTATTTTTGTCCACACAATTACACAATTACCACAAAGTTGATATTTTTTTTTTTTACCATTTTCTGTAACACACAGAGAAAATTGAGTGTGAAAGTGCCAGCAGATTCTGACACACTCAATCCAGGCCGTCTGGCATCAAAAACCATAATTTGTTTAGTCATTGTAGTTTCTATTCTTCCCCATTAGTTTGAATTGGAGGAAGTTGTCTAGGTGGCTAAATTGTTTAGTTTCTGCCATGTGATGATCTGACTTTCTGTGTGTGCCAACTAAGATTGAATCAAGTATTTCCAGAGAAGTGACTGAATGTGGAAACTTGTGTTTAATACGACTAAAAACATTGTTATTTAAGAACTGAAATATCGGTGATGATGAAATCACCTTTTACTCTTTGCATGCTCACTCAGCTCTGCATAGGTTTTCTTCTTGCTACTTTGTTTTGAACTCTATACCAAAGTATTACCATTTTGTTTACATATACTTGGATATGCTCATGAATGTACCCTTTCCTTCTCATGTACTTGCCACTAAGTGCCTATTTCTCTTTGTAATCAAACATTTTGATAGAGATGCACTCATAAAAATGGTAAAATCTTATTTGTAATGACATTGTTCTAAAGGTGTAGCATTAAACCGTCATTTCTATTGTGGCAGTAATTCTTGTTTAGGTAACATGACCACTGTTGAAACCAAAATAGCAGAATGACCTCCTTCAGGTAGACATCCATCTTAGTTACATAACACAATTTAGGTTGCATTTGTCATCATATTTAGTCTGTGATATAAAATACTTTACTGTAATTTAACTGCAGTGTTTAATAAAGGAAATAAAATTGTCTTTCAGAAGAAGGAAACATATGAACCTCTTTGCAAAGTGCCTCTCATGACATCATGTAAAGAAGAGCAGAGACTCATTGCAACCTCGAATAAGGTATGTTCTTGTAGCTTATACTGAATTTTATGGAGCTGTTAAGATTTTTTTTGGTAACCAAAACAGAAACATTTTGTCTTTCCAGCCTACTGTGAAACTGCTGTATAACAGAAGCAACAATAAATATTCATATACTAGGTGAGTCTCCTTTAATGGCATCATTATTAGATATGGATCATAACCCAGGTGACTTACAGTGCCATTCATCAACTTTTTTTTTTTTTTTTTTACCTCCTGTCCAGCAATTCTGATGACAACATGCTAAAAAATATTGAGCTTTTTGACAAGCTGTCGTTGCGGTTCAATGGGCGAGTCCTCTTCATTAAAGATGTGATAGGGGATGAGATCTGTTGCTGGTCCTTTTATGGCCAGGGTCGTAAGATTGCAGAAGTGTGCTGCACTTCCATTGTTTACGCCACAGAAAAGAAGCAGACTAAGGTAAATATGCATCTGATGCATTTTTTATCATTAAAATAAATTCTTGGATTGTGGCAATTCTGACCTTCAGTACTCATATTCTCTGTTCATTCTTTTTTATTATTACTATTATATAGCAGTACATTTTTCACTACAGCTCTTATTTTATTTCTTTGTGAAACATTCAGGTTGAGTTTCCTGAGGCACGCATCTATGAGGAGACCCTCAACATCCTTCTGTACGAGTCCCACGACGGACGGGGTCCAGACAACGCGCTGCTGGAAGCCACAGGTGGCGCTGCAGGAAGACCTAGCCATCTGGACGATGACGAAGAGCCCATAGGAAGAGTTCGTAGGATTCATGTCAAACGACCCGATGACCGCACACACCACCACCAATGACCTTCCTGTTCTGACCCAGCAGTATGTGTCTCTGCACCGTGCTTGTGCCTTACAAACACCACGCAAATTACTCTTTCTCACTTCCTGTTGTCTCCAGCTTCTCCAAGAGACTATTCTGAGTGGCGTACAACAATTTGTATTGTTTTCTGTTTTTGTGTCTCATTTTGTTGTTTAGCTGTTGTGTTGCTTTGTAATCTCAAAAATGACTTCTTCTACAGTTGCTTATATGGATGTTTGCTTTCAGCAGAAAAAGGTTTTACCCATTGGACTGTTTGTGGAGTGTTTCTGTCAGTATAAATCTGTTGTTTAAGGGTTTAAGCTAAGTGACACACAGCAGAACCTGAAGTACAAGATGTATATACTGTATTTAAAAAGGTAATGTAGATGGTTTGCTACTGTGGGTCTGTCAGTGGTGTTATGCCGCAATGTGACCATATGGTGGCACTATTTTATCCCTGGAACGTTACCATGGCTATTTTGTATCCTGATAATTAATAAAACTGTATAAAAAAATAATTTTTATGTTACAGTATCACAGAAGAATGCAACATTTCACTCTCTGGATTATATTCTATTTAGTTAGGATCGATATATTTCCGTTCACTCCACTATAAACCTTTTATTTTCCAGTGGAGGAAACGTGAGCTGTGACCTGAGGTGTTAAATGTACTGAGTTGATTGAATGATGTCTGCTGAGGTTTAAGTGAATGAGTGTAATCAGAGCGATGCCTAGCATGAAGGCCTATCTACAAGCTTTTAACAGAGATGGGAATTAGACCTGCCCATCACTTCATTCATCAGAATATACTGTTTGCATACTATATGTTCAAGTCAAAGCAAGCATCGATTTTTAGGTCTGTTGTACAAAAGTGAACAAATGATGTTTTATATTTATATAGCCTTTATCACAAATAAATTTCTAGATGCATTGGTTTTTTTATGTGTTTAATTTCCACATGTTCCTTGTCACTGAAAATACAAAATTATAATACATATGGCTTCGTTGTTTAGAGAATTACGTGGGTTGTTTTATTTTTTTTTTAGCCAAGCTTGTGAATAATATGGTTTCCTCAAGTCAGATATTTTTTGCACATTATCTTTGATTTTTCAACTTAAAGTGAAAGTTTGAATTACCATCTCAGATTTAAACTTTACTAGATAATATATCAAACTGTAGTTTTATTGTAGGTAAATATTGTGCTGGAAATTAACTTGACCTAAAACATATGAAAAGTGTGTTTCATCTGTCCGATGAGGGATGCAGCTGTTTCAGGTCAGGTGTGTATCCTGTGGACATGATCCTCTCCTAAGGGGTCTCCTGATTAAATATGCAGGGGCTTCTTGCGTGTCCTCACATGTTACCGTGTCCTTGTTCGTGTTGCAACCTGCAGCAAAAATAAAAGTGGTTTATGTTTATTCTTATGTTCAAGGTGAATTTAAAGATGGGATTATTTGTTTATACTCACCACCATCAGGTGTCCATTTTTAGCTTTGTACACCATGGGCTCCTGTCCTGTGGTAAAGTCCACTGAGCTCTCTTTGCCAGACTGGATTTTGATCTTTATGCTGAAAACGCCAAAGTTGTTGATTAAATCTGAATGGCAAAACCAGGTGTCTAATTCTCAAATCTTGAACTCACCTGCCCTGAACCACTTTGATTGCATCCTGTTTGTTAGCAATGATGCTGAGTTTGGTTAAAAACTCATACAGGTGCTCACACTGTATGATCAGATCTCCCTGAGACAAAGAGTGACAAATGATCTTGCTAGATTTTAAAAAGTTAAATATAAAAGTTTTTATGTTTCTGAACCTTCACAAACTTAGTCATCGTTAGAATAATTTCCGTATTATAGTCATGATCAGTGTCAGTTTAAGTAAAAAATACAAACCCAGATATAGTGTCTTACAGTGTGGCATGCATTTGTATTCAAATGAGTCAAATGTTGAGTAAAACAAACTTTCACTGCAGTTAACAGCAAATCTTTTGGAGTAAGTCTAACCACTTTTCACATCTAGACACTGACATTTCTGTCTTGTTTTTTTTTTTTTTTTAAATCAACCTCACATTAAATTGAGAATGTCAGCAGTTTTCAAACCTTAAAGGTTCTTAGTTGAATTTGCTTTCACTGGGGAGTTCTAGATATAAAGATGCTTCGATTAATCCTCATTATTCGAGCTGTGGGTGTATGCTAACATGTTTCACCAAGGTGTGGATTTCTGCAGCTCCTCCAGTGTTAGCTTGAACCTTTTTGGTTGCTTCTCTGATTAATCCTCTCCTTGGATTCCTCTGTTTTGGTAGAAATGCAGTTATTCCGCGCTCTACATTTTCAGGAATTGGATTGAAAAGCTCTCTGAGACACATTCAAAGCTTGGGATTTTTTTTTTTTTTTTTACTTATAGGGTAGCTCTGCTTCTCCACAGCTTTAATATCAGACTCATCTGATGCTGAATGTTCATGGATGTCCTCTAACCTCTGAAACCTTCACAAATCAGCAGGATTTATACTGACATTACATTAAATAAGGTTGGGCTCCATCTGAGGCCTATTGGTTGCACAGAATTTATTTGGGAGTATCAGAGTAAGAAGGCTGAATAAAAACACACACCACACTTTTCAGATTTAAAAAAATAATAATACATGGACCTGTATCCTTTTCATTCCATTTCAAACTTACTACAAAATTAATTCACCATCTTTAGTTGATTTATTACATGAAATCCCAATAAAATACATTGTGTGTAATGAAATAAAATATTTTTATATTTTATTGACTATATATATTAATATGACTCACCTTTTGTTTGGGGTCTTCACAAGTTATATGAATTGCAATGATGCCATCGCTTAAGCTGCTTACAGATATCCCTGCAAAAAGTCCAAACTCAGTTTTTGCCCTCCATGAGAACACTAATAATAATGTTAACTACTAAATTATTTAATGTAGTTCAGACCTTGGAGAGAATTGTATGACACTCGCTGTTTGATCTTGGCTTCCTCCACCAGATAAGCAGCAGTCTTGGTGAGGATGAACTGCCTTGGCCTTGGTTTGAAGCCGTTTCTGTCATACTTAATGACAGGGACACTGTACTACAGAAACACAGAACCCAACTCACTCAGCGCTTAATTTGGTGCTGGATTAGCTGGTCATTTCATGCCATTACCTTAATCTGCTCATTGCGAATCATACTAAGTACCCGGATGTTTATCTCTTGTTCGCCTGGAGAAGACAGACCATGCATGTATGTGACTGTCTGGAAACAGAAGTGTGTGGAGCTGTTTTATTTGAAACTCACTGATTCTTGTGTCCAAGAAAAGTTGAGGGATGCTTGGTGGATAATTTTCCTTTTTGCCTTTGAAGATCGCACTGGTGACAACTTTCATTTGAAGCTGAAAAAACAAAACTATAAACTACTAAAACAAAAAGCAGAACATTTTTTGTCTTATATGTTATGATCAGTGTTTCTTACTTGTGCTTTTTTCTGTGGTGGGATTCCTCGCACATATTTCCGCACCATCAGACGGTAGTGAAGCTTCCGCAGTATCTCTGATGCCTTTAATGAAGCAATAAAATTATCCTCAGAGCCAAAAGTTTACTTTCCATCCGGCTGCGTTGAAACGAACAAACGTTGAGTTACCTCAGTGAGCACAGCTGGGGGAGTTAGCCAGGTTGTCTTATCCAAAACAGTCTTTGGCAGATTGTTTTTCAGTCTGTTCAAGTAGCTTTGTCTCACAAAGGCCAGGTACTCTGAGTTATCTGTGCTTTTTGCTTCCCCTCTGTTTATGTAGGCTTTGATAAACCTAAAACAGGAGAACAAAATACAATTTAGATAAAATGATGTGATAACAATTAGATATAGGGTGCCTTTTTTTTTGCTTACTTCTTGATGACCTTTACAGCCCATGCTCTTTTCTCTTTCTCCTTCCTGGCCTGTGCTCCTCTCCAACACGTCTCAATCTTTGTTGCTGAAGACGTGAAATTAAAGTTAAGCTTGCTTGCACTTCAAGAAAGAGGTTTGAATATTTGTGAAATATTCCTAAGTCTAAAACATAATGTATTTTTTAATCACTTGCTATTGGAGATGTGATAGATATTTTGGTATAAGAACTGTTTTCTAATCCAGTGTATGGTGTTGATATCAAAGTTATCTTTATGGTTTACAAATATTTAAGCACCAGTCTGTTTCATGCTCTGATATTTACCAGCCTCTTTCTGTTTCTTGAATTCTCCCTTCACTTTGTATCCTTTATACTTGGCCTGAAGTTTTGATGCTGCAAATCCAAAGCATACGAAACCATTAAAAGTCTTAAATAGTAATAATAAAAGTTTTTAAGATTTGAATTAAACTTACCCAAGTCATGTTTGCATTTCTCGTACGCATCCTCTGTGGCATAAAGGGTCCTGGGATGACGGATGAAGATCTTGGTTCTATAAAAATCCAATCAAGGATGGTAATTTTTGCCAAAACTGGCTTACTGAGTATTTTTTAGACTGAATTAGAAAGTTTTCCTCACCTTCCCATTTTGTACTCATCAGGCAAGTAGCCCAGGTGTTGAGCCAGCACTTCAACTCCATCAGCAGGCATTCCTCTCCAGTGAGGCCAAGTGGCCGGGCACAGGGGTTTGTATCTGTGACATGAGCCAGGTTAACACACACAGGAAAAGTTTACACACATGAAACCAAACACAGTTTCATGGAGAAAGATATGTTTTTGCAGGACCTCTTTAAGAAGTCCTCATACTTCCGACGGTAAGCGAAACCAGCTCTTCTGACTCTGAGATGCTCCATTAGGCCCAGGTACTTCACCTGGTGTCTGATCAATGCTTCATCAAACTGTCCTGTGATTGGATGGCAGAGATCATAAAACGACCGTGTTGATTGTATTAACCTTCTCTGCCTTTTCTGAGCTGACATACCTGGCTGCTTGGACTCATTGGACTTTAGACAGCGTATGTACCAGGCCTCTTTAGCCATGAGCATCTCTGTGAGCTTCTGCAGGCTGTTCTTAAACTGGGTCGCTACCTACAGACGCAGCCAAAGGGTCATAGCATCAGTTCAATTGGCAGATACATTTTGTATGAATTAAGAGTTTTAGTCAGATTGTGGATACTAGTAAAACTTGTTAAAACAGATTTTGCACTCAGTCAGAATGTATTATCACCAGTCTTCAAAGGATATAAATTATGGATATAGGCTTAATTATTTGCATACATCTGTATGTATTCTTAAATAAAGGTCTTTTAAAAAACTGCAGAAACACCAGACACCTTCTGTAGTCACCAGCAAGCTCAAGGAATCATTCTGGTGGAATATTTGACCACTTTCTAACCAGAACTGGCAAAGTCTATTCAAATCAGTTGGCTTCCACAGTATTTTTATTAAGTCTGTGGTCAGGGTCAGTCCAGAAGCTTCATGATACCTGATCTGGATTAGTGTCCTGTTAGAACATTCAATTTTATCCAAGTTTAATTACCAGCTTCTTGATTTTAGGTGAAGTTGATCAATTTGGATGTAGTTTTCCTTTATTCCACTTTGTCTAAGACAATTCAATGGCTTCATCCTGAAAATACTTTATGTGGAATTAAAATGGCTCCATGGCAGGAAAGCAGTTAACTGAGATAAGCTGCACTATTTCTGATAGGAACAGTGGCCAAATACCTTAATTGGTGTCTGTAAAAATTCATCAAAGATGTTTGTCACATCATCAATGCATGAACAATTTTACATTTTATTGTTACTAATAAGAATCCAACACAGATGAACTTACTGTTTCTGGTCTTCTCTTGTTTGTTGTGTCCACAGCAGAGAAGCACTCCCTGACAATCGTATTTTTTGACTGACACACCAGCTTTTAAAAAAGTGAGAATCCACATTAATGCATGTTTACATTAAGATAGTAAATTGTTAAATACCATCCATCCATATCTTGTTTTATTTACTGCAGTAAACATACTTTTTGAGCTAGTACATATCTGTATCTCAATAATTAGAGGTGCAAAAAATCCGTACTTACATTTTTTATGTTTCTGTATAACAGGTCATTATTTTTGTCAAGAAAACCTAAAAATGTAATTAAAAAAAAGATTCTATGTTAAAGGACTGCCACTATGAAGTTACACTAGTCCAGATGTTAATGTGAAGGTGGCTTTAGGACTGTGGTTTTATTTTACCCACAACGCAGTAGGTGACCTCCCCGGCGTAATGCAGGAGTCTGAAATCTCCCCTCTCCAGAGTCTTCCGTGTCATTTTGTCGGCCAGTCTGTGTCTGCAGTCAAAGAGATGGAAACAAAGTCGGAGATGAATCATAACTCTTTATGAAGCCACAGTTCACTCCACTGAGCAGAAACCTGATGTTTGTGGTCGCTAATAATACAGATTTTAACTCACGTCACAAAGTGCGGGTGATTGCCCATCTTTTCTTCTAATCTGTCCAGAAAAGTGAGATCTGTGGCATCTCCTGGCCTGAGACACTCTTCATCCTGCAGAGTCAGGTTCAGATATTTATTTTATTATTATTAAACATCACATATGCAGTCATATTCAGTAAAGTAGCGTATTATTGAAAAGTTCCTCTATTTCAGTAATTCAATTCCCCAACACTAATACAATGATTTTTTTCCACTTACAGCTAGTGAAAGTATGTGATTTTATTAAATATTAAAGATTAAATAAAAACATTTTTACTACAAAAATATGGACAAATTTGACTGTATTTATGTGAAAAGACTTCAGAGGATTACACACCAGTATTGATATGATTCCTCTGTGTTTCTCCTCAACCAGGTCACAGATTATCTTATTGTTGAAGAACTGAACCGGCTCCCACTTTGAGAACAAAACACTTAGAATAAAGCTAGTAAATGTTGATGATTATTCATTTTACTTTTTCATTTTCCATGTTTTGATCAGTTTTACCTCAATTCCCTCAGCTTCATATTCTTCCTGCTCAGCTTTGAGCGTCAGCTGGATAAAAAGCTGCTGCAGCTTCTCGTTGCAGTAGTTTATACAGAACTGTTCAAAACTGATGACAAAGAGGGCAAATATTTCTGTTTTTATGCTAAATTTATGTATGTTAGTAGCATTGGGTTTAATTTTACAGCAAAAATATATATTTATCAGAGAATCTACTATTAATCCATAATGTAGCTCACCTGTTAACATAGAACACCTCAAATCCATATATGTCCAGAAGCCCGATAACAGTCTTTCGTGAAGAGTCCTGGCAGGAAATATTGCTATAAAACACTGAACTTTAAAAAAGTATTCTCACCCCTTGAACATTTCCACATTTTGTTATGTCACAGCCATAAGTGTTGCTGTATTTTATCTGGAGTTTTAGTGAGAGTACATTGTGCGAGAAGATAGAAGTGGTGAGAAAATGATGCATAGTTTTTGATTATTTTTGTTTTTAATACAAGTGTGGTGTGAATTTGCTCTAATACCTTAAGTAAAAACCAGTGAAAACAATTCTAAGTTAGCAAAAAAGGTTGTTGCCTGTGGGTTATGACTCTTTAAATTATCTCAGATTTTTTTGAGAATGCCATAAAAATACATTGAATGTTTTGGTTGTAAAAGGAAAAATCTCAAAGGTTCAAAGGGTGTTTATGTTTTAGTTCTGAAAATAAAAACTGGCTACATAAGTTTTTACATCATATATGCTCACCTTGTTCTCCATGGACTCATTAATCCTGTTGACCAACCAGGTAAAAGTCTGTCCGTAGATGGCTTTGGCCAGAGCGTCTCTGACATAGATGGCATGGTCTATTGTGAATGGACTGAGGACCTTAAAAATATAAAATAAATGTCACAATTGCAGTTTGGAGAAAAACTATTTTATCACCTAATAAGGGTAAAAGAGGTTTGGTGTCTGTGAACCTGCTCTGTTTTGGCTTCAATCTTTCTGAATGTAAGTCCCTCCTTAAGGTTGTTGGCATCCACCCCCAGAAGCTGTGAAGGAAACTGAAATGAGTCACCAAATGGATTTCTGAGCCTAGTCCGGACATCAAACTCAGGAATATTTGCTTTCCTTACATCTGAAACCCAGTTCAGCTCCGTATTGTTCTTGAGGAGGGCGTGACCTTTACTGTCTGGATCAAAGTGAACATTTCCCAAATGGAGAACACTTGCAACCACCCTAAACAGATGCTGCACAGAGACACTCAGGTTTTTGGTTTTTTTTTTTATCAACATGTTCATATTAATACTGATTCATGCAAAGCCATTCAACTTACATTGGTGTTAGTTTCATCAAATTCAATGACTTGCAGGGCATTTTTGACAGATTTCCAGTCATTTTTGTCATTAATAGACGACACAATGGCACATTCCCCCTGTTGGAAACAAAGAACACACAATTATAAAATATTTCTAGTGATCATAATTAAGAATGCTCTTCTGAAGTCATACAAACCTGCGTTAGGTAGTAGTAATGCTGGACGTCTCTCTCGAGGCCCAGCTGCGTCAGCAGGTCATCCGATCCTCCTTCCACCAGCTGGTAGAAAACATGGAAGTTCCTTTCTCCGTGATTCTGGTGCACAACCCTCGATTTCTCCAGCAGGTAGTTCAGGATGTGGCCTCCAACAGCATCCCCCTTCAGGCACCAAGATTTACATTTGATCATGTTAACATTATATGCAATGTGGACTTTTTCATTGGCTTTGTAACGTAATCTAAGGTAAGGCAAAAGAAAAAACCTTGCAAAACTTGTAGTTACTAGGCTTGATTGAGAAGTCCACGCACACTCAGAAAATACATGTTTTATTTGTTTTGATCCTTGTTTCTTTTTTACTGATATATTTTTTTCCACAGTAGCATTTGCTTGAATCCTTACCTGACTGTCAAACTGAATATCCATGTATTTCCCAAAACGACTTGAGTTGTCATTTTTCAGAGTTTTTGCATTTCCAAAAGCCTTTAATAAAAAAGAAACTCTTTTATTCAGAATAATTGTCACAATCACCTATTATTTAAATGCATAGTCGATATTCTGATAAAATTAGAAGCAACCATTGAACCTCTAAGACAGGGTTGGACATGAGCATCTTGTCCCTGACGGTGTTCATTAAAGTGGTGCTTGGGCAGCTGACGGCATAATACTGCAGGATCTTCTTTGAGGCCTCAGTTTTTCCTGCTCCACTCTCACCAGAGATGAGGATGAAGTGATTGTTGAACTCTGTCAGCATGGTGTGGTAGGCATTATCAGCCAAGGCATAGCTGGATGGATAGACAATAATTGTTACACATCAAACGTCCAGTTAGGAAAATAGTTAACGTTAACAGGTTTAAAATAGCAAGATTTACATGGATTGGTGATCATATAGATTTATAGATTAATATATCAAGATTTATAGCAAGATAGTAAGATTTGTTTTCTTTACAATGCAGATTATGTTCAAATCTATCTATCCTAAAAGATAAGATCCAAAGAATTATCGTTGACATTTTTTATTGACTTTACCTTTCTTAAACTAAAACAAAATGGACACATGATTTGGGTAAACCACCTTAAAAAATGACGCTGATTTTGTTTTTCCTGGTCAGTAAAATCCCATGTCTTTCAAGTCCGTTCTGAAAACAGGAGTATGATAAAGGATATGTTTTCTTTTTTCATTTAATAATCCCATGAGTACATTTCCAGCTGAAACTTTTTAACCATTTGTTTTTCACATGGGTTTCCTGTTTGCTACAGGATAGAGTTAAAGATTTTATTGACTTCATTTATACTCTGATTGAGCAATGTACAACGTTTGGATGCCCATCAAAAACTCACATGTGTGGTGGAAGCTCAAAAAAGTTGACACCCATGTAGACATCCATCTGTTTCTTATTGTAGATGTCCAGGTCCTTGTATGGATTCACAGACACAATCAATGTGCCAATGTAAGTCTAAGGACATGACAGAGTGAAAATACTTATTTCATTATTCAAAACACGTGATTTAGTTTAGATGTGGATTTCTTTTTTTTTTTCTGTAACTCACATAGATTAGATCCTTGCTGAAACGTTTCTTCAAATTGCTGATAACAGCCACTTCTGTGGTTTCATCCAGAAGAACAAAGTCCTGGATTCCCACTCGGTCCCTGGCGGTCAGGGCACCCTCCATATCTAGCCGACCCTGTGCAACAAGTATCAATCATCCCACAGCTCAATATTCTGCTAAAAGCTCCTGAGATGGTAAATTGTTATTTACTGTTAATCCAATGTTGTGTAATCTATATCTTAGTGCATTTTTATTTTATACTATTTAACTTTAATAACCTGAATAGTGTTTGCTAGTTTGTTTTATTCTACAAATAAGAGAAAATTGGGCATAATTTTATGTGTTATGTTATGTTATGTGTTGCATAACACATGCAACAATTATGAATGCATAAAAAGTTTCAAGAAATCTGTTTTGACATCTCCATCTGGATGAATGCATGTTTCAGTAAACAACTCCAAGGGTGAACAAAGACCAGAAAAAGCACATACAGTCTATTTTGTGGATCTATAGAAACTAAAAGATTTTGAGCTCTTAAAAGTCTCTGTACCAATGGCTTTGATTATACATATGAACAAACAGAAGATAATTGCTACACCATTCACAAGGACCTTGGCTAGCAGCCGTTCATTCAATTGAGCTGATGCTCCAAGTAAACACTACACAGAGTGCAAAATGGACTGGCAGAGCCTGAAACAGCGGCGTGTTTTAGAAGTATAGTGGGAAAAAAATTCCACCAATCTGTTTAGCATTCACAGCACCAACACTTTGACCAAAGGTTTTCACAGCTTTTGTTGTTTTTTTTTTTTTTTCACTCCCTCTTTGGAAGCAGAAATCCTTTGATTCCCAACTCTCTCTGTAAAAACATTTAAAAAAAGATAATCCATTGGATCTAATTGACACAAAGCCCTCCTTCCCCCCTCCCTCATGCCTCCGTCCTCCTCCTATGGCCCTCGTTTCTTCTGAGAACGGCCGAGGGGCTTTTTGTCCTGTAAATACCACGGAGGAGAGACAAAAAAGACGTCTTTAAAATGCAGTCTACAATCCATTACACATATTCTCCCTGCATATCCATTCAGTAATTATTCATTAGAAAACATTTAACGTCACAGTGAATTTCACACTAGGCAGTCGAAACACAATGGAGGAGATTTGGCCTATTTTGGGGTGAGGAGTTGTGGGTGGAGTGGGGGGTGGCTGTGCAGAGGAAGGGGTGAAGGCAGAGGAGGGCGGAGGGGAGCAGTATTTGTCTGATCTGAGAACCTCTGAAACGGGTCCGTCTTGAGACAACGAGACAGACTAAATAGCGCAGTAACGGTCCGTGCCCTGCTGCTTGCTGTGACACTCATTTAGGGTGCTCTAGTGTGCCCCGAGGGCAAACAATAGAGCCTTGTTCTTAGCAATCTTGTGCTGTAATTTGGACTCCATTACTTTGCTCATATGGGGCCCCATGGACGGACAGAGGAGGCTAGTCAGATGAGTGTTTTTTTCCACCTGTCAGCACCGCACCCCCAGTCTTCTCAACCCTTACTTGAACAATACCCCTCACCCTGTGTTCCCCACCAATAACCCTCACACGACCCCCTTCCCACAGCACTCCCCTCCCACTCACCCACTTTAAGCTTATGAGACAGGTGAACAATATCATTGAAGGAACCCTTTTTTGGACGTCAGAATCAATCTGCTGATATGATGGTGGTGGCGCTGCTGCAGGGTATCTGTGACACCCCCTTCTTTCATGGGAACAAACTTCTCTCTGGGCAGCAAAAGGGGACAATCTGCTGGGACAGCGTGACTTCGGGTTGCCATACAGTGTTACAAGCAATAACATGGGGAGATAAGCTGCTGTCAGGAGATGGGATTGATTAATTCAGAGGTGATGATAATGCCAGTGTTTTCGGTTTTTCGGAGCAAATCTGGAGGTTTGCCGTTTTCATTCAGCTCATTCTTTTGCAGAAAGCAGAAGTGTTTTATATGACACCAGGCCTGAAAAGCTGAACACTAACTGGGCATTCTCAATGCAGGAGGACAATGACATATGAACATGATGAGGAACCTGGCAACCGGAGAGGTTCTCTTTATGTTTATAGCCTTGTGTACACAGGTGCATCTCAGTAGATTAGACAATCATTGAAAGTTTATTTATTAAAAGTTTATTTCAGCAATTCCATTCACAAGTTGAATCTCAAACTTTGATTGATTTATTTGATGCTGGTAATTGTGATGAATATGGCTTATAGCTGATGAAAACCCTTAGTTTAGTTTCTCATAAAGTTAAACTTTTGCAATAGAGCAAAAAATGACAAGGGTTGAGGAATTACAGCAGAAAAATAAGAAAAATTTAATTTAATCAGATGATATCCAAATCTGTAAACAAAGGGAGACCAAACTGAGAAAGGAATATTGGTACACATAAGAGAGCCAAACCGCACATAATAAATATTGGGACTTCAGCATGGAAACACAGGAGAACTGAGACAGGAGTGTTGGCAGTCAAGGAGTTTAAATACCAGGACAATGATTACCTGAGTGAGGAACTGGTGAGTGTAATTAACAGGATGTGCTGCAGCTGTGGGAGAATGTACACCAAGTTATTCAGAGGAAACGACTGGAAATGCCACAATATACCCCATAGGGCTATAAAGTGAAATGTAAAACTATAACACAGAGTACAAAAGAGCAGGAAAGGGAAAAGCTTGAAGACTAAACACCAAGTACAAAAGGAACATTTATTTTATGTTACGTTATTGTGTATAATCATTGGGAGGAATGCTGACCTAATAGTTATCCATCAAAGAGTCAATTGCATCTTCCACAACAAGAGTAAAACACCAGAGGATCCTAAAGAACCTGGTTGTTGACCAAGTTCGGTATTCAAGCATAACAACGGAAAATTGAAAGAAAGGAAAAAATGTGGTAGGGAAATGGAGACATGCAATATGGACACTGCAGGTTCTTATGAATAAAATTAATGGCTCACAGGTCTCAAAACTTGACATGCAAACAGGTAATTCATCTATTTGTTTCTGCCGTATTGGGGAAGAGATGCATCCAAATGTTGCAGGAGATTCACAAAGTGTGGACTGAGCTTACAGGGCTTACACTGAGCACAAGACATCCAGACATCCATTCAATATTGAATAGCAACGACTAGAAGCAATAGAAATCTTGTTCAGATGCAACTGATGTTTCTATTTTTCTCATGTAATTGTTCTGTCCCTCAAATATTGATGCCCTGGTCAGTGAGCCATTTCACCAATATCAAAGCACATCTGATGTATTGAAGCAATGATTCATGTAAATGGACGGCCATCCAAGTACTGGTGCAGATACAGTGCAATACATGGATGCATCTTTACATAGACTGAGATTTCTGAATTTATTTATTTGTGTTCATCTAATGCAATTTTTAAATTTTCTGAGTAAATGAATGTTTTTATAAGCTGCAAGCCATAGTCATCAAAATCAACAGAAATGAACACTTGAACTGTGTCACTCAACACCTGGTGTTTTTAAAGAGATTCTGATTTATTGAAAAGCACCTAAAATGCATACAGACCAGTTCAATTACATAATAGATCATCCAATCTGACACAGCGTGGAAAGTGAGATTGTGTAATGAATCCTGAAAGCCACTGTCAGATCAGGTGAATCGCCTCAGAGAGTAAGCAAATGTATTTTAATTAAGAGATGGTCTCTGAACTTGGTCTAGAGTGTCATTGTTGCCTGAGACAGAGTGACCTCATCGGTGTTGAGAAGTGGAGTAATCTTCTCATGAAAGAGAGGGAGCTGGAGGGGGGAGCTGCTACCTGCCGATTCGCTTCATTAATTTACTCACAGACAAGAGAATTTATCTCCCTCTTACAATGGAAAAAATGTCCGCTGTTGACCTCAGGTTAAGCAGAGCAGCATCTTGTAAATTTATCTGCTACTTTGATATTAGCTACTAAAAGTGTTGCTGGCAGATCAGGATCATAAATAGCATATTACTTCAGTACTCTTTTTACCTTAAAACAAGTTAGAAGTGAACAACAATTTAAAGTCCAGTGTGGTAAAGTTCACAAATATTTTTACAAACTAAAGAAAAACATTTTAAAAAAATTAAAAATAGCACAAACCAAGCATAAGAAATTTACTATCAACATGAACATTTTACCCAAGAACTGTAACAAATGTAGCTTTTTAATTAGATTATATACTTGATAAACAACAAATGTATCTTCCTCATTTTAAAACTGGTCCACCTGCAGTTGCATCCTCTATTCTTTTAGTTTTTGAAAAGTTGGATTTTCTTCATATTTTTCAGTTTTAAATTTCTTATCTAATTTTACCAGAGGAAAAAAAATATTCCCAAGAGTTCCCAAGGGGAGCAATACATGAGCTGAGTAAAATTTAAGGTAACATGAACTTTTTCAGTCATTTAAAACAAAATCAAACCTGCATTTCCGAAGCTTTGTTACTCTCCTATCCAGACGGCGAGTTTTTGCGTAGCTCCAAAGCTGAAGGCTTCCCTTCTTTGTGGAGAAGTTAGACGAAAATAGAGAGTCCTCCTGTGTCTGTTTGCATGGAGGCCATTAGTGAACCACTAGGCTGCTTTTCACAACAGCATGTTTACTGTCTTTTGTCCCGTCCTTCTTCATGTTGTTTGTGGTGTCAGTATAATGTTGGTAAAGTTATGTGGAATCCAGTGAACAAATGTACTGATGTCCTGAAGCTCAGGGTGCTGCTTAATGATTCATGTCTCAGAAGGTGGAGAGACGGAGAGATCTTATTCAGTGCTTACCTGGCTATCTTCTGAGTGTAACGTAACAAGACAGAAACAAGATCCAAAGCACACCAACTTATCACCCTTTACCTCCCTCTTTCTCTCGCCAATCTCCATTACATCACAACCACAACAAGAAGCTCCCAGTTACATTATTTCTTCTGTGACATGTTGGGTCTGGTTTCTGATCTGGGAGCCATTATGTAGACCAATCATCATCGGGGCTGATCTTGTAGTCCAGTCAGCTCAATCACTGAATTAATACTTTAAGAATAAATTTTTGCTGCAATTTCAGTTTTGAATCTTTTTTGGGGTATGCCCTGTTCTATTCGAATTCAAACCCAGCCAGACTGACGTCTGTTAACGTCAGTTTTTTAGTCTTGTCACAGATTTTCTGTTAGGAGTAAGTTTATTATTTGACTGGAACATTTCAACACCTGCAAATATTTTGACATTGGGGAAAAAATTCACCTTTGAGCAGGACATTAACCTTAAACACAGCCAGAGTTGCAACAGAGTTAGAATCAAATGGCTTGGATTAGTGTTTTGCAGCAGGTCTTATTTGAGTATTTTCCTCTGTTTATCTGTTTATGTCAAATCAGATCAGCTTCACTGTCCTTGATGAAGAAAAATATCCCACACCATAATGCTGACAACACCATGCATGTACAGTATATATTATTGTATATCAACCAAAAAATCATTTTTGGTATAATCTAACCAACTTCTTCATCAAACTCATTATATTTCATAGCAAAGATGTGGCAAAAAGCAAATTGAACATTTTGTAGCTTTCTAAAAGCAATGATTTTCTTCTTGCTGCTCTTTCATAGAGGATAGAGTTTGTGACTAATATTCGTTCTGTAAATAGATTTTCTCGACAGAGTTGTGAATTGCTGAAACTCCTCCAACATTACCACGGACCTCTTCGCTGCTTATCTGATCAGTGCTCTCCTTGCTCGTCAGTTTGGGGGCTTCATAACCTAACCCTGTTTTAAACCTCTCCACAACTTTATTCCTGACCTCCCTGGTGAGTTCCTTGGTCTTCTTGGTGCCATTTGCTCAGTAATAAAGGCCTTCACAAAACAGCTGGATTTATGTCAAAATGACTCATTAGGTCACATGTGAAGGTATTTTATATTAGGTAAACTAGATTTATCAGTGCTAAAGAGGGTGGATTTTTATTTATAAAAAGTTAAACAGAATGCATATTTTTCCACTTCAGAAGTGTGCATGTGTTCATGTTTGTCTGTAAATATAATTCAACATTAAAATATATTGAATTTTGTTGGTAGGATGCAAAAAAATGTGAAAACTCCAAGGAGAATAAAAACTTTTGCACCCTACACATCATCAATGTGTTTGATTGTATGACTCAGTAACTGTTTGGAAACCTTCTCCAGACATTTTCTTCTCTGATGACTTATAGCGGAAAAAAGAAACTAAATCTCCAGTCACTTAATGACCTAATTGGTGTCCGGGAAGCTTTGAGTCAATTGACTGTAATGGATGAGCAGTTGAGTGTTCAGCATAATAAATAATTCAGTCTCTACTCGAGAAAAGTTGTCAAGGTTACTTCTGCCATTGCCCCACCTCTCCTCCGCCCCGTCAATGCTTGTCCAATCTTAACAAGCTTTGTGCTACCCACTGGGCTCTGATTCAGCACGAGACCCAGCAAATCCAATTACACAGGAGTCAGAGAGGTTGATTTTCCCATTATAGATTCCATGCTGAGAATGAGAGCTGATGATAACACTCAAATCACTCCACTGCTGCTCCCTTATGCTTTCCTCCTTTGCATTTGTGTCTATTTTATTGTTTTCCTCTTTTTATTCCTCCATATCTTCCTATCTAATACACTTCTTCTTGAAACTATTTTCTCTTCGCTTTTCTTTGGATGCATTGTCTTTTTATGATGCATTGTCTTTTTATGATGCATTGTCTTTTTATAGTGCAATAATTTAATATTTCAAGGTGTAACAAAGGTTGGGGCCCATCATCACTTTAGCCCCAAAGTGATGAGTCAGTCAGATTATTTTATAACTCACTTAACAAAAGTTTAGTCTTACTAAAAAAAAAAACCCTAAAAAGTAATTGGATTGTTAAAATGTTGGTTTCATAAAAAACATAATTAAGTTTGACTTTTCATGCCATGCCTAGACAAGAAATCTATGCATGGTCACCACAAAAATTAAGTTTGCCACATATAAACTAACAAAAAATTCTTTACGCAACTGCATTATCTGTGAAAAATAGGAGTTTTGCACCACCTTCACCCTTCAAGACACTGGCACTGCCTCAAAGCGGAGCCTTTGGAGTTGACACAAGCTCCCAAAGGTCAATTCTGCTGACCTTCGTAAAGATCCAATAAAGGGATTCTGGACAGCGGGATTGAAAAGTGCAGCTTTCAATCAAACAAAGTTATCTGTTGTGTGGGAGAGACAAAGAATGAGATGAGACATGCAGAGACATTTTTCATAAAGCACTTGATGATATATTAAAAAATCCTGTGGCTAAGTTTTGTTTTAGCTCAGACACAAAAGAATTCCAGTTGTAACATGGTGGTGGTGGCATCATGCTTTGGGAGTGTTTTTCTTTTTCAGAAACAGTGAGGTTAGTCAGAGGTGATGGGAAGGTAAATGGAGCAAACAGACAAACTGTTAGATACAGAAAAGTGCTCGACACTGAGCTGGAGGTTTACCTTCTAACATGCACTCCAAACATACAACCAAACAAGAAATAACTAAATAAAATACAGTATTTTCCGGACTATAAAGCGCACCTCACTATAAGCCGCACCTACAAAGTTTTCTTTAAAAACTAGAAACATACATGTATAAGCCGCACTGGGCTATAAGCCGCTGGTATCTCCGCCGCTCACGGTTTTCCACAAGGACCCTCTGCCAGATCGATAGCCTTCAACTTAAAAGCTGCATCATATAAATTTCTTTGTGTGTTTCCATGATGAGCGGGAATGAGTTTGAAAACATTTCTCCGTCCTGTCTGCTGCTAGCTTGTTCTAAATGAAAAGCAGCGCTTTCTTCTTTGATTTCCAATTTTGACTTCCATTGATTCACTTCCTGCTGAAGAGCCCCCTGGCGGTTGAAGAAAAATCCACAGAAAAGCTGCACCGGGCTATAAGCCTGTAATCCATACCCTGATCTTTGTAGGTTTCATTTTCTTCCACGACAAATTGAAAACAAGGAACGTATCAGACTAAGAGTGATTCAAAGCCTTCGCTCCTGGTGTTTAGCCATGCCTTGTCTGAAGAACTGCAGGAAGTTAAAGAGATGGATTTAGTATCTGCATGGAGTAATAAAAAACAGTGGAATGTGGACAGCAGGTAAGGTTTGACTCCTGGTTATGTCAATTCACAAGTCACCTAATGAGTCCCTGCGCGTTACAGCTGACTCCAGTGAACAGCAGCTCTCAATGACCGACGTTACAGACCCATGAGTTAAGCACTGACACTAAATGAATACAAAAGGAAGTGGAGAAATTAGTTAGTCATCAGCTGAACACCACTGAGAAAACCCAAAACATATAAATTCACTGAAATACAAAATAAAATAAGTGAAAACTTACAACTACTTACTTACAACTGAACTCAAAACCCTTTAATGATGACAAGTAGAGGCCGTGTGTGAATTTGCATTATAATCCAAGAGAAAATAGGAGGTTTATATGAAGTCAACAGACTGTGTGCTTACTTTTGATGTGGCTGAAATGAAGAGTATTTGAGGTTAAACTTGACAGGTGTTTTTATTATTAGTTATATTGCTTACTTCCTCCCTGAAGGTCTGTAAACTTCAAACTGTACAGAAAGATATCAGATTTCCTGATCTTTATAGAGTAGTTAGCAGTCTGGGTGCATATGCTTCTCTTTAGCTACATATGGCTGACAGCCTCCTCCTCTGTGAGGCCATTGGGTCACTCTAGGTGACGGGCTCTACTGGGGGACACTGTGTCTTTGCCCTGAGGCGATTAGAGGGCTGACTGACCTCGTTCTCAGAGGAGCTGGTGTGTTTTGAGTAAACATTTGGTGTGAGATGAAAACACTGGCTGCAAACACGGGCCAACCCTCATCCGGTGATCCCATTGTTTCCCCATTACCCCAAAAGAGGCAAAAGAGATGAGAGCCACCACTCTGTTTATTCAGAGCTGCAGGGACTCCTCCTGCTCTGTAGAGGCTTCATTTATCCCAGAGCCAGTTCACTCTTTCAGATGTTTCCACAGGTCATCTCCAGGATCTTCATAATCATAAAGATGTCATTAAGTTAACAACTGATCTATTTTTACCAAAATCACAGTTACAACGCATGGAGTAGGAGGACACATCATTTTATTAGTTAATTTGGGGGGGGGAGGGGGGGGGGGGGGGGGGGGGGGGAGAGAGACTTTGGCATAAGCCACAAAACCTTCTGTGGTTAACTTACCACAGAAGTTCAAATCTTACTCATTTGTAATTATTACAAAAAGTAGTTTAACGTGTATTTTCACACAGTTCCAGGAACTTCAAAGAACTAAAAAACCAAGACACCGATGTCTATGAGAAGCAGTTTAAAGAAAATCCTGTGGCTAAAATAGAAAATGTTTCTGTCATAACAAAAGACAGAATCTTTCCATAATAATGGTCGGGTCTAGATTCATTTTACAACCTTGAACTTGATGGTACGTGGTGCTGTCACAAGGGGAAAACTTAGGAACAAAATGCCTTCCTCAGTGGAGCCTTTGACCTCAAAATGTAGGGAAGGTATACATTATTGCAGACCTAGAAGCTTAAATTAAAAATGTTTCTTGTGTTCAATTAGTTTGATTCATCAAAGCTTACCTGGTGAAATAAAATAAAAAAATAAGGACATACAGATTTGCATGAATGCGTCCACCCTTTTTCACTGACTCTCAACTGGCAGGTACTTTTGATGGAAAATATTTAACTGTGATAATATCCAATTTTCCACCTTTAATGTGACATATTTGCTGTACAAACCAGATGAAAAATAAACAAATCTGTTTTAAAGAAAATGTAAAACAAAAATAACAGCAACAGCTTGTTTGCATATTAATTTTCACATTTTGCCACATAACCAAACTGTGTTTCAATTGGGTTTTGTGTGAAAGATCAGCAAAAAGATGCATTTATTTGGAGTTTATAGCTTGCACTTTGCAACTTTGTCACTAGAGGCCACTAAATACTAAATACTGTTCCGATAAGTTAAAAATAATATTTAAAACACCCATTCATATTTTTGCTCAAGATCTATAAGTCAACCAGAACAAATATGGAGTGGAGTATTCAAACCGTCCAGCTCTACCTGGTCAGATTGACTCACCTTTACAGATCCTGATCTGAATGAAAGGGTCAGCCAATAACCGCTGGAGATAGACGTCACACTGCTTGCCTTACACTGAATCTAAAAAGCAAAAGGAGGAAATTCACACTTAGGTGGAAATGTCATGTCTCTGTCTTTAAATAAACATTAAAATAAATGTACATAAAAAACTAGTTTCCACAGTCAATACCGATATGCCCTTCATTATCAATCAACAAATCACTGTGGATGAGTGGAGCTCTGTTATTGTGACCACCACCAGCTGCTCCTTGCTCTTCACTCAGGGGTCACACTGTCAACTACAATTACACCAGTGTCATCATCATCATCATCATCATCATCATCATCATCATCCATCCGGCGAATCAGTTTTATTTTTCTCCACTAAGTTGAGGAAGCAGCCTGTTCCAACATCACAACCCCGCGGGCTTTAGGACCTACTGGATCCGCTCTCTGAGGACGGTCTTGTTTTTGTCCGTTACCTTCATGCATGTAATCATTGATTGTGCCTATTGTGACAGGCCATCTGTAGGGTCCCATGGGACTGATACTGCCGATAGTGCGGTCTATCCTTAATTTCCAGTCACAGTTTAACCTCCAACTGGTTTCATATTTTCACCTGCATTAAAAGTCCAAACCAGCTGCACCCTACGGCTGTTTTATAGGATTTTACAGATTGATTTATTTGTCCGCTATTTATTCTGATTTACTCTAAAGCAGAACAAATTTTAAAAATGTTGGAGCAAGATTTCATTCTTGATGTTGAATAATAATAATAATAATAATAATAATAATAATAATAATAATAATAATAATAATAATAATAATAATAATAATAATAAAGCTCTATATTGTCAGATTAACCTAGAAATCCTAACGGCGTGTTTTTGTTTGTTTTATAAATATATAAATATAATAAATCACCATAATAATAAAGAAAAAAATATATTTTAATTTCGTAACTGTTACAAACTTTTCAAAACATAAGACAATCCATTACATTTTTTAAACACCCTGTTTTGTATTGCAGACTGGTCTGAGCTTTTTGCCGCCTCCCGCTGCAGCAGCCCACCCTGCCCCCTGCCCTCCCTTTACCCGCCTCCCGGGCTCCTTTTTCCCACTGCTGAGAGGAGCAGGACGCGGCCTCTGCGGCGGGAAGCAAATAATCTACAAGCACTTCCTCAAAGGAGGAGAAATTAAAGAAGAGGAAGAAAAAAAGTTCACACTCATATACACAGATGCTACCACAAGTTGCAGCAATTCCGAGCGGAGCGAAGTAACTCCGGGGAATAAACAGGAGAGGAGGAGCACCACGTATACTTAATGATTAGCTCTTTTTATTTTTATTTTTATTTTTATGAGGATCTCTTTTTCTTGTCTGGGTCATCTATTTCAAAATAAAACCCAACTTACCTACAAAAACTCAGCAGGTTTAAGGACTACAGTGATGCTTTTTTTTTTTTCTACTCAGACGCACCTGTGCGCCACTGATGAGACAAGCGTAAAGGTAATGAGAAAAACGGGGAAACCTGTATGAAGATGCGCGAACTCCTCCAGTTAGTCTTTCATCTGAAAGGACCGAGCCTTTATTATGAATTACTGTCTGAAAACTAATGCAGAAAACTGATTTTGACAGTTTGGAGCTGGATGTTCAGTAGGAAGCGCGCACCAGTTGCCCGTAGGATATAAAAAAAAGTGAACATCAGAACTGATTTTCTAAACCTGCAGGTAAAGTTCTGGATGCTGACAGACTGTGCAATAACAGCTGTGAAACTCGGGGATCCTCCTGCCTCCGGGCAACAAGAGCACTCTGCTCAGGTCTCTACTGCGCATGTCAGAGTGCTGGACAGCTCCAGAGAGGGAAATTTAAAAACGGCTCTTGGAGGAATCAAGTCCAACACAGTGGGATACAGTAGAGGGGCTCAGGACCAGCTCACACAACCTTCAATATAAACCAAAACAGGTAGGACTATTCAAGCGATGTTTCTAAGTATCTAAGTATAGTGGAATATTTAAAGGGGGTTATTTTATTAACTTCAAATATTTTTAGAGTTAAACTTCATCTCCTTGTTGCAAGAAAAATGTTATTCAGTGAAGAACAAAAGAAAATACACATTTTTATTGCATGTTTAGAGAATGGCAGCTATGAAGTCATATGTAAGTACAGGCAGTCTGTGTTTTGTGTGGAAATAAAGGTGGAATTAGAAAGCAGTTGAGATTTAACTGCAAAAACAAAAAACATTTATGCAAACAGAAATGCTGTGCAATTGAGCATTAAAAAGATGGCCATTTTTACATTTTGTCATTGAAACTTTTTTTCCATTCCTATTTCGGTATTTTATTTTCTGTTGCCTTTTGGAGATTTTTATAGACGCTGTGAAACATATTTTTAATGTTCATGCACTGATCACTGATCATCATTGCATTGGACAGTGCAATGATGAATACATCTACATAGCTAGTTTTTTTAAACGTAAATTATGAGTGTAAATAATTGTACATATGTATTGTGCTGCAGCAAAAGGCTACAACACATCCCAGGAAATGATAGAAGGTGGAATAACTTCCAGGATGTCAGGAATAATTGACAATGCTGGGCATCATCCGTCACCACAGGACTACAGGTATTATTTCTTTAAATAGTAAAATATATTTCAATATGAAAATATGTGAGGAGATTTCATGAAACAAATTCTTTTGTGGTAGAAATTATTCCAATCCACAATGTTAAAACAAGTGTTAGATGGACAGCTCTTTTTCTGTTTGAAGGGGTTCCATGAAAAGAAGAGAAGCAAGAAAAAAAAAATCCAGTAGAATAAATGATTTTCACTCTGAATAGATCTGTCAGAAACCATCAGCTCTGTTTACACTCCTGCTGTCTGCGCACGGAGAGCCTGAGCCTCTGGGCTGCCCGGCTCAGGGGGAGACGGGGCGCTCTGGGTCACCAGTGTGCACAAGTGGTTCCCAATTAGAAAAGAAGGAGCAGGGGTGGGGGTGTGCTGTTGCAGTGAAGGAGGAGGGCCAATATTTAGAGTTGTTGAACTCAGGGGTAAGGTTAGGATGAGACATGGAAACACCAGCTAAATTTTTTGCATCAGTGAGCAATTTCCATGCTCTGCTAGGGACAGACGGGGTGTGAGAACATCCCTAATTTGTCAACTGTTGAATGGTTTCTATTATTACATATTCATCTGTTGTAGTAAAGGATATTTTTGAATGCAAAGAATGGAAGATTGACTTGTAAATGTATAATTAGGACTTGGATTAATTAATTTTGTCACCTTTTATTAAAATTAAAAGTAAAAATAAATCACCTGTGAGGAAAAAAAAGTGAAATAAAGAAAATTATGGGAACAAAAAAGTGATCTGGGATGTGAACTACCAGCGTCTTAGATGTCTGGTGGTGATTCCTGGCATCAATGATGTCAACTAAGACAGTCAACACATTAGACCTGACCTAAAACTACATTTACGCCCCCCGTCTCCCTGCCTGAGGCCCGTTGAGCTCGCCGTTAGTGTAGGGTGATGGTGGGGGGTTGGGAAACGGGGGGTCCCGTGCGGATAGGGGCTGGAAAGGGACAGGGAAGCAGATGGCATCCTATTTGTCCCTCTTATGTGAGGGCTGTCATTCCAGCAGATTAATGCAAGGGACTGAGTAAAGAAAAGAAATGACAGAGACAATCAAGGAAGGCTGCAGGGAAGACAATGGAGACACGTGCCACTGGGCAGATTTGTCGTTTGGGACACAATAGGTGATCATTTTTCAATAGATGGGGCCAACTGTTTCAGGCAACATGTGCCGCCGTCCCATGTTTCAAATGATCTCATGTGTTGTTTACTTATGATTCAGCCAATGGGTGAGGCAAGTCTGTGGTCACCTGACACAGGACTGTTTTTTTTTCTTATTTGAAGATATGCTTGGTGTCTAGATGTAGAGGGGGTGGTGTACTGCCACACTGTCCACAGACCCACGAGGTAACCGAATTGTCTGTGTTGTCATAGAGACTCAAACTGCAGAACATTGTGTGTTTGCTGCGAAAGCTGAAGAGGACTCAAGAGGATTCCTCTCCTTTCATTTCTTCTCTTCAAGCCTTTCCATTTAAAAAGACGTAAACTGTAGGCCAACTGGTTGAGCAAAAATAAAAATCAATTTAGATGATAATTTATCAAAGAATTTGTAAAATCATTCCTTTAAAAATATTAAAAGTAGAAGCAAACAAAAAAACTGATTGAATGTGCAGGTCAAAACAAATAAACAAGCAAGTCCACATGGTTAATAAAATCACAGAACTTTATTCGCTGAATAAAAAAAGCTGATTTAACTCCCTTATTGTTGATTAAGACTGTCACTTCTAAATAACCCTTGTGTTTAATCTTCTTATGCTTAATCCTGAATTGCTAAAACAGAGCTCTGCTCAGCAGCTTTCATCCTCGTCTCTCCTTGTTAAAACCCTTCAGATGGTTTTGTCTGTCAGAGATAAAAATGCTCCATCCGAGTGTTTAGATTTAAACTGCCCTTCTGATCTAAGTGTGCCTGAGCTGACAGCCACGTTAACCCCACAAAGCTCATTCCCATCCCCCTCTCTCCTCACTTGAAGGCTTCTGACCACGGACCCCTCCCAGCTGAGGGTGGAGGACCTCCCTGGGGACCTGCAATCCCTGTCATGGCTCACCTCGGTGGACATGCCCAGGGTACAGCAGATGGCTGATAGCAGAGGCCACAGCAACGGGCCCTCCCAGGGCAGTCTGCTGGAGCAACAGACAGGTGAGGGGACAGCATTTCAAAACTGCACCAGCTCTCTGATTGGAGAAATCACAGATTTTTTTCTCATGGATTAGTTTTATGTTATTGCCTCCCAAACACATCAAAACTTTATACCTTGGATTGGTATTCAGCATTCTTTAATTTGACACCCCCAAATAAAATCTACTGTAGTTGCCCTAATTAGTAGATAAAGTCCATTTATGTACATTTTTATCTCAATATAAATCCAACTATCTCTGAAATTCTTTAAAGAACATTGAATAAATATCATATTGAAGACCAAGGAACACAGCAGACAGGCCAGGGAGAAAGTTGTAGAGAAGTTAAACGCACAAGAGGAGGGGAAACATTATGCCGTCTTTCAATATCTCATAAAGCATTTTTCACCATCAGTCATTCAAAAATGACTGTGGCACAACTGTGAGCCAATCAAGACACTGGCATTTACCTAAATATACAGGCAGGATAAGGAGAGCAGGAAGCACAGAAGCAGCACACCCTGGAGGAGCTGCAGATATACACAGCTTAGGTGGGAGAATGTATCGGCTGCACTAGTACTGGTGATCTACTCCATAAATCACATGCAAAATGCAACGTGTGGAAGAAAACTAAGCCGGCACATCACTGAATAGACACTGTACCAGCAGGAAAAGCTGTGGTAACAGTATCATGCTGTGGGATGGACAAAATGGAGTTGCTTGGAGTTGATGGAAAGAACGATGAAGGTCAACAGAGGTCAGGCCTGGAGGAAAGGCAGTTTGTGATGGCAAAAGGCCTAAGGCTGCAGCAGACATTCACCTACCAATAGAACAAAAAGACAAAAATATACAGCAACAGTAGAATAGCTAAGTTAAAAGTTTTTTCATGTGTTAGGTTTCAATTAAAGCCCAGACCTAAATCTATTTGAGAAACTGTGGCAAGACTTCAAAATATATGTTCAGAGTTGCTCTCCACCCAGTACGAATGAAGTTGAGCTAATAACAAAAAAGTTCAAGAGAATGAATAAAGATTTCTTAAACTACCAAGCTGCTGGGAACATACCCTAACAAACCAGCTATTTTTGCAGCAAAACATGATTCAAAGTTCTGAGTCAGGAGCGCAGAACATAAATGCATGGTCACTTTTCATATTTTTTTTGTGAACATAGTTTCATTTCACTCAAACTTCAGATTTATGTACCGTCTTCCACAAGAAATGCAAATAAAATAGACTGAAGTTTTAACTTGTCAAAATATGAAATAATTCAACCGTAAGATCCGACACTTGTATTTCTGGAATTACTCTGCATCATTAAAGTTAATTATTTTTAATTGCTGTATTTTTGATCAAAAGCCAGCTTCCAAAGTGCTCTTTTAGTTCAATCTTTTTTGGACAATGCCTGCCTCTTACAAACTTTCTGCCAAGTCCTTTAATCTTCACCTGAAGATTAAGCATATTGGACAGGTCATCTGTAAAGCATGAGAAACAATGACAACCTGAGGACCAAAGAAGTGGCACTGAAAATAAAACTATCTGAACCTAGAGAAGAGGGTCTAAAAGATAATATTTTTTAAAAATAAGAAAAAAAAATCCATCAAAGACCTGACACTGGACCTTAAAGATCCTTTCTAAAATGTGCGAATATTTTTTTAGATATTACAATACTAGTTCAGGAGTTAACTAAAAAGTGTTATTCATGTATTTTGGTTAAATATTTAACTATACCACTGAAAACACAATTGTCTGTGTGACTGATTGACATGTATAAGTTGCTTTCAAGAAATAGTTAATCCTGCAAGTATATCAGACTTTTACGCTAAACTAAATACCAATACATCTAAAAAAATTTTGAATATTGTGTACAAGTCCAGTATTTCTTGCCAGTCATCTCATAAAGTAAGACTCATAAATTACATAGAATCTTCAATTACAATGTTACAATTTTATGCATATCATAATTCTGTTAGATTTACTGCTAATAAAAAAACATTTTTCTGAAAATGGTGAATATAAAATGGTAAAAGTAAAAAAGAAAACAATGTCGAGATAAACTTTGAAGTATTCAAAGAGAAAGGATCAAGAGTACTTTTAAGATTTTTATCTGATTAAACAAAAGTTACTTTTAACCTCTTGCTATTTTGTATTTATTGGCTCCATGAACAAGTTAGAACTTGGTGTTCTTTCAAGTTTGATTAAGTGTGTAAAATAGATTTGATGAGATACAAATGCCCAACAATAAAGCAGCAACATTGGATTTTAAGGTCAGAGTTTTGCATTTCACAGGAGCTTTTTTTTGTTCATTTTTGTTTACTTATTATGTTTTAATAATAGAAAACTCAACATTGACGGAGCCAAACATCTCTTAAACTATACTTTTAAAATGTCTATGAGTGTGTTGGTTCTTGGAAGACTTTGTTTCAGCTGTGCGGCTGTTTCAGAAGTTTGAGAACAGTCATATTGCAGCGTCTAACTACAAAGAGAACAAGCAGCTGGATGCAAAGACACACTTTTGGAGACAGTTTTCTGAATGTTTGTGTTCTGGTTCTGTGCAGCTCAACTGAACAGCATGACGATACCAGTGAGCCAGAGCTCCATGCTGCACCTTCAGAGTAACATGCAGCACAGCCCCCTGGGAATAAGTATTATCAACACCCACAGTGGAAGTGTGAGTAATGACAGCCCGACAAGATATGTGTTATTAATCATGGTGCATAGTTGGATTAAAAATGTGCCTGCATTTGATTCACAGATGTCTCCTTTCT
Source organism: Xiphophorus maculatus (assembly GCF_002775205.1). Classification (NCBI taxonomy): domain Eukaryota; kingdom Metazoa; phylum Chordata; class Actinopteri; order Cyprinodontiformes; family Poeciliidae; genus Xiphophorus; species Xiphophorus maculatus. Next base: position 18,445,103 of record NC_036454.1, read on the forward strand.
CCATGAATGGACTGCCTTCCCCAGGATATCAGTGTCCTACCTCAGTGTACCAGCCTGCATCCCAACAGGTGTACTCTCTAACCCAAACCGGTCAACAGGTGACACTCTATGAATGCACAATTTTAACGATGCATAATAATGTTAGCAAAATAAGCATCACACACTTCAGTGATTGTAAATATATTGTGTAATGAGGCCCACTGAAATTTTATGGATGCTCATAACAATCAAAGCAATCATCAAATACAAATAATTAGATAACATCTACAAATGAGGCTATGTTTAATAAGTGAAGTGACACATAAAAGCAAAGTATTGGATACTCCAATAAGAGTATCCAATACTCCATCCAAAGTGTGATAAGAAATGATCGTGCCTTATGACACCTTCTCTACATCTTCTGTATGTAAAAGCTAGTCATATTCAGTGCTTTGGTGTGATTTTCTACTCATCCAGTCACACAAATCTTAAACATTATGGGTTTCTCTTCTATGCACTGCAGTCTTTAGGTTGTTTATTGTATGTTTAATTGAATTCATTCTCTCTCACTTGACTATATTGTCCAAGTATTTCAAAGTTTTTTTTCATATGTTTAGCCACAATCTTCAAACATGCTAAACCTAACTTTTTCTTCAGTCGTGGAGTCTTGTGCAGTGAACAAGAGTTGAAGCCGTTGTGATTGAGTGCATTACTTGTTATTAAAAAAACAAGAAAAAACTGCTAAGTCAAAAAAATAAACTCTTGTCACTTATCTGTTGGAGTCTGTCAGAAATCTTACAAGGAGCACTATGTTGAACTTAAATAATTTTCCTGCAGCTTCAGGGTTATGGTACCAATACACTGTAGTATTCAGACATTAATATGCGAGTAATCAATGGAATCGGTGTGTTTATGATGCCTTTTTAGAGACTATCAATTCAGACTAAACCAGCTGATACCGATGGGCATTGATAGGACACGAGACTGCTTTCTGAACACCAGACAACTTCAGCCGGCTCTTGACTTTTTATGCTTTTTTTGCATAAAAAGTGTTATGTTCATGTGTACCCCTCTGTTGTACATGCTTTTAGGAACTAAATTGCTTTTGCTTTTTTTAATGTATGAAAAACTTGGGTTGCTACCAAAATACAGTCAAATTAGAAAGATATCTACAGAGACAAATATTAATATTTTCAATAACTATTTCCCCATCACATGACAAAATGACAGCTTCTTTATACTTTCCTCTGTTTTAGTGCTCAGCTGGTGGACTTTATAGCAATGTTTCTTTCAACAACCAAAGTCTGTTCACCCAGCCTCGTCTGGCCCCACAAGAACAGGAGCTTCAGCCCAAGTCTTTCCCCAAGCCAATTTACTCCTACAGGTGGACACACACAAAAATAGTCTTTTCATTCGTCTGATCTGCTTTGAACAAAACTCAACTCATGTTATTTTCTTCCAGCTGTCTGATCGCCATGGCTTTAAAGAACAGTAAAACTGGGAGCCTTCCAGTCAGCGAGATCTATAGCTTTATGAAGGAACACTTTCCATATTTCAAGGTTTGATTTTCTTCAAATTACAGATAAACATGGAGTGAAAATAAGGAACTGTGATGCTCAAGTGATGAGTGTGGCTGATTCTATGATATGTTGGTTCTTAACAGACTGCACCTGATGGATGGAAGAATTCAGTCCGACACAACCTGTCCTTAAATAAATGCTTTGAGAAGGTGGAGAACAAAACGAGCAGCTCTTCCCGTAAGGGCTGCCTGTGGGCACTGAACCCTGCCAAAATTGACAAGATGGAGGAAGAGATGCAGAAGTGGAAACGTAAAGATCTCCCAGCTATTCGCCGCAGCATGGCTAACCCAGGTCAGAAAAGTATTTGGGGAAATTTTGAAGTTCAAATGTGATGCTTTTGACTAAGTCTGACAGTCGATTCTGCTTTCCTGCAGACGAACTGGACAAACTGATCACCGACCGCCCAGAAAACTGCAGACGGAAGCCTCTAGAGCCCGGAATGACCCGGCTGGCCGGCTGTACAACTGGTCTCCCGCTGCAGGTCCCGACCCAGATACAGCCTCAACCCATAGTCACCCTGTCTCTGCCGTGTTTGCCGATGCACCAGCACCACCAGCTTCAAGCTCAGCTCCATGCTCAGGCTCGCCTGGGCCCCATGTCCCCGGCCCCAGCCCAGACGCCCCCCCTGCACACGGTCCCTGACCTCTCCCACAGTCCGCTCACCCAGCAGCCCAGCAAGCCTCCTGATGATTTTTACAGTGTGCAGAGCGACACGAACACAGAGGTGGACGCACTGGACCCGAGCATCATGGACTTTGCTTTTCAAGGTAAACAGACCTCCTGTATGGAAACTGTTTCCCAACAAAAGACACTGCTGTCTTAATATCGTAACACAAATCATTGCATTAAAGTATCATTAAGTTGATTTATTTCTGATTATTTAATCAAAACTGGAAATGCGATAAATATTATTTTGAGATTTAAAGTAATTAAAAGCATAATTTAAATATTAATAAGAAAGAAATGATTGAAATTTGTATTTCCTGCATGTAAAAAGAATGATATGTGATTTTCAGAATACCATATTGCATTAACACATACTGTTATTAAATGAATCCTTCCTTAAAATATTTAAAAACAAACATTAAAATAATCATAGGTACAATGTTGGGGAATATATTCAATGTTATTTATTACAATCACACAATTATTAGAAATTTACTTAAGAGATTATTTGTGGAGATAGTGGTACTTTTGGCCCTTGACAGTTTAAAAACTGTTTTCTTTTACATATTTATGCATCCACACAAGTGCTGCCTGGTTAAAATATTGACACATCTCAAAAGAAATAGCTTTTAAAACAGATTATATATATTGCCAAAATCAATACAGCCTTACAAAGGATGCTCATTTATTATGACTTAAACAGAGACTATATCAGTTGAACATTTATTTCTTCTTTATCATTTAAATGTTTTTTTTTAAATTTCGGAATCCTTTAAATTTAACATTGTAGTAATTTGACTACCTTTGCAAAACATTGTGTTCCAGTCATCTACCAATAAAGTTTGTTTTAATTTCAAATTATTTGAAATCAGTTATTAAAGAAGTATCTATGTAGGTGTTAGATATCAGCAAACAAATAAGTGTTGTTGATTAACTCCACTGACATCTATGTTTTTTAGGTAATCTGTGGGAAGAAATGAAAGACGACAGCTTTAACCTGGATGCCTTGGGCACCTTCAGTAACTCCCCTCTGCGACTATCAGACTGTGACTTGGGATCGGTGAGCCTCCCTCCGGCCTCCAGCGGAGGGAGCGTGCCGCTGTCAGATGTGCAAGTAACGGGGCTGTACGCCTCCTACACCTCACAGGATCCCCTGACCTCCCAGTACATGGCCAGCCAACCCACCAGCAAACCCATTGCCCTGCTTTAAAGAAGCCAAACTAATTCCTAAAAGATTTTTAAATGATTTTCTCTGATTTGTTGAGGGTTTTCTTTCCAACTTTCTTTTGGACGCCAACTGAAGAAGTTTGATTTCTTCTGAAGAAGTGAACGTTCTGGGAACCTGGAGAGAAACATTTTATTCAACAAGAGAACAGCTTTTTAGGAACTAAAACCACATATCAATGGTGACCTGAAGATGAAATATGTCAGACCTAAAATCTTTAGTTTTGCCAAGCAAATACTGAAAAACCTGTTTAAGGACAAAGACTGTGTGGAGAGCTGCAAGTAAATGAGCTTTTACCTGTACCTCTATCATTCTCCTTTCTGTGTTGTAGATCAAAAACTCTTGTCTGTTGTATTGTGCTAGACTTTATTGCTGTGATGTTTTATTTATATTTATAAAAGACAACTGGAGAAAGGGAAGCCTATCAATCTTTTGCTGCACATATTTAATTGTTTGAACTTGGTGTTAGCCACATCATTCCAAAACACCCAGTCAGCCAGCTTTTAGTCACCGCTCCTCCACACATCACTATTAACAAGCCTGGAGGAAAGATGTCTGCTTTGCTGTTTGACATGATCATAATAAAAAATGGACAAAAATAAGCAAATATGTATTTAAACACATTTATGATATTGGACTGAAAAACATCCTCAGGTAAAAAGCCAGAATCAGGAAGAGCTCAAAAACATCAAAAAGTAATGAGTGCTGATTTTTGATTAGAGTAACAGCAAGTCAGCTTGTGGATTTGAGGATCTAATCTGGCAATTAATGTTTACTACCAACAAAACTTGATTTTATCAATAGAGATACCACTCCAAAAATAAAATAAATGTTCAGGAGCCTTCACAATGACACACCTTTGACATGTAATGGTGCATCTTAATAAATTTGGTTATTATTGAAAAGTTTTTTATTTGTGTTATTCAGTTTGAACAACCAAACTAATATATTTTTTACATACAGTGGCATATTTTAAACATTTATTTCTGCTCTTTTTGATTACGGGAACTACAATTAAAAGTTCATTTAAAAAATATAATGTTAAATAAGTCCAACACAACAATTTAAATCAGAAATGTCTATCTGTTGAAATCTATGTAGCTCTACTTTACAGTATGTGTACTCAATACTTGGTTGGGGCTCCTTTTGAATGAATTACTGCAACTTTCTAGTCAGCATTCTTCCTCATGATTGTGTGCAGCATAGGATGCTCTACATGCCATTTCATGTAATTACTGTATTATCTTTCAGAATTTCAATATTTAAATAGCTGAACACTAATCATCAAAATACAAGTACTCTACATAATATATGTTGCAGTTTTTAAATGAAATTAGCAAAGGAAAAAAATGGTCGAACTAGTTTACTGAAACCTGAGCAGATAGCAAAAACAGAGAACAAAAACACAAACCAGTGTTAAAATGCTGAACTCGATAGATGCTCATTATTTAGCTCCTTCAGCATTTTGTACTTTTGTTTACTTGTCCAATAAATCAGGTACTTAAAGGAACCATCTGACATAGGAAATTTGTACCAACCATGGAAGAGTTTTTATTCATCCTGAGGATGTTTTATAGCAGGCATAAAATCCCTCGATGTAACATAATTTGCTCAAATCTATGTCTAGTCTACGGCCAGAAGGTGTGGCAACGTTGCCACTGTGATAAAATCAGTCGGCCAGAGAGTACTCATACTTATGTTGTTGTGAAGCCATTTTTATTTTGTCAACAGAATTCACTACTCCAAATGATACGAGAACCAGAATCAATAGAAACGGTATGATATACAATGTTCTGAAAACAATCATCAATATTTACATTTTTATAATTTCTATATCTTCATATTTCATATTTCAAACAAGAGAAAAAAACTGATTGACTTTGAATTTTTTTTTGACACACGTTTTCAAAAGTGTTATTAAAACAGTCCAAAGAGTGGCATCTGACCTTATATTGTATCTATAAACATTTGAAGACAAACACTCACGTTATATTATAGGTTTAACTAGAAACAATAACTGGAGGCCAAAAATAAAGTTATTTGTATTTTATAAAGCCCCAATATGCTTCAGACAATCCAAAAATTCAAAACGTCATTGACTTCAAGTCATAACATAGAGCCCTGATGTGCTAAATACAGCAAAGTGAAGTGTGCATTACAGTGTCAGGCTGTTGAATGGAGATGAAGGCTTCCTGGACTGAAACGGTAATATGTCTGAACAATTCATTTAAACATAAAAAGGCACTAACATACTTGTGGATCGTGGCGAACATTAAAAGGTGACTCAACAGCTCAGACTTTCTAACACTGTCCTTGTGCGTTTGTTTTTTTTTTTGGTACAAAAGCAATACAAGTACTTCAGTGCTGAAATCCCCAATAATGTTCAATTAGCTTTACGTCCTGGACCTTTCGACACTAAAGCGACTCTGTGCTTGCAACTTTCAATAGTACAACTTATTACAAAAAATATTTTGTTGTTTTAAACAACACAACCTGGTAAAGTCCAAGAGCTTAACTGGGACTGGTGCTGGTGGTGTCCATCGTCGCAAGCAGATGCGACAACGAGGCCCTCTGGGAGGGAGAAATGTTCTGGCTCATGTGGATGATGCAGTCCATTGCTATGTCAGGGTTGGCCTGCACCAAGCTGCACACAAACACACAATTATAGCAGTGAAAGGAAAGTCAACATAATGCAGAATTTAGTGAAGTCTAAATTAAAATCGACTGTGGTTATTTTAAAACTTCTGTTATGTGTTTTGTTTTTACATAATTAGGGAAATAACTGTATTAAAACTAAATGTGATATTAGGCAAACATTCTCATATCCAAAGTTAAAATCAAGAAACCTAACATGCTAAATATGATGTCCTCTATGATACCCTGAACGTACCCACGAATATGCTTTAAAGCATTTTCTCTTTTCAAGTACTTGATATTTTCTCGAATGACTGAGCGGGTGCCGTCCTCTGTGGACAAGTGCTTCTCAAGCCACTCCACCACTGCTTGGTTGTTATCCCAAAGGTAAGCCTGTAAAAGCAGACACACACCCCATTAGTACAGTTCAGCTTCAATTACATTTTATTACTACATGCCTAAATGTAGTTCAACAATACAACTATTTAGAAAATTGTCAATTTAATTAAGTAGAGCAAGTAAATCATCTTAATAAAATAAATGCTGTTCAAAAAGATTCAGAAATGTGAACAATGTTTTTTTCATAGGTTGTGTTTTTTTTCTGTACGAGCTGCCGAAGTGCTGAAGCTCTGAATGCACTCACACACCTTGACTGTTCCCTCCGTTTCAACGAACCATCTCCGCAGCATCGACTGCATGTGTCCGTCACTGAGATCCTTGTTGGCCTCCATGATCTCACACTTGACCACCTGCTCCAACAGGAGCCGCCGCAGACGCCAGTAGAAGAACGTCCGCGCCTGCTTCCAGTCTAAAATATCCTGTTAAAAGTAGAAAAGGTCAAATTAGTTTTAAAAAGCTTACTCACCTTAACATTTCCGACTTTTATACTTTTCAGTCATATCATAACTCACAGTGATCACCCCTTTCTCCTGCATTCTGCCAGGAGTGTCGTGCAGATCGACAAACTGCACTGCCACCTGGTGGTAGATGGGCAACAGGAATTCCTCCCTTGCTTTGAGCTTCTTCTCCAATTCTTTGATCTCCTTGTCAGACAGTTCTGGAGAAGCTGGAATAACAAAAGAAGGTCTTACACCGTGAATCTCTTTTTACTTCTAATGTAAAATGTGAACTTGAGAATGTTTTTGGAATTAGAAACAGAAAAAAGGCTTTACAGAGGTTCTCAACCAGACTGGCATAGACTGAATCGAGTCTCCTCATTGTTTTTAGTAGGTCCTTTCTCCTGAATTTAATCTCCACTGTGCCCTCAGGCTCCAGCACGCCACCTCTGAATCAAATAAAATGACCACAAATATGAAGTATAAAGAATATGTTTATAATCACAGATCTCTATCGAGAACCATTTAGAAAATATACCTGCTCTCCCTATCAGCATAGAGCTCCATACACAGCAGGTTGATGGTGGGATCTATTACCACCCAGGATCCTCCTCTCAACTCTGCATAGGGTGGGATGTACACCAACACTGGCTGGTGAAAAGTGTGCAGAGCGTCCACAATATAGGCTCCAAACTTCAGCACCTGGTCATACATATCTATAACAAAAAAATAAAAAAACAAAGTTACTCCAGATCTACAGCATAAATTTGTAGTGTTTGCAATCTTACTTTTGGTTAACTTCTCTTACAGACTGAAGAGTGCAAGTGTGTAGGATGAAAAAAGTTAACCTAAAGTGAGACGGTATAAAATATAAAAGTCATATTGATGTTTCTTGCTAACAGCAGAGGAAAGGTTTCACAAATAAAAAGTCTTAAGCACATTTGATCCTTCCTTATTCAGAATACAGCTTTAGGTTTGGACAAATGTAACAGTCTGTGTTTCAGAAACAATCTTTCTGATAGACAACAGAGTTTTATTACAGGAGTTACTTTGTATTTGTTTCTATCAATGTACAAGGGTGTTCCCCATGGATGAGTCCTCGACCCATTTCTTCACACAAACTACATAAATAATATCTGCAATATTTGTTACACAACTGTAAATTCAGTTTTTGCATTTATCTTTAGGTTGATCATCATTCCAGGAATGGTTATTATTTTCTCTAAAAACTAGACAAAGATAACTATGTAGTTAAAATATGTAGTGACAAAGAGAAAGCGACAAAGAAAATGAAATAATGCACAAGTAAAAACCCAGTTTCTCAAAGGGCATTCATGATCCACACATCAAGACTGAAACACATGCAGCTTTAGTTCAGTCTAAAAGTGTTGCAACCAGAAAAAAATGCAGAACTGAAAGGATTTGCACCTTTCATCCCCCCGGAGAAGCCTCTCCAGTTGGCAAAGACCATGAGAGGCAGATGTTCACGGTTAAAGTCACAAATCGCCTGAGCTGTTTTGAAAGCAGAATCTGGAAACCAAACTTGGCCAGCCTGCTGCAGAACCTGATGAGATCACAAAAACAATCATAGTTTTAAGTTTTATTATTTAGAAAGGCAGCTCCTCAAAAATAAAATTTTTAGAGGTATTGACTTACTTTAGATTCTGAATCCGGGTTTGCAGGATCTGCAGGGATGGTGAGCTCAACCGTGCGTGTTTCAACAGCAATTACACCGAGGGGGATTCCTCCCAACCTACATGAATGCAGAAAACATGTTCATATTATAGATGAATTTAACACAAAGACTATGTCAGATCAGTTTACCTTGCTCTTCCTACGACGACAGCTTGAGCCCAGGACCCCATGATCTCCATGAAAGAGCCGTGGTCAAAGAATCCACTCTGCCACACACCTCTTGACACTAAAAATTTACACGCAAATAAAGAAATTATTGGGCTGGTTATCAGCATTAGGCATAAACACTGTTTGGAGGGCGTAACTCACTGGGGTGAGGCCTGCCAGCCAGCATCCAGCGGGGGTCGTAAGGGGCCTTAGTAGGAACAAACTCTATCTCTCTGTCTACTGGGTCAGTGGTTGCTCTAACAGGGACGGGGGAGTGGTTGTTCTGTGAGGACGTAAAGAAACGTCAGTGAATGACCTGACCACCACAACTGTGTTCAGATCCAAATATCCGGCAGAACCTTTGGCATGTAAGAAAGCCACTTCAGGATGGTGAAGACACCCTCAAAGTCATCAGGGACAGTTGTGTGTGTGACACCGTTGTTGTGCATGATCTGAATTCCCCCCAGCTGGTTGTTGGAGGTGTAGACCTCTCTACCCAGAACCTGGATGTAAAAAAAAAAAACAGAGGCTTACTGATTACTGATGGAGGAGAATAAAACTATTTATTAGAATAATGGTTAAAAGTGCTTCATATCCTGAAAAATCTGCACTAGACTCACTGGCCGATAAAAGTCAAAAAGAGATAAATTACCTGAAGATTGGGTTTTTCTCTTTAATACAGCAACATCACTATGTATTTACATCACCATTGTTATTTTTATCATGCCAACTAATATTGATAATGTTAGCTTAATGATCATTTATTTAAAGTGTTCTTTTGTATTTCTGTTCAGTTTCTTACATTTAAAATTAAGATTTATTTATGAGTCTGTATTTAGAGTTTATTATTGTGCAACACAGAGAGAAAACATTTACCAATATACTTTATAACAGAACTGAGCTCTAAATATTTCTATTTCTCATCACCAAGCACCTCACTTTGGCTCCCTTGTACAATAAAAAAACACTTCATGCTGCAAAAACAATAAAATCATGACATCTGCACAAATTAAGGTATTTCCCACAAACTCTCTAAAAACTACATTTTTCTTTTAATCTGATTAAAAAAAAACAGGAGGAATCAGAAAAGCAAACCTTGTTAAGAGCACCAGCTCCGGTCAGGATGATGTGGGAGTTCTCCACCTGGATCACTCGCTGCCCCAAACGGACCAGATAGGCTCCGATTCCTATAGCTCGACACGTCACCTGTGCGTAAGTCAGGGAGAAAATCAGAAGGACTTTGCACTTTCTGTCCTCCAAGAGAAATCAGACACACGTCCTCCTCACCATACTGATGGTGATGATTTCTTCGTAGGCCTGAGAAGATTCCCCCGCGATAGTGCCTGAACCTCGCAGGTTCTCAACACCAAGACCTTCGTCTTTCCCAATGATGTCAGTGATAATGTATCTGTAACGAGAAAGGCAAATTAACAAGGCACTGTAGTTATCTCACATTAAAAAAACAAAATAGGACAAAGTTTAAAACTTAATTCGGTTTTACAAACTTTTAAATTAATGACATGTCTGTGCATCACCCTGGCTCCACAATAAGCAGCATGATTAAACATTTTGAGTTTTAAATTCGTAGACCTTTCCAGACTACAAATTTTAATTTTCTCAATTACTAAACCTTTCTAACAACATCTGTGTAAGGGCAGTTTGTGTATTTCCTTACACTATTTGGGGTATCAGTGCTTTTAAAGCCAGTGGTTCACTCTGTTGGACTCATGACTCCCAAAGTTTGGGGTTTGTGAGTCATAAGTTTTGTTATTCAGCTCCAGGTTGAGCTGAATAACAAAAATTATCTTCAAATAATATGATTTTAAATTGATTACTGATTAAACTGGGTGAAACACAAGAATTACTTTCCTTGTTATCAATAATAAATTAGATAATTAACTGATCAATACGACAATGAAATCATAATAATACATACTAGGAATAATAAAATATGGCATCAAAATATAAATTTTTATAACAGGTACAGGCACTCTCGTTTCTGCACATTTATTACATTTACACCAATCTGGATATTTTGCAACACTGATATATACAGTATGTTTGTTTTTTCTTTTTTGCACCTTCCAACGATAAGAAGACAATTTTTGGTGAGATTTTTTAAAATACTGTGTGGTGATTACACGTCATAATCCAGAGATGATTAGAAGTCTCACTTTATCCTGATTCTGCTGGAGCTTTAACATTAGAGTTCATAATACGTTTAAAATTTTCCATACTTTTCCAGAACCCTGATTACTTAAGAAACCAAAAATACGTTTTGAAATACATTGCTCTCCAGCATCAGTCAGACATTCAAAAAGGTGCTTTTATTGGAAGGTAAAGCAAGTATTGCACCTGGACTCTCCTCCTTCCTCTACATGCTGACAGTGAACGGAGTTGGTGGAGCTGATCCGGGTGTAGTCCTGGGGTGACAGGTAAAGATATTTGAAACCCTGCAGAAGAAAATAGAAGAAAGATATAGCAAAATGTTAACAAAACATAATATCTCATTTTCTGTCACAAATTAAAATATTTAAAAACAGAAATCTGTTTCGGCAGTGACCTTGTAGGGATCCGCAGGGTCAATCCAGGCCACCTGGAACATATGTTTGACCTCTTCTGCGAGTCCGATGCGAGCTCCGCTGTTGGCTGCGATGTAAATGCGGGGGATTCCCTCAGCCCGGGCCAGCTCTGATGCCTTGAGGAACAGCTCGTCCTCCTGAGGACCAAACGAGCCGATCATGTGAGTGATGTCATTACAGATCACAATAATGTCTCTGCCCTCTGGGTACTCTGGGGTCTTCATCTTCATCCTAAAGGCCACCATTCCCACCTGAGGGGAAACGTAAGAATGAATGTTAGCGTTTCATCACCAGGAAGAGGTCGGTAGTAGATTTGGATTGTCTTTTAAACGTCCTACGTCATTATCTGCAGGCTGCCGGTTCATCTGAACAAGTCGACCTTCCGGGTCCAGAACGAGCTCCGTGCAGATCAGCACGTCTTTAGGACATTTGTCTCCAGGAACCCAAAGCTTGAATAATGCCTGAAATAACAATTTAAGGAAAGTGAAACTATGCAGGTCATCACAGCAGAAATAAGTGCAGTTCAGTGAATAAGCAGTACCTGTCTGAACATCTCAGGGACATCGTATACATATGTGGTGCCCAGGCTTTGAGCCTGGAAGCGCTTGGCTTGCAGCAGGTCTTTGGTCACATAAGGAGTGTTGATCAGCATGCCATGCAGCGGACCCTGCTTGTCTCCATAAGACTGAAACATGATCTGCACGAGCAAAGTTGAAGGGATGAATTTAAGCCACAAAGCACAGATAACAAGATCTCTAATAAATGCTTAGTCCTCACCTGTCGAGAGCTTGGTTCTGTGACTTCTTTATACAGGCTGATGTCCAAATAATAGCCTGATTCATTAGTGAGAAACAGGCGGATAGGAATGGCATTTCCAGTTGGTGTCAGGCGAATGTTGATCTTCAGCTCAGCCTGCAAGACCCGCAGTTTCCAAAGACGACTGCCGTAGCGCATCACCATGGAGCGAACAGACTCCTCAATCTGATGGACAAAAGATCAGAATAAAGATAAACAAAAAGTAAAAAGCAAAGAATTTGTCAAGTGAAGCAATAAAGATTACATTAAATACAATAAGAAACTGGAAAGGTTTCTTATTGATAATTAACTGATCAATACAACAATTAAATCATTGTACATCATACAAGAAGGTGTATGATGTACCAAGTCAAGCACATTGTTTGAAATTTTACACATTTTTTCAAGTCACAACCTTAAACTGTAGTGAATTTTATTGATAAACCAACAAGCGAAATAAAATGAGACACCGCTCTTTCTGCAAGCTTCAGTAATTTACAGTAAGTAGAAGAAATAACTGCAAACTGACTTTAGATGGGTCCATGATGACAGTGGGGACAAAGTTAAGGAAGATGTGATTGCAATCTGTGCGAACGCTGGTGTAATTGAAGGCAACCTCCAACTCATCCATGGCCTCCAGCAGGAGCCGCTCCCCTTCATTTTGAAGGTACTCAAATGAAGCTTCCTGATGATAAAGAAAGCTCATCAGATGCAACTATATAATCACAATTTTGATCCCCCAACCCCTTTTAACAAAAACACAAAGTCAAGTCAGCAGTTTCTTGGTTGAGTTTCTTTTTACTTTTGTAATGAGATCAGAGTGGCGCATAATTGCCCGGATGAAGAAGCGGTAGTCCGTCACTTCAGCGCCCTCTTGGACCCGAGCCGCTCCCAGGTACAGGTGCATCTTCTTGTTGGCGCAGGGAACTGCTGTCAGGTCAAAGTTCCTCATTCGGTTGAGCTCCAGCTGAAACGCCAGAGCTGGCTCCAGATTTCTGTAAATTCGGTCCTCCTGGAACTGAGAAGAAGTGACAAAATGGAGAAGGGGGAATCCACATCTGTTTAGATGGCCAATGTGCTGTTTTTTTTTGTTTGTTTTTTATTACAGTGGTTAAGATAAAGTAAACTCACCTCATCTCGGGCTCTGAATGTGAAGAACTTTGGAAATTCTCTCTGAATCGAACAAACAATGAGATAAAAATATTCAGGAAAAGTAAAAATATGTAGAAAGATGCTCCTCGACTGCAGTTATTAAAATAAGTCCTTGTTCTTACATTATTACATTAGTATAATATTAAACCTGCTCAAATATTGCTTCAATATTCAAATATTAGTTTACAAAATTAACTACAACAAATTTTCTAACATTTTCTAAAACGTGGCATAATCTTTACAACATGTATTCAGCAGCTTTGGCAAAACGTGGTTATAATTAAGCTGTAAGATACAGGTCATTTTTTTCTTATCTTGTTTATTTTATCTTTACCCTTGTGTTTTTCTGGTTTATATATTTAGGTATTAGATGTTTGCCTTCCATCTTAACCAGGACATCCCATTATTAAATGAAATAAAGCAGGAGAAGTAAGCAAGCTGCATTAATTTAATATAAATGTTAGTTGTTTTAGTAATTCTGAGTTATATTTGGCTTTTAAAGCAAAACTAACAAAACAATATAGTTAAACAATAAAAGTGATACAACAATTGTTGGAATACACTGCATTATGATCATTTTGAAGTGATCACGGTTTAAATATTATAAAAACAAATGAATGTTTAAAATATATTAAAAAAGAGAATAGAAAATAAGTTTCAGAAATGTTTACCTTCTGAGTAATCAAAAAGGTCATTCTCCTTATCCCATACTCAAAAAGAATGGCTTTCTGTAAATATATGTGAATACAAATTTGGCTTATTAAAAGTTGAAATAAAAATGATAGTCTTATTTCAGACATGACCTCTGACCTTTGACTGAGCGAAGGCAGTGAAGGCTTTCACCAAGGCGTCGTCGTCCTCGGTGTCTGCTGTTCTTATCGACACGTTAATGATGTGGATGGGGTTCTCCCTGTTGTTCTGTAGAGAACAGAGGAGAAACTCCTGGCTGCAGAAGCAGGTTACATTTTTGCTTCATGGCAAACACTTACAGAACGACAAACCCACCTTCATGTTCTCCTCCTCGTAGAAACTAGAGCAGGACTCTAAGAACGAAGCGCCCTCCACGAGCTGTTCAGCAAAACTCGACAGTACTTCATCAAAATTCCTGAAAGGATCAACAAACGTAACATCCCTGTTATTTATATATATGTTCACTGCAAGTGCTGAACAGGATGAATCATTTAAGAGAGCAGTGACCTTTTGAAGTCGTCAAAGCACTGGAAAGCCACCATAGCTCCCATTCTTTGGCAAGGTGGAGAAAAGGCTCCATCCATTAGCAGCTCACTGCTCTGCCGTTGAACCTTAAACTGGCCCAATCCGCCTGCTGCCACAGGAAGCCTAAACAGGAAACAGAGATACTAAATGATCTCAGGGAGAGAAAGTGCTACGAGGAAATGTGCAGAAATTCATACAGAGAGCAATAAAACAGGTAGAGATGTTGTCTTTTGTTTAACAAAGTACAACAAACTTTACACAAATGAAACCCGCAGAGTCAAGGTTGTACAAGTCTGAAGTCTTAGCTACAAAGTCCTTATACAAGTCCAGTGTGAGTCTAAAATCCCATTTACAGCTTTTGCTACGGCTAGCAACATTATTCACAACAATTAAATTTTTCAAAATGTCATGTGACAAACATCTGTATTCAACCCAGAGTAAGTAATTGGCAAAATCACATTTTACTGATTTTTTAAGAAAATATTATTTTCACTTTCTTGACTGGTAGGCCAGTGCTATTTCATGGTAAATCAAGGCTATTTTACAATGTGTTTGGCAGAATTCCTTTTAGTCTTTAGCCTGGAACTGGCTTCCAGTGATTTGGATCTCATGAGTCATGAAAGTGATCGGAAATGAGCTGGTCTGCTGCTTGACAAAGTAAAATCTGTAGCTTTGAAAAGATATGACATATGCAATTATGAACATATGAAAAGAACAACGAGAAAATATTTGATGTGATACGAAGTTAAAAAAAATACATATATGTATAAAATTTAAAATAAAAAAGAAATCACTATTTTTTTTTAAATCCCCCTTAAGTCACAAACACTTCACATCCTGATGTAAATGTTTGACCAATTAAAATTAAAATCTCCAAATTATGAGTCATAGGTCCGTGATACCTGTTCAAGTCCAAAATTCAAAAGCCATCAATTCACGTGCTGAATTAAAGGAAATTAAGAATTCCTACCCAGAGCAGATTGCCATGAAATCCTGAAACCTGATCAAGATTTTATGATTAAAATCCAATTCTGGAGATTGTAAGCTCAACATTTAGCAGCAATCACTGAAATCTCAGGCTTGAAGGTTTCGTTTGCTTTGTTTTGTTTTTTTTACAAGAAACATAACACAAATAAAAGTTGGACTTTTGCTCAGAAATGCTTTACACAAAAAAAGAGAGAAGCAACGACAGGACAACTAGAGAAGCTTGGCTTGTAATGTGAATAAGAAAGGGTTTGTTAGAAGAACCTTAGGTCGACGGCAGGGAAAAAGCGACACGGTGCATCCAACATGCATTGCTGTGAAACATTTATAGAGACCATGGAGTGCTCTGGTTGGTGGGGAGGAGCTTTACTCTACCTGTTCAGAGTAGGGCTGCTCCCTCTGAAATAAGATGATTGAGATGTGAATATTAGCAGAGAGTGATCAAGGGGAACCTGAAGGTACCTTTGTGCAGAAGGATTAGATTTAAGCATTCTCTACAAAACTGTGCACATTCATATTATTATTGAGTGGGAAAAAAACTGTCTGCATTCCAAGTTAGCCATAAGCAGCTGTGGCATCAGCATACAGACTGCTCTCCGCCTTCACTACTGAGTACAAAACAACAATTCAGCACTTTAGTCTACACCTAATCTACATCAGGAAAAGGTCCCAACAGAGAAACAGCTTCACATCCTCTAATGCTGTGCTAACGTGCTATTTCGATTCACATGTGGAAGAAAGAGGGTGAACAGGTTGCGTCATCAAAGGGAACCCCATCACCTGTTTGGATGTGATGATGGCAACATGAACTGGAAGTCCACGGCACACGTTCCGTCCAGCAGCTGGTGATGCTGGATGCTATTCAGCTCATAGGCGATGTATGCTCTGCGAACATACACCTGGAAGCGTAGAAAACAGTTAAAAATTCAGAACTAAAAAGAAATCAAAAAGAAGAAAAATCACTTAGTTTGACTTTGATTCAACTTGCCTCCAAAGCAGCCATGCACACAACTTGGTTTGTGTGATAGAAGAAGTTGGGCAAGACGTCAAAAATTGAGGTTTCGGAGAGAATAAGTTTCTGCACCAAATAGAAAACGTACTCCTTAGTTGATGTTTACGTTGCAGCAGGGACTGTCACGAGGCTAAAGCTGATGTCGCACTGATTATCTTGGCAGGTTTGGAGGGTGTCAATGTGAATAAAATAAACCACAGTTTATGAAACATCCAGTCTTGTCACCAAGACTGGATGTGCCAGAGTCAAAGAAATTAATGTTTCTGACCATTTTGGGCTGAAGGTTTAATGTCTTACACAGACTCTGTGAGTGCCCTAACTGATCAGAAAATAAGTGAGGCTGTCCTGCAGTTGGAGCCACGTTATAAATTCAGCAAGTCAAGGGGAGTTAATACTCAACACTGCATAAAAACAAATGTCTGCATAGTGTAACTTGCAGGTATGACCAATAATACCGGTCACTGCTGCTACCTTTGAGTAATATCAAATTTTGATAAGTGAGAACAGGAGCTGGTGATGCTGTAGTGCACAGTTAATCTCATAACTCTGGCAGATTAAGATTTAAAGTGATATTTAAATTTGACTAGGATGTTTTTTCTATGACAAATAACTGGGCTTAGCCATATTTCCATAAGTTGTGAATTTCATATCACAATCTTTTCTGATATGTACAGAATTCTATGAAAGCTGGAGATCACATCACATCAGCTACAGTCTCAAATATATTATTTGCACGAAGCAGCATGTCTTCACACATCATTGCAAAGCAAACAAAATACACAATGAAGAGATGGAGGTCGGTGTCACCTTCAAGTTTTCTGGGCAAAACTGGTGGCCATACATATCAATAGCTGACAGGAAGATGGACTCCACCTGGTTGTGTCTCAATTCATAGGATGGCATATGGGAGGCAATCAACACCTAAGAGTTGATATGTTACTTCAGCTGTCTTGTTATGGTGCTACAAAATAAAAAGTATATTTCTTTTAGTAGGGGACTAACCTGTCTGGCTCTCAGTGCGACCTTTGAATTTTCCATCTTGCTCAGCTGCGTGAATTCATTTAGAATAGCCATGAGCTCATCTGCAAGGGTGGCATCACGTCCACACAGCTGGTCCTACACAAAGTCACAAACGCACATTACATCGGTACTTCTAATCACACCTCTTGATGTACAAAGAATAACAACTTAAGACCATTTGTGCTGGAGAAGGAGAGCCTTACAATGAGCATCGTCACCAGGATGTTTTTCTTGAACACCTGAGCGTGAGAAAAGATGTAGTCAAGCACAGGACTCATGTCGGGTTTGTGCTTCTCTCTCAAGTTGATCACACACTTATCATAGTGAGCTGCAAGAGAGAAACTTGGTGTGAGTATTTCAGCTAAACCTCATCTTCAGCTAAAACATGTGGTTATTAAAGCAAGTCCTGTTACCTTGCTGGAACTGCATCTCGACCTGCAGGTACCGCTTCAGCAGATCAAGAACCACAGATTTCATGTAACCGCGGGTTCCACTGCGATATCTGAACAAATATAACATTTCTGTCATGCTGTATGTCTTGTACCATTTCAAACATGCAAAGCAGAAGGGTTCAGTGGCTGATTATAAGACCTTTGCATATACAGATAAGATCAGTGAATAATATCAGATTCACATTTAAGTATTGGCCAGTCACAGATCAACCAAACTTAAGACAATTGGGGTAGCTTTATCTGTGCATCCCTAAAAACATAATCAAATAAAAATGGTTAAATCCCCTGGAGTCATCACACAACCAACTATAAACTTATGCAGAAAGGATCTAAACTGGTAAATAATAATGAGATATCTGCAGACAGGCCCAGGCTAGAAATTAAATAACATGTCTTTAAATTAATAGTACTTTCAATATTTTGCAAAAACTAGTCAACTCACCTCTGCACTAGCTGAACAATACTTTGAGTGTTCATGAAGAAAACCTCCCGGTCAGCCTTCCTCTGCAACGTGGCTGCATGGCTGTCTAAAATGTTAGCAATCTGAAATCAAACAGTTAATAATTATCAAGAAAATGCAGTTTAAAGTCAGCATGTGGTCACTGAATGACTTTACCCTTTGACTGGGGAACTGGCAGAGGACAGAGGTGATGTTGCTCGCATACTGAGCCATGACCTTCCGGATGTCCTTTTCCACAGTAGGGGGAATACGACTGGCCACGCTGGTCATGATCTCCTGAAGTTCCAGCAGTGGAAGAGACGGATCCCTTAGGGTCTTCATCAGGGTCGCGACCCATTCTTTCAGCTGCACAAAGGGACATGAAAATGCTCAACAGAAGTTCTTGTGTTTGTATTTTTCAGGTATATTTGACAGCAGAGTGGTAAATACACACTTTTGTGCTGAAGTAAGGCTCTTCGAGGCAATACCCGTCCATCACTCTGACCAGATTTTCGAGCACATTGTGGAACACCTGATGAAGCTTTTCCCCAACCATAGGCAGCGGCTGCTGGGGTGGCAGAGTGGCTGTGTTGAGCTCCACCTGTATCAGGGACCAAAATAAATAAAAAAAAAACACTGCCTTAAATATCAGCGTGAAAATCACAAAATAGGAAAAAAAAACAAAAAAAACAATCTTTGTTTCATAAAGTGACAGTTAAAGTACCTTGTGTATACTGCTGGGGTCGTCCAGCTCCATACGCGCCGTGACACAACCGGGCTCCAGAACCGCCCCTGGCCTCTTGACAAAGTGTATACAACCAGACTGCGGCACGGTCAGAGTCATCACCATCTTCATCACCTGAGAACAAAGCATATTCAAAACTGGAGTAAAATGTAAATGGACAGTAAACACAAACACAACCAGGACATTTTTCTTTTCCCCCCAGAATCAGTCAAACCTCAATCTCTGCGTAAGGTTCTCCTGCAAAAATATGATCTCCATCCTCCACTGTGAACTGCAGCAGTTTACCAGCAGAGGGAGACCTCAGCACTGTGGGATCCCTCTCCTTCTCAAACACACAAGTCTTGTTGCCGACAGTGACGCGGTAGCTACAACGATGAAACAATATGGGAAATGAGCAAACATGAAGTCAGATAGATAGACAAGTATTGTGGGTCTCACAGTGAAAGTCTTGCCTGTCTACTTCCTCTTTCATGTATGTGGTGTGGCTGTTGCCATCGTAACACAGCAGAAGACCCCCGTCATTCAATCTGTGAACGTCTATTTCAATGTCCGAGCCGTTCATGATGATGACGTAAGTTGTCTGGGATTGGCGAGCCACCTGAAGCCAGCATAGAGGACAGTTTATAACATAACATTTTTTCATAGGCCTTTAATTTTTTCCTTCAATAAACCACAAACAATGATTTTTTTTAATGGGATGTTGTGTAATAGACTGACATCCACACAAAGCAGTGCAAAAGGACCAAGTGGGGGAAAAAAACAAACACATCCTTCTTTACTCTAATACTTTAAATAAAATCATCAAATACCTTCAAATACCTTCACTAGTTACTTATTTAGTAAATAGAGTCCACCTGTGAGTAATTTAATCTCAGAATAAAACCATCTGTTCTGTGAACCTTTCAAAAGGTTTGTTAAACATTAGTGAAACATCATGAACACCAAAAAACACAGTATGCAGGCCTGGGAAAAGGTTGTCGTAATGTTGGAAGTAAGGTTAGATTATAAAACAATATTATAAACAATATTTAAAAAAAACAGTCCAGCACCCTTTAAATCATCCTCCAAAAATAAAAACAAGAGGAGTATGGCACAACTACAAACTGAGCAAGACCTGGGCACAATTGTGTGCATAAACTAAAAGGCCAGGCAAGAAGAGCAAAATTTTGAAACACCATGGCAACTTTGCTGCAGAGATGAGTTTACAGGGCAACTATCAGTTGAGGGCTTCATAAATATGACCAATATGGAAAACTGTCAAAAAGAAAGTTACAAGCAGCCCCTTTTGCAGTTTGCAAAAAGCCATGTAGGAAAAAGAGAGAACAACTAGAACGAGCTGATGTGTTCAGATAAGACTTAACCTGAACCTTTAGGCCTACGAACAAAATGCTATGTGCAGCAGAGAAGAAAAATGGTCGATGTTGGTGGCAGCATCATGATGTGGGGATGCTTTTCTTTGACTGGTCAAAGTTGATGGGAAGATAGATAAAGCTAAGCACAAGGCAATCTTGGAAGAAAACTTGCTAGTCTGAAAAAAACTTTGCAAAGTGCAAAGGTTCACATTGTAGAAAAAAATCCTTCACACACCCTCAAAGATACAATTAAATCATATTCATGTGTTTGTCCAGCCAAAGTTCATTCAATGTGACAGAAGTTATTATAAAAGTTATAATATAAAGAATACTCTCTGTAGCAGCTGCATTGGTCTATCACATAAAATCTCAACAAAATACATGGAAGTTTGTGGCTGCAACAAGACAAAATGTGCCACAAAAACTGCTAATGTACACCATCAGGAGGTATTAATGCAAAAGTAGAGGAGCTACCTTCAAACAGTACTTGACTCCTTCATATATGAGGTCGACGTTGACAGAGTTGAGCAGGCTGTCTGCTGCCAGCACCTGGCCTCTGCAGATTAAGGATATAAAAGCCCATTATTTAAACCCACAGTAAGTGTAACAGTGAGACTTCAGTGAGGCAGGAGAATATCTACTGACCTTTCTAGGGAATGCAGGAAGTCTGACATGCTCTTTCTGAAGCTGAAATCAGCAACATGCAGAGCTCCACAAACGATGCCCAGCATGGTGTCTGGTCTCTCTGCCTGCAGAAGGAGGACCATTCTTAAACACAAGGCAACCATAAAACACACGGCTCTAGATGAAGACTCTGACCTGCACTTTCTCTGCAATGAGGTGATCCAACCAGCCAGTGTCGATGTCATTGTTTCTGAAGCTTTCAGTCTCCAGAAGCTTGATGAGGTATTCCACTGTAGTCCTAAAGTCTCCTCTGATGGACAGCTCCTTCATTGCTACCACCATGTTTCTGCAGAATATCAGAAACGCTTTTCAAATATTGGTTCATCTACAAGAAGATATTTTTAGAAATGTCACCTTATATAGATTTATTGCACATGTTTTATTATTGCATTAATTAGAACAAACGTGTAAAGGTTCAACAAAGTTGACAGGACTCTTCAATTTCCACTTAGTTTTATTACTTTAGGGGTTGCTACAACAGCAGTATAGATATGACATTATTTACTCAAAACTCACATTCAATAAAACACCCAAAGGCTTTATTACATGAAGATCAGTCATCATTAAAAGAGGCTTACGAGATGGCTTCTTCTCGGTTCTCTCCCCACGAAAAACAGTGTCCAAACTGGGAATCTGCAAATTCGTGGAGGCCACCAGCGGCTCCCACACTGAAATAACCCCAGACGTTTTTACTACTGCGGAAGTTCAGCTCCTGCACAGTCCCAGAGCTGGGCTTGAACCCCTGAGGATGAGCCAGTGATCACAATCAATAGGTTAAACAGAAATGCAAAACAGACAGCTGTGGGCTGAAATTAAATTTTACCTCGTCTGGATTCTCGCTGGTGATGCGGGCTGCAATAACGTGCCCTCTTGGAATAGGAATGCAGTCTGGAGTTTCAAAGTTGATGATGGAGTCACCCCACGGACTTTCCCCATAAAGCACTCGGATATCCTTAATTCTGTGCAGAGGGATGCCCATCGCAATCTACCAGATAAAACACTGACTGTTAAAGACCTAACTGTCTTGATGCAAGGAGGGTCTACAGTTTACATTTGCAACCTTTTTTTGTTGACTTCTTTTAAATCACAGTTGGAGCCTACCTGAAGTTGGGCAGCTGGCAAGTTTACATCTCCGATCATCTCCGTGCACGGATGTTCCACCTGCAAGCGAGGATTCAGCTCCAAAAAGTGGAAGCTGCCGTCTTCTGAGTAGAGATACTCCACAGTTCCGGCACTGACGTAGCCCACCATCTTGGCCATCCGCACTGCATGCTGGGTTGGAGAGAGAGAGAAGAAACAAAACTGTTCTCAAACACAGCAAAACTTTAATCAGCCATATAAAAAGTACACACAGAGACAAGCTGACCCGCTCCATTTGCTCTAAGGTTGAAGCGGGAGCAATGGTGGCGGGAGCCTCCTCTATGATCTTCTGGTGCCTCCTCTGGATGGAGCAATCCCGTCCAAACAGGGAGATTGCATTTCCGTACTCATCTGCCAGTATCTGCACCTCCAGGTGCCTTGCATGCTGAGCCAGTTGCATGATAAAAATGGGTGATCCTGGAACCTCTGTCTGCACCTGCAGTCAGAGAGAACAAAAGAAGAGTTGAATGCAGGAAGCGAATTGTACAAAAATAAAATGTTTTGGCTCATGAACCATAAGAACACAAACCTGTCTGAAGAAACTTGAAAATTCATCTGAATTTTCAACTTTTCGGATGCCTTTTCCACCTCCACCCTCAGAGGCCTTGATAACGACTGGATAACCTATTTTTTCAGCTTCCTGAACAGAGAAAATATATTATAGCATTTAGCAAAAAAAGCAGTGACCTCATCACTTACTGGCAGTCCTGAAAAAGATGCATAAAAAGCCTTAAAATAATCTTTTATTAGAGCACCATAATCACAGACTGATTATCACTGGTTATTATAGAAATTGTCCAATCTTAATCTGAAGACAGTTATTCAATTTCAATGCGTAACTGATGTAACTATGATTAGAAAAAAAGCCTATTTCTTTTAGCCATTCTTCAAAACGGAAAATAATATATCATTCAAGTTAGAAAGAAAACAGCTACTTGTCCAAACTTGGTCATACAGTCAGAGGAATAAGTTTATCTGCACATCAGATTGTGAGGAGGATGATCCGAGTTACAAAAGAAGTTGGCAAAGTCTCCATAAAAACCATTAAATACCCTAGCAGCTAGATTTTTAAGAAAAAGCGTTTTCTGTCCTACAATCACAACTGTAAATGGGTGGAGTTTCCTGAGGTCCACTTGGACTTTAATTGTAATGGTCCATTCTCCTTGGTTCTTGGAAGTTGGATTTTGAAGTCAGACAAGCAAGAACACCCTCTGAGTGACTCATAATAGTAGGGAAGTCTAATTCAGTAACCAATATGGCTTTATGTTTTAAGAATATAATGAAAGTTGTCTGGATGAACTACAGGCTAAGCAGTTCTGAAGGTTAAACCAGTGTCACATGCAATGCTTTAAAATATCAAATTTCAAAAATGTTTTATTTTTGTGTGTTTCAATCTGTAAAATAGTGAAAAATATATTACCAGCTTGTGTTGCTAATAGTAGTTGGAACCCCCCAAAAAGGCAAACTTGCAACCAGAATGCTTCCAACTCTACAACAACATTGAGCTTCCAAAATATCATCAGAAATGATGTTTTCCAGACACCAAATCAACCTCAGGCCCCAAACCTAAATCCAAATAAAAAAAAACTGTGGTGTGAGCTGAAGAGAAGCTGAGGAGGATGCAGGACTATAGATGATGTAGAGAGGTAATACAACTAGAGATAGTCAAAGATCTCTCTCTATGTATGCATGTTGTAGAAAGAACTAGCAGGGTGATCATTTTTAAATAATTACTTTGTTTTTTAACATAGAAGTGCAACAAAAGATGGATTTCTTTTCATGTCTATCAATGTGGAGGGCAGTGTATCCACATTTCATTAGAGACATTTGTAAAATAAGACAAAATAGATTTTTTTTAATTAATACACTTACTGCCAGACCATCATCTACATCATGAACACAGCCCTCTTTATAGACCTCTGGAGGAACGCTGATTACATATCCCCGTCTTTGGTACTCTTCCGTCCACTCCACTCTCAGACCTGGACACATTAAACATAAACAAGTGTCCAGCAAGTTCCAGTCTACAAATGTTCGACTTTGTAAAAATAGGCTTGTGTGAACTTTGCCTGTCAGGCCAAGTAATGAATCACCTGATCCGCTCCATGGAAGTGTGGGAATGTCAGCGCTCTGGGCAACAATGGACGAAGCCACCTTATCCCCAAGAGCCCACATGGCTTTACTGGATGGACCTGAGAAACATGGCAACCTCAGACTGATGAAGAGAAGGGACTAAATCCAATGAAGGCTGTGAAGCTTTAGAGGAAGTTTTACCCAAGAATGTTATCCCCGATTTGTTCAGGAGTTCAGGTAGCTTTGGGTTTTCAGATGCATGACCCCAGCCGGCCCACACAGCCTACATAAAACAACAAAAGTATAAAACAATATATGATTATTTGGGACTTCTGTCTGTTATCGTGGAGATAATGAAGAATTAAATAAGTTAGACTCTTAGGCCTTGAGGCAGACAGAATTGCACCTGCACTGGGATTCTTTTTGCAACGTCGACAATCAGCTCTACGTTGGCATAGTTGTTATTGTTGGTACCACCGGGCACAGGCACATAATGGTCAGCCATTTTTATGTATTCTGCACAGGGAAAAAAAAAGAAAATGTCAAACTCACTGTGTTCATTAGTTTTTCACTGTAACTTGCATAGGATTGTGGTAATAACAGCTGAGTAACAGAGCACAATGACCTGCGTTAGCCTTCAAGTCTTCAGGAGTGACCATGACCACGAAACGGATGATCCTCTCGTTACGAAACATCTCATAGGACCAGCGACGGATAGAACGCATGCATTTGACTGCTGCAATGCCATTGTTGGCGATCAACACCTGTGTCGTAGAAATAGAAGCTATACTGACTAGCCTTCGAAAGCTGCCTCTGGATCATAAAAACAAACCAAATAAGCGCTTTTACTCTTACCTTCTCTATGACCCTGTTGCCACCGAAACGAGTGACAAACTCAGCAGGAGAGGCCACCGTAAAATCCCTCTGGAGATCCATCTTTCTGTGTTCACGTCCTTTTTTCACCAAGTGAGGACCAGACATGCTAGGCCTACACAGGAAAAGTTAAAGGTCTGTATTTTGGCCATCGACATAGTGAAAGTGAGTTTGCTCAGATCTATTAACTACCTGTCTTTTCTATGTCAAAGGAGCACAAAGAGTTGAAGTGAATTACAGTGCTGAAAATCAAAAACCTGAGGGAAAGATCAACGACAGAGATGGACTGTGCAGCTCTTTTAGTTCTGATCTTATCTCTAAAATGACACCATTATGTAACTCTCTATTAGCAACACAAACTTAGACAATTATTTACTCAGGATTTCACTTTTCATCAAGTTTTACCAGCTTTAAAAGTAACAAAAATGAAAATATATTGAACAAATGACACACTGATGCAGACTTTTACCTTTATTCCACTTTCTAGTCACTGGGTCAGACTGCACATGTTTTGCAACTGGACTAAATAAAACTTTGATATTGAGTAATTGGGAAATTTCCCCTTTATCATTAATTCTGGGACAGATCTTTAAACCTAAAGTGCAGAAAGCAAATGAAAGACAATTATTCTCAAAAAGCATTCTTATCACTCACTTACAGATAACCGAAAAATAAATAACCGAAAATCCGAGAAAATAAATAATTAACTTTAATATTTATGTTATTAACTTGAATGTTGAAGCCAAAGTAATAAATATATCAAAGGCAAATGAATGTTGCAGAGTCAATAAGTTTTGGCTCATTTAACTAATTTCACAGTTGATTATAAGAAACTTATAAAAGGGAAATTCTACAGAAATAGAAATTATACTGAATATAGGTAAACTAATTTAGAAAAGGCTTTAAAATTCTAGTTTCAAAACTACTAATGTTTTTTTAATCATACTGTTAAACAAACTTTTGAATGAGACACCAGAGAAAAGTGCACCTTAACAAAATATTCCTCAACTATAAATGACACAACTCTGTCTCCTGCCTGTTTCTACAGTTTGTGTTAAAATAAAAATAATAAAAAATAATCCACGTTTAGGATTATTAGACTGGAAATAATTTATTATCTTAAAGTTGCAGATTTTTTTTTCTCTCAGTTTAAATGTTGTGACATTTATTTACACTTTGAAATAGTGAACAAGTGTACTAACTTACACTGATTGTTTTGTTTGTTGAGTCATAATTTAATGCTATTAAATGGACTCCAAATCAGTCAGGGTCAGATTTCTCTTATTCGGATTTTTTATAGAACTGATTTTAGGGTTAAATCTCTTTGTCAGTCAGGTGTGGATGGTAAGACATGGAGAGCTCCTCGTGGTATTATAACCATTAAGTAATAATACCACAATTCATGGTATTTACTCGTTAATTAAAAACAAAAAAATTAGTATATTACCTAGTCGGCTATTTGTAGCAGAAGGAACAAGTGTTTGAACCGAGATCTACGGAAGAGGATTAGGGCCACCGAAAAAAAAAAAAAGAATTCTGAGATTAAAGTCAGAATTAAAGTCAGAATTATGAGATTAAAGTCAGAACTCTTTTTTTTTTTTTTTTTTTGGTGGCCCTAATCCCAGACCACATTAATGGAGTGACTTTAGAAGTGTAATTTTAATGATGGCTGATTACCAGGCTTTTGCTGAACTGCAATCATCGGGTGTGTTAAAAAAGGAAAACATCTAAAACATGCAGAGCAGTGCGCCTTTAGGACCAGGGTTGGGAAACACTGAACTAGACGACTGGATGCAACAAAACAATTTCAAAAATATATGTATGAGAATTCAGGAGCCTTTTGGGGACTGGCTGAGTGGTGGGGGTCCTAAGCAGCAGTTTAGTTTCCTTATTCTTTGGGCTCCGCTCTTCAATCAGTTAAACAAAGATATAATGACAACACCAGCCGCATCAACTGCAAGGCTATAATGTAGATTGATTTGTAGAAACAGATTTTAATCATACTGTGCAGATGGATAATCTGTTACCATTTTATATATTTTTTTGTTAATATCTCGACAGAGAACCATGGATTTACCCCAGCTTTGACAGCTACTGCTTTTAACATACTTCACACTCATCACCGCCAAAACTAATAAACCATTTTCTACTTGTTTGGCAAAACAACAAAAATCAGATTCAAAAATGTTTCATGTACATACCATTAGTATCTGAGGCTTCTCTCTACTGTCGTCAATGCATTAAAACCTACTTACCCTATAAATGTTCGGACCCGCGTCGAATCTGAAAAACACCTGCAAGTGTGAGCATTACTGCATGGCTGAGCTCTTGTGAACTTTAGCTCTTGTACTGTACCTTTCGCTGACGAAATACTGCCCACTATTAAAATACAGCCTGATAACGTTTTTTTTTTTTTTACAGCTTTGAGTTATTTACAGTGGCATGCATGCAGCATGGAGCAGGTGAGGGTCACTTTAAACGGGCTTGTGCCGTATCGAACGATTAGACTGTAATCATAATCATGAGGAGGGTATTTTAAGAAAAACCGCTTGTGCAAAAACAATGCCAGCTTTTCACGGCACCGTTTCATGACAAGGTCACACCCAGCAAGTTATTGGTTGTGCACATCCTTCCTCTAAAACTTACCAATGGTGATGTTCTTATCATTTCCTTAAAACTGAGCGATGAAGTGAAATGAACTCTGTGAACACCAGCAAACAATCTATTTCCTGTTTTGACATGTCTGCGGAAGTTGCCATAGCTGTTGTTTTAAACTCTCCCATCATGCAGCTATCAGTTATTTTTTGCTGTATTTTTGTTGAAACTAGAAGCTAACTGTTTGCATACCAAACAAGCAGCAGCAGCTATCAAAGCACTGGGTTAATCAGAGAGCAGGGAGTAAAGCCTCTTTCTAAAAACACTCACCTCTGGAGGTAAGGAAACAAGTTATTTCGCTCCATTATTTGCACCGTTTTACAAAGCTGAGGCTCTTTAGCGGATCTTTAGAGCCATTTCTGCAGAGACCAAAACAAAGAGGTCTCCACACACAGTCCTTCCTCCTGGGTGCCAGCCAGCCTCCTCCCTTCCCCCTCCCACATGAACAGCAGCACAATATCTGCAGATCCTCTGAGGCACATTGTTGGCTGCTCAGTCCAAATATGCAACAATGCAGAGACCAACCTCACTCATCTGTTTTAACTTAGATTTATCTGTTGCTTCTAGACTTAAATGTTGTCTTTTATTATCATTAATATGTTCTCCAAACTAAAAGAAAAAAATCCTTTAGTTGACATAAAAGCTGCAGGACTTCAACATAGGTACAGCAACAGAAATAATTCAAGAAATGCTTTGTCTTGTTTTGACGTCTAGATAAGTTGGTGGTTAACAACGGTCCATCAGCTCCAGCTTCTTTTTATTTATACAATAAATAAACCTAAATATACAAAAGAGCAGCGGTTCTCAATGAGCAGATAACAGAACTATAAACAGTTCTGACTTAATTTCATCATTAGCTGTAAACATTGCAGACTGGAGGCTGAGGAGATCAATTAATTTTGTTGATTTGGGAGTTTGAGTCTGAACTGTTATGGATTCTGTCTTTTCCTCTACCTCTTTTATCCTCTTTTATCTGCTTACACGCACAGGCTGCAGCTTACATAACCATGTTTGTGTGTGACACAAAGGGGTTCTGGTCGGGTCCTGAAACTGGTTAAAAAACCTTGGGGGGTGCACAGAGACCACCCAGAACCTTCAGGGCAATGACTCTAAAAAGCAAAAGGTTGCTCTACTCATACATGGAAAACTGCAATAGCAACAACTTATAAGGTTTTCTAATTGGGCTTCTTTTCTGCTTCTATGATTAAGGTTTTATTTGCTTAGTCTGCCAGTTAAGCTATATAGTCATGTCTTGATAAATTTGCACTCGTACCATAATGCTCCAGACAATATACTGAACAAAATAAAAAGCTTGAGATGTTGTTTTATGACTTAACCAAAGCTTTCTCCCCTGACTCGTTCCCTGTGCAAAATTAAACATTTTCTGCAGTTTTTGAAACATTATGGAAATATAACTTAACATTAAACTCAATAAATAGTTGTCAGGTTTTAACAATAGGTTCCCCACATTGTTTAAATTGACTTCCAGTTGTCAGCATAGTCTAGGGCTATTTCACACCTTTTTTAGCATCTAGACTTATTTGGATCAGCAGTATATATATATTTTTTTCAGCTATATCAGATCATTTATTTTTCTACAAGTATAACTTGTAAATTTGTCAAACACAGAACAGAGTGCAGTGGATTAAATGCAGACCTTCAATAAGCACAGTTTGCTGAAAGATCCCAAACAGAGGATTTAGTAACTTTGTGCCACATCTAATCTAAAAAAAATATACAAGCAAATTTCACATTTTCCAGACTTTTAAGGTTGCAGTGAAACCCTGCATAATCTATTCAATATTTCTGAAAAGTAAAATATGATCTAAGCCATTAAAAAGCAATAATATTTCACAGTGTTCATCCTACCTTCCTCACTTTCATGATGGTGGTTACCGGAATGAGCACGCCAAGCAGAGCACATAGCAATAAGCACTGAACTACTCCCCTGGTCCGCCATCAAATAAAATCCCTTCCAGCCTAAGACAAAATATCCGCTAACTTCAAAAGGTTTTAGAAAGGGGTGAAATCTAAAACTCAGCTAAAGCCCGATTACTGTGTTGTCACCCAGGTCGAACAAACTTCAGTTCTGAAAGTCACAGACTGGCGCTCTGGTTCCAATAATAGAGCCGAGATGTTTGGCAGCAATAACACGGCTCTGTCCAGTCAGGTGATAACAAGGGGAACAACGTTTTGCCAGACACTATATATGTGCTCCACTAATATTAGACCACTCAGTTTTAGATCAAAGATCGGACCTGGAAGTCTATCCTGTTACTAGAGGTTAGTCAGAAACTTTAGAAAGTCACATAGCTGAGCCCTGATAGTGGGAACTGGATCGACTTTAACAAACTCTTACTTCAGCACTGAAGAGCTGGGCGGTAACACATCAGCAGGCGCCAACTCAGCGGCGGATTTTGGAGCAGAAGCCGCAGGTTGATATGCACCACTTGGAGGTTTTGTCACCAGAACTTCGTCATCTGAGGAATTATCCTCGGATGCTCCGAGGAAGAACTTCAGACGCTCCCTAGCCCTTGGGCTCAGCATCGGTCTGACGGTTCTTGCGGGTTCCTGGGTGGTCTGCAGCGGCAGCGGCTGCCCTGAATTTACCTTATGGGAGGCCTGCAGAGGATCACGTACTGCTCTTTTGGCTGAAACATCTGCAGACTCACTGCTGGATTTGGATTTGGGAGCAGATATCGAACGCTGGCCTGAACAGGAGCTCCTCAATGCAGTGAAGATGTCCTCCTCATCTGATTTCTTATTTGTCCCAGGCATCATTGCTGTTGTGGTTTTATTTATCCATAGTAATATTAATATCCAGATGACTGCCAAAGCTGGAAGCAGGAACATTTAAAAACATCCTCCTGAGGCTGTAAGGAGAACAAGATAGAGATAATCAAATGAGAGGAAAGGTTTAGTCTGATTTGATCTGTGAAAAATGAAAGGAAAAGATTTTATGCTCAATTTTAACAATTAATCAATTTTTTCGTTTTTTAAGACATTTTTTTTATCTGGATTTTTATTTTCACCAATGCAGTCCTTAGGTTTACACATTCAGAGTGTCAGAATGCCCATCTTGTTGAGAAGCTCATTTCACAGTTTCTATTTATGTGGTTATTTGCAGGTGAACTCTACTTCGAAATATTAGGCCAGCCCAACATGTTTTCATTGTTATGTTTTTAAACTAAGAGAAAAAAGTCATAATTTCATGAGAACTCCAACACTAAAATAACAAGACATGACTTTGACAAAAGTTTTATAGATAATAGTTTATAAAAATACTTCATTTTTTATAAAAAAAAATTATTGTCAGTCTGAAGAAAGAACCACACACAGTGAATTGATCATTCAATGATTTTTTCTCATTGAAGTAACTGTTTACTTATAATTTTAAGATGCTTTTTCTGGTAAAACTGCATCTCTATTCTGATAATATTTTGACTGTATTTCTGTAATTAAACAGGAATCGTCATAGTCCATCCCTAATTCACAGGAGCCACCTTTTGAAGACATTTTCTGTCATTTGTAATTAATTTTCCTGAAAGGTAAGTGAGGACAAAAATCGATTAAAACTGGAAATTGAAGCAAGTATGAAGAAAATCTGAGATTTTATTTTTAAGCCAGACCTATATATGAGTCCTTAAACAGTGTATGTGCAGCTCAGGTTTCAGCTGTGTGTCTACATTCACTCCCAATAAAATGAATTATGGTTATGATAATTGTCACAGACATGCAGAATCAGTCGTGCTTTATGTCCTTGTCTCAGACTTCAGTGAACTGAGAAAACTTGTTTTTTTTCTAGCCGTATTGGCTTCTGTTTAGGACCCTAATCAGAAGCAATAAGGAGTCAGGAACTCAGAGGTTTCTGGCTCATATATAATCCAAATCATGTGAGCATGAGTGTTAATGAAAAGCTGTAGCCTCTTCCCTGTTTATCAGTGAGGGGTATGTGTCCCTGAATGGCAGCAGGATCTGAAAGGAGACATTTCCCAACCATGCAGGTCCAGTAAACATGCTGCTCTAAACAGCTGACATGAGAGCTAAGTGTGGCTGCTCAAAGTGGGCCAAAGGTCAACTCTGAGAGGAGAATGGAGATCACACAAACTGTGGTTATTATGACTTGGATGGTCTAAGTTAAAACATAAATAAATATATTTTAAATGAATTACAGCAATTTAAAAAACAATTGCAACGAGTGTTGCGATCCTTATATAATACAAGAAGGTGTTTATACCCTCTCTGTTAGTATCGGCATCACATGAGGATGTTTTCTATAAACACGTGCAATTTCTAAGTGACAATAAAGGTCTTAACGAAGCAAAACAGCGACTAGTTCCTGTACATTTTGTTAGTTAACATTTAAATTCAGTAATGTTACCCTTCAATTAAACAGAATAAATTATGAGTTTAGCTAAACGCCGACCTCAACAGACAGAAATACACAACATGTCAGACTCCTGTGTCTTGTCATCTGCGGGCTGATTTATGATTATATCCGCAATCTGAGTCTTTCTTTGTCGAATTATGAGCTTAAAATCAGCACCACAAATGTCTATTTTTCAACATGATAGCAGTGCTAATATTAAAGGTGAAATTATATGGTTACAAAGTGATTAGTCATATATAGCTGTACATTTTGATAATTTTCTTTCACTGCAACAAAAAAGTAAGCAATTGTGCTAGCTGCTAGTTTCGCGAAATATTACGGTAGGTAACTGATGTGAAAATCATAGTTTATTAGCATACATTTATAAAACTTTGACACGTTTTTATTGTTTTTTTTATCGAAAATAAATCATTTTTGTTTAACTGGGTGGGGAGAAATAAGGGGCCTCTCAGCGAAACCCGCTAGCCACAGGTTTATCATTTCCCAAGCCAGATGCCGACGTGAATGTCACCTACCAGCAGTCACTGGCGTGTCCTCCTCTGTCCGCCCCGGCCAGCTCCTCCTTCCCCCGACAGGGATAGTAAAGCAGTCCCGTGGAGAGAAGCCTTAAGCTCCTCCCAATCCTACAAAGATCGTTTATATATACAACACGTCTCACTGTTGAAGTGTTCAATCTGACCAACAGATGCTACGCGAGCGTACTCCTACTAAGAATCTGGTTGATCTCATGATTTTCCATCCTATTTTTATACACTTGTTCTGCTCTGCCAAATTATGACATCGCAGCATTAATATTAAAGACGGTAAATCTATGTTATTCCATTATATACTACAACATTTTGTATTAAATAAACTTTAATCACACCGGCGCATAGGATGTGTTCAACGTGTATCATCTTTCTTTAAATAAAGGATCTTCGTTGTTTCTCCTCCGCTCTCGCGGCAACTGCACGAACGCGCCAAAAGAAGAAAACCTAAATGGTGTCACAGCAGCTTAAACAGAGGAAGAAAGAAAGCTGTCGTTTAAAACTACTGCATATGTTTTCCAATGTGACAAACGTTGTTTATACGTCGGGATTTAGGGTTTAGCTGATAACTTGCGTTGTTTACTGCCAAAGACAAAACGACACAAGATGGTTTTGCAGAACAGCGGACGATACAAATCGGACAGGGGCCAAAGTGGAGCAAACCAAGAAAACCAGTAAGTTTCGCTAAAGTTGTCTGCCATAAATATAGCGAACTAACACTCGTGAAGTTGGTGTTTCCTAAAGAAAACAAGACATTAAAGTTGTTACGTGTTTGAATCAGGGATGATGGATCCTCCATGTCGGCGCTCAAGCGGCTGGAGCGCAGCCAGTTCACCGACGACATGGACGCCCGCTTCGGCTTCGACAGGATGAAGGAGCCCGGGGAGAAAACGGGCTGGCTGATCAACATGCACCCTGTGAGTCCACACACTTCCTTAAGTGGATCCGACTGATCTCCATACGAGACATTGAACATGTGATGCTCGTGTGTTTTTATAGACTGAGATTCTGGATGAAGACAAAAGGATGATCAGTGCCGTGGACTATTATTTTATCCAGGAGGACGGGAGCAGATTCAAGGTGAGCTCATTAAAAAATAATAATCAACATCTAGTAATATTTGGCAAAAGTTTCACACAACTCGGCTTATCTATATTTTGTCAGGCTGAACAGCTAAGAGTTTTGACTGTTGTGTGTTTATTTCTGCTCTGCAGGTGGCTCTTCCCTTCAAGCCTTACTTCTACATAGATACTAAAAAGGTAGGTTTGTCAGTAATCTTGGTGTTAGTCTCGTAACCCTGCATATTAAGAACACTAAGAGTATATTATTTCCAGAACTGTGAGAGAGAGGTCATCTCATATTTGTCGAAGAAGTTCCAAGGAAAAGTGGCGAAACTTGAAATTCTCCCAAAGGAGGACTTGGACCTGGTGAGAGCTTCTGTTTTATCTTGGTAGCATTCAGATAGTAAAAAGAAAGAAAATTTAACTCGACGACTTGGTTTCCCCAGCCAAACCATCTAGTTGGACTGAAGAGAAGCTACATCAAGCTGTCATTCAACACAGTGGACGATCTAGTCAAAGTCAAGCGTGAGATTTCTCCAGCCGTACGCAAGAACAGAGAGAGGGAGCAGTCCAACGACGCCTACACATCAATGTTGTCAAGGTAACAATAATCCATTATGCAAGTCCCGAGGGCTTCATGTTGATGCTTTGCTGATGGCGTCGTGTGTCTCAAAGTGCTCTGTCAGGAGGCAGCGTGATCTCAGCCGATGAGGACGGGACGTTGAAGAGTATCGCCGATCAGCTGGACAATATCGTGGACATGAGAGAGTACGATGTCCCTTATCACGTCCGAGTGTCCATCGACCTCAAGATTCATGTGGTGGGGATACGTTTCTTTCATGTATGTGTCTTAAAGGTTAGTAATTGTTTACTCTAATTGGTACCGGTTCTGCTTTACTAAGGCTCACTGGTACAACGTCCGATACCGAGGCAGCGCCTTCCCGCCAGAGATTGTGCGACGAGACGATCTGGTCGAGCGCCCGGTGTGTAGATGTTATTTATGTTGGACAATAGTGATAGCCGCATGCTGCCAGAACATTTCCCTTACACTCTGCTTGTGTTTTTATGCGTTTAGGACCCAGTTGTTCTGGCATTTGACATCGAAACCACCAAACTTCCTCTGAAATTCCCAGACGCAGAGACGGATCAGATTATGATGATCTCCTACATGATCGACGGACAGGTTGGTGCAATGCTTCGCTTTGGCTTTTTCTGTTGTTGGTGTTGTTTCTGATAGCTCTAATTTATTTCCTTCAAGGGCTTTCTAATCACGAATAGAGAGATTGTCTCCGAGAACATCGAGGATTTTGAGTTCACCCCCAAGCCAGAATATGATGGACCTTTCACAGTTTTTAACGAGGATGACGAGGTTGGTGAATTTTAGTTGGAAAAATAAACATTGTTTTTTTATTATTTATGGTTTAGGTAGTGTGTGGTTTTTATTTCTGTTTTATTCATTGTTTTTAGTAGCTGTGTTTTATTTTGGATATTTAAAGTATCTTCCAGTGTTGAGTGTTCTGTATGAAATTAAAGGTTATTAGTCTTTGAGAGGGCAAACATGCACTATTATGCTATTTTCAATATATTTTTTGAAAATGATTTCAAAACGACGATATTATTGCTTATTGCAATAAGTTCTGGGTAAATTTTATTGTCCAGGAAAATTTGTTATTTGTTATTGTGTAATTTGAGCTCATGTTGAGATCAAATAGCGCTGTTTGATGCACTGGGTTTTATTTGGGTGTATCAGAGTGTAGGGGGTTAAATACAAATGTATACACAGTAGATGTGTAATAACTTGTTAAATGACTCTGGTTGCAGGCTGCTCTCATCCAGAGGTGGTTTGATCACGTTCAAGAAACAAAGCCGAACATCTTTGTCACCTACAACGGAGACTTTTTTGACTGGTGAGCCGGTTTATGTTTACATCTAACCTCCACCAGACTGAAGCGAGGATTTTCATTACACTTAAATTTTATGATTAATTTTAAGAAATATGCAAAACCATTATATAAGCAGTTAGTTTTTTTTTTTTCTCTGTAGGCCTTTTGTTGAGACTCGCGCGGCGCTCCATGGACTGAGCATGCACAGGGAAATCGGTTTCCAGAAGGACAACCAGGGAGAGTATAAATCCAGTCAGGCCATCCACATGGACTGCCTCAGGTAGGAACAATCCTGACACTCATAAAATGTTAAGGTTGAGGGATGGGTTCATCGTGTTTCCGTTCTGCTACTTTTCTGTATCAGGTGGGTAAAAAGGGACAGCTACTTGCCTGTGGGAAGTCACAACCTGAAGGCAGCAGCCAAGGCTAAACTGGGCTATGACCCGGTGGAGCTGGACCCAGAGGAGATGTGCCGAATGGCCACTGAGGAACCTCAGGTACGGAAACGGATTGGTTTACTTTAATTGCTTTTTAAAAAGACATTTGGATGTTAAGATTTTTTTTTGTATGTCTATATCAGACCTTAGCAACCTACTCTGTGTCAGACGCTGTGGCCACATACTACCTCTACATGAAATATGTTCACCCCTTCATCTTCGCCCTGTGCACCATCATCCCTATGGAGCCTGATGAGGTTTCTCTCCTTGTTTCCTGTTGTGGAAATAAACTGAAATCACAACAGCTTTTAATGAGTATCTGTTTCTTACAAAGCCTGTTTTTCCTGTGAACAGGTGCTGCGTAAAGGTTCAGGCACCCTGTGCGAAGCCTTGCTCATGGTGCAGGCCTTCCACGCCAACATCGTCTTCCCTAACAAGCAGGAACAGATCTTTAACAAGCTGACAGACGACGGCCACGTTCTGGACTCTGAGACTTACGTGGGAGGCCACGTGGAGGCGCTGGAGTCTGGAGTTTTCCGCAGCGACATCCCCTGCCGCTTCAAGATGGTGAGTCTGGATCCTCTTTTCTCTCTGCAGCGGTTCTTTGTATCAAGACGTGACAGTCCGGTTTGATGTGTCCACAGAACCCGGCTGCCTTCGACTTTCTGCTTCAAAGAGTCGAGAGGACGATGCGTCACGCCGTCGAAGAGGAAGAAAAGATTCCTCTGGAGCAAGTTACCAACTTTAACGAGGTATCTGATTAAATTTTTTTTCTCTGATTTTTATTGTATAACTCATCACTTTCATCTTTATCTCATAAAGTATGATGCCTTTATAGGTTTGTGTTGAAATCAAAAAGAAGCTAACCTCCTTGAAGGATGTCCCAAACAGGATCGAATGCCCCCTCATCTACCATCTGGACGTCGGGGCCATGTACCCCAATATTATTCTCACAAACCGTCTGCAGGTAAATATTTAAAAATATACTATTTACTGTAGAAACGGGTGAGATTTAGTGTCTCATATATATATTTTCTCTTCTAGCCATCAGCTATGGTTGATGAGGCCACATGTGCTTCCTGTGACTTTAACAAACCTGGGGCCACCTGCCAGAGGAGGATGGCCTGGCAGTGGAGAGGAGAAATCAGTAAGTCAGTCACATGTTGTCTTGTTACAATCACAAACCTCAATGCACTTTGTTGGGCTTTTTACAGGCCAACACAAAGCTGAACCTTGAAATTCAAAGGTTGATGAAGCATAGCTTTGAAACTGAACAGTATTCAACCTACCTTAATAAGCACCTCGTTAAGCTTCCTATTGCTGCGGTCAAAGCTGAACATCATTTGTGATGTTTTATACATCAACAGACTAACTTTTTGCCAATTTCATAAATTTTTAAGACAATACCATTTATGTCTGTGTGATGATGGGGAAGTGAAGTCACCATCCTTGACGTATTTTTTTTAGTTTAAGAATGTTTATCAGGTTCTTATATTTCCTGATTGTTCTGAAAACATAAGAAATTTGCCTTAGGAGTGCTTAAAAAGTGATTTAATTTGACATCGTGAAAGCTGTAAGATCTCTTGAATCTTAAAAAAGGTTAATTTACTTATAAAAACAACCTGCATCTCTTGTCAGTGCCTGCAAGCCGCAGTGAGTTTCACCGCATCCAGCAGCAGCTGGAGTCGGAGAAGTTCCCACCTCTCTTCCCCAACGGCCCTCCTCGGGCGTTCCACACTTTGAACCGGGAGGAGCAGGCCAAACACGAGAAGAAACGGCTGGCAGGTAGGGTCTACTGGGGGCTCACTTGAGGTAAACTTTGGTTTTAAGAAGCATTAATACCTGAAATCTGCTTTTGTATCAGATTATTGCAAGAAGGCCTACAAGAAGACTCACGTCACGCGGCTTGAGGAGCGAGTTACCACCATATGTCAGAGAGAAAACTCCTTCTACGTCGACACAGTCAGAGCTTTCAGGGATCGCCGTTATGAATTCAAAGGACTTCACAAAGTATGTTCTGTATTTTAAAAAATAAATAAATAAAGCTTATGTTGTTAATTAGTATTGTTTACTAAACCTGTCCTTTTCTTTTACTACAGGTGTGGAAGAAGAAGCTGTCAACAGCTCAGGACAATGGAGATGCTGCTGAGGTGAAGCGCTGCAAAAACATGGAGATCCTGTACGAGTCTCTTCAACTGGCCCATAAATGTATTCTTAACTCTTTCTACGGCTACGTCATGAGAAAAGGGTAGGCAAGCAGTAAAACATCCACTGCTGCTGCTATGAGCTGTGATTTTTGCTGCTGCAGCTTGAGGCAGAGGTGCAGGCCTGATGCTGTCTCTGTCTCAGGGCGCGCTGGTACTCCATGGAGATGGCTGGCATCGTGTGCTTCACTGGAGCCAACATCATAACTCAGGCCAGAGAACTTATCGAACAAATAGGGTGAGTGATTTGTGTAAAACATGATCCTGTAGATTTTTGTGCTAAAGTGTGGCGCACACTGAGATTGGAAAAATGTGATATGCAGAAAAAACCAAAATCCATGAAATTATTCAATCACGTTTCCTCCAACTACATTTGTTTTGTACAACCTAATCAACATAGAACTACGAAATGAGAAAATACCAGACCCCTCCACCCACAGTCCTTCATTTAAATATGCAAATAGTTGTAAACATCCCCACTCTTTTGGCTGTACTGTCAAAAATCCTGTTATTCTCAGAAGCAGAGGAACTCGTTAGTTCTCGTCTTTTAAGGTTTACTGGAAATGTACAGACCCATTCAATAAGTTGGAATATTATTAAAAAGTCCATTTATTTTATGAACTTTAGCACTAAGTGAAATACATTATTTAGGTTAATTGCGCACAGGGGAATACTTCATTTTTGTTAATTATGATAATTTTCCGCTTACAGATTATGAAAACGTGACTCTTAAAATTTAGAAAATGATATCAGAAAATTATACAGACCAATTAAAAACAATCTATTTTAATTAATAAATGTGGCCTTAATGAAAATTATATAAATACCTGCCAGTCTACAAACTATTCTGCTCTGTCCTGGTTTAATTTTAAAAATTTGCCTCTGATTACAGCTTGAGTGTGCAAAACTATAAAATCTTTAAAATTATGTATTTTGATTGACCATGTAGATAGTCACTAAAAATATCTATTTTTTGCACTTTTGTCCTGTTATATGAGAACTTCATTATGTTGTTTAAAGATTTACATGGGTTTGTCAGAAAGTAGCTGTTGAAAAATGCTCATTGTCGCTATTTTTCTCATTTTGTGTGCAACCCAGGAGGCCTCTGGAGCTGGACACTGACGGAATCTGGTGTGTCCTCCCCAACACCTTCCCTGAGAACTTTGTGGTAAAAACCAGCAATGATAAAAAACCTAAAGTGACCATCTCTTACCCGGGGGCCATGCTCAACATCCTGGTGAAGGAGGGATTCACCAATGATCAGTACCACGAGCTGGTCGACCCAACGGCGCTCACTTACAACACCCGGTCAGAGAACAGCATCTTCTTCGAGGTGGACGGACCGTATCTGGCAATGATTCTGCCCGCCTCCAAAGAGGAAGGGAAGAAGCTGAAGAAGAGGTAAGCTATACATAATTTTTGGGGTTATTTTCTTCTTTGAAATTTAATTTGTTTTGTTAAAGGCTCCTCTGCTTCTTGCTTAGGTATGCCGTGTTTAACGAGGACGGCTCATTAGCTGAGCTCAAAGGCTTTGAAGTGAAGAGGAGAGGAGAGCTTCAGCTCATTAAGATTTTTCAGTCCTCTGTGTTTGAGGCATTCCTCAAAGGGACTACTCTGGAGGAGGTCTATTCTTCAGTGGCCAAGGTGGCCGACTACTGGCTGGACGTGCTTTACAGCAAGGTGGACCCATGCAGTCAAGCGTTTTGGATCAGGGTAGATCAGGATCACGCTGACGTCACCATTTTTCTTTGCAGGCTGCCAACATGCCGGATGCAGAGCTGTTCGACCTGATCTCAGAGAACCGCTCGATGTCCAAGAAGCTGGAGGAGTACGGCGAGCAGAAGTCCACGTCCATCAGCACGGCCAAGAGGCTGGCCGAGTTCCTGGGAGACCAGATGGTGAAAGATGCTGGTCTGAGCTGTCGCTACGTCATCTCTCGGAAACCAGAAGGTTCCCCAGTCACAGAAAGGTGGGGCAGGAACACAGCTGCTTTGTTCATGACACCATGCAGAAGTAACATCATCATGAAATACTTCTGTACACCTCAGAGTGTCTGGATACAGTATGAATTTAGTTTATAGTGTCTAGAATATGAAGAACCGGACTTGTATCAGGATTGATTTGTTAAAAGTGCCTTTCAAAAGTGTTTGTATCCCTTAATCTGTTGTTGCATATTGTTGCAAGATTTTGAATATTTTGCTCTGTCACCAAATACATTTTTCCTTCACCACAAAAAGTGAAAAGCTGTTTTTTAAAACTCCCCGTGGATGACAGTCTGTTCTCCCATAAGTAAAAGATCTGAGCTCAACTCTATTAGACACCATCTCCACATTTCCCCTTCAGGGCCATTCCTCTGGCCATCTTCCAGGCTGAGCCCAGCGTGAAGAAACATTTCCTCCGGAAGTGGCTGAAGATGCCCAGCCTGCATGACTTGGACATCCGCACTGTGAGTCCTACAATCATTTTTTGTTAAAAGCCTAAAATCTCCCTCGGTTTCTTGCCTAAGTTCTGTAAGTTCTGCTCGTTGACATTTAATATTTTATGTACTCATTTCCAGATCCTCGATTGGAGCTATTACATCGAGAGATTGGGTAGTGCAATCCAAAAAATTATCACCATCCCTGCAGCGCTGCAGCAAGTAAGTCATTTTTCCGAAATGAACAACTCATTAAACATGTCTTAAATTTATCCAAAGATCAATTTTAATTACCTCTGTTAATTACAAGGTGAAGAATCCAGTTCCCAGAGTGAGGCATCCTGACTGGCTCCACAAGAAACTCCTGGAGAAAAACGACATCTACAAGCAAAAGAAAATCAGCGAACTGTTCACCAGTGAGGGCAAGAGACAGGTAGCTTCAGCAAGATACTTCTGAAACTTTAAACACAAGCAGCTTCATCTGGGTAAATATTACGTGCACACGTTTCTCCACAAATGATTTTTTTTCTACCTCTCTCACAGATTGCCCATCAGCCCCTGGAGGCTGGCCAAGCTGCAGACATGGAGGACTTTGGGGCGGCACCTCGACCCCTGCAGCCCGCTATCCTCATCAGCACCAAGAGAAAGCGGGCTTCGCAAGGAGAGGACAGCCAGGTGGAGTCCCAAGATGTGGAGCTCACACAGTCCTGGAGGGAAATCCTGGGACCTCCACCTCCAACGGGAAAAACACGGGTAGGACACCTAGAATTTATCTTTTGTTCATTTTAAATGGAACAGCGTTAATTTTTTCTACTTTCGTCTAATTTGCGTCTGCTTTTTGCTTCTTGTTTTATTAACAACCCAGGAGGAGCGACTGGTGTGGCTGCGCTATCACAAGAAAAAGTGGGAACTGCAGCTGAGGCAAAGGAAGGAGAAGAAGAAGAGAAGGAAGCTGCTGGATGGAGAACCACAACCGGTCGGAGGAGGAGTCATTAGAGGTGGCCCCAGCACCGGGCTGGGAAACTTCCTGCGGCGGACAGCGCGCAGCATCCTCGACATGCCGTGGCAGATTGTGCAGGTGGAGAAAAATCACCTTTTCTTACAGTCTCAAATTTGCTCTTGGGCACATTTGGTGATGTCACATGGCAAATAAATAAATCAAAGTTTACAGCTTTACTGCTGCTTCATGCCTGTTAATCCCTTGCAAAGAACAGTAATTTCAGTGACATTATTACTAAATGTGAGATGATGTATGTCAGATTGCAGAGACCAACCACCCTGGTCTGTATAAGCTGTGGGCAGTGATTGGAAACGATCTTCACTGCATGAAGCTCAACATCCCTCGCGTCTTCTACGTCAACCAGAAAGTCCCAAAACAGGACGAAGGAGGAGTCGCGTACAGGAAGGTTTGCTTTATCACATGCTTTAGTTATTTCTAGATGCCACAAAAAGATAAAAAAACAAAAAAAAACAGGTTGCAATGCGAAGGTCAGTTAGAAAATTATCTGCATCTTTAGGTGAACCGCATGCTGCCTCGCTCCAACATTGTGTACTACCTGTATGAGTACTCAGTGCCAGAGGACATGTATCAGAACCACATCAATGAGATCAACGCTGACCTCTCTGCACCGGACATTGAAGGAGTCTACGAAACACAGGTTTCTTGTTCATGTGGTTCTCAACACACTTTAAAGTCTCATCCCTCCTAAACTGCAAATTCCTACTGATTTTTCTATGAAACCAGAATGTAACACAGATTCTTCTCCTCATCTTTGTATCAGGTCCCCCTGCTGTTCCGTGCGCTGGTGCAACTGGGATGTGTGTGTATGGTAAACAAGCACATTGTGAGGGATCTGGCTGGCAGGGAGACTGACTCCTTCGATCTGGAGCATCTGGATATGAGATCTCTGGCCCAGTTCAGCTACCTGGAACCTGGTAGGTTCTGTTTGAATATGCCACCAAACGTTAAAGTGATGTTTGGTGAAGGGGGTCGTGTGAGTTTTTAGATGTTAGTAACCCCTGGATCACCAACAGGATTTTGCAGAGATCATCATAATGTTTTTATTTATTTATTTATCTATCTATTTATCTGATTTATAGGGCAGATTGTATAATCTTGTTTTATTTTTAATCTAATTGCCAGTTTTATTCATCACTGTTGTGTTTGCGTTGCTCTCAGGAAGCGTTCGCCACATGTACCTGTACCATCACAGTCAAGGCCAGAAGGCTCTGTTTGGCCTCTTCATCCCCTCTCAGCGCAAAGCCAGCGTTTTCATCCTGGACACAGTAAGAACAACATGATTCTTCTAGTTGTCACACAGAAAGTTTCTCAAACAGCCACATCAGCTGCAGATTGATGGTTTTTTTTTATACCTAAGTTATTATTTTTACTTTTACTTCTGCTGCTAATACTCCATAGCGTTGCTCTTGGTTACATTTAGTAAAGTCTTACCTTTTGCTGCAAATTTGTGTTTTCAGGTCAGAAGTAACCAGATGCCCAACTTGAGTAATGTCTACACAGCAGAGCGCACCGCCCTCCTGGAGAAGACGTCAGAGGAGCTTCTGCCTCCAGAAAAACACACCTTCGAGGTTCGAGCTGAAAATGACATCAAGGCTGTATCCCGAGCTTTGCAGCGCATCTTGCTGAACTACAAGGTAAAATGCACTAATAATACATTAATAAAACTACTTGTTTTATTAAATAGGCTCAGTGCTGAAATCAGAAATATTCTAGCCATATTAAATATAAGAATTTCACAAATTCAAATTCTGTCTTCAAGTGTTCAGT
Source organism: Xiphophorus maculatus (assembly GCF_002775205.1). NCBI lineage: Eukaryota > Metazoa > Chordata > Actinopteri > Cyprinodontiformes > Poeciliidae > Xiphophorus > Xiphophorus maculatus. Next base: position 18,488,744 of record NC_036454.1, read on the forward strand.
GTTTAAAAAGTCACCCTAAGTTTTGCAAAGAAACTCTTAACAACACAACTGTTTTCGTCTCTTTATTTAATAAGAAAAACCTAAGAAACTTGTACCAGAGGTGGTGACTCAAACTTGAGTCTTGTTGAAAATCTCTACTTCATGTCACTAGTAATGACAGGAAGCTGACATGTAAGCTACAGGTTGCAATGTGGACAAAAATAATCACTATTTGTTTCTGTAGTTACTGGTTTTTCAAAGTAAAAGTGTTGTTTATAACATGGTATTTGTTTCAGTACAAATTTAAAGATCCAATAACGTAACTTGCTTTCACAAAACACTGTTTTCCTTAAGAGTTACAGAAATTCATGGATTGATTTGGAACAATTTCCCAATATTATCTGATGGCTTACTTTTGATGAGAAATTGTTAAAGAAACTTTACCTTGGACTTCCACCTGGAAAAAATAAAACTTATGACTAGTACTTCAGCAATTCTGAGTCTATTTTCTTTGCCGGAACATTTCATCCATCCCAATCAGAAGCTGAAACATTTAGGTGTTCATTAATATGTTGATGTTAAGGGACTTATAGGTTTCTTTGTGTGGTTTTTCCAGGACGAGCGACGGGGACCCACCCTCATTGCTGTGCAGTCTAACTGGGAACTGCAGCGACTGGCAGCAGGGATGCCTGTGCTTGAGGAGTTCCCAGTGGTTCCAGTACACGTTGTGGACGAGATCAACTACAATGTGCTGGACTGGCAGCGGCACGGAGCCCGGCGCATGATCCGCCATTACCTCAACCTGGACAGCTGCCTGTCGCAAGCTTTTGACATGGCCAGGTATTAATGACTCGAATTGTTTCACCATTTATTTTATATTTCTCTTGCACACTTTGTAGATAATGAAATAATGGCTCCTGGTTTTAGATATTACCACCTTCCTGTGGGGAACCTGCCTCAGGATGTGTCAATCTTCGGCTCAGACTTGTTCCTAGCCAGACATCTGCGGAAACACAACCACCTGCTGTGGCTTTCTCCCACAGCGAGACCAGACCTAGGAGGAAAAGAGGCTGACGACAGTCGTTTGGTCATGGAAAACGATGAGAAGGGTTCTGTGGAGATAAACTCTCAGGGATGTTACTCTACAGGTACACAAACATCCACGCTTTCACACAAATGGACTGGAATGCTTTTAAGCCTTTTATTTCTGCTAAGTTTTTGTCTACTTGCTTCTTTCCATCAGCATGTGTGGAGTTGGACCTCCAGAGCCTGGCGGTGAACACAATCCTCCAGTCGCAGCATGTTAACGACATGGAGGGGGGAGCCAGTCTGGGCGTCAGTTTTGATGTGATCCAGCAGGCCTCACTGGAGGACATGATGTCAGGAAACCAGGGCGCCAGCGCTCTTGCTAGCTATGACGAGACGGCGCTCTGCTCCAACACCTTCAGGTGCGTAAACGTCTGGGATGTGGTTGAGTCAGGGTGGCAAAAATTTTGAGTTGTTTTCCCTCACTGTGGTCTTCATGTTTTCTGTGCAGGATCTTAAAGAGCATGGTGGTCGGGTGGGTGAGGGAGATCACACAGTACCACAACGTGTATGCAGACAACCAGGTGATGCATTTCTACCGCTGGCTGCGCTCTCCGAGTTCGCTGCTCTATGACCCGGCGCTGCATCGCACCCTGCACAACATGATGAAGAAGGTGTTTCTGCAGTAAGTCTCACAGCAGTTTTACCACCTAATGAGACATTAATTTGGTCTCAAATTACGAAAACAAATCCCAGACATATCTGTCTATTTTACTTAAAATATTATCATCATAATAATAATGATCAAAAACCAGGCTTCAAAAGGATCAAAAGATGTCTAAAATATTGGCTCGACCTTATTTATGTATACTTTCATGTTGTTTTATCAACTAATATAGTCCTACATGTTGTCATTCATATTCTATGTTAATTTAATCCTTGTTGGTTTGGTGCATCGTGCAAATGGCAGAGGTTTCTAGTCTGTCATTGGACAACACAGAGTCAAACCAAGGCAGCTAACTATGCACACATTCATTCATATGAGGGCAATTAAGAGAAGCTAATAAAGTTAAAATGTATGTTTTTGGAAAACAGGAAGAAATCAACAGGCACCTCCATAAACCTTCATAATCACTTGGAAATCATCCAAACGTCACACAGAAGAGCCTCGGCAGAAATCTAATAACTGTCCCTGCCAGCCTGTACTAGCACAACTACCTGTGAAATACTCATGAACATTTAGGCAGGGAATTTAAAGAAGAAACATATTAACCGTAATAAAGATATGCCATCATAAACATGTTATTTGGCTTCTTCTGTCCTTTTTTGTGCTTTTAATCTTCATCCTTGTCTTCCTTCTGTCAGACTGGTTGCAGAGTTCAAACGTCTGGGGTCAACTGTGGTGTACGGGAACTTCAACAGGATCATCTTGTGCACAAAGAAACGAAGGATAGACGATGCTATTGCCTATGTGGAATATATCACCAAAAGGTCAGACATTCATTTAATGGGTTTTTACAGTATATTATCAAGATGGGTAAAAACAGCCCCTTGCAAATGTGTTTATATCCATTGAACAGGCTTAAATCAGTCTGTGTGGAAAGAATCTCATGACTAAAGCCGGGCCATTCTAACATGTAATTATGGTTTGTTTGAACCATTTCATTGTAGCTCTGTGCATCTATTATTGTCATTGTGTTTGTCCTTTTCAGTGTTTTAGGAGCTGTTTTTCCAGAAATACTCTTGTTTTGCTCCCACTAAACAAGAGCGTTATCTCAGTGGAGTAAACAATTGTTGGATACATTTTAAATGTATAAATTGGGTTGGATTTGGATTAAAAGCAACATCACATTTAGAAACCAATAAGTAGTTTTGTGATTTAAAGATGAAATTATTTCTGTAATTCAAAAGAGAAAAATTCAGTTCAATTTATTTATATAGCACCAATTCACAACTAATGTCTCAGTAATCAAACAATGCAATCAATCTCAGTTTATTTTTCAAATTGATTAAAAGTTTTCCTTCTAAGGAAACCACACAGATTGCATCAAATCATTAACTTGCAGCATTCACTCCTCAATGAATATGAGGCGGCAGAAGAAGAATTGCTTGCTCATTAGCTTTGCAGTAATGCCTTGCACACTGAGCGATGATGGAAAGAAAAACTCTCCTTCAACTAGAAGAAACCTCTTAATACTCAATTGTAATATTTTCTCAATAACTAGAAGTGCAAAAACTTATTTAAAGGTTGGATATTTTTGTTTCTTAATCTCTGTCTTTAAGCAATGGAAATCTTTGTCAATCTGCTTCTCTTCTAGCATACATTCGAGAGAAATCTTCCACTCTCTGTCCATCTCCTTCTCACGTTGTTGGGAATTCCTGTTGTGGATGGACCCGTCTAACTATGGCGGTGTGAAGGGAAAACTGCCTTCCAGCATCTTGTATGGAGAGGTGAGATATTTGTGTAACTTTGTTTTATTGTAATTCAGACCGTAGCACACTTTCATGAAACCTTTTATGAAATTAATTTAATTTCTTATCCTATTAACCAGGAAAGGGGGATTAATGACTTTGATTATTTTTCTTTCCAAAGCCATTCCTGTTCAGTACTCAGGAAAGTCTTCCAAGTATCTTAAACATCACACATTCAAATACCTTAAATGAAAAAATTGTCAATTAAACACTAGATGCATATATATATATAAGCCTCTCTAAGTATAAAATTCATGGACATATTCATTTTAAAAGGGCAAACTCATGTCCTTCTTTTGTATTATTAAAAGTGTAGCGTTAAAGTCTAAACCTGCAAAAATAAAAGATGGTGAAGGAGCAAAATGACTGGCAAGACCCAAAGTTAGCTCTCCAGTATCAATGTTTAGTTGATCTTCATGTGTAGAAAATACTGTGTACTGTCTTCTTTCCGTAACAACTTCCACAACAAAGAGTGTTGTTGTCTGTTCACTGATCGGAAGGAGATTTTAGTTTTGAGTTTGGTCACTATTTTTTACAACAGCAAAGTTTTGCACTTCATGAGCTTAAACGTCATGATCTTTGACATGGTTAACATTGATGTGTTGTTTTTTTTATTTATATTTTTTAGGAAGGAGCCAAACAGAAGAAAAGAAAACAAGGAGAGGAAGATGAGGAGGGCAGTGAAGATGAAGATGAGGATGATGCTGAGGAAGATGATGGCGATGCAGAGACTGATGAGGTTGAAGAGCTGATTGAGAGCAACTGGAATGTCATGCATTATCTCCCCCAAACAGCCTCCTGTCAGAAATACTTCCTCATGATTGTGTCTGGTAAAACGAAAACAAACATCTACTGTACACATATAAACATGTTCCCTCTTCAACTTTTAATCTATTTTAGTAATTCTCCCTTCCCATCCCAGCCTACATAGCTGCAGTTTACCACAGCATGAAAGAGGAGCTGAGACGTAATGCTCCTGGAGCAACGCCAGTCAAGAGGCGCGCAGGCAGCCAGGCTTCCCAGCAGGCGGTCGGGGACTTGAGTGCGCTTCCTGGTAAGAGTCCGTTCAGGAGGCAGCTTCAGTTACTAAAGACTTGATTAATTTATCAAGATGCCTCTTATACTCATTTCCTTTCCTTCAGGAATGATCTCCTTCTCCCAGGAGTATGTGGCCAGCGAGCTGACGCAGAACATTTTCACCATCACCCAGAAGATCCAGAAAAAGGTGACTGGGACCAGGAATGTAACTCAGACCTCAGAGATGTTTCCTGTCCTGCCCGGCTCACACCTGCCGCTCAACAATCCGGCGCTGGAGTTCGTCAAATACGTCTGTCAGGTGGGCTGAGTACCACGGTGTCTGCAGTGCAGACATTTCTTTGAAAACTTCTTTCACGGGATTCCCAGGACTGGAAAAGTGACACTTGAATGGATATTTTTTTTTCTCCCATTTTATTTTTCATGGTCTAAGACATAAGAATTCTGCACTTCTTAAAAATGAGAAGATTTGTACATGTTATTTTATTTAGATAGTGTCCTTTATCTTTGTGTGCCACACTAAAACTCTTATTTTAGTGTTTTAGTTTTGTGGAGGTTTTCCAAAGAAAATGTTAAATAAAACTAAGGTCAGTTTCGCATGGTATTTTATCCTGAAGACCAGTTTTAATTTTTGATGTAGTTGCTGCAAACTCGCACTTTTTTTAAATAAACAAAATAAGTGTCAATGATTACAATCTGATTATCAAGACCAGTTTTTATAGTGCGTTTCAATTGGTAAAATAACCTGATTGAGTCTAGATGTTAGAAAAGCAGTAAAATACCTGTCTGAAACACTTCCCTACCCACATTATACTAAAATATCCAGAATGATTTGAAAACTAACATAATAAAACTTGAAAAATTAAGCCTGAAAACTGAAATTTTCAAATAGAAAATCTGAGGGAGCTTTGCTCTCATTTATTACAGAATAATTAGAAATACAACCAATGACCCATTTATTGACCTTTTTCTCTGTCTTTTACATCTTCAGGTCCTTTCGCTTGATGCCAACATCGTGAATCAGGTGAACAAACTAAAGAGAGACCTCCTGCGTCTCGTGGATGTCGGAGAGTTTTCGGAGGAGGCCCAGTTTCGTGACCCCTGTAACTCCTACATACTGCCAGAAGTCATCTGTCACCACTGCAACTTCTGTCGGGACCTCGACCTCTGCAAGGACCCGACTGTGGCACAGGTATGTACTGGCAAATTATAGATTTGTAACAACATTTACAGCTAGGGAGACTAATATCTGAAAGAACTTTGTTCTGATCTTAGGATGGGTCGGTCTTACCTCAATGGTTCTGCTCAAATTGCCAAATGCAATATGAAACTGAGTCTATTGAGACGGCCCTGGTTGATGCTCTGCAGAAGAAACTTATGAGCTACACTCTGCAGGATCTGGTGAGTTAAACATGTCAAATCAAGCAGCATCAGCTCTGACTGGACTTTTAAAAAAAAATAAAATTCTAGTTTTTATGTTATATTAGGAGCCCCATTAGTGGTGTTCTTGGTAATATAAATATAATTCCTTAATAATTAATTTGAATAAAAGGTTACCCTGGGGACAGATAAAATATCTGTCTGTCTGTAATCCAGCTTTCAATGAAAGTAGATTTAGTATCTATAATTTGACTTTTTCAAGGTTTGGATAAATGTGGAAAAAGGAAGTGGAGCATGGAAAAAATATTAGTATTTCCAAACTGTGTTCTTTTTACCATGATGTTAATGTTATATCCATCTATTACTTTACCTGTTTGTCCGTTCATCCATCCCTTAATCACTTATTCGTCCATGACTAGTTTGTCCATCAGTCATTTGTTTGCCCATTTTTTTTATCATCTATCTTTCCATCTGTGTATCCTTCCATCCATCCATCCATTATTTATCCATTCATACTGTTCTCCAGCCACCCAGGCGTCGTTTTCTCCTTTCCTCCACTCTTGCAATCCTCTGTTCGGCTACCTATTCATCTATCTGTCATCTGTTTGCTTTATCTATTCATCTGTTTGTTCATTATCCAACCATTCCTTCATCCATCTGGCCCCTCTCTCTTCCTCGCTGTCTGGTTTTTGCAGGCACCATATTGAAAGTGTGAATCTGAATGTGTTTTTATAAATTTCTGCTGATCTTTTCTCTGCTTGTCCTTTGGCTTAAAATGGTTTGAAGACTCTAGAAACATGAGATTGGAAAAGTGTGGCACTTCGACATAAAAACTGCTTGGGGGTCTGTTATACCATGTTAGAATCAAAGCACTCAAGCTCCCCAAACTGTTGAGCCAGTAAAGCGTCTGTGTGTTTGACTCATTTCTCACTTGAATTGTTTTGACAACATAAATATGATTTTTAGGTTTGCACCAAATGCAAAGGGGTGAAAGAAGCCAACATGCCCCTTTACTGTGCGTGTGCCGGAAACTTTGACCTGACCTTCTCAGCCAAGGTTTCCGATCTCTGACATATTTAACAATTTGAATCAGTTCTGAAAAGTGTATAATGAGTCCTATTGACACTGATCGTTTTCCTTTTAAAGAGCTTCTCCGAGCAGACCGCAGTGTTTCGAAACATAGCTTCCCACTACAACATGAGATTCCTGGGGGAGACCATCGACTGGCTGCTTGAGATGAGCCCTCAGATCGGCCAGAGCAGGCACTGAAGTGGGAAAAAGTGACGATTCCTTCCACAGTAGATCTGTTTAACACTGAGAGCTGAAACCAATGCAACTCAGCAGCTGTCAAATCAGGTTTTGTGATTATCGATCCAATAATCAATAATCACACGGACTATTTGCTAGCAAGGAGAAACGGGTGGAGTGTAAATATGGTTAAATTCTTGTATTTTTTCCATTTGAATTTATATATTTGTATGAATTTCAGATTGTCAGAAAATAAATAAATAATGCTTGAATTGTTTGTACTGTTTCTCTGCTTCATACTTGAGTTCCAAGAATGAAGAGCTCATAATCTTTCCAAACACCCTCTGCTCTTGTATTTTCACTTTTATTTTCCTCTTTTGGTTTTTTGCTTATTTTAAGACTTCTACACTCTAACCACTCAAAACCAAAAAAAAAAAATAAACCACGCACCACCACTTTCAAATTCTCCACTAATATTTCTTTCTTGGTCTTTTAACAGCGCTACTAAAAAAAAGTAATAACATATCAGAACCAAAATATAGTGAATGTATATATGGAAAGATTAATGTTTTAAATTGTATCTTTCAAAGGATCATTATGTCTGCTTTTGGTTCATCCACATCGAACTTTGAGTGTGTATGTTTGTGAGAAAAACAAAAAGTTTAAAATTAAAAGTGGAATTTCTGGGGGGTTTTAACAGAAGTTACTCGGTGAAATAAAATTAACTCCGAATTCTGAGGAAATGTTTGATAGAGCTACAATAATACAGAGCATTGAACACAACGTGCCTCGGGTTTTAAGTTTTTTGTGCCTCAGAACAGGGATGCTGTGAAATTGTGTTCAACGCAAAATGAATCACAGGTTTGTGATTCATTTGCGGTTTGTGGTTTTAAAACCAATAGAAAACGATTGTCTCTGCTTAAACTCATTTATGTCTGTATGAGTTCTTGATACTGTGATAGAGTTTAAATCCTCAATTCTTGCTTCGTGTTTCTGTGCAGAGTACAAGTAGAACACAGATTTTGGGAGAATGTGATTTAGTTTGATGAATCAAAAAATAAATATTTCGCCACAAATACTGAAAGTATTTGAGAACTTTTTCAAAGTGTATTGCCAAAACAAAATGCAGAATGCTGATGAACTCCAACTAACGTATCAAGGTCAAAATTGAATCAAAGGGTGCTCGAACAAATCTTTACCAGGTGGTGCACATTTATCCAAGTTTTTTTTCTGATTTTGCTTCTTTTTCAGTGGAATTGTTCACGATGAATATATGGGGAGAAAGTTATTAAAAATCCCATTGACGAGGGCATATTGTTTTATGATATTTACCAAAAAGGGGACTGCATCAGACTCTTCTTCTATAAAGCTCTACCCTGAAGATGCAAGGTGTTACCAACAATATTTACCAGGTTTATTCATTCCTACTTTGGTCATTTGTTTTTACCCTGGAATATGCAGTGGGAACAATTCTGACATTAATCTGCTCCCTGTAAAATGTAAACACACCATTTGATGCTAAATGAGCAAAAACAAGAGATTTGAAATTGAAAATCGGTGGGGAAAATAGTCTAATTCTACAATAAAATAAGAGAATCTAAATCACAATCATGTTTTTATCTATTCACTGGAGGAAACAACATGTGGTTATTGATGTACTGTCAGTGTGGATCATGATGGTTTTAACCCACACACTTAGATTTAACAGCTGAGTCACTTTGTCTGCTGATGGCTGTCTCCCATTCACATAATCACATTTAAGACGATAAGCTGAATCAAAATTAGATTGCTTCCTCAGAGGATCTTCTTGACACCTGCACTTGTAAAATGAGGCATAAGGAACCTCATCTGAGTCGTGTCGTTGGATTTTGATTCTTTGCTCCAACATATGTCAAGCTAATACCCAGTTTGAGATTAAATTAACTTTAAATGTCTTACATTTTACATTATAACTGCATAGTTTTCAAACCAACATGTGGTTACCATTATTACATGGTTCATGGTGGATATTGATCTAGAAGCCCTAGGTTCTTGCGTCTTGTTTCACCACTGACATTTGTTCTGCTTTTCCAAGTGCAGATGGATTCAGTTTCCAACAATCTAGTTAGAGAAATCGTTTTGTGGGAAATGTAGACATAATTTGATTACTGGTTTCGGCTGTCTTCGCGTGGCTCCTTGCACTTTCCTTTTGTATTTTGTTATCCAGCACAGTTTTCAACTCTTTACCATTTGTCATTCAGGGTAAAAGACAACATAAAGTGAAGTACATAAAGTCGACATAAAGTAAGAAATCAGATTTTAAAGAACAGAAGTGTTTATCATTTACGCTTATGTCTGAACAATGAGTTTTGAAAGTATTTATTGCTTAATCATTGGACTCAATGATTGAGATACATGGGAACAGTTTCCATTGTTTGCAAATTGTTTCTAGTCTATTTATCTACTTTGAAAGTATCATTCTGACAAAAAAATCTCTAAAGATGAATATACTTGTTTGCTGAAGGCAAAGGAAGGCAGGTTTCATTCAGGTGGTGATCAGATGAAAGTTCAATAAGGCTTGAGTTGATCTGTGCACACGCCATGTTCTTGAAGCAGTTTTACTGAGAACCACACTTGGGGTCTCAAAGAAGTATAAGATCATCAGGATGTGGTCCTCTTCTTAATACAGTAGCCTCCAAACGTTTTCATACAGTTTAAGCCTTTGCGAGTTTGTCACGTTACAATCACAAAGCTGAATGTACTTTATTCAGATGAAGAACCAACACTGGCTTTTGCGGGCTAATCATGAAGTGGAAGGAAAATGATACATGGTTTTCGATCTTTTTCTTAAAAAAGAAAATCTGGCAGGGATGTATGTTATGCTGGTCCCTTAAACTAAGATCTGTAAATAAAATCTACTCATCCAAGAGGAGATCGTATTAATGTGTGTAATTTAATCTCAGCGTTAATCCAGCTGTTCTGTGAAGCTCAAAGGTTTATTAGAGAACAAACAGCATTATGAAGACCAAGGCACACAGAGGACAGGTTAGAAATGAAGTTACAGAACAGTTTAAAGCAGCTAGAAAACTTTATTCCAACCTGTGAGCTTCTCATGGAACACTGTTCAATCTAAAACATGATGGCCATCCAAAGTTGACCACCAGCCAGGTAGCAGATACAGCAAACAGATGGAAGAATGTCCTCTGGTCAGATAAGACCAGTACTGAACGATTTGTATGACATGCAAAGTGCTGTTGAGGTGGTGTTGAGACACCACACAGCATCATTTTGTAGATGATTTTCTTCAGCAGGGACAGAGGAGCTGGTCTAAGTTGAAGGGACAATGGATGGAGCTAGATACAGTGCAGTTATAATCGAGGCTTTAGTGACCTAGATACAGTGGCAGAATTCCCCCTTCGAGCAGGACAACAACCATAAACATACAACGTACCAAAATGTAAGTCTCTACCTGTGCCAACCTGGTAGAGTTGCCAAGTATGCACTCAAAAAGTGAAAATGCAACTGCATGCCACGCTTTCTAAATTTGCCTATGTATAAAACAGAAATCGTGTATTATTATTCTTCCACTTCACACTTATCGAATACTATCTATGAAAGACTTATCGGGTCTATCTATGAAATCCTACTAAAATATATAAGAGTTTGTGGTTGTAATGTCACAAAGGGACCAAATGTTTAGTGGGGATGAATATTTTTGCATTAGTGCTTTGCTATTCTATCTGTGAGCTTCTTTAGCAACTTTAGCCACCAAACTAGGATGCTGTTGTTGCCGTGATTAGGTTTGAGGAAGAGAGTTTAAGCAAATTTGATCCATCAGAGAGGAACGCCGTCCGACAGGTCTGAATGGTTTGAGCCATAGCTGCTGATGAAGCTGAACTCAGTGCGAATGGTGTCTGTGGGTTCCTTGGTCACCTGCAAAGAACCGAAAGATGCCACTGAAATCACTCAGACGTATTTGGAAAATATTAATTTTAAAAGAACCATATTACAGGTTGTCATAAAGGTTTCTGAGGTTGAACTGAATTTATTGGGAGAACAAAGGAAAAATTAATGAGGATAAACACAGAAAATAAAATATCCTACAAAATTAAGTATCCAAGTACATATTTAGAATTAATTTATTGAAATATTAAAAATTCATGGCAGCTTATTTTTTCGGCTCATTTTGTGAAATATTAGTACATAAAAATACTTACTTTTTTACTCACTTCATCAAACTTTCTCTCACTGTAGACTTCATTTTTGTCAATAAATGTAAGCATAATCCAGTCACAGATAATACTGCACTGAAAGAAAATGAAAACATAAATAGTGGTAGCAGTTGTAATTTACATATTTGTGTTCATTTCCAAGACAAGAAATATGCACAAATATTCAAACAAAATTTACTTACATTTATCAAAAGTCTGACTTAATTAACCTCCTGAGACCCTGCATCCTCATATGAGGACATTACATTTTTGTAAACACAGATGTAAATAATAACATTGATTGAATGGTCTTATCGTCACACAGATAGACCCAATGTCCTCGTCTGAGGACATTGGGTTTTGAGAAAACCACTTATTGTAGAAAGCTGAAATTTCATTTTTAGGCCAATTGGGTCCTTATGATCCCAAATGACAAGGAGAAATGTATATGCAAAAACAGACCCATTGTCCTCATATGAGGGCATTGGTTTTGACATAGTTCAAGAGCACATAGAAAGCTAAAATTTAATTTCAACTAAAATTAGGTCATACTAATCCCAAATAGTAAGGAGACATAAAAAATGCACATCAAACAAAAGCCCGGGTCTCAGGAGGTTAAATGTAAAATAAAGTAGTATATTTACAATTAATACTAAAATAAATTTTAGAAAATGTATCAATCCAGTTTTAGTTAAAAAAAAATACATATTTAAATCTGTCATGTAAATGAAATTTTGGTTTCTGACTGCACTTACAATCCCAACAGAGGTCAAAGCTGTCACTGTGCTGATGATGGTTGGAATGACACTAAATTTTCCAGCCTGTGCAGAAATTATGTAAGCAGTAATATAATTGTTATTATCACAGCAAGAAGGGGAAAAATGGTAATATTAAAAAAACAAACTAGTGTACCTGTCCGTGGACTATGATGTCTAGACGGATGCCGTAAGCCTTGATGAGGGTCCGAGACTCCACACCATTCTTATCATAATATTTGGCAAACCTGGGTAGCAAAACATGTCCTTAAAAATAATTAAACTTATTCTTTGGCAAAGTTAAAATTATAACAATGAATCTGGTCAGTGAATGCAGAATTTTTGCAGACCTGTAGTAGTAACCAGAGTCGGCCAGATCCTTTCGAAGGTCAAGTCGGCGAAATGTGTAAGTAGGTTTACAGTGTGAAGGATCCAGATCAAGATTACAATCCCAGTTGATGAAAACGCCAATCACTCCCCCCTGACAGCAAAGAGAATGAATCTGTTACACTACAAGAAAGATGCCTTACTTCACTTTGTTTGCTGTTCTCACCTTTTAGTGAGTTTACAAAAGAAACATGGACAATAATGGAAGATTTAACAATTAAGAAAAAAGAAAGAAACTGGCTAAAATTAGTATGGAACATGTCAATGTTTTAGTCAATAAGTATATATCCAAGATTTATTCTGACATTAAATTTTTTTATGTTGTGTTAGTGGCACACCAGGTAATCAACATGTACAAAGAAACCACTGCAAATTAGTCCAGAAATAAAGTTATGGGTAAAAGTGACTAATTACACTTGGAGAATTTTATGAAATACTTTGTGAAAAAGCCTTTATTTATACCAGTTTTATGAATTAATCTAAAGTCGAAAGCATTTAATAAATGACAGTGAACCTTTATAAGTTCAACCATTGACTAATTCTGAAGTGCAATTTCGTACTCACAGTCTTGCAGAGCTCGGTGAAATTCTCTCTTGCTTGATTGGCGATGTAACCCAAGCGAAAGTTTGGGCAGTAAGGCGCATTCTCCTCGTGATAATGACACCTCTTGAGGTATTTTTTAGTTTTCATCCCTGGGGGACTTTCTACATTTACCCTGCAAGCAAAGAACATGTTTACAATAAATAACTGTGGCACAAATGACCAGGGGCTTTAAGGCTTTTTTTTTTTATCTGTTTGAAGGCTCTTTACCTCAATACTTTAAATTTGGGGAAGTGAATGGAGTTCCTGATGAACACTGTGAAATTGATGGCCTGCACTAAAGGTGGTTCCCTGTTGAATAACACAGAAAATTGCTTAATTTAGGGAATTTGTTTTTGGGGGTAATTTTTTGTCTTCTTTGCAGTGTTTACCCTATTTTACTCTATCAAAAGCTATGGGCTTTTATTGAAGCATTTTCCATCTTGTTTGATCACCTGTATAAATCTGACTATCACATGAACATAAACCTTTCCACATTTTTACCCCTGACCTGTCTGCTGTGTTCCTTGGTCTAATGTTCTCTAACAAACCTCCAAGTCCTCATTTTTTTATATAAACTCAGATTAAATCACAAACAGGCTGAGTCTATTTACTAATGAGGTTATTTCTGAAATAAAAACGCTGTACTGGATATAATTTTGAGTAAATCAAGCTGTATGTTAATCAACACTTTTGCATCTTTATTTCTAAAAAAAAATTTTACATTTTTGTTTTTCTTACATGTGAATGCTATATATTTAATGTCTTGTTCTACAACAACAAAAAAATCCCCAAAACATATTGAACTGTGTAACTGAACCATGCAGATTACAGGTCCAATGCCTTACCGTACTGCAGCGTACTCTTCAATAGGACACCAGGCCTTGATTTCACAAGTTTTGAAAAGGTGGTTGTGGTACTGAATACATCTACCCGTCCTAATGCCTGTGTTTAAATTACAATGGATGATGGGGCAAATATGAAGCAACCAAGATGGTGACAGATATAGTGAGAAGTCACAACATTACCATGACTATCAAAGTTTGGTAAGCCTGGAAGACAGTCAGAGTCTGTCGTACAATTGGCATTGTCAACACTGAAGTGCTACAGAGAAGGAAAAAAAGCAAAACAGGATAAAAGTGCAGCTGTAACCATTTCATACAGGCATATTTTCTTAGCAATTGACCTCTCACCTCAGGGCAGGTACCTTGCCTTTGATCATAAGTAAATTCTCTTCTCAGTGTTGTGCTGATTACGTCAACTCCCTATGAAGAAAAGTTAAAAATATCTAATATAGTAACCTGATCAATAAAGTAGTTATTATTTTTGACAGAATCACAGGACATGATGCACCTCTGGGGGATGAGCATACTCCACGTTGTCCAGGACATCATCACCATGCACTGCTTTTCCCTTAATAAGAGTGTAAACAGAGCTCTCTGGATGGGTCTCGCTCTGCTGGTACGCTTTTTGACTTATAAAAACATACCTTCATGGATGACAGAACAGACGGAAACAATGAAACATCTCCTGTGATGTAAAATTTTATTAAAGGTGTCAGGTTACTCAAGATCTCTTTATCCCCCCAAACTAAAACCAAGAAATCAAGATGACGCCCTTAATCTAAGATAACAAAGAAATAATTTGTGCTATGAGACTCTGGATTCTTGTATTTGAAAACCTTTTTACATTTTCTGAAAGGTTTTGTTCACACTGGTAATTATTTGTTTTATATATTTAATTAAATTAAAACATAATGTCTGCTTCAAAAATAGGCGATTAGCTGGAACACTTTCAAAGCTTCTGATATTGTATTGCACTTTATTTTGTCTTTAATCCTTTCGGGTTTATCTATAGTGATAAACCAGAAAATTCTTTGCTTGAAATATTACTACTTATAAGGAAAATAAACAAACATGCTGACAACTTACCAGATGAAATAGGTTATCACTAGAAACTGAACAGCTCGGTAAATCACTCCAAGAGGTCTGTTCTTAATCACCATCATCTTAGGAGTCTCATAGTCCCAGAAACCATTAAAATACTCCTTTAGAAAGTCCCGGACCCCCATGACAGCTGTATATAATCCTTCACTCATTTTAAGAGATGAGCTTCTGGCTGTTTTTTGGAAGATGTTCTTCCACCCTTCTACATTTTTTGTTTTTTGCTCTATCTGATGCTGCTCTGTATCTGCACGCATTTTCCTCAAGCATGTGAGGCATCAGTGAGTCAGGGGGAGTGGGAAAAGGGGCGGGGCTGAATTTTTGGTGTTAGATTGTAATGTTTATCTGTTTACTTATGTATGATCCCTGTATAACCTCTTGTGCTATTACAAATAAGATCAAACAAAAAATAAAATGTCACAAAAACAGTTTTTTTTCATTATTTTTCATTTATTAAATTCAATTGATTTTGCCTTCATAAACCACCTCTTAGCAATGTAAGGTAAACTCAACAAATCATCAGTATACAAATGTTAAAAATTACTGTAATTTTTTTATCCTGTCAGGAAGATAAAACTTTACAGAATGGACACGGTCTAACCTCCATGAGCAAGTTTAAAATAGTAAAATAAACCATTAAATTTGATTTAAGAAATGTGAACAATATACAGGGGATAGTTTAAGAGGGGGAAAAGTGACACACACACACACGCCTACGCGCCCCTCCCCCCCAAACACACACTATATATATATATATATATATATATATATATATATATATATATATATATATATATATATATATATATATATATATATATATAACTTTACTACAGAGCATCGTTAAAACTCTACAGTTATTTACGTACGTAATATTTATTGAGTTCAGGCGGATAACGGTCAACCCCTGGGTCCTGCTGCTTACGTTTCGACGTAACTCCTTGCGCATGTCTGACAACACGTGCAGCAGCAGCAGCGGCACAGCTTCCATCTGTTAGCTTGTTATTTGTTTCCGTAAATAAGATTTTCTCCCAGTGCTGTGGAGCGACAGCTCGTCTGTAAATGGGGGGTCTTCAGAAGAAAAAGGTAAGCGTTTCTGCCAGACTCAATAACGTTAAAATAAACAACTATCGGGGTAGCTAGCTAGCAGGGCTAGCTAAAGTTTGTTTTCAGAATCACAAACCGTCGACTAGTCTGAGTTGTATACGAACGTAAAGTTTCTCTTGAGTCTGATCAGGAGCATACGGATTAAATGAGTTAACGATTACTTTATATTGTTTTGTAGTATGAGCGGGGCTCTGCCACCAACTACATCACCAGGAACAGAGCACGAAAGAAGCTCATGCTGAGCCTCCCTGACTTCAGGTATGTGATGTTCAACGTGTTCTTCAACACTCTGCGGCGGAGGCCAGCAGTGACACGATCCCTTCTGTTTTTATCTGTACACACCACTTAGTTGTATTAATTTAATAAAAAGGTGAAAATGTCAGAGCTGCAACTGTCTTTTATGATCTCCACAACTTATTACGTTCAGTTAAGTCGCATTGAGATACATACTCCATTGCTTATTTTGATTGAAAAACGATAAAAAGGTATTAGGCATTCTGGTTCACACAATAAACTGACTGAAATAATCAAATACATAGAAGTCAGTTGACAATGATAAATTCAGCAACCATTTACTGGTGGTAAAGTTCACTTTCTTTTAAATTATCTCTTATTTTGCTTTATCAAGCCCTCTTAACTACAAAGGTTGAAGACTCTGAAATGTTACTAGCTGTAAACCATTTTCTGTTCCTTCATTACATTTTAGATGTGCATGTAGAGTTAATAAACCTCTCTAAAAATATATTTTAAAACTCCTTCTCATTGAATTTTAGGCGGCTGTGCATTCTTAAAGGAATTTATCCACATGAGCCAAAACACAAGAAGAAGGTGAACAAAGGCTCCACTGCTCCAAGGACCTTCTACCTGCTTAAAGACATCCGGTTTCTACTGCATGAGCCAATTGTGTCCAAGTTCAGAGAGTACAAGGTATTTAAATGAAGTTCAAGTTTTCAACAAGCCTCAAGCTAAAAATCTGAAGTATTTAATAATGTTTGATTATCTGTCATTAATTTTATTTTTGTAACAACTGTATTTAGCAAGAAAAAAATACTTCACATTTCAAATATAATTTTTGTGTTCTACTTGTCTTTGTGAGTCTGACATTAGGCAGTGTCTGATGATTATTTAACAGTAGTTTTCAGCAATTGTATTGAGTTGAAAACCCCCTCACAAAACAGCAAGTTTACTCTCAGTGTTTTTTTCCCCAACAGATCTTTGTGCGTAAACTAAGGAGGGCTTATGGAAAAACAGAGTGGTCTGCTGTTGAAAGACTCAAAGAGAACAAGCCGGCCTATAAATTGGACCACATTGTGAAAGAAAGGTAGGAAAGTTATTCTCCATACTCATCATGGAGGGATAAAGCAGGTTAGATCTGGGATGTCAGTTTTAAGGAAAAGGACAAAAAAAAGGAAGATGGCTTAGAAACGTTTAAGCAAAACAGAAAACAGTTACTCTGTTTAGACTGGAGAGCTATGAGACATCCAACATGCTTCACTTTTGCTTGCAGGGGCTCAGTTTTGAACTGGTGTCTTTCCATTTGTAAACAATCTGCATTCAGCTGAATGCAGATTGTTCAGATGAGATAAAATGTTGTCTCATCAGTTTAGAGGACATTTCGCCATATTTCCACTCCCCGTTCTCTGTCTTATACGTACTCTGCCTTATTTATGTAAATAAATAATTATTCCAAATAGATCAGTTCCAACCAATCTTGCAAGACTTTGTCTCTAGTCCTCAACTTTAGCTTCATTCTTTTATGCTGCTTTAAAAAGTCTTGATTGACGCATCATTAAACCCTCCCTGCTTTGAGATCTTTGGATCAATCTATATTTTAGTTTTTGCAACACCTGTTAGCTGTTCTTGATGTATTAAGTAAACAAATATATATTATGTATTTATAGTCATAAAAACATTATTTTCCAAATCTGCAAAATATGTTTTCACTGTGCTATTTTTCTTGAAAGTTAAACAATCTGCACAAATTTCTTCCATATAACATGTAGCTTATATTATTTTACAGTTATTAAATTTGATGTATTTTAGCAAACTTGGGCCCTGAATAACTAACTCTAGTCAGCAGATGGCAGAGTTGTACAGTTTCTAGGTCCTCTTTAATTATGTACAACAATTTTATAGGTGTTTGCAGTTTTGTGTTTTAGGTCATGGAAAGCTTTTAGTGATAGTTGGATAGTGATAGTTCCAGGTACCATGCAGTTTTGATCAAACTCTGCTTGCTGTAAAGCTAAAGACACAGACTGTTTAAGTTTCTGGCATTACTGTTAGTATAAGAATATAGATCTGCAAAAGAAGAGCTTCATAAAGTTTGGGATGTTGTAGCCAGAACCTGGGAGAAATCTGTGGACTCACTTAAGAAGTTCTGTTGACAAGACTTGTTCCAACAAGCTGAGAGATTTGGAGAAGTTTTGAAAGGCATAGCTGAGAGATATGTACAGTTTCAAAGTGATTGTTGCCTACCAGAGAACACTGCGTGCTGAAATGTAAGCACAAGATGCTTCAAATGTGTTGGATGTGTACACTTGCGCTACCAGGTTTTTGAACTTTTACTCCCTTTCAAAAAATTGGGATTTCAGTTGGATTGGATTGTATCCAATTAAAACATGAATGATTTTTCATTCAAGTATTTTATTTACATCTTCTTACTCTAGTATTTTGACAGGTGTGTACGTCTGAGATCCACTGTCTACAACAGTGGTGTCCAAAGTCGGTCCTTGAGGGCCGGCATCGTACATGTTTTAATTCTCTCCCTGGTTTAACGCACCTGGATTTAATGATGGCTCATCAGAAGGCCTAAGAAGAACATTGACATGCTGAGAAGGTTATTACTACCACCAGGGAGAGAACTAAAACATGCAGGATGCCGGCCCTCAAAGACTGACTTTGGACACCTCAGGTCTACAGCGAGTGCATTTAGCTTATTACTTTTTTTGCTGTTTTTTGGCAGGTACCCCACCTTTATCGACGCACTACGTGACATTGACGACGCCCTCTGCATGGGTTTTTTGTTCTCCACATTTGCCCGAACAGGAAAATGTCATGTGCAAACAATCCAATTGTGCAGGCGCCTTACTGTAGAGTGGATGAACTACGTGATTGCGTCTCGTGCGCTCAGAAAGGTGAGAGTTTTTCCTGCAGACTATATGGAGGGTGGGGGCGTTACGGTTTTATAAATATTTATTAAACATTATCTAAACGCTTTGTTTTTATTCCTCATAGGTTTTCCTCTCCATCAAGGGAATATATTACCAAGCTGAGGTCATGGGACAACTCATTACATGGCTGGTGCCATATCAGTTCTCCCATGATGTAAGTGCAGTTAGCTGCTTGCAGCCAACAGGGGTTATGCTAATAAGCAGTTACTGTATTATTGTGGGATTAAAATGAAGGTTGGTACACCTTTGTCAGCATGAGGTGCTGAGTCATCAAACATTGCAAGAAAACTACAATAAGCTTCATCATGGTCCCATCCTGTTCAGCTGCTGCAGTTATATGTAGATGGCATCGGTTTCTCGAAACCAGGGGGTCTTTTGTGGGCTCTAGTGTCCCTTATATGAAAGTAGGCTGACAGGGAAGGGGAGAAGGGGGAACACATGCGGCAAATGTCGTCGGGTCCGGGAATCGAACGCGCGAAGGCCGCGTAGAGGACTCAAGGCCTCCAAACGTGGGTCGCGCTATCCCCTACGCCGCCACAGCACGCCCCCGGTTTCTCCTCTTTGGCGTTATATGTTTGCGTAGCTTGCTTAAGTCAGCCCATCCTTGAATTCAATTAAAAAGTACTGCCTGGACAACAAAAAGCTTCACTATTATGTTACTGTTATGTAACCTCAACCCTGAAAATAGTCTTGTAAAGCTTGTGCCAACAAGTGAAAAAGTTGTCATGACCTATAAACACACCCTGAAAACAGAGATATAACAAGATGTTTAAATGTTTTTATAACTCAATCATTTCAGCTTAATCAATCTTTTTAGTTTCCCTAAACTAACTTTTAGTTTTTTTGTGCTGCTTCAGCTTTTAACGCAGTCATTTCAGATTTCCTTTGACCATACAGCTTTTTTTTAGAGATGAGTTGGACAGTTTATTGAAAAGCTTTTTTGTCTCAAAAGTCAAAAAATGTAGAAGTCCTTTCATACTGTCATGTGGAAAAAAAAACATTAGGTACCCTGTTTGTTGACTTATTTAATGTAGAGTCTAGTACTGACTTTTTTTTTTTTAAATGTCAGTAAATTGTATTGTAATAAATGTAGTATCTGATGTAGAATAATTTAGCCCACCCCATATTTATTCCATTTAAAAGTGACTAATTACTGACAGACATATCACATCAGGTGGAGAGTATTGTTACACAGAATGAAGTGGATGTGAAAATCATTGTAAGATCAAAAAGCTGTCTGAGGCCTTCATAAGTAAGATTCAAGAATAGTTTGAGTACGGTCAAATTAACTATTCTACTGTAACAAAACCTGTTTATAAGGATGTTTAAAACGGTCGCCCACATGATCCAGTCTGGCTGTCTGAGCAAATTCACCCAGAAAGTGGACTAAAAGAAGTCTTTCATAAAACTAATTGTTGTACTAGCCAATATCAAGTTTCTACTGCAGTAATTATGAAAGTGTGTTCCTGTAAACACAGAAAGAAAGTGTGTAAGTTTTACGTTTCATGGGAGGTGTCGTTTCCAGATTCAAATTAAAACAAGTTTGGGACAATATCTTGAATAAAAACTGAATATTTAAAGGGTCCACATGTATGTATTTTAGTTAGAAACTCTATCAATGCTTCTGTAAAGTACCCTGAAAGATGCTTGTATGTGTATAGATACAACAAATGTTTCATATGAGTGAGATATTGTGAATTAGTTTGAACTTTTGTTTTTTAACTCTAAATTATTGTGAAGCTAAAGGTTTTTGTAATTTCAGCACCCAACAGATGTTGACTACAGAGTCATGGCGACTTTCACAGAGTTGTACACAACTCTCCTGGGGTTTGTCAACTTCAGACTCTACCAGTCTCTCAACTTGGTGTACCCTCCAAAGGTATCTGACTCTAAAAGCTTTAAGGGAGTTCTACAGCACCTATAATTCAAATAATGCAAGTATATGGCCAGTATGAACTCTGTAAACACTTCCTCGCTCCTTGCAGCTGGATAGTAAAGCAGAATCAGAGCTCAAAGAAGACGATGAAGAAGACTATGCCATGAATTCAGAGAGCTACACTGAGGTAAGTCCATCTTCTTTAAACTGTCT
Source organism: Xiphophorus maculatus (assembly GCF_002775205.1). Taxonomy (NCBI): domain Eukaryota; kingdom Metazoa; phylum Chordata; class Actinopteri; order Cyprinodontiformes; family Poeciliidae; genus Xiphophorus; species Xiphophorus maculatus. The sequence goes on from NC_036454.1 coordinate 18,510,104, forward strand.
AAAGTTTTCAGTCATCACCAGATCAATTATTCATTGTTTATGATTTTCTTTTAAATCTGTGAGACTTTATGCTTACAAACACTCACTGTCCTAGACCTATCTGTGGTTGTCGAAGCACGAACTCCTTAGCTTCCCTGTCTTGTCAGCTTTGAATTGTTTGTTTCCTTGAAGCCTTTAACTGTGTAATAAATATTGGTGGGAAAAAGTGTTTCAAACAAAGACTGGTTTACATAGAGAAATCCATCATCTTCATCCAATCTCCCATGTCTTCTAGCTGCTGCTCCCTTTTGTGAACCAGTTGCAGTTTTGTCTCAAATGAATGTTTTTCTAACTTTATGTTTGTATGTTTTGTTCTCAATGCTTGTGGCAATAGTATGCAAAGTAAAGTATTCAGAAGAGAAAGAAATTATTAATTTTGTTATGATGAATAATAACCTTAAGTGTCATTAATACATTATGTAGATATGTTTCAAAGTGCTTTTCTTTTGTAATGTTACCTAAACATGCATATTTTAAGAATTATTTGAGCTTTTTCTTTCTTTTTTTACTGAACAAAGTATGAATTTTGTCTATTACTGCTAACTTAATTCACTTGTTTTATTTTTGACTTCTGTATTCTTCCATGATTAAGACTACATTTTATCTTTCCTTGTTCTGTTATTCATTCTGCAGATTTAACAGATACCTTGTACTTAGACTAGTACTGGGCAAATAAAGTAAAAGGAAATAAAAAGATTCTTCACTGTCATGGTTTCATATTTTGACAGTATAAGCACCATATGCCACTTCAAGCTTTTAATTAACAGTTTTACCTGCAAACATTTGGACAGATGCTCATGTTTTTGTTAGTTTTCTTAGGTTAAATTGTAAATGTATCAATAGTTACGATGAACTGATTTTATGTCTAATCCTCTCTGCAGAAACTTTCAGCTCTTAGTTCCAGCCTGGCACGTGTTGTTTCCTCAGTGGAGGAGGAGGATGCTAAACTTGATGAGTTTCCTGATGAAGGGGTAAGAATACAAAATACCAAAATACTTTTGGTTGTTAGAGAGATGGCAAAAAACAAACGTCTTTCGTGGAAATATCAAAACACGTACACGCCATTAAGAAGTAATTAATCTCGGAGGTGGAAGGTGACATTTTTTCAGCGGAGGATTGACATCTCTTGGAGATGCAGTGCCTCACTAGGGATTTACAGCTTTATGTTGGGTTGCTATAAACAGAAGTTCTCACTTGAGAAACTTGTTTTACCCAAATGATTTGAAGTGATCAACCAGTGGGTCCTTTTTCACCACAGAGACTTTCCATGAACTGGCAAAACTTTTTTAGTAACTATTATATACTGCATGTAGTTCACCAACCCAGGAGTAATCCCTCTTAGAGCCTCTGCTGTGCCTTCTAACATCCCACAAAACAATGGTGGGCAATAAAAAAAAAAACTTGCAGTGCCTTGCAGTTATGTGCCCAGCCCTTGAAATTTTGAGCTTGCAGCTGCAGACTTTGTGTTTTATTGGGATTTTATGCCATCGACTCACTCAAAGAGGAATGATTTTGATAGATTTTACATTTTTATATAAATAAAATCTGAAATGTTGAGTATGGATCTTTATTTTTTGCCAACTTGTTTCTGCGTAGTGACTCATGGCCTGTCAAGCCCCAGGTTGTTGCAATGTAAGAGAGTAAATCTGGACTTATCGGATCACAGGACTTTCTTCTATTGCTCCTGCGTCTAATTAGTTTTTTCACAAATTAAAACTTTTTCTTCCTGAGTTTTTGCATTTTTTTTTTGATAGTTGATTCTCCTGCTGTTTTTTTTCTTTGTTTTTTTTTTTTTACCTCCACATCAGTCAGAAATGATTATTTCCCACTTCCCTTCCAGTTCACAAGGCAGTACACCGCTCTTAATTCAAGTTTACTTTATTTTTCATCTTTAAATAATTTGACAAAGCACTGTAGGTTTAGTGAAATCATACATTGTTTTACATGTATGATGTGTAATGGAGCTGGGATTCCATTATTTTGGTCTATTGAAGATATTTCGCCCACTGGTTGGTGTGTTAGTTCAGGATAATCAGAACAAAGATGTTATTTTTACATCGCGAGTCACATAAGGTAATTTTATTGATATAGCACATTTTCAGCAACAAGACAATTCAAAGTGCTTTACATGAATTAGAAGGAAATACAAAAGAAGAAAAAAGAAAACAAAAAGGTATAACCCCATGTTTAGGAGTACGTAGTCCGTGATTTAAAAACTAGTAGGGGTTTCTTTGGATTCTTGTTCTGATAATGTTGATCTAAGTATTTTCTCTAAATGAGCTAAAAGGAGTTTCTCTTGATTCTAAGTTTGTTCTAATTCCTGAATATATAAACTAGATGCTCCTGTTCTAAGTATAAGCACAATTTATAGGCTAGAAGGAGTTTCTCTGGATAAAATAAGCTAAATATTGGTCTAAAATAATAAAAGTTTAGGTTCTCCATGTTTGATTCTCCAAAGTAGATGGTCCTAAATGTTGATCTAAGGTAATGAGTAGATTCTCCAGAGGAGTTTCTCTGGATTCCAAGTTTGTTCTAATTCATGAAGTATGTAAACTAAATGTTCTTGTTCTGAAAGTAGAACAGGAGCTCTGATAAAACTTCCTACTCATTCAGGCTCCTCTGATCATAAAATTTTAATCAATAACTGTAATAAAAAACGATAGCTAATGATTGATTCTTTTTTGTTACATTACTATTAAAATATAACTAGTTAATCAGATATAATAAGTAATAAATATTGGTCGAAAAGCATAACTTTAAGTCTATTAAACAAAAATGTAGAAATGCCTCAAAGAAAGAAACTTGAAAATTGGAAACGGTTTCCATCCCTACGGCTTTTTGAAGGCTTTGTAAATAATAACGATGAGAACTGTTTTTTCTTCAGGAGGACATGGAGAAGATGGAAGCCAGGGAGAAGGAACAGAAACAGTTGGAAACCCAGAAAAAGATATTTGAGGGGCTCAAATTCTTCATCAACAGAGAAGTGCCCAGAGAGTCGCTGGCGTTTGTCATCAGGTGAGAAAGACACAACGTTGCTAAAGCCACAGGGTATTAAAGCCAACAACGAACATCTGTTTCTGTTGAAATGCTACTAACTCAAAGTATTTTGTGTTTGAGATGCGGCATTTGATGCGGCGTTTGAGCATTTTGTCACAATTTAAAAGGATTTAAATCTTGGTGTTTCTAGGTGTTTCGGTGGTCAGGTGTCCTGGGATAAATCTGTTTGCATTGGAAGCACATATGATGTCACAGATGAGACCATCACACATCAGATTGTTGACAGACCTAATGTGGACAAACAGTACATGAACAGGTAAAGGAAACATTTGTTTTGTCACTGTTAAGCTTCTGTTGCCCTTTAAAGCATCAGCAACATCTGATTATAACCAATAAATCCTTCACTTATTTCATAGTAGCTCCATCTGCACCTTTATTGCTCTTTGTCATTTTTAAAAGTCTAGCTATCCTATCCTCTGCATTGAACTTTCGAGACTGAATTAAACACTTCTTAGCAAAGAGACTTTTTATATTTGAATCTTTTCTGCTGCTGTTCTAGGTACTACATCCAGCCCCAGTGGGTGTATGACTGTGTCAATGCTAAAATCCGCCTCCCTGTGGAGGACTACTTTCTTGGAGTAAATCTGCCTCCTCATCTGTCTCCATTTGTGGAAGAGAAGGAAGGAGACTATGTTCCCCCAGAGAAGCTGAAGATAATGGCCTTACAGCGAGGAGAAAAACTTGGTATGTACCAGGCTTGTTTCAGAATTTTGTTTTGATGGAGTTAGATGGCAGTGGTCTTTACTCAGTTGGACTCGGTAACATTTGTGCTGCAGAAACATTTAAAGGGAACTATCTCTAGAGTTTGTTTTTTTTTGCTGGACTGTCACTCTGATCCATTTTTGGCTCTCTATCACAGGGGGCACAACGTTTTTATTTTTAATAATCATTGCTTTTTCACAAAATGTCCCTTCAAAAACATCCAAACTATCCCTCAAACCAGTAAACTAATTTTAATGTGAGATGTTGCTGTTAAATATGGACTGAAAACCAACAACCTCTTGTTAAAGGGTACATATGTTTTTTTTTCCTGGCATAGCTCAACAAGATGAGGAAGAAGAGGAAGAGGAGGAGGAAGAAGAAGATGAAAATGAAGAGGAGGAAGATGATGAAGAGGAGGCCGAAGAGAAGAACCTCAAAAAGATGGAGGAGCAAAGATCTCAGGGGAAGGTAAGAAATATCTGTTTGCCCTTCTGTTTTTTGTTTTTCTCCTCATAAAACATTTGGGGATTCTCTGACATGTTCCTCTCTCTGCCTTTTAGTCTCTTCAAGTTAAAGTGACGCCTGGAAAAGTGAAGGTAGAAAATCCCGCTCGCTTGGAGCAGGAGGAGAAGGCAGAGGAAAAACGTCTTGCCATCATGATGATGAAGAAAAAGGAGAAGTACCTGTATGACAAGATCATGTTTGGAAAAAAGAGAAAAGTCAGAGAGGTGAGTTTTAATGTACTTTTCTTCTCCATAGTTCAAATTCTCCAGTTGATATGACTGTTTAGCTTTGTGAAAAAGAAACATTGTTCTGCTTTTTATCTCTGTTTACCCTACTGTTAGAACTGAGTTTTTATCTAGGAATGTCTCACCGTACTATCTGACTGCTGTTCATATCACACCCACACCTGGCCATGACTCCTACAGTTCACGACCCTGACATTCTTGTAAAACTGGTGTTTTCTTTTTTTCATTAACACAAATCAATCTCCTCTAACAGGTGAACAAGCTTGCTGCCAAGAGGAAAGCGCATGATGATGCTGAGAAAGCCAAGAAGAAAAAAGCAAGAAAATAACTCCTTTGATGATTTTTGTCTGAACCTGACTTTATGTATAAAACTTTATGAATTAGTGGGGCAAGTTGGCATTTCGTAAAACCTGAAACTGCATCTGTGAGCTCTCTGCATGAAGTACATGCAACCTCTGTGTGTGGCTGCATTGGCCTCATGTTTACACAGAAATCAAGGATGCTCCATCTGTGTAATTATTGATTTAAAGCCAATTGTTGTCAACTTTGAGTTTTCCTTCTCTACATTGTAAAACATTTGCCACATTTTAATGTCTGTTTGAAATGACTTTAATTTTAAAGTAAAAACTTATTCAACTTCTAACAGATCTGCTTATTTTACAACTGTAATTTATAAATTATTTTCATTATATGGTGGCAACCATTTCACATCATGGTTCCAATGCATATTTATTTCTTGGAAATTTTTTATAGTTGTAATACAAAACGACAGACGCACAACAACCTGCAAGCTGCAGATTGTGTGACTGAGTTATTTGAAACACAATAAGGTGGAAGATAATTACATAGTGGAGTTCAAGCAGAGAGGTCATTCTTTAGAAAAACCGTCATCTAATCCTTATTTAAGAACAAAGAAAAGCATAAAAGAAACTGTAAATGGGGTCATCCCAGTTATTTACTATTGTACATTGAATAAAAATGGGAAAATAAGAAGATGAAAATGGAAAACAACTATTTTAGTGAATCAAAGATTTTAAAGACTGCCAGTAATTATAAGAAAGAAAAAAATTTTCATTTAACAGTTAGAACTAAAACAATTATAACAATGTGAAGCCACACAATAGGCTATAGGTGCCACAAACTTCTAATTGGTGAAGAAAATGTGAAGATGCTGCCTGACGTAAAGAGAAACTGCATCGTTTTCTGGACTGATGAAACCTTTATAGGTAGTTTTGAATTTAGTCTGACAGGAGCCACAAACGTTGAATGGAAAACAATAATATAAGGTGCTTCTCAAAAAACACTTGAGGTGTATTCTTCTCAAACCACAAATTATGGGTCAAAATGCTTTAGTGTTTTGTTTTCTTAGACTTAAGAGGAGATGCTATTAAACTGAGTTTTCCCAATAAGACAGTGAACCTAATACGCCACAAAGCAAGAAATATTTTCGCTCTAAATTGACAGGATAAACTTTATGAAGTGAACCCAATAGAAAACCTTTGGGTTTAATATAAATATTGTTTCTGAGCCAAACCCTAGAACTCCAGAGGATCTATGAAGGGAAATTCAGTCCTGAGCTGGAAAATCTGTCCATCTCCAGAAGATGTTCAGTTCCAGGCAACACAAGTGAGAAGCAGCTAATAGAAACATTGGAAATACAGCTAAATATTAGTTCATTGTAAAAAATGAACTATTGTTTTATACCTAGGATCCACCTGAATATGAGATAGTCTTGTAAGCATGCATGATTGTATTGACTTTATTAATTGAACTTCATTTATCAGGGTCCCTTGAGACAACAGTTATGAGTTGCTATTTGTAGATGAATAGATTCAAAGGAAAACTAAGTCTTGAAGAATTTTTTTTATATTTTTGCAGTTTGTGTTTTTCAATTTTTAAAAAAATGCAGACGCTGCTGTTTTGTTGACCCGACTAATTCATTTTTTTCTCACTTTCTGTTGAATGATGACAAATTAACAAATTTTTATATCATGATCTGCATTGGATTAGGTTGTGTAGTGTTCCCAGTTGATTTGGCTGGATGGATATAAAAGCTATTAAAATGTTAAGCTTTACTCACTTTTTTTTTTTAACACAGTGATGTTTTTCTGGATATAACTGTGTGGAAAGCAAAAGATGAGTAGGCACTTGTTTTGTGATGAAATGCCCAGAATGTAAAAAAAAAATGTGTGTAGAATCCCTCTACTAAGTGATTATTTATGAAAGTAAGCATCAGTTTACGGTCTTTCTCCTTGCCTCCTACAGCTGGGCACAGATGTTGAGAATATGTAATAAATCACAAGAATTCCCAGTAGAGCAATGGGCCAAGCCTGAGGTCACTGTGCTCGTGCTGTTGGACTCATTCATTGATTGGTCTACGCTAGCAGCAGTGGGTGTCGATAACAAATAGGGATCAGGCCTTCCACCCTCTGATCTCGTGGGGAGTGGGCTTGCCCGTCACACTCCACTCTCCCCAGCTTCGCATTCCACACATGCCCACCCTGTTCGAGTCTCGACCTGACACTTGGTGGGTGCGCCTGAAGGCAGAGGCATTCCCAGTGGAACAAATGCAGCAGTGTTGTGCTCCGGCTTGACGAATGTGGGACGAGCAGCATAGATCGAGTCTGTCTTCTACAGATCCGAGCTTCAGTAAACGGGAGATGGAGTTGGGGCGTACTGAACTGGGTGAGGCATTGTGGCAGCATATTGCTACATCCTGCCATGCAGGGCCAAACAGACTTGTCAGCCACAGTGGAATGCTCATTTTATCCTCTACTGAAATACTATTGTCCTTACATAATAAATAATTAGGAACAGCATTTCCACAAACGTGGCTTGTGCCTTTTGCACATCACACATGACACCTTACCTTGGAAAAATATTCGCACCCCTTTGTCTTTTGCAAATTTTGTCACACTACAGTCACAAACTCCAATGTTTGTTTAGTGTGATAGATATGCTGGAAGGCATAAATTATGTGGTGTTCACATTTCTTTTCAAAGGAAAATATGAAAGGAGATATATATTTTCCTGCTCTTTATAAAAGAGCTCCAGCTTAGTCGGACTACCTGCGGAGTGACTGTAAACATAAATTTCAGGTCTTGTCCCAGATTCTCAATTAGACTTAATTCTGGGCTTTGACAGCAGGAGTGAATGCAGCAAGTCAATGACTCAATTCAATCTGCTGGGCTTCCTTAGGTAGAAATTTTTAAAGTACTTTGCATAACTAAAGGATTTTGTTTGATAAATTGGAATAAATGTGTGATTGAACTGAATTTTTTACTTTTTTTGCAAAGTGCCTTGGGACAACATATAACTGACGCTATATAAATGAACAGAACCGTCAAACCATTCAAATACATAAATACATGTTTATCCAAACCATCCCTTTTGTAGCTCTGGCTGTATGATTTGAGTCATTAACGCTCTCTCCTTTCAGGTCAACCTAGCTATTGGTCTGTCGCTCAGGATTGCTCTGTTACCTCCATTTACCTTCAGCTCCGACCGGCTTTCCTCGGCTGTATGATGGTCCTGCCACCACCATGTTCCAGTGTGTGGATGGTGCATTCAGGGTAATGTCCAGTGCTAGGTTTCCAAACACTTTCAGTTTAGATTTTATCTTACCAGAGCTGTGTTTACAGTATGTTGACTTTTAATTACATGGATTCTAGAGTGTAGAAGGCGTGAGAAGGCAATTGGTACTGAATTTTAATTAGGATACACAGAGTAAGACCATTTCTGGGAAGACTTTCTCTCAGGCCAGCAGTCGCTGGAGAGACCCCAACCCCGGTGGACACGCTGGGCCGCGCCACAAGTCTGACTTCAGGACACCTCCCACCCCCAGGTTTTTCTTTTTTTAAAGAGTGTTTTATTTTTCAAATTGTATTGTATGTACAATACAATTTTCTGATTTTCAAATTGTGAATTTTATTTCTTTATTTAAATGTATGTTTTTCCTTTCAGGGGTGGGCAACTCCAGGCCTCGAGGGCCGGTCTCCTGCAACTTTTAGATGTATCTCTACTTCAGCACACCTGAGTCAAATAATGAGGTCATGAGCAGGACTCTGGAAACCTTGACTGCACTTGGGAGGTGATTCAGCTGTTGGATTTAAGCGTGTTGGACCAGGGAGACATCTAAGAGATGTAGGACACCGGTCCTCTAGGACCAGGATTACCCACAGTGGTGCCCAAAGTTGGTCCTCGAGCGCCGTCATCCTGCATGTTTTAGTTCTCTCCCTGGTTTAACTCACCTGGACCAAATGATGGCTCGTTAGAAGGCCTAAGAAGAACAGTGACATGCTGAAAAGGTTGTTACTACCACCAGGGAGAGAACTAAAACATGCAGGATGACGGCCCTCGAGGACCGACTTTGGGCACCCCTTGTCTATGTCATACAATCTTAAAATACTTTGTTTTTAAAATGTGAAGTAGTTCATGGGACATGAAAACTTGTATCGGCTAAAATATTTCAGGAAAGTATTGACTTCCTAACAGGATTAAACAGCAGGCACTTGTAGTTGCAGGTAGGATTTCAGCTTCTAACATTACTGACATTACGAAAAGCGAAGTTTTTGTTCATATAATTTGTTGGTCTGTTGTAGAAAATGTAGAAGCTATACTGTGTTTATTCATTCTACCACATGCAGAGCTCCAGCTTGCTAAATCAGAATTTCAGACGATAGACAGTGCAGTTTTGATCAGCTGGAACAATTAGCCTCTTTGTGCTTTGGATTTCTGCATTTGTCCTTTCAATGCCTTTTTCCACCCCTCTTGTCAGCATGCAGCTCAGACTTCAGTGTCCACACTCAAAAGCCCTCTGTGTGTGAACACAAAATAGGGGCTATATACGGCCTCTCTCCTCCCTCTCTTTCTCCTGCTCTCCCTCCTTGCCCTCCTTCTTTTATTTTCATGCTCACAGACTTGTTCATGTCCCCTGACAGAGAGACTTTGACGTCACAGGTGGTTACATGAACCTCCCTGCTGTGCTTTATTCAGCAGGATCAGTTTTGGAATTGAAAGTGAAGGGAGGAGGCAGCACAGGTCGGAGGCATCAGGTGTGCACGCAGAGTGACGGGGGAGAAAGAGGAGAGGAGGAACAGCAAATAGATGAATGGGAGCTGCGGCATCGGATCTGTGATGAGACGATCACAGGAGTCAAAATGAACGCATTAAGATCAGACACACGAGGAGCCTTAATAAGGACATTGACTTCCATGAATCGTCTGGAAATGGATGGACCGCATGATGGAGTAGGACAACTTTGAAGAATGCTCTGTCTTGTGCACTTGTTTCTCTTTGGGTAATTGCATGAAGGTAAGAAGTTCCTCTCGTGTTTTGAGATGTATATTTGTTCTAAATGGATTTTTTTTAAAGCTGGGGTTTGGGGTAATTTGTAAAAAGACTGCAATGTTGCTGATAATTTACAGCTTTTTCAGACATGTAATTGCACAGAAAATGGATTTGATTTCACCACACAAATAGGAGAAAGACAAGAGAGTTTTAGATTTACTTGCGTCAAGGAGAAAGGACAGGAGCGTGCTTCAGTTACAATCTACAGTCTACTTTCTAAAGAAATTTTAATCTTAGCCTACTTTTATTTGTGTACACCTAGACAAAGTAGACATATCCCTACTTAACAACATTTAATTTCCCTTTGGGATTAAGAAAATGGTTTTGAATTAGAATCTTGAATGTGAATTTTTGAATTGAATTTTACTGTATTTAAATATTAATATTAATATTTACATATTTCTTGAATAAAAATACTTTTAAAAAACCAGAAGTATGTAATTTCTGGGGATTTCTTTTAAAAACAGACCCAATGTGCAGATCAAAGTCTTTTAGTATTAAGTCTGAATGAACAGCATATTTTTTTACTTTATAATCTTTTTTACCTTTGTCAGAAATGCTTCATGCTTCACTCACTGGTTATCCTCACCAGCACTGGGTTAGATTGGTAGAGTATCTATAACTCTGGACAAAGTTTCTCACTTTATAGATACACATGGTTTAAACCCGGATCTAGATTAAATCTCAATGTAGATCTTAACCGCCATTGCTTGAATAACAACTAAAAGAGAAATAAATAATTGCTGTCAGTTTGAATATCATCACCTTTTAACAATAGTATGGTAAGCATGGCAGCAACAGTTTTCTTTTAAAACAAGCTGATTTTCAAAACAGAAAAAAATTATTTATGATAATGTTCTGTAGTTCTTAAGTCAAAAACCCAGATTTTTTGGCGTTCAAACGAACACTGTAATGAAGACTGACAGTTTTTCCCCTCTTTATAAAGAAATTCTCCAGGGAAGGAAAAGCTTCTCAACAATTTACATAAACTTCAATGAATTCAAATTAATTCATTTCAATTTTAAAAATACTTTATTGATCCTAAAGGGAAATTAAATGTTATAGTAAATCATATTTCAGAGTTGTAGAGTCTGATGGCCATGGACAGGAAGCATCTCTTATAGCAGTCTGTACAGCTAATTTGAAGAATGCTCCGTTTTGTGCATGATTTTTTTTTATTTCATGTTAAATGCTTCTTTGATTTGAAGAGTTACTCGTTATCAGACACCCACATTTTTAAGATCTAGGTGTATGTATGAAATGTTAAACTTGTTATGTGGCACTTTGATAAACAAGTTTCCCAGATTCAGCTGTGACAGATCATTTCATTTTTCACAGTAATAAATAACTGGTCTAAATTATTTTATTTACTCATAATGTTACCATAATAGGTTTCAAAATTCACTTCACCTTAATGAAATAAAAAGAAATTGCAATTCAGCGTCAGTATTTGCTTTTAAGACATTAATCAAACAGTAGGGATTCATTTTGTGATGCATCCAGAAAAACACCTAAACAGTAGCTACACCTTTGTTAAAACATAAAAAAACTGAAACATAATTGCAACGACTAAATACAGATAACTCATTCTGGTACAATGGTTTTTAATATAAAACAGAATAAAGTCTGGAAATAAAGCCCTCCGATATACATAGTGTATTCTCTACATTATGGCTCTGTGTTGAGGTAGCATTGGGTCATCTAAAGTTGTAAATCTTCAGGTGTGCTCTGCCGAGTCAGCAGGTAGCTCATTTTACCTCAGTCTGCAGGAGAGAACATATATCATTTTCCACAGTAGTGCATTATTTATTCTTTATTAGGGAACACAAGGCTCTACACTTCAGGTCACAAGCACCATAATTTTTCTTTGCTAACCACTGAGTTAAAACCTGCAGCCAGTGTCACCTCATATAATTTGGCTACCCACGTCATCAGCAGAAAGATGCCTGGTTATGTGAAACTGACAGAGTTCCTGCTTGAGCCCCACAAAGGCAGCTATATGAAAATGTAAATTGCAAGTTCATGTCCCAGATGTCGGCTCATGTTCCCCTCCAGCTTCAGTTACGATCTGTGGCGATACTCCAGTCTACAACAAGATTATTGTGTGCAGAGTTGTTATTTACAATATGAATGATTTGTTGCTTATCATTCTGCTATTAGACTTATTTCTAATCCATAATCAGCCGCTCAGTCAAGTTTCTAAAAGCTAGAAATGTATTATTCTTTCTGAAATAGTAATTGCTATTACAATGCAATTTTCTCTTTCCAGTAGGTCATGTTTCTGTCTCAGGACGTTCCGAAACCAGAGAACTGAGATTGTAATCTATGCGGAGTCACTTTCTAATTAAATCCCTGGGGAATGATCTGAGTTAATTATTTAACGTGTCGTCGTTGTGTTCTCTAGCCTTATTGCCTATTAGCAGTAACCACTTAAAAACAGTAACAACGAAGTCCAGTTGGTCTGAAGTCCAATTTTTTTGCAACATGAGAATATAAGAAAACACAGCTTAATAGGTTATGAAAATGATAAAACTGTGTTCTGTGTCTTCTAGGTAGAATTTGAACTTGCTGGACCATGGCTGGCAAGCAAGGGAGACAATGGAGGTCCATGTGCAAAGGCCTCATCCTGGGAACACTTCTAACCAGCTGTATGATCCTGCTTTACTGTCTCCCCTTCCAACAAGCCAATTCCAACCCACCTGAGTAAGACTTGCAGTGCTTGAATCTCTTAGTTTTTAGGAAAACATTGTTTAAAATCAAAACCATTTTCCTGTAACACTCAAGATGGTGTGTAAAATGATCTGACATATTTAACTACAATCCAGGGAGTTGAGCATTCCCTCACTGTTTCCTGAATTTTATTGTCTTATTTTTATTCATTGTCCATGAAATAATCTTGACTATTTTCATATAAATCATCAAGATTTAATAAGTTTAAAATGCATCTGTATAGAATACTTTATGTAAATTCTAAATCAATTTATGTTTCCAATATATATTTTGTCAGTAGAGTGAACTTTTTCCACATTTTACCATGTTACAACCTTGTAATTGAATCTATTTTGTCCATATTTAGTTTGAAAGACTTGCACAAAAAGAGCCACATAATTGTGAAGTAGAAGAAAATAATATATTCATTAAGTATACCAGTATTTGTATTCAGACCCTTTGTGCTGTTACATCTAAGTGAAAGCCACTGCAGCTGGTTGTGCACCTACATGTAGTTTAATTTCAGTATAAAGCTGCAGTCTGTGAAGGCCTCCAAGGTTTGTAGGAGAACATTAGAGAACAAATATAACATCAGACATGTTGGGGATAAATTTGTGGAAAAGTTCAAAGCAGATTTGTGCAACAAAAAAATATTCTGCTGTTCAATTCTCTAAAAAGGAATAGAGGAAGGCAGAACTGTAAATATAACCAGAACCAGCTGGACTCTGAACTCACACACACCACATCCATGGGGTTACATGATGGTGACAGCATCATGCTATGGTGAGAAGTGTCTTCAGAAAGAATTGGAAATTTATTCAAAATTGAAGGAAAGATGGAGGGAGCTAAATACGGAGAATTATTTGAAGGAAACCTGTTTAAGGTTGTTAATGATTTGAGACTTGGATGGAGGTTTACCTTCCAGAAGAAAACATTGTATAAAATGTTTTAAAACAATATTGGGCCTCGGATCAGCCCAATCAATGGCTATTATTAGCAGTTCAGAATAACGATCCTATACCTGAGGAGTTTAAATTATAGTCGGCATCAATGTTTTAATTCCAGTCTGACTGAATTTGAGCTCTTTTAAAGGGATTTCAGTCTCTACAAACTGGTAGAGACACAGTACATTACCACAGCTACTTTATATTGACAACCATATTGGTCAGTCACATAATATGAATTACACTGAAGCTTTTGTTTCAAAAGTAGCAAAATATCTAAAGATTCAGTGGGCATGCATAGTTTTGTAAAGCACGGCAATCATTACTTTTCCCAAATATCTCCTCCTCACAGCCTTTTCATGTTTTCTATCTGCAGGGTCCCAGTGCCTTACTCCTGTGCCCATCGTCCATCCCATCTTCACCCTAAAACATCCACCAACATGTCCCAAAAAAACTCGAGCCAGTCTTGCTCTCCTAAAGTGGACATAATGTTCATGAAAACACACAAAACGGCCAGCAGCACTTTCCTCAACATCCTGTTCCGTTTTGGAGAGAAACACCATCTTCAGTTTGCCTTTCCCAACAGCAGGAATGACTTCTTTTATCCATCCCTTTTCCAACGTTCCCAGGTCAAAGACTACAAACCTGGAATGTGCTTTAACATCATCTGCAATCACATGCGGTTCAATGCTCCAGAAGTGGCTAAACTACTTCCTTTAGACACATCCTACATCACCATTCTGAGAGACCCGGCAGAACTTTTTGAGTCATCATTCCACTATTTTGGCCGGATAGTGCCTTTTACCTGGACGATACCGGGTGACGACAAGCTGACGGAGTTCCTGCTTGACCCTCACAGCTACTTTGATCCAGAGGGCTTTAATTCCTTCTACCTCAAGAACCTACTTTTCTTTGACTTTGGACTTGACAACACTCTGGAGCTGGAGAATCCACAGGTAGACGAGGGAATCAGATTCATCTCGGAGCGCTTCTATCTGGTCATGTTGGTGGAACACTTTGAGGAATCACTGATCCTGCTCAAAGATGCTCTATGCTGGGAGATGGACGACTTGCTCTTCTTCAAGCTCAATGCCCGCAAGGGATCCACTGTGTCTAAACTTACCCCTGAGCTGAGGGCCAGGGCTCTTGAGTGGAATGCCATTGACTGGAAGCTATACCAGCATTTCAACCAAACGTTTTGGAAGAAGGTAGATGCCTATGGGCGGCAGCGTATGGCCAAAGACGTGGCAGAACTTAGGAAAAGAAACAAAGAGATGGCATCGATCTGCATTGAGGGAGGCCATGCAGTAGAAGCCGGCAGCATCCAGGAGACAGACATGCAGCCCTGGCAGCCAATAGGAGAGAAGTCTATCATGGGCTATAACCTAAAGAAGAATGTGGACAAAACACATCGGAAGTTGTGTCGTAAGATGTTGATGCCAGAGATTCAGTACCTGACAGAACTGGGGGTGAACCTGTGGATCACCAAGCTGTGGGGCCATGTTCGAAACATTCTTAACTGGTGACTTAGCTTCTGAGCATGAAGCCACGTCACCAATTAAAAGAAGAAGAAAAGTATATCAGAGTACAGTTGGCAGATGTCACAGTCTACACCGAACACACTCTGCAAGAACACCAGAAACTTTGTAGTGTTCAGCTTTGAAACACTGAAAGGGAGTGGATATGTTCACAACAAACTAAGTAGCCTCTGATTAAATCATAATTGTTGCCATACCAACTAAGTCTTTAAGGGAACATAGAACGGTTTATAATAACTTATGAATATCAAACTGTCCTTGATGAAAATGTTTAACTTGGATGAAAGGACTCTGAATGAAGGGTAAAAATATGGTGTGAAAACAGTCAATGTACAAGTATTAAATCTGACACTGCTGCATTTAAAAGGTAACACTGGCCAAACATTAAACAGAAAAAAATCTAACAAAAACATTCTTACAAAAATATCAGGAACATTATAAGAAATGAATAACGTCTTGCTATAGAAATAGCCCTCTGCGAAGCTATAAAATTTGATTAAATTGTAATAAATATGTATAATAATGGTTACCTTTTAAGAGTAGCACTTGAAAGGCCTTAAAACAGGGTGATTGTATAATTCATGGTATTAAAAACAGATCGAATACTTGTTATTCTGATATCTATTGAATAATATGAGGAAAATCATCAAATTAATCAAAAAGGAAGTAAAGCTCTATGCAATCAAAACAAGAATTGTTTTTTTTTTATGTTCCTAATGGTATTTGAGATTTCTGCTACATTTTGCTTCTCGAGGGTCTTTTCTCGTTCTAATGTCTGAAGGTCAAGTCTTAAGCAGCATGTTCGTCTATAAGTTGTGTTGGCAGGATTTTTAGCTGAACGATTATATCTGTGTATTATAAATTGTGAGAAGTAAATGTATAATTTCTCTTCTGTGCTTTGATGGTGAATAACGGTGTTAAACATGATCTGCATTCCTGATTGTATGCAGCCTTGCTGTCATAACCTGCAGTGGCAGAAGGAAATCAATAGGGAAAAAGTTATATTTTTTATTACTCTGCAGCATTGCATGTTTCTTTATTTTGATTCATTTAATGATAAATCATCTGTTTCTATGTCTGTTTTTTTTCTTGTTTTCAGCACTTTTTAAGGGATTTATTTGTTCACTAATTTATCTGCTGCCTACTCCATACGATCCCTCATTGATACAGACAATATGTCATTATAATTTTATTATTAATTAGGTAAAAGGTAACACTTTCTATGTTCAAACCAAAAGAAAGTAATTTAAAGCTGAAAGTTTCTTCTGATGTTATTTTTCCAAGTTTACTATACTATATGATGCAGAATAAGTCTGCCAACAATGGGTGTAAATACTAACAACCGTCATTAGTATCAAATGTGACAACAAACCAGTTTTCCTTGCAATTAAACAGCAAGAAAAATTACAAACTAGACATTAAACGTAAGAGTTACAGGTAATCCAGATAAATACATACAAACACAATTTTTTTTCCTTTCCCTCAGTCTGACATTAAAGTACAGTAGATTAAACTTTTTCTGTTTTTGCTAGTGGCAATTGCATAATTATCCTATATATTTATAGATTTGTTTCCTTTTTCATTGTTTCACAATTGTGAAAGTGTGTTTTTAGAGATGTGGATGAGTTGAAGAAGAAGAAGACACTGTGTGAACCGCCTGCCGTCTGCACTCTGCTATTCCTCATCATTCAGGCATTTACCTTTACCTGCATCTCTGCAGAACATCCTCAACATTGTGCAATAGTAGAATAATTTGAGTAGTTTGTGTGCCTTTCATTTTGACCCAATATTCTCCTGTTTATCATGGTTTGGGAGGTAAGTTATTTTATTTGTTTTATTTATTTTTGAATTGGTAGGTCAATATTTTAGATAGTTTCCTTTTGTTTGTTGTTTTGGCACGAGTCTGCCCAGAAGCTACACCCAGCCCCTTCTGAGCATTTATATCTGAAAAGAAAAGTAACGTCCCATAAACAAATCGTTGTAAAAATGGTAAATCTGTTTTGTGGCTGCTTGATGTCTGATGAGGATGAATAAATGAGTGAACGAATACATAAATATACTTCATTAATCCCAGAGGGAACTTCACATTTTAGTACAACCTGTTCAAGACAGGTGAAACTGCAGAACATCACCCAGAGGGCAGTTGCCACCCTTTTTGTTCTCATTTGGCCACACCTAGACATCCATAAAATGAATGGAAGACTTGTTTAGGGTGGAGCTGACAGATGAGTTGTGTGATTTTATCTGGTGTTGTGGTCCATATCTAAACCACTACCGCTGGTTCTGTTGCAGCCCTGGGCAATATCCCATATAGTCCATATAAAAACCGCCATCATTGTTACTTATTATAATGTGGCTTGTTTTTACAGCACATACTATTGTAAGATACAGAAAAACCTTTAGAACCTAATAAGGGCAGACCCAATTATCACATCTCTGAAAAATCAACAGTGAGATGCTAAATTACCTGTTTGATATGACTTTTCAGAAAAATCAAACCAGACCAGTCACATATAATGCTGTTTGCAAAGATTAAAACATAAACATTGGATATTCAGTTCAGTTCAATTGCATTTTTATATTATGCCTAAAATAACTTGTGTTAGGTGAACATCATTTTTGGCATATTTAAGGTAAGATCAAAATTGCTGAAAGAAAGAAAGTTGTAGTAGATTATGGTTCTGCTAGAGGATTTAAAGGGGTCCAAGAAAAAATTTAAATCAGTTATCCGATTGTACAAAAACAGTCTGCAAATGGAGGACGTGGAGATCAACTGCCTACATACCCAGATCTGGCCATCCATGTAAGTTTGCCCTGAGAGTGCACTGCAAGATGCAGAAGTCTTCAAAATCCTAAAATGTTTACAGTCTTTTCCCATTGTTGAAATGTTTGTGAGAAAACATTTTTATTTTATTTTTTACAAGTTTTAGAAACTCAAATATGTTTCAATGAACAAATAATCTTAAGGTAACCTACAGTGAACTGTAAACCCACCTCCCCACTGAATGGAGATGAACACAAAATGTGTTAGAGGAGAAAATGACAAAACTTTTTTGCCCCCACCCCCAAACCCTCGCTCATGCTTTTCCTAACAAATGATGCCCCAAGAGCGCAGAGTCACATCGAGCACATAAGGAAAGCGCCATGACATACATTCTGTTCCACGCGGTGGCGGTAATGCACCGAAACGTTGTTTCCCAGTCGCCATTAAACAAAAAGAAGAAGTGCGAGTTGCTTCTTTTCAACAGGAAGTGACGCCATCACCGGGTGTGAAGGGGGCGTGTTGTGATAATCCTGTTATTTTGCTAGTTTCTGTCTTGAATATCTTCCAACTATCTATATTTATCGCAGTTTTTGGTTGGTGGGGAAGATATTTTAGCGTAATGCAAGCAGAAACTTGCTAACATTTAGAACAGTTTGTGTTTAGCTTAGCCGAACAACGCTAGCTAGCTAGCTAGCAAAGTATATTGTACGAACTACCAGTGCCATCTTTTTGACAAACTTTACTTTAAACTTTTTTGCCTTTCTTTTGGGAAACTTTATACGCTTTTACAAAATTTAACAGCTCTTATTAGCGGAAGGCTGCCATTAATGATGTCGTTAACAGAGGAAATATTTACGGATGAGTTGCCCTGAGAACTGATCCTCTTTCAGATGAGTTGCTAGCCAAAATGTCCTGCAGATCAACTAAAGTGGCGCCCAGTGTTGATTTCGACCACAGCTGCTCGGATAGCGTGGAGTACTTGACGCTCAACTTTGGACCATTTGAGACAGTACACCGCTGGAGAAGACTCCCTCCATGTGATGAGTTTGTGGGAGCAAGGTAACTTTCTGCCAATCATCCTCAGATCATGACTCTTTTCTTTTCCTTTAATCTTGTGTTCACCCGGAGTTTCTATTTATCTTCACACAGACGCAGTAAGCACACTGTTGTGGCGTACAGGGACGCCATATATGTGTTTGGAGGAGACAATGGGTGAGTTTTAGACTGACAGGTGATGCTTCCTATTTTATGCACGACATCCAGAGTGTTTGAACTCTGCGCCTCCCAACAGGAAAAACATGCTGAATGATTTACTTCGCTTTGATGTCAAGGACTGCTCTTGGTGTCGGTAAGCCTGCTGCATCTGTATCAGAAACCTTGTAAAAATATTCATATTCCTTTGAACTTTTTCACATCTTGTCATTTTATAATCACAAACTTGAGTAGTTTTCTTATGTGACAGATCAATTAAATTTAATCTCTGTCTATGTGTAATGGGTTGATGACCTGCTAGATAGAACCTTAGTTCTGAACATTTGGTTGATGTCTGAATAAAGGCTTCCCAAAAGCATGATGTTGCCACCACCATGTTTCAACCTTAGGTTGATGTGTACAGTGTTAATTTCCCACTACAAACGCCTGTCTGCTGTGCTCCTTGGTTTTTATTACACACAGGTGGACTGACTCTATTTATTAATTTGATGACTTATGAGGAGAAATAATTGCTCCGAATTTTACTTAAATATATCAGATAAAAACACACGCACGCTCCACTGTCTAAACTACTTGTTGATCATTTTTAAACATTGTATGCCTCTCTTTCCACACAGATTACTTTGCTTTGATCTGTCATATAAAATACCTTAAAGTTTGTGGTTGTAATATGATCAAAATGTCAAAATGTGTGAGGGGAATGAGACCTCCCACAAGACCTTGTGCTTCAACATGTGGTCTCAATGTGTCTCACAGAGCTTTCACCACTGGAACTCCACCAGCTCCAAGATACCACCACTCTGCAGTGGTCTATGGCAGCAGCATGTTTGTCTTTGGTAACTTGGTTCTTCTTTTTGGTTTTAAAAATATGTAATATAATATTTTTGAGTCCTCTAAGGGTCTACTTTGGTGTCCTGTCGTATTCCAGGGGGCTACACAGGAGATATTTATTCAAATTCAAACTTGAAAAACAAAAACGACCTTTTTGAGTACAAGTTTGCCACAGGACAGTGGACCGAGTGGAAGGTGGAGGGAAGGTAAACATTATTTGTATATATGGACTAGACTATTCAAGAAAAATGTCATTATGTGAATGTTTTATTTTACTAATGTTTGAATTTATTAGTTTGCATTGAAAGTCCATTAAAAGTGCCAACTTTGCATTATTTTGTAAATAATGACACTTTAATGCAAAGTTGGCACTTTTGATGGACTTTCAATGCAACTTTAAAAGCAACTTTGCATTAAAAGTGTCATTATTTACTGAATAACACTTCATGACATCATTCATAAAGACTCCTTCATGTTCATGACAGGTGTTATTTCATGTTATTTCACGTTTATGACAGTGTTACGTCAGTCTTATGCACACCCCGTCAAATAAAGTGTTACCAGTTATTCTTAATTAGCTTACATTGCCTTACAGTTAAACTATTG
Source organism: Xiphophorus maculatus (assembly GCF_002775205.1). Classification (NCBI taxonomy): domain Eukaryota; kingdom Metazoa; phylum Chordata; class Actinopteri; order Cyprinodontiformes; family Poeciliidae; genus Xiphophorus; species Xiphophorus maculatus. The sequence goes on from NC_036454.1 coordinate 18,530,604, forward strand.
TATTCTTTATAGGGTTACAGTACACACTACTCTTTATCTGTGTATTCTGTGACTTTGTTTCAGCTTGCCAGTGGCCAGATCTGCACATGGTGCCACAGTGTACAATGATAAGCTGTGGATTTTTGCTGGATATGATGGGAACGCCAGGTATGATTTTTAGATTATTACTCTGATCTCACTCTCACTCTGATGTGCTGAATTATAATTCAGTGATGTTTGCTTTTTGTGTCTAGGCTGAATGACATGTGGACAATCAGTCTGCAGGACCGAGAACATGCATGCTGGGAAGAGGTCTGTTCAATTCTTATTTTAAAATAAATAATCACAAATAAAACATATAAAAATAATATTTCTCTTCATCTGCTTTCCTTTGACTTTGTGTCCACCAGATTGACCAGAGTGGGGAGATTCCTCCTTCTTGCTGTAACTTCCCTGTCGCTGTATGTCGGGATAAGATGTTTGTGTTCTCTGGTCAGAGTGGAGCCAAAATCACCAATAATCTGTTTCAGTTTGAGTTTAAAGGCCACATGTGAGTATATTTTTTTTAAACAAAGCTCAAACATTAATGCGTCACATCTCTATAAAGTAGCCAACATCCTTGTTCCCAGGTGGACACGCATCCCAACAGAGCATTTACTGCGGGGCTCTCCTCCTCCTCCTCAGAGACGCTACGGACACACTATGGTCGCCTTTGACCGCCACCTTTATGTATTTGGAGGGGCTGCTGACAACACTCTGCCCAATGAGCTTCACTGTTATGATGTGGACTCTCAGACCTGGGAGGTGATTCACCCCAGTCAAGACAGTGAGGTATGAGTCCGGGTAATCCAGAACCTTTATGAGTATGGAAACATCTTTGTGTTTCCCAACTTAATTTGCTTCTCCCTTGCCTAAGTAAAGGCATTGTTCCTTCCTTCCCTCCATCCATCCTTAAATGTGTTCCTTCTTTCTTTTCACATTTGTTTGTCCTCTTTTTTATCTTTGTTCTTTTTTGCAAAACCCATGGTTATCAGAATAGCCTACTCATTTACTGAATTTGCAATTAAGGAACTCCACAGATTGTTTTTTGCATTCCTGAAGTTCTCTTTAACTGGAGTTGAATTTCTCTTTTCCCACTCAGATGCCCAGTGGGAGACTTTTCCATGCTGCTGCTGTGATTCAAGATGCCATGTACATTTTTGGAGGGACCGTGGACAACAACGTACGCAGTGGGGAGATGTACAGATTCCAGGTAAATGCAAATGATTGCTGGAATACTCTTAAACTTGCACCTGGATTTTATCCGTTACTTGCAAAGTCGATAACAGGCTGCTTCATAAATGCTTGTCTTGCAGTTCTCAAGCTACCCAAAGTGTACCCTACATGAGGATTATGGCAAATTGTGGGAGAACCGTCAGTTCTGTGATGTGGAGTTCATTTTGGGAGAGGTGTGTGAGGCTGAAGTGATTCTTCCAAATTCATGATTGAAATTAAATCTTGGCTTCTCTTTAGTCCAACTTTTTTCAGTGGTTTATCTTTTTGTTATTGTGTTCACAGAGAGAAGAGAGAGTCTTGGGGCACATAGCCATAGTTACTGCGAGGTGTCAGTGGCTGCGGAAGAAAATCCTGCAGGCCCGAGACAGGCAGCGACAGGTCAGAGTCACAAACATCACATGTTTCAGGAAATCATTTTAAATCCACAAAGTGAGCTAAAATCTAGCTTCTTTATTGCATTTAAGATACAAAATAGCTGTGAATTGTAATTAAGGTGCAATGGCAAGCTGTTAGTGGGACAATTACTAGTCATGCTCTCCACAAATGGAAGATGAAAAGAAGAAAGCCATTATATAAAAACGTAAGATGTCCGGCACTCAGTTGAAAATCTGTGACCAGAATTTCAATTTGTTGTTTACTGAAACTCTCCTTCTAATCTCACTGGAGTTTGAGCTATTCTACAGGGAGGAACAAACACAATTCTTTAAAGAAAGCTTGTTTAAAGCTATACATTTTTGGTCTGTAAAATGCTCTCTGGGAATCCACAAAAGTGTTCCATGATAATGATGATCCACTTATGTCTGTCCATTTTAACTGTATTTTCCTGTACCGACTTTTATAACAAGTGAACAGCCCAGTTATTCTTTGTGCATATGAAGCTGTGAAGTGATTTTCTTTATTCTAACTACTCCTAGCTATGGTGACATTTAGTTAGCCTTTCTATACAGAACAGTCACAGCAACAAGCGTATGGAGCACTAGTTTTAACAATTCATATTTAAGTAATAAATTGTGTTATTAATATGGTGGGGAAATGCTGAAAAAATGTTGCATAACCTCTTGTTTAGCAGAGGACCAAACGTGAGAGCAGTGAGGAAAGTGATGAGGGAGCAGCTGGAGGCCCAAGAGATGTCCCAGCAGGCAGTAAGCCATCGGGCACACAGCCCCTGCTAGAGGTATCCATCAGGGAAGCAGAAGCTCAGCCTTTCGAAGTCCTAATGCAGTTTCTCTATACTGACAAGATTCAGTACCCTCGTAGAGGTACACCTAAACTTTCCCTGTTTGGATACTAAATCCAGCAATGTGCTACTAAGAGTATTTATATATTCCTGTATTTACTCGCAGGCCATGTCCAGGACGTTCTTCTGATAATGGACGTGTACAAACTCGCTCTAAGTTTTAAGCTTTTACGACTGGAGCAGCTTTGTGTGCAGTACATCGAGGCGTCTGTAGATCTGCAGAATGTTCTGAGTGTTTGTGAGAACGCCAACAAGCTGCAGCTGGACCAGCTCAAGGTACAGCCCAGATTGAAAAAAAACCCCAACAACTTGAAAACACCAAATATAAATCACTCTTCTAGTGACCTCTAGTGGTTGTAGTTCAGTGGAGCTTTAACTTGACTTTTTTCAGTTTCACACCAACAAACCAGTCTCTTTATTTTGTTCATGTTAGTCTTTATTACCAGATAAGCAAGGAAAAAGTAACTTTTTACCCTAATTCAAAAAAAAAAAAAATCTTCTCTTCTCCAGGAGCACTGTCTCAACTTCGTAGTGAAGGAATCCCACTTTAATCAGGTGATCATGACCAAAGAGTTTGAGCATCTTTCCACTCCACTGATAGTGGAGATAGTGCGGCGGAAGCAGCAGCCTCCCCCCAGAGTGTATTCAGACCAGCCAGTGGACATCGGGACGTCTCTGGTGCAGGACATGAAGGCCTGCCTGGAGGGAGGAGGACTGGAGTTCTGCGACATTATTCTGCTGTTAGATGGACATCCTCGGCCTGCACACAAAGCCATACTTGCAGCTCGATCCAGGTACTTCGAACTCTAATTACCTGTGACAAGACCAACATGTTGGCAGTTCTCTTACCCGTGGAACCTTTTTACTTTATTGCATATTATGTAATTAGACCTAGCAAAAGTACTTTATAAATGTAAAGTGGAAGGAAAATGATTCAAGGAAAATGGAGTCAATACTGTGTAGGGCTGCCTGTCACCAGTTAAAGATGCGCAATTTATGAATCATGTCACCAGAATCTGTGCTCTATTTGCACACTTATTGATTGGAGTTAATTGGATTTAGTTCTGCACTTTGACTAGGCCATTGCAGCTCTGATTGTGTTCACCATGATGCTCTCACAGCCATGTTTCACAGTGGAGATGGTGTATTTATGCATTTAGTTGAATCTTCTCAGGCAACTTCTGAAGGCAGAGAGTCGTTCACACTTTTATTTAGATCCCAGAGAGTATATACTGTACATGGATGCCACCCTTCAGATTTGCATTTGTAAATAATTTTGAAAACCATCCATAATATTCCTTCCACTTAACAATTACACTCTACTGTGTGTCAGTAGGTCAAATTAAATCCCAGTAAAATACTTGGATGTATCATGAAAACTTTCAAGGAGTGTTAAAAGTTATTTTTGGCACCACGCATCTGGACAGGAGTACATTTTTTACTGACAATCATTGTTTTCCAGACTGATATCTTGTATTGATATTCCAGTTACTTTGAGGCGATGTTCCGCTCCTTCATGCCAGAAGACGGTCAGGTGAATATTTCCATCGGTGAGATGGTCCCAAGCAAGCAGGCTTTTGAATCCATGCTGCGCTACATTTACTACGGTGACGTCAACATGCCTCCAGAGGATTCTCTGTATCCTTCTCAAACTCTAGAAAATGGCATTTAATTAAATATTGGCAGGTTAAATTAGATGGATGTTTATCTAGAAATATTTTTATATATTATATATCATTTATATGTTAAAATGTCATCTGAGGTTGTAAATAGATTTTCTTTTCAAATCATATTTGCAGGCAGTAAATTATGTTTTGGGCAGTTTGTAATGTTTTAAATGTCTTCTAACCAAATGTCTTTATTTACTTTACAATTTTTGTGGTCATTGTTTGATTCTATGAGTTTTCTCACACTTGCATATAGTAAGCTATTCAAGGGCATTAAAAAGGGGAATCTTTGGATTCACAGTTACACATTTTTCCACTTATGTGATTATATCTGCAGTTCTTTTCGGACATCTCATCTGTTTTGAGCATTTTTCCTTGACCACTGATAACCAGCTATCTGTTTGCTGCTCCGTATTACTACGGCTTCTCCAACAACAGGCTCCAGGCTTACTGCAAGCAGAACCTGGAGATGAATGTGACTGTGGAGAATGTCCTGCAGGTATTTATATTTTTCACCCTGGGGTATCTGTGACCTAATTGGGAAAACACAATATCTTTCTTGCTGAATAAAGAACTTCTTCTCTCACTTCTCGTGCTTGCTGGCCCCTCCCCAGATCTTGGAGGCGGCAGACAAGACGCAGGCTCTGGACATGAAGAAGCACTGCCTCCACATTATTGTCCATCAGTTCATCAAGGTGGGTGGGCTTGTATCTGAAGCCTGGGGGATGTGCTGCCCACTCAGTGCAGCTGAGCTAACCCTCTAGTCTCGTCGTCTTTGTGGGGAAACTGACACGTTTGACCTCTTAGCGGAATACGCTCCGTTTTCTGAGTAGAGAGGAGACTGTTTACAGCTTGGCCGGCTGTGTAAGCACCTCATCAAAGAGCAGCGGGGCGTCGCAGTGGCACTCTTGATTTTTGTTTGTTATCTAACGAAACAGCAAAACACTCAATTTTCACTTTCCTTCACTGGAGTGTTAGCTCTGCTGTTTGTGTTTCCGTTCTGCTTCTTTTTTTTTTTTCTCGCTGTTGCCATTTTTTTTATGCATGTGAAATCAAAGGCTTCTTAACACCCATTTTTGTCTCTCATTGTCTTAATTTTTGAAAGATTTTTTCATTTTGCTTTGTTCTCCCCTTCCAAAGGTATCCAAGCTCCCCAACCTGCGGTCTCTCAGCCAGCTGCTGTTGTTGGACATCATTGAGTCTCTAGCTACGCACATATCAGACAAACAGTGTGCTGAAATGGGCTCTGACATTTAGGATAACTCAGAAGAGCTATTTACTTCTAAGAAGCCATACAGCTCCTACTTATCTACTTCTATTCATTCCTGCTGCACTGGAATTCATTTTATTTTATTCATGTTTTAGGTTTTTTTTTTTGCCCCTGCATGTCTGACTCCTGTATGATAAATGCCTTTTATCTACGCTGCATTTTGTGTCTCGCTGTATTTGAGGCAGCAGTGAAATCAACAAAGAAACCAGAATGTGGCTTAGAAATGTTAAATACTGTAAAAAAACAAAAAAAAACAAAAAAACTTTTTACACACTTTGTCATTTATTTTGTAAACACAAACTTTTTGCAAGCTTGTCCTCTGCTCAGTATTTATCAAGTGTTTTTAAAACCCATATGCATTTTACTGTTCATGATTGTGACAGTTTATGCAAAAAGTGTTTCAGAAAGGTTTACTTTGTCCACATGCAGTTTAGATGCCATCTGTCTCGGTTCTTCAGTTTGCTTTATTCTCAGCTGTGACCAAGCCTCTAATATGTGATGTAAGGAATCAGTCATTATATACAAAGTATTAGAATGTGTACTATTTGTTTCATTATGTCTATGTCTAGTTATAATGTTACCAGTACTAACCAAAAAAAATTCCCTATTCACTTTAAAAGGAACCATGTAATAGTGACCATTACGTTACTGTTGCAAAACGTATGTCTGTAGGATTCATGTGATGAAAGCCTTAATAAACTGCATAATAAATTAGTCAAGTTCTGTGCACTGTTTTGAGTTTATATGAGACACATGGTTTTGTTTTTGACTTCCAAATTCAACTTTCCTTTGGTTTACATATCTAAAATGCTTTTACTTGTTTTTCACAGACACACACTGCATTGACTATTTTCTTTTGCTCATCAGCTTGAATTTTCTGCTGTTCATGTTTTCAATAAATCTCAATATTGACATTTAGTTCAGTTGGGTTAGTAATTAACCTAATAATAAAATATAAATATCCTAAATTCAACTATAAGTGAAAGTGAAAGTAAATGGGATATCGTTGCAATATTTAAATCTGCTTATACAATTGGATGACTAGACTAAATATTGTATATAAATTGAATCTGTTTTATAAAGTGTCTTGAGATGACATCTGCTGTGCTATTGATGCTGCTGACCACTTTATTTCAATTCCTTGCAGATATTAGTTTTTTAAACATCAGTTGTATAGTTTGCAAAATACCTTAGACTTTTTGCAAATCTTTAAATGCGCTTCCTTAAGGTTCTGTTCTTGCCTAATTGTTTCTTTATACACTGCTCAAAAAAATAAAGGGAACACTCAAATAACACATCCTAGATCTGAATGAAAGAAATATTCTCATTGAATACTTTGTTCTGTACAAAGTTCCATTTGCACAACAGCAGGTGAAATTGATTGTCACTCAGTGTTGCTTCCTACGTGGACAGTTTGATTTCACAGAAGTTTGATTTACTTGGAGTTATATTGTGTTGTTTAAGTGTTCCCTTTATTTTTTTGAGCAGTATATATAAAACATGTAGAACTGCATTTCACCTGCATGTCACTGATACCTTACTCCTCAGCACTTGTTCTTGCAAAGGCTTTGAAACATCAACAACATGCCTTTGAGAAAGTAAGGGAGCATTTTTTTTTAACCCTTATCTTGTAAATACAGGGAAATTATTAATGATGATTTGTCTTAAGGAACATGTTCGTTCTCCCAACAAAAAGGATACACTTTTTATTAGACTTTATTATAGAAACAAGTCTTGTTTTTTTTCTTTATGTAAAATATAAAATGTTTAAATCAGTCTTTTGCCTGCGACTGAGCATCAAGAAATACTGTATATTGATCTTTCTGCTTATTGACTTTGCATTTTCAGCTTGGAAGAGCTCCTCCCAAAGATTTTCAGCCAAACTGAAAACTCAGGACTCTGCATAGGACACTTCAAAAATGTTAAAATTATTTAGAAAAAGCCTGCTGGTCAAATTAAAACTTTTACTTTAAGCTCACACTTACCACACATATGAATAATTCTGAGCTGTATATTTTGAAATAAACTTTAATGTGATTTGCATCTGCAAAACTTAGTTTGCCTTACTAAAGTTAAAGCCCAGGGTCTAGCAAAAATACATTTTATGTAATTTTGCACTCTGTGTTATGGTCATTGTACCACACTGACACTAACATTGCGACAGAAAGCTATGATCTCAAAGGATTGAACCTGGTAAAATAGAAGGAAAAAATCATTTTAATGGTTAAATAAAGATTCAAATAAATTACTACTACTTTTTATGGACACAAGAAATTTAGCATTTCTCAAATGCAAATCAAAACTGGAGGGACTAAAAAAAAAACTAATAGATAAAAAAAAAGTTCATTGGATTTTAGGCAGTCATAAAATTCAGAGAGAACTGGAGCTTCTAACACTTTGAATGGTCCAGTGGAGTGAACACAAAGTGCTTTTCACAGTCTGGACACTTGAGACACTTGGCAAATAAAGTGCTCCCGTTTTGGTTTCTTTAGTATGTAAATGCATGTTTCAAAACAGTAGTTTTATCAGGTATGTCAGTGCAGCATTTTATCTAAAAAAGCAGTAACTCATAAAAGTACTGGATGCATTCTTAAACAGCCCATGATATGAATATCAAAGAAAGCTTCTTTTTCTTTTTGTGTTTAATTGTGTGTGTACTATGGCCATGTTGCTGCACACGTGCATTCTGGGCCAGGAATTTCACTGAACATACCTGGTTTCATTTAAAAACAGAGTTCATTAGTCGCTGTGATGACATTGAACACTGAGACGAAACAGTGGGTCTATTGTCAAACCTCAATGCTGGATTATCTCTCTTATCGGGTGCATTTTTTTAAAGGAGGCTGCAGAAGTGGACCTTCCCAAAAACTGGGAAGGGCTAAAGAGTCTCTCTGGATCCCTTATCTTATTACATTAACTTGGACGGGAGAATTACGGCACACAGGGTTTACCTGCAGAAGCAGAAGATGGTTTTTCTAACAACAAAAATGATGGAAAAAACGGCACTGTTTCTGTCGTTTGGGAGCTATGTCACTTCTCTGGTCACTGCTTTTTTACCCCTGTGGAAAACGATGAACTCTGATCTCAACGAGGTGGAGAACTGGTTTTCAGGGCTTTGGCTCACCTGCCTCTACACGGAAGAGAAGGGGATTCAGTGCAAGGCCTATGATTCTGTGCTGGGCCTGCCGGTGGATCTTCAGATCTCCAGAGTCCTCGTCTTGATATCTATTGGAATTGGAGGATTTGCCCTGTTGACCGGCTTTCTAGGTCTGGAGGGGGTTGGCATGGGTGTGAAGAAGCCAGAAGTAAAAAGACGGCTCTTCATCTTCAGCGGAGTGATGACCTGGGTGTCGGGTCTCACCACTCTGGCTCCTGTTTCCATAGTGGCGTACACAACGGTGGTGGACTTTTGGGATGAAGGTTTTCCTGACGTGATGCCTCGGTGGGAGTATGGCGAGGCAATGTTCTCTGGATGGTTTGGGGGTCTGGGCCAAGTCATCGGAGGAACTCTGTTCTTTGTGGCTGTGTGCATGGGGGACTATGACCTGCAAAGACTGAATGTTCCTGTCAGTGCAGAGCTGAAGCCCAGGACAAGGCACTACCTGAAGACAGAGGTTCTTTAGCTGTCTGTGTTATACCCAGATTTAATTGGAAGAAATCATGAGATAAATAAATTTGTGTATATAGCTTTGATTAAAAACTGAAGCTTTTATAAAACTTACAAGACTCTGTGTATTTTTTAAAGCTCTTTTTGGGTTTATTTCTCAAACAAAAATATTCTCTCTGAATGTTTTGTTTTATGCAGCTGTTGAGATTTATTGAACTTATGCAAGACTATAAACAAAAGCAGCTTCTTTTGCTATTTAGAACATATTCTGCTTCTTTGCAGCAGCATTGAGCATTTCTACATTTTGTTAAGCTCAGACCACAAACTTTACTGGGATTTACATATTCAAATCATTTTTGCTCATTTGTTTTCAGCTCCCTTTACTGCTGATTTCTCTAAATATACTCCTGTGAAACTGACTACGCTGGAAAATCACCCAAATAAGAAGTAGGTTTAGGGTTTTGTTAAAAGTGTATCACAAGCTTTGATTTTCTAAGAACACTGTTCAATCCTTCATCAAGAAATGGAAAAAAGGATTACATCACTGACAGAGTCTTCTGCAAAGATGGCGAATCATGTGAGCCGTTCACTTCATCTATTGTCCTTTCTGCCTCTGAAGTTTCAATTAGAGTTATTGGAGACAGACATTTGTTGCTGTATGTGAATCAAATTCAACCTTTTAAGTGTATGTGTTGGTAATGTCTGGTTTTGTAAAAAGCTACAGCTTTTCTGGACTCCTGCCATGCTCTAATCTCCACAGTTTTTATTTTTTGTTCCTCTTTGATTGTTTACATCTTGCTGAAATTCTGGCTCCAAATAAGATTTCTGATATAATAAAGGTTAGTTGTTTATTAAATCAAAAGATTTAAAATATTTAAACAAACTCATTGAATATTTCTATGTTATTTATTTACAATCAGCAATTTCTCTCCTAAAATGTTGTAAAAGAGCTAAAACCAAAGTGACAAAACAAATAGCAGCTGCTAAAGCTGTATTCATGACTGCTGTTTACTCTATATTACAAGTGAGCTGGATGTTGAAGAAATATTTGCCTGTAGTCTCGCTGATACTCGGAAACAAAGCTTTCTTTAACATGTATCAGGGGTCACCATGTTTCTATTTTAATTAGCACCAAAGAAAACCACCAAGAAAACCAGTAATAGTAGTGTGGACAACATGGGTTTCCTTAAAGTGCTACAGTCTTTTTGTGTTCATTTTGCTTCAGAGGGAGACTCTGAACCATTGCACGACTGAACCTTTCCTACTTAGCAAAGAAGAAAGAGCAAAAATATCATTTTTAAAAATATGCAAAGCTGGTAGAGGACACTCCACAGGACATGCAGCTGTAACTCCAGTCAAGGGTGATTCCGCAAAATATCATATCAAGGGATCTGAATAAAATGCACCTGTAAGATTTTAACCTGTAAAAAACAAATCAAACTCTGTATATGTAGTTTTGTTGTGGCTTCTGCATTTAACAGTTTTAATTAAAGTAACCAGCAGGCGTGTCACTATATGTCCTCCACTAACACTGCAGAGCTCAGTCAGTCATATTGCTGTGCACGTGTTTGACTTCCACTTGGACATGCCTTCTCACACATGCTTGAACACAAAGAGCAACACAAACAGACACTGGAGTGCGTAAGTACATGTCATCTGTCAGCACCCTGTAGAAATACAATAACACCATGTGGTCAGTGTTATTATTTTTCTAACCCAGTACATCCTCTTCTATCTAGTTCATTTGGTATTATCACAGTAACAGTGTGTCTTAACAATCAGGCTTTGAACTGCTGAAGTCATCATTTCTACAGAGATGAATCTGCAATTCTCAGGTGAATAACCTTGTGCCATGATAAGGACAATGCTTCTGAAAGTTGGACCATGAAGAAGGGATGCAATATGTTATATACTGGATAAAACAGTGTGTGTTTTCTCTTTTGTTTCTTTTAAGCCCCAGGCTATGGCAAGCTGTTCTATACATATTTGATACCCTTGACATCGGCATCATTTTTGAAGGTTAGTTTGCCACCAAACTCCAACAGCTGGTTCTTTGGATATAATAGTTCATGTTCAAAAATTGGTAAATATTTTTGCCAAGTGACAGTTTTGTCCTATTACAAAGCAAAAGTGACATTCAACCAGCACAAATTTCTCAACTAGACTTTTTGCTGCAGTAGTTGACATCTGTGCTAGTTAACAAGATGATAATAAAAACTTTAACGTTTTATGTTAAAATAGTTTAAATAAATTCTACTTGTTAACTTAGTTGTAACCCTAAAATGTCTGCAGTAGTCACCCAGTGAAGTCCAGCAATTTTACCTGACTGGTACTCCCCAAGGTGTGCACTAGTAAACTCGCCAATGCTTTTAGACTCTCACTTCTTTTTAGACACAATTATTTTTGGTAAAAAGTGTTACTAACAAGATTGTTTATAAACTAATCAAGGAAAATATTGAACAACCAAATGTCTAGATATATATGGCAAGCTTCTTGTGTAAATATTCCATATCAGTCATAGTGTTGTAGTAAAACATTTACGTGTTCAATATGTTGCCACTAGTTCACAAATACTATTATTAGAGACATTTTCCAATTAGTTACACTTTTAGCCAACTAATAGGCAAAATTTTCCACTAATAGAGCAAAAATGTTACATTTTGACAAACTATTTAACAACTGTCAGTCTATTCAATTACTGTTGTACTAATTTACTGCCAACTAGTCGACATGTTAGGGCTTTTGCTAGTATGACTAGCAATCAATCTGCTCAAGTCGTCAACTAGTTTCTCAAAAAGCTTACTAGTTAGCTGTTTTGCTTTACAAATGAGATACTTTGGTTTACTGGGACTTCTGGTTCTACTTGTAATTGCGGTCTGAAGGTAGTACAAGAAAATATTGCACCAAGTTGAACAAATGTATGATTGGAAGACATCTGAGCACATTCAGCAGGCAGAAATAACTGGATCTCAAGGAGGTTAAATATTTACACAAATTGCTTGCCATACATGGGAGAACTTTGCATCCACTGCAACTACTGCATTTCCAACCTCTCCCTCTACTGATCACACTGACAAATGTGAGGCACACAGTAAGAGCTGTGTCAATGTTTTCAGCCGTTCTTTTCATGTGTGGCCAGAGTGAAAACTATCAACGTGGACGAGTTTTACAACAGCTGATGCATGCACTGCAGCAGAGGAAGCAGGCAGTGCAAAGAGTGAGCAGTCAGCATGCGGCGCAGCAAGTCTTTGATCAGGTTTAACTGGCAAGTCATGTCTTTGACATCTAAAGGGGAGGCTGAGAGGGTTTGAAGGGAACAACAAGAGAAAGAGAAGGAGAGAGGGAAACAGGGTGCCTCCGCTCAGGGAAACAGAAGAGGAGGGGTGGGAGGACAAGAGCAGGGAACGGTGAGGATTCATGCTGTGTTAGCATCCCCTCAGCAACTCCATCAATACTGCATACAGCTGAGAAACTGGCAAAGGTCCTCCGTGCTGCATTTTCAGGTTCGGCCAGAGAAAGAGAGCGACTCCCACGACCGGTCAGCTCAGTCTGCTGCTGGAGGGGTGCGCCTTGTTGTATACACATACAAAACATTCTCTGACACACTCTCTCTGGAACCTCTGCTGCATCAAGAAGCAGAGGAGGGACAGTCGACCTGGGAATACTACAGAGGAGAGAGTTATCACCGGAGAGGGACAGCTAGGAAACTCTTGCTGCCATGCCCTGCATCGGAGGCTGAGCTGTGGGATAGTTTGACAGGACCTCAGTGCACCTGCTCCATGCACACTGGTAAGCTGATTTATTCCTCTTACAGTCAGAGAAATGTAGCCCAGCTTGTTTTCTTCTTCTCCTGTTATTTTGAGATGTTGTTTGAATAACTGGAAAAATGTGTTAATTCATCTTTCTCCATTGCTTCATTCAGAGTAAATATTGTTTATTTATTTGTCTGGGACTCAGTACTTTCCACCCCCTGGAGTCACAAGCACAGTGTGGCCACAATTTGTCAGCTGAAATCACATAACAGAATATGGTCAGTTCTCATCACTTTTGTTAAACAATAAATAATAGTTACTAGTTCGAAGACGCAGATAGAGCCAGTGAATGTCTCTCAGAACATCAAAAATGGTGAATATCTTTGTGAGTTGCTGCAGAAGAATTGCAGGTATTTAAATTTGTGCTTTCGCTGAAACTGGGAAGTAGAAAACTGTTACGTGGAAGCACAGCTCCCCTGCAGGGGTGCACACCCCTTTTATAAAGCTCAGTTTTAGTTTTCCATGACATCATGGAGAGGTTATCGCTCAAAGCGGCGGCAAAGTGACCTGAAACAATTCGCTTGTGCCTTTGTCCTGCAGCTGTGGCTTTAGGGAATTTAATGCCATATTCAGACACCTAGGGTTACATTTACGCATTTTAAAATTATGTTAATATTACTGCATAAATAACAGAAACAATTGAATGATATGTTTTTTTAATTCCACGTGGCAACTAAAGTGGTGCATTGTTACAACTCAGAGTTTGTTTTTGAATTCCTTTCAAAGCTTAACTGTGACCTTGGTAATCTGGTGAAAATATGGCTCACACCTCGGCATCACATTTCATCTTTGTTCAGTTATTTTCAGCAAGAAGTGCAGGCAAACATTTTGTTGGAGTCATTTAACAACAAGGAACAAACATTAATGCTTTAGAAGAGTAATTAATTAGCTTGATACCTTATACAGCAAACATTGTCTTATTGATAGAGTAGCCAAAGCGAGTAAAAACACATCTTGTTGTGTCATTTTGTTGTATCTTTGCTTCAGGTGGGATTTATTCAGAAAAGCTCTGTTGCTCCCATCACCTTCCACTATGATCAAGCAAAGATGCCAGAACTTTACCACCAACAAACCCAAAGTTAAAAACTCTCAGTTTGGTTGATTTTGAAAGTTTCACTAAGCCGACAACACAAAAAATATACTTGCACCTGGTAAAACTCAACAACTTCTTTACTCAACCTGAGGATAATTCCCAAGGCTTATCTTGTTGCTCCCAAGCCAGTCTGTGAGAGACAGGTGTGGCCAAATAAGGTGTTTGAAATGTTTGTCTTTTATTCAGATCAGGACCAGAGGATCTGTTTAGTTAAGTGTGAAGATAGTGAATAAAAACAGATATATTTGCTTGTTACAAACTAATTCTTCCCTTCATTTACTCATTTGACTTAATTTAGATGTTACTGACATGTTTGTGGTTCCATAACCGTTACATACAATGATTTCCAAAAAATTTAATTTGGATGTACATTTATACATCCTCAATATAGTTAATTAGAATCGTATGCTAACCCATAGTGTACATCAGTATAAAAAAACACTCCGGAAACACAGTAGTGGCTGCAACACGCCCTAAGACTACTTTTCTTTAAGAAGAAAGTATGTGTTTTTATGATGAAGAGTAGATATTTAATCCTTTGGAATCACAGTGAATCCTAGAAACCACCCAAATTCCTTGAAAAATAAATTAAAGTTTTAGACTCTGTACACCAGCAATAAATTAGGCATAATAATCTGTTAGGTGATAAAGACTTTGAACAAACATTGCCCTCTTGAATAGACTTTGAGAAATTCTGTAAGCTAGAGTGGGCAATTTTTTTTTTTTACCAAGTCACGTTGTGGTATTTGGTACTTTGACAAAGCTTTATTTTTTTTGTGTGAACTTGTGTAAGCAGGATTTGTTTTTGTATACTTTGCTTTCCTAACAACTATGTATGCTTCAAGCAATTTTTACATTCTAAATGCAAAAGAAACTTGATTTAAATGAATTATTGTCGTCTCATTTGTTTCCATCATCAAATGTGGGCATTTTTGAATTACACAGCAACTCTGGTAAAAAACACAAAGTATCTTATAACAGCGAAGTGAACAAAACGTCATTCGTTTCTACCAGTCCAAACTGACAGGCCTGCCAGTGAGATTTAATGAAAACAACCAGCAGCCATTTCATGTAATAGACCAGCACAAAGTAGCACATAATTGCAAAGTGAAAGGAACATATTTTTAAATATAATTTAGAAATAAAAATCTGAATGTTGTGACTTTCATTAATATTTGTCCACTTTACTCTGAAGCCTCTAAATCCTGTATAATCTGGTGCAACCATTTGCCTTCAAAAATGACCTAATTTAGAGCTAGAATTAGGATTGGGTTATAAGATGATATCCTAAGCCTAGCACATCTCATAGAGCATGTTTTAATTAATCATCTGAAAATGCAAAGAGTATTGCATACTGCAAACCTATGTCAGTTCACCTCAACTAAAAGATGGAGTAAGTAAAGTTTTAATCAGAAAATCAGCCAAGAGGCCCATACTAACTTGTGGGGAGCTGCAGGGATCAACAGCTCAGGTGGGAGAATCTCTTGATGGGGCAACTACAGTGCCCTGCATAAATCTGGCTTTTATGTAAGAGTTGTAAGTAGAAAATCATAGTTGTAAAAATGACTGACACTTCCCTGAACACCAGGGTGAGACATGGTGGTGGCAACATCATACAGCTGAGTTGTTTTTCTTCATTAGGGACAGGCACGCCGGTGAGAGTTGATGGTAATATGAAAAATGAAAGAAAAACTGTTTCAGCAGAAAAAGACTGAAGATTCAGATAATGGTTAATCAACGATTTTAACAAGCAGAACAAGCGACAGTAGATCTGCAGCTCTTTGCAAAGGTTTTTGCTGCTCTTTGCAGCAAAAAGTTGTTTTCTCACAGTGTTGACACGCGAGAGCTCAAGACAAATTCCTGCCACACTTTTTAGATTTAAATCCCTCCTTCATTCTCCTTCAGCTTCACATTTATTTGCTTCTCTGCATTGTTTTATCAATTGCAACAAGATATGTTGAGGCCTTTGATTGTAGTGTAACATCAGGGTGAAAAATTACAAATTCTGTTATTAAATGTCACATTTTGTTACATGTGAAGTTTAAAATCAGTCCTCGGTGATATTTACCCTTGCAATCAGTTTGAGATTTTGTGACATTCTTCTTTGTAGTGTGATACCATCACTGATTGCAAATCCCTATGCGAACTCCGACTTTGGCTCTGACTGATGGAAGTGACCTTTAGGTGGAGCGTAGACCTTCCAGCTTTTCAGCGTTCATTAACAAGCGGGGCCTCCCCACCTCCGAGCGGGAGCTGCGTTTTGCTAATTCTCCCCTGCAATATAATTCCAGTAACAGGTAATACAGTCGTAGTGAAACTGACAGCTTGTTTGCTAGCAGGATTACTAGCACTGCTCGGGGACAGGCCCAACAGCGATAGAACGGGATCTGCGTCATATGTTGTGGCGACCAAATCTGCTTAACCTACTTTGGTTTTTGCACAAAATATCTTGCGTTTCTTGGAAGTCCAGTGTGAAATAGCTCTCGGCTTTCCAGTGCTATTCATCAAAATTTCAGTTGTGACAAATAATTAAAGCGCAACATGCGAGAGGCAAGTTTTTCCATGCAGTGTCTCACTTGGGGAAGGGCTTTGAGCAAGTGAAATCTGCAACATGGGTGATGGCTCTCTGGAGGAAAGTTCAGATATGTGGAGGAGTTTATGCAGGAATGCTGAAAAAGAAGCTTAACTCCATCTGCAGGACACTAAATGTGACTTGTCATATTTATTACAAGAAATAAACTTTACCACTTCATAAATCACTGGTTGTTTTCTCAGTCTTTCTGCAAGGCAATTGAATGTGCATGTGATCTACTGTACATATTTAACACCATGGACATGACAGCAAAGTCAGCCTCAGCAGTGTTCCTTCAGGCTTATTACACTTTAATACAACATAAATGATGAGGCACTATTAACTTGAAGTCAAATAATTGAAGTTGCAGTTTAAAATTTTACAAATGTCAGGAATTTCTAGGCTTCTTTGTCAGGTTTTCATTAGAACATATTCAAATATTATTTTATGTTATAGGGCAGAAACCTGTGTTTATTCTTTCAAGTTGTGTTATACTTATGTAATTTCTGAAGGACTAATTTCTTTGCTACAAAATGGCATCTTGTTGTGAGAAAAAGAGAGAAGTAAAGTGTAAACACTTAAGCAACCAGATTTAGCACATTTAGATGTGCTCAGAATATCAAGCAGTCTCTGTGCTTGTAAAGGATAATTGGTTGATGGATTGCAGCAAATTGAGTGATGCATCTGTCATTGTATGTGTTCAGATTCATGGCACTGAGCACCACATGTGTAACGTACCACATCATAGGTGAGACAGCAGAGTTGGCAGAAATGTGAAGTTTGGCAGCAAAACAAGACAAGGGGGAGCTTTGAAACTCAAGGGGCCTCTGGTTCCCTTGAAAACACTGTCTGACAGGAAAGTTTATAGGCGCTGGAGTGGGGTTAATATTTAACAAGTTCCCATGCAAAATGCATGAACAAAGGTAGCAACGTGTGTGAAAATGTTCCTAATTAACAAAATTACTTCCTTTTGACAAGCATTTACATTTTACGTACACACACACACACCCCGGTTGGAGTAGAATAATTATTATGCACAGCTGTCCTTATAGAACTAAGAAACCAAAATTGAAAGTTTATGTCATAAATGCTGATTGTTAAATTGAGATAATTGAAAGCATTTTTTCCCTGCTTAGAGTAAATAACTTGTTTTATTTTAAAATAGTTGGTTTGAACCTTGTAAAGCTGATAGGTTTTCATAGCTGTGAGCCGTATCATTTTCATGTCTTTTTTTTCCTTTTTTCACAGATTATATAGAAGAGCTGGTGTGTGCAATGGCTATCTTCGACTTGCAGGGTTTCATGCCACCCGTTCTGCATCACTTTCCTCTCTTTGCTGCACAGTCAGGTCCGACGATCTGACCACACCTCTCCTTCCTCCCCCCAATCCCTCCCTCTCGTCCTCCCCCCTTTTTTTTTGGTGTCCATCTTTCCTGGGCCCACCATGGGAGGATGCTTCTCCAAACCCAAAGCAGGTAAGAAAGATGCTATCCAAACTCATGTCCTGAAGGAGATTTAGAGTCCAGGTTCAGAAGTTTACTTATGATTACCTGAAATATGGTTTAATTAGCTTTTAAACTCTGTGATCTGGGTGAAAACATTTTGGTTGTCCCTAAATCTTCTCAATTCTCAAATAATTTTGTCCCATTCCTCCTGAAAGAACTGGTGTAAGGCTGCCTTGCTCTTATATGCATTTCTAAAACCTAATTTTCTATTGGACTGAGATCAGGGCTTTTGTGACTAACACTTGAAAATATTGACTCTGTTATCTTTAAGCTAATTTGTAGCATATTTGGGTGTATGCTTTGGATCGATCATTGTCCATTTGTCCTCAAGTTTTAATTTCCTGTTTGATGTCTCAAGATGTTGCTTCAATTGTTCCACATAATGTTCTTTCCTCATTTTTGGGACGTGCACCAGTCCCTCCTGCATCAAAACACCTTCACAAGATGCTGCCACCTCTGTACTTCACAGTTGGGATGTACTGTATGTTCAGGTATAAAACTAATCAGAATAGCCAAACATATCAATGTGACCAAAGGACGTGTCTGCCAAAAAGTTAGGTCTCTAAAAATGGCTTATTATTATTATAAAGACATTTATTTTTCTTGTTTTCAGAGGCTTCAGGAAACACAAACTAGATGTAGAATAAATTAAACTGTTCGGTTTGAATAATTTTCTGGCCGCCTCCAAATTCTGCTGTGCACATGATCTCAGCCTCCTGTGTTCGCAGCACAATGTTTTGTGTGGGAGGAAACTAAAAGCTCTCTGTGGCATCTTCATCAAAAGAGGATTACATACTGAGACTCAAATATATCCTGAACAGAACATGTTTTCATGTCTCTTGTTTGATATGCATCATACGGTGGAGAGAAGGAGGACGAGGGGAACAAAGACGTGCTCTTCGAATGTAAATTAAAGACTCAAGATTTTTGAATTTGGATTATGTTAATAATTTCAACAGTTAATAGCCTACCATCAGCAAATATCTTTCCAGTTTTTTGTATAAATCCAGGCTAGTTGATCCAGAAGTCATGAGCTAACAGCTAGTCAAGTGAGGCCAAGACCAAAGTGAACTTCAAACATTAAAAACAAATGAGTGTAAAAAGCAAAAACACAGTAGTTTAGACTTCTAATTTTACTGCAGTTATTCATTTGTCTACTTTATTTGAGTCAGTAACTGTTTAAAAAAAAAAAAAAAAATAAGAAATATTGTAAGACTTCAATCTTTATGATTGGATTAGCCAGAGTAGGTTGTCTGTATTGGGGCTGAATGTATGAAGATGAGGCGGATGGAGCTGCAGTAGTTGGATCATGGATGGAGGTGGAGAGAAGCATTGATGGCGCCAGCGTTTAGCCAAAAAGGACAACCTTATGATTTAACTGTACGTCTATGTCCCGACCCTCATCTATGTTCATAGATAATTACTAAAAGACATCCGGGTCAGCCTCCAGCTGTCTACTGAGAGGAGCTCAAAGCTGTTGCTCCTTTGCGTTGAAGGGGGTCAGTTGAGGTCAGGATGTCTTCTGGGTTAAATTCCCCCACCCACTCTGGAGGTTTTCCAGGCACTTCCTACTATGAGGAACTCCTGAGCCAAAAGCAAACAAACTCAATAATAAATTCAATACAAATTTCTGTGATGCACGAGGGAAATTTTGAACTGAAAAAGTCCCTGAAGTCATACGTCTCACAAGCCCTGACCTATGTCTATATATATATGCACTCATTCCACAAATTTACTTTTAATTTTGGTGTTTTAAAGATTTATCTGAACTACTCATTGCAAGTGCAATGTTTTTTAGAAACATGTGTTGGATGCACAAGTCTACATTTACTGTGGATTTTCTCTAATCCACACAGCATCAGATATCACAGGGCAGATATTATAAAATGATGCAGACTAAAATATGCCCAGTGACCCTATCAGTAAGCTCAAAAGAGTTTTATTGCCATCAACAAACTTCTTTTCATAATTCTGACTGGATGTCTCACCCCTGTTCTTGGTAGAATTGACTAAGGTCATTTAAACTGGTCAGTCTCCTGGGATATATTCTGCTTTTAAACACAATATTTTAATTTAAATAGGGCTAGGACCGCGTCAGAGCTTTGTTTTTTCAGTTTATTTCATTACAAAACTACTTCAATGAGTGCTTGGGATCATTGTGCTGTTAGAAAACCCCACATTTGAGAAAAGGCCAAGGAAACTAAAGGTGCTGTTTTACTTAAATACGATCTTTGCAGGCGTATCTCTGGCCATGTGAGTCCGTGTTGTTAAACTGGCTTCAGTGTGGACAGTGCTGGTCCAGCATCTTACAATACATGCTAGGCTAGCACGTTGGTGCCATCTGAGTCGTTCCTAAACATCCTCACCCGTTTTCTTCCATCGGTTTTGGCCTTCCTTCAGATCCTACACCAATTTACAGTTGTTTGAATTGATCATGTCGGAATCTGCAGCATTTTAGAAAAACGCCCTAACGTGTTTTCTAAGTTTTGTAAATCCACATTTCCCCTTCCTAGAATGTCTTGGGAGTTTTTAGTATTTTGAGAGTTGATCTATCCAATGATGGGAGTCACAGAGAAAGTAGCAGCAGCAGCAGCTATAGTCAGGATCATTAGGAAGACACTAATAGACTTTGGTCTTGTCATATGCATTGATTGTCGGACAGGCTGGTCAGAGAAAACCTAGAAAATTGTTCACTTTTGGCATCTAAAGCTCATTGAAGTTGTTTGTTGTACAACTATCATCATCTCCGCCTATGATGTTTTCATGTCAGCTGCTCACTGTTGAGGTGAGAAAGTTTCAGATATGCAGCAAGTGCTGTTTAAATGCCTTTATTGGAGGGTAAATGGTTCTAACATGGGCTGCATGAGGAATGGAGGACTTTAAAGATGTGGCTCTGTACCAACTCATTTGCATGAAAATATGCTGAAAACTTGCTGATACAGTGAAGTCACACAGCAGCAAATAAACATCCTGTGTTTTTTTCATGTCTGTTTCACTTCTTTACACAATGCACAGCAAGTAAATGACAGCTGCATTCAAAGCACTTTGAAAACATATTCACAATCACATACACTATTCAGAAGTCGAGAGCTAAGAGTCGTTGCATTACAGTAGCGTCTGGAGATTCTCCTCATAGGCACATAACAGTCTCCCCTTCTCCTCCACTTGTGCAATTGCTCTCACTATTACGATTTTCCATTGATTTTAATTAAGACTTGCTCAGCAGGAGAAAATTCCAGGCAGATTACTGTGTAAGAACCGGAATGATCAGCACATTTTTCCAGCCAAACAGATAAAGCCTGCTGCAGTGAAGCTGGAGTTACACAGCGCCTTCTCCACATACACAATCTTGGAGCCGACGGCGGCGCATTGTTCCAAAGAAACTGAATCCATACATGACAAAAATGTTTGTGTTTGTATGGATTTTGTTTTCTTTTATTGTAATATTTTTTTCTTTTTCTTTTTATCAACTTATTTTATTATCGTTTTTGCACAGCACTTCGGTGCAGTTTTAAACCTGTTTTTAAAGTGCTATATAAATAAATTTGACATTGATGTTGGTGATCTATTACTGTTAAATTTCAAATGGGTAAGGTTATTTTCATCAAATACAATAATGAAAGTTATGTTTATTATTTGCTTGTTGATCTGAAACATGTGTGACTCAAAAGCAAAAACAAAAAAAGGTGAGGAGGGCAATACATTTTCAAAGCACATTGATTCATGATTTTGTTTATGATCAAGAGCATGAGTGGCAAAATTACTAATTCTCTAAATGATAGAAAAAGGCAAAGGGAGCCCAGAAATAGAATGAAAAAGGATATTTTTGAAAATCTATTTCTTTCCTGAACACTGCTTTCATTTGTCCAAGTTGTGGAGACGTCTATGTCAATGTGATCCAAAGTTGTAAACAATTCTCTTTTCCTAAAGGAAAAACACTCCCATAACATACTGGTGTGAAAGCAAAAGAAAAAATGGGGCAAAAAAAAAACTGTATTAAAAGTGTAGTGCTTTAAGGAAAGCTAACACTAGCAATCAGCCAACATTAAGATGTTTATTTGTTAATAGTTTCAGTCTATTTCTATCTGAAATCATTTGGTCACTGATATTAACTGTGGCATAGTAGTGACTGCTCTGTACACATTTATTTATTCGGTTTCTAAGAACCACATGTCTGTGTTGTGTAGTTGAAGTCAAAGTGGAGCTCTCTCTCCTGGAAAAAGAAAAAGAAGTGGACGGCCTGTCCCCTAATGGCAAAGCGAGCCCCTTCGCTGACTGCAGACTGAATGGGGCCCTGGCACACAGCTCTGACGAAGACTCCATGCTGCTGCCGCTCAACCACAACTCCCGGGATTATGTGGAGGCCTCTGTGTGTCATGTTAAAGACCTGGAAAATGGACAGTAAGGAAAAAGGAATCATATATTTACTTAATATTTTTTACAAGAAGCAGATTATTCTGCTTTCTGTCACTCCTGCATCCCCTGCAACTTAAAAATTTTATTATGCTAGACATTGTCTTTTATTAAAATATACAGTATGTGATACAGCAAAACAAAGTATTCTTTACTTTTTAAGAGGAAGGAAAAACATACCTGGTTTTCAGTTTTGTTTTGACAAATCAGAAGAATATGTGGCATGTCGTGTTATTCAACCTTTCGCTTCAATTCAAGTCTTTTAAAGAACATCTTTACCAGCTTTGCACACGTACTCACTGGATGTTTTGCTCATTCTTTATTGTAAGGCAGCTTAAGATCACTGAGACTGCACTTTGACTAGGACACGTTGAGCTAAACCATGTCATTGTGGCTCAGGCTGACTTGAAAATCAAGTGTTTACAGCTTCTAATGCAGGTTTCCTTACAGAATGTCCCTGTGTTTATAAGACAAGCATAGTGTTATGCTGCCACTTGCACGGTGTGCTCAGAGTGATCTACATCATTAGTTTTCCTTCACATATAGTGTGTTGCATGTCGGTCAAAAGTTTCAAGTTGGACTCTTCTGATCAGAATGTTGCAAAGTGGAAACTGAGCTTTTCAAAGCTTTCTTTCAACAGTGGCTTCTTCTTCCCACTCTTTCATGGAGTTGTGAGATATGTAATGGATCTTTGCAGCTAATCCATGGTTACAATGTGACTCTTGGCTCTTTTCATATTTTTAGGCAGTGGATATTTTCTTACTACCTAACCCTGATATAAACTTCTCCACAACTTTCTCCCTGACCCGTCTGCCGTCTTTTTTTCTTGATCTTCATGGTGCTGTTTGTCCACTAGTACTCCCTAACGGACCTAATGGCAACACAGGCTATTTAATGATTAAGGGATTCATGAAGGCTTTTATTTACTCTTTTATTCAGGAATATCACATCAATGTGAGGATATGCCAATAAAATACATTGAAGCTTGTTGTTGTAATGTGACTAATTGTGAAAAAAGTCTTAAATAAAGCTCTAATGGTGATTCTACCAAGGCTTTGATTGAGAATCTGTTCCCTGGAGCTCAGGCTGGACGTCAACAGCAAAAGTCTAATAGGTTGTTCTAGTTTCAGCTGGTTGATATGCTAACTTTACACATATGAATGAATCTACTTCTATATTAGGCTTGTGTTACCATCCAGAATCATTTAGTATTATTTAATGAGTTAGCTATGTCTAAGTTTAAGCCCTGAAGCAGGGAATAAATGGCAGCAAAGAAAATAGTGATGAATGATGAATAAAGGTATATAGAAAATACAGACTTTTTTATGCTAACAATATAAAAACCAGAAAACTAAATACAGGCTCAGATACTGTGAAACAACAAATGATTTTGCAAGGCACTGTAGCTGTTTTCAAATTATACATCATTTTGTTTTCCCCTTGAATTCATCGTTTGTTTTGTTTTTGCGCCTGGGACAGAATGCGGGAGGTCGATCTGGGATGTGGCAGAGCTTTGCTCATCAAACAACACGGGGAGTTTTCCGCCATGGCCCACAAGTGTCCGCACTACGGAGCACCACTGGTCAAAGGTCAGAGTTATGTTGATTATCATTGCAACTATTATTTTATATCACTGGGACATCTTTGACTTACTATCTCTCCTTGTAGGTGTCCTATCTAAAGGACATGTGCGCTGTCCCTGGCACGGCGCCTGTTTCAGCACAGCAACAGGAGACATAGAGGACTTCCCAGGTCTGGACAGTCTGCCTACCTTCCAGGTGACCTTCCCTGCTGCTGGTCCCTCGTAACACATTGTCTGCCTTATCAAAAAGTGAACACGTCGCTGATGTCTGTTTGCTCCAGGTCAGAGTTGAAAAGGACAAGGTGATAATTCGTGCAAACAAGCAGGTAAGAAACAAGCAAACAAAAAAAATATGGGAATATTTTATCTAAATCTTTTTCACATTTTGTCACATTACAACCACAGACTTCAGTGGATTTTATTGGAGTTTCTTGTCATGTATTATTAACAAACTGAGCAAAATTCTGAAATTGGAGAAGTATTGATGATTTCCAAAGATTTGTATAGATGTAAATCTTAAAAGTGTGGCATGGATTTGTGTTCATCTCCTCCAAGTTATCACTTCATAGAATCACTGCAGTTAGCGTATGTCTTTACCACTGTTGGACATCTGCAGTCTCAGGTAATTGCTTTGTCCGTTTTGGAAAATTGCTTTGACTCTAACTGGATGGAGAACAAAATTCAAGTAATGGCTTTACAGTTTGTATTGTCAGCTAAACTTTGACTAGACCATCCTAACACATGAACAAGCTTTCATCTAAACTATTCGGTTTTAGATCCGGCTGTTAGTTTAAGGTGGTTGATTATTTGCTGACAGTCCGTTGCAGCTTCTAATAAGTTTTCTTCCTGCTCTGTTTTTAGCTCTATCCTTCAGTCAACTCTGACAAGCTTGTGGCTTTCTTTCAGCAATAGCTTCACATTTCCATGAAGGTCATTTATGGACTGCAAAACTTATATCTTGTTGACAGATTTGTCCACTTGATTGGTGGATCTCTGCAGCTCCTAGATAGTTGGTATAGGCTTTGTTACTGCATCTAAGGCGTTAGTGCTCCCCATGCCTTGCCTGTCAGTTTAGTTAGATGTCCATGTCTTGGTTGGTTTGCAGCTGTACCATGCTCAGATGATAGATGAAGCGCCACTCTTTGAAGTTTTCAAAGCTCTGTACTTTGTTTTATAATTTGTCAAAATGTGAAAAAGTTCTGCAGGCACTGCTGGGTAAAGTTGAACAAAGCTGCTAATGAATCCATTAATCTTTAATACCATTTTAGGCACTTCAGTCACAAAAGAGATTGAAACCCATGTCCCGATGTTCGGCCGTCATCAACTCCAACACAGGTTTCAGCCATGTTCTCATCATTGGCTCAGGTTGGTGTAGGACACCGTTTTTAATGTGAAAAAAAAACCCAACACAATTTCCACAACCTTCTTCTTAAAAGACAGTAGTTTTTAGGGTTGAAATTTGTGACTTTGTTGCCAGGTCCAGCGAGCCTGGTGTGTGCAGAGACACTGAGGCAAGAAGGCTTCACAGATCGCATCGTCATGTGCACCATGGACAGACATCCTCCGTATGACAGGCCTAAACTGAGTAAGGTTTGTACACAGACTCCAGCCATATACACTGAGACGCAGCTCATTATGTCGGGAAGCTTACATAAGAGACTGCAGAGTTGCTGCTTTGGTCAGTGGCTCTTTAGGGAACAGCTACTCATTGTGCAGCAGCCAAGCTTAAGAAAGTTGAGAGTTGGACAGCTCTACAGAGCCTCAGGAAAGCAACCACCACAATCTTAAATGTCATTTATTAGGAATTTATTTGATGGATCAACACAACGTAGAGCTTAACTTTGAAGTGGCAGATGAGTTAATGGGAAGATGGATGGAGCAAAATAGGACAATGCTGGATAAAAATCTGTCTGCAGCTGCAAAGAGTTTGAAAATAAGGCAAAGGTTTACAGGCCAACAGGAAGACGGTGCTAAACCATCAACCAAAGCTACAAAACAATTATTTAGATTAAAATATATGCATATGTTAGAATAGATGAGCCAGTCAAAACTAAATTAAACTGAGAATATGTGGCAAGACTTGAAAATTGCTCATTTCCATCCAATCTTACTGTGATTGAGCTGTTTTACAAAGAACAATGAGCAAAAATTTTGGGATCTAAACCTGAAAAGGTGGGGTAAAATTGCAGTAAACTGTGGTTCTATAAACTTTTGACTCCAGGGTCTAAATAGTAATACACAGAACATTTGTCAGATCTGTAATTGTAAACACATTTCAGCCCATTTCATAATTATCCCACACCTTATTTTGGTGTAGTTTGTGGTTGTGAAACGTGACAAAATGTGAAGAAGTTCAAATGATGCAAGGCTTGGTATAGACTAAAGAAAAGAGCATTAATAATTTTTTTATTATGTCTGCAAATTATACTGATGATGGCTTAGAATACCATCACAATATAAAGTTTAAAATGATCTTTAAACAATTTTCAACAAGGTGAAATAGAAATGAGGTTTACGGTTTTTGTTCTGTGTTTGTAACTTTGTCTTCAGTCTTTAGAAAGCACAGCAGAGCAGCTGAGGTTACGCTCCATGGACTTCCTACAGGACCATGACATTGAGCTGCTCACAGAAAAAGAGGTGAGGGACTTTGGATTATGACAATTTATCTAAAAAAAAGAAAAGAAACTATTTTATATTTTAAGTTTGTTTAAGCAAAAAGTCTCCAACAATTGTTTTAGGTTGTAGCAGTGGATATTAAGACTCGATCTGTAACGTTTGAAGACGGCTTGAGGATGGAGTACAGGAAACTCTTTATTGCTTCAGGAAGCAAGTAAGAAAAATGATTAATTCTGTCTGAAACTCTTAATGCCTAATTTGATTTAATTGTTTTAAAGACCAAAACCGATGAGCTACAAGGGGAAAGACGTTAGGAATGTTTTCCATCTCCGGACACCTGAGGATGCTAACAGCATAGCGAGGCTTGCCAACAACAAGAACGCCGTGATTGTGGGAACATCTTTTGTTGGTGAGACAAAAACTCATATTTAACCATTTCAACAAAGTTCTTAGATTCAGGGGAAGGTTTTATAATAACATTTTAGTACAAAATCTTATTTTCTTTACCTTCTTATTGACTATAGAGTTTTAATTACCATCCCTTCTCCAAAACAGGTTGCACCCTACGATAGTCTGATTTTGCACAATATTTGCCTGTAGCACAAACCTTTTTCATGCTCAATTAAAGGAAATTCAAATAAAAAATGTATGTATAATGTTCAAAACAGCTCAGCATTGTTTTTTTATGCTTATGATGATACAACATGCCCAAAGCTCAAAAATAGGCTAAAACAGCCTGATAAAAAAATGTAAAAGTATTCAAAAAGATAATAGGTAATAAGTAAGTCACTTCATTGGACACTTCCAGTTGGTGTCATTACTTAAATATATTTTTAAAAAGCCAAGATAAAAAAGCTGAGTGAGAAAAACCCATCACTGACATTGCTCCTTTTTAAAATATATTTATTATTAATAGATTGTTGCTGTTTTGTGTGCACAAAAGTGTAGGTCTTGAAGAATTATAGTCTTTCTTTTCATCTAAGTATGTTGTTTTTAATAACTCTTTTGTATTTTTATTTGTTTGTAAATTTGACCTTACACACACAGCACAGTATATTATTCTTATTTTTCTGTTTTTATGTTCCTACCTTAGTGTGAATCGGCTGAGGAGAGATGATGATTTTAGCTTGTTTTGGGCATCTTGCAGTCACTGAGTCGACTGTCAACTCATCTGTAAAATCTGGATGAGATCAAAATATATTAATGTACAAGAATAACCCAGTCAAAGTCCAGGCTTGAATCCAAAGGCAGACTTGAAAAATTATTTTCACAAACACCATCCATCCAGTCTGTCTGAGCTTGAGCAATTTTACAAATTAGAATCTGCAACAATTTCAAAGTTGGCAAATCCATCATATATCCACACTAGAGCTAAGTCTGGTTAATCAAAGTATTTACTCCTGGGAGCCGAATACAAATGCAAATTCACTTTTCATGTTTTTATTAATTTAAAAAATGTTGAAACCCATGTATCTTTTTCTTCTACATCACAAGTAGGCTCTACTTTGAGTTGTTCTATAAAAAAACCTTAAGGTTGAAAAATACCAACTTAAAGTTGTTGTTTATAGGTTTATGACTTTGTCCACATTTTGTTTAAGGCGACAAAACGGATCAGTAGAGTGTGTAGTTTTGCTAGGCAGTGTAATTATTGTGCCCAGGGAATAAAACAGTGTGGTGGGACTCACAAGCAGCCGGTTTATGCTGGAGAGTGACTGGCGCTTTAAATTATGACAACGTTACTATTATTGGTTTATATGCAAAGTTAGAAAGATATATAAAAGTCGGACAGCAGGGGGCAGTGTGGTGCTTTCACAGATGCTGCAGCGGGAACACCTAAGTCCTCCCGGTCATGCTGGGAGTTATTTAGCACCAGACTAAACAATATTGAAGACTAAATACGGCCCTGTATAGAAAAATGCTTTTTTATGCACAAATATATAAAAAAAAAACACACTGATTGTGAGGCTTTCTCTTTGCCTCTAAATTCTCAAAGACCTTCCTCAAATAAAAGAATAGCTCCCATGAGTTTGCAGATATAATACAGAAAGCTTGTTGAAAGGATACACCTGCAGACGTCAGAGGGTGCAGAGGAGTAAGCAGTTCTCAATGTTCACTGTTTTAAGGTTGCAGCTGTTCTAATAAATGGAGAGGGATTTGCTTAGACAGATTAAAATAAATGCATGAAAGCATTTTCCACCTTAATGCCTTGTGTTTTGTTGTGCTGGCAGGTATGGAGGTGGCTGCAGCTCTGACTGACAAGGCCCACTCAGTGTCTGTCATCGGGATCGAGCCGGTCCCCTTCAAAACAGCTCTCGGGGAGAAAGTAGGGAAAGCCATAATGAAGGTAAAGGCTCCCTCCTGGGAATTTAAGCCCTTTGTGAACATGAAGCCCATCCACTGCACCATCATCAGTATTCTCCCCGAGAATATGCTGCTGGTTAAAATGCAAATCCCATTAGTTGTTTCTGCTGCTGGTCAATACTGCACCAGAAATTGGAGCAGCGATTGATCATTGAAAAGAAATGGAGGCTGCTGTAAAGTGTCCATGTTGTGGTTTCAGTGTAACTCTGAAGTGTCTTCATCTCTGCAGCTGTTTGAGACAAACAGGGTGAAGTTCTACATGCTGAACGAAGTGTCGGAGATGATTGGTCAACATGGACAGGTATTCAGAAAGTGAGAGAAATAGCAGGACATACTGCTCAGTCTCCTCCTCTGTAGAATATGAAAACCTTAAAATCTCAAGTATTTATTCATGTAACATGAAATAACATGTTACATGTTATCTATGTAACATGAAATAATTAAGTAAACACAAGTGCAGCAGTTACTTTTAACATCAAAATGAACCATTTTTCCCCTGTTTCACAGCTGAAGGAAGTTGTTCTGAAGAGTGGGAAAGTCCTGCGGGCAGATGTGTGCGTCATCGGAGCAGGTAGTAAATGTACTTTCTCTCTTTTCTCCTGCCAGCCTCCTTCATGTTAAGCCTATTGACATGTCTGCTTCTGCAGGGAGTGTTCCTGCAACAGGGTTTTTGAAACAGAGCGGCATCCACTTGGACTCAAAGGGCTTCATCACCGTGAACAAGGTGTGCTGCAATCCTCTGTGGTCTGAGTAAAAAGTCTACTTTTGTTGTGGGGTTTTTTTCACTAAAGTTTATCTCTGCTCTAGATGATGCAGACAAACGTTGACGGGGTGTTTGCTGGAGGAGACGTGGTCACGTTTCCTTTCCCACCTCGCAACAACAAGAAGGTGAACATCCCTCACTGGCAGATGGCTCATGTGCACGGTGAGCGGGTCAAAGCTCGATTCAGACTTGGGAAGCTGTGAAAGACGTGTGTAAGATTTATTTTATTTCTTTCATTGTCGCCGACAGGCAGGGTGGCAGCTCTCGGCATGATGGGCAGACTCTCTGAGTTCAAAACTGTGCCTTACTTCTGGTCGGCTATGTTTGGGAAGACCATTCGCTATGCAGGTGGGGGAGGGCGCCGTGGAGGATATTCCCTGACCTGGAGTATTTTGAAGAAAAATATAACTTCTAATGAGATTTCAAAGTTTGTTAAAGGGGAAAATTAAAAAAAGATAGACATTGGTGTCTTAACAGCTAGGTGTGAAACTGACTTACTCTTTTTTAGATTTTAGATATTTTCATTTCACAATTTGATTATTTCTTGTCATTTCTTCTACTTGACTTAGATGAAAGAAAACAATTATTAATCCACATTTATATTTTCTGAATAAGGAGGTGTATTAAAAGTGAATTAAATCACATTTTTAACATTTCTGCTGTACAAAACAAACAAACTAATTCATATCAATTTGTACTGAATCTAGTTAAGTCTAAATCAGTCTTATTAATTGTAATGTAAGTCAATTGGTCAGATTCACTTCAATACAGACCAGTTTAACCTAAAATCTAATACAGTCCAATCATCTGTCCTCCTGAGAGTATTTTTTCTTCCAAAATACATACAGTGCCTTTAGGAACATCCTCCCTGAAAAAGAAACACATCATAGCTATTAAGATAAAAAATTTAAACCAAAAACCAACATTTTGTGTGTCCTTTTCCATGTTTTGAGGTTATGGTGATGGATTTGATGATGTCATCATACAAGGAGATCTGGATGAATTACGATTTGTTGCTTTTTATACAAGGTAACTGTTGCATTTTTAAACTGTAAACTAACTAAGATATTTGGACTGTTTTACAATTGTTCATTTGCTCTGTTCCCATCTGAAGGAGCGAGGAGGTGGTTGCTGTCGCCAGCATGAACTATGACCCCATCGTATCTCGGGTGGCAGAGGTCTTGGGATCCGGAAAGACAATTAAAAAGCGAGACGTGGAGTAAGTCTCCGTTTGGGATTTTATACTCATTGCCGTTGGAGGTTATATTTTTAAAGTCTTGGAAAAAATTTAGTGGGTGTTTGAGTTTGGGACTTAAAAAAAAAAGTTCTAAATGTAAAACATGAAAACATAATTAGCTAATAAAAGCTGTGGTAGGTTTAGGTTTACATTATGATACAATCAAGCATATCGTTTAACACTAAAGTTCTTTTTTATAATATTTTTTAAAGAAATGTTTATCGTATCGATAAAATATAAAAAAAAATCCAGAAAGATTTTATACATTCTTACAATCATGAATCTCGCCTCAGTTGTTCAATTAATTTAAAGTTAAGATTTAATTTCAGTCAAGTGACTGCATTTTAGTTTGATCATCATTCATTTTTTGCATGAATGATGCCTTGGAGTTTCCTTGCAGAACTAAATATATACTCAGTCCTCCAATAAAACCCACTGAGACAAAATTGTTACATGTCATTTTGTAACTTTTCAGGATATGTACAACCTACAGAGTTGACTGGTCATGCAAAAGGATGCTGGCTGCTCGTGGCTTCCCCATCAGGCCACGGCACCCTGGGTGGTAAACCATACAGCCAATGTTAAAATTGGTCCCTGATGGCCACTGCTGGTTTATAGCCAGGGACTGGGGTCCTGCAACTTTTAGATATGTTCCTGGTCCAATATGTCTGAATCAAATGGCTAAATTACCTCCTCAGTTGTCAAGTTTTGCAGAGTCTTGCTAACGACCTCATTATTAGACTCAGGTGTCAGGTGCTATGTTGCTATTTATAGGAGTAGCAACAGTACATTAATACTTTTTGCATGTTAGTTGTATTGAGTCAATGCATGCTACTGTATTTCTAAAAGCTTGATACAAAAACCTTTGTGTTTCAAAAAGAAAAAATAGATAATGTCTTCAACAGTGACAGATGAGATGACATTGTTTCTTCATCAAATATGGCGGCTTATATGTCAGTGTTGGTCTATAAATGTCGCTGTCAAAATGTCCATTTTGTCTTGTCTTTTTGTTGTTCTACTGATCTTCATCTCTCTCATGTCTTTCAATTTTGTGTGCAAACAAAAACTGAAGGATGTTAGCGCAGCTTGGCAAGTATGGAAAAACATGAGCTAATCCTTTTTACTCACCACTTACATGCAGCTGTACCTTATCCCCCAGCTCAAAATGTGATAAAGCTCTTACCTGCAAGGATCTGATCACTGTTGCTGTGTTGCAGGACTGGAGACATATCTTGGCTGATTGACAAAGGCTCTCACTGACTCCACCTTTGAAGTTTCCTAAAGGACAGACCCAAAGTCCACTGGATACCCTCACATGGACACTTTGGTGCTGAGACCCTGAGCAGCTATCCTACTTCATTCACAGAAACACAGTGGACACGATTCTCTGTCTGTCGGAGGCTCACTCTCCTGAAGACGACAGTATAACATGTTTTGCTCCGGAGAGACACTTTAATGTGACAAACTGAACCACACAGGGCATGAACACACTGAATCACTGTGTCGGCAAATGTTTTTGTTCACAACAAAGCAATATTTCAGCCTTCGTGCTGCTGCAAGTTATATCTACCTGTACGTTTTGTTTATAAGAAGCCAGAGAAGGGCATGGGCATTTGTTTTGTATAAATACGACTGTACATAGTTATAATCCTGATTGCACTGTAACAACAAAAGAGAATACACTTCTGAGTGGAAAACAGATCGACTGTGCTCTCATACAGACCTTAGATCTGCATGGTAGAACTTACTGCAGTAAAAAATAAAATGACGAGTCCCAAACCAGAGAATATTAATACAGATGCATTAAAATAAACGCTTAAATCAGCAGCAGAACAAGTCCTCTTTAGACCAGCCTTGAGCTTTAACAAGCTCAGTTATATGCACATGCATTTAACTTGCAACGAGATAATGTACTTCTTTGTATATGTTGCCTTGCTAATAGAGTAAATACATTAAATTTTAATCATATTTCTAATTAAACTAATTATTAGTTTGTGCTTGCACAATAGAGTCACGTTTTTCAAAAAAATAAACAGCAATAGCTCATCTAAATGAAAACTAGCTGAATGTTTCTTTGTGACGTTTCCAGACTCCATAGGGACTTTATCTGTTACTAACTCAGGGAACTGAGGTTTGTGGCCCAGGCTGACTGCTCCCTTACAGTCGCTGTTGCTTTAATATTCTCCCCTGTGATCTCACTGCTTCCCCTCATTTTCCTTTAGTGATGCTTTGCAATGTGCTGAGAGGTGCAGAGCAGATGTCTGATAGCATACTGGTCTAATGAGGATCCATGTATACTTGATCCTTGACGCTTAAAGTCAACGAGGCAATTTGAATAGCATTGTTCTTCCTACAGAGATGCTGGAATGACATTTTTATAACTTAACTTTGAAATAAAAAGTGATCCAACAGTAAAGACCCACTGCTGCTGCTATGTTTATTTCAGTTTTAACACTTCTTTCCTGTGAACATCCTTGATTGGTGTTGGCTATTTTCTGCTGTTTTAAACCCAACATGGTAAAAAAAAATTTGTTGTCGGTGATGGTTCATAAAGAGGCCCAATCGAGTAATTGTTCCATACCTGCTTTTAAGTTTATTAGATTTTTTTTGTTCTATTTTGTTTAAAATAGTGCTGCATAGTGATGCAGTTGGTACCACTGTCGTCTTGCAGCAAGAAGGCCCTGAATTTCAATCCTGGTCTGAGTCCTCCCTGTGGATGTGTGGGTTCTCTAGCGTCCTCCTGTAGTCCAGATACATGAAGGTTGAGCTTTCCAAATGTTCCTTATGTGTGTGTGTGTGTGGTTGTTTGACCGTTGCGTCTCTGTGATGGATTAGGACCTGACCAGGGCGTATCATCGCCCACTGACTGCTGGAGAAAGGCACCACGACTCTGCAAGGATCAGTAGGTATAGTAGACAGACAGTTTAAATAAATTTTCTATATTCTGCTCATTGTTTACTTACAAGAGAATAGCATCACATTAGCAATATTATTTATTGTGATCGTAACATTAGTTATAGTAATATAAGCAACGTCTACCAGCAGGTTTCTTACAATTTACCACATTTTGTCAACTTACAAACAACTTGCATAAAGTAATGGATAATTGTGCATGATTTCATATTGTTTTACAAATAAAAAGCTAAAACCTTTGGTGTGGATTTGTCCTGTGTCAAACTGCAAACATGACTCCGTGCCCTCTCTTCCATAAAGAACAGATTTGTAAAACGCACTGAAGATACTGGTTGTAAAGTGACAAAATGTGGAAGTTCATAGAGATGTCCAAACCTCTTAGTCATGAGAGTGAACTGAACCATACTGGGATCGGAACCACAAAGAATGGAACTGGGTGCAATACAAAACCTTAAAAATATTGCATACAACTACTTTAACATTATATGAGATTTTAACATATTTACATTTACTCTGGATACGAAGTACTAAATTATCAGTCAAAATAAAGTAACTCATTGGTAGCAACTGGGAGCCGGTTTGGGATGAAATGTTTTTTTCTAGATTAATAATAAACAAGAGACTGAAAAGTCTAAGTCCATAAAAATATTTTATTTCAAACAAAGAAAAACAGTTTGGTTTAGGTTTATTTAAAAAAAATTTTTTGACAAACTGTTTTAGGAAAAAAAAATCCGTTGAGTTCAAGATGGAAGAAATATTTTTTTTTTAAATACCACAGAATGGATGAATTCACAAGTTTGACTAATGATACATGAAATCATTTTAAAATAGTTATTTATAAACAGAAAGATTACCTGAGAGGATTCTAACACACAAAACAAACTAAACGTGTTCACAATAATATTGCAAACAGCCCAAAGAAGAGCTTTTAAAATGTTTTGGATCAGAGATAAGTAAGGATGCATTAATCCAAAGCTTTTTTCACAATCAACTGCATTGTTTTAACCTCTTAAATGACACATAAACAAGGAAGTGTTTGATTTTTGTAAACATTTTACAGAACAGAAATAAATAGCCATAAGTAATTATGGGTAATGGCAAGGCAAAAATATTTTTAATGTATTTATAATTCACAGAAGCTTCATAACAGAAATATTTAAATTACAAAAGTGTGTTTATACACAGGTTTTTTATCTCAGATGACGGTCGTTTATCCGATTAAAATTATATTTTGAAAATAACCTTACAGACATTAAACATAGTTTTCATTAAGCCCACTTTTCTGTATTAAAAATATTTTTTTATAGGTTTAAGTAATTTTATAATCTTATTTGTTAAGTGACAATCACCATAGCTAAGAGAAATAGAGATTTAAACCAGTAGTCTGTGAGTAATCAATATATATATATTGTGCTTTACTTAGTGAATTGAGTAACTGACAAACTACGATAAGGAATCCAATTTTGGTTACAGAAATCTGAAAACTTCAGTTCACTCTGTTTCCTGTGAAACATTCAACTGTAAATGATCCTAACGGTGTCTTGACTGAGTGCAATTACTTATTTGATCCACTAAGAATCTAAACAAGGGAAAATTGGCTTAAGAATTAAAAGAAATGAGGTACCAATCTTTTCATTCCTTGTAGTTCTCTCTTTGAGATATTTAAATATCTGGTAATCTGTTCCCAGTAATTAATATACTGGCCTGCTAATTTTAGTGAAAGCATATCAGCAGGAAATAAATTAATCAGTTCAAAAATGCTGACATTTAATGAGGCATGATGGTTTGGACAGACGCACCCCTTCGTGTAAACGCACCACAGCTGGTGTCACTAATAAATATTCATGAATCACAAACACTGGAGGGAAGGCATTAAGCAGAGCTAACGGTTACTCATCAGTTCAGTGCTGCAGCTCAGCTAGGAGCGACACATTAGTGCAATGACTATACAGCTCTTCCTGCTTCACTAATCTCTTGCTACTGTATGTTTCAAACTATAGAAAACAAAAACTTTCAAGATGGTGGACAGTTTTTCCAGGTTTGCTGCTTCTTCACATCTATTTATGATGCCCAGGTGTAATCACGGCACTGATTATTGCAGTTAAATAGCTATGTGCATGAAAACACATTCAGGTAATATGTCAGTCAGGGTGTTTCTGTAGGGGACTTTGGACAGATACAACACAGACACACACTAAAAAATATAGGGTATTTGCTGGTGGGTCAATATTTGAAATGGAGAAAAGTCCTTTTTCAAACATTTTGAGCATTTGTATTGCAAAACCTAAGAGAAATGGGGAACAAATCTTCCCACTGAGAAAATTACTTTTGCCCAAGAGCTAAAATCACAGTTTGTCCTGTGTGCAGTAAAAACAAGGCACTTCTCCTGCTGCTGAGATGACAGAGGTTGGCAGTGATTTCTGCTGCACTATAGGTTCCACCTACAACTGGCCTGGTGATTGTCTACAAACTCCTGCTGATTCAACTACAAATCAGCAGCCACCAATGTCAGGTTGAAATAAAAAAAGTTGTTTTTTACAACAACAAAAAAAGCATTAAAAAAAGCATGAGGCAGCACCACCATCCAGATGTAAACCAGAGACATCAGAGGTCCTGTTCTGCTGCACACTGCTGCAGGTACCACTCGTACAGTTTAGCCTATAAAGGAAAAAGTAATGACAGTTTTACTTTTAGAACACAATTAAAAACAAGTAAAGTTAACCAAAATATATCACAATTTCTTGCAACAACAATACGAGAGCACACTAAAACCTAGTGTCTCATGCTCAGTCAGTCAAAACTCAAATGAAAGAGACGAATTTTCAGCATATTTAAATGGTTATGTGGTCTGAGCAGTGCTGACATGAGAAGGTAAGGTTCTCCACGGTCTTGTGGCGCCCACAGTGAATGCTCCATCACCGCCACAGTTTATCTTTGATCTCAGAACATCAAGGAGAAACTGGTGCTCTTGGAGGTGTGTGGATATAGAGGAGATCTCATAGATAAGACCATTTAAAAGGAGTTATGTGTTCATGCTTCTTTGTACTGAGCACAGGTCAAGCTGCAGAGTTCTGGACTATCTGTAAAGGCAGCAGGGATGATTTATCTAGCCCAATAAAGAATTACAATAGTCCTGGCGAGAGGGCATAAAAGCATGAATGACCTTCTAAAAGTCCTTAAAAAAGAAGTAAAGCTTTGCCGTTGCAGTCAATCGTGGCTGGAAAAAGCTAGATAGCATTTATATGTTCAACTTAAGACAATAGTCCAGGCCAACACCCAAACTTCTCACTGCAGAGAAACTTCGAGCAGCTAAAAAGACATGAACCAAACAATCTCATCTAATATTTAGAGAGAGATCTTTGCACAATTTCTCTAGGTCCTTCAGAGTCATGAAGCCTTTCCTGTGCTCTCTTATCTTCAGCTCACCACAGTCTTATAACAGGATTTAGGTCAGATGACAAAGATGAGCTAAAAATAAACTTGATTTCATGTCAGATGAAGCATTTCTGTGTGGATTCGACTAAATGTTTTGGGTCATTATTTCGGTGAACAACCCAATTTTGACCTATTATCGTTTAAAAAGCGAAGACTATGAGAATAGCAGATTACTGAACGAGAAGTCAGTCTAACCTTTTTAGTTTTGACAATATCATGGATATAATCCCTGTACTCCATCATCTTCCTCTTCTCCTTCTTCGTCAGAGTCTTGTTTCTTCGGCTGAGGATGAAGGACAAGGAACCATCAGAACCATAATCCAAAGCGTAAAATGTCTGCATGTGTCTGAGAGACAGACTGAATGCTTATTTCATCCCTTTATACATTTTGGACAAAAGGAAATAAATCAATATGAAAAGAAGTTTATTCTAACAATTTACTGTCATTATGTTTTTTTCGAGCTAAGATTTAAAAGTTTTTATTTTTGATACTTTAAAATGTTACATTTAACATTATTAAAGAAAACAGGAGAGAGTTCAGTATTTTTTTTAAGTACAATATTCATTCTGCTCTATATGCCTCCAATATAGATTGAAATGAAAACATAAAGAAGAGCTTCACTTTTTTTTACCCAATAATTTTGTGAAAGTTTGAAATACATAAAACTCAAAGTGCAGGGAGTTTGTTTTATTTTTATTCTTTTGTAAATATATGTGCTTCTAAATCCATATTTTATTATATAAAGTATATATCCCACTGGGATCAATGTTAGGCTACACATTTTAGTTATGGCTTAATATTTTTGTTTATTTATAAAATTCTAAAGGTTTTATTTTATGCATTTGTTTTTATCATGCCTTCAATTTGACTTTAATGTATTTTTAATAATAAATAAACTTACATTTTTATCTTAATCTTATTTCTTTCTGATATTTAATGGTGTTGATGTTTTTAATCAATCTCTGACCTTTCTTCATAAAAACATGATTGCATTTCCTCAGTTTGACAAGCTGTTTGACAATTTCTGTGTAATAATCAATATTGTTAACATTCATTTCTGTGATTGTTGTCTGCATGCTTGCAACTCTGTGTTTAACATTTGTTTCATTTGAGTGTACAGTGTTTTATAAAACATATCTGATTGATTAATCTAATTGTGGAGAATGCAAGATATTAATATAAATTTTTCTGTCTAATGTTCCAGTTATACATATTTTATTGAGGTGTGTAAAAGGATGTCTTTACACACTTACCCTGCAAAATATTTTGCTAGGAAAAGCAGGAAGTAGCAAAAAGCCCCAAAAGAGATCACAAAAACTACTTGTTTGTCCTCCGGTATCCATTCCCATAAATACATCACTACCCCCTGGGAGAGACAGATACACAGAATATTTTACTATAATGTTTTCACATCAGTTTTTGATCCCTTTGAAAGATTTCCTTTACTTACTGTGAAGACCATAACGATATGAGTCGGACCTTCGCCCAGCAGGTCGTGCAGTTGCTCCTTGGAGAAGGTGCTTACAATAAAACTGAGGATGAAGAGGAACGGCAGGAAAAAGCCCAAAGCCAAACACAGAACTGAGTGAAGACGAACACTCCTGTTGAAAGACACATCGGCCCTGTGTGCAGAGTGATAAAATCTGACTTAAAAACATTTAATGCCGCTAAATAGTTTG
The DNA here is from genome assembly GCF_002775205.1 of Xiphophorus maculatus. NCBI lineage: Eukaryota > Metazoa > Chordata > Actinopteri > Cyprinodontiformes > Poeciliidae > Xiphophorus > Xiphophorus maculatus. Next base: position 18,569,620 of record NC_036454.1, read on the forward strand.
ATTTTACATCCATTTTATACGCATTTGTTTTATCAAAGTAAAAGAAGAAAAAAAGAAATACAGCACTAAATTTAACCTGTCCTGTTCCAGTTTGTTGATGATGGTCGAACAAATGAGGTCAGAGTCTTTCTCCAGTTGATCTAAAGTCTTCTGGACAGCCTGGTTGATGGTCTTCTCAATCGTTTGACAAACGCTGTCAATCTGGTTCACACACCTGCTTGGCTAAAAGACGCAAAGATGAAAAAATAAAATTTATTCAAAAAAAGATTGTAAAGTAAAAGCATCTCATGCATCTCAGTAAAATTCTGCAACAAATCCTGAGGGTATTTTGACAGACAGCCCTGTGCAAGAAGCTGGAAGTGAGGCTACTCAGCAAAAACAAGAACACTGCAAACCAAGGGAGACACAAATCAACCACGCAGTGCAGACCTCAGGGACAGTAGATCACAAGTAGCTCCTGCACCAAGTTTGGGTATGAGACGCAATTCTTAACCCCGCAGCCCTAAGAGGAGCAGAGTGGTGAACCGTGCATGAGCTTTTTACCCTGTGCGCAGAGTCCCATCAGGGTTGCATTGACCCTGTGTGTGCTGCTCTCCCAAGTTTCCTTTTTTTCTTTTTCAAGTTTTTGGGAACTGACAGGACACCCCACCGCCTTCCCATTGTCCAACCGTGACATCTGCCTCTCTGCAGGAGGGTTAAACCGAAGCTGATAAAATCTATGACACAAAACCCCCTTTGCATCTAAAGCTCATCAGCTCTAATCAAACACCATTAAGGAATTTGAAGGAAAACTACAAGTATTTATAATGTTCAAATCTATCAAGAAACAGCTTCAAAGCCTAAGAGAGGAAAGGTCAGCTTAACAAGATTTAGACTGTGCATTCATCTTGAGTAAAAGTAACAGACTTTCATTGAATTTACACAAAATGAAAAGAAATGTACTAGTTTTAAATTACAGAAACACTAAAATTATTAAGCATATTTATTTTTAGTTAAAATAACGCTGTCTTCACCTCTTCCTATTCTGAAACAAGGACATTAAATTTGTTAGTAGCTTTTAAGTTAGGAGCTAAAAGTAGCTCCTTAAAAGTAGTGTCTCCTGGGTATAATAGTTTAGTTATAAAATATTATACCTTCACACTATTGTGTAGTTATTGAAGCAGTATAATGGAACCAGTTCATCACCACAAACCTAGAGACACCTTTGTCCAGAATATACTCTTATTTTTAAAAACGGATCTGGACACCAAAATAATTAAATCCAAACAGGAACACTGAATTTTACCTTCTGTGGGTTGGGGATGTATATTGTCGGCATCTCAAAACCACATTTGTTGAGCCCTGGACGGCGGCACAGCTCCTGGACAATCTGCATCATTACTCTCTGTGGGAAAAACATATATTTATAAGCTAATGCTTTTTCTGGGTAAAAATTAAAACAGCTTTTATGAATAAAAAGCTGACCTGTCTGTCTGTCTCCTTCCCAGCTTCATCTGCTTTGCTGAGATAAAACAACAGCTTGTCTCCACATTTGTCGCTCAGCTTCTCCACGATGTTGAGCGTCCGTTTGCACAGCGCCTGACCCATCGGGTCAAAGAAGACGAAAATCAGGTCCGCCTGTTCTCCTGCGCAACATTAGATGCATCAATATCTGCGGAGCAACTCTGGTGATGCTGAAAACATAAATCCTTAAGTACTTACCCAACCAGGTGATGGCGCTGTTGACATCAAATGGGTAGATCATGTCCCCGTCCACCAAACCAGGAGTGTCCACGAATGTCACCAGGCTGAATTTCTTCTGCTTTGAGGTGGAGATCTCAGCAGACAGGTAGTCCATCACACCTATAAAAAAAAGAAAGACAGATGTTGGATGAATATGACCAACAAAGCTGAGTCACTGCAGGATTCTGCTGTATCTGATGTACGCAGTGTGGTCAATACTTGGAGACCGGAGGGAGCTCGGTGATACTGGGATCATAAAGTCTTTGTCCTTGCAGGTTTGCAATTTCACAAACTTTGTCTTTTAGAGGCTCAGTAAAAAAAAAAAAAGCTGTCCTGGCTCATGAATCTTTTGAATGTTGCTGATGTCTCACTGTCCCCGCCGTGGACAGGTCTGTTGTCACTGTTACACACAACAGCTCTTCAACTGGCAGCTTTAGTGTGGGCCGTAGGACGTAAAGCTAGCCAGTGAAGAACGACTGTGAAGCAACGCACTGCGAGGTTATTGTAACGCATCACAGCTAGCACCGCCACACAGACACAACAGGATCCATAGTCAGAGGATTTACATGATTGGGGTGAATGTCGGGTTTATTTAGGGCTTTTAATGATTCATTTGAACCACTTGTTTTCCAGATTACAATATTTTTTTCAATTTCCACTTTAACTGGTGCTTAAATTATAATTTATCATGGATTTTCTTTAATCCAGACATGGCTAAAGTGTACATACACCCTCAAATTCATTCAGCTTATTTGGTTACACTAATATTTTGTTACATTTCCTTCAGGACGTTGAACCTTGACCACACAATGTTTTTCATCACCAATAAACTTTCAGTCCAGTTCTGGTTGAATATTTGACCAGTCCTACTATCACCTTTGGTAGAACTAATTTAAATTGTATGAGTATCTAACATAGATTTGGCTTCAAAGCATAGTCCATAAACCTTTGACTGGGTTGAGGTTGAAGCCTCCCCAGAACATTAATGTTATCCTGCTTTATCCATTCCAACACAAGATTTAAAGTGTGTTTGGGATAACCGTCTAGCTGGAACAAAACCACAGTGTTCAATTTTAGCCATCCAGTTTCTAATCTGAAGGAAACTTGAAAACTTTTGAAGTGGTCATTCTTCATTGCTTCACCCACAGTAGACCTGGTAGCAAAACAGACCCACAGCATGATGCAGCCACCACACCTGACAGTTTGTACGTTGTGCTTAGATCTTACAAATAGACTTCTTGTTACTGAGACCAAAAAGCTCAATATCTGCCTCGCTGACCAGCAACACTGGTTCCAGCATCATCTAGTTCTGAAATATAGTTGAGTCTTGGTTGAGTCTGTGTTTGACTCTTATCCTTTCTTGTTTTCACCAGATTGCGACATTTTGGGTCAGATGGTTGAAACTAGGACAGAGAAATTGGATTCATGTCGGGAAGTGGAACTGCTTAAAAATAAAATCTCTAATTTTTTATACAAAATTAGATTTCCAATTTTAGTTGATTTTTTCCTTTTACTCCTAAAAAAATAACACATCACAGAAAATATCTTTAAAAAATGTTTGTTATTTCAATAAATACTTCTGTGTGGGTGGACTGACATCACTCTGGACAGCCAAGAAGTCCACTGGTGAAAAAAAAAATAACCCAGATTTTCAAAAATTAAATCAGCCCCATTAGGGAGCCACCATATTTAAATGAGCAGGAACATTTCTACTAAGAACGCTCCGAAACACCAGCAAAGATTATTCCAGAAACTTGTTAATGGCCTTGTTCACTCTTGCTTTTTAAAAATAAAGGGAGAAGTAATTTAATTTATATAGCACATTTTCAGCAACAAGGCAATACAAAGTGCTTTTAACTGTAACTAAAATAACTGTAAAATCTACATTTAAATGTGTCGTTAAAACCCAAATGAATGTTACGGTAATCATCATAAAAGATTCACACCCATAGTAGACAGGTAAACGTCAGAGAAGAGCTGTTGAGCCCACCGGTCTGTCCCTTCGCTCTCTCTCTGCACAGATTCCCACTGAAACGGAGCGCAGGCTTGGGATGACACTGAGGCTGTTTTATACGAAGAGGCAGGTGTCAACACCCGACACAAATCACACCCTTGTGCTGCAGCGAGCAGGACCACTGCTGCTGCTGTGCCACATTAGCATTCCCTTATCAACACAATATCAATACAACTGGCTCCGAGCACAAAACCTTAGAGGTCCACATCGTGCAAACAGGCAGTTATTAGAAAAGAAATGTTAATAAGCATGTGTGTAAATGCAATCAAACATAATTAAATGCTGATAACCTGAACGGAAGTCAGTCTGGATGATTCTTAAAATATAAATGCTTAAATATGCTGATTGGAACTGAAAAGGATGACGCTTTAAGAAGAGAAATGTTACAGTTTGATTCAAATAAACAGCCAGAAAAGGGAAACAAGTGATTCCAATCAATATGAGCAGAGTTTCTTGACTGAACGTGAGAAAGCTTTGCAGCAGATTCACAACACTAAAAAAAAAGGGGGAGAAATGCTTCAAGACTGCTGCAAAGAAGCTTTTGCCAGATTAAACTCGTAAAACTAGACGGACTGCATATGGTTAAAATTAAATGAGCAGAGTCAAAACCTTCATTCTAGACAACAGTGAAGCATTTCCTGAGAAGAACGTTGCATAAAAGTCCAAACAACAGGTAGAGAGCAGAGAGACAGACAGATTCTATGTTAAAACATTCATCATTGTAATAAGTGTTTCTCCTAAAAGTGAATCAGCATCTCCTCCCGAATAAGGATATATGATGATCTTCTGATGAGTCATCCTCAGTCCCTGGGAAAGCTTAATAAAAGCCTGATGTGCCTCTTCCAGATGCAGCGAGGAAGTTCAGAAGATATAAATCCAGCTCTTTTGTCCAGCAGCAGCAGCAGAGCGACTCCGGCCTGCAGAGCAGAGCTGTTGCTGCTCCAGCGTGGGGCTTCACCGCCTCTAATGGCTGTGACATTTCTCAGCCGCCCCTCCTGACTACACTGGTGCACTGCTGTCGACAGGGCGTGTGACTCATACGCCATACCATGAGTCCGCACCCAGTGAACCTTCTCGTTCTGCATACTCCCCAGTCAACATACACGCGCCGCGCCCCACCCCCTTCAGCAGCACCAGCGCTCAGGCAGCAGGCACACCCAGTGTCTCTCCAGTGACTCCACTGATGCACACGTTCTCACTTTTATATAAACCAGAGTCATTTCAGCTGGCACATGGCCGATCCAAACACCGCCTACTGTGTGCGAGACAAGGAGGGGGAACAGGTGGGATTTCTAACTTGACAACTGCGGTTTAAATTAGCAAAAAAAAAAAAAAAATGTCTGAAATCAAAACTTGTTTTTTTGTATTTTGCAAGTAAAAAGCCAGACTTAAAAAAATCTATTACAGTGGTTTTCATGGCTGGGGTTCAATTTAGTAAAAATTTACTTTTTTGATATTTATATCAGATTATAATGCTATTTCCTCATCAGAAACATACATGGAGTGTTGCTTTGATTCTTTCATGCATGTGCGAGAAATTTCCCATAGCAACCATTTGAAGTGACTAAAAGCTAAAAGCTCCTCCTCAGTGCTGCAGTGCTCAAGCCAAGTATCCGCCTCACAGAGCACCCCTCCCCCACAACTACCCCACTCAACTCCTCCAGACTAGTGGCAGCAACAACTAGCAAACACCTGGTGAACCTGCGCGTTTGCTGAGCTCATCATAAAAGCTACTTCTCATTCCAAGAATGTTGTAAACAGCATAAGAAGGAGGCATTGCTGTGTTGACGTGCTGAAGGCGTAGCTCCTACTGTATGTAACAGTAGGGGCTTCTTAAAGAGACAGGTGTCCAATTTAAAGGTGTCAAATTACAAAGTAACAAAAGGTAACATATGTCTGGAAAAATACATAATGCCACCCAGACGGTGGAAAATATTGTGGTGCTGTGGACCTGTTTGTCTCCCAAAGGCAGACTTCACCCACAAAGAAACTTCCAAATTATGAAGAGATTTTCAGAAAAAATCTAGTGAACTCTAGAAATGATTAAAATTGGGTCACCACTGTGCGTTTCAGCAGGACAATGATCTAAAACATGGTCAGATCAACACATAAAAATGGTTCACCAGATAACCAATGAACCTTGTTTGATGATCATGTCAGTCCTCAGAACTAAAACATGTAGAAAACCTGTGAACTGAGCTCAAGAAAAGAGAGTGGAGGAGATAACCCAGGATGGTGGACAATCTAATGGTCAAAAATTGTTTGTATGGCCTATCGCTGTGAAATATTATAGCAAAAATATTGAATAAAAGATTATTGTATTTAGCCTTTTTACACATCTTTATCAGGGTTGGGAAAGATGTGGGTGACACCTTGGCATTATTGTGGCAACATGATTCCTTGACAATAGCCTCTCTGTCATTATATTTCCAATATGTTGCCTGTATACAAGATTGGACCAAAATGGAGTGAGACAAGCAGCCAAATCTTAAAGAAAATTTTTGAAAGACCTTTAGAAATCCTTATAAAGACCATTAAATTAGATTACATGAAGTAAATTATAAAGAAAGGAGTTTTGGTTTATCTGATGGGGAGGAAATAGAAATCTCTCAGGGTTCCAAGTAGGTAGAGAGGATTTCTAGGGATGTGAAAAAAATGACAGGCCACAACAGGTTAATTTTAAACTGAAAAAATAAATGTTTGACACATATTTAGATTAAGAGTAAATAATCCACCAGAATTGCAGTGGGAATCATTTTAACACTTCCTTTTTTACGTGATTGAAAAGCAACTGCGTTCAACAAAAAAGGGCAATCCAATGTGTTTCTATGATTATACTGGCTACAATACTGGCACTATTTTAATTAGCTTCCATTTAACATGCTAATAAGACAGCAGGCTAAAATTCTGATGCAAAACTTCATCACCTTATCAGAAAAATAAACATGTACAACACTGTTTTATTCCCAGAGACATTTCAAGGAAACACCTGCACTGAATAAGATACAAAATGGCAACCTTCTGTTTTCTCAGAGCAATAATATGTGTAGATAAATTGTACAAAAACAGTTAGAAAATGTCCTTCATATTCTAAGTTATGAGTTTCAATAAAACAAAAAGTCAAATCTTACCTTTGAACTCAAGGATAGGTCGAAAATGAGGATAGAGATGTAATGTTGCATTTCCCTGTGAAAGAGTTAAAAATGCAACATGAGAGGGACAAATCTCTACAGCAGAGTCTGTTTTAGTTTTAGTCATGTGATTTGGGGATTAGAAGCTTGCATGCTGCAGCTGAATATCCTTGGTTTGGCCACTCTGCAGTCCTGACTGTAAATATTTTATTCATCCTCATCACTCTGACCAAAGCAGGTTATGAACAGGGAGTTAAAGTGTGAGCGAGGAGGGAGAGGCAGGCAGCTCCCAAACCTGTTTAAGTGCTGCAAAGATGACTCAGGGCGCGCAACAGAGTGCATCACAGAGGCCGAATGAATAATGAGAAATGAACATAGAAAAAAATAGGATGCATAAGAGATGTTTTTAATTGTCTGCTATTAAGGCACTGAGTGGCTTTACTGTTAAAGTTTTCCATCAACATCCATAAATCCTAAAAACCAAGAGCTTGTGTTCTGTTTGCATGTCTCCATGTCGATCTTACCGTCAGTGACTCTCTCTTGCGACCACTAGTGATGAAGGTAAAGCCCTGAGTTTCAATGGCCACACCGGTTTTCTGAATGTGCTCTTCAACATACCTGCAGAGACAGAATCAGGCCAGAAATTAGAATAAAAATATTTATAGGATTCAATGGTGTCGAGCATGCAAACACCTCAAATCTGATCTTTGTCAAAACATTTAGATACTTCAAGGAAGGCTTTTTAAAACCACGTAATCACAAATTTAGATCTGGTCAATAAACCTTTTATCACCCAGTTGATGTCTTAAGGCCTTCTAGAAATTAGTGTTTTATAAACCTTCATATGGGGTTATGATCAGAAGTTCATTGTTCACATAAAAGAGTGTTCTGCACTTTAAATGATCTTACTCATTTAAAAATCCAGACGTAGCTTATTATGAATAATTAATTCATGACTGTTCTAAATTATAAAGAATAATTAATGTGTGAAACTTTGAAAAGTTTATTCTTTGAGACAAATCACATGTTGTAGCCTTAAGTTTACACAAGGTGGTAGAAAAAAAAACGCTGTTAATTAAATGATTTCTCATTTCTAATCTGATGAGAAGGAGCCAAATGCTTCCTGAATTCCTGATTCAAACTCAGTTTTATTCGTTTTCTGATTCAGGGTCAGGTCGGAGACGTGGGTAGCCCAGACGCCTGAAGAACTCTGACTCAGAGGAAAGAACCGAGCGCGCTCACTGGGAACAGCAGCCAATAAATCACTTGAACACCATGTCTCAAACTCTGAAGTTTATTTTTGTTTTCAATTTCTCAAGTATAAAAACAAAAAAAAACATTAGCTCAAAATGTGGGGTTGGAATCAGAATAACAAAGCTGACTGTCTCTTTATCTTCCTGCAGTTTATTTTGAAATCACTTGTTAATTGGTTTAAGCAGGTTAACACGCTGCAGAGCTGCTCTCACAGCTGATTATTTTCCACTGAGCCCATAAAAACAAATGTTTTGAACACAGTGGGCATTCTGGTGCTAATAAATCAGGCTCTAGAAGCTGTGTTTTACTCCTGTTTTGCAGCACTGCTGATCACAGATCAGCTGATAAGGCTGGTGAAATGTTCAGAAGCACCAGATGTTTAAAACAGCACTAATATATTCAGGTAATGATTTTAGGTGGTTTACAAGACCATCGAATAACACAGCATCAAAAATATGTACACTTAACACAATAAACAGTTAGCTGTAGAAATTACAACTATCATTTTGTTCCTCTGATGGTCTAAAATAAATTTTAAAAGAATACTCACTTTATAATAAACCAACACTGCAAAAATTTTTACATTATATTTGTTTGTTGATGAATTTTCATTACACACAATTACAGACTTGCTGCCTATTAATGTTCTGCCTACGAATCAATTTCCTGTGTAAAAGGTCAGTGAGTGCTGGGCTAAATAGTCCAAACCAAAAAAAATAATAATAATCACCCACTGTTAAACATGAACAAACAATTTAAAATCCATTAACTGATACCTGCTAGCATTGAATAATGCAGCTCTTACAATCGAGGGTAAATGTTCTGGGAGAGGATAGCGTTCACATGGACATCACTTGACCAAAATGCTTGAATATTTATTTTTGCAAATCCTGAGATTAATGAAGATTACTACATTAAATTGCAAAATAGTAAACATGACATCCGTTTACAAAAAAAAATAGATTTCACAAACCATCAGAAATGTTCAAAGTGGGAACAATCACAGATAAACTAGTGGATTAGTGTCCACTGAATCTAAAACAAACGTCATCCAGTTTAAGGAGCCTATATGAAGTTTTAGAGCTGGTATGGCTTCGTCTCATTTGGTACCTGAAAAAAAACAAAAAACTCTCCACCTAAATTCAAGAGTTTTCTCTGTTTAATATACATTCCTGCAAGTATGTATAAATGTATTTTTAAATTTATGCCACTTGTTGCTTAAAATGTATTTTAATAGGTGTTTTATCTTTTAAAAAAAAACAATCATGGTTTAAGATGGGACAAACTGTTTCTCGGCAACATATTCTCCACCCATGTAGCGCAGAGATGCCATGTGTGTATACCACACTTCTGTAATATTCATGATGCACAGATTACTAAACTCTCTCTACAGATGAAGCAGAGAGTTTAAAAACCAGACAAATGCATGTTGGATCAGTGAATTTGAATAAAAGAGATGTTCTACCAGTTAATAAAGGAGCTCTTCCCTGCAGAGTGATTTCCCATTATCATCACGATAATCTTCTTTCTCGGAGGAAGGAGGCGGACTCCGAGGCTGCTGGCAATTTTCACCAGACCTGCAAACACACAATGTAATCAAATACTAAAACAATTATATTCATGCTAAATAGAAACCTATTTAATTTTTAAAAAAAATAGCTAGGTGCACTCTTTAGACATTTGCATGCGAGTTTGCACATGCAAATGGAAATTTGCGTTCAAGGGCACACACAAATGTTGAAATCAAAATGTGAAAATCACTGAGAAGGAACAGAAACACTTTAGAAAACCTTCACTGGGTAGTTTTTTTTTAAAATGTCATCTTTACACCACAAAACATATGTATGGTTTATTAAAGAATAACTATGACTCAACTGTTTGACTAAACAATTTCTCTTTTTTTAAAGGAAACTATTTTTTTTACCTAATTTTCTTTTCTGTTTTTAGAGCTCTACATGGTCTTTGTCCAAAGTAGTAGACTACGTTGCATCTGGCATGCATTTGCATTTTCCAGGTATTTCACTGATTCCTTAGGATAAAAACTTGCAAGAAGCATCTTCTGGCTACAACTGTAGACCAGCAACTGGGAGCGTTCAAAGTTTTACTGGTAAAATTGAGACCTCTAGAGCAAAGCTTTTAGGTAAGTCTTTCTCGATTTAACATTTCATTTAACATACGGATGTTTCACAATCACCCATTTGAATTGTCCATAGCATCCACAGATTAAGCATGATGTGACAAAACCCACTTCTGGTCTTCAAACAACCATTGATACGATGTTGATGCTGCATCAAAAACATTATTTTAAAATAGTTCATATTTCAGAAATGAAATGTGAAATCAGAAAGTCTCTGTAGGTTTCCTCCTCTGGCCACAAGACTGTTGGACTGAACTGAAGCAGCCAGATTGCTTGTCCTGGGCAAGTTTATCTGTGTAACATCTGATCCTGAAGAAAGGAAAAGCTACTCTCTGGGGACTGAAGTTCCTCAAGTTCAACATGTCTTCTTGCATCTGCCTCTTTCTGCTCAGTTTGCAACTATTGTTACCAAGGAAAGCTCTGTGAGTTTTAAGAGCAAAGTCTGCAGTCACACACATAGTTATCAAATAACAGTGGTGGTGTGAGGGCAATCGCTCTTTACAACAGTAGTTACATTTGTTTGAAGTGGAAGTAACCGGGTTTAGCCATGTGTATGAAGACACTGGCAGTGAGTGCACAGATAGGGACGCTGCCTGCCAGGAGAGGAACGTCTCTGGTTCAGGTGTCATGTTTGTCACACTGACAGCAGCTGCTGCGGACAGACCGCTGCAAAATCTCTGCTGCCCCAGAAATCACCGTAAAACCCCTCTGCTGTTCAGCATTTAACAACCACACTCGGGTCTGCTTGTTTGTGCTTTAACGCTGCTGTAATCCGGGTGGCCGGTGGGTATTTACCGTTCTCGCTGTCCACGTACAGACTGTGGCATTCCTTCAGGATCCTCTCGCTCGGGGTGGTGATCGCAGACTCCAGGGGGTTCGCCACATACCGGGGCTTTCTGCCCGACATGATCAAACCACGAACCCACACGGAAACCGTGGATCTCCTTGCAGTTTCCAGAGGGGGAAAGGTTTCAGGGTTGCACATTCGAACTGTGCTTCTGTGAGGAAGAAGCGCCCTCCTGTGGTGAAATGCATCAACGACACCTGCGCTTCAAACATTCACTTGTGATAGTGGAGTAACTTTGACTTAAAAACACTAATCTAGTGTTGATAATCGGTCAGTTTTTTATGACTAAGATTGGAGAGGAATTACAGACATATGACAACTGTCCACCTCTATTGATTTACTTGCATTTATGCTAGCAACCACATAATATAGTCTAGCAAAGAAAAAGACGACCCTAACTATAACTCCACTTTTAATAAGTAATAATAATAATAAGTGTTTAATCCTAAATTTATGATATAAGACAATTGAAAAGGAACTCATAAAAAATCAAACGTTTTCACTATGATGTGAAAAACATAATAAGTCCTCTCAGGTCTAAGTCAAGTGTGAAACAACTAAAATAAAAATCTACCTAGTCTGTGAGAACTATTTTGGAAACTCGCATGCAAACATTTTGTAACAACTCCCTCCAAGGGGCAAGATTTAGCAACAACCAACCCTTGTGACAGCCAGCCCCATTCTCTCCTATTGCAAGCCCGTTTACATAATATTATTTTCACTGTTCTGTGAAATTAAAGTATCTTGTGTAGAAAACACAGAAATAAAACATTGGATGTCATTGAGTAGTTTTGCAGCTGTTTTAATTTATCCATACGCACAGCATTTAATGAAATGTTATCTTTCTGCAAATTAGTTTAACAGAAGGGAAAACTGAGAGAACAAAGACAGGGTGCTGTTTGTGCAAAACAGCATCGTTCACAAACAAGTCCTTTTTATTCTTTAAAGAAAAGCTGCATAATTATATTGCCTTTATTGAATCTTCATGCATCAAACGCTATTGTTTATGGGAGTAGAACTCCTTAAATTATTTTAAAACAAGCTGCCTATGCTTCATTGCACCGTCTTGCAAAGCTCTAAGGCTTTTTGAAGGAATTTGCTTGAAGCTCAACAAATGGCATTCTGAAGCACATGAAGTTGACTTGACCTGTTGGATAAGGCTTTAAAACTCACATGCTCAAAGCTGTGGTTAGATCTCTGTTCTTCGACTGGAGAAAAGGTTAACAATGGACAAATCCTTTCACATTTCAGTGCAACCTTGTCTCAGGTTCTGTGTGTAATAATAAATAGAACTGAGAAAAACCTTTCTGCAAACCAAAAGAGATAAGGAACGGTACCCTGGCATAAAATCGTATTTGTTGGTTTTAGGCTGGATGTTGAGCAATACTAAAGAAGTGGAAATTGTACCACAAAGACTGGTTGTTATTTCTATATATGGGTCAAACAGTCTTTCCACTGCCAAAAGGGCACAGGGGCTGTTAAACTTCAATGAGTTTAACAGCCTTCCTCCCTGAGCAGGAGTCATGCGCTGCACCTTGCAACTGGGAGACACAATGTAAGGAGGGCAATCCGACTGAGCGGCTCGACATGCTTTCAATGCTTTGTTTGAACTTCATTTCACAGCAGCTTCCAAGATGAATTTAAGTGAGGGAGCCAATAAATCAAAGAAAGAGGTGAGTGTAAGATTTGACCCCATTTTGGGTTTTCTTTCTGAATATTTGATTTTCCTTTAGTGTCTGAAAACGATGCACTGTGGCTTCCCTGCAGCGATAAATGGAGACATGTGGTCCAATAGTATATTTTAGGAGTTTCCACTCTTTTGGCGTTGCATTCATGGTTAATTCAACACAAATCGTTTCATTTCCCATTCTGAACATTTGCTGTTAGGATTCTGATGAGGATTTCTAGGGTTTCCATATGCATCTGCTGCAGCTATTTGTTAGTCATTTGTGTATTTTGCACTTAAATTAACAGTATGTAAGATGTCTATGCTGCAAACACTGATCATGTATGTTTTGGCTTTATTGTCTATTTTATTAAACATAAATTAAAATCACAAACAGATTGTTGCACATAAACCTGTTCTTTAATAAAAATCCATCATCATCAATCCATCAACTCAAACATTTAATCATTTTGGGGATGTTTTTCGACATGAATAAAAACAAAATAAGGGGATAAACAAATTGACTAAGCAAGGTACAGGTCTACAGTCAATAATACTTTATAAAAAGTGAGGAAAGCAAGAGACACAAGATGATTTTCTTCTGTTTGTCACATAGGGGGAGCCAGCACAGCACCTGTAGAGATAATGTCTTCAAACTCCAGTCGAGAACATTGTTATTTATATTTATTTATATTTGACAATGCAGAAATATATATATATTTATATATATTATTTTAATTACTAATTCAATTGGCTCTAATTGTGAACAAAATCTCTGCTTTGTGTTTTTTTTTTGATAACTTTGTATTAATTTCTGTCATTTTATCCTTTGATATATAAACATCAGTCAGTCATGACAGCAGGAGGTGCTGAAACTGTTTCATTGTTTTAAATGCCTGGAAAAGAAGAGCAAAATCAAGTTATCTTATTAAATATTTTCACAAGCATTTGATGGTTTATCATTTTGTTTCTGTTTTGTTTCATTATTCAAATAGCACAAAGAAACAAGTATATTTTTTGTGCCCCATTCAAAAATTCTCAAAAAAAAATCTACCAGATTAAATTACAGACAGAAGATCAGAGTTGGCTGGTAGGAACATCTCACTCTTTGCCACTTTGTGCTTTTTATGGTGTAGCGCCTGGAGCAGCTGTGCTCTTCTTGTGTCTAGAGTCTGATTTCTGGCAGATTTTCTTTAGAAAAGTGTTTTGAAAATATCTGACAATGAAAACTATTTTGTGGATTTTTTTTTTCTATAAATTGTTGGACAGAACCTGATTCATATTGAAGAGAACAGTCTAAACAAAAAAATCTGGTTCCTGTTTAAATAAGAAAATGTTTACCTCTGTTGTCCACACAGAAGTTTAATTTTAGAATGTCAATAAATTGGCCAAACATTTAAACTTGTAAAGAAAACAACAAAGTGAGCTATAGCTTCCACACAGATCCTCCATTTTATTCAAATGCAATATTGCAGCATAAATAGACATTTTTTTAAAAAGGTACCAATTTAAGAATATCAACACCATATCTTGTCAAATCTGACCAACATTGTACTGTTATGAACATAGAAATAGCAAAACATATTTGATGATAATTTTAAGGGAATATAAACTGAAACTATCAGTGTTTATATAAGTTGTCTGAAGGACTTCTTAAACCTCAAGCATCTTAACATAATTTAATCTTTATGACTGTGATATGGCTGCTGTCCATTAGCATCTCGGGTGTCTCCCCCCGACAGAGGGGTCAGCAGGGACACTGAACCATGATCTCGCTTTGGGCAACAATATGACTAGAGCCGGTCCTGCCCCTTTTAATGTTAATGCGTGATCATATTTTAATTCTGCATTAAATGTGACTAGCTTTTAGGGTTAACTTGTGAGCCCAGGACATTAAATTGCTTGTAGGATAGTATAAAATCTTGATGAAACATTGCTTCAAATAAACTGCTAATTTAAATTTTTTTTTTACATCATTTCTTCCTATAATAATCCTACAAAGTTGAGATCAAAAGAGAGCATGCAACACTTAAACTATTCCCAGAATATTAAGAAGCAGCAAATTATAAAAGGGCTATTATTTACTCATTAGGGCTGCTTGACATCATCAAGCAAGAGGTCCTAAGATGATGCAAAGGCTTGTTGTGCTTTAAGATCAGAAGATTGATTGATTGTTGCGAGTTTACAAGACTGATTGGTTTAGTGAAGCTTAATATAGCTTCAATATGCTACATGCTCTCTCCAGCAATATTTCGCTCACTGAGCTCTACTTCTTCAGTACTTGGATGCTGTCACAGTAGCGTGAAACTCTGATGATCAGAGAGTACCCTCATTATGCAGAAGATTCACCACACTTCATACTCATTTTCTGACAACAGATCAGTTGTGTTATTCTCAGGATAAACTCATCCACCAGTCAGACATGAGTTTACTTCTGAGAGCAGCCTCATGAAGAAAAGGATACTCCACGTGTGAACAATAGTTTTAAGAAGTCTTGAGGTTGTGAGAAAAATGCCAAAAGAATATGTGGATGAGTACGAGCCTTTGCTCGTCAGGGGCATTAAAGACGAAAGGCGTTTCAAGGTATGCAAGGCATACATTGTTATGACTCGCTGAAGAAAAGAAGGATGAGTTTGTTGTTCTTTATTTTCTGGAAATGCTTTCCTGAAGTCTTCGTTTTAATTTTTGCAGCTTCCAAACAAATCGCTGCTATTGGCTGTGTTTGCTGCTTGTGTTGGAGGAACGTTTCAGTATGGCTACAATATCTCTGTCATCAACGCACCCACAAAGGTAAGAACCAGAAAGAAACGGGAATGCTAAGGGAGGATAGCAAAGCAAAGCTGGATTGTTATTGTTTCTTCTTGAAAGATCCACTTTAAAGTAGTATTTTATTGTTTTGGCTGAAAGACAAGTTGTCTTTTTGTCTGTGATAAACGTTTTATAGGTGGTGAACTACTTGCCTGCAGATTTTTTTGTTCTGAATCAACCAAGGATGTATAAGTTACGTATAAATTGTTCAAATGAAAACAATGCTGCTCTTTATATTACCTCTTAATGTGAGGACAAACCTGTTCTTAGAAAGTACTTCAAAGTTTTCCTTTTACCAATTTATAGCTGCACTTAAAAATAACAAATGTTAAACTACATTTCTTTTCTTTCCTGCCATCCCAAGTATGTACAAAACTTCATCAACCAGACCTGGATGCAGCGCTATCAAACCAACATATCACAGGGTGGACTCACGCTGCTCTGGTCCACCATTGTTTCCATGTTCACCTTAGGAGGGCTCATAGGCACATCAGTGGGCGGGACTCTGTCTGTGAAACTGGGGAGGTATGGAGATATTATTATATTTGGTAAGACTAACTCATCTTTTGTTACCTCTAAGTCATATTGTGTGGTTTCCTTCAGGAGAGGGACGCTGCTGGCCAATAACGCCTTTTCACTGACAGCTGCTCTGTTGATGGGTCTGAGCTCCACTGCAGGGTCATTTGAGCTGCTCATCATTGGACGGCTCCTCAGTGGAATGAATGCAGGTAAAAACAGCCAAACATTCTTACCTCTCTTGAGCTTCCCCACCTTTTGCATAGTACAACCACAACCTGAAATCCAAAGTGTTGGGATTTGATGTTTTGATGATTTGTAAAACTCCAAATCCAATAGCTGGGAAGTGGGTGAAAAGAAACATGGTTTTCAACATTCGTCACATATAAAAGTCCAAAATATGTAGTGGTTGTTTCTCTTTAGCCCCCTACATACTTTTTATAATAACTAATTATAATTATTCTAATTAGCAACAATGCTGGTTGTTCCTCTTTAGCCCCCTACATACTTTTTATAATAATTAATTGTATTGGGTTAATAAAGTAACCAGCATTGCACATGATATAGACATTTTTTCCTTTCTTTTTTGCAAAATAGCACCTTCTATAATGTTCCTTGTGTGTCCTACATACAGTAGCTTGTGTAAAACTGCAAATGGGGACTTCTTTGACTTTCTTATAACAATGCCTTTCTTCTTTCCATTCTTCCATAAATACCAGATTTCTAGAGTGTACAACAATCAGCTGTCTTGTCCACACATTTGTCCATCTGAGCTTTGGATCCTCCAGAGTGTCCAAGGACCTTTTGGCTGCTTCTCAATTAGGAAAACATTTCAAAATCCCTGAATCTGTTTCCTTTCATTTCAGAATTCACATGGAAAAAACAGGAAAAAACATTTTCATGTTTCAAGAGGTGTAAATACTTAAATAAACCATTGAATTTAGAACAAAATGACTCAAAAGACATATTTTGTTTGATAGCCAAACACCTCCTTAAAAACTGATTGCCTATGTTTAGTAATAATTTCTAAAGTCGTTTTCTTGTTAACATTTTTAGGGTCTGACTTTAAAACAAAATACTAACTTAGAGATGAATCTCGGATTGTTGTTCACAGGCATTGCCCTGTGTGTTCAGCCTCTTTACTTGGGGGAAATAGCTCCGACCGCATTACGTGGGGCCATGGGAATGGGAACTTCAGTCTTCATCACTGGTGGAATCTTAACAGGACAAGTTATGGGCCTCAAGTAAGTTTCAAACACTAAATCCCACATAGGCCGCTTAATATTCACTTTCAAGGAATGCACAGATTTTTGTGCTGTCTTAACAAGCATGCTAATTTGGCATCTGTGTGCAACTGTGCAGAGAAATTCTCGGTAAAGAAGAGTACTGGCCCATTTTGCTCTCCACCACATGCATCCCTGCATTCCTGCAGCTCCTTACTCTGCCCTGGTTCCCAGAGAGCCCGCGTTACCTGCTTATTGACAAAGGAGATGAGGAGAGTTGTAAAAAAGGTAAAGTATTTCTTAAACTATTCCTCAGTGTATTGTGTAGATCATTATTTCTATTTATTTATTTTTTTCCCTTGTTTAAACCCTGAAAAGTCATTTTAACTTTATTGGAACAGTTGGAACTACACCACAGAATTAAAATATATATATACAAAAGCAACCTGCCTTCCACGTGCTAATTTTGAGGAACCATGAGAAGTACAGTGTAAATGCAGCCTTTTTATACAAGTCTTATCTAGAATCAGAAATCAGTGTTTTGTTGGTGCAGTCGGTTCATGCATGTGATCTCGTTTGGACCACAGCGCATTAATGTGAAAGGAAAGCTGTTTATTGCAGAAAACCTTTTGATTGGACTTTAAAAGTCACATCCCTGAAGCCTGATCAGATGAGAAGAATGGTGTTCACAGAGGATTTCATTCACTGGGTCATGTGTTTTCCTGTGTCCAGCCTTGAGGCAGCTGCATGGCTTAGCTGACTCTGGTGATGCTTTGGAGGATATCGAGAAGGAGAAGAATAATTTGGTGGGTTTCCAGGCCAAGAAGCCCTGGGAACTCTTCTCTGATCGTAGTTTACGGTGGCAACTTCTCACCATCATCCTCCTGAACATTGCTCAGCAGCTGAATGGCATTAATGCTGTATGTGCAGTATGACTTATCTCACAGCAACCCCCTAATGATTATTTTTTTAAAAATCAAAGCCAGAATTATATCCTCCTGTCTTTAGATTTACTTCTATGCTGATTATGTGTTCGGACAATCTGGTATTCCTATGGATAAAATACCATATGCAACTGTCGGCACTGGTGCCTGTGAGTGCATCACAGCTTTAACGTGTGTGAGTATCCATTTATACTTACATTTTTAATGAAGTTGTGTGTCATTTTTGTTTTTATGCAATGATTAAGGTGCACATAAATTGACTATTTCCTCTGACTTCTGGAAAGATTGCATTGGATTTGATTGGGGGGAATTAGAGTCAATGGGACTGAGTACAAATGCACAACACACCTTTTAACTTTATACCTATCCAAAGTTAATGGAAACCAGTTTGGTTTATTTGTAAAATTAACTGAAATATCACATTCAAGTGCAACAGAATAGATTGGAATTTGAGGTTTTATCATTAAAAAGTAAAATCCAACTGGTAGGAACAATGGGAACATCAACAACAAAACATCCATAATGTTAAATGATTCATTGTTTTATGGTAGTATTTTCTCTGATAAGGTCCACAGATGAAACGGCAACCAAAGACTACAACTCAAAACAGAATTGTAACTATTCATAAAAATACTTAAAGTACAATGAAAATTAACACAAAGTCTAAAACACAAAACAAAACTGAAGATATTAAATAGTCAAATGTGTGCTTTCCCTGCTGGGATGAATAAAGTAATTCTATTCTATTCTATTCTATTGAAGTGAGCTGTACAAAGACAGTCCTGTCAATTTAGTCTGTGTGTGCAATGTTACTGAGCTAAACTGGCACATCTGTATGTTTTACTATTTAAAATAAGGCTTAAATAATTTACAAACAATTGAATCAGTTTTAATTTACAATTTACAATGTATTTTTATAATAGTATTATAAACAGTAAGCTTACTGTTGAGGCACATTGGGTATTATTTAAACATTGGAACATGTCCAGCTACATTTGCTTGTTAAACCTCCCCACATGGTCTTGTGACATGCTGTGTGTCTCACAGGGTATGCTTATTGAATATCTGGGAAGGAAAGTCCTCATCATGGGGGGTTATGTACTCATGAGTATCTGCTGTGTTTTTTTCACACTGACGCTCACTTTCCAGGTAAGTTACTTCACGATCAGACATCTTACCCAGACGTTTATGCCTGAGTTAACATTTGCTCTCCCTTCAGGATTTCAGCCCAGTTTTTCCGTACCTGAGCATGGCGTGTGTTTTTGCCTTCATCTTGAGTTTTGGCTTGGGACCAGGTAAGTAAATAAAGCACGAACCTCATTAAATTTCACAGCTATGTCTCTAATTTTCTTTGTGTCTACTGTCTGTTAAAGGTGGTGTGACTAACATCCTAACCACAGAGTTGTTCACACAAAATACTCGGCCTGCTGCCTTCATGATT
This sequence comes from Xiphophorus maculatus, assembly GCF_002775205.1. NCBI lineage: Eukaryota > Metazoa > Chordata > Actinopteri > Cyprinodontiformes > Poeciliidae > Xiphophorus > Xiphophorus maculatus. The sequence goes on from NC_036454.1 coordinate 18,589,323, forward strand.
GCAGGATCAGTGAACTGGCTCAGCTTCTTCTTAATCAGCATGGTCTTTCCCTTCATTGTGGTCAGTGCTCCAGGTCAACATGAATAAGTGCAATTTAAAATGTTTCACTGTTGTCTAATACATAATTTCTTTACATTCATAGATTGGGCTACAGCAGTACTGTTTCCTGGTCTTCTTGGCAGTTTGCTCCTTGGTGGTCACCTACATATTCTTTGTTGTTCCTGAAACAAAGAACAAAACCTTTGTGGAAATTCAGAATGAGTTCCAGTCATTGAAGACGAACAAGTTTTGCAGTTCAGATGGAGCTGGAACTATACTCCTATCAACGTCCATCTAAAATGTTTCTCAGACAAACTTTCTCTGTCACACACAACACTGATAAACACACATGCATGATATTGCAGACTGTAATAAATATCTACAAAATGAAATTAAGATGACCTTGTTACACATCCCTGTATTATACATGATGGTTTGTACTACCTCTATAAAGGGTGCTTTACTTAAAATTTTAAATAAATTTCAGTTAAAAAAGTCCATTCTTCCTTAATTGGTGTGAACAGGTTCACAGTTAAGACTGCATGCTGCTGCAGCTGCCTGGTCTTTTCTAATCCCTCAGAGCTGCATGTGATCTGAAGAACAAAGACTTTTTGCATGCATTATTTTTTTACAGGGATAAAGAGTCTGAAATCAGGAATTTAAATGGGTGACTGAACAGGTGCAACAGATGAGGATGATGAGGCAGCACAGGTGAGCGGCATAATGCAGAAAGGTGAGTGTAAGTACAAAAGAAAACAGGAAAAAGACAAACATAGGAGCTAACAGGAGAAAATCAAGATATAAACAGAAGAAGAATGTGACAGGAGAAATGTAGGGGAATGATAAAGAATACAAAAATCAAGACTCAAGAATAAACTATGACCCTAGAAATAAGGATACAAACTGTCATGTCTAAACTTGGCAAACAACAAATAAACGAGACTGAACCGAAAGTGAGTACACTCTAAGTAGACAACAAGGAAATGACTAAATAACACAGCAGATTGTAAAATCCCAGCGTAAACTATAAAAATAAACACAATAAGAAGAAACTATGAAACTTAAATAACCCATAAAATAATTACAAGCCAACAACCCAAGCACCCAAGAACCATCACAAGCAGTTGTGAATAAGAAAACCCATCACAGCAGTGATGAAACCCCAAAAGCCCCAAATAACTGGGTTTGGGGCATTAGTGTTCCTGCTAACCTATATATATATATATATATATATATATATATATATATATATAAATTCACAGCAAAAGTAATCTCGAGACATTTTACAGGACAAACAGGCCCAGTTCTTGTCTGCCTATAAAGTGGCTTCTATCTGATTTATTCCTACACAGATGCATTCAGTTTGTGCAGTCTTAAGAAAAAACTGTTAGATTCAGCCATCCATCGTCTAAAGCTGTTTATACTTGAGGTACACCCCAGAGAAAAGTCTGTCAGATTCAGTTGATCAGCAGTAGCTTTAAAAAATTTCCCCATTCTAAGCAGGAAGCTCCTTTATTTCAAGAAGGGACCTCCAGCTGAGCTAGTTTAACAAGGATGAGTGCTCATCTTTCATCTCCAGATTTTTATGGTCAGACAGTGATACAGGAATTGTGACTGTGATATTGCATGAATCTCTCCTGTTCCAGAGCCAGCTAATTTCCAGTTAGTTTGCTATGCATCTTTCCACTGTCCTGACAACTTCTTCTGCTTCTATAGCTTTTTCTGGCAGTTTACATAATTTGTGTATTACCGCCGTCAACTGGACGGAGATGTAATTCAGAAATTCATTTTTTCCTATATATCTTCAAACCTTAAAATAACTATATTATATACGTACTTATACACTCACACACACACATACTAAATCCTCTCAGCTAATTTTGTATCTTTTAAACATTTGATGAGTGCTTGAATTATATCTGTCCTGACATGATCAGAAATTCATTTCTTGTACAGAAATGTGTCCAAGTGTCACGTCATATACTGCCATCTAGTGGCCAACTATATTTGTTTTTAGTAAAAACAAAATATAGAAATTATGACATATAATGGCATAAATATCTTAGATATATGGTTTGGACTTCTTACCTGCTTGATTATGACTCTATATATATATATATATAAAGAAAAGCACAATGGTGAGTATCAGCAAGGAAAATTACATATGAACAATTAAACCTCAACATTAATAACTGAAAATCAAAGTGATTTGTAAAAGGGAAGCAAAATTTGAAAAACAATGTAGTAGCATAAAAAAACAGAAGTGATATTTTGGGAAAATGTTTAAGGGAATACCCAAGAAACCAATCTATTTTTGATCAACAGGCTGACTTTTAGAAATGTCCAACAGTTCTACCTGTTTTCAAAAATCTTAAGCAGGTACTCGGGTGTATGCAAGAGTAAAAAATAAACAAGGAAAGATTTTTTAAAAAGTATTTAAGTATTGATGTGACGTGTGCTGAAAGCCCATCCGGATACATACCTTTCTAATGAGCTTTACAGATTTTATGTTTAGACAAAAACATTTTGATAACACAGATTTCTGTGATATTTCTTTGCATACTAGTATGTTGTTACAATGTTGGTAAATAACTAAAGTTTATGTCATTTTGGCTAGAAAAACTTCCAGTCACCAATTGACTTCACCTGGGTTCAAAACTGTAGGGTGGAATGAAGATTGGAGTGAAAGTATTTGTTGAGAGCCTAAACCTTTTGTATCTATAGTACATTATTTGCAAACGATAATGAGTTAGTTTAGTTTAGTTGCATATTATTGTGATATACAAAGTAGACTCATCCTCAATCTTTATGCATTGGTTTTCTCTGGTACATGGCTAAGGTTGCTGCCAAACTGTTTCATATCTTGTTTATGAAGCCTTATGTTTGCCTAATTTTATGTACTTGTTCCGTTGCGAAAGCAAGCATACTTTGTGCCATCTTTGAATGACCCTCATCACTGTTTTCTTTGCATTTTGAAAGAAGGTAAGAGTTTATTTTTATTCCTGCATTAAAAAGGGAGGTTTCAGCAGAGAATTTACATTCTGTCAAAATTTAGTTTTGCATTGATTGCACTGAAGTTTTTCCTGACAATAAAATTAACCAAATTGAATTTATAAAACCAATTTGGTTATTATCAAAGTTGCAAATTGCTAATAAATGTAAAACAATGCCATTTTCTTAAGTTGATCTTTTTCTTTTAGAAACAAACAAGTTGTTTGCAGAATGGTGTGATTTAAATCTGTCTGCTTTCCTTTCTAATAAAATAATTCATTCTTGATTATATCCAAAGCAATTATAATATTAGATCTCTTCTCAAATGTGAAACTTGAAGGTTGGGGTAAACTGTGGTTGGGGCACAAGAAGTATCTCATGCTGTTTTCTAAACTTAATTGCCTAGCCTCAGACTTTATTGAATTTTCCCCTAATCTCTTTGTACTGTGAAGTCTCAGGGTTAAGAGCTAGACAGTTTCAGACTGCAACCTACATAGCAGACATGAAGTATGCGAAAGTCTTTAGTTATTGGAAACCACAAATCTACGGTGGACATTTCCGTCTTTTTAAGTGGAGAGGTGAATGTGGAATAGCCAGAACAATGCCAGTGATTCTTCATCCCCCTGCGGGAGTCGATTGCATCAGGTCAGTTGTATCAGCAGCAGCAGCAGCAGCAGCAGCAGCCTGAACTTCTTCTTCCGCCTTAAGTCAGTGCAGAGAGCCAGCGCTCATATCGAAGACATCCTGACAGCGAACTTTTAGGACATCCAACGAAATGCCGAAAGATTATTTAACCGAGTATGAGCCTCTGCTCACGAAAGGAAGCAAAAAAACAAAAAGGTTACAGGTAAGCCGACTTTAGAGTCAAGGCTGGACAATCTTGATGCGGTAAGTCTAACTTTACCAATTCAGACGATTTTTAGTCCTAATGATGAGCTCGTGTTTTCTGTCTGCAGCTGTTTTGTTTCCAGTTCCCAAACAAGTTTCTCCTGCTGGCTATGTTTTCGACATGCATAGGTGGCACATTTCAGTGCGGATACAATATATCGATCATCAATTCGCCCACTAAGGTAATCACTGATGCGTCTCATTGACACAGACAGATCCATCCAGGGGTTGAATGTTTTGTGGCTTTTGATTTGCGGACGACGGCATTATGATAATTGTCTGGTTACTAGGTAATTAGATGTTAATTGTTAAATGTAACTCTTGTGCATGGTGACTCGCCCTTCTGCGCATGCTTGATTTTTTGAGAGCGGTGACTTTTAAAAGCCATTCCAACAAGTCCTCCATTCACTCTTTTCAGTTGGTTTTATTGGTGTTACTCACTGGTTAACCACAACGTGGTGGCATGACTGAATCAGTACAGATTGGACGAGACTAGCGCCACATTTATGTGCTAGACGGACATGTGGATTTCACAGAAAAACAGGATTGTTCCCTTGAAAGTTGTCACTTTGTGGATTTCTTCACAAGGAGCCATTTGTAAAGAAAAAAAAACAGTTAAAGCAAAAGTAAAATAGCTTCCTTGTTTAATAAAGTCTCATATTATCAGTTTGCAGTTTGAAAATAGTCCCCCGTGTTTAAAGCAAAGCGTGATTCAGTTTATGCAATAAAACTTTGCAAGATAGATTTTTGCGGGGGAAAAAAGGAACAGAAAAAGCTTTAATTATCGTTAAATGTATAAATTGTGGGAAAAAATAATTTTTTTAACATGGATAATGCACATTGTTGCACCCCCTTAAAAATGTCTACTGTTTTGACTTTTTTTTGTCTCACTTAAATGTTTCAGATGGTCATTTTTTAAGATTTGACATCATGACTTAAGTAAATACAAAACGCAGTTTTCAATGAATGATTTCATTAAGAAATAAATGAAAATATTTCTGATTATAATTATGTAACTAAGTTTTATTTCTTTTAATTGAATCCTTAAGCTTTTACAGTGTACTAGTTGGGTTTAGTTACTGTAGGAGAATGGTGAAATTTGTGTCATTTTCCATCTGCTAGTGCTATTATTCTACTTCTTTTCTTATTTCAAGTATGTGCAAGACTTCGTAAACCAGACCTGGAGGCAACGTTACCAAACAGAGATATCTGAAGATGGGCTTACACTCCTTTGGTCCACCATTGTGTCTATGTTTACCATAGGGGGATTTATAGGAGTGTCCATTGGTGGGACTTTGTCAGTGAAGTTGGGAAGGTATAAACATTTTGAAAACAACATTTAGAAATGTTGATCATTTATTTTATTGTATAAATATGACCTTTTCTTGTCTTATGTTTATTTCAGGAGAGGGACGCTTCTTGCCAATAATGTTTTTTCATTAGTTGCTTCCCTGTTGATGGGCCTGAGCTCCTCTGCAGGCTCATTTGAGATGCTCATTATTGGACGTCTTCTCATTGGAATAAATGCAGGTAAATACATTTATTTTAGAAACAGATTTACAATAAGTGTAACAACTCCTGAAATCTGAAGCAAAATCAGAATGTGAGGTTCTTCAATTGGTCCAGTTTATAATGAGAGCACCGCTTTTCCTGAAACAGCAAACGAGGTCCCTAAAAATAAAAATATTTCTCAACACTTTTAGATACTGTATTTTGTACCAAGAAATTACACAAAAACATAATTGTATAAAAAATTAATGCTCACCCAAGCAAAATACATTTACAATTAAGTACAAGTAAAATACAAAGTAGAATTATTGAACTTTTTCATATTTTATCATTTTAAAAGCACAAACTTTACTGTTCCTTATGGGGATTTTATGTAAAAGATCAGCATAAAGTAGGACATAAATGTGAAGTGGAAGCAAAAGGATACAAGGTTTTGAAATTGTTTCAGATATTTCACATAAAAATCTGGATGTTTGTTGTGTGAGTGAGTACTTTGTAGAACCTCCTTTTAGCCATTTATCTGCCCATAAGAGCCTAAGTTTAGACCGATTGACTATATGTAAACATTAATTTTGATTTCAAAAATCTTGTCAAATATTCTCACTTGGCCTTTTGGTCTAAAACCTATCTTTGGTAGCGCCACATGGAGAGGTGACTGACAGCTCTAAAATCCTCTTCCTGGCTGTGATTAGATGTTTCTGTTAGCAGAAACACTTTTTGTCTGTATCATACCAAAACTGTCATGACATGGTGACAGTTCCAACAAATACGTAAAAGGAAAATATTTTTTATAGAAGTTTCATATTGCAGCGTTAACAAACACTTCATATTTTTTACTACACAGTGTATTGAATGTATTTTGAAAATAAATAACTGAAATAAATGAACTTTTCAGTTAAATTATAGCTTACTGACACCTGTGTAAGACTGTAAAATCTCTCTTGTTATTTTTCCAGGCATTGCGCTATGCGTTGAGCCTATGTTCTTGGGCGAAATAGCTCCAACATCGTTACGTGGTGCCATGGGAACAGGCTCCTCCATTTTTCTCACTGGTGGCATCTTGTCTGGACAAGTGATGGGCCTCAAGTTAGTGAAATATTTGTTTTGTTCATTTCAATCTACTGCTGCATATTGATTTGTGCTGAAATTGAAAACTGATGTAATTATATTTGTGTATTGATGCAGGGAATTGCTCGGTAAAGAACAGTACTGGCCCCTCTTGCTTTCCACCACGTGTATTCCAACATTACTGCAGTTGCAGTTGCTGCCCTGGTTCCCCGAAAGTCCGCGCTACCTCCTTATTGATAGAGGAGACAAGGAGAAATGTAAAAAAGGTAAGATACTTCAATGCAAGTGGTTTTTTTTTTCTTGTAATTCCAAATTTTAAAAAAAATCATGTGTTGCCTGCCAAGAAGACATGGTGCGTGTGATGGTGCTGCGCAGAAAGTCTAAATACTTCTCAAAAACTGCTGGAGGCTGTCAGTTAAACCATGTGAGCGCCTTCTGATAATTTCATGATGATATGAAGAAACTGTGGTTTGACCTTTGGTTTCTTTAAAGAAAAAAAGCAGTCTGTCGTAGAGTAGCCATGTGAGAGAAAACGTGAACAGAGGACCTCTTTTTCTGTCTGCAGCCCTGAATCAGTTGCATGGCTCAGCAGGCTCTGACATTGTGCTGGAGGATATCCAGAAAGAAAAGGACAATTTGGTTGGTTTCGAAGCCAAGAAACCCTGGGAGCTCTTTGCAGATCGCAGCATACGCTGGCAAGTCATCACCATCATTGTACTCAACATAGCACAGCAGCTGAATGGTGTCAACGCTGTATGTATGAGCTTCCTGTACTGTGACCTCTTAATGACTTTGCAAAAACAAATCTTTAGAGACTTGCCCTTGTCTATATCGACTGCAGATGTACTTCTATGCCGATTACTTGTTCCGACAAGCTGGAATCTCAGAAGATAATATATCTTACGCCACCGTCGGTACAGGTGCCTGCGAATGCCTCACTGCATTAACATGTGTAAGTATGAGCTTGGAATGGCATATTTAAAGACTTTTCTGCATTAAGCCACAGAAAAACAAATAAAGGGTGCTGCAGTGGAAAGACTATTAATAATCAAGTGGCACGATGCTTATAGTATTACATGATATACCTCCCATTTAAAGCTTAAAAGTGATAGTTTTAGTTTTGTGACATGCTGTGTTTCTTTTAGGGTATGCTGGTTGAATCTCTTGGAAGGAAAGTGCTCATCGCAGGAGGGTACCTACTGATGAGCATCTGCTGCATTTTATTCACAGTGACGCTTGCTCTGCAGGTAATTCTTCCGAAGAATACATCCTTAATGGAGCTATGTATTTTTAAAATGTTCTACTTTACATGACAAGCATTTAGTTATAGCTGTACAGAACAATAGTAAACACCTTTTCAGGTTTTTTTTAAAGAAAATGCAGACAAAGGCAAAAAACAAGAAGAATTTTAACAGCTAAACATGACAAAACTGGTTACCTGCCTAATGCCTTTTGCCCCTGTCACCATAGGCATGTGGAAGCTCTGTTTTAGGAGTGTTCCATGCAAAACAAACACAAATCAAAAAAGTAGTTAAGACATTTTGAAATAGAGGTGACACACTATATCAAACTTGTTGTTGCTTGCTTTCAAAGAAAAGTCTGATTTGTAACTTTTTAATTTCAGTGTCAGGCTTGTGTTCATTCATCTTTTCAATGATTATCTCTCTTCCTACAGAAAGTCAGTCCAGTCTTTCCATACTTAAGCGTGGCTTGTGTTTTTGCTTTTGTCTTAAGTTTTGGGTTGGGACCAGGTACGTTAGTAACTTAGCAAATGTATTCTAATTCAGTGTCTTCATCAGTAACGCAGCATTCTTAACTTTGTTGTTTTGTCCTCTAAAGGTGGCGTAACAAACATCTTAACCACAGAGATGTTCAAACAAACTACTCGGCCTGCAGCTTTCATGATCGCAGGATCAGTGAACTGGCTCAGCTTCTTCTTTATTGGCTTACTCTTTCCCTTTATTGTGGTAGGTGTTAGAAATAACTTCTAGCTTAGTTTTATAAATGTTTTGAAAATGTTTGTTTCATATAGTCAGTTTTAGATAAATACATAATTGTCTTTTTTGTGAGGAAACCCTATTTTAAAGAAATTTCAAATACACAAGTGTCAATTTTGACAATAATCACTCAAAAGGCCCCAGGCCCCTCTGAGTGATCCATTTTAGACTAAGCAGTGATTTCCTTTGACTTTTAGTTGACTGACTGTGAGTCGGCTGTGTAATCCAGGGGCCCACACCGCAAAACAGGATTAGATTCATTTCACTTCTGATCTATATCAACTTGACTAATTTATTATCCCTCTATTTTTTTTTTTAGCAAAATATAGCCGCAACATTTCAAGTGCTTGATATCTTATTAGGAGCATTATTGTGATATAAAGCACTGGATTATACAGGAAAACCCAACTTGGCTATACTTCAAATTATAATGAGCAATAATCTTATTACATTTAAGATGTATGTGAGAAATGACAGAAAACACAACAAGTCTAATAGAATTAAAGTAGTTATTAAATGATTTTAACACCTTCAAACAATGGATGACTGGATATTTCCATATTACCGGAAAATTAACATTTTGGTGTGGCCCTTCTGGAGTCCCCACTTGAATATGATTGAGAAAATGTGAAGGGAGCTAAAAATTAGGGTGATAGCACAGAGCCTCTAACCTCAAAGACTTATTGGCCACTGATGGATTTATATAATATATGTCTTAATTTAGTAAGAGTTTAGAATGGCTTTCAGAGCTCAAACCCAACCTGTGTGTAAACTAATAAAGATGCCTGAGTTGGTTGCTTATAATGTCTAATTAGTGACTACCCAAAAGTTTTCTTTCAAAAAAATTTATGTTTTGATGTCTGTTGAAAGTAAAATGTCTGCATTGAAATGTTGAATGTTTTACATTGACATTTATTTGTTTTTTCCCCAGATCGGGCTGCAGCACTATTGCTTCCTAGTGTTCTTTGTCGTCTGTCTCTCGGTGGGGATCTACATCATCATCGTTCTTCCTGAAACCAAAAACAAAAGCTTTGTGGAAATCCAGAAAGAGTTCCAGTCCAGATGGAGTAAAGAGACAGACTCTGATGAAACAGATGCTTTGCTTATATCTACTTCTTTATGATGGGTCTCTGATTCAGCATTAGAACTAGCAAAGCTAGCTTGTCTACTAAACGAACCATGAAGATTTATTATTCAATTCAGTTTTATTTATATAACTGAGGCACTTTACAAACAAATAATTTCCACTCAATCATACATACATTCCAAATGATCCCAGTTTTCAAACAGTACAGTAAGCTCAATTAATTATCATTTGTAGAAAAAACACCAGTGATGAGTAATGCAATATATCTGTGGTACTTTTGAAGATGTTATTATAGTTTTGGATTTTTTTCTCTTGAAAACTTAAGCTTTGTTGATTGGTATGGACTTTATTGTGCCAAATGGTAGTTTGTATAACTTTTTCAAAGACAGCCGTCCTGCAGTTTTACAATAAAGATAAGCCCATTAAATACAACCTTTTGTATCCAATGAGAGGTCTGCATGCCACTGAGGCTACTTGGTGTTTCATTTCCATAATCCCTTGGGAGACATGTGATCTGTTGAACAAGGCATTCACTGAAGTGCTGCTCATGACTACGTTTGGAGGAAAGATAAAGGGGTATTATTAGGTATAACTAAGGTTAGAAAATATAAGACTTAAGGCTTATATATTTAAGGAATGCATAAATATGGCGTAATATTTTTATGTAAAGTGTTTTCTTTAGGAGTTATTCTGTTATTCTTCCTTGGTTGTTTGAACAAACTGTGAATCCAGCTGACTGATTTAACTGCAGGGCTCAAACTACCACCTGACTGAAATGATGAGCTTCACTTGGCATGAAAAATGAAGTCAGTGAGTGTGCTACTGGCATTGAGTAACAAGTTATCAGGAAGCATATATTATGGGTACTTCATTTTACAAAGGGAGAGTACACAAACCTTTCTAAAGTAGCTTTTAATATTTTATATCAGAAATAAACTAAAAACTTTAATGATGATCGTTTATTGTATTAAAGATAAATTATCTTTCTTTTAGAGCTATGTATACCAGACTAGTGTAACGCAGTTTTTGTTCAGGACTAAAACTGCTAATTATTTATAATAATTTGTCAAACTGCAGTTAAAAGCCCCAGACTGGATCTTTAAAAGGCCACATTTCATGTAATACTCGGACATAAATTAACAGATCTTGAATAACATAATAATAGAAAGAAATAGATTTACACTAAATATTTAAAGATTAATACATAATATATTGCAAAAGCATTCAGATTTACTGATCTGCCATGTTACAACTATAAACTTAAGTATATTTTATTGAAATTCCAAGTTACTCCATGGGTGAAATACCTACTACTGCAGCTACATTTGCATATTTTTGTGATATTTCTCTATCTGCTTTACAAATCTTGGGACTGAAGGTTTTGCCCACTCATTTTTTTTTTTTTTTTTTTTGCAAAAAGGCTCACATTCAACCATTGGATACAGGTAAATTGCCATGAACATACATTTTCAAGTTTTGCCACAGATTTTCAAGAGTATGTTTTGATTTTAATTATTTCATTGTTGACCTGCGTATGCTAGACGGCATACAGCAGGGCAGGACAATGGGAGACAATGGGCCTCTCATTGTCCTGCTGGGAGGTCAATCTCCACCCAATACCAAGGCTTTTCCTCCCAGTATTTAGCTCCATCCATCTTTCTAACAACTCCATCCAGCTTCCATGTTTGGGCAAATGAAAAGCATCCCCACAGGACTATACTGCCTTCATCATGTTTCACCATGATAATGGTGTGTTCAGGGTAAAATTAAGTGAAGGCTGAAGAATTTAGTTTTGGCACAAAAGTGGCTTCGTCCACATATTTGCTTTGTAAACATGTAAACTTCCGTTGCTTTACTTGCCCCTTTTCCTTTACAGTCAGACTTAGGGAGTCTTGTCAACAGATTCAGTTCAGGTCTCTTGTAACACCTGGAATACTATCAAACAACTTTAGCGTTTTTGCTTATGGCATCCATCAGGACCCTGATGAAACGGAAGAGGTGATTAATTCAATCTAATTTATTTATATCTACCCACCCCAACATCAATAAAGTATTCGTTTGGAATTGAATTCATTTGGAGGACCACAAAATGGGTTTGAATTTGTTTTCCGAGAGCGAAAGGGGTCATTCAGAGTGTAGTGTCTCCCTCAGACCAACAGGTGGCGGTAATCACCGCCGAACCACAGAGAAGCAGAAAAAGGAAGAAGATGAAACCTTTCCTCCTCATGTCAACATGGCGATCTAGATGTCCTGTCCACGTTGGTTTGTTGACATTTATTTAAAACCTTTATTCCGACTGTTTTAGTCGCATTACAACAACAACAACCATGTCAAGACTCATCGTTAAAAACCTGCCTAACGGGGTAAGTAAGAACGCGTTCTGTTAAATATAGATAAAACCATTAGTTTTAGATAATCTGGTGATGTTTTCTTGTGTCCAGTTTAAGGAGGAGAGGTTCAGGTCGATGTTTGCTGCTTTCGGCACCGTCACAGACTGCTCTCTGAAGTTCACCAAAGAGGGAAAGTTCAGAAAGTTTGGCTTCGTGGGCTTCAAATCCGAGGAGGATGCGAGCAGAGCGCTGAAACATTTCAACAAGAGCTTTGTGGACACATCCAGAGTGACGGTGAGATTTTCATCCACTCTAAAAAGAAGATAGGTGTGTTGTTTGTTAATTAATGCACGCAGTGTGTTCGTTTACCTGTAGGTGGAGATGTGTAAAGCGTTTGGAGATCCCACTAAAGGAAAAGCCTGGAGTAAGCACACCCAGAGCTCAGAGCAGGATAAACCGTCTGCTGCTGCTTCCACAGACAAAAAGAAGGTAAGAGGGCATTTCAGACTGGAATGTGGAGAAAACACCCCAATCAAATCTGTCTGGCTTTCACCGGCTAATGCAGATTATAGGCCGGATTTGGCTTCATTTCTAATGACTATCACACATATATGCTCATTTAATTCAACAACTATTGTTCCATCTCAATAAATCAGAATATAAATGAAAAGTTTGCAAACCCCAAATTCAGTTTTATGAAATGTCTTTGTTAAGAAAGCTGAATCTTTGCAGAAGATGTTAGTGGAAAGTTGAGTGTAAGGGAAAACATCTCATTGTAAGGGATGCACAAGTAAAGCAACAATCACCAAAATTAATAGATTTCATTACAAGTGTCATTTTTTAAAGGAAAAAAATTACACCATCTTCCTGCTTCCTTCAGAAAGGAAGCAGTTTTCAGCGAACAATTGAAGGGATTCTGTAGGAGTTTTCATTTTTGATGCCTCTCATAAACGGAACGATTACTTAACCTGCCAATCACTGGTCAGAGCCAATCTATTGGTGCATCTCTAATTTGTGAAAATTTTTTAGAGTAAACTGTACTGTATGTTTTTTGTTTGTGTTGAAATTCAGAAAAATACTGGGAAAAAGGAAACCAGGAGTGCACTGGGAAATGTGAGTAAAAAAGAAACAACTGTTTCCAGTTAACTGTTAAACTGTAGCTATTAAACATAAAAATGTGTTAAAAAGACAAATCAAATGACAATTTTTAGGCTACTTTTGTTACTTGTAGATTTTAGATGTAGAAACAATTTAAACAGTAGTTGTAATAAGTTGGCACTCACTACAATTGAGTGCTTTGTGACTCTTTTGTTACTGTTTTTGTTAGAATAATAATTTTTTATATTCACTTTCTTGTGCTGTGTCAGCTGGAGGCAGAAGATGGATTTAATGAGTTTATGTCAGTGCATCAGAACCGCAGCCAGGCCCAGACCTGGACAAATGACATGGCTCAGGATCCGGCTGACTCTGGAGGCGTACAAAAGCAGAAGAAGAAAAAGCCCGCCTCTGATGATTACCTTAACTTTGATTCAGACCAGTCAGAGGATGAGAAGCATGATGTGGATGATGATGATGATGATGATGATAATAATGAAGGTAAGCGTTGGTTGTTTCTTTTTTCCTTCTGAAATTTTGTACAAATAGTCCAATTGTTCTTTTCAACTACAATTTGAAGATCTTTGTGTTTCTAGTTGCCTCTAAAGAAGCCCTGAAGTCTGGCCTGTCGGATATGGACTACCTGCGCTCCAAGATGGCTCAAACTTTGGAGGAGAGTGACGAAGAGAATGAAGTTGATGAAGAGCAGGAGGAGGAGGGTCCTGTTCAGCATGGGGACAGCGCCTATGAGAGCGGTGAACGAGAAAACATCTCGAAGCCTAAACCTTTCCCTGGGAATGAGAAACAAAGTGCCCAACAAGAGGTTTGTTAAGGGGTTAAGTGAAACGACACCTTAGATATAATCACTTGGTTGAACTTCTATGTTCAAAACCACATTTCTTTGTTCAGATGGAGCCGACGACAGATTTCACAGTGAAGCTAAGAGGAGTCCCATTTAATGTAAAAGAGGTGAGTTAAACCGCATCACCGGAAATGTCTTGCTTTAAAAACAGGCCGTATTTATTATTCCACTTATTTCATGTTAAATTCTGTTAGCAACAAATCCGAGAGTTTATGACTCCGCTGAGGCCTGCAGCCATCAGGATCGGGAGGAACGAAACTGGAAACAGAACTGGTGTGTGGAAAAAACTATGTATATATTATATATTTATATATGGTTTCTGTTTAAACACTGTGAAGGTCCGTGTGTCAAATAAGCTCCATGTGGCTCCTTTAGGTTATGTGTATGTGGACTTGCACTCTGATGAGGAGGTGGAGAAGGCTCTGAAGAAGAACAAAGATTACATAGGTAAGAAGTCAACAAATAAGTAAGTAATTTGGAACTATTAAAATTGTATTAATCACCGCCAATATACCAAAAGGTGGTATTTGCTATCTCTGAGAGTTTTATCAAGACAAAAAATTTCTGTCATTTAAAATTGATGTAAAATACAGTTTTTTCCAGGCAAAACCTGGATCCATCAGCTCGTCATTTGACTCAATGCAAGATTTGTTTGTAGATCCTGAGTTGTAAAGATAAAGACCCCGTCTCATCACTATTCACCCCAGCACTACCTATTGTTTTGATGTTGTTTTTTATTTTATGCTGTGGAATATGATTGTGAAACTTGGTGAAGAGTAAGTGCAATAATTTTGGTCTGGGGCAGTAGTAAAACAGTTTTTATTCTCACTAATAGGTGCTTTTTGTGAGCTTTATAAAAGTATAATTTTATTGAAATCTTGGTGGGTTAACTCCAAGGTGAACAGTCTCTAATATGGGAGAAACTAATGAGGATCCTTAAATAAACAAATAAAATGTATTAATAAATAAATAGACTGAATCTATATAGAAGTTTTATATTCATACCAAACACTCAATGTTTAGTATAATTATCTGGGCTTCATGTGATACACCTGCATGTGATTTTAGCCGGTTTAAATGAATAAAAGAAATGTGCGATTTTCCTACTTTTATTCTTATCAGAAAAGTTTAATTTAACTTTAAAAGGGTTTCTCTTCTGTTTTTGTTTAGTTTATATAAGGTACATTTCGTGCTGTTTTTAAAATCTATTTTAAATATCTAGATGTCCAAATAGCTTAAACACACCCTGTAATATGTTATCCATATTTACTCGTATGTCCGTACACTTACATGATGTTATTTGTGATTCTGCATCGGTTTAACTGAATGTAGTCTTAGTTTAACAGCAACCCTGATTGCTTTCCAGGAGGTCGTTACATCGAAGTCTTCCGCATTGATTCATCAGGGGCGAAAAGCAAGAGGAACAAAAATGACAAAGAAATTGACAGAAACTTCACCAGGAAGCTGAAAGAGGATGAGGAAGAGGAGGATGTTTCAGAGTCTGGTCGACTCTTCATCAGAAACCTTCCCTACACCTGCACAGAAGAGGAGATGAAAGAGCTTTTCGCTAAATATGGTGAGTTAAAGAACACGCAGAACACATACAATTATTTAAATTCTGCCTGCTAATATATTTTTCCTCAGATAGATGTTTTTTGATTCTTTGTACTTTATAGGTCCTTTATCTGAGATGCTCTTCCCTATTGACAATCTGACCAAGAGACCTAAAGGATTTGCTTTTGTTACCTACATGATACCAGAAAATGCTGTGGTAGCTCTTGCGAAGTTGGATGGACATATATTTCAGGTATTTGTTTGTTACTTTTCAAAAAATTATTAGGACTTCTATATGAGCTGTTTTTTTTGGAGGGGAATTTTTATGCTTTTTCTTGTTCAGTTGTTTACAGGCAGATGATAATTATATTTATTTTCCATGTCTAAAACTGAAGAATATGTTTGTTTTTTTAAGCATGAAGCAAAAATGTGATCATAAGGCATCAGAGAACACAACTGAAGTTGCAGGAGAGTGAATGTTACAGACAGGACTCTGAACTGAGGCATCAGTGCCCAAAAGAGGACCTTGATGATAAAGTCTTTAACATGAGCTCATAAGAAGATGTACATGAGAAATTATTCAGAGAGCAGAAAGATGTTGGATTATATGAGAACTCAGACTTTGTAATATCTGCTCTGTTCTTGACCAGCATTTGTTACTGTGGTAGATAGACTTTTCTTATCATGCAGTGGCCATGTAAACACTGCGGCAGTGAATGGAAGCCGCTGAAAGTCCCACTTTTCAACTTATAATCAGTCAGTGTGTAATTGTGAGGATTTAACTGAACTACTACTAATTCATTTGGCTCCAGCTTGGAGAGAAAATAAGAATTTCTTCTGCAGCTACTTTGAGGATAAACATATAATAGGAAAGTGCTGGGATCTTGATCTTGACAGATATGTAAAAATTAAAAACTACACTGAAATATCATATTTTGACACCGGAAGCATTTTAGTCTCACAAACAGTATCCTTGATTGTCTTACTCCACTGGATCTATCTGTCTTACAATAAACTGCTGCTTTTGCGCCTTAGCTGTGAGTTGTTGAGAGACTTTGTTTTTTGTATGTGGGGAGAAATCTACCTTCTTTACCCATTTACTTTCATGAAGCTCACCCAACTCTCCTTGATAGAGGATCTTTTCACTACTTTTTTTGTTTGTTCACAGCTATAGACAGGCATTTATGTTTGAACATGGTCACCCACATATGGTAAAAGTACCTGTTTTAGGGAGGTCTGACACCAACTATTTTCTTATTTGGAGAATAAAATGCCATCCTAAAATTGCTTCTAAATTTTGGTGAGTGGATGTGTTTTCTGTGGTTTTAGGGTAGAATGCTTCATGTTCTTCCCTCCACTGTGAAGAAGGAAAAGTCTGAGTCTCCAGAATCTGGTGGTCCTGGTTCTTCATCATATAAACGACAGAAAGATGCTAAAAATAAAGCTTCGAGTTCTAGGTAAACAACAACGTAATATGCTGTTTTCAATTTTTTTTTTGGTTGCTGTTTTAAAATGCACGCTAATTTTCTTTGTCTTTCTAGTTCGCACAACTGGAACTCTTTGTTTCTGGGTACAAGTGCAGTGGCCGATGCCATTGCTGAAAAATATAACACCACAAAAAGCAAAGTCTTTGACCATGTGAGTGAACCTACGTCTGAGGGTTTTATGCTAAATCATTATATTAGCTGTTTAGCATGAACAAAACTAATTGTCAAAGTAAACCATTTTTTGTATTATCTTCCAAAGGAGTCAAAGGGAAGTGTTGCAGTGCGGATGGCTCTTGGAGAAACTGAGATTGTCCAGGAGACCCGACAGTTCCTGCTGGACAACAGTGTTTGTCTAGACTCCTTCAGTCAAGTAATTATGAGAACAAAATCTGAGAATATGTATATTTCATACATACATGTCTGCTAACGTCTAGTTATGTTTGTACAGGCAGCAGCAGCTAGGAGTACAACTGTGATCCTGGTAAAAAACCTTCCTGCTGGAGTGACTACGACAGAGCTGGAAGAACTTTTCTCGCCTCACGGCTCTTTGGGTCGAGTTCTGCTGCCGCCTTCAGGACTCACCGCCATCATTGAGTTCCTGGAGCCAACCGAAGCCAAGCAAGCGTTCACCAGGCTAGCTTACAGCAAGGTGTGTAAGACCTTTCAAAGTACTCTTACACCTTTAATGTTTTCACATTTTGACACATTACAACATTACATCACACAACTATCACTTACTGATTTTAGCTGAGAGGCTCCAAAATTGTAAAGTGGAATGTAGATGATGAACAATTTTTTATATTTTTTATATATATATATAAATACAAATTTGAAAATTGTGACTGATATTTATATTCAGACCCCTTCAGTGAATAGAACCACATTTCAGTAATATTCCAGTTTCAACTCTTTTGGGATAAATCTTTTTTGCAAAGTAGCTCAGATGGAGTAACTTTCGGTGTATAGCTTATGTGAACATGGATTTTAACAATTGCCACAGATTATGTGGCTTATGTATATAAGCTTGGTGATCAATCTAACATGACTATACTCAAACCATAGCCCTGCTTCAACAGTATGTTTCAGGTCATCACTCTGCTTGATGATGAGCCTCTGGCCCAGTCTAAAATCTTTTGCAGCGTCCAACAAGCTTTTATATCCAGGATATATTTAGCTCTGTACATTTTCTTCTCGGCTCTCGGCAGAAAAAAAAATCCTCACAGCATGATGCTGCCACCACTTGTCACTGTGTTCACAATGAAATTCAGTTAATTTTCTGTCACATATAGAGTGATGGCTGAAAGGCTTAAGTCCTTATTAAACATTTTTGTCATGTCCCCTGCAGGTCTTGTGGCAAACTTTGATATGGCTTTTTTATTTTTCAACAATAACTTTCTTTTTGCTATAAGGTCATATTTGATTTTACACAGGTGGACTCCAAATACTAATTAGGTTACTTCTGGGGGAAGTTGCTAGCAATATATTTTATTTAGGGGTATCAGAGTAAGGCAAGGCAAGTTTATTTGTATTGCACATTTCAGCAACAAAGCAATCCAAAGTGCTTTATGCGGCTGAATGAGTTTTACATGCCACTTTATTTTGATCAGTTATGTAAAATGTGTTTGTTTTTTGTTTTTTTAAACCCTAGTTCCACCATGTCCCACTGTATTTGGAGTGGGCTCCTGTTGGGGTGTTCACAGCTGCCAAACCAGAAACAGGTAGAAATGTCTACACACTAGACAACCTTTAGGTTTTATTGTTTTCAAAAAATTATTATTTTTTTCATAATATACATCTACCTAAACAAACATTACCAAAAAAAAATCTAATATCAGATAAAGAGAAGACAGTGAAGGAAGAGAAAAAGAAAGAGGACGATGAGCAAGAAGAGAAAGATGAAGAAGAAGAAGAAACTGTGCCGGGTTCTACACTTTTCATTAAGAATCTGAATTTCAGCACAACAGAAGAAAAGCTACAGGAGGTAAGTCATCTCTCATAACTGTAAAAACAAATAGTAAATGAACTGTGTTTGAGATGTTTTATTCTATTTTCTTTTTTTATTGCAGGTCTTCTGCAAATGTGGAAAAGTCAAGTCTTGCAGCATTTCCAAGAAGAAAGATAAATCAGGTATTTCACATAAAGACTTGAATCCTACTTTGACAAAGAACTGATTTTCTAGCAGTTTCATTTTTGTAAACTTAATTTTTATTTTATTTGAAATATTTGGTGTAGACGTAAACATTGTTTTTATGACTCAGACTGAAAATGATAATGCTATAATATTTTAATGGACATAGAAAAATTGCTATTGGAGGTGATTAAAAAAAGAGTTATTTTTACTATTTTTATATTATTTGAAATATTTGCAATATTCAAAACATGTTTGGTAATTTATCTTTTCCTACTACAATTTTTCTTCCTTGAGTTTTATTGTCCTGATCCTCAGTGACATCAGCAGGTAACCTGTAGTTTGAACTTACAGGTAACGTGTTGTCCATGGGTTACGGTTTTGTTCAATATCAGACAGCAGAGGCAGCACAGAAGGCTCTTAGGCAACTGCAGGTACCCTTGCCATATTCTCAGTGAACCGGTTCCACTTACCAACTGCACAGCCTGAATTTGGGCTAACTTGTGTGGGCTCTCTCCTCTCTTCCAGCACTGTGTGGTGGATGATCATCAGCTAGAGGTGAAGATTTCTGAAAGAGCCACAAGGTAAGTTGCTCCTTTCAATGGAAAATACATTCATAGGAAATATAAACTGTGTAAAGTTGCTATTTACTCAGTTGTGTTACCTCTGTGGGCAGAACTGCTGAGGTGTCTCACAAAAAGAAGCAAGCTGAGAAGAAGCAAACAGGCTCCAAGATTCTTGTCCGCAACGTTCCCTTCCAAGCCACTGTCAGGGAAATTCGGGAGCTTTTCTGGTACCACGCAAGCGACTTCTTCTGCCTTTTTATTTACTCTGCTTGTCTTGTTTGGTGTTGACAAATTATTTCCCTCATAAAATGTATTTTCAGTACATTTGGGGAGTTGAAGACTGTCCGTCTTCCAAAGAAAGCAGCTGGTTCAGGGAACCATCGGGGCTTTGCCTTTGTTGATTTCCTCACCAAACAGGATGCTAAGGTTTTTCTCCTATGGCGCACATTCTCAGAAACAAAATTCAAGAATTAATATCATGAATGTGCTTAAATGTAGTAAACATGTTTATAAATGGTCTTTTCTTTGCAGAAAGCCTTCGCTGCACTCTGCCACAGCACCCATCTGTACGGGAGGCGTCTTGTGCTTGAATGGGCTGATGCTGAGGATACAGTGGAGACACTGAGACAGAAAACAGCTGAACATTTCCATGGTGATCTACCAAAGAAGAGACGAAAAGCAGAAGTCATGGAAGGAATTCTGGAGTCGATGGAAACCGATGGGGGAGTTGAAGACTGAGGTGCACCTAATCATGAACAGGGAAGATTTGGACTGTGAAAAATAAGACCTGACTAGAGATAAACAAACATATGGCAATGATTTTACAAAGATTATTACTGTGACTGTATTGTGTATTTGTATGAAATAGTTTTACATAAATGTCTACATGTTGATTGTCTTTTGTCATTTATTACTTACCAACCAAGGTCGTTGATGTATCGGTTGCATTTGAGCCAGTTCAATAAGTGGAATGATAGAAACTTTTATTTAATTACTTGCTTTATCTCTTTTTTCTTTCTCTATTGTTTTTCGTAATGCATATCTACAGCAGTGTGAATAGGAGAGCTGTTTGGTGGCCGAAAGAGCAGGGTTGTTTTCATAGTACAGTCGAAAGATCCGGATCCCGAAAAAGAGCCGAAATTAAAAGACAAACTTTTACTTTGAAACTGAAACGTTCCAGCAAAGTCACGTGCTGAATATCGCTCTGCATCATGTGACCTGTTCACTGAGACATGGCGTCCAGGCAAAACAAGATGTTTGTCCCTGAAACTCCCTCAAAGACCTTTAGCTTCTTTGTGACTTTAATCGGATTGTGTTGTTTTTGTGCGTCCGCGGGAGCTGAAATCCAAACAGCGATCATAGACAAACAAAGCGGGCAGCTGTCTATCGTCGAAGGTTATCACGAAGATTATGTTGCCTGGGCAAACTTTACAGATGACATCAACACAACAGGGTGAGTTCAAATATACAGCCAGGTCAATTCAGGCTTACGTCGGCCTGCTGTGAGTGAGTTAATATGATCCCAGTAAGTCACACCGAAAAACTACTATTTCCAGAAACATAATCAAGTTCACGTCTGTTAGTTTCTTATAGTTTGGAAGAAATCTTTAATAAAAACAAAGAAGTGTATCAGGAGTACATTTCTGCGCAGCAATGAATTTTGCTGTAAGGATTTATGTAGAGAAAACTGACATTTTTAAATAATATATTTTTGTAATAAACGTTGCCTGTTTGCAGAAGTTTAGAAAGTTGTCAAAATATAAAGCCAACCGATTAGGTCATCTGGCTGCAAGTGGACTAAAGTCTCCTGAACATTTACAATCCTTGTTTACAAGAACTAGTTTGAAGTTGCTTAAAATATCACCCAGATGTGAGGACTAAAGGATTGTTGCAGACCAGCAAATGGAGATGTACTAGATATGTTTTAATTCTTGATAAAGTAGGAAGAGTTTAACTGTTTAATTTGTATTTCCATTTATTCTCAAATACTCTCATGTCAGCTGGTCCTTTTTGGAGGTCACAACCAGCAGTCGGTACAATGACAGCTTCCAAGCTTATGCTGCTGGTGCCGTTGAGGCTTCAGTCACTTCTGCAGTAAGCTTGGCCCTCTTTCAGACAAAAGGTCAGATACTTTGTCTTTTCCCTAACTATTTTACATATTATTGTTTCAGCTCATTTATAAACACTGGATGAACACTCTGATGGGTTACTGTGGGCCCTTCATGTCTGAATCTGGTTACTGTGAGCGCCTTAAGACTTTTATTTCAGCCAACCTTCAGTGGGTTCAGGATCAAGTGGAGAAGCAGCCAGCTTCACCCTACTGGCACCAGGTAATATTTGTACTATTCCTGTTGTTGCTCTTATTTAGAGTTGCTTTAGCATTTATCTCTGCTTTTCAGGTGCGTCTGGCGCTGCTGCAGCTTAAAGGTCTTGAAGACGGCTACTATGACCAGCTGTACTTTCCTACTGAGCGCTTCAACCTCAATCCACTTGGCTTCTTGTAAGCTCTTGGCTTTTACTGCGTATATCTGAGCCAAGACAATCAACTTTTTATGTTGCTGTTATCTCACATTTTCCACTGCTACTCTTCACAACCAGACTTTTCCAGATGGGTGGAGATCTTGAAGACTTGGAGTCAGCGCTGAATAAATCCAGCAAAACCCGCCTCCTTGGTTCTGGCTCCTGCTCTGCGCTCATTAAACTGCTGCCAAACAATAAAGATTTGCTGGTGTCACATGACACCTGGAACACTTACCAGGCCATGCTGCGCATTATGAAGAAGTACATCTTCGCCTTCAAAACTTCTCCGTTAGGTACCTCTGAAAATGCGTTTTCATTCATTGTGGTCATTGCTGTCTAAACCTCAGAATGAAACTGAAGAATGAATATTTTTGTGTGTTGCTTATAAACAAAATTAATGATTAGAAAAAGGAAATAATACCCCAGCATATAAAATTAATTTTTTGTTTTGTGTGAAGTAAATTAACATATTCAGTTGTAATTAATAGGTATTAAATCTACTGATTCTGTGTGTTGGTCATGGCAAGGTCCCCTGTTTGGAGTTAGAAATATCAGTAATGTTAACGTGCAGTAAATCAAGTTTAAAAGTGAATATATAAAAACCTTTATTAATTTCAAGATCTAGGAGTGTTCAGGGCAAGATAATTATAATTACTGTGCATGTTGGGATCTATTTGAAGAGCCAGAATGAATGTTTAAATTGTTTCATGATGTGAAACAACTGCAAATTATTATCAACAAGTTTAAATTTTCTATATGTCTTTGACATATACAAATAGTTATGTATAAAGGCACATATTTACCTCATTATTAAGTGCCTACCTTCCAATCTGATTTATTTCCTTTGATATATTTTCAGCACAAGTTGAGTCTCTTCTAAATGAAATGCTTAAATCTAGGAGGTGTAAGTTAGAAAGCATGTGTTCTTTGAAAGAATATAAAACTTCTATAATGTCTTTTTTTGTATTTTGAAGACAACGATTCTCTTCCTGGAGGAACTCAGGCTTTCTCATCATATCCTGGCTCCATCTTTTCTGGAGATGACTTTTACATCTTAAGCAGCGGTTTGGTGAGAATTTGCCTCAGTGATAATAAAACTGTTCTGATTTAAACTTTCCAGTGTGAATGTTTTTCTTCTTCCTGTTCTGTCTTTTAAATCCATCTTGTGCCTGCAGGTTACACTGGAAACCACCATCGGCAACAGCAACCCTGCTCTCTGGAAGTTTGTCCAGCCGACAGGAACGGTAATGGAATGGCTGCGGAACATTGTTGCTAATCGGTTGGCGACTACGGGCCAGGACTGGGCAGAGATATTCAGCAAGTACAACAGTGGAACGTGAGTTTTACAAATGGAAATAAAGAATTCACAAACAATGTGTTCTAAATAGTAAGACTTGGTTTCTGTTGCTTATATTACAAAAATGTGGGTTGCAATCAGTTTCTGTTTTACTTTTACTCTATCTGAAGGAGTGTAGCACTTTAGAGAGAAATGAATTGACATGACTCTGTGACACCGTAAAGTATGCAGCTCCAAGAGCCAAAAGAGACACAGCGATAGTTATGCAATGGATTATATTAAAAAAGTAATAAAATAAAAAATTTACGGCAGTTTTATATAAACATATGGATTCCAAAAGAACTTAATATTTTGATTAAGAAATTTTAAGTATAGTTAGTTTATTATGCATTTCATAAATACTGACATATTTAATTTTTGATTAGTTCATTTATGACATT
The DNA here is from genome assembly GCF_002775205.1 of Xiphophorus maculatus. Lineage (NCBI taxonomy): Eukaryota > Metazoa > Chordata > Actinopteri > Cyprinodontiformes > Poeciliidae > Xiphophorus > Xiphophorus maculatus. The sequence continues at coordinate 18,613,181 of NC_036454.1, forward strand.
GTGACACATTTACCACTTATAATAGCCCGGATGTCTATTGTAGCCCTTGCCTTCACATCATTGCTGCAAAATTTAAATTGAGTAATAAGACAGAATACTCTCTCTAAAGCATATGGAATAAACCAGTGCCCAGTCATGTGGAATAATGTAGAAAAATGGCTTAAAACAGCTGATTGTGAAGTAAAGTCACATGAGTATTTGAGGTCAGTTTTTTTTCTCAGACTGATCACATGTGTTTTCTGTGAAATGCTGAAGCAGTTAGTTAAGGATCAGTTACAAAGGCCTGAACTAAATAAGTGAAAATCTTTGCAGTCTGTTTGATAAGACATCTGTGTACATTCCAGTCTGTTGTCTGTGTTCATAGGTACAACAACCAGTGGATGATTGTAGATTATAACCTCTTCACTCCAGGACAGACTGACATTAAAGATGGCCTCCTTGTTGTGTTGGAACAAATTCCGTGAGTTTTTTTTTACTCATCTGGATCTGATTATTTTTTTAACCATTTCCAATTGATCTATTTAAAATGAGCAGTTTTTATCTTGTATTTTTGCAGGGGACTTGTTGTATACAGAGATAAGAGTCAGGAGCTCCTGAAGAACGGTTACTGGGCTAGTTACAACATCCCGTAAGAATCCAGTTACAAAACATTATCTATATACAATTGCTTGTGTTGTTTTGTTCTGATTTATGCCCATACATGCTCATCCAAAGGTACTACGTAGAGGTCTTTAATGCCAGTGGCTGCAATAAACTGGTGGAGAAGTACGGCCCCTGGTTCTCTCTGGATCAGAATCCTCGGGCTCAGATATTCAGGAGAAACCAGACTTATGTCATAGATTTGGAATCCATGGTGCGCCTTATGAGGTGAAATTTGCAAAACAGTAGTTTCATTCTTTTCTTTGCTGATGAATTGGGTTTAACAGCTTGTATGCATTTTTTTAGGTACAATAACTTTAAAGAAGATCCATTGTCAAAATGTGATGGATGTGATCCACCTCAGAATGGAGAGAACGCCATCTCGGCTCGTTCGGACCTGAACCCAGCTAATGGGACATACCCGTTTGGTGCCTTAAAGCAGAGACCCCATGGAGGAACAGACATGAAGGTCTGCTTCTTTTTCCTGAAATTCCACTTCTTCTTTCCCCATGTGTTTAGATTTTGATTGACATTTAATTAACTCTGTGATATTATTATCTGTCTTTCATGAATTTTTACGTTCTCCCTTGTAGCTGACTTCCTACGAAATGTTCAGACAGTATGGTATGCTGGCAGTCAGCGGACCGACCTGGGATCAGGTGCCACCTTTCCAGTGGAGCACTTCTCCTTATGAAGACTTGGTCCACATGGGACACCCTGATGTGTGGGCTTTCAAGCCTATAAAAGTTACCTGGACACCTTGATTGGTTTAATAAGCACTGAGTGAAAATTTTAAGGTTATGACAAAGGGAAATAATGAGCTGGAACAAAACATTCTCTGTGATTGTGTTGCAGTATTGATATTTGATTCCTCTTTTTTTAAGAGCTGTTTACATAGATCTCTGTTTCTGATAACAAATTTTTAACTAATTTTTATGATGCCTTTTTTTTGTTTTAATATTTTTTAATTAAAGAATACCTTCATTTCTGTTAACCTTTTTAAATGCGTGTCTATATATACAACATTTGGTCAATAAATAGGGCCATCTCAGTAAATTAAAATCTCAAAAAAGTATTGTAGTAATAAAATTTAAAAGGTAAAACTCAAAGAGTCTTTAAACGCGGAGAGATTTTGCAAAAGTATATTTCTCTTCTTTTTGCACTATTTTCTAGTTAAAAGAAAGTCTTGGGTTTGAAACCCTTCCTGGGGTTTTTGATTTAAATTTCCATGTTGTCCCTGTTGTGTGGCTTCTATAGCTTCTTCCTATTTTCCAGAATTATGCATTCTATGTTTATTGGTCATTCCAAACTTCCCCTAGGATTTTGTGCCTACATCACCTGCACAGGGCATGCCCATTACCTACCCCAAGCATACAGACCAGAATACGTAGTCGTAGATGAGGGCAGGATGGCTTACAGCTGATGAAAAACAAGACTTATGTTTGTACAAAACTGGAGTACTATGTGAGACAAGTTTAAATGAAAGATACATGCAGAAATATTTGCCTACTGAAAAGCATGTTCATGGACTACAATATATGTAAATGTACTTAATCAGGGGTCTGTTTGCATAAAATTGCCTCATCGCTGTTGTCTGGTGTCTCGTTTTCATCTTGACTCCATAGATTCCCTATGGGATTTAGATCAGTCCAATTTGTTGAACAATAAAGAATAGAGGTTAACATAGGTTTTGGTTCCTTTTGGCAGTAAAACAGGTGCAGGTTTGAAGGATGAAGTGCTCTAAAATATTCTGCTAGATGGCTGTGCTGACTTTGGACTTCATAAAACATTGGACAAACACCACAATATGACATGGCTCCCCAAATCATCACCGACTGTGCAAAACTGGGAGACATTTAGGAGCATTACCAGCTGTTAGCTCAACTATATCTAGCATTTTTTTTTACTTTTTGAGATGTACATGTAAATCTTTTAGTTAATGTTTATTGGCTCAGTTCTGTCAGCGACTATTTTCCAACAATTTTATTGGCGAAAACAACTAACTCAGATTGGCTGGTACGTCATGTGACTTACAAAGTCGTCATGGTAATGCACGGCCGTAAACTAGAAAACTGTCGTGGTTATGTTTGTGTTGCTAATTTGGCTGTGCTAATGTGAAAACTTAACTGGAGACTTTTAATCTACTTTCTATTGATGCCTTTCACAGAGTATATCCGGATATTTGGAATGACATAAAGGCGCTGTTTTAAGGTATGGAAGTGTCATGCGAAGCTACTTAGCTAGCAACAATTACTGCACTTAGTGGAGTTGTTGAGTGGACGTACTCGTCTCCAGAGTAGAGACGGAATATTAAAAACGCTGTTTTACTGAAGGTTTTTTCGCTTCAGAAAAAAAGGATAAGAGCAGACATTAAGTATGGCACTCTCAGACCAATGTAGTCATACTGAATATTGTTGTAAAAATCATTAAGTTCTACAAAGATAAATGTCATGTTTTCTACAACTTGACACGATCTCTTTATGTATATCTTTAAACCTTTTTTTTAAGGTTTTGTTGGCTTTAGTGGATTTTATTTGAAAGTAGTTCGACAGGAAACAGGGTAATGAGGAAGACATGCGGCAAATGTCGCCAGGCCGGGAATCGAACCTACGACCACCCCCACGAGGACTAGGGCCTCAATACGTGGGTCGTGCTTTGCCCCTGCTCCACCACATTGACGAAGCTACTGTCTTGAAAGTTGTTTACTCTTTGAAACCGATGAAATACTGATGGCTGACATTCAATAGCTTTATTCTCTATCCTTCACAATCTGACACATGTAAGCCCTGAATTCTTGAAGGCTGATTCTTGTTGATTCCTTTAAGTTTTGTTTTTGAGGCCAACTTGAAATAATGCTGCTTCTGTGGTTGTTTTTGGGATGGCAGTTTACAATATTGAGCTGACAATGCATTATGACTTAAACACTTTGAACAAGCAGGGATAGCCCCAATTAAAGCTATCCCTGTCTTGAGAAAACTGGCCACAAAAAATCACCTGAGGGCTGAGAGGTCTACAAAGGATTCAGTGACAGAGCTTTAGTCGAACCTGCTTCAATGACTTCATACTTTTCTGTTTGCAGCTTCCTTCATCCCAGCTGAACACGGAAGCCTGAAGATGAGTCAGGGGTCTAACCTTAGAGAATATGTATCCCACAACCCTCCAGGTGTAACTTTCTTCCTGTGCCTCTTAACTCTTGCATTCTCATTCATCGTTCTCAGCTCTTACAGCTACTCTCACTCTCTACCTAACCCTGACATAGAACAGGTAAGGTCGCATTCACCTTCATCCATGATGTCAAGAATTCATCTTACCCACGAATATGACAGTACAAGATCAAAAGTGTTCTTGCTTGTGTAAAAGGTTGTTCACCCAAAGAAGTATTTCAAAAAGTAGGGCTGTTTTGTTAGTTCTGTTAAAAAATGTTAAATTTGTTTGTTTAGATTTTACTTGTGTTGCTTCACACAGGATGGTGTTTATGTTATTTTCCATTTTCATTATACTAGAATCCATTTATTTAATAGGAATATGATTTATAAATGCCCTTTTATAACTATTCTGACAGGTATTCTAGGATTAGACAGTGTTTTACTCTGAAATGAATGTTCATTATTCTTGTCACAGGACTGGAATACTCTACTTTTGTCCTTCTCAAAGTTTCACTTGTGTGAGAAGAAAAATGCAAGTTCTCCAGCCCACGCCTCCCCAATTGCTCCTCTACAAACGATGCAGGAAAAGGATAAGAAAACATCAATAAATGCAACAAGGAGTTCTTCTGTCACGGATTTGCATCTTCATGTTCCTCTGACTGTGACTTCTTCCTCACCAAATGTCACGCTGAAAGACATTGTTCTGTTCACAACATTAACAGCCAGACAGCTTAAGCTTGGAGGTTGTGTTTTTTTAATCTGATCAGTTTGAAGTGACAATAAGCTATCCTTATTTCATTAACAATTTGTTATTTAATTTTCCAGACAAAGAACTTGTTAGTTTGGCATTGGGGATCTTCCCTGAAGACAGTGAACACATATGCCTCACTATAAGGGCTCCAACACACATCCTACCTATGACTCCGTAAGATTACTGACAAGTTTATTTGCTATCTATATTTTTTATAGTTCTCTCAATGTTTAATGGCACTCTTGGTTCATAAGATTAAAAAACAAATTCTGGAGAAAGATTGCTTTTTTAAATCTAACCATGAAGTTCTGTTGTAGTAAATTATGAAATTATTTCAAATATTCTTACACAACTGGTTGTGTCAATAAGATGATTTTTAGTGATCAGTTTTGGTTCAATTTTTGTGAACATACACTCTCATGTTATTTTTAAAAAGGCTCCCTCCAGACTGCTCTGCATCAGAGTCAAATATTTCAAGGGTTCCTGTGGAAGTGACCAATCATCTGCCTGCATCATCTCAAACGTGCTACAGTATGCACTTTAAGAAAGACCCATCCTTCACAGTCATGTTAACTCTGGTATGGAGTGCCACTCTTGAAGAATATCTTCATTTCTGCCTTGATAATATTCTACCTTATTTTTCTCCATTTTATTTTTAGGAAGAGAAAAGTGTGGTGGTGAAACATCTGGTGGAAGTCAGCGTGTCTCTGCTTGGTGTTTGTTTGATTCTCTGTATAGCTGCAAGCTTGAAAACCGCCGTCCCACACCGAGATTATCTTACAGGACAAAACTCTCAAAGTGTAATTTGCTTTTTTAATGATCTTAACCTTTGATCACTTTTTCTCTAATATCTGTTAGCTGTTCTGGTCACATATATAATACTATAGAAGTGACTAGAAACTGTTTAATCTACCTTATCTTCTTTACCGTTTTTTACAGGAGCCTTTGATTGAAAGCTGAAGTGTGACAAGGCCAGGAAATTCTTTGTCAGATGAAACGGAGCAAAATATTCCCACATTTTTCACGACACACTCGTTTACATGGTGTTGTTTGCGTTGCATCAAATACTTTTCATTCCTGCTGACCTTGTAACAGCTGCACTTTGTTATCCTAAATAAAGTACTTACAGAAATACTTTAGCAGTTTTTAAGTTTGGCACATGCAGGTATCCAATTTATGTAAATGTATGTAACATTTTTGTATAAATCACATGTCGCAATGTGACTGTGGCATCGTAAAGACCTCAGAGAGCAGGTGCAACATGTATTGGTATGTGCTCTCTGCTGTGAATATGAGTTCCCTGACTGCATAATTGTATAAAGTGTACATTTCTTTCTATGTTTTAATTTAATGAACTTTGTACATTAAGGCCAACTGCTTTGCAAATAAAATTTGGTATCTTAATTTTAATGTGAATGAGAAGAACTAGTATTGTTTCATGATTGAAGTATTCCAGGTAAATTTGGTGAGAATGAGTTCAATTAATGTCTGTTTTTTTCATGTTTTATCATTACATATTCTCGAACACAAATCTGTGTAACCTCCATTTTTGAACATTCCCATTATGTTTGCATGAAATGCTGATAAATACACTGTTGTAAACAATAATTACCATAAGCATCTAAATTCTGTCAAACCAAAACTAGTCCGTGGTTCATTGTTTTCTGCTGATGAAGTCTGAATTTGTTCTCCAACTCACTATCCAGGTTGAACAAGTATGGTGATTTTGCCCCTTTGTTATTTCCATTATTACAGATACTAAATGAAGCCATCTTATTATTTCCATCTGGCCATGGATCAATTTATAGTCATGTGGGTGTTTTGTACAAATTCTGAAGTGGTTTTAGTCATAATACATTTTGAGGAAATGTGGTTATGAATCAACCACATTCATAACCAATCAACCACATTTCCTCAAAATGTTTTGACATCTATCTTTTGTTTTGACTTGATCAGTGCATATAATATCAGACATTAATCAACTAGCCCTACCAGGGATTAGAAGCACACAAAAATGGTGTGATAAAGTATTCATACAATTTTTTTTATTTTCTTTTAATTGACCATGTTAAAAGTGTAGGCTTTTTCATACTCAACTTTCCAGAGTTTTCTGTGTTTTATAATAAAAAAGAACAATGACACACAAGGCAAGGAGGAACAATACATGGACAGAAAGGGAAAGAACACAAGGGGAAAGGTTGGACACAGGAAGGAATGAAGGTCAGAAGGAAGCAAGGTTAGAACGAAGGAAGAGGAAGAGCCCAGGGAAGGTAAGAACAAATAAAACAAGAAAGAAAGGGCATGAGGAAAGGGCATACCAAAATAAAACACAAAAATGATGAAGAAGTAGAGAGTAATCTGGCAATATTAATATATTTTCATACAAACATTTTCTTTTCCCATAGCTACCAAGCTCTGAAAAGCGCTGAAATAAAATCCCACACTTCTCCAAACTGTGTGGAAATCCTTTATTAAACTGAACTTGGGACTCTTGAACTGTGCCTTTTGACTGTCTGGTCCTTTTGACTCCATAAATGTAAGTATCTCCAGTTGTACTGGTGCAATAGTTTGAAGACCATGGTCTTAAACTAACACTCAACAAATTTAATTTCTTATTTGTGCATGTTAGAAAGTAGACATATGTATTTAAACCTCCCCAGCAAATGTAGTTGATCGTTGTTTATTTTGACATTTATTTGTTTGATAATAGTTTTACATTTTGGCGCAAACAGGTGCGCTTCAACTCCTTGTGTGCACCGGTATGTAATCTTGCTTACGTAGACGGACGTATTCACCAATGGTTATTGAGAATCGTGCCATGTTGTTTTCCTATTGGTCTGCGGAAAGACAGAGGCGGGATTTGTATATTGTCAGGGCGCTACGGGGAATCAACTATCGCCGTCGAAGAAACTGGATTTTACGCGGCCTGTGGGATTGGTTTATGCCAAGGAGACCAAGACGTAATGTTACAAACTATGTATTCCTCTAGCGTGTGATTATTACAGTGTGAAGTTTCTGTCGTATTACAACGGCCTGCAAATTTGGTCAAAATGTCAAGATTTAGCTAACGACTGTGAAAGGCTAGCTAGTAGCGTCGTTGCCCCATAAACAGTCAAGGGATGCTAATGTCCGTTAGCTGCAGTTTTAGCCAGACGGTAAACATTAGTAACAATGGATGTCCAAAAGATAAGCAGTTTATAACATGCATACATAAGTAAACACGGAGTTGCATTGCTTCCCAGAAGTCCAGCTTGTCTGTATGCTGATTGTAGACAGTCATATGTGGAAACGTGTTTTCAGGCAGCACTGCGCCCAAAAGACGCTCCTTGATAAAGTCACAACATTTTGTTGTTCTTCAACAGGCCTCCCACGTGGTCCACCCGAGTTACCTTCACCTGCAGGGAGTCTTTTACGTGAGTGCTACTTTTGCTATGCTGCATTAGCGTCCATATCAGTTAATTTTGTCTTACGTCGGACTATTAGTTAACGAATTAGGGAGGTGTGCAGTTTAATACATATGACTGGTGATTGTAATTTTAACTTCCCTTTTCAGAATGGAAGCTCTCGACTAGAGCTCGTTTGGTCAGGAAGAAGGCAAACAGGAAGGAAGTAGACCATAACTTTGAGGGGCCATGGCCTACTCCAGCTACAGCAACCTGAGCAGAGCTCAGCTTACCTTTGAGTACCTGCATACAAACTCGTAAGTACAAACATTGACAATATGACCAGTTTATGATCTTAGAGCAGCTCAACTTTATGACAAAAGAAATCGACTAAATCAAACAAGATTTAAGATTTTCAGTTTTCAAGCCAGATAAAAACCAGGAGTCCCTCCATAAAAAGCCCTTTCCTCTGTCAGTGAACACACTAACAGAAAATATGATGGATTATGAAAAAGCGGTATCACAATCTTTTACAGTACCTTTAAAGAAACATTGAGTCCTGTGTGAGATCTGAATCAGCTACAGGGAGGTTATTAGCGCTACAGTCTGTGGGCTGTGTTAATGTGCAGACTGTTACACGCCCATTCACTGGACACACCTTCCAATCAAGCTCTTCCAACAAGTCTTACCTCCCATAACTCATGTGTTGATTTAGTTTGTAAACAGGCTCATCTCAATAAGTTAGAATATTATTGAAAAGTTAAGTTGTTCAATTTCATTAGTGAAAGAACATGAATGTTTAGACCCACACAATCATATAGAGAACTGCTAACATGAAGACCCTCCACAGGGAGGTTAAACCACAACACATAATTTAAAAAAAAACAAACAAAACTGTTCATGACATTCTTCTGCCAAGCAGATTTATTGGGAAGTTGAGTGGAAAGAAAGCGGCCAAGTATATGTATACACCTAAAGCTTGGGTAATATAAGTTTGTTTGTATGAGAAAAATCCATATTTGGAGAGAAGCAAACACCTCTACAAAAACTGAACAAAAGAAGAGTTGCATTATTATGTTGCCATCAGCGTACTTGGCTGGCACAATTTACGGTGTTGCTTGGAAGCATGTTAGTTATGCTCACATGAAGTTTACAGAACATTGCAGACAGAATACATTTATACTGCAAATTTGGAACAAGAAGTTCCAGATTATTTATATTAGGAGAATGTGCCCTAGTATTTACCTTTGGACTAAGAATCTTAATTGTATGCTCTTAGAACAACCCATGAGTTTTTATTTGGAGCCTTGGCTGAGCTTGTGGACAATTCAAGGTAATAAGTTTGATTGGAAACTAATTTTACCAAGATAATGTTCATTAAACAGATTTTTTTCTAAATTCTGCGTTCTTTCTTTTTTTCTTTCTACAGAGACGCCAATGCAACTAGAATAGACATCTACACCGGTACAGTTATAAGTGCTTTACCAGTTTTACACATTGAGTTGTTCACAAAGATTGCATTTTATAACTGTTGTTTCTATTCCAGAAAAACGACCAGAGCTCCGTGGTGGTTTTATGCTTTTTTTTCTAGATGATGGCATTGGAATGGACCCAAGTAAGCAAGACTTAAAGTAGGCTCATAATGAGGTTTTTAGTGATGTGCTCTTCTTATTGTGTTTTCGAAACATCTCCTTTTTGATAGTTGAGGCAACCCACGTGATTCAGTTTGGAAAGTCAAACAAGCGCTCCCCAGAGTCCACTCAGATCGGCCAGTATGGAAATGGATTGAAATCGTGAGTGCTTTCAATCTGTTTGATATTTATTGTACGCAGCTGGTGTAAAAATGTCTCACATGGGATTTTAACTTTGTTGTTCCAGGGGCTCAATGCGAATTGGGAAAGACTTCATCTTGTTCACAAAAAAGGATAATACATTGACGTGTCTCTTCCTGTCGAGGACTTTCCATGAAGAAGAAGGGCTTGATGAGGTCAGACATCTATTTTTACTTGCAATATCTAACTCATGGTGTTTTCTACCAGCACATAATGACATGGGTTGGAACATATGTGTGTCTATTTTATGCATTGAAAGTTATTTAATGTGTTACTATGAAAAAAATGTTGTATAGTGAGGCATATACACAGGCGTAGCAACATCAGGTTTATTCAGCCTCTTGTCATTTGTTTTTGATCTGTCAAGTAATAAACCTATTTTCTACTTCTCAGTCTGAAGATACGAAAATAACTTTAGTTTAAAAGTTATTTAATGCCTGCCTTTTTAAAACATGTTATTCATTTCAATCAGCTGCCTCGGGACAGCTTACGTAGGTTTTAAATAGTAACTCTGTGTTTTAGTAAGGAAACAGTTTTCTCTATTACTGCTCTTTGTTAAATGAGTAACATGACATTTACACCACTGCATTCAATGTAAAATAATCATGTTAGGTTTGGCTAAATAGGTCTATGCATTTCTTTTTCATTTCTGTATTGCTTTGGATAGAGGTGTCTGCCACATGCATAAACAAACGTTTCTGAAACTAAGCTAATAATTTACAGCAGCAGTGAGCTGTGTTAAGAGGAAACACATTTAAGTAACAATTCACCTTGGTATGACAAGCGTTGGACAAATTCACCTTGCTATGATGAGCGTTGGACAGCATTTACTCTTTGTTCTCATTTGATTAAAAATTAAAGGCCCCCAAGAGAAGAGTCTTTCAAGCCAGGATTGGGATGTTTGATGTGCTTCAGTGTTTGTCTAAGGAGAGATGTGATGGCGGTGTTGAGAATGTTAAAACTGACCTGCTGCACCTCTGTTTCACAAAGCCAAACGCTCTGAGCCACAGGGGTTCAGTGGCATTTCAACAGTTTTAAATCCTTTGCCTGAATTACAGGCCTTAAGTGGAAGCAACTTTAGCTAACTTTCTTTTACAAATACACTGGCAGCATCTTTTGCTCAGTGGCTTGATGTTTGAGCTAATGGATCATGCTCATGTTAAGTTCTGATAATACTATGCACCCCCTGATGCAGAGAACTGTCAGAAAATGTATTGCACAATTTGGCTGCTGTCGTAAATGTGAAAGAAATGAATTATGAAACTGCCTTATTTGTTGTTTGTTTTTAATTTAGTTCCCTAAACATTCTTGTTACTTTATTTGTTGCAGTTACTTCATGGAAGTCTGTATTGAGCAAAGTTTGTCTTACAAATGCATAATTGTCCATCAGATCAATTTATTGGGAAACCATGGAGATCTACTAGAAACTCATGACTTTAAACATCCAAATTACCACCAAGTTGTTTTTAGAACATGGCTGATATTTAAGCATTTTATGGCAGCGTGTTGAAGGTTCTGATCTTCTCATTTCAGGTGATTGTGCCACTCCCCTCCTGGGACCTGAAAACCAAGGAGCCCCTGACCTCTGACCCTGAGAAGTATGCAATAGAAACCGAGCTCATCTTCAAATACTCTCCTTTTAAAAATGAACACCAACTCATGGAGCAGTTCAACAAAATAGAAAGCAGCAGTGGTAGGCACATAAAAAATTCTTTTTATTTTATTTATTTGTGAATAATTACATAAATAAAATTGGTTACCTCCATCTGTCTATTTCCTAAGGCACTCTTGTGGTCGTCTACAACCTAAAGCTGATGGACAATGGAGAACCAGAACTGGATGTAGAGTCAGATCACCAGGACATCCTCATGGCTGGGACACCTGCTGAAGGAGTGTGAGTTTAGCCAAAGGACTTCTTAGAAAGACTAACAAAGGAACCACAACATCATGTGAAAGACATCATATACTGTAACTGTTTATGTGTATCAGTGTGAAATGTTTTGAACATCTGCACAGGAAACCAGAACGGAGATCATTCAGAGCGTACACTGCTGTTCTGTACATCGACCCACGCATGAGGATTTTTATCCAGGGACATAAAGTCAGAACCAAGAGACTCTCCTGCTGTCTCTATAAACCAAGGTAACATGATGTCAAATGTATTGACTCTGAATTCACTTTATGCTGCTTTCACTGACTGCATATTCTTGTTTTTTTTTGTGTTTTTTTTTACTAAAAAGGGTTTATAAATACTCATCAACTCGTTTCAAAACACGTGCTGAACAAGAAGTGAAGAAAGCAGATCATCTTGCAAAAATCGGTGGGTGTCTCTGTTATCCGTTGGATTTATTAAACAGTTGCTGTATTTTTAAGTCAATCTGATTTAATTTTCCCCTGTATGTTAGCTGAAGAGAAAGCGAGAGAGGCGGAGAGTAAGAGCGTTGCCATGGAGGCCAGATTAGGAAATGATCTGTCAAAAGAATCGAGGGTAAAGAAATCTTCTGTTCAAGTTGTCGACATAGGATATCTTTTAAATTTTTTTCTGTCATTTAGTGAGGTGAATCTTTGTGTAACATTTCACTTTGATTTTTCTCACTTATTTTCTTCATTTCCTCAGGCAATTCTGAGAAAAGTTCAGGATTCTGCCATGATGCTACGAAGGGACGCTGACATTCGAAAGAGAAATCTAGAAGCCAAACAGAAGTATGTCTTCCCCCAGAAGCAGATGCAGTTGGCATTGAATGTTTGATCAGTACAGCAGAAATATTTCTTTTGTCATTTAGCGCACATTAAATATATATTTTTTTATTGTTACATGTTTCTAGTGGGTGCATCTCAGTAAGACCTACTGCAGTAAACTAGAGGCTAGAGACCACAACCACATTGTTTGAGAATACCTGATTTCATTAAGACTTCCTTTTTAAAAATCCTTATAAACTTGCATTCATTTTAAAGATATGTTTGTTCAATATGTCTTATTGAACAAATTAGATGTATTTGTTCAAAGTCCTAATATATTTTAATATGCATGAGTAAGCATCAGGGGAAATCATCTTAGTATTATACAGAAGCAGTACACTTGCATACTGTTTTTATTTTTATGAACTTTGAAGCAGCTCAACCTCAATGAATAGAACATGTGGGACTTATTAGTTTAACCTTTGTGTTTGATTACTGAACTGGATTGATTAGGACATGCTACTGTGTTTTATTAAAGGAATATAATTTCAGTTTTAATCTATTGTTAATGTCAAATATATAATAAACAGGTTGGGTCAGTGATCACATTTCAGTCTGAGGACAGGGTAAACGATAAAATCAAAACTGAAGACATAACTGGAAATCTTATCAAATCAGCCACAGGAGAGTGAGGAGACAAAGGAAAATGCTCATGTTGCTGCATGAGCATTTTTTCTACTTACCTCCAAGTGTCATCAATTGAGATATTTCAGTCAGGTGTATACATAATTTTGCATATTCTACTTAATTAGCCCTTTTTACATTAACCCAGCTCAAACAAAAGGGATTTTCTGCTCTGTGTGTAAACTAATCAAAATTAATCCAAATTTAGATGAAGAAAACTTGATTTATGAGTTCACACTTGTTGTCTAGATAAACTTCAACAATATGGAATGAAAATTAAATTTGTAGAAACCCTTTTTAACCAACAGTCTAAAAAAACTTGGCTGTTGATTAATTTCTAAGCCTTACACAATTTAATCCATAACACAAACTCGGATTAACAATCTGCTCCACTCACCTTTTTCCTCAGAGCATTAAAGGAACCCAAGGACTTGAATTTTATTTTTGGGGTAAATATTGGGCAGCGGGAGCTGGACGGGATGTTCGTGTACAATTGTTCTCGTCTCATCAAGATGTATGAGAAGACGGGTCCTCAGCTCGAGGGAGGCATGTACGTAAACACAGTGAAACTTCAGCGTTCTGTCACTTTAGGGCTTGAATAAAATAAAATAATCTTTCTCTTTTAAGGGCATGTGGAGGCGTAGTGGGAGTTGTTGATGTCCCTTATTTGGTGCTTGAGCCGACCCACAACAAGCAGGACTTTGCAGATGCTAAAGAGTATCGACACTTACTGAAAGCCATGGGAGAGCATCTAGCCCAGTACTGGAAGGACACCAACATTGGTAAGTGGTTTTTATTTTTTAGACTGCAGTTTGTATCTGTAACAAAGCTTACTAGAAACAGTGTAAGTGATTATGTTTATTATTGAGGGCTTTAAAATACGTCTTTCTATCTGACAGATCTTCAAAGTAATTCTTGGTACATGATTGAATTAAGTGCTTTATTTCTATGGATTTTAATCAACAGCATATCAAAATGTCTAACTTTTATGAAGCATTGTACTTATCCATCTGAGAAGTTGAGACAATGTCCTCCTATGTGTGAGAGCGATGTCTGCAAAAAAGTTTTGTTAATGTTTTTAATTAAATAAGTAATTACTGAGTTTATATTTTGAAAGTTATTTAATGTCTTATATTGGGGACTGGTATTGTTTCCATAATTAACTTGAAAAAGTAAGCAGTCTATTGATTAATTCTTTTTACTGATTTCTTGATTTCTAAAGTAACTAAGTTAGATTACATGTTGTTTTATTAGTTACATCCAGCAGCTGCTGACTTCAAGCATTGAGGCCTGTAAATGCTGCAGATCAAATTGCATGATGTGAAAAGAAAAGGTGGTTTGTAATTGGGGACATTATAGCTTTGTGAGTTTTTTCTGAATTTATAATATTAAATAAACTTATGTTTAAAAGTTTCATTCTAAATGAACAGTCTTTTCTGGAAGCAACAACTTCCACACAGAAGATTGTTGTTGCGGTAAGTATAGTCTGTTAAATTATCAGAAAAGGGTTGGATTTTTAACTTTTCCTACCGAAAACCCCTGGTAGTATTAACGTGATGTCGACATTAAATGTTTAATAGACGCAACAAGCAAGGATAGGGTTGTTTCCTTTTAGAATAACTAATTAGTAACTGCATGACATTGTAAGAAATGGTGTTTTTGTGTTTGTGCAGCCCAAAAAGGCATTGTGAAGTTCTGGGATGAGTTTGGATATCTGTCTGCCAGCTGGTCTGCACCTCCATCCACAGAGCTGAGATACAAGAGACGCCGTGCCATGGAGATACCCATTACTATTCAGTGTGGTAAGTTGCACATGTTGATTTAGTGTTTCTTTTAAGGGTATCAATTAGGTTTCCCTAAGGATATACATTAGATCAAACTTGCCCTGTGGTTCTGCGTTTTATTCTTAGATAAGTGTTTGAAGTGGAGAACGCTGCCTTTCCAGATGGACGCAGTGGACAAACGCTACCCTGACAGCTGGGTTTGTCTCATGAATCCTGACAGCACCCAGGACAGGTGCACAGTGAACATGTCAAAAACATCTGCACTTTAAATTTTAATTGTTTGTATAACACATCTCCTCATGCCAGTATATTTGTCTTATTTTTAATTATTCCAATAATTAAAAATTTGTTTCAGATGTGACGCTCCAGAACAGAAGCAGAATTTTCCTGTTGGTGTTTTAAAGAAGGACAAGCAAACAGCTGAAGACAAACAGAAAGAGCTAGCAGAGAAAATCAAACAGCAGCAGGAGAAACTAGAAGCCTTACAGGTATTTTATTCACATCTATTTTCTGCTACCTCCTTTCATCCATTCAGTTTTTTTTAATAACACAGTATAAATAATTCATTTCTTTCAATCAGAAAACCAGCACAATTAAATCTGCAGCAGACATCAAAAAGCTCCCACTTGAAGTCAGCATGAAGCCAACAGAGACTTCGGGTCAGGTACGACTTTCTTGTGACTTTGATTTATTTTTTTTCTTTCCCTAAAGTTTGTTAGATCATATTGGTTTCATAAGCTTATTTTATTCATCTATCCTCATTACTGTTCTTATAATGCTTTATGTGGATATTATTTAGAGAACACAACTGCACTAAAACTGATCTTTCTGATGAATCTGCATTTATCTTGGGGGGAGAGGGGGTTAAATAGATTCAAGTGATTTTGAAAACTAACAATTGCTTGGAGTTGTGTTGAAAAATTTTAATTACATTAGGACATGAATAAATTCTACTTTTCTTAACCTCAAATACAAAGTAGAAAAGCTCTGATTTGACCCTGAAGTTTATGAATTTGATTTATGAAAATCCAAAGTAATTCTCGAGGGCTATTTTAACCTTGATATAATTAGATTTTCTCTTTCCTCCATGTTGCTTATTTAGGCAACAAGGTCTTCTGAAAGGACTACGTCACGTCCACGCTCCCCGCCTCTCCCAGCTCACCTGAAGAGTGCTCCGAGCATCCCTCTGTCACGCACAGCTTCTCAGCGTCCCACCCGAGCGTCTGCGACTCCTCCCACTCCACTTAAACCAGAACTGTCCAGGACCAGAGCTGCAGCAAAGATTCCTCCGTCTGAAACAAAGGCTACACCCAAAGCTTCTGCAAAAACACCTCCACCCAGTCGCAGCTCTCGGGTAAATTGAAGTCTTAAGGTATCCAAAGTTTTCTTGCAGTTTCCTTTGGAGAAGATCTGAAATACTCTTGTTTTGTCCTCTTATAGTCCTTGACCAAAGCGTCACCCATCAAACCAGCTGCTGCTGGACAACGCAAGAGGATAATTGAGCAGGAGGAGAGTGAGGATGAGGAAGACGATGATGATGATGAAGAAGAGGAGGAAGAAGACAGTGAGGAGGACATGGAAGAAGAACCACAATCGAAGAAATCCAAGATGGCTACCGCTGCCAGTAACCGTGGTAAAGTGGTGGAGAAGGCCCTGCCTCCAAAACGAGGGAAGTTGGATGAGGTAATAATACAGAGTTGACTGAATGTCATAAAAAGCATCTTATGATTACATTTAAAGATCTAAGATATAATGGGTACTACTGCTTGCAACAGGGTTAGACGACTCTAAAAACCAAAGAATAGATTCTACTGAGTCTGTCTGCATCAGGAGTGGGAATCTTGAAGTTTCTCACAACTTGATTCAAAATCAGTTTTCGATCAAATGATTATTCTTACAGTTTTTTGCTTCTATCTGAAGGTGTTGAAAGGATTCTCATGATCTGCCTTTGCAAGACAGAATGACAACTTGAGACACTAATGTGTCTTCTTCACATTTAAGTTTTAAATATCAATCCATGTTTAGATGGAGTTGTTGCAAGCTTCATCATGTTAGTGTCACTTTAGTGGTTTTGGTTAAGGCATTGGCAACCTTTTAGTCTGTAAAGTGAAGCTGTGGCACAGTGAAAAACTACAGGCTGTCCCATACTTCATCTGAAGCCAAACAGTCAACGCACAGTCAGGAGTTTCTTTCTATGTACAGATTACTTGGGTTGTTACCAACAGCTGGTGAAACATTCATGTCAAATAGCATCTTTAGAAATATACTTCCTTTACCTGTTGTATCTTACGTTATACCTTCGGTTCAGTAATCACAGCTGCGTGATCTATAACCTCACATGGCGCCGTAATGGAAGCTTTGATGTTGAGAATGTATCATCAAACTATAATCTGAAAGGGTCAAAAATATAATTTCTGAATATCAACACTTTAAGACAAATGCTGAAAATGAGAAAAGATTAAGAAAACCTTTTATTTAACTTCTTTATTTCTAGAGACATTGTGCACATACAGATGTCTACAAATTCTTTAAATGTGTCTTTTAGTTTTTAGATATTCATATGATGTATGAAATGAAGCTGTGAGGGAAAAAATAATAGATGAAGACAGTGAACATAGATGTAGTGTAATGTTGAGCCATTATTCACCTTGTACTTTATGCAGATTCAACCAACTTTTCCTCTCTACAGAGTCAGAGTGCCTCAACAAAGTGGATTACCAACTGGGCAGAATACTACATTAGATAGATTTTAATTGGAGACTTTTTCAAATTAATGCAAGCTGCTCAGTTAGCTTTCCAGTCAGAACCGATCTGCTATTGACCTTGCAGGATAAAACACACTCTCATGCTGAGAAGAAAGGATTGTCCACTCCTGCACGGCAGCAGCCACCTACACCAGCCTCTAAAGCTGTTCCCACACAACAGCAAGGGGCTAAAGAGAAGGTAGCTTTACAGGGCTCCATCACTATTTCCTTGAAAATAAGTCTAGGCTGGGTTTTCTCACAGTTTCTAACAATCAAGAGATTTCTTTCTCATCCGATTAACCTTCTTGTGTCTTCTATTCACTTTTTGAAAATATATTAGTTGTTTTCTTAACACATAGCACTCTTCTTTAAGTCTGCATGCTAGGTTCACCCAATAATCACAATTTCTCAAAAACGTTTTCCTTTTTCATCCCTCCCTCTTCAGTAAAATGTTGCTCTAGTACTGTGGTGGTAAAATGTTTGTGTTCTTGCAGGTTCCTGAGAAAACGCAGCAGAAGGAGCCAGAGAATGACACTAAAAATGCTCAGAAAGGTCAGTTAATACACATAAAATGTCATTTGTGAAAAAGAGTGTTTTCTTTCTACAGATATTTTGTTTTTCAGACAAAGGTCTTCTGGTTGAAGTGCGCGTCAATAAGGAGTGGTTTACCGGTAAAGTCATCGCTGTGGAGGCAAATAAACAGAGCGTTCGCTGGAAAGTCAAATTTGACTACGTACCACGAGCGACACCCAAAGACCGATGGTAAGACGCATCATCTCGCTTCATTTTGAATTTAAATTCATACCGCAGAACATTATTTTTATTTCCATGTTGTACGTTTCTCTAAAGGGTCTTCAAAGGCAGCGATGAAGTACGGTTGATGCGGCCACCGTCTCCTAACTCCCAGACTCCTGACACCCAGCAGGAGACGGAGAAAGGTTCTGCCCCCATGGAGCCCGACACGACTCAGCCTGGAACCAGTCGAGAGGTGACAGACAGCCTGGTGGCCATGTTGAGGTGAACTACATACTGTACAGCTGCTTATCATCAAAAAATGCATTTTATTCAGTTCACTTAAGGATTCACATAGGTTTTGCAAACAGAATCATGTTTTTCAAGTGTTTATTTTGGTTCATTTTACCAATTATGGCTTACAGCTAGTGAAGTAACATGCATCCGTATTTTTCTATTTATGCACCACAGATAAAAAATATGTTCTTTAAGTGATTAAATATATGTCTATATAAAAATGTATGTGCAAGCTTAAAATTTAATGTCTAATTTGGTGGTGCTGCCACCAACTGTTTTGGAGGGGAACTGCACCCAATGACTCTATCCTTTCTTGCAGCTAATTTATAATCAATGTAGAAATATTTTTAATACAAACATATCATAGCCTTGACAATCCTGGAGAACACAGACACCCTCTTCAAGAAGCATCATACATACAAGCGTCATGGATAAAATATATTTAGGATTTTCTATAATATTCTAAGTTAGCTATAGACTATAATCATCTAAATGCTAAAAATAAATGGACTTTAAATATAATTTTAAGTTTTTAAGATGTATGTTACTAATTTCATAGAATATCCACATGATGTGACTGAAGTCCTTCAATCTGTTTGTGTTTCAGGACGATGTTGCGTTACTTCTTCCCTCCTGCTTTCCGGATTCCCAAGGATGATGTTAACAGCATGACAGCTGAGGAGCTGATGGCCTTTCCTCTGGTGAGAAACATGACGCAACCAAACACGTCCTGGTCAGTGATTTGTTGGTTTGTGGGTACTTTTGCTGAGGAAAGTCATAGTCCAACAAATTGTTTGAGTCCATGTTTGAACACAAGCATAACATAATTACATGGTGTGCATCTGTATTGTGATTTTGTCTCAGTTTGGTCACTCAGAGATCTGACTCAACACAGTTAAAAACAACCACTTTGCCCTCGTTGTTCTCTTTCATCATGAATGTCATTGCAAAAGGGTAAAATTGATTTGTCAGGGAACACCCAGATTTGTTAGAAAACAGATTGATAGAAACGGCCTGTGATACAGATTTTTAATTACAGGGTGGAATTTTTATAGTGTATTTGTTAGCGGCAGCAGAGCAGTCTGAGAATATAGCTGACAATAAATCAGACAGTAGAGCAACAGCTGGTTCTTGGAGATGCTTTAAATACTCCCCCTCAGACCCTGGACATCATAAGATGAAGAGAATGTCACTAAGATAAAGCGAGTGGTTCTGATGCTAACAGAGTTTTCCCCCTCTCTGTAGAAAGAGTATTTCCAGCAGTACGAGTCGGGGCTCCAGTCGTTGTGTAACTCGTATCAGAGCAGAGCTGACGCCAGAGCCAAAGCTGTGGAGGAAAAGAACAACAACACTGAGGTCAAACTGAAGGAAGCAGATGAAAAACTACAAAAACTACGAACTAACATTGTAGCCCTTCTACAGAAAGTTCAAGAGGTAAGAACTACTAATCTGAAGTGTACATTGTTTTTCACTTTGCTGCATGTTTGACCCATTTGATGCTGTTCATGATTCAGCAAACTTGTTTTCTTGACATTTTAGGATATTGACATAAACACGGATGATGAACTTGATGCATACATAGAGGACCTCCTAACCAAAGGCGACTAAAGAAGACTGAATGGATAAACGCAGCAGAAGCTGATAAAGACTGAGTGTTCACCTCAACTGTTGCTTACTGACAGCTCCCAAGGACCACTGCTTCTGTCCAGTGATCCATGAATATTTGGGGATGTTTAGTTTTTTCGATCTCTCCACATCTTAAATCCTAAGTTTGATTTGTTTCTGTATTGTTGGTTAGCCCTGTGGTTTTCCTTTTAGCCCTTTTTTTTATATATCTCCTTATAGACCATGTCTATCTGTTTAAAACATGTTATATCCATTTAACGTAATTTGTGTAGGTTAATGGAAGCTCCTTTTTATATGTGCAGCTTGTGATAAGCTACACTTGTTCTTTATTTGATCCTCCCACCAGGTGGATATTACACACCATAAGTGGCAGCGCAGCAAGTCAAAAAACACACTTGTCTATACAGTAACTTTTATTTTTGTACACTAAGAGAAGCATCAGTGTTGCCCGTTATTTGTTCATCCCGGTTAGTGAACCAAGTGTGACATGCCACATTCACCAATGAGAACTACAAGCTTGGTTTTATCAGTATAAACGTTCCTTCAAAGCCTCTACATTTATGCTTTGATTGTTCTTTGCTTATTTTTGAAAGAAAAGCTAAATGTATGTTTATCATTTAGTGACTGTGTTCTTCATTTTTGAAAAGATTTTTAGCAAGTCATGGAAATGTTTTATTGAATGGTGCATGCTTTTCAGTCTTGTTCTAATTGAAACAAGTGTTGTGTATTTTTGACAAACTTTACTTACAACAATAAAACCGGTTCAGGATCCATTACACTTTTATTTGCCTGTGTGTGATGCATTAACTTGAAGTCCAAAGTAAAACACTCTGTCGACACCCTGATTACTTGTAATTTCTCAGCATAATTGTACAGTTTAATTTTATTTCATCTGACTTCAGACCATGAACCGTGCATTCTGTATATTATAGCAAAAAGTAGATCATAATCTTGAGGTTTGAAGAAAAATGCATTTTGACATATTCTGAACAATGTCATTTGTTTTGGGGTCTTTTTTTTGATTTAATTGCTCTCCAAATGTAATTGGATCACCCGATGCAAGTTTGTCCAGAAGTAAAAAAAAAACAAGAAAGTCTCCTTACCATGATGCTTAATAAGAAGCGAACACCATGTTATTTCATTTGTGGATGAAAACCTAACTAGCAAATAGTTTGAATCCATAAATCATAGAAACGATGTACAGAATTAATCAGGAAATGTATTTTGTAAAGGATGTTTTATGGGAACCCTGCAGACGGTGTTTTTTGTTTGTTTTGTTTTTTGCTGAAGGTCCTTGTGATGGAAGTATTTACCGTAATCAATGACATTGAGACTCCCAGTGAGGTAGTGAGATTTATTCAGTTGCCTGCAAAGGAAGAGCATCACCACACAACACGCATGATATTATGGTGAGAGACTTTGAGATAAACCTCAGAGTGCAGCACATTTACACAAGCAAGGCAATTCATCTTCAAGGACATTCTCTCAACCTTAAAAACTGTAGATATGGTTCTCTCAGCTTAACCTTCATATGTTTAACACAACTCTCTTGTCTTGCAAGGAGACAGGAGAGTTGTGTTTGTTATAAGGTCATAACAAACACATTTTATGCAATGTAATGAAGTTCAGTAAAACTTCTTTCACAGGCCTTAGAGGTTTATTAAAGAACATTATGAAATGGAGATCCTTATTATAGGATCACTATTAGCTTTGCATTCTATCAATACAATATTTTTAAGGGATGAAGCCAAAAGAGGTTCTTTTTTAAGTTTTCCAAAGCCAATGTAGGTGCCACGGAAAAAGTGACATCTAGCAAATGGTTAAAAAGAAGCATAAAATAATGCATTTCAGTCAAATTCACACATTCCATTGGGATTTATTTTATTATGTTCAAAGAAGAAAAAAAAAACATCAGTCGATGTGGTAACCTGCCAACCTTTAATAATTTACTGCTGCAGCTCCAACAAAACTAAATTGAATGTTTTGGTTTTAATGTGACAAAATAAGTCCAAGGATGATGAGTGCTTGCAACGTTATGTCGATCCCATTCGACTTTTATTTTGAAGGCGAGATATTTTGCTTGCTGCTGCTGCTCGGCTAACGTCAGGTAAGGATCTCTGCACATCGTTTACATTTGAAAACCTTTTAAATCTGATGTGGATACGTTTCAGCATTCAAGTGGGTAACAGTGCCACACTGCTAGCAGGGATAGCATTTATCTGAAGTATCAACTGCGTCGTTAAAACGAGTCTGTTTACTCAGTGGTTGCTTCCTGTTGACAAACTGTAAAACCAAACATCACCTAGAGACGAACAGGTTTGAGTGAAATTAAACGTCATGTTGTTGATGAAATTTGACATAGCAACAAGTTAATACAAATGTTGCAGCGAGATCTGTATAAACAGGACAACGGAGTCAAATGTACTTTGACCCACTTCTGGGACAGACTCTCGGTCCTTTTCGCCTAATGTATTTAATTTTATTACACAGTTAAATAGTAAAGGTAATTTATACTCTTTCCTCTCTTGTTAATCTTATAAATAACAAAAGTCCTCTAAAATAGACAGCACAAATATTTAAAGTAGATTTGACAGAAAACATATTTAAAAAACAAACAAACAAAAAAAACAGTTATATTATTTTTACATGTACTTTTATCAGAAGAATTTTATGCGCTTTCCAGACGACCTGTCATGATTTATTAATATCAGTCCAGCACCATATCTTTCAGTTCCCAAATCAGACATCCTCCTTTCCATGACTAAAAATAATGTTATATAATTATAAGAAATGTCTACAAACCCAGTTTCAATGTAAGGGCTTGAAACCACCTGGAGAATCCAGAGTTGGTTAACCATTGTCTATTAAAACCATTAAGCTGTTTTAAAGTAATGTTCCTCTGATGAACACTTGAAACGAATTTGCATATGTCTGCATTTAATATATCTGTCATCATTACACAATTTTGGAAAAGGACCTAGCCTGAAGTCTCTGGGTCTCCGGAACCCTCAGACACCGGTGGCTGCTAAATTCATCTGCGATTAATACAGCTACACACAGGAAGAATCCAAGTTTATTATTGTTAGGATGATACTAAACAGCTACAGTATCTTCAAAGCTAACTGTTATAGACTATGCTACTGCAGTTAAAGAATAATTTATTTGCAGTTTTGTTGCAGAAGCAATTTGCTAGTCCTCCTGTTTCTTTTAGCAGGTAGATCCTAAAGCCATGGCAGCGTCTTCAGCAGTCCTGAGCAGACGTCTAGCCGGCAGCAGGTTGTGGTGTGGCGTCACTCGACCTCTGGTCCACATCAGATCAGCCAGTGCAGCAGAGCCCGGAGCAAGAAAATCTGATGAAGAACATCTGTGGGAGGCAGCATCGGATGCAGCAGGTTACCTGCCGTTCAGCAGAGCCAGGGTCGGACTGTTCTTTCAGGAACAGCCAGTCCTGAAGAATCCGTTTCTGGAGGATGCCTTGCTTAGAGGATACCTAAAGAGACACCTGCCTCAGGAGGTATTCTGAGGAAATGTCACCCAATGCAATGTTTTTGTAAGATTTGTGAAAATTATGCCATATCGTTGTTGCACACATGATGACACAATTAATCTGTTTTCTCAATCAATACTCCAGACATCTTGAAAACAGCTTAACTAAATAAGGGAGACTCGATCCACAATTTTAAGGTGGTTCTGTGTGTTTAGTCTTATTCTCAGGCTATTTTGTCTGACTTGAATACCTTTGGAGAGCGTGTGGCGAAAGACATCGACACGTGGGGTAGAGAGTGTGAGCTCAACCCTCCTCGCCTGGTGCATTTTGATCCCTGGGGTCAGAGAGTGGACCACATTGTGACCTCTGTGGCCTGGAAACGCCTCAAAGACCTCTCAGCGCAGGAAGGACTGGTTGCCATCGGCTACGACAAGTCATTTGGGGAGTGGAGGTAAGCCCATTCCGCTGAGTTTTTCTTCCTACTTCAATTTAAAAACCAGATTTTATCCGTTTCTGTCGGATTAATTTTGTGTGTGTGCATTCCAGGCGTGTTTACCAGATGAGCAAGTTGTACATATTCTCCCCGTCTTCTGGCCTCTACACCTGCCCTCTCGCCATGACAGATGGAGCCGCAAAGGTCATTCAGGTAAGTTTAAAATCCACAGACTATGAATATTTATGTTCCATCCCATCAGTTAGTGATTGTAATGTGACAAAATGTGAAAAAGTTCTACGGGTGTGAGTATGAACATTTTTGCACAGCAATTTGTCTTAATAAGGTTTTCAGCAAGGCTACATAATGTTAAAAACAATTAATCTGTCCACTTTTTATTTACACTTAAACTAAACCTACAACAATAACTCCAACATGTTTCTGCAGCTTTTAGAGTTTGAAAAAAATGTCTTGCATCAAAGCAAAACTCATTTCAGTATATTTAAAATATACAAAGTTTTGCAAATCAGAACAGTCAGGGATTGTGTGTCTGTAAAGTCTGTAGGGGTTTCGCCGCCAGTGGAAGAAGCGTATCGTCGCTTGACCAGCCGACAGCCTGAGCGTTTCTGGACGTCTGGACAGTGGATGACTGAGAGACAGGGAGGATCTGATGTGGGTCAGTAGAAATGCATTGATCTGCTGTGAATCAGTGCTGCCTTCATTCTATTGTTGAACAACAGGGGGCACTGTCTGCAACAGAGCTGTGGCATGAAATTCAAACGCAGGAGAATGACTCCTGCATATTTATAAATCACCTAGATCCCACTGTACGTTTAATAGCAGAGGAACATATTTAAATATTTACTTATCTAATAATATCAGGACTCAGGAATCTTCTCCCACTGAGTTTGAGGACTGTTGAATTTTTCAAAATGGCAAATAAAACTCTTCTCTTATTTATCTTAGTTTCTCTTTGTCTTCAGGCAGTGGCACGGAGACGGTGGCCGTTCCCCAAGCAGACGGCTCCTATAGACTACACGGCTACAAGTGGTTCACGTCGGCCACGGACGCAGACATGACTCTCACCTTGGCAAGAGTTCAGGACAGATCTGGATCAACAACCCCAGTACTGCAGATTCCCACCAACATCATCCTGCAGTCAGTGAATGCACCATTTCTAGCAGACCTTGTCTCTGTCCGCAGGGCAGCAGGGGGCTCTCTCTTTTTTACGCAGAGGTGAGTCGATTTGAGGACGGCCGACTGAGGGGTATTGAAGTCCAGAGACTGAAGGACAAGCTGGGGACACGACAGATGCCGACTGCTGAGCTGCTGCTGGACGGCCTGCCTGCATACAGAGTCAGTGGCGTTTGCTTGATTTTCACTCAAGCTGCACTTTATTAATTCTTGCAAGAATGAGAACAACAAGCAGACATGTTCAGTATTCATTCAGTTTAATCTGTTCTAACTAGACAGAGAGCCACTACGTCATACATGGGTTATCACAGAGTTTGTTGCTGCGCGTATGGAAACCAATGTTTCTGACTCATCAGTGCACTTTAACAAAGACCTTTAAAGCATTCAAAATGGAGGATTTCTCCACTCTTATCTAAACCTTCCTTAACTTCTAGTAGAGTGCAAATACAACAAGCCTCTCATAAATGTAACTGTTGCTGCAATATGATATTAATATTTTCCCTCAGATTAAACAAATTATTAAAATAAATTATTGTCTAAAATTCCAGTAACATGAACCTTTTTTTGATTCAGAAAGATTTTTGTGGTTTTTATCATTTCTTTTTAACCCAGAAACCTAGTTTTCAGAAAGAAAATTATGCTTTATTTGAAATTGTAAATGCTGTACAGCAGTAAACTGGGATTTCTAACATTTGCCTTGACTTGCACTAATTTTCAAATCAATTTTATTCTATCTCCTTAGCTTTGAACTTTGAACTGTGAACAGCTCCAAACATGCTGGGCTTGTCTGCAATTTGAACATCATACTTAACTATTTCATTGTGGTCAATGTGAGGAGCAGGACATCATTCCTGAATATTTGGATTTCTATGTTTTGACTCTCAGGCTGAGTGCCCTTGCTTCTGCTCTATTGTAACAATTTTTCATTCGTAATGCAGCGCCTCATGTTGTAGTGCTGCTTTGCTAGTTTGTCTGATCCAGATATTGTTCCTCTATCCCCAGCTCTCAGAGGAAGGTAGAGGCGTGGCCTCCATAGCCAACATGCTGACAATAACTAGGATTCACAACAGCGTCTCTGCAGCCGCTGCAATGAGAAGGCAGGACCCCACATCATTAAATTTCCCTGAGTTCTGACTCTGTGGAGGCCTCTCGTCAGTAAGCTGATTAAATAATGTGTCTGCTCACAGAGTGCTCCAGTTGGCGCGTGACTATGCCACCCGCCGCACCGCCTTCGGAAAGCTTCTTAAAGACCACCCACTGCATATGCAGACGCTTGCAAGAATGGAGGTAAGGCAGCAGAAGTGGTATGCAATGACTTACAAAAAAAAATTTCACACGTCTTGAACTTTTTCCGATTTTGTCACTTTAAAACTATAAACTTCAATGTATTTTATTGGAAGTTTATGTGACAGTGCAACACATACTGTATTGTCAACTGGAAGGACAAAAACACTTTCAGGTTTTTTAGATTTTAGATATAAAAATCATAGCAGTTTGACCTGCATATATATTTAATCCTTTGGATCCAAACTTTGTCGAGATTCTCTCTGCAGCTGGTGATGCAAGTCTAGTCAGGTATGTCTAGACTTAAGGCTTTGCACATCTAAAGATATGCTTTCTCCTTTTGCAAAATAGCTGAAGCTATTTACTTAGTACTGGATTGCATCTGTGAATTTGCAATTTTCAAGACTGACTAATGTTCAATCAGATTTGGGTCTGGACTTTGACTATGCAATTCTAAAATGTTTTCACCTAAACCAGTGGTCTCCAACCTACGGTTACAGAGCTCCACGTGGCTCTTACGGGCCTCCATAATGCATTTTAATAACTTTTGCCAAAAATAATAACAAAGTGATGTATGTTTTTAATTATAAAGCTAATAATACCTTTATAATTGAAAACAGCTATCATGACTTGTTTTAGCAGTTTTCTTTGTGTGTTCTTAGGTCATTCCTGGATAGTGTTCCAGAACATAACTAAATTGGTTGTGAAATTATTTAATTTCCCTTTGGGATTAATAAAATATTTTTGAATTTGAAGGTGAATTTTACATTTTTTGAGATGTGGAGGTTTACTGTCCTGCTTTAAAAAAAAAATCATCCGAACAGCATACTGATGCCACCACCTTTTCTCATCATAGATATGTTGCGTTTGGGCTGCAGTTTTAGGTTTTTGCCAAACATGGCCTTCAGCATGTGGGCTAAAAAGTTTAAGTTTTCTCTTACCTAACCAGAGGACCTTCTTCCATGTATTTTGGTTTGAACAGGTGGAGACATGTGCAGCTTTTCTTCTTGTGATGGATGTGTGCCGTCTGTTGGGTCGAGAGGAGAGCGGCCTGGCCAGCCAGCTCGACCTGCACCTCCTTCGTCTGCTCACCCCTGTGGTCAAACTGTACACCGGGAAGCAGGTGAGCTGCTTTTGCAAATATAAAACTAGTGTTAGATGTCAGTATTCCGAGTATCTGACCTATGTGTTTCTCTCAGGCTGTAGCTGTTGTGTCTGAGGGCCTGGAAAGCTTTGGCGGACAGGGATACATCGAGGACACTGGGATGCCTGGAATACTCCGTGATGCTCAGGTGGCGTTGCTACCAACCACCTTTTTCTGCCTTTTTATGATTTTTGAAACTCACATATTGTTTCTCTTGCAGGTGTTGAGTATATGGGAAGGAACAACAAATGTTTTGTCTCTGGATGTGCTGCGCTGCGTGGCCCGTAGTTCAGGAATGGTTCTGCATGCTTACTTTGCGCACGTCAAGGTACGGAGTGGAAACCAGAACCTGTTGGGCAAGGTGTGTTACTGGAAGTAGATGAAACAGTTGTGGCTGTTTTCTTCCAGTCGCTGCTTGCGGGTGCCTCAGGTGTTTCCTCACTGGACCCGGCTGTAAAAGCAGTTGGCAGTGCTCTGTCTGAACTGGAGCAGTTTGTTCAGATAGCCACTTCCAGATCACCCAGTTACCTCGAACTGGCAGCCAGAGATCTGGGATACAGCCTGGCTCGCATTTATGCGGGTGAGTGTTTCACAAAAGCACTTGTGACTTC
Organism: Xiphophorus maculatus; assembly: GCF_002775205.1. Classification (NCBI taxonomy): domain Eukaryota; kingdom Metazoa; phylum Chordata; class Actinopteri; order Cyprinodontiformes; family Poeciliidae; genus Xiphophorus; species Xiphophorus maculatus. Next base: position 18,641,631 of record NC_036454.1, read on the forward strand.
AGATATGCAACAACTTCAGTTCTGTTCAAATGTATTCACATTACTAGAACCATTTGCATTTTGTAAATTCACGACGACAAATTTGAATGTATCCTATTCTGATTTTTCTTCTGAAGGCAACTGGTCGCACTACTTGATTTTTATTTAGGATTATTAGTAAAGGAGGCTAAATACAAATGCACACCACACTCTTCAGATTTCTTTTAAATAGAAAAGAAACTGTGTAGATTTTTCCTTCTGCTTCACAATTTGCTTCAAATGTGACAAATTCTGAAAAGTTGTAAGCAGCTGTGGATGACAGAGCAATACATGTCTTATCATTAATTTCTACTTCTGCGTTGATCTAATAATGATCTTGGTGTTACATCAGTGCTTTAAAGTGGTCTTCCTTAACTGTGTGTGTTAACAGGTGCTCTTCTCATTGACCATGCATGCTGGAAAGATGCCTCCCCAAATGACACCTATGCAGCTCTCAGGTATGACAAACCAAAAACTGACTGATTAAAACTCATTTTTAAACTTCTCAGAAAAAATAAGCACATATTACATGTTCATTCATGGTGTTTTTGGTTTTGCTTTAATAGATGGTGCGAACAGGAGCTGTGTCTGGTGACATCTAAACAGAAGAGAGGCTGCTATGATTCCAGCAGTGCATCCATGGATGCTGCACTGGTTTATGATAACCTGATTCAAAAGTGAACATCCTTCATATGCTGATAGATTTATGATCTGAACTGATGTAGCGAGTGTGTTATTACTAAAGAAAATTATTAATAAAGAAAATCTTGCCTTCCATAATAGCATCAAGAATGACATTCCAGATAATAAATCTTCCTGTTTTTAGCACACTGATTTTTTTGATTGTATTATTATAGTAGTTATGATTTTCTGCCATAGTTCTACTCAATTAGTTATTAAAAAAGAAAAACTTAGATAACACATGCAACAGAAGAAGGACTGTGACTGATGAAAATGCATGAGGCATTTTTCCTAGTTCTGGTATGAAAAAGTGTGCTCTTATTAATAATACATAATAAGTATAATATTGATAATTACATGATCTGATTCATATTTCTTTTATGCTCTGTCACCATAAATTATATCAAAAGATGAACACCAAGCATATTGAGAATGATGACAAAAGATGCACAACTTTGTATTTTGAATATACAATAAAAGTCTTGTAAAAATTCAACACTAAAAGTATTCAGTTTTGTTTTTTATTTTTCAGTTTTTTACTCAGCATATTGGGTGAAAAATATGCAATTAAGTCTTCAAATAATGTTATTTGGAAAAAATATTCACATGTTATCCCTTTATAAATACAAAACTTAATGCTTTGTTTATTGAGATTTTATGATGAACACAAAGTTGTGCTCAGCATAACTTTGTAATAGTTAATAATAAACAAACTTGCATAAATGGAAACACAGTTCTAAAAGTTTACAATTTTGAAAAACCTAGTTCAGTGCAATTTCATTTCTTTATTTTCTGGGATGAAATCCAGAACAAGAAGAAGTTACCTTCGGCTATCACACAACTGGCAAACACTCAAATTGTGTGCAATTTCATTTTAGTAAAAAATTGTAAAGGCCTTATAAGTTTGTAATGAACAAATAGCATTTTGAAACTGCTTGATAATAAAATGACAGGAGCAGTAATACAGGACAGTCCCGTTTGAAAAAAAAATGATAAAGGTAGCTGGGTATTTTATTTTTTGTTACTGTAACAACAATATTTTCTCTAACAAAAAAAAAAAAAAATTAACTTTTTCATTGAGTGCATTTATGTCACTTATTGCTTTAAAATTAATTTTTAAAATTTAAACAAAATTGCAAAGATACCAAAGTCACAGTCAGTAGATTCAAAGTAATTATTCTGACATTTTGAATTGTTCACAATTATAACATTTAAAATTATATTTTAGACTTTCGAAGTTATAATTACAAGATTAAAAGTCATACTCATCTATAAAAATCATAACTCCGACTTAATTTTAAATGAAAGTTAGAAAAAAAAAGATGTTACATTTTATTGACATCTTGATGTTTTCCTCATTTCAAAGGTCGGATCTCAGCGTTTTCGACGAGTCATTGAACGCATCACGAGTCTTTAGAAACAGTGGGAGGAGTTGCAGAGGTAGGTGTACTAATGTTCCCCAAATCTTAGCGCACAGTGTTCACAAACAAGCCAGTGTCAGCTCGGTGGAGGAAGGCTTCAGGAAGATAAACAACAACAACAACAACAACAAAGTTGGTATTTTTAGATTTTTCTTGCAGCTCTCTGGTTTAATCAAAGCAGTCGGGTCGGCAGACAGGAGGACTCCAGCAGAGTCCCATTAATCCACCAGCGGCAGTATGGACGCGGTTCCAGGATAAAAATCGGATCCTCATGTCTGCCAGCGGTTTCCTGGCTCTGTTGCTGGTCTTGTTGTCCAGCGGCCGGCTGCTCGCCTCGGGCACCGGGAACTTCAGCACCCAGCCCGGTGTTGGATTAGCTGGACCGACCAGTTTAGCCATGATGTCTGAAAGCAGCGACGAGGTGGGTGAGATTTGATCGCTGGTTTTCTAAAGGGAAGCAAACTGACAGAATAAATACCTGCAGTTTACGCTCAGCTGTCACATGATTAATATGAGGCGGCAGGTATGAAGGAAGCGCTTTCTGTTTAGATACTGATGTCTGTAATTACGTGTTAGTTATGACCGATGAACAAACGAATATTTGTTCTCAGTCCTTCCTTTCTCAAGCACATTGGAAGTGTCAGGTGCATGATCCGTTTTCCAGAAGACGATGCCTCATTTACCAATATTCAGTTTGCCTCATGTCTCTAGTTATAAATAAACTATTAAAAACAAGCTCAAGTACAGTTTTACATTATAAACAGTTTTGTGTTGTACCTTGAAATTTAAACTGTTGAAATTGTTTTAATTTCACAAATTTAAAGTTGTTTTTAGAAACGTGACTCACTGCCCAGGGCAGCACCACATGGGGGGGGGGGGGGGGGGGGGGGGGGGGGGGGCGGCACAGCCACTTATATTTACATGCCCAGAGGTAAACAGATTCCCCTTGAAGCACTCTAAAAATACTTTGCCTTAATGGCTCTTGACACTGAAGTTGGTATCCAATCAGCAGAGTGCAATCCTTCAAAGTAAAGACTTAGCCTATTTCACAATTTATTTAGGCTGTTGACTGTATTTCTTTAGGCAGATCAGGACTTGTGGGAATTGCCATAATTGATGCAGCCATGAGATCTGCTCCTTAGTAGTAAACCCTGAAGGAGAATATCCGTTCATCTACGTATGACCTCTAATAACTTCAGAGCGCTTTGGTTATGCAGCAGGACAGTGATCCAGATAGTTAAAAATATGAAGATTCTGGACTGACCTTCCAGTTTTACTGAATTAAAGAATACAGATACAAATATGCTTCAGTGAATGATTACATTTGTACTTAAGAAACTTTAGAATATGATTATTACAGCCAGAGTTGCTCATCACACATTTTGTATTTAGGCTAAAGTGCTACCATTTACGTGATGTGCTTTGTGTTGCACTTTTTTTTATTATCATAGAATCAATAAATCAGTTTTGATGGTGAAACTTGCAGCGATGCAGTTGCTTATAGTTTTGCTTCATCCTGATGCCAGTGCTCCTATCTACATGTTAAGAAAGTTGTTTACTTGTGCAGTGTGACCGTGTGATGAACTACAGCGCTGCAGAGCGATGTGCGTTCGTGAAGAGGACGCCGGACTGCTCCATGGAGGACGGCTTCATCAACTACCTGAGACTGGCCTTCTGCTTGCTGGCTCCCAACCTCACTCCTCTCACCATCACCCTCTGTGTAGGACCTGTTCATGCATCCGTGTGTGTGTGTGTGTGTGTAGTTGCACGTGAAGCAGAGTCATAAAGCAACAGGAAAATGTGCAGCTCATCAGCAGATTATGAGGAAGTTGACTGTTGGCTGTGGAAGAAGTGGAACTTTTATCTGATTTATAGCTGTAGTTTCACTGTTTGCTAAATCGTGTAATTTCACTTGGATTCCTCTGTATCTTCACTTCCTCCAGTAAATGAAATAATGAAACTGTCTCACATGAAGAAGTGATGATTGTTCTAACAGAAATAATCCTGTTGAGAAGGATAATTTATAATAATTAATCACTGCTGATTAAAAAAAAAAAAAAAAGTAAACAGTGTGTAGTTAACAAGTTATTCAGTATGAATAAGAACCACTTTCCTATTTGCACTTGAGAAAATTGAGAAAACCAAACATTACAGCAGCTTGTCTTCACTGTGTCCCTGCAGATGGTTTGGCTGCTCGTCTTGTTTCTCATTCTTGGACTTACTGCTTCAAAGTTGTAAGTATTTCTCAGCAGCATGTTCCTCTGGCTGTTCACAGTTTCAGATAGTGAAAGGGCTCGTGAGCTCACTTCACACACATATATGCTCTTAGCCCTGTCAGCTTTATGGTCACATGAGTCCCGTGACTGTAGAGAGCTTTCACTATTGAGATATGGGTTTAAATCTGTGAAAGGAAGCAGATACTTCTGCTCTTGGTTTCATCTCACCTGTTGTAACACCGCTCTGCTGTTCAGCCAGCTGTTGAAGGTTTGAAAGAAACATTTATAAATGGATTTTATTATGTTTTTTCCCTCCCCAGTTTTTGCCCCAACCTGTCGGCCATCTCCTCCACTCTTCACTGCTCTCACAACGTGGCTGTATCCTTTCTCCACTTCTTTTGAGGGTGTGCAGAGAGTATATGGTTTTCTTTTCTCACTTAATTATGTAGACAATCATGTTTTTGTGTGTGTTTATGTGGACTAGACATAATCCAGTATGAAAAACCTTAAACTATAATTTTATATATATAAATAAAGAAATAAAACATAGCATTCCTGGTAGTTCTAAAATAATCTGACATAATAATTTAATAATGTAATTATCTAACATGTTTTATTTATTTTGGTTTCATACATCAAAATAGGAAATCTTGTAGAATAAACATCTGCTGAACTGGTTAGTAGTTTTCAAATTAACTCAAATTTCTCAAAATGAAATCTTCTTGCAAGTCTGCTCTTTATAGAGTTACACTGAGATCACATTGATATTAATTAGGCAATCTTCTCCAACAACTAGCCTGCAGTCATCGGATTTACAGATGTTCTCCTCTTATTGACAGCTCAATTTCCTCACCAAGACTTTGTGTTTTTTGATATTGAAAATATTTCAAAACAGTAACATTTGACTTTCTTGTAAGTGTCGTTACCGTTATTTTGCCAGCTGACCTTCAGGGAACAGCAACACGTGAATAGAGCAACATTGCATTACTCCATGCTCCGTGCTACTGTGTTACTCTGGTAAATTTTCTGGGATCCCTTTCACATGACTTTAAGTCATAGGAATTGTTTAGTTGAACATTTTGTTGCTCTTAAAGTGGCGCTTTTTAAAACCTTGGTAGAACTTGATACCAGTAATCAGCCTATGCTTGGTGGTGAACTGTTTCTTTGACTGCAACATGTGCTGAGGGCGTGACGTTTCTTGCTTTGGGAAATGGCGCTCCAGACATCTTCAGTGCCATGGCAGCAATCTCCCATCCACACACTGCTGGGCTGGCTGTCGGAGCCTTGTTTGGTACATGGAGGCTTGTTGCATCATTATTTCTCTGACAAGCAGAAAGCTAATTTAACAAAAGTATTTAAATGAGAAAACATGTGTGTCCCTGCAGGAGCTGGTATATTTGTCACCACAGTGGTTGCAGGAAGTGTCGCACTGGTGAAACCATTTGCCGTGGCTTCTCGTCCGTTTCTGCGTGATGTCATCTTCTACATGATTGCAGTGTTTTGGACCTTTGACATTCTCTACAGAGGCACTATAACCATGGGAGAAACACTGGGTAAACACAAACAGCCTGAGGGGATGTCTTGAGTGAATAGGTGGCTCTCAGTAAATTTTAAATGTTGTTTCTCAGAAGATTGGGACATTACGTAAGACCAAAATATAAAGAAAGGCTCTTAATACAGAAATGTTATGTCAACACAGTCATGGGAAGATTACTGCATTGGCAGGAGTTCAGCAAACAGATTGACAACTTGCTAAAGAGGCTGGTTGCTGTATTCATTTATATTAATGGAAAGTTGAGTGGAAGGAAAAAATGGGACAGACATTATCGAGATGCTGATTTTGGTCTTATTATATGTTATTATTTTGTTCCTGCCTGCACAACCAAAAGCATCAACACCTGTTTTAATGTCCAGTATACTTGATTGGCCAATACGCCTGACTGCCTAACCCTTGTAATAACTGTATGGTGTTTTATTAAACAGAAGATAAGACACCAGACCAAAAAAATGCAGATGAGCTGCAAAACCACCAGGTTTTCCATTACACCTCAGCAAAATCACAGTCAGGTCTCCTCCATGTCCTGCTGTACTGATGCAGTAATGCTGTGGTTCATCGCCCTGGTCCTCAGGGACCACTGCCCTGCATGTTTTACATGTGTTTCTGTCCCAGCTTACCAGATCCAAATGATTGCATGACCTCCTTTGTAGCCATCAAGTGCAGAGATGGCTGCAAAGGCCCCAACCTAGTCACCCATTATTTTAAGTAAGGTGTGCAGCAGCAAGGAGACGCCAAAAACATGTAAGAGGCTGGTCCCTGAGGACCAATGTAGGGAAACCCCTTGCAGTAATGCATGCAGTAATGTTGACATTCTAATTATTTTACAAGTCTTTTCATCATGTTCATTCAATGAGTTGCTGTTTAATAAGAGAACTTCCTGCAGGTTCAAAAGCAGAGAGCCTAATCTGGAGTCTCTCAACCTGCTGTCAGCACTTTACCTGATTGTCTGGTTTGTTTAGTTCTTAGAATATTCAAGAATTTGTCTAAAGTTACAACACAAGTTAGGAATTTGTAGTTAATAGAGCCACTGATACAATCAACATGTTACCAGAAGAAGACCTTTTGTTGGGTGTCTGTCAGTTCCAGAAACATTTAAACCCAAATGAGACTTGATTAAAGAAAATACCTTAATAATCCCTTTGCACTGTTGACTTTTTTCCAGATCCAAGGCCAAGACAGACATATATAATCAACATCTGAGTACCGTACTCTTCAGAGTCACCCAGCCATGCTTTTAATGCCAGCCTTGTCGTTTAGTTTCTCAACACTGAAGGTGGTTTTCAAACCACTTCAGAGTTGAGAAACTGAAAAAATAACCTCTTAGACAAAAGCTGAGCATGTAGTTGTCAAAATCATGTTTTATTTTTTTTAAATGTTAATGAGACAAATTTTAAAATGCTCAGACCTTAGATGAAATGATATTGTATATTTTCAAAATATTTTATACCATATTCCACACAAATGCAGTTCTGATCCCTGTTTAGTCAAGTCTAAGCAAAGCTATGTTTGACCTCTTACTGGTATTATTTGTAGATATTTTATCTATTATATTAAAAAAACATTTATGTGCAGCAATGAACAGATTCTAGAAAATGATTAAATTATCTGTTTCAAAACTGCAGAAGTGCAAACTGGGTGAGGGGGGAAATGTGTTGACGTTCAACAGTTCCGACTGAGCCTGTTTTTCTCTTCTTGTTTTTCAGGATACCTGTTTCTCTATGTGGTTTATGTTCTGACCGTTGTTATCAGTTCATTCATCTATAACTGGCAAAAAAATTCAGCTACAAACGGCATCCAACACGTTCCACATATTCCAGGTTAGACCTTTATATTCAAATGCTCTACGTCCGTTTTCTTTCTGCTGTTATTTTACTGGTGAGTATTTTTCCTTGAAGCAGAGTTGAACTCATCTGACTCCTCTGATGACGACGACGTTCCCGGCATGAGAGGCGGGACGATCCAGCAGGAATACGGTAAGAACACATGGGCACCACCGATTATTTCCTGCGTGATTCACATCATACAAAGACAGGTGTTTGTGCTGCTGCTGTAGAGTCCGAGTACAGGCCGCTTCTGCCCTACTCTGAGTCCACAAGTGAAATCCTGCTGAGCTCTTTGAATCCGGTGGACAACAGGAAGTGGAGAAGGAAACCGTGGACCTGGAAAGTTGTTAAAGTAGTGAAGGTCTGTACAAATCTGGTGAACAGAGCAACAGGAAGAACTCAGATTAAATCCGGTGTTGTAATGTGGCGCTCCTGTTGCCTGGCTGTAAGACTCCACTGGAGGTGCTGCTCCTGCTCTGCGTCCCTGTGGTGGACCCGGATAAAGAAGACAGAAACTGGAGGAGACCGCTCAACTCCCTCCACATGATCACTGCTCCTCTGCTGTGTGTTCTCATCTTCCAGTCTGGAGCATGTGAGCACTTTTTACCACAATTAATTGATGACATTACAAAGAAGCTATTACCAGAAAGAATTATGTAGACTAAATACTGAGGTGGTCTTTGTAATCTAGATGGAGGCGTCATGATCCAGGGGGAGTTTCCTGTCTGGCTGCTGATTCTCCTGCTGGGAATGTTTTTGGCTGCTATAGTTTTCTGCACCACCACCAATGACCATCCTCCCAAATATCACCCTGTAAGTGCTTTTGTTCATCCAAATCAGGAGTAGATAAAATTTTATTTGTGTAAAACAGGAAAGAGAAAAAGAAATTGGTCAGATTAAATATGTGAAAAGCATATATTTATATATCTATATATGCCTTGTAAAAGTAGCCGTAGCTCTTTTTTGAGATTACGACCATAACTGTGTATTTCATTCAAATATTATCTGGTGAAGTAGCTATAACTGTAAGATGTTTAAATCTTTTGACAAATCATAATTTGGAAAGTCTGGTGTGCATTTGTATTAATTTGTAGAACTAGTGTTTACTTCAGTAGCAGCTGTAAGTCTTTGGGGGGTATGCTTACTAGCTTTGCCCAGTTGGAGGCTAACATGTTGGGCATTTATGTTTGCAAAACAACTCAAATACAGTCAGACTGGACAATGAGCTAACATCAATAGCAATTAAAGTCTCGTCACATGTTTTCTACTGGTGTTGGACACATAGATATGTTTGGATCTAAACCATTTCACTGTCACTATATGTTCCTGCTGGACTCCAACTGGTTTTTTTCAGTATAGCCATACATTAAATGCCAATAAGTACTTTGGGAGAACAAAATGAACATTTTCTGCAATTTAAGCCCTAGTTGTCAGTTCTTTTCTGCTGATACTTTTTCTGGCCAGGACTTTTTTTTTGTGGGCTGTCTGACAAATACTTTGTGATTGGTCGGAAATGTGAAGGGGGTGTGGTTACTACACTAGCAAAGTCTGCAGTAGCAGAGAGCTCTTTGGACAGCCTGGTAGTTTTGATCTCAGTTTGAGGGATTGCTGCAAAATTCATGACTCAATGCAATCAACTGTTTATTGCTGCTACATGTTCGCTCAGGAGGATGAAATGTTTGCAAATCAGTGACTCGACATCACCCTCATTGGACTGAACGCTTTTTATGAGTTAAACTGCACTTGACTGTGTTGTTTAATAACTAGGATTGAATTGTAATGTATGTAATTGTCTCTGAATTTGATTGGACTGAAATTGCTACATTTATTTTGTTCCTCAATACGACATTTGTTGCTTTTAAATACAACAATGCTTTTAAATAAATACTTTATTATGTTGACTTGTTGCATAAAACAAAGTCAGGATGAATACTTTCACATGGCAGCTGCCTCAGAATCTGATTACCTCTCTGTTCCCTCAGCTCTTTGCATTTTTGGGTTTTGTGGTGAGCGCGGTGCTGATCAGCGCCGCAGCATCAGAGGTGGTCAGTCTTCTGCACATGCTCGGTGTGGTGTTGAGTCTCAGCAACACCGTGCTGGGCTTGACTCTTCTGGCCTGGGGCAACAGTATCGGAGGTGATTTCTGATAATCCAAGTCCGTTCACAAGAGTAAACCTAATTCCCATTTAATTGTGTAATGTGTGATTAATATTCTCTGTTTCAGACCTTTTTTCTGACATCACCATTGCTCGGCAGGGATACCCGCGCATGGCCATAGCTGCTTGCTTTGGAGGGATCATTTTCAGTATCCTTTATTTTCATGTCCACTTGAAGACGCACACATCTTTCTGACATGCATTGAATACATTTTCAGAGACGAGGGACAGAATTTAAGCTTGGAACAGAAATTCAGTGTCACGACAACCTTTAAGTTTGGTTATTTTCAGGGATAGAATTATGGAGTAGTCTGCTGAATTTTGAACAAAGTCAATGTTTTTAAAAATGAGCCTTTTTAAAAAAAAAAAAAACATTAAAATGAAGAGGAGCTGTTTTATCCAGGGCAGTAATAAAAATTCAGAAATATGCTGGGGATTTTTTTAACTATTAGTTTGAAACTATTTGAAAAAAAATGGGCAAAGAAGCTGTTTAAATGATTATGTGATGTGGTAATGTTTATACTTAGTACTTTTTAAGCATGTTTGAAGATATTGGATAGCTGAAAGATGAAACATTAGCATTATGCTAAAGACAAAAAAGTAATAGCATCAGTTCCAATACTATTGGAACTGATAGCATTGTTCCAAAGAACAAATAAAAATGGCAAGATTTAATATTTTTTCTAAGTCAAGTTCAGCCAGCTGTTCGGGTGGAAATATGTTTCAGTACAAGTTTAAAATATCGAAGTTCACTCTCATGGAGTAAATAATGGTGTTCCCATGTAATGCCTTGTAATAGCAGCTTAAGTTGTAATAGCCTGTTTTATTGAACATCAAAACCTGCTTTTATCATTGTCATTTTCCTCAATATATTGGAAATACTTTGTTCCCCTGAACTACATTAAACATGTTTTAAATGCATATATTTACATAAAATGAAAAATATGGGACCTTGACTGTATTTCAGACATGCTGTTTGGAGTAGGGTTGGGATGTCTGATGCAGATGTATGAAACGCACTCCTCTGCGCAGGTAATCCTCTCCTTTGATACTGAGAGACACTGTTTTGAACGGTATGAAGCTGATTCTCTTGTTTTACTCCTCAGTTTGAGTCAGAGGGCTTGTTGACGTGGATTCTACCGGGAGCTCTGGGTTTGTCTTTGGTCCTGTCTTTTCTCATCGTTCCGCTCACCCAGTTCCACTTGGGTCGGTCCTACGGCGTCTTCCTCCTCGTTTTCTACTGCATATTTCTTCTCATTGCACTTCTCACAGAGTTCAGGATAATCCATACTTGAGCTCATACCAGTGATGTCATCTTCTGCTTGTAAAAATATTGCCTAAAGCAGTAATGTACACTGTTGCATTTACTTGACTGGACTCTCCTGTGTTTAGTCTGTGAAACTAAGTAGCTAAAGACTCCTACAAGAGCTCAGGGCAGACTAAAACCAATCACACTGTGCCTTTTTTTTGTTTCTCTTTCCATGTCTTGGAGCTGAGATATTATGATCCAGCTCATGTTGTACAAGGTCATAATTTAAAATACTGTAAATTTTCTATGAATCGACCTCTTTGTGAATTTAAACAAAACTGTTTTTCTGGGTTTTCAGAACAATACTAGTTTTGTTTTTTAAATTGCCATCATGATGACAACACAGCAACAGTGCATTAATGCGTTTCATTATTTGAATAGTTTATTAAAATCTGCTGTTACATTCAAGTACATTATAGAATGAGAGCTTATACAAAATATTTGGAGCCTGCTGAGGCAGTTAGGAGAAACCTTTTACATGGTAAGCGGTTGGATTGACCTTTAAGGAGTGTTTAGTGTTCTCTTGATCAAAGTACATAACATAAGTGTGTTAATACCGGTCAGAGAAACTGTTAAACTAAGGCATCAGATTTAATTCATAATCGATAAATACACAAAGAAATGGTAGTAGCTTGTTTAGGGGGTTCTTCAAAGTGTATTAACACTTCAATCCAGCTCCAGGAAGAAAACTGTGTCATTTTCTCTCACCAACTTCAGTTCAAGAGACTCCAGATTTTTATTCCCCCATAATGGATATTACAGTATGGTGAGTTTGGGGGAACTGGAAGTGCTGAGGTTTCCTCTGTTGAGATGATGTGCATGTACATCTCACTACAGTTGTTTTTAGTTAATGCTGTGATGTTCGCTCTGCGAGTTCAGCTGATGTTCTTGGAAGGGAGCTGGATTGGTGACGGGACCGTTCTGATCCAGGTTTAGGTTTTCATCTTCTTGAGGCAAACATTCCTTTGAATACTCTGCATACCACTCCTGATGAAAATAGGCAAAACCGATTACACACCAAGCACAGCTTGCAAAAGTATTTACACTCCTGGAACATTAACATTTTCTCAACAGTTCATCCTCAATCTTCAAAGTATTTTGAGTTGTTATGTGACTGAACATAAACTAGTGCAGAATTCTGATGTAGAAGGAGAGAAAAATGTGTAGTTTTGGTCATTTTTAGAAATAACCTGAAAAGTGTGGCGTGCACTACTAATCAGTCAGTAGGGGTCAATACTTTGTAGAATTGGTGCAAAATTTTCATTCCACTTTACAATGACGTACGCCTTTGCGTTGGTCTGTCAGATCAAATTACAAAACTACACATTGAACTGTGACCATTTTTAAAGGAGACTTTTTAAAACCCACGTATCCAGCACAACCAAGTATCCAGCACAATGCCTTCAGTTTCTCACCTGTATCTCCTCCTCGTACATTTTCATACTAAGGTCACTCTTTGTTCTTGATCTTCGTCCCAAGTAAACCAGAAATGTGTGCTGTACAAAAAAGGAACAAAACAGGTTAGCATGGTGAGATGGAGAGGAAGAAATGGCTAGAGATCATGTTCTTACCCCACTCTTGTCGATAGCTTGCAGGACAGCAGTCAGAGAGCTGAGTGAAGACAGTGTCGGGGTTGTCTGTTTGTACAACTCCAGGGTGGCCAACGCTTCATTTCTCCTCACCTCTACATCAAACACTATCCCATTTTCATCTGCAACACAATCACACACATTAAATTGACCCATCTTACTAAACACCAACAAATTAGGGGGGAAAGAATGGAGAAAATCTTAAATCCCATATGTATGTACATTAAACATGCAAAATACCACTTTCTGAATACTACACATGAACTCAAACGCACCCTCTGGATTATCCACTGGTTCCCGGTTCTTGCGACTGTAGTTCATGCGGAACACAAAAGCATCCAGGATGAAAGCCACAATGATTGTCATCACAACCTGACAAAGAAAATAGAAATTATGATCACATTCAAACCAAACTCAAAAGAGAAATGTGTCAAATAAAAAAAAAAACTTCGCTCACCATGGTAACAATGTAAAAAATCATGAAGTACAGACGGCTCCAGTGGCTCGTCATAGACGTCACTCCTTCCTGGGAGAGAGGAGAAACACAGCAGCAGTCAAACAGCGACGCCCACAGGTGAGCGGTAAAACTGCAGGGTGGAGACCTCTGAGCAACAATTAAGCAATGACTAAACCTTACCATGGTGATGTACCAGTTGTTGACCACAGTCAGCTCAAACAGCGTCACTGCAGGGAAAAAGTGAGAAGTGTTTTTTTTTTAAAGCCAACTTACAGATCATACAACTATCGCCTTCAAAATACTATTTTCGATATACTTACAAGACACATTGGCATATGGGACCATTTATTTGTTCATATTTACATTCATAAGAACAGACTTTATTTCAGTTTTTTTAATGCTCAATTTAAAAAAAACAACAACCCATAAGCAATTTCTTATAAAACGTCTTTGTATTGTTTAGATAACAAAATATTTTAACATTCAGTATTAGAAAAACCATCTCAAAAGATTAACTAGTTATGTCTCCTCATAACTAGAGATGACTAAAAGCACGCAAAGAAAGGTGTGCAAAGAAATTTGTTTGTTATAGTGAAATGTGTTTAAAAGATGCAACATAAAACAAAAGTTATACATGTAACTACGGTTCTATGATTCCTTGATGACCGCCAGAAGGGAGTGCTGAAAGCACTGAATGACTAATACCAGCAATGTTGCAAGGAATCCTGAGGACATACCTCACTGAGAACGCCCAGAGGACGCTTACAGAAGAACCTGGCTCAGAGGATGAGGGTGGCCACACTGACATTGTAAAATCTGGTGAACGTGCTTGGGAAAGCCCATGACGGAGCAGCACATATTGTTTCCAGCAGAACCAAAATCTATTCCCGGCCACTCCTTACCCAGGCCGAAACTTTGCCAATTTCGATGGCTGCTTACAATGAGAATGTGATAAGACTTCAGGCACAAATGCAGTGTTTGTGTCACTGCAAAGGGTGCAGTGACATCAGACTTAAGGGGACAACCAGAGTGACTTCTTACAGCCTAGCAGCTGTAAGAAGGTGACATGGGGAAACTGACTGACCCAGCCTGAACTGACTGACCGTTTGGAGTATGCTGCTCACGCTTCAAACAGATGAACGAGTCTTCATGGAGGCTGAATCCAAATTCACCCCAAGAAAAGTGTTTGTCTTAGATGGAATCAGGCAACTTCTCCAAGATGACTTTGAGGAAGGAGAAGCACACTTTCACTGTCGATGATTACAGTCACCTTCACTGCAGTCAAAACTAACTGCCTCTAACACTAGCTGCACTCTCAGATGAGAATGACCCAGTCTCTGAAACACATGATGACTGTATCTCCTCACTCTTAAAGTGAGAGGCAGAGGCAGCCAGAGACACGTCCTCCTCCACAGCCAAGGGTGGAGAAGAGAAGCCAGTCATTGAAGTATCCATCTGGCGTGCAAGAAAAAGGGATTTCACTACTGCAGACAACTGCTCAACTCTTGTGGAAAGGGTTGGTCAGACTTAGCTTGCCTCTTCCTAGAAGGAGAAACAGTGACTGTGGCCTCATTCCAGAGCTGTAGAGCCTGTAGGTGGGGCCACCAACCCAGAAGTTGAAAGGTCATTGTCAACCTCAGGATGCAACTGGGCCAGCCGAGCCACCCTCACAGCACGGGACATGACACTGCAGTTCATGCAGGGAGTTTCTGACTGCGGTCCCACAGTCCGCACAACAGTGGAAGACATCCAAGTTCAAAACTGAGCTATGTCCAACCACAAGCAGAAAATGGCCTAATATAGGAAGAAGAGGTGTGACCGCTACCATCATCGTTCATTGCTAAATAGTGGAAAATCAAGAGGCCGACAGTCAGCTACATTCAGACTGCAGGATGGAAAAAAAACAAACAAAAAAAACATACTGGCACCGTTAGCTTAACCCAAAACTCTTATCTTAAAGTTGGCTAAAATTGTCCACAATGTGTAAAATAAGCACAGTGGACAGAAGTCGTGATTGGAATTAGGTGCAAGCGATGCCAACAATGCAGCCAGCAGCCAACAATGTCCGATAACAACTATATGATCCAAGAACCAAGAGGCTGAAATGCATATGCATGAAAAATGAGGAACAGAGCCTTGGATGTTCGGCTGGCTGAGGTTCAGAGACATCTGTGTCACAGGTGTGACTTCTTGGTATTACTACTCGAGCGACACATGCGCAAATGAAACATTCAGTGCTTAGAGCAGCGCCCTCTGGCGATCAGTGGAGGATGGGGTAGTTTTAGTCAGGCTCCCACAGCAAATTAAGGAAAATCTGACTTCACGAAGGTACTGAAAGGTAAAAATAATAGAAAGAATTACCAAAGCTGCTGAGGATGTCGTTAAAATTGTTGAGATAATAATAGCCTTCATCCAACACTGTTTTGTTGCCAAATGTTTTGTTGATTTGTCTGTAGGAGTCTGCCACTGTGCTGGTGCTAAAATGACAATAAAAAAAAAGTACAACAAAAAGGACATTTTAATATTTACTCACCAATTTGCAAAATTAAAGTTCCTCAGACAACAGTGACACTCACTTGCAGCAGTTTGGGAAAACCACATCTGCAAAGAACTCCATACCCACTATGGCAAAGGAGTAATAAAAGATGATTAAAGTCAGGCCCAGACTGGCCATCCTGGGGAAGAGCTCAAACATGGTGTCCAACACGTTGCGGTACCGCAGCTTTATCTTGAACAGTCTGGGAGAACAGGAGCGTGGAAATGTGAGTTGAAAACCAAAACTGGATCTAAATAAAATGAACTATAAACATGTGGCCTGATTGTAAAACGAGGAAAACAAACCGGAGCAATTGGAATGGTCTAAGAACTACAATGAAGTAGAATGGCTCCATTTTGAAAGCCAGAGCGATCAGCCCCAAGAAGGCGAACACAGTCACAGAGAAGTCAAACCTGGACAGTGAAAAGCAGAGGAACACTGAAATAGAATGTTTTCTATACCTATTCATAAAACATTTAATTTTTCTGCTTGATTTTTTTCAGGCAGGGTTTCACTCACAGGTTCCAGCCAGAGCTGAAATAAGCCAACGGCCCCAAACCTGCTATTTTCAGCAGCACTTCCACACCGTAAACTAAAACCAGGACGGAGCAGAGGAGGAATTAGTGGCAGCTGCAATCACCTACATCCAATCGTGCAGTTTTTAAATCTATGCTACGTCTGTCAGTGAGAAGGAAGCAGCAGATTTCTACTCACTCGTCAGGAAAACGATGTAACTCACGGGAACGGATTCAGACCAAGAGAATCCACCTGCAGAACCGGAGGAAGGTCGGAGGTCAGGTAGGATTCTGTTTTCATATGATGCGTCTGTGTGTTTGCTGGAGAGGTCTTACTGTTCATTCTGAACGTCTCCACGAGGATCCACACACCATTAATGGCCACCACCACATCTGCAGACATTAACACCAAGGCTTCAGTGTGTGAGTTTGAACAGGCAAAAGCTGGGAGAGCTGTGATGATGTTGATGATACTTACACATGGCGTACTGGAAGGCCTTAGATTTCACCACCAGGTGGATGCCTAAAGAGGACAAAAGTGCATATACAAAGTGTCTCGCAAAAGTATTTAAACTTTTTGAGCCATTTTATGTTACGACCACAAACTTCAATGCTGTCTGTGGGAGCTTAAAATGGATAAATTGAATAAATAAATAAATAAATAAAAATCTAAGTGTGGTGTAGGTTTAATTTTGCCCCCTTTATTCTGAAATCCCTAAACATTTGGTATGACAATCAAGAAATCCATAAATTTTATCTATAAAGCACCCTTCGTGTTGGATGAAGCTCGCTGGAAACACATAATAAAAGATATTTCTGAACTGGGTTTGAACTGTTCAGGGTCACAGTCTGCAGGTACAAATACCAGAGTGGTGAAGTAAACTGAAACTGGTGGGATACTCCTTTTTTTCCTCCCATCTTTGTTCTTTGTAAGAGGGCTGGTGGATGTTAAAAGCGATATACTTTCATCTTTTCTTCACTTCCCTAAACTAGCCAGGGGAGTCATTGCTAATTTTCTTTGCTTAATTTCTTAATAATCAAAATTCATTTTGATTGTTCTTGGCTGACTCAGTGTTTCACCTTAGGTAAGACTTATTCATTTGCTTAACACATTGCTTTCAGGAATTATTGAATTAGTGAACAGAATCCAATTGTAACTCTGACAAACAAAATCATAAAGACCAAGGACCATAGCAGGGCCAGGAATAAAGTTTTGCAAAAGTATAAAGAAGGTTATATAGGCTATTAAATAATATGAAAACCTGTAAACATCTTGCAGAGAAATAATCAATCCATCTTAAACCACCTTAAACTGCATGGATTATGGCTCAAATTCGATCCTTTGGAGATTTGGCTGTCCCTCCAGATGACAGTGAACTGTATGATGACAGATGACAGCTATATGTCAAACACGAGGCGCAGGGGCCAAATCTGGCCCGCCAAAGCTTTTTATGTGGCCCTCTTGACTATGAAGGACCACATAAATAGAAACTTCAAGATGAATAGTTGTGTGTTAAATATTATTTCATAAATCAAGTCAAAGCAGATTTTATCTGTATACTGCCAAATTACATCGATGTGAAAAGATGTTCAATATTATTTAACTTTGAGAAGTACTCATTGAATGCTGAATCAGCCATTTATTAACATTTTTACAATCTGTTAACGAGTTTTATCAATATTTTCTACCACAACTGGCAGGAAACTCTGAAGTTCCATTGATCTTCTTGTTGGGAACATCAATGGAACTACATTTGGGCAAATCCTAAATTAAAACCTGTTAGAGGTTTTAATAGTAAAAGACCTCAGACCCAAGAACATGTCCACCCACCATCAGCAAAACTACTCTAAACATGCAATCAGAGCTACAATTAAATGGATTAAATCAAATTATATTTATATTTTATGATGGTCCAGTCAAAGTCAAGACCTAAATCCAATTGAGAATCTCAAGCAGGACTTCTAAACTGATGTTCACAGAAGAGGTCCATCTAATTTGACTGAACTTGAGCCAAATTTGCAAAGAAGAATGTTCTAGGTGTGCGAAGTTGGTAGAGTTGGACCTGGTTCTAGAAAGTATTGGGTTAAGAGAGCTAAATGCAAACTTGTGCCAATCTTGTCAGTATTTTATTTGCAAAAACCCCCAAAAACCATAATTGGATTTTTTTTCTTTCCACTTCATAGTTGTGCATTTTTGTCTGTGTTAATTCTTCACAAAAAATCCAATTAAACATTGAGATTTGAGGTTGCAAACCAACAAAGATGGTAAAAATTTCAAAAAGTTTGCATAAATTTGCAAGTCACTGTATGGGGAATCATGACGTTGATTTTGTTACCTCTCTTCACAAGAACTGAGAACTTACCCTTGAAAATGAGGAAGGCTGTATGAGGAAGATCGTCAAACCAGTGTTCTCGACTTCGTCGCGGCTGAAAAACATTTAGAGAATGAGCACATCACAGTCAGCCAAAGCAACATTAAATAAACATTGTTCTCATCATAAAACAAAGCATACAAAGATAATTACCTTCCATTTTAATCCAATGACCTCATAAAACTTATAAAAGTCTTGCAGGCTGTAACAAAAAAAAAAAATCTAATCATATACTCAAACCAGTAAATTTCAAAGTAGGACATTTGTATATATATATATATATATATATATATATATATATATATATATATATATATATATAAACAAGAACAAAAAAAAAGACATTACCTAAGCGTTGGAGCCCCTGATGTATTCAGAGCTTTAAATGTGAGAAAACGGTCTCTTGCAGACATTCGAGGCCTGTAGAATCGCATCAAACCGTCAAACTGTTTCAGAGACACTCCCATCGGCCTCTGGAGGGAAAAGAAAAACAGCAAAGCACTTAAATGTTATCAACAACTTCCCAGAGCCATAGAGACCAAGGCAAAACACATTCCTTGTACCAAAATCAACCCACATACCTGCCGGCTAACCAGCAGCTGGAAGGCGTGGTCAATAGCAGAGCGTTTATGAAGCAACAGAGACTTAAACTTCATCTTCTCCACGTCATTAAATGTATCAAACACAACGGCGAGGAGCTGGGTGGGGAATATGAGAAAAAAATCCTATTAAAGAGTTTTATTTACTGCCTGGCAAGAAGTAGTTATACTCTTTCCTGTTTGCATTATGTCAAATTGGAACCACAGACTTCCATGTATTTTATTGGGATTTTATGTGATAGGCCAATGGAAATATAGTGAAAGATTCTAAACTGAAAGGAGAATGATGTTTTCAATTTTCTGAACCCTCCTTTACTCTAATATCTCAAATTAAAATGTGAAATTAAGCTCATCCCATTGCCAGATCCATTTTAGCAGCAGCAAGACTTGAGATACACTTCTACCAGCTTTGCAGATCTTAACTTTATTTGGGGGCATGCAAGTAAATTGGGGCTAAACACAAATGCATACAAAGCTTTTTAGTTTTTAATTAAGCAATTATGCACTATTTTGTGTTGGTCCCATTGAGGTGTGTGGGTTTAACAACAGAAAATGTCTCTAAGAGGTGAGAACAGTTTTGCTAGGAGCTATATGTATGTCGGATTGCAACTACTTCACTACAACATTTAACTTTAGTGAAATGAACAAACAGAACTTTTTTGTTTCTTACAGGTTACTTCAGAGAAAAAGGGGCTGAATACAGATGCTCATTTTCAGATTTCAATTGTAAAAAATTGGAATTGATGTATTACACTCCCTTCTTTCTCTTCACAAATCAAGCTGAACTTTATGTGGCTCCATCATAAAATTTGAATAAAATGTATTGAAGTTATAATTGTAGGAAAGGTATGATTGCTTTGATGTTAATGGAAGTGAAGTCTGTTTTAAAGGAGTGAAAATCTTTGTACCAGGTTCATGATGAAGTAGAGTTCTATGGAAAGGTAGACGATGAAGAACACGCAGGACCAGCGGTTCTTAGAGTATGCTGGCATCATCACATCAGGAAAACTACGAGAGAAAAATTCAGCCATACGGACCAAAATCAAAAACAGCCTAAAAACATTCAGAAAATGCAATTGTGGAAGAACTAGAAAATAGTAACTGGACATCAGGTATGGAAAAAAATTACCAAATAATATTTTCTGCTTACTTTGCTGTGGTAAGCAACACAAACAGGCTGACGAGGCTGTTCTCCAAAGAGCTGAAGTACTGTGGTGAGAGGGCAGAGTCTGAGTGAACACATGCATGTTGCACAACAAGAGAGGAACCAAACCGTACTGGCATAACGATTATAAACTACAGTCAGGCAAACCAATGAGTTGACATACCGGGTCAGCTGTGTTTGTAGAGAAGAGACAGAAACCTGGAGGAAATTTAAACCAGATCATGTTATTACCTCCATTTAAAAATCAGAACAGGCGAAATTTAAATCAAAACTAATTCTTACCCAAGATGGCAAATATGACCATGAAGAAAAGCAGGAGCAGGAGGATGTCAATGAAAGATGGGAGAGACTGGAAGAGCTGACGCAAGTTTCTGTTTGGATCGAAAGATACATTGTCAGAAGATGATTGACAATAATCAATCATATGAATTTAGTAACATCTTTTTAGTGTGCACACTTGCGTAATTCAATAAAACACATCAAAGAAAGGAAGAAAGATGCAAAGAAGGAGAGAAAGAAACAAAGAAAAAAAGGAAATGGACTACAAATAATTTTCAAATTCTACATTTATAAAGACTGCATAGGAACCCTGTAAAGTAGCAGCTGCTTCACCTGCGTGAGCATGTTCATGTGCGTGTGTGTGTGTGTGTGTGTGTGTGCACGCGTTTAGATAATCAGCCACCTGCGCACAGCACCGCAATATCTGCAGTCCACCAGGAAAATCGGTCTCAGAGCTCGGGTCACTCGCATGTGAGACGTCTGTCTGATCAGAACCACGATGGCCTCTACAAACTGCAGCAGCAGCACACACGCCTGCAACAGAAAGATGAAACAAAACAAACAATGTAGTAACCAAATGTTTACCAGTTACACATGTATGAAGCTTGCAGACACAGAATATATCAGAGATGTCAGGGCACCTTCACCATGGTCCTCTTGTGTCGTATAAACGTGTGGAAGCCTAGCCAGCGAAGTTTCATGCAGAGCTCAAATCCCACCAGAAGCAAAGCCAGCAGCTCCAGAGTGGCATGAACCTACAGAGGAATCACACACACAACAGCTTTTACACACAACTGGGTCTAAAGAAGTGCTTGAGTACAATGAAGCTGATTTCTACAGATAATTAAGTAACAAATACAACACTTGAAAAAGTATCCAAACTCCCTGGAGAATTTTGTCTCTACAGCAAATAACTTCAACAAGGAGGGTTAGGGTATGATTGTCAAAAGACAAGAAAATGACAAATAGTTTTATACATAAAAATCTGAAGAGTGGCGTGTATTTGCCTTCAGCCTCACCAAGTCAAGCTGCATATCTTTTATTTGTGTCTACCAGCTTTGCATGTCAATATACTAAACCCTTTCCTCACTCCTCTTTGCAAAACAGTTCAAGCTCTATCTGTGAATATCAAGTTTCTAAATCTCAATTGGTTCTGAGGGCCATTCTTACTCATACATTTACTGTAAACTGTTCCATTGCATCTCTGGCTAGCTATTGAGGATCACTAGGTTTCTTTCTGGTGTTGTGGATCTCTGCAGCTCCTCCAGAGTTACAATCTTAGCTGCTTCTCTGATTAATCCTTTCCTTGCCCAGTCTGTTAGTTTAGGAGGAAGGTTATGTCTCTGTTGGTTAGCGGTTGTGGTAGCCGTTCTCTATTTCCAGATGATGGATTTAACAGGCCTCCGTGATGTATTACAAGCCATTGTATCCTTGACTTTGAGGAAAACCATACTCCACTGTTTTCAAAATTTTAATTGGACAAAAAAAAGGAAAACTATTTATCCACCTCCTTTTACTTCACAAATATGTTGTTGACTTTTGTCACTGTATGAAAAATCAGAGGCCATTTTTGGGGTTATTTGGGTTAGCTGGAGTTGAGACGATGAACTTTAAAAGAAGTCCAATGTCAGATAAAAACTCACGTAGACGTCCAAGCGCAGCGAGGGGACGGCGGGAGCTTCACACAGCGACAGCATCAGCAGCAGCAGACCCGTCACCAGCTCCATCATGTAGAACAGGTGATTGTGGGCGAACAGGTACGCCGCCAGTGCTTTTGGGTTTCGAGGGTGACTGAAGAACTTGTCGTTGTTCTCTCCTTCCTGCAAGATCATTTCAAAACATAGACAGTAAAACATTCTTATCTGACAGGACAAAGCAAAGTTTGACATAAAAATAGTTCTTTTTTTTTTATTGGAAAGGCCATTTAGTGACTTCAAATTCTAGATGGAAGCTTCTTAATTATTAAATATTTGAGCTACTGCACTTCATTTGTACTTAGCAAACACTTCTGGTTCTATAACTAGATTTATTACTTCCTGTAGTCCAAGGTTTATCCATCTGCACATTATATTTAGCCCAGGAGCGATCTTAAAGCCATTAACTGATCATGTGAGTGTGTGTGCAAAACCCCCAGTATAAGGCAACATGAACATGTTTGTGATACCTGCAGGTATATGGCTGCCTCTTGGTAGTTCATCTCCCAGCTTTGCTTTAAAGACACATTTTGGGTTTTGTTGCTCTGTGCCCCATGTGTGGAAATCACAGCATTGTTCACTAGGTCATAATTGCCTCCTCCATCTGAAAAGTAAAGGAATTAAAGTGTCAGCATGTTGGAGCAGATATAATAAGTCTGTAAAGTCAAACACTTCAGATGCTAAACATATTATTATTATTTTTTTTTACAAACTAATCCTTAAAAATTATAATTTAATATCAAAATTTTGCAGGAACCCTGAATATAAGCAGTACAGAGACAGGTATAGGCGTACCAATGCAGTCAGGCTCTAACTGTAAGCCAAAGGAGGAGATCGCAACTGGACACTCATCGTTACAGGTCTGATTGCCATGGAAACCAGTTCCCTGTCCACACAAGGACGCCATTGGTGAAGCTATGTGAATGTATCAAGGTTGCTGATGTCCAACAAACCCCCCCCCAAAAAACTGTGTGATTAGCAGCAGACCAATTGCATTGCAGCACTGCAGAACATCTGGAGATATAGATGGAGAAACATTCCAGTCAGCCCTGATGGAAACACCAGAGACAGAGTCACGAGTCGAGACCAGAACAAATCCTCACAGACGCTCAAACATCCCGGAAGTATAAACAGTCCTGGATACAAAACAGTCTCAGAAAAACAGAGAGACCAGTAACGATAACCGTAAAGAGACACTAAGATTTACACAGTGAAATGTGCCTCAAGCTGAGGTTGAAGTTTGAGCTCAACTCTGATATTTAAAAAGAAAAAGCTGGGTGTGCAGCACTGACATGCCAATTTCTTCTCCTTCCTGCTTCAAACAGGATACTCACAGACACACCACAAGAGGAATTGATCCTGCCTTATAGCAGAAACCGACATAAAAAGTCATGCAAAAACTCAATGCCACGCTTCTATAAATTTACTCTTCAAAATAATATCAGAGCTGCAAATTGTTTTTAGATGAGCAGTTCCTGCAGGTGATCCTCTGCAGCTGCACATTTTACTCCTCTGCCTTCCTGTCTGGTCACTCTCATCCCACGCACAAACAAAACACAGGCAAGAGTCTCAGAAATGCGCTCCCAGATGTTAGCCGTCCACAGCGGATTGAGCTCAAGTGTGAAGAAGATCACATTCGGGCCCAGCAGCAGCCTAAGCGTCCTCCTGACACCATCGGACCCCGAGTCTGTATGTGAGCCATTCAGATCGCTCATTTGTCTGAGAACAATAAAACATTTGGAGCTCCGCGTGAAAAACACGGTGAAGTCAGCCTCACAGAGACACAAACAGACGCCACAGTGCAAGTAAAAAAAAAAAAAAAAAAAGAGAGGAAGAAAGTAAATCCGCTTCTAGATCAGCTCAAGCTCTACTCCTGTATCCAGGCATGTGACTCCTCACTGAGGTGATACAACTGCATTATCCTTTAAACTCCCTCCTGTTTCCAGAGGGTTCCAGCAGCAACAAGTAAAACCAAAAAGTTTCACACTTCTCTCTCATAAACCACTCCTAGATGTCCTGAAAGGAAATACACATTCCTCTCTTCTTCCTGTTCATCCGCTGAGCAGGAGACAGTGATCCAGTGAGCTCACAGGAAAAAAACACACACATACACCCAGACACTCATAAACACAACACACACATGCCCCCCAGGAACATCCGGGAGGGACTGGGGGAGGGGAGAAGGCGGTCTGCTGAGCCAGCTGTTTCTCGCATGGTTATTTTGTAGTTTATGTGAGCGAAACAAAGGCAACATGAGGACTGTAACACTGCATATCTTCCCACCAAGTCTTCTGGACAATATACTGCATTTATTTTTGAACCTTTGTGATCAAGATGTGCAGAATATTTACAGCTGCAACATTAGAAGGCTTCCAACCAAATCCCTGCAATTATGGTAAGCAGACAAGGATCAATATATACACACAAGTATTATATCTATATATCTTAGAGATACACTGATCACGCTTTTCCTGCACAATATTGATTTTTGGTTTTGTTTGAGGTATGACCTTTTGCCCTTTAATATAAAGAACAGTAGCATATAAAATAGTGAATGTGTTGTGGGTTCTTTGATACTGGTAGCTATTTTGAATATAAAATCAAATGGAAAAATAACATTACAAAGCCTTTAAACTTAAGAAAGTGCACAAAATTATATTTTTGGGTATTGTGTTTACAGACTGAAAGTACTGGGAGTTTTTCTGTTTTGTTTTGAATGGAAAGGGAAGTGCGAAAACCAGATTTTTCACAATATATTTCACAATATTCAATCAAGAATTCAAAAAGAAAATCAAAATCTGTGAAATTTCAGGAATGACAAAAAAAAATAAATCAGTAACCTTTAAGATTTCAGGTTTCGATTCAAATTTAATATAGCAAAAAGCATTGGTACCAAAAACAAAAAAAAACTGTTGAACTAGTAAGACTGTACTACTGCATTAAAATTCAATTTGTATGAAGGCTCTTTGTGTCTTTATCTAAAAAGCTGCACTGTCTCCTAACTGCATTTACTTTGGTAAGGTGCATTTTCTAACAGGAAGTGCAAACAATGACAGCAGCACCAGACCAGACACACCGTCATTGAGGAAAGCTTAAGCAACTCCACTGCTCAGACTTACTTTGGTCTCCTCTTTCAGTCTCCTCTTCGTTCAGCAGACCGCTGTTTGCCTCGTCCCACGTCAAAATGAGAGGCACGTCGTCGTCAGACTCCATAATCACAAATAAATAGGTTCAAATCCGCTTTGAAAGTCACAATAAAGGCCAAAAGTGACTAAATAAACACAAAGTTTGTACCGCAAACGCACATTTTCAGTGCAAAAAAAAAAAAAAAAAAAGAAAAGACAAAAAGCCCCAAACAGGATTAACAGTAGTTTGTTAGCTAACAAGAGTTACCTGTCTGCGTACTCTGTGCTGCTACAGGTGCGTGTATCTACAGTCAAATGTCCAGTTAGCACGGACTACGTTCGGCGACAGAGAAGAGAAACGGGGTTATTTACCGATTCAAAACATATGTCACCGATTCACTGGTTCCCTGTCCCTCAGGCTAACGAGCTGAGGCTGTCTGTCTGGGTCCATCTCTGCATCATAATTAGTTCACAAGCTGCCCGCTTCATAACAACAACTGCTGGGGCCACCTGTCACCGAGAAAGGAAGGCAACACCTGGACACCTGATCTAATCCATGGCGCCCACCTTTAAACCTCCCCCCTTTTCCCTCTACGACAACACTAGCGTCGAAACAACAATAGATGAAATCCTAGATCAACAACAGACCTTCCCGACACTAAAGGAATTTACGGCAGGGGATTTTCAAAATAAAGTCGAAGATGATAAATTGCTTTTAATTGACACATTTTAAATACAAATTAATAAAGAGTGTGTGCGCCAAATCCGCCCTCAATCATTTGACATAAGACATCTCTTTAAAACAACGATATTGAGCCGTAGAGCACTGAGTCTGTTTGTGAAAAGAGAAATTCGCCTTTCTTTCTTTCTTTCTTTCTTGAAGATAAAAAAAACTAAAAATAAAAATGAGAGGGATTTCATGGCGTTGTCGACCTTAAAACCTTAGAAAAACGTCTAGAACAAGTTCAAAATTAACAGCGAAGTCCGTGTACAGTGAGCCTAATTCGAAACCACAAACCGGAAGTCAAGTAGAGTGTCGTCATAGCAACAGAAAAAAACATTGACCCTCGGAGCGATCCGGGCGGTAGGAATAGATTTTTTTCCCCCTTTTATCAAAGTTTGGATCATAAGACCGATTTACATAGTCGAGAGGAAAAGGCCGGAAGAAAGAAAAGAGGAAGAGAGGAAAAGGAAAAGGTCATTTGTTCTTTAAATCGAGATAACTTTACTGAATGTCTTTAAACCTCACTTGGAGGCCATTACCAAAGATAAATCCTCTCAACACCAGCGGACACGTGCAACAATCTGCTAAGCAAACTTTAAGGAGTTGATTGTTGAGGTGATTATAAAGCATTTTCAACTTCCAGAATTTTGATAAACATGTTAAAACTTTTGAAATTCACATTTTCACATTCAATTGTAATTGAAGCAATCTAATTTTAATTCCAAATCTGTCGGTGGTATGAATAATTTTGGTTGTATAAGCTTCCAATGTTGTTGAGATTTGAAATGAGAAGACCTACTAATCATGAGCATCACAACAAAATCCTCCGTACAGATTCCTACTGTTTACTGGTAGTATTAAAAGCATTTAAAATTAGTCAAAACAATTACACCGTGTTCCAAATTATTATGCAAATTGGATTTAAGTGTCATAAAGATTAACATTTTTGTTGTGCTATTAAATTTATAGATGGTATTGTGTGTGTCAGGGCTCTTTGAATCACTATAATTAATTTCAGAGAGCTGGGTTGATTAGTTTGTCTGGTGAGCTCAATTAAAGGAAATCTACTTAAGAAGGATGTTCCACATTATTAAGCAGGCCACATGTTTCAAGCAATATGGGAAAAAGAAAGGATCTCTCTGCTGACAAAAATCATCAGATAGTGTAGTGCGGTATGACAAGGTATGAAAACATTAGATATTTAACAGAAACTGAAGCGTTATCATTGTACTGTGAAGAGATTTGTGGCTGATTCAGAACAAAGATGGGTTTGTACAGATAAAGGCATAATGAGGAAGGTTTCTGTTAGACAAATTCATCGGATTAAGAGAGCAGCTGTTAAAATGCCCTTACAAAGCAGCAAACAGTTATTTGAAGCTGATGGAGCCTCTGGAACCTCAAGGTGGAGCATGAACCTACTATTAGTCACCCCTAACCAGAGCTCACAAGCAGAAAGAGTCGTAGTGGACCCAGCCGTACATGAAGATTAATTTTCAAACAGACTTGTTCACTGATGACTGCTGTGCAACCCTGGATGGTCCAGATGGACGCAGTAGTGGATTGGTGGAGGATGGCCACCACATCCCAACACGGCTGTGACGTCAGCAAGGAGGTGGTGGATCCGTTTTCTGGGCCAAAATCATGGGGAGAGAATCATTGAATCAGAGAATCAAATTCAGAGTCCCTGAAGTTGTGAAAATGACCTCAGCAAAGTATATGGACTTTCTGACTGATCACTTTCTTTCATGGTTCAAAAAGAAGAGCCGTACCTTCAGTAGAAAAATTATCTTCATGCATGACAATGCACCATCTCATGCTGCAAGGAATACCACTGTGTCATTGGCTGCTATGGGCATAAAAGGGGAGAAACTCATGGTGTGGTCACCATCCTCCTCTGACCTCAACCCTATTGAGAACCTTTGGAGTTTCCTCAAGCAGAAGATCTGAGGGTGGAATGCAGTTCATATCAAAACAGCAGCTCTGGGAAAATATTCTGACATCCTGCAAAGAAATTCAAGCAGAAACTTTCCACAAACTCACAAGTTCAATGGATGCAAGAATTGTGCAGGTGATATCAAAGGTGTTATGTTAACATGTAACTCGGTCTGTTAAGGTGTTTTTGATTGAAATAGCTTTTGATTTTAGTACATGTGACCACTTACACATTCAAAGAATGACCACTTGCAGTTCTTTATAATCCAGAAAATGTTTAGAAAATCTGCTGGGCATAATAATTTGGAACAGTTCATTTTGAGTTTTTTATTTTTTGAAAAAAATACTGCTCTCATTGGGAGCTTTGTTCAGTAAAATTAGATTTATACTGTAATAGTTCATGACTTGAAAATTATATTTACCATCATTTGCATTGACCATTTAGGAAAATCTGAGAAAATATCACTTGCATAATAATTTGGAACACGGTGTAGTAACCCTATATGTAATTAAGAAACTTGCATGGCCAGGCTAGAGACTAGATCCAGTCCTCAGTGGAGATTTGGAAAAGTTTAAAATAAACCTCAAATCAGTGGATATTTTAAAAGGTTACAGTAAATTATCAGTCAAAACATTTTTAATATACTGTATGATTTAATAATCTGTGTTTCTCATTCTTGTAATCTTAGAATACTACCAAGCGACAACATGTTAGCTGAAGAAGCAACAACTACAACAACTGCAACAACAACAACAACAACAACAGAAGGCTCTCCATTGAAGCCAACCAGGAAGCTCTCTTCTGAAGCTCAATGTATTTCAAGAGTACTAAAAAACTGCATCAGTCAAGTTGAGATTACAATAGCTCTAGGAAACATCATCCAGTTTTATACTGTGTCAGGTGTTGAGGATGAGGACTTGAGTAATCTTCTTCAAGCACATCAGGTATTAGTGGAAAGACTGCTGATGCTTGAATGTCAGAAGCTAGATGGGCTGAAAGACAATCAAACAGAAGAAGTAAAGACGAGAGAGATAGTTCAAGTTAGAGAGAAGATAAAAAACTCAGTCAGAGATGTGCTGAGATTTTTCAGAGTCCATCCAAATGTTTTTTGGAGCTTAAGAGAAGAGATTAATATGGAAGTAGACAAGAATGAGCGCATATTAATCAGAATGCTTCAGATGTTTCACTGCTATGTGGAGAAAAGGTTGTGTGCTGAAAATCAGCTGCGGGTACCTCAGAGACAACAGCCTTTGTTCCTCGACAAAACTATGGAGCTACTGAGTTTAGAGGAAGAAGACTCGGCTTTAATCTTGAAGAACTTAGATCAAATGGTGAGTAATCATTCTGGATGTCGTAAGCAACCTGTCTTCAAGAGTTTGCTTTGACACATTCAAGCCCCTTTTTGCCATTCCTGCAGATCTTGCAGAAGGACTGTGAGATAAAGAACCTGGAGAGATATTTTAAAGAGCAACATATGCAAGCTGAGCATGAGTTGGCTCTCCAAGAGGAGCAGGAGAAGCTACATTTGACTATACTAAGTGCTGAGAAAAGGGATCTCACAGAAAAAACAGATCAACTGAACCAGGAGCTCCTCACCTTGATGAGTGAAAACAGAAAGGCAGAGAGAATTCTGCAGGAGGTGAGTTTGCAGAAAAAGTTTGTGCACATTTTTAATGTTGCATCCACAAACGACATGGGCCAACACTATTGTACAATAATGTAAAGTTGAGAGGAAATAATGCATGTTTTTAAAACAAGTTTTATACAAAAATCTGTTAGTGGCACTCATTCAGCCCCTTTTCTCTGCTACTTCTGAATGTGATCCAGTTAAACAAATTATCATAGTAACCAGTCCAGTTGCTTGTAATTTAATCTAGCTCTTCTATAAATGCCCTCAGAAATTCAATAGAAAACATTACTGAATAAACAAATATGAAAACCAAGAAAAAATGAACTAGGTGAAGTTCTAGAGCGGTTTAAAGCAGAGTTAGAATGTAAGATTTTCTCCTAAATGTCAAAGATCACCACTCAGTATACTGTCCAATAAAAAAGTTCAGTAACTATAAATCCGCAAAGACTAAATTTAATGCCAGTGAAGGAAAGGAGACCGTGAATTAAAAAAGAAGCCTAGAGTGTCATAGTAAATATGGAGGAGCTGCAGAGATCAACAGTTCAGGTGGGAGAATTTGGTTGCAAGAAAAATAGCTATGGAAAGAAAGTAATCAGAAATCCTATTTCTGAAGGGTTTCTGCAATTCATGTAGGAGCATAACAAACATAAAAGGTAATCTGGTCAGATGAGACCGAAATGTAACTTTTTTGCCTCAAAAGGTACTGTATATGTAAAGGAACAGAAAGTTATGGAATTGGCTGCATCATGCAGGAATGTTTTTTTTCAGAAGGCAGGATGAAGCTGATCAAAATTAGTGAGAAGATGGACGGGATTAAGTATGTTTGTTAGAACTGTCCAGTCAAAACAAGAGTTAACAATGCTCCCCATTCCTATAAATTTGAATCTTGATATAAAAAAGAATCAATGCTGTTAGTCACGTAACCCAAAAGATTTGAGAAATTTTAGATGTTTATTTGCTTCTTTCCTTCTACTTCACTATGATGACGTATTTTGTGTTGGTGTATCACATTAAATTCAACTAAACATATTAAAAAGTAGCTGTTAGGAAAAGATTCAGGGGATATAAATACCTTTTAAATGCACTGTAGCTGACACTGCTTTCTTTATTTTTGTGACAGGAAAATGACGGTTTGAGGAGAGAAACTGAAAACATTTTACAAACCTTTGACAAGGACATGCATGAAATTCAGGTAAACCAAAACAAATCAGCTGCTGCCAAATGCCAAAGTTTTCCAGACATAAAAATGTTTGTTTTCTTAACAATACGTTATATTCAAAGCTGGCCTTCAGTAAATACTAAAGTCCTGTAAATACAGTTACCTGATAATAATACTTTTTAAATAAATGTTCTCATAGACCTTAAAAATAGGCCACTGCTTCCTCCGAGAGGCTTTTAAAAAATACACATTACTTCTCCATTCTTTCACATCCTTTCACGTTTGCCTCAGACCAAGCTGGAACTGATGGAAGAGAATTATGAAAAGGAGCTGGAGGAGGTGAGGAAGCTGCAGGAACCCTATTCTATCCTAGAGGAGAAGTACAATGAGATCCAGGAGAAGAGGCGTCTGGTAGAAGAGAAGAGACAGGAGGAGCTGAGGAAGCTGAGGCAGAAGACCAAAGCTTCTATTGTCATCCAGTCTTATTGGAGAGGGCACATTGTCCGCAAGTCCTTGAAGGGCAAGACCAAGAAGGGCAAAAAGGGCAAAAAGGGGAAGGGCAAAGGCAAGGGCAAGGGCAAGAAAGGCAAATAAACCAACCAGTTTCACACTATCTGTAGTTGTTTGTAGTTTATACTTTATATTGTTAGTTATCACTCTTAAGTGACAACGTTTTGGTCAAATTTCAAACGCTTATGTTCCCAGTTTTGAGCTGAAAACACAGAATTGCCACAATTCCATGTTTTAGAACTGTTGTTTTATGAAACGGCCACAAGGTGGCAGCGCAGATCTCCATGTTCAGACTTAGCAGCGATCATAATTGAAAGGATTCGGGGTTACCCATGGACAGCTGTGGGTTTGTGACCTTACAGGGCCGGCCACATTTATTGGCCATGCAGGTAGTCATATGTAGAACGCCTTAAATATAGTTTAGCCTTTATTGCAGAATTATAATTTTACATTTTTTTTCCACCAGTCTCTCCTTTTTGATTTACTCATATCAATCTCTGTTGCTGAAGAAGAAAACCATGTGAAACAGAAATCTATTTGTTTTAGCTGCAGACCACAAGGCTGGAAGAGGATCTATATTTATCTTTTCAGCTATCTGGGTTATCAGATTGGTAAGTGAAGTAATAAATTTCAATAATAATATATAAAAAAAACCAATCTACTGTAGTGTGAGAGAACTTCATCAAAGATTGTCATCTTGTGGTCACCACATCTCCAAAACAAATCATAGATGCCATTTACATTTAAAGTGATTGGGAGAAATGTCACAAAAAAACCTTTCCTACCATCACAAACATAAATGTATGAAACTTCATAACCTTTATATGGACTTGACTTGGAACTGGAAACTTTGGTTAGATAAGACATAACTAGCTTTTCTGCAACAATAATTGCAAGAGGATTTTGTGTGAAACAAAAGAAGAAAACGTGGAAAGGCCCCTTCTACCCTTTGTTGAATACAGAGGAAGAGCTATGTTGCTGTGGACCTGTTTCTCACATTCACATTGCCTTAAGTCTTAGGCATCAGAGCATTTATGGGGGAACTTTACTGCAATAATTGGAGAGCACACATTTTCAGTCTGAAAGCAGGATTTCATGTTTTTTTGCTCTCAAAACCTTTAATACTTTTGCTTACAGTTTTGTTTTGAAAGCAGGACTTCATGTTTTTCTTCTCAAAAGAAAAACATGAAGTTTTTTCTCATGCTCAGACATAGTCTCTGCTCGGACTCTGCTCGCTTACAAAACATTTTCTGCTTGCTTCTGGAACAAAATGCACGGTCGCCTGGCAACCTCTCAGCCAATAGAATGAAAGTGTTGTACTGGGTGCGTTTGTTTCCTTGTAGCGGGTGTGCTTGTGTGGCTACTATCGATTGTAGCAACCTGCGCCACCTACAGGTTGCACATATATTTTAATCTTAATCTGTGTTTCATTAGCTGTAAACTGTAAGGTCATCATAACAGAAAACATCAGTCTGTGTGTAATTAATCAATATAGTGTGTTTCACTCATGAAATAATAAACTTTTCGTTAATATTTTAATGTATTGATTGTGACTGCATGTGAAAAGATTATGTTTCTATTTATGAGGATATTCCACCACATTGTTCTACAATTGGCTGTGTGAGATTATGTGGGTGTCATTATTGATGAATAATGTCAAAGATTTTTACACATCTTTAATCCAAAACTAACAGAAAAAACTGAATTAGCACATTTCCTACCACATCAACCACATTAAAATGAAGGAAAAAGCAAGTGTTGTATTCTTTAGCTTTATTCATTTCAGCTTTCCATTAATGTTTCTTAGGGCAATATTTGACTGTACAGTTCTTTTGTTTAATCAATAAGATAGAGATATTATTAAAATGTAATTATAGTCCAGATCAGAGGCTTTATTTCACCTGAAGAAGAGAGTTTGTAGATGTTGCAGCTGTTCTAGTTGGAGGGAATGTGATCAGACAGTGAGGGTCGTCCCTCTGATAGTGAAGGCAGCTGACAGGAGGTGAAGGGGGTCACACACAGGGGTACAGTGGGGTTGTGTGCATGTGTGTATCAGGTGATGAAGAGGATTCCTTTAGACATTACATTCAATTGTGATTATCCACATCTTTTATGTTTTACCAAATTTTGGTCACGTTTTAATATTGAACTAGATATTAAGATTTCTGGGTGAAGTCAATGATGACATTACAATTCCAGGCAATCTAATCGTGCCTTGATTTGTACTCTTGTAGTGCAGACACTTCAATATCCAGCTGTACTCTCACACATATGGTCACTTTGGGCATCAGCTCTCAGGTTTAAGCAGATATCCAGCATGTGATGTTTATACAGGTGCAAACAAAGTTTTACAAGTCAGATATCAGCCCTTTTTGTAGTTATGTTACTTTCTTCTCTGTGCTTCTGGATTGAATCAGAAAGCAGATTTTATCAGGGCTCTTAGGTTAGTCAGCAACGTTGATCTAGGACAAGATGTTTGAGATGCACAAGGGTAGAATAAAAGATATGGTGAAATGTACATGTTTACAACTCCCGGCTCCTCCCTTTTCTCTCCAACTCTCCACCCAGGATCAGCTGGGCGAAGAACTGGCCATGAAAAAAGGTTGATTTTGTCTCTACTTGTTGATTTGATCATCTGTTCAGAACCACAATTATGTTAAAAGTTTCTGTTTTGAAATCTTTGCTATTTCAAAGTCTTTATGACTCCATATGTTCCAACGAGGTCCACAGGGCATTTTGAAAAGAGACAGGCCCCCAGCATCACACACTCTCCACCCTGCTTAACAGTGATTATGCATTTCTTTTCAACATGTTGTTCCACAGCAGTTTCTCCTGTTTATTTCTTCTGTAAACGTTCAACCTTACCCTAACTAAACAGCACCTTTCCAGATTTTTATCTTTACATTCTTTACCACCCTGCTCACTGTTAAATATGGACCTGTGTCCAGAGTAATATCTTATGCATTTCATGATTTTTATTTTTTTAAGTCATGAATTACTCATTAAAGGTTCCTAGATAGTCTGGTTAGCCTACAAAAAGTGAAGTATAATTCAAATGTGCTTTAACTATATTAATTTTTGGAGCAGGCAATAATTTTGACACCAGAAATGTAAAAGCAGTTATTTTGAGAACAACTTAGCTAATAAAACTGAAGGTTGAATATAAATTTTTTTCAAGATAGTCCTACGACTATAAACGGTTAATTTATTTAGGAGCTTAGCACAGATCTACCATGGATGCCGTCCGATGACAGTTGAGTGTGCTCTATCTGCGTTGCAGTATCACATTATCTCCATATGTGCCTCCTCTTTTGGTCTGTTTCTGAAAGGGCAGATCATGAACTTTGGTTTTGTCAGCTTCAGCTGTCTTTACCGACAGGTGTTACCACAGGGAAATGTGTGATTTTTTCCACTTTAAACACCAAAATCACACTTTACGTCACACCTTTCACAGCTGACTCCTCGACAGTACATGGCAGTGCACACGACTCTTGTGAATAAACACCAAGCTCTTCAGTATTCTCTGATCTCACAGACTCAGGAACACATGTTGATGCTGTGTTGCAAAAATATCAAGAACAGGTGCAACATTTCTTGAGCTACCTTGGATTAAAAATTCCTTAAGATGTA
The DNA here is from genome assembly GCF_002775205.1 of Xiphophorus maculatus. Taxonomy (NCBI): domain Eukaryota; kingdom Metazoa; phylum Chordata; class Actinopteri; order Cyprinodontiformes; family Poeciliidae; genus Xiphophorus; species Xiphophorus maculatus. The sequence continues at coordinate 18,676,730 of NC_036454.1, forward strand.
GGTGAGCTTTTCTGAGAGAGCTACATGTTACTTAGATTTTGCACAATCTTTAGAAATACATTCAAGTTGAAAATGTGAAAGCAGTAAACATGTGGAGTGTGGAAAAATTGGAAGTTGAACACTACAGGAATTAGTTTCTTCAAAAATGCTATTTACACTCAGTTGAAAATAACCACTTAGTACAGTTGAGAAAAATATGAGTACACAACGTTAAATATTCAGTTCTTTATTAGAAAATGTTCACATGTTGATGTTTTGCCTGGTTTTTATTATTCTCTAAAATATTTTTTCTAAACTGCTGCCTGACACATTGGTCTGTAATAGCTAGTCCCATGTTTTTATTTTGTCTCCATAACATCCATGCACTTCTTTTAAGTATTATTCAAAAGGTCAAAAGGAGGAATGTGTAATGTTCCAAAATTTTTTGACATTTTATGAAGTGAGCTCCCTTTTCATTTTTGCAAATTTATTTTGAAAAGAATGGGGATATTATTCTTATTATTTTTTTAAATTATAAATTAAATCCCTTGTGGGCAAAACCCCAAGTGACTAGTGCCTTTTTTTTGGGCCTCAATTTTGTTCAAAGATCTTTTTGTCAATTTCAAGTAAGAATCATAAAATGCTAATTTTCACATTAGATGGTGGTTACATGGTGCCTCATGGTGACACATCAAGGTGGCATCTACACAGTTAATGGAAATGCTGTGTGTGGTTATTTTTGCTTTATGATTCCCAGGTGTGGTAAAATCCGTAACACTGACATTACTACCAGAAAAATGCATCAGATGTAAATGTGTGGTAAGTATACGCACACACACACACACACGCCCACACACACGCAGAGTATAAAATGAGTGATAAGGAAAAGAAGACAGGACCAAGTCCAATGAAGGGGAAAAACAACAACACAGGCAGCTGCAGGCAGAGATGCTGCTCTATCCATTTTTAATGACATCAGTGACTTCCTGCACACACACAAAGCACTTTATTAATACTAATGGAAGCGGAGCATGTTGTGTCAGGTGATGAGTTGAAGTATCACACCCATGTAAACACAGGCAAAGCCTTTAACAGGTCCGTGTGCATCAGAATAGTTCAAGTTAGATGTATAATTTATTATTATAATCAATGCAATATCCAATGAAATGATTTTTGAACATTTTTGTGCTTGTGTTCATATAAGAAAACATTGAAAGCAGTCTGTATTGTTGAGAACATTTGGAAAAACTTGTTTAGGAAATTAATTTTGTTTTTTGGGTTTTTTTGTGACAAGAGCAAAAAAGTCTTGTCAACTGTTCTATAATTATTTACATTTTTTTCATTTAATTTCCCTTTGGGATTAATAAAGTATTTTTGAATTTTGAATAACTCTGGATTTTGTTTTTTGTCAATTAATATCAAAGCAACACTTCTCATCCACTGTGCTGGAATGTATGTAATGACCATATGTGTTTAGAGTTTATTTAGCATTTAGTCTACTTAGAGCAGCTCCAGTCGCTTGTAAGGAGTTCCACAAGGTTTTGTTGGGTCCTAATTTTATTTGTGCTTTGTTTACTTTCCTCAGATAATCTTTAATGGTTGTTTAGTGGTATCTCCTATCCTGTAAACACTGATAATATTCACCAATTTAAAAACCCAACGTGTCTTGAAGTTTACAGTCGAACAGTTTGAAATGTACACTAGTGAGGTTATTGAAACATTTTGTACACTTGAAAACTTAAGTTCTTTGGCAAATCTTGATGATAATTTATCAATTTATCTGTATATCAGACGTGTCATTGATTCCAGTTTTTATCAGTTAAGCAATGTTGGTAACTTAATGGTTGTTACATCCAATAGTGCACAATAATTCATGTTTGTATTTCCTCTTATGTACTTTACTGTGACTGGGATTTTACTTACCTCAGAAAAAATTAATCTGCAGCTTGTCCAATGTCCAAAATGCAGGTGTAAAGTTTTTTGACTAGATAAAAGCTGCCATGTCACTCCTTTATGATCACTCTGTAAGTGCTCCCTATTCAACACAGAATACATGTTTGGACTCTTAAAGCCCTGCATGGTGATGAACCTCTATAGGTTTCTGATCTTCTTCATCTGTATGTCACCACCAGGAGCTGGAGGTCGACTCATCAAGGTCTGTTATCTGACCTTAAATCAAGACTTAAAACAAAGTCTGACAGAGCCTTTGCAATCTGTGGGGCTCTTTTCTCTTTCACTTTTTTCTTTTCACTTTGTTTTTTTTTGTGGACCCAGTGGACTTTTTCACAACAGAAATCAGAGTCATTGCTGGCCTTTAGATAGCCTTGTGTTTTGTTTGATTTAACTTTACTGTTTTTTGTCTTTTTGTTAATGGTATTTTATTTTAGCTTTATATATTTTATCTTTAACATTGATTTGCTGCAAAGTATCTTGTGGTTTTCAGATTTACTAATATATTTTCTAAATTGAGCCATAACGTTACATTCTCAGTGTGGAAATGGATCTTTAGCATCTCTGCGAATAAAGTTTAACCTGCTCTATTAGTTCAAACTTCTTTAAAATGATGTCACTGTTGCTCAGTCAGTCTTAAGTCCTGACTTTGACTTGGCCACTCCAATTTGTTTGGTTATGTTTTTGAGCTGTGCAGGTAGACTTGCCATTTTTTCTTTGACTATTGTCCTGCTACATAACCTTAGTGCACTAAAGCTAAAGTTCATAAATGGATGGCTGTACATTCTCCTTCAGGATGATTTGGTAGAGGACAAAATTCATGTTTCCATCAATGACAGCAAATCGTCCAGTTCCTGAAGCAGAAACACAACCCCAGACGTCACAAGGCCATCACCGTCTTTTACTGTTGTTATGATATTCTATTTCTGTTTTCATGTTATTCCAGCCACAACAAAGCAAACACCTTCTAAAGAGCTCCACTTTTGTATAATCAGTCCCCAGAATATTTTTCCAAAGATCTTCTGGATTATCCAGATGTGTTTTAGGATGTGTAAAATGGGTCTTTTTGTTATTTTTGTTCAATTGAGAGTTTTTACCGCGGATCTCTCACGTGGAGATTGGAGATTTTTGCCCAATCTATTCTTCACTGCTTTAATTGTTGTTATGGTTTCCCCTGTGATCTCCTTCATTTAATTCAGTAATTGTTAAATAGAGATCACAGATCTCTGTTGTAAGGGTCACCTGACCAAGATAGATGCTGTCTGCTAACAGTCCCCAAACGGTATCTTTTTTTTGTTCTGCTAGATTTTAATTGATTTCCCCAAAATGTTTTGGTTTTAGAGTTTAGGTCTGGTTCGTTTATTATTGCATCAGTGCTAAAAAGCGAGTAAATGTTCGGCCGCAAAAACCTTTAAGTTTCAGTTTTGCTTGCATCAGCCCACACTCTCTTAAGTAGAAAGGTAGCAAACATTTGTACATGCATAATTAAAGGTCAACAGCTTGATGCAAAACAGAAATTGAGAGGAAGACTGTGTTTATGCTAATGACTTGTCAGACAGTGAGGCCAGCGACTTTCTGACACCATGTATAAATAATGAGACAAGATCAGAGAAAAGCAGTGGGTACAGGGCCAAACAACGCTGCCTCTGGCTAACAATAGGCGCTGACAGACGGCTGACTGAGTGCTCTAAAATCCGCCTGCATGCTGGTGGCATGTCTGAGTGGATTTGTTTGTTTATTGATGTTTGTGTTTGTTTCACAGCATTAGTCTTGTTTGGCCTGTTAGCAAACATGTTTGTACACGAGTAGCAGCGTGCTTGTGAGACCGAGAATCGGCGAACGACTGAAATGCAGAAGATGTGGACGTTCCCAGGTGTTGTTGCATGTACTGACAATAATATTCAATCTTTATTGTTTCTGATCACAGGGAAAACAGTTTGGTAGTTAGAACATTTTTAGGTTTAAAGTGAAAAATGCTGCTTTAATAATAATAATAATAATAATAATAATAATAATAATAATAATAATAATAATAATATGTAATGTAGAAGAAAACATTTCCCAGTTCTGTTCTATTAAAACTTCAAACAAAATTTTAATAGGATTAGACCAAGACAAAGTGCAATATCAATAATAAAATGGATCAAGGATAAAGTTATGATGAGTTTAATGCAGGGGTAGAAATCAATTTGCCAAGCTTTGAACAGCTGAGATTACTGATCAGTCAAACCTACCAATACACGGTTATCCATCTAAAAACTGTCAGGTTGTTCAGACAAGAAGAGCATTAATCAACATTCAATATTTGTGTTTTTCCTGTTACATTCCCATTTTTAAATTTAATGAGTCCATTATCCTTTTATAAGAGCATATAACAAACTGAGTCAGGTAAAACACAAATGAATAAAATACAATAAGTGCAATATTTGAAATATTTGTGGGGGTCCCTTCTGGGCCTGTCTTGAGCACAAACATGATGACATTGGCAAAGGCCTGTTAAAAACTGGGGGACATCGAGGCCTCCGGCCGTCTCTTTACAGTGACCAAACATGGACAGAGGCCATGTGAAGTCCTGCTACTGATATCATTATTCTATGTCCAGTCTAGACGGAGCCCGTGAAGTCAGGGTGGGCCATGTCTAATCTCTTTATTTTGTGTGCATGTGTGTGTACATGTCCTATTGTCATGCTGGCTGCTTGTCTTGTTGTCCAGTAGAGCGTATGTTTGTGTCTTTGTGTGCAGGATTAGCGTGCGTCTCCAGTCCTCTGGCTGTAATCGGACAGGACACTGGCTCCATGATGGCTTGAAACCCCCAACACCACCCACTGAGGGAACTCCTCCATCTCTTTTTACCCCGTCATGCGTGCTTGGCTGCGACTTTGGCAGTATGTTAGGAGTTAAAACAATTATTCTAGCTAGATTTGTAGTGTCACTTCTTTTATTTTGGCTGTTGTGAACGAGAGCAAAATAATTTTTTGCTCTGTGCTTTTAAAAACCACTTATTTTGTTGAGCAACTCTGTAAGTGAGAATGTAATTCTGAAGAGAGATCCATCAGGGTGATAGTTTGGAGGTTTTTAGATAAACAGCCTTCGCTGATCAGTTTAGCCTGAGCCCTCTGACCCTGGACAAGCCAGTCTGCTGTTAGTTTGACCCCCAACCTCTCCTTTTGTCTTTGAGACTCAATGCCCAAGCGCACACACTCACCAACACACACCCCTACTTTGCCTATTATCTTTGACAGCCCTTACACTCATATTAAGATCTACTTCAGTGATTTCAGGGCTGTTTCAGCCATAAACTCTCATTTAGTGGAAATTAGCTTGGGCTAGAGTCTTGTTACTATACAGTCCTTAACAGCATTAAGCCTTTATTGTGGCTTTTAAATACCAACAAGGATGGATTGTACCATTCAAATAAAACTCCAGCATCCTACTCTGTTATACCACATGTAATAGCCACACATTTATTGTTTTACATTATTGTATTGCCATTGTGCTGTCCTCTGAGTGCCACACTGATTCTAATTACAGATACAGACATGCTTAAAAAGGGGTTTATGCTCACGTCCCATTCAGACTAGATCAGATGAGGAGGGCAGCAATCTCTAAACTAAGTTTATTATGGACAGGAAAATCAAGAATTACAGGAAATTAACAAAACTATTAATTAATAAAGAGTCTCAGGTACAGTCTTTGGCTGAAGTATTTGTACTTCCTAAACATTTTTACATTTTGCCAGCAGCACTTCATTGGTTCTTCATGGGAGTGAATGTGGTAGACCAACACAAAGAAGCAAGTTATTATTAAATGGAAAGAAAATGATACATGCAAAAGTAAGTTTGAAAAGTGTGGCATGCATTTGTATTCAACCTTAATGACTCCAATACCCTTGCATAAAATTCTGTGCAATACATTTAATTAGAAAGTCTCCTATTTAGCATAAAAGAGTATCTGTGCGTTAATGTCCAGCTGCCCTGTGAAGGCCTCAGAGATCTGCTACAAAAACATTGGTGATCAACTTGATGAATTCATTGAAGATCAAGGAATGCAGCAGACAGGTCAAGCAGAAAGCGGTGGAGAAGTTGAAAACAGGATTGTCCTGTAAAAAAAAAAGCCCTAAGCTTTGAACGCCTCAATCCATCATCTGAAAGTGGAAAGAGTATGAGGTACAACTACAAACCTTCCAAGACAACTCCATCCACAAACCCATGACAACCCTGGAGTAGCTGCAGAGAGCCACAGCTCAGGTGGAAGAATCTGTTCATTATGCATTCCACAAATCTGACTTTAATTCAAGACTGGGAAGAAAAAGTAATTCTTGAAAGAGACATGAAGGAAGGTGCTGTAGTCAGATGAGATAAGCATTACACTTTAAGATCAAAATGCAAAAGCTGCTGTGGAGAACTAACGCCCTGGAAATGATAGAGGTAGCGTCATGTTGTAGGTATGTTTCTCTTTGGCAGACAAAGGAGGATGGAAAAACAAAGGGAGCTAAATACAGAAAAATCCTGGAAAAATATTTTATGAACTGAAATGATTTGACAGTGAGGTGGAGGTTCCTCTTCCAGAGTATCTCTCTTCAATCATTTGGACTGACTTTAAGATATTTTACAAAGATGAATGAGCAACAATTTCTGTGTTTGAAAGCTGAGAGAGCAACACATCAAAATAGCTGCAGCAATAAGAGGGGGTTTTACAAACTTAACTCAGGTAGGCAGAATAGAAAAGCATGGCAAAGTATTAAAATAAATAAATAAAACACATCCTTCTTCACCTTCACTACTGTGCACTACTTTGTGTTGGTCTATCACATAAAACCCCAACAAAGGACAGTGAAATTTGAGATTATGTTGTAAAATGTAAAACAAAAAAGGAAGACTTTGACCTTATAAAAGGTGTGAAATGCTTTAATCAAACTTTCTTGAACACAAATTCTAGTCTGTTAATGTTAGGCTATTGGAGAAAAAAAAGCTTCTTCTCCTGTTCCCTTTTCCGGTGACCGATCGCCATCAGAACGATGGAGACGAACCATAATCATCTTTTCCAATTACACTCCATCTCAGAGCACTTATTCCACACAAAATGACATCACTAATGCTAAACACCACGCAAATGCCTTTAGGAAGGGAGGCCAATTTATACATTCAAACAAATACTTGAGACTGTAATGAAAATAGCTTTTTATAAGTCCTTAATATCTTTTTCAAAGCACTCAAGTAAGAGAAATTGCTCTGCACAAATAATTCAGTTTACAGCCTGTCTGGTCTGATTCAAAGCTTCAGCTCAAATGACTGGCAATTGGGCGTGCTACTCAAGTAACATGTGAGATGTTTCTCCGTGCGCATAGTTCTGTTACAAACCACCACAGCTGAGAAGATCTGGGTACATAACTAGTGTATTGCTGCAGAATAAGAAGGGATAGTAGTAGTTATATGTGCCGGAGTGGTGCAGAGGAGATGGGACTAATGATAAACACCACTTAGGCTCTTTGATCACAAAGCTTCATCAATCTACTCTCCGACCAGCATGTCTGAGAAAGTCCTCCACCGATAGATTGAGGTCCTGCACTCCTACGCAGTCCACACCGTCTGTGTTTAATATTAGTCCCACTACACCCAGCACTTTACTCACTTCTTCCCTTTTTTGCCAAAAACATGTCAGAAGGTCCTGTTGCTGTACATGCAAGCATGGAGAAATGCATTTTCACATGTGGAAACTTGTGGAATTTGGCTCTCTCTCCCTCTTCTGGACTGAATCCGCCTGGAGACAAAGGGTTAAGGAGGAACAGAGCCTCTGAAGAGGTGCCTGCTTAACCCCTGACCCTATGGTGTATGTGATGGAGACAGGAAAGAAGAAAGAGAAGTAAAAGGGTGAGAGAAATAGAGGGCTGACAACTTCTGAAATGTGACTAACTCTATGAGAGCTGCGGCAACATGTTGATAGAAAAACCAATAGGAGTCTGAACGAGAGTTTCTTTGTCCTCCATCGCGACGGATCCCCTTCCCTCTCAGGCCAGCAGGTTGTCAGAGAGACGGTACAGCTGGTGGAGAGCGAGACGCCAAACAACCTGTCAGAGATAAAGAGAAGGACAACGAGGTATGCACGGCACATTCAGAACCCTCCAAGGGTTCCCTTCAGAGTAACCTCTCAGTAGGAAACACATTCAACACAACAGAGTGAGGCTTTGCTGCTTATCAGCTCCTTCAAATTCGTACATGCATTTGACCTGATAAAGAGAGCGGCACTCAAAAGAGTTTCCACTGCAGAGATGTTAGACGTGCTTTAAATAACTCACCGTTAACGTTGAACACCACGTGAAAGAGGAACGTACAACCAGTTGACTCTCTCTTGAAAAATTTATTCAGTTTCTGTTTATAAATCTGTATTTTTTTCTCCAATAAAACATGTTGTTTTCTTTAGTTTTCGCAACTATTTTTCAACACTTTGGGATGGAGAGTAAAACTGGAGATAAACCCTCAAAACTGTTCCACAAGTTAACAACAAGCAAACTTTACAAACCTGGAGCAATAAATACTATTAACAGCAACAACGCTAAAAAAACACTCTAAAACATCTCATTTTCATACACACGCAGGCACGCATACACACTCACCGGCCACTTTATTAGGTACACTGCGCTAATAGATGATTAGACTTGATTTTCTTTTGACTTCTGATCTCCCATAATTGTTTGTGACAAAGATACAACAAGGTGTCAGGAACATTCCTCAGACATTTTGGTCCGTATTGACGTGATTCACACAGCTTCTGCAGATTTGTTGGCTGGGAACTGATCGGAGTTGGCTGCACCTCATTATGGAGGTGCAGCCAACTCCGATCAGTTCCCAGTAGAAGCCAGTGTAGTACTCTGAACTGACCTCATGTTCAAGAATGGTAGATGGCCTGTAATTTATAAAGTAAAGAGGGCTGTAGGAATGTAGGAATGTAACACTACATTCAGTCATTCACCAATTCATTCACAGACTGCCCTGGGGAAGATTGACAGAAGTGAGGCTGCCATGGACCCGCACCAATGGGCCCTCTGACCATCACCACCAGGGCAGGCGGGTGAAGTCCCTTCCCCAAGGACACAAGGTTACAGTTGCCCACCATTTGTCCTACAGTGGCAGAATAAAGTCCTACCACCGTCACTGCCTTTGCCAAACTGAGATGATTTGAGCTCTCCAACATGGGCATTATCTAGCTGCAGGTTGTCATAAAGGGAAGAACATGATCAGCAACAATATCTGGGTAGGCTGCAGTTGGCATTATGAGGCCCAAAGACAAGACAATATTCCCGACACAACCATGCCCCCACCAGAAGCCTCAATTTCAACTTTAGATACTTAACGGCATTGAGTTGTTGACATGAGATTGGCTAATTCAGTATTTTCATTTATAAACGGAACTAAACAAGTGGACCAAATAAAGTGGCAGACGGGTGTGCAAACACATGATGAGGCTGTTGCTAATGTCATGTTAAAGCACCTTATAATAGGTTACTGCATGTTAAAACACCCGGTCAGAGAAATGAAAACTGCTTCAGGACACAAACATAAAACCAAGCTTTCTGTCAGGAAAAGGATACAAATGTTTACAGTAAGCTACAAGGGAAATGTACTGAAATCTAATCAAAGCAAATGTTGGAATAATTGTGTGTGAATATGACAGAGACCAATTTCGATCAAAAGCAAAGCATTGATGTCAATGCAGCAACACTGGCTTGGTGCGTTGACATTTTCATATGCAGAGCATCATTTTTTTCTTCTTTTTTTCTGCTGAGCAATCCTCACGTGTCAGAAATCAGCATTAGATTCATGAATAATTCACAAGCAAACAAGAAAGGGCCAACACACACACGCACACGCCTACACACTCCCACACACACGCACACACATAAACCTCTCCGGTCAGCTGAGAATAAATATAAGCTTAGTGTTCATTTGCTGCTACTCTGTGAACAGAGGATGCTGATTGGTCAGTTGGGGGTGACTGAGAGGACACCAGTGACAGCTGTGTGACGCTGACTTGTGCATTTACCCAGAATGCAATGGAAGCAGTGTTTACAGGTCTTTCAGCCTGTAGCACGATCTAAACAAAGTGTTTATCTCTGCAAAGGGGAGCCTGCAGCTATTGCTGGCTGTCTCATTGGAAATTAAACTCTGAGCATCCTTTAGCTGAGCTGACACTGGGTTTGCATGTACACTAGCACACATTTGGACAACACAGTGCCTTTTCTCCTTCACTGAGACTGAGCATGGAGCAGTACTTTGCTCCACTAACAAGAGAGACAAGTCTGCCCTGGGCTGTGTTGTGATAACTGAGATTACATTGGTGGATAAATGTTGCTGTCTGACTGACAGTGTGCACAATTTACATCCTTCACCATGCATAAAGTAGCAGATGTTGAGAGAGAAACAGCCAAGTGCTGTTCAGGGGTCTGGCCTTAAAAATAAATCACAGGGAAAATGTTAGAATGAGCTTCAAATAGACGCAAAGATAACAACGTCACTGATCACCAGGCTGCCTGGAAGAGGCTACATTTCACTAATGTCCTTATTGTTAGATCCTTAATAATTTGCTGCTCCTTCTAGCAGAGAGGAGGAACATGACTTACACAGCACAACATCACAGAATTCACAATGACTTTACAAAAGTATCTCAGTTCGTTCAGTGCAGCATCTCTAAGGAGAGCAGGGAGGTTATGTTGAATCTGTCTTTATGGTTCGGTTAGGAGGCTGCACTCCATTCTGGGACTCCACACCTGATGTGTGTGTGGGTGTCTAGTGTGTGATAGAGAGGCGGCGACAGGTTGGGTGTGTAGCGTGGAAACTCTCTGAGAGGAGAGCCAAGCTGTCTGCTGGGAACGCTCTGGGAGCTCTGCGATCGAGGTCCGGAGCTCTGGCTCTGGTAGGGATCATGTGGGATGTGCTCTCCCAACGACGGAGAGCTCTGATGGGCCAAAGCGCTTAGTCTAGAGCCCTGGGGGCTGGAGCTGTAAGGGGGATGAGGAGTGTAAGGTGGGTAAGGTTCCACGGGGGTCATAGCGGTAGGGAGCGGGCAGGTATACGACCAGGATGTGCAGTTGAATTCATCCATTCTGGGTTCTGAGCCGGCAAACATGCATGCCTGACGCTGTCCCATGTCTGAGCTGTAGGGGGAGTCAGTGAGACCAAGAGTGGGAAGGTTTGACAAACCGGGTGGAGGAGCGGGATAGGAGGAGGGGTGGTAGTAGGACTCCTCCTCGCTTAGTGAACCACCAGTGAAGGGTTTCTTGTATGGAGGCTGGTGGTTCCTTGGAGAGCAGTTCTCCTCTGCTGCAGAGAGAAAGAGAAAATATTGGCTTCATTCGGAAATTAGGTCACAGAGGATGAACATCAGAACTCCTGACTTAAAGCTGCAGTATGTAACTTTTATAAAATATATGTTTTTTATATATTTATGTAAACTGTCACCATGTTGTGACAGTGTGGAGACAGATAGTCTGTGAAAATATCAAACACCTCCACCTATTTTCTATAAAAGCTAGATGCTGCAGCTTTAAGCTGCTGAGTTGAAAAGAATTATTGTTCAACAGATAGATTTTATGGTTTGCAGATTTAGGATAATTACATTAAGGCCATGAGTCAAAAAGATAAATGCATTATGAATGTAAAATTGTGGTTTTCACCAAAATGATGTCACCTAATGTTTCCAAGTTGTTGGCGAAACTGCAAACATGATGTTGTTATTTCATAGGTGTAATCAACTGGGTTACTGCAAATAGTATGTACTTCTATACAGAAAACAGTTTTACCACATTAATTGGCATCATTTTAAAGAATCAGTCAGTAGTATTTAGAAAAGCCTTTAGCACTGTCTCATACTGGGGAAAAATAAGAAAATTCCAGCCTTTAATCTGTGTCCATTTATTGAGAAGGGGAAAAATTGATGGTAGGAAATAGTTTTTCACAAAACCACCAGCGCCACAACCTCATTTTGCCAACAGGGCTGTGCTCCTAACCAACCTAGGGTGTTTGGTACTGCTAAGCCTGATTCAAAACACACAGTTACACTTAAAGTCCTAATAGAGCTTAGCAAACTTTACATGTTTATATTTGTGATGGTAGGATCCAGAAACCCTTTTCCTGCCATTACTTTAAAATAACTGGTTGATATGTGCCCAGGTTTTGCTGTGAAGGCTTGGTAACCCCGGATGCTTTTCTCTGTAGTCAATCTCCATATGTGAGCTTTGGAGATGTCTCTCTTCCCTCGTCACGGTGCCCACCGTGTGTGGCGCCAAGATAAATTTGTCTCCTTGTTTAGCTTATTAGCTGGTGGCAAAAAGAAATAAGCTTCTGATGTGTGTCACCGCGTATTTGTTCCCCAGGGAGCCACAAAATCATGACTTGATCATTTACTCTAGTTAAATGTTCGAAGAAACTCTGATCCCCTTAGAAAAATGTAAATGTAAAAAATGGCCTGGATACATTTAAATAAGCAGATTTTGTGGGCATCACCCGTCTGAATCTAAAATATTTTCCCCAAATGAATAAAATTAAAAAAGTGAATTTTTCAAAAGTTTTTGTGTGAAATTACACCACTGTAGTAGAAGATGAAAGACTATTTACACGTCTTTAAATGGGAACTGTGACAATGAGCTAAAACTAAATGAATGCATTCAAAGTCTGAATTCAAACTGAAATTATTCATATCTCATTGAAGGAATGAGAGGTTATCTTTTTTTTTTTTTTTTACTAAATATGCGTCTGCTGAAGTGGTTTCTAATTTTCTTTTTTTACTGCTCTTAATTATAATGTCTGAGTATCCATCGAGAGCGCAAATGGGTTCACATGAAAATAACTTATTTATTTATTCATCCAGCTGATGTCCTTGTAAATCTGATGCTAATTAGATTTGCAGACACTAAGTAAGGGCAAGAAATGGGGCAAATTAATATAAATCTGTTTTTCAGCTATATTTGTGCATATTTGTTAACCACTGATCTGCATTCAGATGCAATAAAAAAAAACTGAATTAAAAACAAGTTAAGAGTTTTGTTTAAAACTCACATGATCATTAAAAATATGGAATATTAGATGATGTAATTTTCTCATATTTAGCTTTATGAATTAGCAGGATTTTCTGTGAAAACTGAAGTGCAAATGTTGCACCCACCTTTCCTCTTGCTGTAGCTGTAGCCCGGCAGCTGCTGGCCAGGCTGAAGGTGTGGGTGAGGATGGGAGTAGTGAACAGGCGGGGCGCTCAGCAGCTCCTGAGGACTGCCGCAGCTCAAACCGTTCTCACAGCTGAAAGGGGACCCGATGGCATCAGGAGACCCCCGCAGACCTCGACTCTCCCCACTGAAGGGACTCCCAGCAGAGCAGGCTTTCTGTCGGACAGTACTGCGAGGAACGACGGGGTAATCTTTACTGCAAGATTAAAGAAGAGGGGGACTCTGGGATTAGATGCACTTGTTCTTATAACATTTGATTTTCTTTGTTAATACATCTGTTTTGTTGTTATTTTCTCTCCGGCCCATTTAGTTTTTCCACAACCTTTCAGTTGTGATTTTTTCCCCCCTGCACTAGCTGCCCTCTGTGTGAACCCTGCGGTATGTAGGAGACAGCGGGCCACATCTCCCTGACTCCTGCTTACACACACACACACACCCACCCCATGCACGCACATACACAGGCTCAGCCAATGCTCTTGTGAGATAATTCACCGTCTAAAAATAAACATCCATCCATGTGTCACTTCAGATAGACTCTCCTCTCCTCAACAACACGAAAACATGGGTGCTGCGTCTCCCTCCCTTGCCCCTTTACAGGGTTTTCTTCTCCCGCCGATCAGTAACAGCTCACTAAAGTCTCTGAAATGTCTATGCGACTCGAACAGAGATTAGCTCGGCACACAATCTTACACCGTGTAGGGCCGGCATCAGCCAATCAGCAGTGACAGGCCTAATAGACCTGTAGCAATGTGATGTCATACATTTATCAATCCAGTGTTTTCACTGGCCGTTTAGTCAGAGTTCAAGCTTCAGGTGACAAAAGCTCAAATCTTTTCAAACCACTTGGCTATACCATATGCATGCAATCACAACATGCACAGCCTCACCAGTGAGTTAAAACGGACAAAGATGGGAACAAAAAAATTTATTTAACTCTTATAAACGCTTACAAACATGCAGAAGCAAAAACAAATTGTAAACACTCACCCTTGAAGCTTGGCCATGCGATGCAGCTCATTGTCGTCACTGCCTCTGAAGCCCTTGGCAAACGGATTATTTTCTATCTTCAACTGTGTGATCTGAGTGCGTTCAAATAGGACAGAAGTAAAAGAAGGCAGACAAAACACAATGTTGTGGATTCACATAAACCTAAACATACGTTCCAATTGGCTGTGATTGAATCTTTAAGCAGCTCAGTTTGAGCTCTGCACAGCCAGAATTCCTCGGCTGCTGTTGCTCAGAGTGCAGCGTCCGCGTCCGCGCCAGCTGACCGGCTGACGCAGAATAAACTGTTTACCCAAACAGTCACTGGGCTTTTAGAGGTCTGAAGCTTTGAGCTTTGAAGTCGAGGCTTCAGATTTTTCTTGGTGATGTCATGAAAGTAAACCTTCTGCGTTTTGAAGGATTTCTTTTGGCTATGGAGCAACTTCGGCAGGACAAGTGGGCCAGAGATCAGGTCCAAACAAACTTTGAAGTGCTGAAAAGACTGATGGTCGCTGCCAAGGTTTAGCCTCAAGAGCTCTGATTTTCCACACTGGAACATAAAATATTATTACACGCTGGTGTGAGTGCCTTAATTACCTCGAACTTATTCTGATTTTCTCAACTTCTTATACATTAAATAAAAACTTTAAATAATAAATAATTAAGTAAATAAAAATAAATAATGAAACTTAAAAAAATACATATTTTAATCAAACTGAAGTAAAAGTAATACAAAATTTATGCTCAACAAAACATTTGTAGCTAGCATTAGCAAACAGTATTGTTTGTAGCTAGCATTAGCAAACAGTATTGTTCATAAATCACATTTTTACAATTGTTTAGAAATAAATGATAACTATATCTGCTGGATAAAGATTATAAATTATTTCTTAACCTTTTCTTATTTTTTAAATAACTGACCAACTGACTTGCATTGAAACATACAATGAAGATAATCAAATTTAACGTTGGCTGAATTGAGATAACATTTACTGTAAATTGGCAGCTTAACTGAATTGAATTTTGATTAGGTTTTTTTATTTAGTTATTTTTTATTAGAACTGCATTATCTAGCCATTGAAAATAACATACTAAATTATGAGATTAAATTAAAGTTTTAATTAAAAAATAATAATAATGATGTAAGAAATAATATTGGAAAATTCATATTTAATGCTATCAAGTTTAATGGGTTTTTTTCCTTTCTTTTTTGTGTGAAAGTGAAATCAGATCAAAATGAATCTTTATGAAAATGTATCGACCTTGTGGCTCAGAGCTTCGGCAATCTGTCTTTAGTAGGTGTCAGAAAAACTGAAGGACTCAAGATCAAGGGAAAGAAACAGCTCATAAGAGACCAGCACTCACATGAACACCCCCACGCCCAAATACACACACACACACACGCATGCACACACACACACACACACGCACACACACACGCACACACCCCCACACACACTCAGAGGGATTTATGTTCACAAGGAAACACTAATTAAACTTTGTAGAGACAAAATTTAAACAACAACAGTAGGGTGTCAGTGTTAAACTTTACTGTTCAAATATATTAGAAATATTAAAACAATTTTGAAGCAATAAAGAATGCACTTTGTAATACAACACCAAATTATGTCCAAACACCAAAATGTTTGCTATAACTGGTGATGTGTGGGAAAGGCCTACCTTGTGGTTTTGATAAGAAGTCACAGCAATGAAGGCGGTTTCTGGGAACACATGGGTGCAGAAAGCCGTGTTCTTTGAGCCGAAGCCGTTGTTTTCATCCGCTTTGACAATGTGGAGACGAGGTTGGTATTTGTGCATGGAGTTGAGTATTATCTGCATGGGAAGAAAGGAGAAAATGATACCGACACAGCCGTCATTCTTCCAGCAGATGCCGGTGGTTGGACAGACTTTATTGAGATTGAACCCATATGGTCGAGATTCTGTAGTTTTTCAGATTTCTTTGTTCCTGTTAATGATTAAAATACAACATTTGTGGTCGGATCAAAGCGATGAACGCTAAGAAGAAGACCAACTGATTTTTGGTTTTTTAACAAACATCATCTTAATCATTCATGAAGTCGTTTTAACTGTTAACACTTATCCATTATATTGTGATAGACTACATTCAAATCACATATTCCCATCAAATACTTCTTATTTTACTGGATTAATATAATTTGTCTTATTGCATAACATAGAAGGATAAATTCAAAACAACTCTGTGTATTCAGATTTTAGCAAGCTTTTTCAGGCTAAGGACATCCTAAAAAAGTTTTACACGGATTCTTTAAATCTATTTTTGAAACAATAATCTGTAATGTCAAACTATAGTAACACTGAATTAAGTAGTCCAAACTATTTCCAGCACACTCACCACCACTCTGTAAGCGGTTTTTAATTAGATCAGTCTTTCTGAGTACAGGAACCTTTTGTTTATCCACAGAGCTCAGTTTAATATTACCACTGGTAACATCCATGAGCTAATGGACTCTGGATTCATTGAAATTATTATCCCTAATGGGAATACTGGAAATGTTTGTTTTTTTCATAATGTTAAAAAAAGTACAAAGAAAGTGAGAGAGAGAGCGAGAGCGCTTGATGTGGCCTATGTGTTGTTTTCTTTGCACATTAAAAACAGAAATATATAATTATTAAATAGAAATTCTAATTAACTAATTTGGCCAACAACTTACGTTCATTAGTTTGTTCTTTTTATATACGCAGTTACCTTTCAAGCAAAGTTTGTATATTTTATTCCCTTTAAATTTCTGTCTTTAAATTATCCGGACTAATTTGTGGACGGACAGGAGGAGAGCTGACTCACGTGTCCAAAGGGGTCCAGGTGATTGTTGGTGAGTTTGAGCTTCTGGAAGGAGACAAGCTGGCGGCTCCAGTGCGCTCCGGTAGCGGGAGAGTCCGGGTGGACGTAGAGCCTGCCGGGCATCGCGGGCTCTGCTTTGCCCGTTACAGACCTGAATGAGTCCAAAAAAAAAAAAAAACACCCATCAGATAGAAAATGACCAGAAAGTGAGACTCGGGACTCGGGCTGTTGCAGTGATTTGCCGAGCGCCCTGTGGCGCAGTCGGCCTCGGCTGCCTCCGGCGGGAGGAGGCCTGCGTTGGCCGGAGCTTTAATTAGACTCAAATAATGAGCAGCGTTTTGTTGTTTCGACATATGTTTAAAGTGTCAAATAAAATTTCTGTTTTACGGGATATCGCTAAGATCCATTCGAGTGTTACAATAAAATAGTAAAGTGAAAAGTCAAGTAATCTGCATTTGGTATCCTAATAATTTTAGGCCTTCAGACTTGAGGTTTGCTGAGTTTAAAAGTCCGAAAGAAGAAAAGGAGGTCATGTTTTTTCTTTTTTTAACACTGATTTTACACTTAGATATTTTAAATTTAATACATCCCAAAATATGTTTTGGGTATAAGCCAATAATTAAAAACAAAAAAAAGCATGCTAGATTTAAAATGGAACCTATTTAATGAACAAATGTATTTGTATGGAGCAAGAAGTAAACATGAGACTTACACAGAGATGGTGGTTTAGTTGTCTGTTATTTTAACATGTTGTGCAGCAGAGAACAATGAGGTTGTTATGTTTAAATATGTTGTAGTAATGAATGCATCACCTTAGGCTGTGTCTCCTCATAAGGTTCAGAAAGTTTGTGTTGGAGTAAAGATTTAAGATTTTATCTGGATTGAGCTACTTCAGAACTGCTAAATGAGTTAGCGTGCTAATAACTTTGACTCTTACTGCAAACCTGAGGCAATTATTTCTAATGAATAGCAGATTTTAGCTGTGGTTGTCAGGGAAGCTTTAGCATGCAATCTTGTTAGAATACATTTCAAATTCAAGAATACTTTATTGATCCCAGAGGGAAATTAAATGTGGTTGTAGGATCGCCTGTAACAGTCTGTGTTACAACAAATATACGAAGCCAAGTCCAAAGGTGGTCTGCAATTTTCTTCATTTTATGAAGAATCCTTGTTTTCATAATCATTTCCAGAACAGAACCAGCCTTCTTGATCAGGTTTTAAGACCCTGGTTCTGATGCTGCCACCCCGACAGATAATGGCAGATAACACGCTCAACAACAGATTTATAGAAGAGCTGCAGCATATTTCTGCAAACCTTAACAAACCTAAGCTGCCTCAGCCTGCTCGGTCCCTTCTCGTAGACAGTTTTACCATTGCAACTCCAGCCCAGCCTGATGTCTGAGTGAACCCCAAAATATTTATATTCCTCTGTCACCTCCACTTCTTCTTCCATGATGGAAATAGTTTTTGACCTTATCTTGCTTCTGTTGAAATCCACAACCATCTCCTTTGCTTTGCTCACATTCAAGATAAGATTATTGTTTTCACACCGGGCAAAAAAACCTTCCACCAGCTCTCTGTACTCAGCGTCTTGACTAAGTCTGATACACACAACGACTGAAGAGTCATCTGAGTATTTCTGCAGCTGATGGGACTCAAGCGCTGCAATGCTAAAGTAAACTTGCAGCAATCTGAGGCCCTTAATCCATAGTTAGTGTCAGGGAAAAGTTTAACATGCCACCATAATAAAATAGATTAATAATATGTGCATCCGGCTTAATGAGTTAAGTGATAATGCTAATGCTAAACTCAAACTTAGTAGAATGTTAGCAAGCTGGACTCTTAACCCCCAGGCAGTCGTTGCTAATGAACCACAAGTCCAAGCCGTGGCTAAGAAACAAAGGCTTAGCCACTGCATATTGTCATAACAAATTGAAAACATTTGCATCCAGCTTAAACTAGTTAAGCTTCTTTATTAGGAGGCAAATGAACGATGCAGCATAGCTTTTAAAGTGTGTTTTAGTCACGATGTTAGCTAAGGCAAAACAGAAGGGATGCATTGGAAATATAGTTATGTATAACAGCTGTCTGTGTGCTCTAATTGATTGATTGATATTGATTGATTGATTGACCTAAACCTAAGAATGGATGGAGGATTCTAGACTGAGAATTTTAAAATACCGATCACTTGTTATTGTTACTATATTAAGTTTATTTTCTCAGCATTTCTTCTTTTATTGCTGGTTTGTTCACCAGGGATCAGGCAGATGCTTAGCTGAGGACTTGCAGAAGTATGCGACATCAGCATGCGTCTTCTGCATTTCGTTGGCACTGACTCTGCATGGGAGTTTGTCCAGTGGGTCTTGGCAGCCTTTCTTGATGGTTCCTAAACCTCCATTTACAATTGACATGACTGGAGTTTGTTTTCCCCATGTGCCCGACTTATAAGTTTTGTGAACTTTGCTGTTTTCTCTGCCTCTTTCTTCAAAATGTTATTGCCATCTGATATAGATTCATCAAGTAAGCAATTCATTCTGTTCCTGTCAAGGAGCACAATGTCTGGTCAGTTCACAGAAATGGTACAATCCGTAGGAACGGTCATGTCCTACATGAGGACATAATCCCCACTGTCAATCACTTTCTCGTCCTGTTCTGGTGCCACTTGTCACTTGAATCTACAACCATTCTCTGGCACAATGCCCAATTATTCAAGTAATTCTCAATCTTGTGTCTTTATTTTGCAGCCTTTATGACTAATGGTTCCCTCTGCTTCCTCCCACACAGGGCAAATCCTGCTGACCTGCAGGCCCATCACATTCTTTTGGTAGTAGCGAGTTTTAAATGCTTGGTCCTGATTCTTCATTGAGTCCTGCACTCCACAACCATGAGTAATAATAATAATAATAATAATAATAATAATAATAATAATAATAATAATAATAATTTATATTAAGCATTTTAGATTATTATTATTGTGACATTTGGCTAATATTGCCTGTTGTATCTAAACATTAAATGTAAATACAGAAGAGCAAGAACCCAATTAATTTATATAAATTAACTGATGTAATAGCAAAACTACCTTTCAATAATCAATAGAATGTTGAGGAATAGGAGTAATTTAAAAGACTGAAAGAAATTTAACTATCTTTGACTAAATGTTTTTAGAAATGTTGTTTAAAATCAATTGTAATTATTTAATAAGATTTAAATAAACCTTTTTTGTGTGTTAAAAAATAAACTTAGCATAAACTATGGGGTTGGCTGTAAAGTCAATTTACAGACATTCATAACACCAAACGAAAAAAAGTAAAAATCTAAAATTGTGGATAAAACAGTTCCACTTCTTTATTTTTTTCTTTTCTTAAACCGCAAGTTTTACCAACTTTTCCAGAGAAAGCAAAAAAAGCTTGATGTGGCTTACACATCGGGAAACAGAAACCTCATCCTAAAGCTGTCTCCCAAATAAGGCCTCAGGGTTGTACAGCATAAGGATAAAAATTAAAGGAAAAAACATTTAGACATCTTTTACGAGCACTTTATATGTCAGCAAGTTTATCCACAGTCGTCCCTCCTGTCTTATTCTCAAAAGGAAAGCTTATTTTCGGCGTTGTGGGGTGGCAGCAGCGCACTGATGAATCTCATTAGAGTCAGTGGTCCGTTCGGGTTTTAGCCTCAGCACAAGCTGAATGAGAGACTTTAATCCGGTCTGTGCCGTCTGTCCGCTCCGTGAACCCGTCATATTCTGATGTAACCGGCGGGCAGACACACAGAGGGAGAAACATGGGGAAGTAGGCCAGCCCGAGCCCGCGTAAGGACCCGACCTTTACGCAGCGCAGAGACAGGGTCGAGTGGAGGGTAGAAACTCGGATCATCTCGGTTCAAACCACCACTTGTATAAGTTTCAAAGGTCCGAATTATATAGAATTAAAAACATATATATATGTGTGGGCCTCCTTTGAAATTAATTTAAACATTTTTTTTGTTCAAACTCCAAAAACATCGCTAATTTATATACTGTTGTATAGTAAAGAGATGCAATAGACAAACCATTTATTGTCCGCAAATTTGTAGCGATGGTCATCTCCGGGCACGATGTCCATTAGGAGTATATACTTGGTCTTTGGATTGAGTCCTGTGACTTTGACCTTGTAGCTGGGGAACATTCTCCTGCAGGGGAAACGTGGAAATGATTTAAAAAATAACATTGCATTTCTAGCATAATAAAAATAAATTATATAAACAACGTGACGTCGCAAACTAAAACGGACGGGAAAGTAGACTGCATAAATTCCTTCCCGCTCTCCTGAGACGAAACGTCCCTTGGGGCCCTCTGTGACATGCGTATTCCAGACCTTATTTTGTTAGAATGATTCATCACAGTTTTTTTTTATTTTTTGTTTTTATGTACAACACGCATCGTTTTTGTATCGTTCTTTTTCTGGGGATTCAGGCGTTGTGGTAATTGGACATCTCTATTGCAAACAACAGAGTAATGCCTCCTACCTTCCAGCTTTCGTGATGATCATTTCAGTTCCCACTTCGTCAAACTTGGTCCAAAGTTCCCTGTCATGAAGGACAACTTTGATCCCCTCCATTCCCTGCGGCAGAAACACCAACACTGCTTTATAAAAGGAAAAATTAAGACATTTGAGGAAAACAAAGAAAACATTTTCCTTCAAATGTGTGAAATCAAAAAAGCTCCAAATTAGTTGCAATTTAGCGAACTTAATCTGTTAAATTCAATAAAATTATTAAAATGCAAAACCAAACATGTTCGAAATGCTCCGTACGCGTCAACATTTTGCATATTAAACTCAAATCTATGTTCTACTGAATAAGCGGCAGTTAGTAGTGATAAATATTTTATATTTACATCAGGGTCTGCAGCAGAGGCCGCAACCTGCTGGCTGGAAGCTGTCTGCGGTGAAGCAGCTGCTGATTTTAAAGTGAAGCTGAGATTTTCCTGCTTGCTCTCCTTCGGAGAGTCCAGACAGTCCGAGTCCGGGCGATCTGCAAGGCCGAACTGGTCCCCTCCGTTCGCCATGACCCACTGGACAAACACGCACACATGGACGCACACACACATAGAGCAAAAATGTTGATTCGGTTTTTAAATATTTCCTCCAAGATCACTGCTGCGTGTTCAGTAAAGATGAAGATTCACGAAGTGACACACACAAGCAAAAATATCAAGCAATTTATGCATACATCGTAATGTGTAAAACACCCAATTAATAACGATGAAAAAAAATAGTAAATAATGCAAATAATGAATTAAACTGTATTGGAGATGCGTGCGGTGGCTGCAAGTGAGAAGCTGTAGCCACATTGATTTAGTGATGCACTATTAATCAGATTCTAGTAAATTATGAAGTGTTACATTAGATTATAGCAGCTCACTGTGAGTTACACCGATCCAATAAACTAATCACAAGCTTCACTTAAAATTAGATTAAGTATGTAGTTTGAACTTTTGCACCCATTCCGAGGAGATAGGAATATTTCTGTATACTTCCCATCTTTCTACTTATCGCCGTCAAACAGCGTTTTAGTCACAATCTGACCTGTTTAACTGTCTGATTAAATTACCTGATAGTTTGCTAACTGCACTGTTAAGCTCAATAATTTATTTAAAATCCCCCCAAAGGAGAACTGCCCAACAAATAAATGCGTTCACTGTAGCCTAAGTTTTGAGTCAAACTTTAAAAGTGCTTCAGGAAACATATAATCTCAAATTGTCTTGCCTGCGTTTGTATTTTAAGTGGTTTCTCTGGGGGCCTTCACCTCAGCTCCCTGCTCCCTGTAGAAAACACGCTCATCCTTTGCCTGCGATCAGCGTGCACGCAGTTTATTTGCTTGTTTTTGCGCGTGATTTAAAAAAATATTATTATTCCCAACAGATTCCTTCTTGGAGATGCAGACGAGGAAATGTTGCGCCGCTCTTTCTCCAGAAAGAAAATCCACCGCTCCTGCGCCTTATTTGTGTCTTTTCTCGGTCCTCTGTCCGTCTGTTTCCGCACAAACCGTGGCTCCTTTTCCACGCAGTCCCCGGTGCATCCACCGATGAGCTGCTGTGATTTCCTTTTTGTTAGCTTCGCTCTCTCCTTGTAATCCACGCTGACCCGGCAGCGGCAGCGGCTCTTGATCTGAGACCCCTCTCCAAGACCCTTCATTACAAATGGAGTAATGTCCGCCTCACATTTCGTGCCCTCCCCCCTCCTGCAGTCCTGCTCCTCCATAGGTCTGCGTGGTGATTCGTTACCCCCAAATGATCCACGGCTGTGATCCTGACCGGTGACGCACGCACACACACACACACACACACACACACACACACACACACACACACACACACACACACACACACACACACACACACACACACACACACACACACACACACACACACACACACACACACACATAGAACGAGAGAAATCCCATACTCGCATAGTGTTTCTATTGGAATAATCCTCAATCATCTCCATTTTACACACAGGTTCCTCTTATTCTGCTATCTGTTGGTTTTGTCTCCTCTGCAGTGACAAAAGAAGCGAGCGCGCTTTCTGCTTGGAAAACAAAATCTGCAGATTCCAGCTGTTCTGTTCATTGGGAATGTTTTATCTTTTGAAAAACATCAGGCAACATTAAGCAGAGCCAGATGGATGCATAGACGACATATGCAACAACAAACCACAAAGGGGCCAAAACGCTAAAAATTTCATACAACACAGAACCCAAAATGTCAAATTTGTTCCTTAGCAATAGAAATAATCAGAAAAGACGAGTTTGAAAAACTCATTTAAAATATTTGAAGCTATGTAAATGTTAATTTGTTTAAAGACCTGGCAAATGTACATTATATTATACAAAAATCTTACTTTCTCGTTCTTTGGGACACACTTTTTCTGACTAATTGCAATCTGGCTCGTAGGTCTTGCCAGGGTCTGGTTTGGTTAGTGATAAAACCAGTTCAAACAACTGGGAATTGCATTTTAAGACTCGCATGAGTCTATGACTTTACCTGGAATTATCCTGCTTAAAATCTGTATGGGAAATTAGTTAGGAATCATTGCAGAAATCACTTGCATCATTGTGAACTCTGGCCAGTGCCTCCGCTCATATATGTACCCTATATGTAAATATTGGCCAAGATGTGATCATTTTAAAAACGGTGTCGTCAGACCTAACCACTGGCCCCAAGCACATCAGATGTGACATCAGCAAGCTTTAAGTGGCTTCTGCTGTTGTGTTGGTGTCTTTCAGTGACAAGGTCAAGTACAAACTTAGCATAGTAACAAAAACAGTTTGGGTTTTCATTCTTAAAAACTATTCAAAATAGAAATTTTATTCAGATTTTCCTAGTTTGAAGCAGATGTGCATCTAACAATCACATACGCATAAGAGACACTTCCAAGGTTAGGGCTCTCGCTCAGGGGGCCTAAACCCTGGGGCCCCACATCATCCTAAATCCAGCCTTGATTTGATATTTGTCTTTTTCGGTTTTTTATTCAACCAGCTTAATATTTTCTGCCACCTGTGTTTGAGCTGTGGGAAAACTCATGTCAATCATACTAATAATTGTTAATTTGCCTGCCCTTCCTTCGTAACTGAATAAATTGTTTATTAAAACTTAATTAGTGGTGACTATAGAGGACTGATTGTTCAGGATGGGCTCCCAAATTAATTTCTGCTCTGGGACCTATACATTTGTCCGGCCTTGTCAATAGGAGCAATGGCAGGGAGTGTGGTGGGGTTTTTTCACCACTTTGGAGCCAAAATCTAAGCCAGCACAGCCTACTGTTCAGAGCTTTATCAGGGTATTATGTGATGCATGTGCCATATTGAAGAATAATACACAAACGTAGATTAATGATACCTTCCAAAAATCACATAAATGAAATGCGGAAAGGGAGAAGATATCTGGTTATGGTAGATTATAAATTTAGCCCTTTAGCAGCAGCAGTGGCTGGACGCGGGTGCGCATCACTTTGACTGGATTATTGCAGATCCTGATAACCACAGGCACCCAGAGTTGAAAGTTGAAGCGGTCACTGGGAGGTCACGCCGGATTCCTCCGTTTCACGCAGATCCAAAGCTGCGCAACAGCGATCACTTACTTCTGTCTTTTCTGTTTATCTTAAGTGGTCCGTTAATAAACACTCTTCAATTAATAATTTACACAAAAATTAAATGATGCTGTCCACATCGCAGCATGATGACACACTGGCAGGTGGCTTTAAATAGGCAGCGGGTGTATATCGAGCTATTAAGTTTATTTGTACTGTAATGACGAAACATTAGACAAGGCTACTTAACACTTAAATATGTGATGAATATAAGAAGCGGAGATATTGGGTCAAAATGACGCGCGTAAAATCCGTCTTTACGCACAATCGTTTTTCGTTTTTTGTCCTCTGTGACCCCCATTCTCTCAAAAAAGCACTACAGCATTACATACCGTGTACAAGCAGATGACGATCCCCGCTGAATGATCTCAGTTACCGCAGCTCGGCGCACAGCTCCTTCAGCAAAGCGCGACAAGCGGCTGCTTCAGAGAGCGCGCCGCCGCTCCGAGACACTCGACTGGCTCTCAGTGTCCTTTGTGCCCGGGAGCGCGTGCACAACCATCCGTGCGCGTTCCTGTAAGATCAGATCCGAGAAGTCCGAGCTGCTGAGATATCTCTGTCTATCTATATCTATGTCTGATATTTTTATGCAGAATGTTCGGTATTTTCTTAAAATTACAATTCACACACAACAGTCGCCTTGATGGAGAATTTGATGCGTCCCAGCAAAATGTGTACTGTGGCCATATTTCAGTACCTACAGCATTACGTGCCATTTTCTTCAGTCCTCCTCCAGCAACAATGTGCAACAGTTAAACAGAGTTTAACTTCCATCTGAACTGCATTGCTATCAGTAGTATATAGAAATATGTTTGAACAGACTACCATGACTTTAACTGCCTACAGAAAGCCAACATAAACCATCAGATCAAAAATATTTGTTTATATGAAACATAAATATATTGCATATGTCCTATATAAATACATAAGGTTCTATGTAGTCTATTTGACACGGATCTCACTCCATAAGATTGCTCTTTCTGTTTTGATTTCTCCAAAAGAGGCGAATATGTGGACGTTTGATAGTTTATGTTCATCAGAGAGACAGGCAAAAACAATTTGTTGTGACAAACTCTCTTCCGACTTCACAAAAAGTTCCTAAATCACAGTTTTCCTTGCTGGAAACTATTGATCTACTGTGAAAAATAGGAAAAAATATTAGAAGGCTAATATTCTAAAGGATTTAATGTTTTAAAAATAAATATTGGACAGATTAAGCAGTTGAACATCTGTCCATCACAAACGGTAACTTCGAAATAAAACTGCAGGCGGGTTTTTAATTATATTTTGCACATTTTTATTGTCTAAAAAAGGCCCTTTCAAACAATTGGACTCATTAAAATATAAATAAAATTAATTGTGTAGTTATCTGGTTGTTTAATAAAAAACTAAAAAGTTTAATTTGTTTCTCAAAACTCAAAATGATATGAAAGTTATTTAAATATAAATATTTATTGAAATAAAAATATGCAACAAGTCTTCATTTATTAGGGTTGATAAATGATTTAGTTTATTTTTGTTTGTCTTAAAGGTTTAGTAGCTCTCCAAAGAAGACTGTTTCAACTAAATCTTTAACTACTATTTTTCTCCACTTAAATGTAAACATCTTAAAAAATTCACTCAATGTTCAATATAATTCTTGCTCTTACTAATGAAATCTAGTGAATAATAATAATAATAATAATAAAATAATAATAATAATAATAATAATAATAATAATAATAATAATAATAATAATAATAAAATCAACAACATACCTGAAAGGAGGTGGCTGTGGCCTCTGGACGGTTCATTATTGGCCCATCATGGCTTCTGCTGACTCCATCCTCTGTTCTCTGTCTGGAGGAAGTGGTGAAGGGGTCCCAGACCTCCTGCACTCAGCAGGGCTGTCTCACACACCTTCAGTCCGGCCAGAGTGAGTGTGTGCATGTGTGTATTTGTGTGTGCGTGTCTGTGTGGCAATAAAGGGCAAGGTCAACCCATTTCTCTGCAAACAATCACATCACACAGGGCAAAATACATTCCAACAACCTCCCTCCCCCTCCTTTGTAAGGTGGCCTGATGTGGGAACAGCGGATGGTGGAGAAGGTCTGGGCATCTGGCCAGACGGGCCCCTCTGAGTCCAGATGAAGGGAAACCTGCTCCACATTATAATGCATTTATTTCACACAAGTTGGAAAAAAAATGCTGCTTCCAACACTGGCCTAATTAAAGTCCTTTTAGCAAATCGCTTCACTCTCCAACCTGTTGCTAATGTGGATTGAGGTCAGAGCACTGAGTGATGTCAGATGACCCGAGTGAGGTATTTTTAAAACTTTTACTTAATCACTAATGTTATGCCATTTGCTGGCTGAATCAGTTTCATCTCATAAATTTAGCAAAGTATTGAATTTTAATGCAATACAAAATATATTTCCAGTTTATTTTGGGGGTTTGATTATTTCTGCCAGTGGATATAAATAAAAAGCATATTATTAAGCATTTATTTCATATTGTTTTGTTATTCAACTCTGATGTGAAAGATTAAAAATAAGATGAAAGCCTTAGACAAAATGTTTATTTTCTGAGCGTGAGAGACTGCTGACTGAACTAACTGTTCCTCGGTGTCTCTCTCTTTGTCGTTTACTACTGAGATGTGGTGTGTCATAGCTCCCTCTAGTGGCTTTATTACAGAGTTGCCTCAAGAATAAAAATAAATGTTTACAAAATCTAAATGCACATTACTTTTGTTCATCCCAGAGATACAGTTGTGGTAATAAGTTTACATACATTCATTAAGGACATGCCAGTTGGGCCTTTTAAGGGGCAACAAATACTTTCAATGAAGTTTAAAAACAAAAGCTGGTTGTACAACTTAAAAAAAAAAATTCACTAACCATAAATGGTCAAAGTTTATATATATGTTGACAAACTTACATCCCACTAATATTCAAATAAAATCACAGAAGCAAAGTTCACCGTGATCACATGATTCTGTAGCCATAAACAAGCATATTTCTGGCTGACCTCTCTTCTTATCAGAGTTTATTCGAACTGTCTTCTTTTGTTTAGCATAGTCAAATTTTTAGTGGTCATACATTTCCCAAAAGTTTGATATTTGCTGCTTTACCTATTCCCAAAACAGATTTAATAAATGTTGTGTTGCAAAACTCAGCTATGTCCAAGCGTCCAGCATCTCACCTATACTGCAACATTTATTTGAAAGAAAATTGATTAGAATGATCAGAAATTATCCAGTTATCACCAAATGTCAGACACCGGAAGTTTTAGGTACACCAGCATCTCCACAGTGAATTGAGAAATAAAACCTGATCTGTTTGCCCACAATAACAGGAAATAAGTTTTAACAATTCAAGATGAGACTTTCCACAAAAATAACAAAAAACTGGGGATAGTTGTATATTTTATCCTATATTGCAAAATTTGGAGTAAAGAAGATATTTAATCATTTCAAATCTTTGCATCAATTTCTAAATTTTCATATTAATTATTCGCTCCCTGAAAAATCAAAAATAATATTAAATCCCCAAGTATGATGAGTTTACATAAACCTTGGACCAGCAATGTTTCTTTTATTTCAGGCTACAAGCAACACAATGCGTCAACGTTTAAACCTCTGGGCGCAGCGACTGTATTTTCTAACATTTTAATCCAGCAGAGTAACATCAGACTGTTTTGAAGACAGAGCAGTGCAGTGCAGATGCAACCATGTGGGAATATTAACATTTAGGAGAGCGGTGTGTCTCTGCCCTCAGAGCTGCCCGTCACTCACAGGCGTCACACTCAAGTGCTAGGTGACCTTTATTTTACGTTTGTGCACACGGTGACAGGAAATTAGACCTCGAGGGCTTCCAGAGGAAAGCATCATCTCCAAACATTCATCTCTTTAAAAATATTGCATAAAAGCAAATCAATTCACTTTCACAAAGATATGATCATCCAGTCAGGTCCTGTTAGTCATTTCTTTTAAGCTTAACCAAGTTTCTTCATTTTCACACCAAGGTTCTCCTTTGGCCTGTTCGAGCACCTAGAGGGGATTCATTTCATAAAAGACAAAACCAATTTCAACATAGCTGACATTTCACAAGGCCTCATGGCCTTTAATACAATTTAAACTGTTCAGTGGAGACGTTTTTACCATCCAGCAGCTGAACCGGAGGACAGAAGCTGAAGTGGACATGTTGGGTTTTAAGGCATTTTACCTGATAGACTTTGCACTGCATGTGTGAAAGACTTCACTTAACACAGCCTCTGGTCGGTACATAGGCATCTGTATGCCTGTTTGCTCCCACACACTGTGCATGTGTAAAAGGGCAAATTTGTTGTTTGCTCTGACCTCTTGTCCAGCAGCATTTGCCTTTTAGAAACCAAACACATGAAGGTCAAGGTATTTACTCAGTCAAATTGTGTTTTAAAAGACTTTGGTCCACCATGTGCCATCAAAAAGACTTGATCAGAAATGGCCCAAACGAGAAAAATATAAAGCATTATTTAATATTAGAGAAAGAACTACCATGACATGCAGGTAGATAAGTGCACACGCTTCAGAGAATGGAAACAGGAATGAACACGGTACCACATCAATGAAGTATCAACATAAGCTAGTGTAGCAACACTGAGCATGTGAGGAAGATATAGTTAACCACTGTGAAAGATCAGTCAAAACTATAAAAAAAAACATAACATACACATACATGCACGTACTAATGCAAAGTGCAGAATTACAGTTCAATTACCAAAGGTAGTGGCAAAAACGTCCCACGTAATGCTGCAAAACAACAATCACATTTACATTTCCAAAGCAGCTGATGCAATCATGAGCTGTGGTTTGATACCAGCAGGATGTTTTACAAGTACCACTGTAACACTGCAGCATTCTCATGGTACCGAGCTTCAACCTTCAAACGGACTCACAGTTAACCGACAGTTGATCTTTAAGCAGAAATTTTAAAATTAGAAACAGAGCAAATACATGAAAGCTGTTAAAAATACAAATGAGTAAAATGTAACTATATGCAGATGATGTAATTGTTTCTTTATGAGAATGTGTTTCAGGAATGAATGACTGAAAAACACTGGCATGGGTGAAACAAAGTGAAAAGAAGCTAATAGTATATTTTTGAGATGTCTGAATATAAAAAACCCTAATTTTTAAAAGTGTTAAAATTTCATTAAACATTTTATTTAATAACTCTTGCAAAGCACAGTCCTGGTGTCAGGGATTCAAATATGAGGCCAAGTGCAGGAGTCTGAAAGCATGTGCCGCCATTTTTAAGTTTAAAAAAAGGAAAACTAACAAGATTATTCAAGTTTTCAGAGGAAGTTGCACTAAAATACTCCATCACTCCTTTTCACAGTCCTTGGACCAATAAAAACAGTTCCTCTCCTCCTTGCAGCTGGGTGCATCCTTCGTCTGCAAAGCATTAACACCACCAGCAGGTGGACCCCAATCTCATGCCATAGACACATCGTCTCTTCATTAGCAGGGAATACTACCATCATCAGTCACA
The DNA here is from genome assembly GCF_002775205.1 of Xiphophorus maculatus. Lineage (NCBI taxonomy): Eukaryota > Metazoa > Chordata > Actinopteri > Cyprinodontiformes > Poeciliidae > Xiphophorus > Xiphophorus maculatus. Next base: position 18,707,321 of record NC_036454.1, read on the forward strand.
TTCATCACTTAAAAAAGGTACCAACACTTTAGTCCACACCAGAGTCTGCACAGACCGCTCAGCGTTACACGTCTGTTGTGCGGATGCCGTCGTCATCCAGGCTGAAGGGGAAGGAGGAGTGAGGCTGAGGCTGCGAGCGGTGCCGTCGCCGGCCGCTAGCAGCATCTGCCGATGCTGTGAGCATCCCCAGCCCACTGGTCGAAGGTACCTGGGACGCACTGGGGCAAGGGGTTGGGGTGGACAGGGAGTTGGAGGAGGATGAGGTGGACGAGGAAGTGGATGAAGAGGAGAGCGAAGGCAGAGTGGGGACAGGACTGAACGGGCTGTCTTCGTCCTCCATGTCCATGATGGACGGCTCACCCGGGGGAACTGGGGTCCAGGGTTGCCAGCCTGGAGCCACAGAGCAGGACTTGACCAGCTGGGGCCGCGCCTCGTTACTCTGCTGACGAGAGGGACCGCTGGGATTGTGTTTTTGATGGAGAGACGTCACTCGCTTAAACTGTCCCTGCAATTACAAGACAACGTAACAGAGGACGATCACTTTTCATGACTAAAAGCTTCACTTTCCATGTATATGGTGACGCACAAACTTATTCATACCCCTTGACTTTTCACATTTTGTAATATTAAATCCACAACACTCCATGTAATTTAGATAATTGTGACTCTTCTTTAAAATAAATATCCTATAAATGTGACACGCCTCTGAATGCAAAGACTTAATTGTTTAAAAATTTTGCCCATTTCTCTTTGTAAAATAGAACAACTTCTGTCACCTGGATGCAAAATAAATTTTCAGAAAGATTGTTAGACTGATTGGATTGAAAAGCAATTTTGAAGTCTTAAGGCTAATCCTTTATTAGTTTTAGGTCTGAACTTTGACTGGGCCATTTTAACACATTGCTATGCTTTGGTCTAAATTATTACATTGTAGTTTGTTTATGATGTTGTTGCTGCTTTAAGATGTGCCTCAGCCTCTTCCTCCAGTATGATTTTTATTTCCAGGACTGCCCAGTATTTAGCTGCATCTCCTTTCCTATGAACTCTGATGATCTTCTCTGTTCCTGCAGAAGAAATTAATTCCCATCGCATGATACTGCCACCTGTGTTTTTCGCCCCGGAAGATTATGTGACTTTTGACCTGACTTCTAAAGACAGTGGGTGTCTCTGGCTCAAGATACATACACATATATGAGTGAAAGAAGTCTGGGTTACCCGTGGAGGTCCTCTGAATTCCCGAATTTTCATGTCAATATCATTGATCCAACCGTGCATTTCCTCGGGCGTGTCTGTCTGTAAAAACACCAGAAGATAAACAAAGAGCAGAATGTCAGAAATTATGTTCATACCTGCTAATGATCATCGCCTGCATTAACAACCAACCTAAGTTATGCTTGACACATCTTTTAATTTTTTTTTTACTCTTTTTATGCTTCTTCTGCTTGAAGTTTAATTAATATGATGGGAAGGCAATTTTTAATTAACAGTTTAACAAACAGCTGTTTGATCATGATAAGATACATAAAAATTTACATTTTATTGGATTAGCACACACAAATTGCAGTTTTCATAGCGATTTGCTCTAGGAGTAAAAAAAAAAAAAAAGGTATATTCTGCAAACTCAATGGATATTGTTATTTTACACTTTTTACATTTCATACATTGTCTGGGTTACTACATGTGCACGCTGAGGGGTATGTGCCCTGGGCAAATGAGAGCAAGTCATCTTTCATTGTCATCTTTTATCTTTCATATCCACATATCGACGTATTTCAATATAGATTTCTAATTCAGTTTGGTTCTAAAATTATAATATCTATAAATTGGGGGGGGGGAAAGAACCGATTTGGCCTTATAGTGACATACAAGACCAAAGTCAATCTCTCAGTCAACATGGCAGAATACAGAGCAAAGCGGAAACTAAACTTAAGGGAAAAAAGAAGCGAAAAATGCTGATTTGGTACAATAATTATCTATTTCAGAACATTTAAAAAGTGCAAAATGCAAAGATATGTTCTTTGTGCTGGAGGAGATTCAGTTGCATCAGGTGAAAAACAAAAATTGCAGATGATGCAACCAACCTGCGGGCTAATATCTCCTCTGATGAAACTGAAAAGAGTTACGGAAAGAAGGAGATCTTCACTTCAGAAACATTTATCATTTGCAAGAGACTGTGAACTAATTCACCAAGTATATTTATGAACAGACATGTTAAGGCTGGACAGAAAAACAGAAACTGATTTTCTAAAGATTGCTTAGCCCTTTAGTTAAGCAATCATATGGACGCACGTATTGATGCTTTTGACTCTTTGTAGTTTAGGTGTTTCATGCAGAAACCGATGCATCACTGATGTAGCACAATAAACAAAATGTTAAGATCACGACTGTCAGGTTACACTGAAACTCTTTCCATGACACAGTGCAACATCAAGGCGAGGTAAAACATTTATATTAACCTTAAAGACATATTCAAACATTTTCCCAAGTACTCATCAAATAAAAACTTAAATAAAATATAAATGTACAAAACAGAAACAAACATGGTAACCTAAATTTTAAAAAACTAATTTTCAATAAGGTTTTTGTCTCTTGTTTTGCCTCATAGTTTCATGTATTTCAAATACATATAATAAATCAGTTAATCACCTAATGCATTAATTAGTTAATAAAAACAGATCTCATTATTGTAAGACAAATGCTTTAGTTGGCTGATAAAAAAAACAACTTTGCAATAAAATTTGTAACAATAGCCTTAAATGTTATTTTTTAACAATACAAGGACAAACCTTTTAAAACTGTTTCACAAGAAAATCCATAATTTGTTCCACAAACAGTGTATTGTATTTATCAGAATAAAAGTTTTGCAAAAACCGAATTGACCTTCAGGTTTTCCCCATCATGTCTTTAGGCTGTGACATTGATTTCCATTTCATTTGTTTTTGTTTATCTGAGATCACCAAGTCTTTTTTTCACACTTCCTTTTTTCTCTCTCTCTCTAATCACAAACAGCGCTCGCTTGTCTCGTTCTCTCCCTCCACTTCCCATCTGATCCGGTGCTGACGCCTCGGTCAGCTGCTCTCCCAAGGGGAGGAACAGGATATTGTTGCTGTTATGGTAACACATGGCTGCGTCCGATTCTCAAAAACAAACTGTTGAAGGAGCCAAAAAAAGGAGCCTGGGCCACACATCAGCAGCAGAGCATTTCAAGACAAACATTTCAAAACGTCAACACAGAAACACCTGGGATTCTAAAGAGACTCGTTGGCTTTATAAACAGTGGCTTGCAAAAATATCTGCACCTCTTGGTTTTGTATTGTTGCAACCACAACCTTTAAAGTATTTAATTGGGATTTTAAGTGACAGAAGGACATTTTTCTGTCTTACCTCTCTGAATTCTTTACAGCAAGTCACTTAAATCCACACAGATTGTTATTTAGACTGGATCAAGATCATCTGTGAACATTAACTTTGAAATGTTGCCACTGGTTTGTGATTGGATTTAGGTCTGGGCTTTGACTGGGCCGTTCTAACATAAACATACTGAGGATGTTCAAGTGAAGGTCTGGAGGGATGACGAAGGTCACGGTCCTGCTGGAAGGTGAAGCTCTGTCGCAATCTGAGGTCTTTTCTCCACTCACTACATTATATTTAGCTACTTTCATGTCTCCATGAAGTTTGACAAGATTCCCTGTCTCTCGTATAAAAACAGCTTCCCCACAGCATGATGCTGCTGCCAACTTCATGTTTCACCTCAGAGGTGAGAAAGAATTCAGCCAAATCATATACAACAGCACCTTCTCTCCTCATGTCGGCTGGCTGCCGTTAGCTTGTCACAAACAGCAAATGGGATTTCTTATGGGTTTCCTTTAACAATGTCTTTCTTCTTGCCACTCTCCAATAATACCAGACTACTAATGTTTATTTTGATTTCAAATTCTCCCATCTGAGTTGTGGATTTCTGCAGAGATCTTCCACAGTTACTCTGGGGGTTTTGATTACTTATTTAATTGGTGCTCTCCTTGTCCGGTCTGTCATTTTAAGCGATGTCTTGATAAGTTTTTAGTAGAGCCATACTCTTTCATTTTTCAGATAATCGATTGAACAGAGATCTGTGAGCTTTTCCAAGCTTGGGATTTGTTTTATATACAACCTTCTCCCTGAGAAAGTGTGTTTTTCGTCTTCATGTTGCTTTTTATTTCAATATGAACCCATACCTCAGATTGTTTTTGGGGGGTTTTTTGTATAAAAACATGAAAAAAAGATATAATTTTCCTTCCACTTAACAATTATGCACTACTTTGTATTGGTCTATCAAGTAAAATCCCAACATGCATTGAGGTTTGTGGCTGTAATTTAACAAAATGTGAAAAAGTTCAAAACTTTTGGAAGGCACTGTACTTTTTTTTCTTCTTTTGTTTTTACCTGGATGTAGAAAGTTCGGGAGTTGGTGATGATCTCAAATAGATTGTCTCTAAACAAAAGGTCCCTGGTGGAAAAGAGAAAAGGATTAAGTCAATTATACTTTTATGGATCAAAGAGAAAACGGTTTTATCTCAAACATTTAACTCTTTACGTTTACCTGAAAAATAATATTTACCATGAACAAAAACCAGATCAGCTAATTAACTACTATTATAGATGAACAACTGAGACACAGTCTTAGTAAATATGATGGGTCAGTTATAGGGTAACAAAGTTGTTGGTAAAGGTTATGTAATGAAAAGTGAGTTGCAATAATTAAATTGTGATGAGGAAGTACCATTTGTGCTTAGTTCCAGTGATGGAAACTAACTCCTGTGCAAGAAGATTCAAGTCTCTTCCAAAACAAAGTTTTTGGGTAGATAAAAACATTTGTATATACTGAAACTTTCACGAGATGAAAACGTAATTATGTTTGTTTATATCCGGCAGATAAACAGATTGGTAGAAAACACAATCTGACCGGACTGAATCAGACTGATTGTTTCATGACTCACCCTGACTTGACTAGACATTCATGGACCTTTTGAATGTCTCTGAGTGGAATACCGCGGAGAGGCTCCTTGTCCTGGGACATAAGCAGACACAAACCACAGTCACGCTGAGAGCGTCAACAGGAAATCAAAAAATAAATAAAAAGCATGCTGGCTCGTCACCGTGTCAGACTTGTAGTAGCTGACTGCGTTGTCATCCAGGGTGAAAAAACGCCTCTTCCAGCTCTTCCTCTGCAAATGCACAACACATCCTCTTTTTTTCCCCACTTATTTTAAGTTTTTGCTGAAGAGAATATAACTGGAAATCAGGCAGAGCACTCACCACATTTCCTTGTTTGACACAGAAACCATATCTCAGCACACCAGGCCTGTTTCCCTTCTTCTCCTTCCCCTCTGTCTCTTCAGTTTCATTCTGAAAGATTTCATCAGAGTGACCTCTTATCAGCGTCATTGTGGTAGCCGCCGTCAGATAAACTCTTCAATCACTACAAGTTGAAACTTGTAGTTTCAATCACCAGAAACTACATATATGTAGCATATACTGTATGTTTATATGCTAAATATGTTTAGCATATAAACATATTTACAGCTAAGTCAAATAATTATTTATTCAGGTTTAAATTTGATTAACAAGTCTCTCCCTACTGGAAGAGACATTAACATTTTAAAATGACCCAAACCAAAATCCAACCTTGAATCTGATTGAGGATCTGTGAAAGGAGCAAAAGGTTAGGGTGAAGTCCAATGAGGCCTTCCAACGTCAAAGACAAAGAATCATCAACAAAGATAAATTGCAAAAATGTCAGTGGAAACATACAAAAAGCTGATCCTTATCTTTTGACGTGACATTAAATATAAATAAAAAAAGATGTTCTTTTCTTTCCAAAAGAGTTTTTACTTTTTTGACATATACCTGTCTAGTTTCCTGCCAGAAAGAAAATTCTTGGTTAAGTTAAAATAACTTTAACCATGCTTGATTTTAAGAAACCATGCTCTTTAAATGCTATTGCTGAATGATTATCTCAGTTATGGTTAATTCATAATATTAGACTGTGATTCAATTTATTACATAACTCTAGCTTTAACTGTAAATCTTACATTGGTTTGACTAAATTCAGACTTCAGTTTATAGTCCGTATCACTCTTTTGGAGTGATTACGGCTCAGATCTCAGTCTTACCTGGATTGGAGTATGGACCACCACACCTCCAATGATCTCCGTCTTATAGGCCTGTTGTTTCCTCCCTCCCTGAGAGTCACTGATCACGGTGCTAGCATCGGATTTGGGAGGCGCAGGGCAGGATTTAGGAACCTGCCAAAAGGTAGGACAGTACAAGCAATCCAGACGTCAACATTTAGGAGAAAATGCATATTAAAAGACAGATATGTGTCTATCTTCAAAATGTAAAACAGAAAATATACGCAAGAAACTGGCCATGACTTCCAGCCTTAAATAGTTTTGTTTTTTCTACTCCTAAAGGACAGAAATTAAAAGACAGAAACAGATGCAGATTTATAATTTTTAAAAAGGTAATATTTATTGTACTAAGCAATACACAAGTTAATTTTTGGAGCTGCAATTTCTTCTCCTTAATACAAAGAACATTTTCTTCTTTCTGGAGCTTTAAAGCTTAGAAACAGCCAAAGTTAGAAGTCCCTCACAAAAGGAAAATTTAATATAAACTGTATTATTTTTAGCAAGATTTTTGCAATGTGAGAGTGAGCATGCTAACACTGTAATTAAACAATGGGAACTTGAGTGTACGCCCAGTGGTCAATCAAGAATAAACAGTCTCCTCAAACTTATCTGACGTAGCAGAAAAGTGGTGAAAAGTCACCTTGGATAAAAGGAGAGTGATCAGAAAATTGTACTCTTTATTCCAATTAGAACTGTTTAAAAAATATGCTATAAACCAACATAAAATAGTACATAAGAGCTGGGTGTATTTTCTACAAATAAACATGTTAAAAGTCTTTTAGTCATTCCACTTTACTCTAGTCTCCCAAATAAAATCCTGTGCTTGGTACAAAAGGAAAACAAAACAATAACCTATGTATAAATTAATCTCAGTATTGATCCGGCTGTTCTTTGAAGGCATCAGAGAGGACATTAGTGAACAAACAACATTATGAAGACCAAGGAAACCAGCTGAGATCTAGGTTATAAAACAAAATCTCAAGCTCTGAAAATAAATTTACCATCTCAGAATAGAAAGAGTGTGGAAAAAATACAAATTTAGCAAGTCATGGCCGTCCACCCAACATGATAAGCTGGTAAAGGAGTGCAGAGAAGCAGCCATGAAGCCAATAGTAGTTCTGCAGGAACTGCAGAAATCCACTACTAGATCACTGACAGAAAGTTGTCAAAAGACCTGTTTGTACTGCAGTTTACCCATGTTGACGATACAGCAAACGTGGTAGAAGTTGCTTGTGTCAGATATAATCAAAATAAAAGTTTTTCAACCAACATCCAAAATCGTATGTGTCTGAGACTAGAAAGCTGGAAATCAGCTGAGGATAAAAACCACTGAAAGTTTATGGTTGTGATATGAACAAAATGACACAGCAGATATTTCTATTTCAATCACAACATGCAGATCATACAGCAAGAACGCATTTTCTGATCAAATGTATTTTATTTAACAGCTTTAGTTAGGACCCACTGAAAGTGCAGATGTTACATAATGTTACCAACTTTAGGGAAAAAATGGTTTGCATTGCATAACAGAGATCTGCAAGAGGCATATCTTGTTGTCAGAACTTACTTAGACCCAACAAACACTGAAATGAAAGCCACATAAACAGTTTCTCTTTCCTACTCCATCAACTGTCTTAATTTTGACGTCACACAGGATCTGGGTCCTCATCTAAGTCTACAAAAATATACACTCATCTACCACAGAGAACAAGATAAAAATATGAATGATGATTTAATGTGTCAAACATTAACCACTGCATTATTTTCACAAGCCATTTCCTTTTTAGGGGTGTGCTAACATCCCGTCCCTTCCGCCTCACACGACTTTGTCGTTGAGGCCAAGACGGCTCAGAAAGAAAGCAGCAGCAGCAAAGAAGCAGAGCAGATGCCACCCCCAACGACGGGGAAGTGAAAGAGAGAGCAAGCGATGTAGCTTCCTGTGTCGGCGAGCAGGTGAGCGCGCAGCAGCAACGCTCTCCTCTCTGGCACCTGCTGCTGCCATCAGACATCTGGACGGCGCTGGTCACAAAAGCCTCCCCCTTCCAGCTGAATACACAAATATTATGCAAACGTGCGAACTAGATGTTAACACCTCCACCACATTGACGTCTGAGTGTTATCTCTGCTGCTGTCATGCATTCACAATTTCCCCATTCAGTCAGTGTTAACAGAGGGTATTTGTGGGTGATGTGCTGGCATCCGCAAAACTGATGGGGTCAAACTGGTTTTGGAGCTGCCCTCCATCAATACGTCATTATATGTCAGTTATATAAACCGACATATAATCGGGTGATGTGTGCCAGCATGTATACGTGTTGCTCTTACGGTGATCTTGCTGGCCTTGTTGAGAGCATCCACCCAGTTCCTCATGTCGACTGCATCATTGGCTTGAAGGTAGTACCGCCGTGAAACTGCATTTATGACTGCCAAAAACGTAAAATGAAAAACACAACAGAGAGGAGTTCATGAAATCCACAGCGACCGCCGTTGGGGGATTTTATCATGAGTAACAAAAATGAACGCAGTTGTGTAATGCCGCACATGCACGAGTCATCGTTTCACGACTCCAAGATGAAACTCACCGAAGCAGAACTCGGTCTTCGGCTTTTGCTTTGCAGTGGCTTCACTCACCTGAGAAAAGAGAAGACAAGAAAAAAGAAGACAGAAGAAAAGAAAGGAGAAGAGAAAAGAGAAAAGAAGAGAAGAGAGGAATCTTTGATGTCAGGGAAGCCAGATGTCATTATCTGTGCGAGCAAACCAACATCTGGAAAACTTCACATCGCTGCTGCATGTGACTGCAAACTAGAACTGCAGATAACCCTGAATTCTTGAGTATCTCAGAATCCTTGAGTGAATTTCCACATTACTGTATTCGTGGGTGTAGTGAGAACAAACACTACAGACCTGACCTTTGACTCACAAGAACTGCTTCAAGTCTTTAAGAATACTCTTGATGGATAACAGATTCAACCACAACAACCTCTTCTCTCATGTCTATAGCATTAAGAATATTTTCCTGTAGGCAGTTTTTATATTTGAAAGATCTTAGTTAGATAATTCAGAATATATGAAAGGTAGTTTAACTTATCAGTCTTAAGTTATCTGCAATAGAAAACAAATATTTTTGTTGTTGGTTGTCTGATTGGCTGATCAGGCCCTTATGACAACTCCCACCAGCTCCCAAGCAGGCAATACCACAGAAGAAGAAGAGAACATGTAGGAGACAAAAAGAAGCCGAATCAACTTTTTCAGATGTACATGTTTATTTGCATTGCACGCTTTGCTATGTTCATTTAAATTTATGTGAAGTTCCTGCAATAATTTCCTTTGGATTTTTTCTTCAACTCAAATGAAAGCTCTTAAAGCATGTCGCTCTGCTCCAAATCAAAAGTGAGAGGCCTTCAGACATCCCAAAAGCCATAACCAGGATGCCAGAAGCTGATTTATTAAGTCTTTTTAGACAACTTACTGCTGGGTTTAGTTAGAAAATTGTCCCTGGGATGCAGTTTCTATAAATAGAGGGTGGATTCGGTGCTATAAACACAAACTGCATGACACCTGCATGTGTTCACATGTCATTGCTGCAGGTTGGTAGGTCTGTGCAGCTGGCAGGCTCCACCTGAATCGTGCAAAGTCGTGCAAAGTTTACTGCTGTATCCGATATCTGACTGTCTGGATGAACACATCAGGTTAAGAAGAAGCCATTTATTTCCACATCAAACTAGTCTGAGAAGGTTGAGCTGGATCAAACCAACTCAATGATGAAGGGAGGTGAAAATAAAATAAATGCCATCATTTCCAAGATCTATTATTGACTTACTAGCTAAAAGAGTACAAGAATCAACGATGCTTTACTACACAACTGAATGCAGGATGGGATCAAACAAAACAATCAAGAAGCAATGACTCATTATAGTAAAGCAATTAATCTGACCCATGCTAAATAAAGTTACCTCCTCGCTTTTTCACTTTTGCATTATTGATTGTTCAAAGGGGAGGAAATGCTTCAGATAAATGTTTAGTAGATTATAGGGCTGTTTGATTAAAGTATAGTAATATAGTTGAATGTAGCCTACATGGGTAAATTCCTGACTGTAGTCCAAAGATGTCTGAAAACAAACGGGGGTGCACGCTTTTACCTTAGAGATGTAGGTTAATCTCAGGCTGCCAACAAAGCTGGCTCCGCTGGCCAGGTTCTGCATACAAACAGAGCAGTCATTAGCTCAGAGTCCAAGGTCCCACGGCTTTATATTGATCATTTTTCATTTCCTCCTGCTGCTTGTGCAAACGTGCTTCTAGTTTGGTGGTGTGTTGTGTGTGAGCACCTGTGGATTGTCCATGTACCATTGCAGGACATTCCCCTGTGTGTCGAGGATGAAATATCGCCTCTGGAAGCGGCAGCTGTTCTCCTTCTCCTCGATGTCCAGGAAGCCGCACACACGGTTCAAGCGGTCCAGATACGGCATCGCTGCCACTATCACATAATCACTGAGACACAGAGGCAGAGGCAGACAGATGTGGAGGGTAAATCATCTCTGAGTTAAGAGTTCAGACACACACACACAGGAAGAGAGAGACCCACTCGCACTCAGCAGTTTTTCATGTGACGTGATTGAGGCTGAGCTGCAAAAGCCGAAAGCCCGAGGCTGAGCTGAGGCCCTCCACCACAGCCGAAAATTACACACTACTCTCCAGATCTGCACACAGGCACATTTCTATAGGACAGGGAAGAGGAAAGAAAGGAGCTCAAGTCAAAGAAGTGTGGCCTGAAGAGGGATGTTTATTGAAAATGAAGAAGAGCATGTAAAATACAGAGCTGCTGGCAGATTCCTAAAAATAATCAGGACTAATTCTTCTCAGAAACTCAGTCATTCTTGTCATATTTATTTATTCTGCTTGTTTCTGGAAGTATCAAGCAGTATTTTATTTCATTTATTTACGTCACTGCAAGCTAAACCAGAATTAAACAAAAAACTATGTGCAGGACATGTTCATGTTCTGTTTCTAGATATTTCAGCCTGGCAGAAACCAGCCCCTTGTTCTACGCTTTGCTTCGTACAGACTGAACCCGCGGCTGTTGAGAGACGATTGCTTCCTGGAGGCGTGGACACCAATGAAGTTTTACATTTTAACCCATTCGCTAACATTTGGCCATAACTTACACAATGCACCAGTTCAGTGCTATGAAGCTAACCAGGAATTGCCTGCACTGCAAACAACCATCTCCAACTGCGAAGAGAGAAGTGCCAAGCAAGGGTGGGCAATATGAATTTGGAATTTTATTGCAGTATTTTGTAGTGCTATTCAGATATTGATAAAAAAACATTTTTTTTATGAAAATGTATGACTGGGACTGCATGGCCCAGCATTCATAGTGCCCCAAACGCAAATACTGTTCTTGAAAACATTCATACTCCAGATGTCATTTATATTACTAAACTGTAACGTTAGTCGTATAAATGTATTTAATTAGACTTTATTAATTACACTTTCAAATTTAAATATACTTTTGAAAAACTGCATAATTATGTTTTTGAAGTTACTAATATTTATTGATGCTCTCATGAAGCAAACAGTGAAGAAAATAGTAAAAATAACATTTTTATTTTTAACATCAATAATTTAAATTTATCAAGACAATAATACATCTAAAGTGTTATCAGGATAACGAATATTTCACAATGTATGACAAACGATACAATAAATGAACAAGGACAGAGCTGAATGTGATGGTTGTTGATGTTAAATTCAGTATTTGGCTTTGTCGCCAACACGGACCAAACGACTTTGTTCACTTCCTCCGCTGCCATTGCTAAAACTACAAGCAGACTACAAGTCTGAAACAACGCAGAAAAACAAGGTCTTCATTCATAACTTCTCTTTCTGTTTGCTGATTGGCCCAGTAGAAAATTTACAGAAGAAATCGAGCTCAATGGGAGAGAACCCCAACTGAGAACTGAAGGGAGATGAGAATTGAGTACAATTGTGTAGAAAAGCAGTGGCCAGGCTGTAGATGTCTGTTTTGTTTATCTTTCTAAGATAAACAAAAAGCACAACATCATAATGGCTAACTAGGCATTACCTGTGAGTGATGAACTATAGTGTGACAGCCGTCTCGATCCCTCCAGTTGCTAATAGTCTTATGAGACCGTGTTGCCTCTTCAGGCTGAAAAATGATCATGAGCTTTTCAATGCAACGGTTCCCACAAGAACCAGAGCAAGAAATGCCATCAGGCACACAGGTCACACCTGCTGGGTGGAACTCCTGCAGAGTTATTTTTAAACCAATGCTTAAGAAAAATGCCTCATTTTGAAACTATGCTCTGCGTCGCATGCGTCAATCGTGCATGTTTGCCACTGAAATAGGTCAAAGATACAGAAGGCATTAGCAGAAGCGTAAGCTTAGATGGAAACATGAAGGTGGAGGTGCACGGGTCACACAGATGCCATCACTGAGACGCACATCCACACAACTGTGTGCAGGCACACAAGCTATTCTGGGCATCAGAAAACATCTGGTTTAATCATTGCTGGGAGAAACTGTGGGGAGGTTTTTCCATCTTTGGTAAAAACCAAACCAATAAATAAAACTTGGATGATATTTTAAATGCCCTGTTTTTTAAAAGAAAATGCACAAAAGCAGCAAACATACAGTAGCTTAGGGGGAAAAGTATTGTATTTAGATAAGGGCTGTGGTATCACACATACTTCACACAGAAGAATGGAGTGAAACATTCCTCTACAAACAATGATCATTTGTGCACCAGATCAACCAGTCTAATGAACAAAACCGGATAGTAAGCATTTAGAAAGCAAAGACGGTTAGTGATTAGTAATGGTTTTATTTCCATCCTGAGGTTTTGGGGTCTAGTAAAGCAGAAAAAGGGAGGATTGAATAATCTTGACTAATCACAGGCAGGTTTCTGGCCACAAGTTACCAAAGTTTTAAAAGCTTACGGTTTCAAAACCATAAAATGTTCCATCATGTTGGTTTAAAGTCCAGTTCGAAGTAGGACAGAGAAAGTGCTGCAAATACCAGCGTTTTCTTCAGCAGCATAGAGTAAAGCAGAGCTATGACAACACGGCACTGCTGGTCAGCTGGCTGAAAGAAAGCTGCCACACCTTTCTTCATGGCTAGAATAAAAGATCAGTTCCGCTCTTTGTGAATATTTCTGGTTGCAAATGACAGACAGTCATGCAGAAACTAAAGGAGCACTAGCTATATTTATTATTTAGGTCATGTTTTAAAACTACAGTTGGTCAACTACAAGTGGGATTTCTGTGAAGCAACAGACTGCAGGCTGACTCCCAGAGCATTTAGCTCTACTAATGAAGCAGCTTGTTAGTTGAGTCTGCTGAGTTGTGAGGCACTAGTTATTTGTTTATTTTTTAAAATATCCTTCCTCTCATCTTAGCAATTGGGCAGATCTGAATCAGTCCATTTTTATTTATTTTCTATTCCAGTTTATTAAATTGATCAAAACTAACAACTTTACAAATGCACCATAATTGGACACATTTTTTTAGTTACAAAAATATCAGATAAAAGTTACAGATATGAATCAAGTAATTCTTGTAATTCCTTAATTTTATTTTGGATTAAAAACTTCCATTTCTATTCGTAAAAATTGCAGCAGATTTGTTGTGTCTTCCATGCTGAATATGGCATGTTAACAAAATTTCCAAAAGCTTTTCATGTCCAAACCAACAGTCTCATCCAAATAGCAAAAGAAGACATTTTAAATGTCACCAAAAGCATTGTTGTAGGTAAAATAATGAAAATTTCTAGGGGTGGGGTTGCCAAAATTCTGGGGTCATTTATGTCCCTTGATTGAAATTTGTGAAACAGTGTAATCCAAATGTTAAATATAAACAAATCCCTTTGAAGAATGTTCTGCATGTTTAATGGGTAGAATAAATATCAGTTACTTCTTGGAAAAGGGGCAAAAAATATCCAGCTTTCTGAAACTGTAACCTACAACATCAAATATGAAGATGCCTCTTTTTGTTTGTTTGTTTAGGAAGATGCAGTAAAGCACCAAAGACGACTGCAGATTCACTGATGGTAATGCATGTCAAGGTCAAATCTCCAAGAAATAACCGATCAGTGCATCTCCAGCTCAGATCAGTATTCAACTTTTTGTCCAATCAATGAGGGTTGCTTTGAAAAATGGTTAAGTCTAGTAAGGAAGACTTTGTGGGCAGCTATTTTGAGTGAATACTGTGAAACTGTAAGATCCTGTGAGAATCGTATACCAGCCCACGCCTCACTTAAATAGGGGGAAGAATGGACAACTCGGTTTTTAACCCTTCACTTCTCTGAGCACTGTTCAGTTACGTACCATCAACACTTGTGCTTCCTTTGTCTCAGACCAGCTATGTAACAATCCATCGGCAGCAGATCGGAAGTGGTCAATTTTCCTCGAGGCAGTCAGTTGATGAGATACTCATCCATATTTCCATATTTTTAAAAAATGCGTATTTCACCCATTCATTAAATGCATCATAACCAAGAACCCCCAATATTTTAGAACTGAAATCGTCCGTGGCCAGAAAAAAAACCTAACTGTGCATCCCTGCGTCTGTCTACAACTATTTGAAGTGGATGAGTTGTGCCATAAAATGAGATTTCTGTTAAGTAGAGAGCTAGAAATCATTTCTAGATGTTGCATATTTGTTGCCAGTTCACTGAACAGATAGGGTTTAACGCAACTTCCCACTGAAGTTGAGTTCGAGCATGTAAAACTGAACTGTTCTCAGTCTGAATTACTCAACAACACCTGACATGCACAGCATTAGTTCAGCTCAGATGACCTGCAGTGACTCACTGACACCAACAAGTCCACGCAATGACACACCTACTGCAGTTCCCAGCTCCAGCACGCTCACAAAGCGACGGCCAGAGCCATGAAGTGGCCCTGCTGCTGCTGCTGCTGCTGTCTCTAGACTACTTACCCGCTGTGGAGAGTCAGAGTGCGCCACAGCCAGCGCCCCGAAACCAAGCGGAGAGCGCAGAGCCTGCCTCAGCGGCTACGATCATCCTCAGAGGAACTTTTAGACAACTTTTATGGACTGCAGACTTACAGATGAACCGGCGTGCACAACGCCCTCACACTATTCTCTATTTGTTTGTGTGATCGGGTTACAGGAGACTTGCCTTTTTTTCCGGGTTGGACGTTTCGGTATTAGAATAAACCAGCCCCGGATGTGATCTATGCGTCCCCTGAGTTCCAGCCCCAACCTCCTCCTCCTCCTCCTCCTCCTCCTCCTCCTCCTCCTGCAGCTGCTGCTCACTTTTTACCCGAGGGAGAGAAAACCGAGTTTAACAGGCCTTTCTTATAACTTTAAATTCAGTTTCATGTTACACCTTTATCAACGCAATCCCTTTGTAAAACACATCTTTAATTAATAGAAGGCTTTCACTGCATCAGAAGTGTGAGCTCTTTCTCTCTGCATGCCATATGTCATCTAGTCTTTTTCAAGAACTAGGTCAAAGTGCTGAATCGGGTGGTTTATATGAAAGAGCTGTAAAAGAAGGAAGCATGCACCTGGACAAACAGGAGCACGGAGGAAACATGGCTATTGTCCTACATGCAGGTGCAAAACTATGGTGTCAAAATTAAATAAATTAACCTGTGTATACACGTATTAACTTGTGAAGAATTTACTAAAATCATACATAAATGACTAATTCATTCATTAAATGTTTTGATAATAAAAAACATCCGAAAACAAAAATTAATAATTTACTGCTAAATGTTACCCATTTAAACCGTAGAAAGTGGATTCTAATATCTGATTGGTTAAAATCCACAGTACGTCAGACACAGACCAATGATCTTGAGTAACTCTGTCTCAGTCCCGCCCCCTGGCTGTGATTGATGGAACAGACAGATAAAATCAATTCTGCATGTTCTAAATTCATTACCATATTGAGCTAAATATAGAGTTGACGTTGTCAGCAGGTATAAAAATTAGATTAACCAAAGAGTTTCACATTCATGCTTAAAAAAACAACAAAAAACCCCATTAACAATTATCTAGATATATAGATAGATGAATTTGCTGCTATCTCTCCAGATTTGTGTACTTTATCAAACTTAAGTCATGTTGAACCCTTGTGTTGGCTAATTTATCCTCACTGAGGATCTATTGGAGCTCTGAAGTTATTTTGTGAAGCATTAGTCACATCTATCACTTTATGGTACACTTACATTTGTTTAGTCTACCTCTGTTGTTAAATTTATGTTTTTTGATCTGTTTCATCTAGACTATTTTGGACTTTTTTGTTGATATACTCATATTTATCTTTTTATTCCCATACTTATTTAGTGGTGTCACAATTAAAGGAAACAGATACACAGGCTGTCATAGGTTTCCAATTTTTATTTTTAAACCCTTTCTCTCACTTACAGTTATGTACTTGTGCTGGTCTATCACATTGGGGTTGAGGTTTGTGTGACAAAATGTGCAAAGGTTAACATCTGTGCAACTCTACTTCTTTGCAAATCACTTTATAAAATGTATTTCTTCTCCCTACTCCATTTTACACATATAACCCATATATTTTAGTTTGATTTTTGAGTTTTTTATTGTTTGAATGACATCTATCATCTTAAATTAAATAAGTAAATAAACTAAAACAAAAATATGAAGGTCAGGTTTTATATTTTCACTTTTTGTCTTCGTTATGAGTCATTTATGATTGAGAGATATTCAGGTATTGGGTTTCTGTCTGAAGATAGCATGGGTTTCAATGCAAATATTGAAACCCACCTGAAACCAGGTGTGCGTGTGTGTATGTATATGCATACATACACACACGCACATATATACAGTATATATACACATATACAGTATACATCAATCTGCAAAGTAAAGACACTGATGTTTGGAAAATGTCTTTTCTTTCAAATTCCATTCTGTGGTTTTTAATTTTGAATGTCTTCAAGATTTTTGCAGGGTTTTTTTCCACTTTCAAACAAAGGTAACCACAAATTAGCCTAACTTCCTTTTTTCACCACTCTGCTCCTCGTCTTCTTAAGACTTTAGATTTTGTTTTGACACGTTTTGCAGACTCTCCTCACACCGAGTCTCATCAGCCGAAATGCTAAATATTCGTTTTGCACAGGTAGTGGTTTTAGTCATTTTTCTTTTAGTAAAAATGTATGTTCTCCCTTGTTAAGAGGAAGTGGTTAAGTGTCATATGACCTTCCTGAGGACAGAGACCTACCTTGCCGATTTCATATCCAGCAGTAACTGCGTAGAAGATTCAAGTGTCATTTCTGTAAGGGGAAGTGTTAAACTTTCCACAGACCCTCATGAGAATAGTCTCAACGTTTTTTTTTTAATGCACATTAGGGAAACGAGTTTTCTAAAAGCACAAGGGGATCAAAGACACTATAGAAACTGAGGTGTGATTGTGTCTTTATTCAGACAAACTAGAAAGCACAATAAATGATCAGAGTGCCGTGGTAACAACAGAGAGGAATAATTTGATTCTATGTGGTGAAGTGAGCTGTCGCGCGTACCAAAACCACACTCGCCACCCCCGGTCTGCACCAGAGCTGAGAGTAGGAGTTCTTGACTTTTCACATATTTGTGCCTCATAAACACTCCCAGGTTCACGTGTTACTTTATAGCAGTACCTCATCTCATTGTGCAACTATTAGAAAATGTTTTAAGTTTTCAGTGGCAGTGAAAACTGCAGCATACATATGTAGTACTGAAACATCCCTGCACCACCGCAATCATAAGATGATATTCTTCTTGTTTTTACACCAATTTCAAACCACCAGAAACTCTCTGTGCCTCAGATCCTCTTTGAACTTCGATGGATGACATTTGTAATAAAACAGACGAGAAGGATGCAGGAACAAACTAGGTGGAGGAGTTTAGAGCTGACAGAAGGCATTGTGCAGCAGCAGGAGCAGCGGGGTGATCAACACGAGGGGGCTGGTTGACAGAGCTCCTGCAGTGTTGACTTGTTGGCTGGAACGGGGCCTGTTGCAGTCATCAGCAAAGCAGCACTCAATTTTGGCTCCTGAGGTGTTGCTGTGTGCTTTCTTACAGAAGTCCATGTATGAGCATGACTTTATCACGGTGTCTGAAAGAAATCGAGACGCAGACGCCGACTCTGTGAGTCAGATCTCAACAATCCAACAGCAGAAGCAGACAAACAGCAAGAAATGCACAGAAGTCTGCAATAAACCCTTGAGCAAACACCCAATTAACAGTCGTAGGATGTAGGGACATCTTTCATAGTTGTCTTACACATTTGTACACAAACATGCAAAAGTTTTATACCATTTTTACATAGGAACAAAATGGCATAAACCACAGAAATATAATACTATAGCTGTGAATTGGGTCAGCAAAAGCGTCGACTGTCAATAGAAACAGTATGACTGCCGTTTAAGTGCTGCTGATTTCCTCAGACGTTCAACTGAGACAGATATTTCACTGGAAACAGTGTTGGTCCGACCTCCAGTGAGGCAGATCCAAATGGTTGCATATGTGTTGGAGTGTGTTTACTCACTCGGGCCTGTGATGGTGGCGCAGGCCTCAGAATAAGCTGGACAAGAGATGGAGCCCTCCTTGTCGCACTCTTCCTCGCTGGTTGTTGAGCAGACATAACATTTCAGAGCTTGGCCTTCGCAGACAGAACAGGAGAGAACACCTGGCTTGAAACTAAGCATGAATGTTCACAGGCAAGTGCAACTCCCACACACACGTGCCACCTTTAGTTAACATCAGTCTGCTCAGCCCTGCGTACATCAACATACACAGGGACTCACTACAGTCAGGTAGGAATAAAATGTCCTGCAAAAGTCTTCATAAACCTTGTGGTGTGTAATTAGAAGGTGGAAGGGAAAGGATACACTGTTTTCATTTTGCTTTTACAATAAAGTAAATTGTGAAAGTGTCTTGTGCATTTGTATTTAACCTCCCTGAGTTTTAAAACCACATTTTTGTAGCAGGTCTACAGCTGCAGGTCTTTTGGGCTACGTCTCCACAAGCCTTACACATCCAGAGGCTGAAATTTTTGCCCGTTCTTAATTTCACAATAGCCCAACCTCGGTCAGACTGGATGGAGAACATCTGGAAACATATTTTTAAATGTTTCCACAAATTCTGAATTAGATTATGGTTTGGACTTTGACCGAACCTTTGACCATTTCAATGTCTCTCTGGCACTACGTATGTTTATTGTTGAAAGATGAACATCTGCTCCAGGCTTGTGTCTTTGCAGGTTTTCCTGCAGCATTACTCTACATTTTGGCCAGTTCTTTTCTCCATCAACTCTGATCATCTTTTCTATCCCTGTTTAATAAAACTAAATGATTCCCCCCAGCCTGATGCGGCCACCGCCGTGTGGATGACATAGACTGTTACTTTGTCTCTACAAAAAAAACACGAAACAATTTCAGTTTCTTCCAGCCTTATTAGCCCAAACCTGCTTTAAACTTCTCTAAAACCTTTACATCTGTCTGCTGTATTCCTCTGTCTATATCAGGGGTGGGCAATCCTGGTCCTCGAGGGCCGGTGTCCTGCAAATCTTAGATGTCTCCCTGGTCCAACACACTTGAATCCAATAACTGAATCACCTCCTAAGTGCAGTCAGGTTCTCCAGAGTCCTGCTAATGACCTCATTATTTGACTCAGGTGTGCTGAAGTAGAGATGCATCTAAAAGTTGCAGGAGACCGGCCCTCGAGGCCTGGAGTTGCCCACCCCTGGTCTATATGATACTTTCAGTTCTCTAATGTTTTCCACCAAACCTCTGAGGCCTTCACAGATCATCTGGAATTAATACTGAGATTAAATTACACAAATGTAAGAGCAGTTCACCAATTAAGTGACTTTTGAACACAATCGATTGCACAGGATTTTATTTAGGGATATCGTAGTAAAGGGGGTTGAAACAATGCACACCAATCACATTAAAAGTGAAAAACTTGTATGCTTTTCCTTTAATTATGTTGCAAGGCACTGTGAATTTCTCATGAATCTCTGTTAAATCTGTATTGAAACACAAATAAAGGTGATACTGCGTAGATGCAGAGTACACCACTGAAAGACTACAACTTCATTAAAGTCTTGAATCATCCTTACAGGCCAAGATCAGCACTTGTATTCTGAAGTGTTCTGGATCAATACTTATCCAGACTATTATTTTAGAAGGTTTTTCAAAGTTTTTCTTCCAGTATTGGGTCCTTTTTTTAAACTAATTTTCATTTTTGTTATTACAATAATGTTTTTTTATTATTTGTTTGTTCAGCCTTATTTTTGTTTTATGAATCAGTCATAAATTTAACAAGTTATCCAGCTGTGTATATTAATGTAACTTACACTAAACAAATAGGCCATTTTATTTTTAAACTGGCAGAAATTGGGCATTTTGTCATTAGCAGTCTGTAAAGAAGACATGAATAAACATATATGGATATGCCAGTTTGACTGATATAATCTTGTACTGTGGCACTGATGGGATGATTTTCAAACAGAAATTAACTGAAAACTTGATAACTGATCAATTGAAGCATGTTGCTGGTTTTGTATTAGGTCTTTGTTTGATTCTTCTTGTTTCCCACAAACATGACTTTCAGACAATGACAATCTGATGTTGACAGATTTTTAGGCCTGAAATTAGTTTCTTTATTGTCCTCCACTTGCCTATTTTTTTAAAAGTGCACACTGCAGTGCATGATATCTTGTTCGGACACGATGAAAAGGCAGAACAGGAGTGAAAAAGAATTGAAATTCCAAAGTAAAACATTGAAAAACCCTCGTAACGCCTGGAGAACTGGAGAAGAATTTTAAGAGAGGATGGACGCCTTAACCCTTTACCTGTCTGCAGATAATCATCAGTTGCCTACTGATTTATATTTTAGTCATTTTAGTCTCCTACAAACAATCTGCATCCAATTATAGAAACTTACTGTGGCAGGCCAGAGAAAAAAGGCAGAGCAGAGTCAAAACAGTCTTCATGGCAAATGGATGATGGGATACTGTCTTCTAGAGTCCAGAGATGAAGTGGATGAGTGAGATGTTTGGGAATCGGGGACCATGTTGGCGAAAAAGGAGGGGGTTTAACAATGAGAAGATGTCTAAAGCATTAAGCATCTTATCCCTGTAATCTCCAGCTATGCTGCACAGGCAGCACCCTGCACTAAAGGATTAACAGGACAAGCTTTAACAGGGCAACACAATTGCAGTTTTAGAGCATAGTCTAATACAGGGGTCTCAAACTCCAGTCCTCAAGGGCCACTGTCCTGCAGTTTTTAGATGTGCCACAGGTACAAAACGCTGGAATGAAATGGATTAATGACCTCCTCCTCCTGTAGATCAGTTCTCCAGAGCCTTAATGAACTACTGTAATTATTCTATTCAGGTGGTGCAGCAGAGGCACATCTAAAGGTTGCAGGACACCGACCCTCGAGGACTGGAGTTTGAGACCCCTTAATAGAAGTGCTGTCCTTACAAAACGTGACTAATGTGTAGCTTGACAGTCAGCCAACAATAACTAATAAAACTAATAAAAGGTCTCTGTACCAAAAAAATACACTATTGGCTACACTCATCTTAATGCAACACTCGAAACGTTTTTGTAAATGAAACAGAAAGAAATTAGAGCTCATACACATATCCTAATGCTACACTCAAAAACTACGAATGTACATTTTATCAACCAATGAAAAAACAACACATGCTTAAGTGTCTTCCAAACAAAATAACCTACTTACAAAGACGAAAGGTTTTCAGTGTACAAAGCGTAAAGTATATTCAGCGTTCATGAATCGTTAGCTTTAACCAAATTCTGGTTGG
Organism: Xiphophorus maculatus; assembly: GCF_002775205.1. NCBI lineage: Eukaryota > Metazoa > Chordata > Actinopteri > Cyprinodontiformes > Poeciliidae > Xiphophorus > Xiphophorus maculatus. The sequence goes on from NC_036454.1 coordinate 18,729,317, forward strand.
CAAGGTTACCAGATAGTTTGCTGTTAAGAGCGCTCACTCGGTTACGTTTCTGCAAACACAATATGACAAAGATTGCGGTAAAACAGATGTCACATACTGATCACTTTACAACCCTCCAAACTTGTACCCATTATTAGCATGAATTTAATCACTAAATTTGCTAAGTGTAAAGTTGACTACCAAGCTTATTGATGCAACGTATTTCCACTATAAGCCACGGCAACTCCTGCAACTTTTAGATGCGTCTCTACTGCAACACACCTGAGTAAAGTAACTCTGGAGAACCTGACTGCACTTACAGTAGGAGGGGTTTCAGCTATTGGATTCATCCAAGATAAGCAGGACACCAGCACTCAAGGACCAGGATTGCCCAAACCTGAAGTGGAAGGAAAATAAATGGTTTTCAAATCTTTATGTAAATATCTAACAATATTTGTTTTAAACTTGGATGTTTCTGCGATTCTGTTTTCCTAGTAGGGGAACAGCCAGATCTAGGCAAATTTACACTTCATTACAATTTTTTGGATCATAGATTGAACAAATATCTTAAGAAGTTCAACACAAGGAATATAGTTTTATAACCTTATCCCTTTCCTCATTGTGGTGTTAATTGGTCTTGAGATTAATACCACAAGGTGCTAAGTCCATTTTATATAGAAAGTAATGAATCCTTATATAAAGCATGGTAATAATCAAACTGAAAATATTGTAGAACAAACTATATTGATGTTTATTCAGGAGAATGTACACATTATTCACACTGATTCAACACAGATGTGAGATTGTCATTTATGAACTACAGATACGAATTTATATCCTATTCAAGCAAAGTCTGAAGTTACAAAATAATATGGCAAAAACAAAACAGTCTAGGAACAAGAGGTAACATGACATCAGATTGGCACAAATATATATACCATTTACACATCTGAGTTTGTGATGTTGGTGAATTTTACAGTCATCACAAATTTACAATGAATATTTACTTTAATAGATTTTAAATAACCACATATTGAGCCCTAAAAAAATCCTGCAATGCTTAGTCTTTCTTTAACCAGCTGATTTATAGGAAGATTTTAAACATATCCTGCATTGCAAGGACAGGTCAATATTTTTTCCTGGACAGAAAATCTCATGTAGAAAACCAAGTGAGAACCAAACACACACGCAACATAAGCACTAGTTGTAAAATTTATTTTGTATTGTGATAAGCAGCCATAAATTATGTTATAGTTAATCATTACAGCCCTGTGCTGAACACAGATTGTGCTTGTTGATGCGATAAAAGAAAACATGTCTGAAAAAATGGCAAAACTGTGAAAAAGTGTAAATAAACGAGTACTCTGACAACAATCACACATGAACAGCAGGCAAAAGCTCTCACTAAGACATCAGCTTACTCCACAGGGTTTTGTAAAAAGCAGACTGTAATGATATTTAAGCAGCAGCATCTGCAATTTGTAAAATATCTCCACTCAAAAATAGCCCAGTTACATAAAAAGTAAGGGTTATGGTTTTGTGGATTTGACTGAACAGCTCCATAAATTGCAGACTGTTTTAGAAGGATGGTAGTGAAAATGTTCTCAATTCAGAGGTTTATTTATGTGGCCTTGGAAGTGATAAATAGTCTGCATGTGCACAAAATGACATGTCCACAGCATGATGCTGCCAACATCATGCGTCACTCGTAGGCATGAAGTGTTGAGTTAGTTTATCTCTACGCAGCTGTTTGCATGAACAACTACAACTATTTTGTGTCATCTACATGACTTATAGTTATATTCACATATAATTGTAAACAAGACATGATTTCTTCCTGCGTTAGTACTATAAAACGAACAGATTTGTGGAGAGGATGACTAAAAACTGTCTTGTTGACAGATTCTCCCACCTGTGCTGTTGACCTTTGCAGTTCCTCCAGAGTTACTGTGGGAGTTATAACTGTTTATCTGATAAATATTGTCTTTTGCCAGTCTGTTAGTTTAGGTAGAGAGGTCCACTTTCACACTCAATCTGGCCAAACCAAAAAATAACTTGAAAGTGGTATAAAAGTATATTTTAATTGTTTAACCATTCATATTAAATCTCTTCTCTAAAGCTTGTCTAAGCGGAAGGTTGAAAGTATTTTCAAAATCAAACCCAGGGATGAATTCAACATGATGTCATTCTGGAGGCAAAGTTGGTAGGAGTTTAGTGGAAATATCATTAGAGCTGTTGTTCCCTGATATCATGGAAAAACACTTGATAGCTCTAGATAACCTTACGAAAGGTGCAAAATGCAAACAAAGTGATCTCATGTGATTAATATGCTGAGAGCCTTGAAGGTTCAGGTCACAAGTAGTGCAAATGCAAATTACAAGAGGTTATTTCAGACATCTGTACATAAGCAGTTTCTTAGGTGCAAGGCAGGCACAGGGTACAGTATGGAAGCTGCTTCTTGGTTGGAGGCATGCACAGTGCATTTCTACAGGACTGGAGGGGCGATCCAGGCTGATTAGCCTCAAGCAAATCCTCAGTCTATTTTTCCCATTTTGGCAATCAGCTCATCACAGATCTTTGTGAGCTCCTCGATTTCTTGATTCTGCAGGAACGCCATAAAGGAAGGTAATTAAACATTATCCAGTAATCGCAGACAGGAAATGGTGCTGAATGATGTGTTTCCTGGTACACAGCCTGGAGATGATGAGTGTTGTACCTTCTGCAGCAGGGCTTGTTCCAGAGACTCGTTCCTCATCTGCTCCTTCCTCAAGCTCGCGGTCAACGCTATTGTTTCTGAGCTCGCCTTGGTGCGCACCTGAGCAATCTCCTCATTGGCCCTACAAGAATGAATAAAAATTAATATATATTTTTATCCAATAAAGTTTTTCTCCCAAACTCTTCTGTTGCTCAGACTCTTCATACTTGTCTAGTTTCTCCTCTGCATGCAGCTTCAGTGTCTGGTATCTCTGCTCCTCCTGCTTGACTCTGGCCAGGTAGTCCTGAGCACACTTCTTCAGCACTTCTTCATTCTGCATGAAGAGATAAAACCTAATGCCATTTACCAATTCATGTGCACACACAGAAGGCAGATGGAAAACTGAGCATCTACACAGCTTTTTCTAATGTTCATTTTAACTTTTGTGTTTTGTCTGTGTTCTGAATTGCAACATATTTCCTTCCAATGTTTCAACAGCAGCAGTAAAAGCTAAAGCTAGACTACTTTGTTTCATTAAAACCCTGCATATTTAGGATTTTGAGCACATATAAAAGCCTATTTTTTTGGGGGGGGGGGGGGGTTTAACAATTACATTTTATGACCCTGGGTTGCTTTTAAATTGCTCTAAACTTGACAACTTTGGCCCTCGTGGCAAAAGGTTTGGACACCACAGCCTATTCTTAAAATTACTTTCACTGAGAGTTTTGCTGTGGTTTCATAATGACTGCAGCTATTTGAGTTAGATTTTTCAGCTTATGCCTGGTGCTGGTTGTACAAACACCGCTATTAACCACAAGATACACTTCCAACTTTATACATACATTAATCATCAAGTGCTAGAAACGTAAACTATTTTCAGGGTACTTGGGGAAACAAGACGTTTCAACAAGATGTCCTCAAATTTCCCACCTTTTTAAAGCCATCCAGGGTGCTTTTCATGTTTTCATAGCGGCGAAAGATGTCCGACAGCGAACGCTCCACGGAGTTCAGGTCTGCCAGGGCAGCATCCTTCTCCACTGTCACCGCATGCAAAGCCTTCTGGAAGTTCACACTGTTGCGTTGCTCGTCCTCTAAAGAAACACATAAATGGGTTATTTTTTATCTCACAATATCAATATGCAACATAAAACACTTTTCACATTTCAATTCGGACTTTTCTTTTTGCAACAGAGCACTCACAGGATGAGTTTACACAAATTAGAATAAATTCAGTGTTTGAATGTTTTCCTGCAGTGAATTTAACTCACCAATCATCTGAGCTATTGTCTTCTCATATTCTGCAACAATCTTTCTGAAATGAGACACACCAACATACAACGCTAAAGTTTGTCTAAAAGTTTACATAAGATCGTTATGCAATAAAAATTACTAATTTCATTTTTGCGGTACACAGGACCACCCTCATCTGGAACGTTTGATCCCCATGACAACAGCAGGATGTTTTCTAACCTCATCTCATCCACTTCTTGTTTGCACTGCTCATACTTTTTCTTCCAGTCATTAGTTTCAGCCTCCTTAGTGATGATCTGAAAGGAGACCGTTTGTGAGTAAACACCTCCACCAGCAATCTCTGAGTAACCCAGTGAAGCCAAGTCCAACACGAGAGCTTACCTCCTCTCTGATGAGGGTGAGAACCGCTTGTTTCTCGGCCTCACTGATGCAGATGGAATCCAGGACCTGACTTCCCGTTTTCTGCATCTCACTTCCTTCTGATGTCTTCAGCTCACATGTGTCTTCATACTGGCAAGAAGGAAATCAGTCATCAACATCTTTTTTTTCTTTTTGCTCAACCAAATTGTCAAAAGTTTCAGTTGCTAATTTTGGAGATGAAGCAAAAAATGATCTAATGACAAAGTTTGCTAAATTCCTGCATTCATCTATGAGCTGGTTGAAACCTCAAAATCTAATCTTGTTTATGATCAGTGAATACCCAACTCAAACCTAATCACTATCAGGTGCCACTGACAAAAACCCTTCACTGTTGTCACTATTACTGCAGGAAGAAGACTTGGTTAGCTCCTTCCAGAGTCGGTAAGAAATGGAATAATTAGGCTGGAGGAAGCATGAAAGCAATAAGAAGCTTCTAGAAGGGAAACCATTGTCTACATAGTCATGCTAACGGTTCATTTAGGTGCTTCAACAGATACAGGAAGCTGAATGTTTTACTGCAAATTTGCTACATTTTCTTCCAGCAGTCAAATTGCGTCTTTAATGCAGCATGTTCTATTAGCAAATGTTAGCAGGTGAGGATCTGTAAACAGAGATTACCTGTTTAGACTGATGTTTAACTAATTGCTGACAGTAAAGAAAGTTCAAAGCACTAATCATTCAGTCCCATAATGTGGAGGATTTTGCTGCATTTGTAGGAGACATAGGTGTGTAACTTTAGTCTAATTTTGATAAATCAATGTTTTACAACATTAAACATTTGTGTAAAAATATCAAATTTGACATTTATTCAGAACAGAAAAATGTATTTCTTAAGACATTACAAATATTGGTGAAATTAGAGACAAACTTTTGATTCATGCTTTTCTACACTAAACCTGTCAAGATTTGGAAAAATGTCCTAAAACCAACTAAATTATACGTGTTGTTTTGGCATCATATTGCAATATTTGGATAATCTGATCTTCTCCTGCAGCTTAACATTCAGCATATATCACTCATCTTTGGGTCAATGTTCTCACTCCCTCCTCTTCTCCATCCATGTTTCTCCTTCTGTCCTTTGCTGGATTATGACAGTCATAGGCTAATCTTGAGGGTGATAATCTTAATCCATGTGTCACCTGAGAAGACTAACTAACACAGTGGCAGGCACTAAGTACCTTGTGCTGTCCTACACCTCAATACTGACATATCACATATTACAATGCAACGTCCTTGGCTGTAACCTAATCAATTGTTTCTTTACTTCAAAATAAAATGATCAATTTTGCTACATTTTATTTTAAATTACTACGTTAATGTCTCATATTTCAGCTGCATGTGAAGAATCAGATGCAGATGAAAGCGACACCGGCTGTAACTCGTCATTCCTTTCATTTGAACAGATAAAATGCCCCACCTAGTGGCAGAATTGCAGTTTGAAATTTATGTATAAACATTCATCCAATTTTCAGTGACAGATTGACACTCCATTGATGAGCAAACCAAAAGCTGACACCAAGTTTTAGAAAGAAGAAAATATATCAGGTTAGAAGAGACGGAGTCTCACCACAGAGCAGCAGCCTGACTCATCTGGTTTGGATGTCAAATTGTTTTCCTGGTCTGTGAAAGAGAGAAGAAAGCCTTTGGGGTCATACAGGTAGGTCCTATAAATATGCTACAGCACTGTTTAGCAACATGACCAGCAGGTGGCAGCAAATTAAATCCTTAGGCCAAAAAAATGTCATCGTGATATTTAATCTGAAAGAATCCATGAATTATATTTCAATGACTTGAATGTTTTCCTGCTATATGCCCTTAATGACCCCTCAAACTTCATTTTAATAAATAACTAATCCATTCAGTACTGGGTTGGGGCTCCTTGTGCTTAAATTACTACATCAATTCAGCATGGCAACAAGATAATCAGCTTGTGTATCTGCTGAGGTGATGAGGAATCCAAACTTGGTTTAATTAGCAGTCTTGAGGTCGTATCTGTATAATTGTTTCTTTGTCTCAACAATGAGTTTACATCAGGCTAATTTGATGGCAGACTGCAGAGATAAATGTTTAATGATGATGATTAATGGTGATTAAAGCATGTATTGGTACTTTTGGCACTGTATGTTGTAGCCAGTAGTAGTATGTTGTAGTATGTTATATCCACTAGCATATAATATCACCATTTCTCTAAAGCTTCATTACAAAAGGAAGACATGAAGTGTTAAATTCCTTGAAGTTGATAAAACATACTACACAACAAATCTTCACACTGTTCCTGAAGAACATTAGATTTTGTTCCTCTCACCTCTTCGGGGGTGACTTAAAAGAAAGAAAACAACCTTTGTACAACATTTTTCCTTTCACTTAACTTTCCAATAATATACTTGGATAAACACCCAGCTTTTTAACCATAATTTTTTGACTTCCAAGAGTGAACAACTGTCAGGTTTCCTTTCTTCCCCAGTCATGTGTACAGGCCACAACACAGATTTCTATTGTGGGGGGGGAAATCCATTTCATTTATCTTTAGTAATATTCTAATTTTGTAAAATACTAAATTTGGGTGTTAGTTTTAAGCCACTACGGCCAAAATTAACAGAAACAATCACTTGGAATATATGTCTATGTAATAAACTCGTATAAAATAGGAGTTGTAAAGTTTTTACTGAAATAAATAAACTTCCAGAAGACTCTCTGATGTACATGTAAATGATTCATTTTCCTGAACATCAGTGTCAGGAAAAATTGTCATTCAAGGACAATTTCTCCTGAGAATGAGCTATGTAAGTGACTGAACCAAACTCATAACATAAAACTCATAACATTCAGTAGAAACTGAACTGCATGTCAGAAAATATCCGTCATGTTCTGAACATAAGTTACAAACAGCTCTGTACATAAGGACAGCTCTGTCCCAATTACTCACCACATTGTAATTCTGAACATTTCCCATGTACAATTAATAATTAAACAGGCCTGTGTTTGCAACAGAAGAGGAAAGGACATTTAATGTGACTGCCTGACCATGACTGTTGTTGACCCACGGGTCAGGTAGTGCAAACTGATCTAAAATAATAAATATCTAATCTTTGGTGTCCTTCATTTGAGTTAATATTGCTCTAAAATATATGCCATCATTTTACTCACAGTTTTGCTCCTTTTCTGATTTGGTCCCAGCCAGTTTCTCCTCATCTGTAGCATGGCCCTCATGATGGTCATCCTTAAACAACATTAAACTTTATTACCATGCTGGCTTTCTCTGTATACACCTGTTTTTTCACTCATTGTGTAGTAGGCATATTACCGCTATTATCAGAGCTTACCTGTCCATTTAAATCCTTCTGCATCTGTTGGTTTTGCTTTAGTTTGCAGGAGTTCCTGAGGACAAATGACAAAAAGCAACATCAGCTTCAGCGTGGCACATTTCAGCCTTGAGTGGATTTAAATGAGGACAGATGGAAAAATAGGAAGAGACAGGGAAAAAAAGCAGAAAGCTTTACTACTAGACCACATAGCTTTTCTTTGTGTGTGCTGAGCTGGCATGCTCTTCCAAAAAGTGCTGAGTTATGCAGTAGAAAAAGCAGAATAATGAAATGTTGGTGGATTAGAGGGTTTCCTCTAACTCATGATATTTTTACACTTTGCAAAAGTACTCATGTCTTTTTCTCTGAGATTCTGAGTTTATGTCAGCTGCAGAGCCAGAGTCACACAACACAGTTATGCAGTACTTACAACAAAACACAGAGGAAATGGACTTGCTCAGCAGTCCTGATGCCACACAAAGAGAAAGGGAAACAGAATGACATGTTGAGCAAAGAAAAGGAAGGAAAAGACACAAGATGAGACACGGGTTAGGACAAAGACAAGGTGAGGGCAGAGGTCCTAATGGTTAGGAAAACAAAACTGGAATCAGAATCAGAGTGTTACTGGGAAACGTCAGACATAATGCATTGAAAAAAAATATGAATGTTGCAAATATAATACATATAAATATAATTTACAAGAACATTTCTTGACTAATAAAAGTTTATTGCAAATTCCTTCCAATGTTTGTCAATGCCTCACTAGGTTTTAACACTAGATATCCAAAAGTTTGAGACGATAAAAATTAAAGATGCGCCAAGAAATCAGCTGAAGAGTCCAGCAAAATTTTAACTGGATTGGACCTAATTATTGACCAGCCACTGCTAAACTAAATACATAATATTTTTCAAGCAGTAAATGCATCATATAAATGTCCCAGCAGGTGGCATACCTGCTGTTCGTTCCGGATGCCACAACAGGGAGATGGAGCTCAGCACATTACAAAAATAAAAATGTATTACAGCTTAAAACAATGATCATTTTATTCTGTTGTAAATCATGACAGAAAAGGAAGCAATGTAAATGTTTTGGAAATCTGACATAATAACCATGAGCATCCATTGAGATTTAATGTTCAATGATTTTGCGAAACAAAATATTTTATGATAGTGTCATGATGTAAGCAAAGAGTTATAATATTCTCATTAAAGTAGAGGATGAGATGTTTGATTTTATATATAGATATCTCCCATTTCATAACCTGGAGAGTTTTATTGTATTTTGTAACAGAGATACTTTTATATTATATACCTTCATATTTATATACTTCATTATATTTATATTTTTATAACTTTATATAACACTTTTAGCTTTTGACTTTTGGATACACCATTGTTTTATTAGACTGGCTCACATCAAGTAGAAATTGCATGTCTCTATATTGCAATGTTTAATTAGATGCACGACACAGTTAATTACAAATACTTGTGTAAGATCTTCCACAAGAGGGCAGAGTTTGACTTCTTAATAGTTGAGCAAAAATGAAGTAAAAGTAGAAGCAAAACATACAGGTATGTATACAAAATGGAATGTGTAAACAGAGTTTCACAGATGTGTGCGAATGATATAAAATAAACTTCCTGAACATAAAGTGGCCCATTTTAGTGCAGTGAGTCAGGCTGTATGCAGGGGAGAAACAGCCGACATGCCTTAAACCTGCATTAGACACGCAACACGCCAACACAGTTCGTACAGACAAAGACACTTTGATCATTTCAGGGTAGATGTGAACAACCGCTTGCAATCACTGCAGCTCTTTACAGCCATTTATAGAAACTAGCTGCATATCTCACTTAAACTCTGGGTTATATGTGTGTAGCTGTAACCACTAGGGGCCACAGGCCTTTATTTGGGTTTACTTACTTAATGATTGAGTTGCTGGTCTCACAGGCCAGTTTAGTGTTTGAGCTCACAGGGTCTGATCTCACGTTGCCATTCAGCAAATCGGGGTCCAGGCACTCATCATGACTGATTGTGTCTGGACTAGAGTCTGAAGTCGTCGGAGCCTCGTCGTCCACCTCTGAAGGATCCGGTTTGTTAAGTGGTGAGAGAACAGGAAGGGATGGCGGTCGGAGAGCTGCAGTCTGGGGAAGGTGGCCAGATGGAGATAGATCTTCTCCAGAGCCATCTTTGGAGCCCAGGGTCAAATTGAGGTTTTGATTCAAACCAAAGCTGCCTTTGTTAGGTGTGGAGCAGGTCAAGTTGTTGAGGGAGTCAACCTGCTGGGATGCAGCTGAGCGGACATCATGGCATCTGTCCTGAATGTTGTTTGAACCATCAGTAGGAACTATGGGGAAAAAAAGGGAACAAACTAGTTGGGAAAGAAAAGACTTATGCAAAAACGAATCTGGTTGCATCTGTCATAAACCATATTTATTAGTTATACTTAGCTGTGAAACAGTGAGCTTGGGGCATACTCAGTATTAATAAACTATATTTATTTCTATCTGAACTTTTATAAGTAAATAATACTGTACATTGAGGTTAGATTTCTAAATAATTTTAGACCCTGGTTGAGATTTTGAGAGATGTTTTTCTCTCTTGTTGCCATTAGTAAGTGAAAACAGGAAACTTCTATTAAGAATTAAAGAAAGAAATTATCTAGCCAATCTCTTGGTTGCAAAATTTCAGGCAACTTTAAAGGAATCCTAAAATGTTCACACAAAACCTTTATTTATAACATTTATTAGTGTCATTAAAGTTTAGATTAAAAAGACATAAGAAGCAGCATGATTACTAAAACATGCATAAATCAATATGAACACAGCAAAAATGAAATGACTACAACAAAAACTTACCACATTTCAATGACTCCTTTCTAGCACTTCATCTGACAAAATACTGTTTATCTCTGCAAAACTGTTGCACATCTTCCAAGTGCTTAAATGGTGTATAAATATTTGCTGGAAATTTACAAACTAAATATTTTCCAGCATCAATGATCTACACCGCTGACGCAGTTCACCAGGCTGCCATTCATTTTTGGATGTGTCAAAAACATTCTGTTGCATAAATACTGCAACTTAGATATTCCATTTACACTGAAATTTACACAAAATTTATAATAACTTAGCGACGTTGATGGTTTCAATTGAGGTTTTTGAATGTCAGCAGTCTGATGCCACTGCTTTGATTTTTAAAAATATTATCATTACTAGACTTTATTTGTCAAAAGAGATAAGAAAAATTAGATGTTTGTGTTAAGCATTGTTCTAAGTAAAATGGGTTGAAAAATATATATAAAATCATATCAGTTATTATGGTGGCAACATTCACTGGGATTTAGATAGTCCATATAATCTCCAAACAAGTTCCAAACAACATTTGATATATCCTTTTGTTTACATCATTACCACTTTAACCCCACCTACACACACTTTTGTTCCTTTTCTAGTTCCCACCAAATCCTAATTGAAAAATCTCACTGTGGCAGCTAAATGATTTACAACCAACCAGTTAGGCATGTAACCAATTGACACCATTCAACCCAATTACAATAATATTAAATCCTTATATTGTTAGAATGCATCTCTTTCATGTAATGTTACCATTTAGGTTTTAAGCCTTCAAAGGGTTTACTTAAAATCTACTGACTTCCTCCCAGAACAATCCACTTCCTGTCTCGTCACACATCCCGTTAAGCGTCCCGGCGGACTGGGCTGTGTTGTTGAAACACAGGAACCCCTGTGGCTGAAAATAATCATCTCCACACAATGTAAACGCCAAACAACTATAAACCAACAACACCACCCTATTCCTTCTCTACACCACATGTGGACATGTTTTCTTAAGCTGCGCCATAAACTTTATTACTTTTTTTTGGTATTTCATGTGATAGACTAAATTATGCATGACTCTGAAGAAGAAGAAAAACAATTCAGTATTACTTTTCTTTTTTCAGTGTAACTCTAGCTTTTTATGAAGGCCTTAGTGGTTTGAGAAGATCAATGAAGTTAAGACCAAGAAACACAGTAGACAGGTCAGAGAGTTTATAAAGTAATTATTAGCTTTGAACATCTCAGAGAAAATTTCAACCAACCATCTGAAAGTGGAAAGACTATAGGGCACACGTTGGAACAAGTATTTTGCTGGGCAAAAAGAGCATAGTTTAGCAAAGGATTCAAGAGGTCCATGGTAACTTTGGAGGAGCTGCAGTGCTTCATAGCTGAGATGGAAAAATCAATAGGACTGTTAGTGGTCTTGCACTGCATAAGAAAGACAAAATACAAAAAGGGGCAAGAAAAAATCTACTGAAGAAATAGATAATAAAAAAATCCAGCTCAAAGTTTGCTACAAACCAAGTAGAGCAGACAACAGTCAGAAGGGAGAAGGTGGTTTAAAAACCTTAAACCAAAACACTGTACATGCAACTGCAGTTACCAATGAATCATGGTGGTGGCAGCATCATGCTGTGGAGAAGCTCAACTCAACACCACTTTAAAATCATAACCATTAAAGGGGAGCTCAGTTATTATGCCTCCCACATTTATTAGAAGTTTTTTCTTTCATCTTTTCTTTCCACTCCAAAATTATTCACTACTTTAAACTGATCCATAACATACATACCCAGAAAAACACCTGAAAGTACAACAGGTGTAAAAAGTAGATTATGTCAATGTTCTTTTTAAATCAAAGAGTTGAAGTCAGCTTATACAAACTTCAGCTCTAAATGTCCGTAGTTCCTCACACTGAATACACCCTTTATAGACGAGGAACAGATGTAGAAAAACCACACCCAGAGTTCAACCCATCACGTGTCCCAGCAACACAAACAACATCAGGCTTTATTACCGTTTCACAACTCTGTGAAAAAGAGGAAAAGACAGCAGAGGGGGAAGTAAGAGTGTCAGAGAAACAAGTAGATACAAAGCGAGCTCAGGTTTCTGCTCTGCCACTGTTCAGAGAGACGTATCGTCATGTTCAAGTGGTTGTTCCCATAAACAGTGAACTGTTTATGGTTCACTGAAATGTAGAGCCCATTTCTCCAGAGTCAATCTTTTATGTATGAAAGGAGCCCAGCATGCGAGTTGTGTAGCGTGAAATGATACATTTACTGTCTCAGATTGGCATAATTTTACCATGAGCAGCAATTCAAATGTCGGAAACTGATCTAACCCGGATAGAAGAGCCTGATGTCAAACCCCGTTGCTCCCAGTGTCTGCTGATATCCCTGCACAATATTATATTCATATCTGTGGTTGAACTGAAGTCTGGATTATCTGTTACCACAGCAACGGGTGCTACTTGCGCCTGTGTGGGTGAAAGCTCGGCAGTAAAAGCAGAACAGGAGGAGAGGGGAGTGGAAACTAGGGAGCCTGTTTGAAAAAGCAGGACTCAGCTGCAAGCTATTTTTTTTTAATAAAGGCTTAACCAACAGAGAGCTCATTTCCAACTTTTAACAGTGTTCATAAACACTACTCTGGACCTGTAAAACTTTGCTTAATAAAGTATGTAGTGCATTGCTTCTAAAAAGGTAGTAAATAGCGCCAAGTTTCAAGTGAAATTATTGCTGATGCACAAGTAAATTCACACGAAAGACGACAAAGGAAGAAACGTTCTTTAAAAGGTAAAAAAAAAATTGTGGACTGTCACAAATACTGTATGATCTTTATTTAAGATCACACTCCATATCAGCCTTTCTGGATATGAAATAGAGCTGCACAATTAAAGAAATTATAGGATAAGAAGCTTTTTTTTTAATATTGCAATGACAATGTCACTTGTTCTAAATTTAAACTTTCCTGTCACTTTAAGTATGTTGTGTTCAATCACTTTTGTTGGGTCTGACCATCTTCTGCAGGGAGACTCAATCCAGCAATCTGAATCTAATGATAGTATCTGAAACATTTATAGAACTTCAGTCTATGGTAACATTCTTCTCAATGTTACCAAATGCGTATTTTGCCAACCTCCGGTCACAACTTTTTAATATTTCGCGGTAATGAATGTGATAGACCAACAGAAATCAGTGCATACCTAAATTTAAAGAAAGAAAATTACATATTTATTTGCAAATAAAAATATCAAGCATATGGTGTGCAATTGTATTCATCCAGCTTTGTCTGATAAAATGAAGTGGGATGAAATTTAGTTGAAATCTCTTCTCTAAACAAACCCTGAAAAGTATGATGGAATAAACTTTTTACTAAAAACACAAAAGGTGAAAACTGTGATATTAATTTATCTCAACTTCCATCTGACCAACCAGCACAAACATCAAAGGTTTTGACGATCCTGTTTCTGAGCCTTAATGGCATCAAAAATGTTTTGATAGGAGCCAGCAGTGATGTATTAAGTGTGTACTCCAGGAAAACATTACTGCAATAATAAATCCCTCTTCCAAGCATTCAAGCATGCTCCTCAGTGATACTTCTGCAGTAATAAATCTGCACAGATTAACCCAAATCAGGGTTTTCAGCAAAGCATAAACAAAAAGGCTGCAGACTGAAGCTGAAAGTAGGTTGACAGCTGGCTCACATACAGAAATATGTAGGTCTGTGATACCATGTTATCTGCTGTGCTAAAGTCTCATTACTGTTGTAAACAGTGGGCACTATACCGATACTTTGCCCACTATAAATGAAATGCACAAGTATAATAAGACAATACCTAAATATGTTATGAAAAACCTTTTCTTTTGCTGTTCCTTATGTGAAGCCTGACTGCATGTCAGATTTTGTTCATGGCAGATATGGTAAGCAAGTATTGCATTTAAACATACAGTCAAAGAAGACATACAAGATAAAACCGTCAGGATTTCAAGATCACTAGTTAATCATTACCAATATCTGATAATATTTAAGTCAAGTGACCTACATCGGAGCACTAACTTGCCATCTGCTCTGAAGTCTCACCTGTATTATTTGAGTTGTCCAGTTGGCTCAGCAGATTCACAACTGGAGACTCAGCTTCTGGAGTCTCGAAGGCGCCTTCAGAGTCCGAACTGCAGGTGAAAATAAAAAACTGTTATTTTTTTTATTTTGATGAAACATTACAATAACAGAGAAGAATAAACAGAAGCTAGAAAAGAAAACTCCAAACTGAAACTTGACCAAACCAACAAGGGAAGATTTGTTATGCACTTTTTTCTTTGCTTAATTATACACATTGTTAACTACCTTGCAAAGGTATTAACATCATAATTTAAGAAATAAAATAAAAGTCTTTATGTGGAATAAATTTGTATTCAGTCAGTTATTGTACAACAATAATTGGCATCGAAAGACTTACAGCTGGAAGTCTTTTGGTGTATAACATTAAAAACTTTGGACATCTAGCGTTAGAGGTTTTTGCAGCTGAAACTAAACTGGATTGAGAGCCTCTTTGAACATTCATTTTCAAGTCTTGTCTCAAATTTTTCATTGAATTGAAGCTTTGATTGAAACCATTTTATTGCTGTCCTGGCTCCATGTTTACGTTTGTGGTCCTGCTGGAAGAAAAACCTCAGTTTTGTTTTTTTGGTGAAGAAATGCTTTCCCATAGCACAACATTACACCATCTCCACTGTTCATTTTGAAGATGGTGTGTTCAGATGTGGAGTGTTAGATTGTTTGCCACACACAGCACTTAGGATGTAGGTCAAAAAGTTCAGTTTTAGTCACATTTGAAGAGAACACCTTCATGTTTCCTGTTTGCTCTTCATGACTTATGGGAAACCTACTAGACTTTTTCTATTGCTTTTTCAGCCACTCTTCTGTAAAGAGAAAATTGGTAGAATCCGCAACCAAGTTATCCTATCAACACATTCTTTCACCTGAGCTGTACATCTCTGCAGCTCCTCCAAAGACACCAGAGGTTCCTGACCTGCTTCTCTAATTTCATGTCTGCCATTTTAGTCGGGTAGCCATATTTTGGTAGGTTTGCAGTTGTGCTATTCTTTTTCTTTTCACAAGATAAATTGACCAGTGCTCCGTGAGGATATTGTTTAATAAATTAACCCTGCTTAAAAGTTTCTCAACAGCCCTGATCTACCTGCTGTGTTCCTTGGTCTTCATGATGCTGCCTTGTTCTCTAATTGCTTGTTGCGGATAAATTAAATATAAGTGGACCCTGTTTACCGATTAGTAAATGTAATAACATTTGAAAACCCATGTCATTTTCCTTCCAGTTCACAGTTATGCATGATGACTATCTGTTAGTCCACTGCCTGAAATACCAGTAAAACACATTGAAGTTTTTGATTACAATTCTATACATATATAGAAGTTCATGGGATATGAATACCTTTGAAGGGCACTGTATATGTTTCCAGATAATCATAACAGAGTCATCAGCTTTCCAGGATCTATTTTCTTGAAGAGACTTGAACACAGTGGCTTTCACAAGTCAAAACAAACAAGCTCCTTTTATTTTAAAGGAAGTCAGAGGAAGGAGAGAAGAGGAAGCAGGGCCAAACTGGGCCACCTGCATCCTTTGCTCCTCAGTAACTGTGTCCCACAAACACTCACAGTTTTTGGCCTCCAGTCCGGGCTGCCTGGACACCCAGCTCTGATTTATTCCCAAACAACAGAGACACGAAGAGAACGGGGAGAGGCATCAACACATGGTGCATGTGTAGGGATGTGTGTGCTTGTGTGTATTCCTAGCCACTTGAAAGCACATCAAAACGTCCACACTCTAATGAAAAACAGCACAGAGAAGAGTTCACAGTGTCAGCACCCAGGAGCACACCATCTCTGGAAACCAGTTCCCACAGACACACACTTAACACCAATTTAATACAAATATAAACCCTCCACTCCCACACACACAGCCTGAGATTCCTGTCCTGCTGACAGCCTTAGTGGTTCAAGATCTCAATGGTTACTAAGAAACTAGAAAAGGAGGGGAATCAAAAAGTATCTAAAGCTTTGAAAAGTGTTGCTTTTTAATCCCCTACTTTTTAGCAACCATTGCCAAACGGCCACGCACAAAACAGGCTTAATTACATCCTCTGTGTTTGAAAGAACAGGGTGGTGCATAAAAATCATCTCCTCCTAATACAACAAAGCTATTTTAACTTAATATGTGCTTTGAGATGATAACAGACAGAGAATCTAAGAATAAACGCCAGGATGGGACCGTTGGTCTGATGATCTACAACCTGTCTGTATGACTCAGGAGAATCTGCTGCCATCACAGCATCCACAGTCACAATCCATATCCATCTGTTCAAGCACACACAAACACACATTCACAAAATCTCTTACTTGTCTTCTTTGTCATCCCTTCCTGTAGGTTGTCCATTGTCTCCTGCACCTCCAGTCACTGCCGACCATGTCCACTTGGCCCACTGGACCGGAGACAACCAGGACATCTGTGCAGCACTTCCAACCCCACGTCTGAGATAAGAATTGTAAACTTGTCTTTTCTCTGGATGAGTCAACTCTGTGATTTTCTAAAGTTTAAATCACACTTTTACTATTGACTACAAGAAGCTCTTGATCTACCAACATATTTTCTGTGTCGACCTCACTTCCTCTTTTACTCAGTTTCTCTGTCTACCCATCCTGCTCTTCTGTCCTGTTGACGCTCGTGCAAGAGAAACGTGTCTGTCTGTGCTGCAGCTGCTTCTGTTTGCGGCTCTGCTCTCTGCACAGCACTGACTCACGTTCTGCAAATTGCAGCCGGAGCATCAGCAGTCACTCCCCCCGCCCTTTCTGCTCCCCTCCTTCTTCCTCCCAGCAGCCTCTTCGTCTGGGTGAGCGACCAGCTGATTAATACGCATCGGCTCGCTCTGCTGCTCCTACAGGTCTGCTGACTGGCTCTCTCCCTCTGTGATGCTATCTGGGATTTTTGAAAGTTGGAGACAGGAAGAGAGGAAAAGGAGAAGTACATTTCTGTTTTACAAAATAGGATTAGTCAGTTTTGTCCTGGTTAGAGAGAATATCAAATATGTTTGAGCTTTGGGGATCAGGTGGGGAAAAAAATCATGGTGGTAAGGAAATGCCACATTTATATATCCACCTTGATTAGGTGTTTAGATGTTTTTTGTTCTTTTTCAAACAACCAGATAAACAAGCGTTGTCAAAAGCTGGGTCACTGGTTCAACTCAAGGTTTTCAACTATTCAATAATAAGCTGTAAATCTAAGTTTAGTCATCCCTTGACTACATCAGCTATTTAAACTGAACAATAAAATGTTAATCACTTGAACTAAACTAAAAATCTGCTGTGAATGTGAGATTTTCTCACATGGTCAATATGACTGATGGTTTCTTTTTCTTTTTTTTGGAAGGTGAGCAAACATTACAAAGTCAAGGTGAGGAATGATGCTGACAGCATTATACTAAATGAGACAGCAAGCAAAAATTTAATCAAAAGGTGCTTTAAGTTCAAGGCTGTTCCTACTAGCGCTACAAGGTTATTGCACCTTTTTTATTTTTAATTGAAAACAGGTTTATTAGTTAGTCAGTCCAGCTGTATGGGATCTGTATCGCATTATAGGTAGAAAAAAAGTTTGAAACGATTCATAAAAAAACCTGGCATCTTAACAGGAGTGTGTAGATTTTTACAAGTTGCTGCATGTAAAGCCGTTTCTGTCAACTGCTGCTGTCTGCTCCTGTGCAGAGGCATTAGTTTTATTATCCTCCATTTCCTTTCCATTCATAAAATGTTTCCTACAGCAGTGATCTCTCTACCTGAAGACTTAACCTTTTGTTGTTTTCCACAGAGAATGACAGTTTTAGTTTGAAAAAAATGATTAAGCCTGAGGTGTCCTTGACACTAGCTGGCAATATTTCCAAATGTGAAATAAGCTGTGCAATGTTTTTTTTTTTTTTTTTTAAATAAGATTTTATTATTATCATTTTATAATTAAAAAAAAAGCATGATATTTTTACTATATTGGCCACCCTACATTCATGCATGTTTCAACAGGTTCCAAACCTCTCACCCGTATTTTTATTTCCTTGTGCCTTTCATATCTTCACCCTTTTGTTGCTAAAGTTTCTTCCACACTTTGTGTCAACCCTGAATGCTTCTCACACACTGTTCTCTCTGAGATCCGATATGGTAATCAAGATGCAATCCGAGACGTTAATAGCTTGTTTACCCAGCAACAGATACGGCTGACAGATCAGCTAAACGCAGGCAATTAAACCGCCTGCCTCTTTTCTCAGGATGAACATGAAAAAGTGAAAACAAATATTGCCGAGACAGAAACTATTCCCACTGAACTCACATGAGCTGGCAAAGCCCCGAGGTGCAATTAAAGTAACTGAGGCTCTATTGTTCACTGAAACTATCCAGGCCAGACAACAGACGGATCAATAAAATAAACCCAGATACAGATTCAACGATGCAGCAGCAAATCCCCTTGGAAGAATAGGGTTTTAATTAAATGCTCTCATCACTGAACACACACGTCTTTCTCTGTGTTTATTCATCAGAAGCTTATGTAACTCTACACAACTCTTCCCTCAGACTCACACAGAGGATCTAGGCTAGATGAGATGCATTTTCTGAAAGAGAAAACATGGACCGTGACTAATCCAAAAGGCAGGCAGAGGATTTAGCCACTGTGAAAAGATGGAAAGATCAGGAGAAGGAGGCACTTTCCTTTTTATTTTATGTTTTCTGTTGCATAATTCCCACACATGAAGACATGTTACCACACTCTGCTCCACGCAAACAAGAGCAGAGAGAGGAAAGAGGATGATCTAAGAAACCCGCACATAATGTTTTACACTGGTGAGCGCAGAGAAAGAGGCTCTGTTCAGTCTCTTACAGAATGAAAAAAAAAAACTGTGCAGAAAATAATCACGGCACAGAAACAATGGAGGCATTTTTATGAAAAATAAAATAACGAAAAGAAAAAGAAGTGTCTAGAGGTTCGTTAAGATTAGAATCTCAAACGTTTGTTTTGCATTCCTTGCATTGTCTTCTTTTTCCCTTTAGTTTCCTTCTGACAGTCAAAACACATAAGAAGATAAACCGGTGACAGCCTGGAGGCACACAGACATCCATTTAACCTGTTACACAATAAGGCACTGGCTTCTGGCCAGGTACATCAACAACATGTGATTTCTTAACATTCAAAAATGAAATAAAAATACTCATTACTCCTATTGAGACAGAATTAAAATACAGAGAAACAGAGCAGAGAAATAACTGTGGAAATGAGTCTGCTCTTATGTAATCGCTTGCAACCACAGATACAGCGTCAGTAGTGCAACCCACACATGCCTTCAGACAGACGGACATAGATAAACTACAGCTGCTACTTTGGTCCACATACAGGTTAAAATACAGCAGATAAACAAAATGTGTTCCTTAAATAGACTTCGCCCCATGAAACTGATGTGTTTGTGGTCTGTTAATCCAGTAGGAATGTAGATGTCTATTCCTCAATTAGATTCTGACTGATGGCAGCATGTGTTGTTCATGAGCCAAGAATAAAACCAGACATGGCAAACATGTCTGCAGTCCACAACAGAGGAAATTAGATACCGGATGTAATAATTACTAAACTCTGCATACTGAAAGAGGATTAACAGAGGTATGTCAGTTAGTGTCTGGTGTAGCTAAAGGTAACTTTAAAAGATATAGACTTTATTTAATGAAAGACTACATGGACATTTTTTAAAAAATCACCTTTATACAATAATGCACAACTCCCAATATGCCCAGATGTGGCTGTCACTGAGAGCAGACCACAATGTGCTACAAGAAATCTCCAAAAACAACAAAATCTTCTCCTGTGAGCTGCGGCAGCATCTTGCTACTGCTGATATGAAAGTACATGAAAACACAAACTCTGGACTGAGGTTTACCACAGAGAGCGCAGACCAAGACCAGGATTTCTAAAAAAAGGTTTTTTTGGACAGATGAGTCTAAAGTAAAAAATAGAAAAACAGAGATGGAAGTGTCACTGACTCATTATGAGGATGATAATGAACCTATGTCCATACCACCATTATAAATAAAATGTTTCTTTAAATATCTTTTTGTTTTCATGTTAAGCATTATTTATGAAATAATGTTGCTATGCAAGTAAACCTACTAAGCCAAGACTAGCGTCAGATTGATGACAATTTGGCGCCACCTGCTGGGAAATACTGGATGTGCATTTTGCATACAAGCAACTACAGAAACAGAAGTGGCCTTTACACCCAGCCACCTATTTAGTAATACAGAGCGATGAGAGGAAATGGACAAGCTGCCTGTGTGAAAAACATGAGCTTAAATATAAATGACAAACCTTATCATTTATGATAAGGTTTGTCATTTATGACTCATGACTCACCCCTCATTGGAGTGAGTCATGAGTGTGCTGATCTATGAAAACACCCATAAAGGGACTCCAGGGAGAAACTGGAGCAGCTGATGTTCCTCTGTCTAAATTCAGAATGGTGATATCCAGAGTAAAGCAGAAATAAAATAAGCAGAGAGGCTGGCATTCCCTGATCTCATCTTCTGTGGAGGACGCTCAACTTATCTGCAATTAGCGTAGAAAACCAGCGTGGAAACTAAGTGGAGTCATGGTGCTCACAATGCTATAGCAGCTGAATCACTCAACTGACTGTGGCACACACACACACAAAAAAAACAAAGAAAGAATGAGACAAGAGGAGGGCTTAACCCCAGAGAGGCATGGACAGACACCAGCCGAGCTATTGTTCTTAGTTATGAATGGAGCTGAAGATCACACAGTTCCCACACAACAGAATATGTACGTTACACACCGTTTGGGTGAGTTTACAGGACCGACATGTGTATCAATGTAAAGAAGCAAAATATACTCAAAAGAGACATTTGTTTCAAATTCCACAGTTTCCTAGATTAAGATTGCTGTATTTTCTTAAGCCGTTTGACCTGTTTTAAATTAAAGTTCCTATAATTGGGCTAAAATGTTATTCTATAATCAGTATATAATTAGTACAGGTGGAAAACTTTCCCAAAACTTAAAAATCTATCTAGTAAAACTGACAAAACATACTGTAAAAAACACTGAATGAGCTTTTTTTTTTTTAAAAAAAGATGTTCCATTAAATAGAGAGACGGTCAAATTTTGAGAAACGCTCAAAAGACTAATGAGAACCCCTACTGGTATTCTTTATGAATTTCACTATCATGAATGAAAGCTTTTCAGAGGCAATATGTCTTGAATCATGATTCTTCAAAAAATTAAATGTTTTCTCTCATCTTTGCCCTGATATATTTTATATACACAGGATATATATGCATTAAACCCATCACTGTTTTTCTCCAAATATATTTCTGATGTGACTACTAGCATAAAATTCCCCCTGGAAGTCATAAACAACTCAAATAATCTACAGATTAAAAAAAATAAAAACAAATTATTAAATAAATTGTGTTCTGTGTAAAGAAGTGAAATGGCACAGGAAATATGAATATACATGGTCACCAAAAATTTATTGTATTACTTAAAGCTTTTTTTGTAATAACATCTCCTACATATATGCACAGTTTGTAAACTTTCTTCACAAAATGTCTGTCTGAAAACAGTTGTGGGTTTTTCCCTGGATCAATTTTGGACATAAAATTCTAATAATACTTCATTAATTCTCAGATTGCTCATCAAGAATGTCTCTCAGTAAAAATTATTTCATTTGTCATTGTCTGATCTACATGAAATCTGCCAAATGGTAGGAAAATCTCACACCTTGATGGTACCATCTACAAATGTCTCGGTGTTTGGGCTGATGTACAGTGATGAAAGTTATCCTCCATCTTCATAATTTCAATATTATTTGAACAGATATTCTCAATCTATTCCTCTGCAGCAAATCTTAATCAAGGCTCAACGTTCAACCCCCATTTTGTGGATAATTTCCTTCTTCTAGATATACCAATTCACTAAGTCAGTCAGCTTTTTACATAATTAAGTTTTCGCATCATCAACTTTTACAAATATAGCTACATAGAAAAACATTGACATAACCAAACCTTGTTTTCACTGCTGTATTTATTACCACTAAGAATAGCTTCAAATGCAGGTCAGACTGCTTCCAGCTGGGTGATTGTGCCAATGCTCTGGGCTTCTAGAGAGCAGAACAACCACGACTGCTCCAGTTAAGATGTGAAAAACAGAAGGGGGATGATGAAGCTGACTAAAATTAGTGCAAAAGATGAGAGCTGCAGACCTTTTGCGCTGGTCGTGGAGTTTTCCCCGTAGGGAAGACGCCAGCTCCCTCGTGACCTAACACCAACACAGATGGATGCAGAAGATATTTATTTTAAAAGGTGTGCTTCAGTGTTGCTTTATCTGGTTCTCTTTCTGTTCTCTTCCTAAAGTGGTCATCTGTCTTCTCTTTCTTTGTCCACACTGTAGCTTTAAAAGCCACCTCAAAAACATCCTAGCAAGGCTTGTCACATCTTATCCCAACTCCTGTCCTTCACGACTGGAACTATTGAGAAATTAAAGGAACAAGTGTCTAAATATAGAACAGCTCAGACTTTCATGTGCGCCGAGAGAAAGAAATCCACTTCAAGAGGCTCCTGGGAGCAGTAATGAAAAACATCACTGAGAGGATAAAGTAAAAGCACTGAGAAGATTAACGGGGTGAAGAAAGAGGAAGAATGGTTTATGTTTGTGCTCTGTCAGATGCCTCAGGATGGAAACATCCTTTATTCACTTGTCTGGTCTGTCACAAAGACTTACACATGAATTAAACAAGACTCAGTAGACGTATAAACTTCATGGATGAATTCATGAACACAATCCTGTTAAATTTGGGTCGTAGATGCATAATTAACAGCAGAGCCGCACAATATCAGAAACATATGCAACTACAAAATTGTAACTCAATAGTAGAATGACGATTTCAATTTGCAAAACCTTGTCTTACCCTTTGTTCCCTTTATAAAATGTTTTCACCACTCTGATTGAGCTTTAGCATCTTGGCCATTAAAACCACATATCATCAGGGCTGTTAAGAGTCCATGTCATAATATCAACGTGTAAGAATTTGAGATAGTATATCATATTAAACATCACATTCAAACAAGTGTGATAACATACTGACAGCATGATGACAACTGGGGTTAAATATATTGTGCAGCTATTAATCATTCCTTTCAATAAGAAAGATTACAGCAACAAAACCTTCCTTCCTCTCCCCAGTCTTGCCCTCTGACTTCCCTCAGATTTGAATAGCTAAACAGTATTAAAATCAGCCAACCAGCTGACACTGTAAACAGAAAGGCATGATGGGCTAATTTGCCTTCAGTGAATGATTCCAGACCCTTCCCTTCTGGCTCTTTTGCTTTCTGTCACCTTTGCCTCCAACACAAAGCTTGCACACAGTCTTACAAACATTTTAAAAAATAAAAATAAAAATCTGTTCTTACAAGCTGTCCTTCTTCCTAAGAGAGCTGAGCGATGCTCTCCTGTGCTGGCTGAGGGAGCCCCCCATGGCAACAGCAGGACGTGCGTTTGTTTCAGGTTTATCCCAGATGCTCCAAAAACGCTCTTCTGACAGGGTTCACTGCTGCATCAGCTCCTGAATGCCTCCAGCAGCATCACAATACATCTGACCCAGCAGCCTGTCCTCTCCTCATCGCTCTACAAAATCAGGAGGAGTATTACATGTGAACAGCTCTGGTGACAGTCCCGCCTCCTTGCTCCACTACACATCTTCCTCTCTTTCACACACATTAACCAGATTACAGTCCCTCATCAGGCAGAACGATGTCCTCAGATTGAGAACAAAATAGAGGTTCTGTGAGTTATAAGTAGGACAAACTGCAACAAATGTCTACCCCCACTTAAATGCCTTCATTTAGAGACAAACTGTGTGCTTCATGGGAGGGTTTCATGTTAAGAAGTGAAAGAGTCTCGTCTATTGTTAAATCCAGGGGAATGGAGGAGGGTAAACACAGCTCCACTTGTTGAAATGCTCCCACTACCTGCTGGGTCCCAAACACACCAACATTATTTGTTTGGCTTTTTTTCTGACCGTTTGTTTTTCTATATTTAGGTAAAAAATGTTTTTTAAGAAAAAGTTTCCCTGTACAGACAGAAGAAAATCATCACGGCAACATAACAGCTCATAGCTTATGATCTTTGACATTTTGTTTAGCAAGGCCTTTCTTTCATCTGATACTTTAATTAATTGGACCTTTATGCTTTTGTTTTGATTTTATTTTGCTAAATCAGTTTTAGATAATCAGCTACAAATAATCACAGTTATTTGTGACTATGACGACAGACTGGGCTTTCCATGGAGTGCTTCTAAATCTCTCTGTAGGTTGCCGGTTTGCTAAGTCTCAAAGCTGCTGCATTTAGATAACATTTCACATGACTTTCTCATATTCAGTAGAATGGTCACCAGGTAAATTATCCTAATTTGAGCTGCAACTTTGCCCTGCTTTTGTCTTGGGTATACAATGTATTAAGTATTGCTGTGTTTTCAGCTTGTTCATATTACAATTTCATTTCTCTTCAGCAACTTTATGTGACTTTCAAGGCTTGTCTCTTTATTTATTTTTTCATAATTTGGGTTATACAAATAAACTATTGTGAACCATAAGCCTGAACGCAGTTGAAACAGCTAGAAAATAATGCATTTCCTTTAAATGTATTAAAATTCTGAACAGGAAGTATCTGATTAATGTATTTATTAAAACAAATATTTCTACAAAATGAATGCATTACGGTACCCTTTAGGTTTGATTCTCAGGCTCTGCTATCCACCCAACCTTTAAATTAAATGAGGAATAGTTGAAAACTGAGTCAGTGGGGTCCAGTACAAACCAGCCTTTGACAACTACAGAGGAGCTTTTGAGCGCGTTTCTTCCCACTGAGCTGAATCACATGAAACTCTGCGGGTTTGACCGTCTACATTTCTGAATGACTTCTCAACATCTCCTCCACGACTGATCCAACACAAGATGTTGTTTCTGATACTGAAATATTCAGAACTTACTCATCAGCTGTGCCTCATCTGTTGAAAATCAAGGGGTCGAAGCTTAATAATTCTGTTTCTAAGTTCTGATGAATATGCACAATTTCTTTTACTTTTATACAAAGAACTTTAAAGGAATAAATGCAACAAAAATCTTTAAATGAAAACTTTCCAGTTACACTTGCCTGACGGTCTCCAAACTTCTGTAAATTTACCAGCTGCAAGCAATCACATCCGCTCTACTGCGCATGCTCCAGTTTTACCACAATAATTAGGCGATTGAAGAAATTACAGAAATACCTAATAACTCAATGTGCGATTTCAGGTATTTACTTTTTGTTGGCCCACTTTCTTTCTGTTAGCATTGGTACCAAACAAATATTTAAAAACATTTTATAGATGACCGGATGCAAAAAAGATCAGCCAAGAACAAAACCACATTCAAAATGTTAAACAGCACCATTAAGATCTGTTGTACATTCATTTTGTTTGTTAAAAATAAAAATAAGAGATTCTTATTCTGGCTTCTAAACCAACTTCTATGCAAGAGATGCAGGGGAAATTTAAAAAAGGTAAAATAATGCTGACATTGTATTATAGATATCGAGGATATTATGTGAATTCTGTAACTCAAAAGCTAAAACTCAAACTATAATCTGACAAATCAAAGATAAAGCGAACAGTAATTTCAGAAACTGCTTACTTTTTTAAATTTGGAAATTATCTTTCAAATGCCTTGAAACATATTTAGACACTGAATATGAGAGTAAAATAATTTAAATAACCTCTAGAAAAAAACCCCACTAACACAAATACACAATAATATCTTTATTATGGCACATAAGACAAGTATCCACATTTATAAAGCTAAGTATTTAAAGAGAATATTACTTTTCTGGCCTGAATAGGCGACTGTCATAACTCAACGTAAGAGGATTACGTTGAGTGAAAACACTGCTGTTACTGAAATGACACTGAAATTTTATATATTATTGTGAAACTTAACACAAGAAAACAAGCAACCTCAGTAGATTTATTTATCAATGATTTCATCCAAAAGACTGAATTTACAGCTTTGCTGTCGGGCTGTGGTTCCGCCATCAGTGCATATAAAACAAGTAATATACATTTATGTCATAATGACAAAAAGGCTTGGAAAGTTAGCGCTGTGGAACTGTTTTTCCAACATACCCATAATTTTCCTATAAAATAAACTGAGACTACTGGAAGGTAACACTTTTCTTCTTATATAATACGATAAATAAAAAATATTTTTATTGCTTGCTGCTTGAAAAACAACTGAAATGTACAGATATCAAAAAGCAGGGGAATCTAATTTTTAAACAACAGAAATACATGCAGCAGAGACATGACAAATAATGAATTTATTCATGAAGACTAGACTGAAATGGAAATGGGTATAATTTTGACTAAAGATATAAAAAAAAGTCAATTTAATAGCATTCTCTTTCTAAATCAATAACAATATAAAGCATGTAGTGCTGGTCTGGACTTGAGATAAAATTGTCCCAACTTGGAGCATTGGTAGAGGAAGCCTTTTTGTAAAGTCTATACAAACTTACTTTGTAGTAGATACAAAAAGGAGATAAGTTGCATAATACATATTAAAGAGACAATCCTGTTGTCTTCTGAGGAATCCTCCTTTCCACACTACAACAACTCTTCATAAGGATTTATACTTTAGATTCCTGTGATAAATATAACCAAATACAAATATAAACAAACATTCAGCTAATCAGAAAGGTGCACTATATTTTGGTTTAAATAGCACTGTATGCAAATTGAGAGGAGATGAGTGTAGTTAACATTACTGAATAACTAAAATAAAGGAGTGGCAGCTTTAGGCTTCAAGATGTTTATTACATAAGTAAAATAATTATAGCTGCCAAAGAAAACTTGTAACAGAAACAAAACCTTCATTGTTAAACAGAAAACAAAAAACCTCAGCTGTTTCTTATAGGGCGATATACATTTTTGGTCAACGTAGACTAAAGTGTCTAAAGATCAGATAATTGTATTTATAAATCTCTTTTTCCACAGAATGACAAAGAAATGACAGCTGAAAATGAACTACCCTCTCACATGCATTTTAAGTAATTATGATCATAATCTTTCTTTACATGACCACAAAGTCATGCCAAATGTGAAAGTGCTAATAAATTATAACATTTAGTCAAAAAGGTGCATTGTTTAGATCTCGGAAAACTCTCAGAACTAAATTGAAATATTTGGATTGCAGGAATGGCAGGAGAGCCGCCACTACGGCAAACAAGCTTTGACAAACACACGTAAACTAAGATAACCCAACTGCCGCAAACCATCCAGGCAGCAGTCTGGTAAAACACAGACGGTAAGGCATTCTGGAGAGGATTGTCTTTCAGTTTCCGGCTCTGTCGGCTGTCCTTCACTTTCAGATAACAGTCACAAGAGCAGATCTTCATTCACACTAATTTGTTACTGTTGCGGCTGTTCAAAAGCCACGCCGAGGTTGTCGTAAATCTCTCTCAGCAGCAGCAAAGCCGTGTCCTCAGATTCCCTAACACACACAGAGATCATTTGTGTGAGTGGCAAATGTCTCAAGAAAACCAAAATAGAGAATTCAGCGACATATGTGCACAATTGTAGCGGTGCAGGTATTTGTGACTCACCAGTAACAGAGATGAGACTGGATGGCAAACAAGTATTCGTTGAAGCTCTCAATGGGTTTTTCCTGGAGGACACAGTCGATCCGCCGCCCTCCATTCAGCATCCCCATTTCAATGTCGGGTTGTTCAGTCTGCTCCACTGACACTGAGCACTCAGCTTCTGTGCATACTCCTGCTGCGACAGAAGGCAATACAAAAGATTTTACATGAAGACATCAAAACTATGAGCAGCAGCGTCCGTCTGTTCTGACCCACAAAGAGAACCAAAGAGGAGAAGGACAGCTAGTTCAGTCATTAATGTTAAGATCATTGATAAATTGTGTTTAAATAATCACCAAGGTGAAAAATACTCAATTATTTTTACAAGTCCAGGATTTACAGATGCTGAAACAGAGCTGACTGAAGTTAGTACATACGCCACAAGAGGGGAGAAACAGACCTCCACTTTAAAAATTAGAATAATTAGAATAGAACCAACAGATAAGATCTTAGTAGTACCCTGGAAAGTTGAAGGCTCAGATAAAAAATATATAAAAATGATGTTTACATTAGAATGAAAAATTATTTACAACTAATCCGGGGACCCGGGGTTTAAAACTGCAGACCTCGAGAGACGGTGTCTTGCTACTTTTAGATGCATCTCTGCTTCAGAATACCTGAATCAAATAATTATGCTATTACCAAGATTGGAGGAAAATGACTGCATGCGGAGGAGACAAGTCCACCATGTGATTCAGGTGTGTTGGTCTCTAAAGCCGAGAAGTCTCTGCATCACCAACACACTTCAGCAGAGCAACAACACCCAGAAACAAAGTATTTTGACCACATAAATTATGATTGCATGTGATCATAATTCTCATGATCTATTACTTTATCTTTCATTACTAATAGTTTACATAATCTTACTTTTGTAGACAAATCTCTGATGATTCACTCTTCCTTGTCATTATCACACACCCTAGCTTGAGAAACACTATAGACTTATCCAGTCGATTTACTGATTCAGCAGTAATTTGCAAGTCATTGCATGTGATGGGGCAAATGACAGGTAGCTGTGAATCATGCTGGGTCATTAATTCCTGAATTACCTTCATCAGCCATTTATTTGATTCAGCTTTGTCAAACTTGGGAAACATAGAAAACGTGTAGGACAACGGCTCTTGATGGCAGGAGCTGGACACCCTTGTCCTAAAATATCTTAAAACTGGACAAAACATCGTTGAACCATTGTTCCAGGAAAGAGCCTCTGTCGGATGTTCACTACGGCTGGTAATAATACTCATTCTCATAAGTATTATTACCTCCAGAACAAAACATAATAAATTGCACTGACACTAAAAAAAATTTAATTAAAGCTACAAAAAAAAATTTTCACAAAAACTCACAAACATAATATAAAAACAGAAGAGAAAAAATTTTAAGAGACAGTACAAAAAGCCTGAAATGGGTATAAATATTCTGATTATTTTGAGGAAATGAGTGAGAACCTTAAGTTTGAAGGCACTTAAATAACAGAAAAATCATGTAGCAAGTAGCCAAAATTTAGCTGGAATGTGCTTACAGTACGTTCTGTAAGTCACAGATCATACTTTGTCGTTCCTCAGAGTGTACCCGCTGCTAGCATCCCAATAGTTTTCCCAGCTAGTTCTGATAATCCACTATACAAGTAGTGACTTGCAATCATGTGGTGAAAATCCTACTTTCAACTTTTAAGCCTATCATATAACACATGCAAATGAAAAGCAATAAATTTGCTTCTAGGGATGGACCGAAAAGGGAAAAGAAATACATGGCTGTGAAATGAACTCTTCTCTGAACTGCTATACCTTAAAGACATATAATGTTCTGACAAACCTTCCTCATTACATAACTGAATATGCACCAACATGTAGAAAAATAGATTTAAAAAAATATAGATTAAAGTGAAGTCTTGCCTACAGCTAATTAATTACTTATAAAAACAACTGAGCTCATAAAAAATGTGCTTAAGGCCAGATACTGCAATGGTTTATGATATTGATGATCAGCGAAGCTGTGAGTGAATTCAGCCAATGAGAACTTACAGGTGGAAAGGCATGCATGGGCCTGAGGGAGGCTTCAGTAAATTAAACTTTCAGTTAAAATGACAACTTGTTCAGCAGGTGGTAAACTCGTGACGCACAGGGAGAGGAGAAGAAGACAAGCAGAGAAACCCTGTGGTGATAATGACAACCATTACGCAAGACCCCCTCTCTGAGCATGTGCAAAGATAAACCATTGAAGATGAACAGATTTTTTTCCTGTATAAAGCTTTACCACAAGATATCTAACAAGTAAAGACAAACCAATAGTGTTTAATTTGCTTTGTTGTTAGTATAGAATGAAACTAGAAGACGAGTTACACAAACTCAGGCTGTCGACAAATCTTTAGGTGTTCACTGAGATTACTCTTAGTGTAAACTGAATCATCGATATGATCAAAGTGGTAAAACTGAATTGTTTTACTTTCTATCCTGGCTTACCTTTTAGGCAATGCTTCTGAAGGGCCTTTGGCCACTCCTGTATTCTAGTCCAAAAATCTGTACATTTGTCCTTCCTCTTAGCAGCAGCAGTGTCTACTGAAACTGGAGTTCACAGTGAGGAGGCAAGAGGTGTGCACAGTAGTAAAACAACAGAGAGGAGAGAAGGCAGCAGCATGCAGAGAGGAGTGAGGAGGATTCAGGAACAGTGGGCTGGACACCAGCTTGTCCTCTCTCAGACAGCACCCAACGTGAACCACGTCAAACCCAGTAGAAGTGTTTGGTACCTTGATCCTCCTCAGGGGTTGTGTCATTTGTCACTTCCCCCTCTTCCACTGGGGGCAGTGCAGCTACTGGTCTGGTAAAGGACTGCCAAGCTGTCCGTAATGATCCCAAAACGTTGTTCTTCAAATCCATACTCATTCTGGTTAAGCTGTCTTTAAGCTCTACAGGAAATGAAGAATTACAGATGAACATTAAACAACTGTTTCCAACTGTGCAGATGAACAAAGGGAAACTGTCTTACCAAGGTGCATCCTCTTTCGGCCTTTGTGGTGCGGTATAAGCATCGGCTCCAGATCCACCTCCGAAACAATCATGGGCTCGATCCGATAGGCCACAGGGTCATACTAAATGGGGAATGAGTCAACACAAGATGAATGCAGCTTCTGAGATGGCAAACTCTCATTTAAGCCTTTAAAACTGAAGTTTTCTTAAATGATATGAGTTGAATTAACACCAAATGGAGGCAACATGTATCTAAGCAGCTCTTGATGCTCAATTCCAATTTTTTGCCGAAATCAGATTTTTTTACATGGTCATTCATACTACTAACTAAAGCCGACTGCAATCAGACTTCTCTGTGAACAGTTTCTGTCCCTAAAGAGACCTGAATGCACAGACAAAAAAACAACAAAAACAAACAAAAAAAAACATTGACATCACACAGCAGCGCATCATTTACAGAAGTAACAATAGATGCCATTGATGATGCATGTTTCACGTTTACTAACATAAAAGTCAATTAAAAATCACATCTGATTTAGTATTACTTATGGAAGTGGATCAAATCTGTTTTTGGGGAGGTGAAAAGATTGGAATTGGACCTTTCAGATTGCCATGACAAAGTCGGATATGGGCAAAAAAATTCAATTTAGGCCACATTCACCTGCTGTGTGAACATAGCCCAAGATACTGAAAGGTTCTGAAGTATTTTTTGACTCAATAACAAATAATGCTATACTTAAGGCATATTAAACATAAAACGTTCAAAAGGTTCAATACTTAAAAGGCAGTCTGTTCATTTTGAAAGCATACAATACTCAGGTTAAAACATAAAACATTCAAAATAAAGACAGACAGAAGGAAAGAAAACCAGAAATATGTTTAAAAACATTTCCTTACTGCATTTTTCTTTTCCATGGAAAACAGCTTAGATCAAATGACAAAGCTTTAGAAATTGTGAAGGAACCACAAGATACTCACTGGATGGTAGATGTTATAGAAGCTCTTGCAGGTTGGGAATGAGTAGTTTGGATCGATGCGTTTCAGGCCTCGCACAGTCAGGAACATTCCAATCGGAGACCCAAAAGCAAAAAATGTCTCGGGGTAAAACGCCAGCTGAGGGTAATCGATGGACACCTGTGGGAGTAGAGAGAGGAGCAGAAATGGGAGGTAGTGTGAGAAGTTAGCTACAAAAACATGCATGTCATTTATAACTGATGGACTCGTTTCTTCAGTGACATAAGTCAAGAATGAAGAGATGAACACTCATGCAGCATAATACAAATGTATGAGCACAGATACAGAGTGTGTTTTTTGGTACAACGCTTTGCTTTTTGTTTGAGCAAACTGTAACAGTCATGGGGATTTATATAAAAAGCTGTCACTTCAGTTCAGTTACCAAGATTGCACTGTGTACAAAGGAAACATCAAGACAAAGTGAGGTCAAACACATCAAGAGACAAGGCCTGAGGAGAACGTGGACACCATGTGAGACACACCTGTCCCTTGGCTATGCCTCCATTGGACTTTCCAGGCAAGCAGAGAGAGGAAAAAAGCAGCAACGGTGACGCAACAAAGCAAATTACACAGTATTTGTGTGCTTGTTTGCTACCTGTCCAATGCCGACATCAAAGTATTCGTAGTCCACAGCACCGGTGATAGAAGGCTTTTTGTGGAGGCAGGATTCCTGGCTCAGCAGTTCTGAAGACTGGTTGCCCTCACTGGTAACCTGAGGTGGACCAGACTCCAAGGTCTGATGCCCTGGTGCCATCTCATAGTCCTTATAGAGCAGAAGTCATCCAACTTTGTAAATAACACCAAAAACAAAACAGTAAATGCTAAAAAAATAAATGAAATTACTAACTGCGTGTTTCTCACTGATTTAGCCATTATTTCTTACAATATATGTTCAATATAAAAAGCAACACCTCCTAAACCCTACACCTGAATAATGGCTGACCTCTGGAAGCCTCTTCTTTCTGATGTAGTGTAAAATCTTCTTTCGGGGTCCAAGAGGAATTCCTAAATTTCGAAGATCACTGTCTTGGCAGAGAGCCTAAAGAAAATAATAAAAAAAATTGGTTTTCAAAATTTGTACAGTATGTGTAATCCAAAGGTGTCAGTCTTATATTTCTAGTTGTGCAATATTCATTTGACTTGTACAAAGATTTGCTGAAGGATTCATACCCAGTGAACGAATTAACAACCACAACATTCAGTGCTGTATCAAATCCCAATAAATACAATGAAGTATTAACCCTAACCCCTAACCCTAACAGTTTATGGGTTTATGCTTGTGATACCAGTGATTCCATGTCGACATTTTCTGCCAGTAGAGTTTGCAGGTACTGCTGGAGGTCCAATTTAGTCAGCATCTGCTCCAACGTGTCACTATTCAGAGCAGAGTGTTCTCCTGAAGGTACCTTAAAAACAGAAATAATTCTCTTAGGAATATGCTTTTCAAAATAGAAAATAAAATGAAGACATTCATAGTAAATTTAATGCTATACTCCTCTTGCTCTGGATCTATTTCTCTGATTGGTTAGCAGGTCAAACAGGATCAGAGAACCTGAGTAACATGAGAGATGACACACTTCAGTAAAAAAAAAACTTTGCAGGTTACACCTGCATGTGAATGTTTGTGATTCTGCGTTGGTAAAACTCTGACCCAAGCTGTGTCCTACAACAGAAACTTCTCCATTAAAGTCTGGGTGTCTCTGCTTAAAGAGGGCATGTAGCCGGTTGATTTCTGAGGCCACTGTGTCCACTATGGTCTGGCAGTAGGTGGGGCTGTTGTAGAAAAATAAGTCCAGCAGAGTGTCGTTGGTGAAATGCCGGAGGCGGCTGATGCTGGGCAGAGTGATCCTTTGAATGTCCCTAAAATATGGGAAAGGAGGGAGAAAACAAAAACAAGAGCACAGAGGAGTTATTTTTTTTAACAGTTGTGACAGACTTATTTCTTTTTTTACCATTTCTGCTTGTCAGGTTACGTACTCATCCACACCGGTGGCATCCCCATGCAGAGCACTGTGCCAGTTGACAGGAAGGAACTCAACTCGACCCACATGGCCTTCCTGCTGAGAACGCCTGTAGTGGGAGGCCAGGAGGGACAGCGAAACACTCCTGAAGTCATTCACTGAAAACAGATGAGAATCAAACTGAGTCATTGATGCACATTTAAGAAAATTCATGCGCAACCACACACACACAGACTCACCGCACTGTATGATGGATCTAAAGCGTAAATCACATGCTGGACCAATCCCATGCACCATGAAGACCAGGTGATCCACCTTCTCCGGTTCACCTGAAAACAAACTGACATGATGAGAGCAGGTCCTAGCCTCCTGGTGATGAGTTTATCTTTCATTATGATCTGACAGCAAAAGAACACACATACCATCAGGTATTTCTACAAAGATGTTCTCCACTCCTCTCTTGACTGTACAAGGCCGTGACTGTTCCGACGGAGAGGAAACCCACTCATCCTGCAATCCTATTGGCTGATAATGCATTATCAGCTGAGAAAGGGACAACAAATATTGAGGAGGGACCCATGGAGCTCATTTAAAAATCTTTTGTTTTTGTTGTTTAAAAAAATGTAACACTTCTTTGAGCATGTTTGCTTTACATGTGTCCTTACATCAGCTTTCTTTAGATTTAAAACCATTTGCATTGAATCGGGGTGTCATATACAGTCATGAATACACACTCATTATGTAAGGAGAAAATGCATTTATCAAAAGAAAAGTTTTTTAAAAAAATCAATGTGCAATATAGTTTTATTTCTCTGGAAAGACATTTAATTACAGGTGAAAATAAATGCCAATAAATGACAAAAATGTCTTATAGGTGAGGCAAAAGACCCCATTCCCTAATAGCTAGCGTTATCATTTTGATGAAATAATTATAGTGAGATGTTTCTTGTGACCATCTAGCTGTCTTTCACATTGATCTAAGGAAAGTTTGTCCCACTCCTTACTTTCAGCTGTGAGACGTTTGAGAGGTCTATTGTATATACAGCCCATTTCAAATCACCCTGCAGTATCTCAATGAGATCAAGATCTTTGTTTCAACATAGGACTTTCCTTTTCTTTTTAAACCAAATAAACCACATTTTCTTTACAATTGTAAACTCCAGTATGGGGTCTACATCATGAACCGATTTTGAGCAGCAAACATCACCTTAGGGTTGTGCAAGATGACGGTTTCTCCAGTGGGAAAGTCCAGCTTCCTTTTCCATTCGTCTAAGGTCACTGCTATCATATAGGCTTCCTGAAAACTCAGCATAGTTGAGATGGATTATTGGTGGGAGAAAATAACACGCATGCCACAAGCCAAAGTTGGAGAGTAAAGAAAGTCTGAAGGAAAGTAAAAAAAGGCACAAAAAAAAATGAATATGAGAATACCTCCAAACGTTTACTGAACTCCTCAGAGTAAGGAAAGAATCTTGTGTCTTTATCTCCTTTGTAGAACCAGGTGCAGCGGCGGACCTCAGTGGGACCTTGGTCCCAATAGACAGCAAAGCGCATCCTCTTCTTGACATGTACATCGTAGCGCTCCCCTTCCACAGCAACCACAATGTCCTCTTCACCTCCTCCTGCAAAAAATGGGAAGTTATCTAATGTTTCTATTTCAAAAAGGTTAAAAAGTATGTACTCAGGTGCTTTTCTCTGGTAATAAATAAATATATCAACTGATTGTTAAAAAATCAGATTTTTTCACAATTGACTAAACTATTGTACTGTATCAAACAAAATTCTTCAGTAAAAATAGCTCCAAAGACAATAAAATACAATATAAAAATACTATATTTATAAAGGCCTTCATTACTGATATTGCCTCTGTTATTCCAAGCTTCTTTTTTTTTTTTACAACATGCCAATGTTTTTTGGAAAGGATTTGTGGATTGTTAAAGGAAGAGATAATAATTTGACCCAACTACTGAACCTGTCGACATTTACGTTTCTAGATAAATATCATCTAGAAATGTTACGTTTCTAGATTTCTACTTAATTGACATTTGTAGTTATGCGAATTGGAAATGTAGGGATTAAAGGTACTCTAAAAATTAGGTTTAGTGCGTACCTTGGTTCTAGCGTCACATTTCAGTCATGGGTTTGATTTGGGGGAACATTTCCTTTTCTGTTACGACTGACTTAGTAAGAAACCTTAATAATCCCAGAAAGCAGAATTCAGTGTTAGCTGGGAGAGCTCTCTCTATTGTTTTGGTGTTGCATTTCAATATTGCGCAGACACAACATGACATTTTTTACTTTAGTTTCACACAGTACTGTATTCATTCTGTAAACGTGCGTGCCGAAATACTGGTGGTGTAACTACATGTACTGCTTCACCCATAGTAGACGCTTATATGAGGACCAATTAAATTCAGACTAGAAATGGAAAAATTTTCCACATATCAATTTCACTACAGATGCTTAAATATTCATTACAGTGGAATTCATCAAAAACCCACCCAGAAACCAAAGTTCACCTGACAGGACCGTGTCCAAACATTTAGAGACAATTGCCTTAAAGGGGTGGGGGACGTGTCAACTGGACTTTGCTTCAAGGATCACAGGACTGTTCTACAATTGTATTTTTTTCCAACACCGATTTACAAGGATAGAAAAACATGTTTAACACTTCCACTATGACATAATTTTACTTAAAACAGCTAATAGAATTTATAACAACATAACAACAATTTATGTCTAAGACACTTATTGTTCCTTACCAGTATTGAAAGCATTTTCTAGTTTGTCAGAGTCCTCTCTGCTGAAGGGATGCCAGGAGTCGCTGTCATCTGCCTGACGACAGAAGAACCAGTGAGGCTGCACCTCTTGGTACGGAGGTGGCACTGACTCCATGTCCAGCATCTCAAAAGAGGATGTAGAGGAAGGAGAAACCTCATCCAAAACAGGAGAATTCTGAAGAAAAAGAAAAACATCTAAAAGCATTACCTCCTCTTGATTGAAGCTATAATCCTCTGTAATGACAAAGAAAATACCTCCTATTGATGGTTATTTTGTGTCTTCCTTTTTGCAGAGCGGTTCACTGGTCAACCCTACAGTAAGTACCATGATAGTACTGAACAATTGTTCAGATAGTCTGAACAATTGTGCAATGTCTGCACCCTCCTACTAAAACCCCATCAAGTGAGCTCAGCCCATTACATAAAGCAAAGGGCAGTCAGGAAACAAAAGATCAGACCACCTCTGGATCAAACTAACAAAGCCTTGTTGTATTCTTCCCTCGTCTACAAGCTTTGTCTTGTCTGTTCTGCTGATTCCAAGGTGGCCACCGCTTGTAAACAATTCCTGTCCACA
Source organism: Xiphophorus maculatus (assembly GCF_002775205.1). NCBI lineage: Eukaryota > Metazoa > Chordata > Actinopteri > Cyprinodontiformes > Poeciliidae > Xiphophorus > Xiphophorus maculatus. The sequence goes on from NC_036454.1 coordinate 18,766,876, forward strand.
GAATTTCTTATGTCTACAAAACAATACAACCAGTAATACGGCTCCTGTTTCAGCGTGTTGAACGGTAGAGCCTGCCACCATTTGACACAACATTCACCCACGTGCGCAACTGCCAGATCATTCAAGTTGTTTACACTTTCCTAATCTTATTAAATAAGTATTTGCACAAAGCAGGAGTACATTCTTTTGGAAAGATCGAGAAACTGGAATGTGATTGGAAAATACTTCCTAAGAAGTAAATCCCACTGATTCCTTGAAAAATTTAGTTTTTTTTAGGTGCGTTACTAATGAGCTGCAGAAAAATAGCTAATATGTTTTGAACTTCTGGGAAACAACAAACTCAGGAATGGTAATTAAAAATGCTCCAGCCCAGCTGTAGGTATGTGCTGTGTTTGCTGTCCCTTATGGACTCTTGCCAAGTCCAACATTTTACAGAGTGTGAATATCATAAAAAGAGGGGCAGCATGTGATGTCCACTTTTCTCCAGTCCCCAAATAGAAGCTCACATTTTCTTGTTTAACCTGCAGTCAGGCAGTAAAGCCAGAATGCTCAAAGTTATGTTTGTTCTACAAAGCATGTTTTCTGGTAATGTTATTATTGCAACATTTACCAGTATCATCATTTTTTGCTTGTTTAGCCAACATCATGCAATCTGAGGCTGAACATTTTGTCACCCTAACCTTTTACATTTTAGGATGGAAAAAGTTTTTCATGTCTGACTAAATGCATTTCTGCTTCACTTAACTCCAAATATTTTTATTAGTTCAGTAACTACCTATAATAAGCTAATTATTTAAACATTTTCTTGGCAATTTTACGCCTAGACAGGCAGTACATGTAGTGTCAAAACAAGAACTAATGGAGAATCCCATGTTTATTGATAATAATGACTACAAGGTGAGTTGGGAATGCTACAGAAATGCCTTAATATTTATTTTTTCAAAACAGACTAACTAAACCCAGAAGCTCTGTAGGAAATTAAACGGGACATCTATATAAACACATTCAGTTATGGAAGCGAAACATGCATAAATCATGCAAAATGCTTTGTGAAGAAGGACAGAAAATAAACATACTGCAAGGTTTAAAATAGAACCATTTGCATCATTATATGAAATCCCATCTGTAGCCTCACCTGTGCTTCAGGAAGAGACAACTCGGCCTTGCTGGTTTTAGCTGTGCTGCATGTTGCAGCAGTCTGAGTACAGTTGTCAAATTCGTCCTGGGTGTTGTTTGTTGGGGCAGCCTGAGAAAGACCCCCTCTGTCACCTTCACTGGATGACATCGGCCCGACCCTCAGCTCTTACCTGAGGGGTGGAGCACTGTCACAGGACCTGGAACAGCCATATGCGCACAGATTAACAGGTAAACAGACGACTGCTGCATAACCTGATGTTATCTTGAAAGAGCATAATAGGTGGTGAAGCTGAGAAACAGGGCAGATTAACAGCGACTAACACCTTACTTAGAGTTTTAACGTGAAGTGTTAACTCCTAATCGTCTGATTTAAAGCCTCCTTAACTCCTGCCCTGTAAGTAAGTGCATTGAAATGGAGGTAAACAGTTTTGTTTCGATCAAATATAGGTAGTAAGGGACGTATTATACACTCGAGAAATTTTCGGAATAACCTTAAGCACAACTAGCTAATTTTAACCTTCACGCAAGTTTTGGCCCGAAATGTTTTAAATGACTCGGAAAAAAACCCAAAACAAACATAACGTTCGGGCCACTGGTTGATGAGTGCCATGCTAGCTGAGAGACAGCGACACAACAGCTAAGTTCTTTATTTTCTTATCTTCCAGATGTTTTAACATCACGACATTAACAGCATGAAATAACTGACAAAAACTCACCGCAACCGTCTCATATAGACCGAAAACAAACGGCTTGTGCGGGCGTTATGTTGCTCGGTTTGCTAATGCGGCTAGCTAAGGACAGCCTCCTGTCAACTCGGCTGCTGTCCAGATAGGTTTAGGTGTCGTCGGAAATACGACAATTATAAGTCAAACGTTTTCCGACAGATTTACCCTACAAAACAAACAAAGGATAACAGTATTAGTTAACATAAAGTACGTTTAAAATGAATCTTTTCTAAAAGGTGTATTTGTAATGTAATGCGCGATACATGCTATTTTAAAAGGAGTTGATACAAAGAGCGTATTTTCTAAACCATTACGCAACTGTACATTTTTCAGGGGGGGGTAATATTTCACCGTAACATAAGTGGTAGATTTATGTAGTTTAACAAATATGATGATAATAAACAGAAGGTGAAAACATTTAATAACATCCACCCTTTTAAAAAAAATAAATTTACAAGAAACTTTAAAGGTAACATTGATAAAAGCAAGGTTGCAGCAGCTGTCATCAAAACTGTAAATTAGTCGGTACAAAAGATTATTTGTGAAGTAAAAACAAAGAGTGAATGTATAAAGGGAAAGAGCCAAATTGCTGGCCCACACTCCAGTTTCAAATTTAGGAAAGAGAATTGTGGGATTAATGGGTTAAGTAATTTATTTAGATTTATTTTGGATTTTAGGCATTTCACCTCTTGTCATTTCATGTTGTAGTTTGAGTAATTTACTTCACCTCGATGGGCATATTCTATTTGAAATAAATACAGATGATGAAGACCACTTTAAGGATGGTTATGTGACCCTAAAATATATTTATCAGCTAGAAATCGTCTTAACAATAAAAATCAATTTATTTAGACCAACATGCACAGTTTTTTTTGTCAAAACGTTACAAATAATTGTGTAAGAGCTCTCTATTTGTGAAAAGACATAATTAAAAAGAAAAAAAACGGACATATAATGGCTTGAACACATTCTGAGTTAAAATGACTCAGGAAAATCTTACGAGACAACAGAAAAAAAAAATATTTCTTCTTTTTGATCTATATATATAGCCTATATCTTAACAGAAGATGGCATGTCAATAATTATTTATGCTATCTCAATAACTAATGGAAAAGCCTCACTTAAATACTTTTAATTGCTAAGCAACTTTTGTATATTTTCACTGGTATTCTTGATGACTTGTCTTTTGCAGAGATTTCTAAGTCTTTGAAATGCCTTCTTGTCATCACTCTAATCTTTTGTTCCCTTCTCAGCTTCTCCAGGTGTGAATAATTTAGGGCTTGTGCCGTAGGATTAGTGACAGAATAATAAAACTATTTAAATTCTGCCACCCCTTAATTTTCCTCCCCCATCTGGGAACTTATTTTATATCTTTATGGAAGAGCCCCTGGCACAGTCATTTCCATGCTCAGCATAGATGTCATGAGGTCAATAAACTTTAGTCTACTTAGTTTTTTTTTAACCTGGTCTTGGTCTCGACTTACCTGTCCTACAACTACAGCTAATTTAGACAACGCCCTGCCCTACTTCTACATTATTCCAGTTTATTTTGTAGGATACCAGTGATAACAGACAGGTGACATTTGTAACCCACACATCATCAGTTTTGTTCAAACTGAGACACTCTCAAGTATGTGTGTGCTGAAACGTAACGTGGTAGGTGTAGTCCACTAAACAATCACAAGGAACCACATCACACAGAGACACATCCATCTGTGGAAGTTCAACCATGCCTTGTTGTATTTTCTGCAAACTGACTTAACGAACAGTGAGCATGGTGGATCGACTTCATGTTACAGCAGAAGGAGTCATGCAGTTTAAAAGATATTTTAGCTGTTTTGTTGTAATAGATGTGTCTCACTGCATTATGTCTTCTTCCGACAAATTGAAATGACTTTCAAAACTCAGTGACAACATAAAAGCTGAAAATGTCAAAAGCTTTGTGCACAATTTTCACTTCTACTTGCAGGCCTATAGAGGAGGAGTGAAACATGCCTCAGGGAGGAAGAGTGAGTGAAGCTACAACAAAGACACACCCAGTCCAGCAAAGTTTTTGAGGCAGTCTGTGTGGAGCAATAAGAGGGTGTGGCCTTTTTTGCACACTGGGAACAGATAAGTTGAGTTTGCCTTGTAAAGAGGTGCATGAGTCACAGTCGTGAACAGTGAGCCGTTTACTTTCACTCCGCTGGACTCTCTCTCTCACACACACACAGCCCAGCTGCACAAATCAGACCCCCTTTTATCCACTCTCTTCTGCTCTAGCAGTTTTTAGACAAGACATTTTTAGGGAGTAACAAAGAAGTAAAACTCCCAGCCATGAAGGACAAAGTGAAGAAAGGAGGAGGAAGAAATCAAGTCAAAACTGGTGAGTAATCCCTGTAATCACAGGTTTTTCTCTTGTTCCTTCTTTTCCGTTTAGTGGATTCTTCTCCTTCGTGAAGAATGTGTGGAAGTAGGGTGGGAGATCTGGCACAGCACTGACGCTCTAACATGGCTGGTGCTAACTTTTTAGCCTCTTGGGAAAAGTGCAGTTCATTTTTTCTGTTTTTAGGGCATTCCTGATCCTGACTCATTCCTTCAAAATAGCTAAACCCCCCTCTACTGTAACAATCTAGTTATAACAATTTCAAAGAGTAGATTTATTACGAGAAGAAGGAGCAATGCTCTCCAGTATGACTTCTTCACCTTTCTGAACATTTGCCACTCCCCTTTTTACAGAGTTGAATGATTGAATTAGGGTTCAGTGTGTGTTGGTTCATCTCCAAATTAGACTGAGTCAAACGTTTTCCTGTAAAATAATAAAATGTTGGCACCATAATAAAACTGAAAGGTGGTGAATTTAATTACCTGGATGCTTTGTGTTATTACAGTTACATGTAAATGACAAGGCAGTTTTGTATTAGTTTGTTTATGATATTTTAAACTTTCTTATAATCTTGAAAAGTGATCTCAAATCTCAATTCTTCAAAGTTTTTAGGACGTCTCTCAAAGTTGACCCTTCAGAGGAGTGTTTGTCAAGTGATTCAACACCAACTTATGGATCATTCATGCATAAAAAAACAACAGCAATCAGAGCCATGTTTTCACATTACAGACATTTTTTTTAAACATCTTTAACCACTGTGTTGTTAGCAATTTTTCACTTATATGTGTCAAATTTCTAAGTTGCTCCAATTTAAGCAAAAAAAAAAACAAGACACATTTTGGCAAAATGAAAACTACTGTTTCAGAAATAGAAATGAGACTCTCAAAGCAGCTTATTTTATATATTTCTTTCTGTTAAAATAAAGTAGCAACTTCTGTGGAGAAAATAAATGATGCCTTCTTAGCTTCCAGAGGGGAGGCGTGTTCCTCCAGCCAATAGTGGCTACTCGTTGACTGGAAGCTTTCCAGTAGTAAAGCAGATCCAGATTGACAGCATGGGCAGATAATCTACTGTAGTAGAGAGAACAGTAATCACACACAGATCAGGATTTGTTGTGTTGTGGGCCTTCAGTATTGAATGGAAGAAGTCAAATTTTGGGGGGGTTTGTGTCTCTTGTTACATTGTACAGTCTGCTGATATCAGATCTGGGTGTGGTTGTCATTTCACCTGGAGATGACATCAAGATCAGTAGGCAAATGCAACAGGTTTAGTCACAGATCAGTTTGGGGAACACGCCGAGTCCTGCTTTGCCTCTGGTTCTACATGTGTGTGTAGATCTGTAGCTACGCCCCATTGATCTTCTTCTTGGCATGTTTTCCTTGTCCTATTCATTTTTTTTTCATTAAGACTCTTCAAGTTAGCTGAAGGGGATTTTTGAAAAGGTTTTGATAAACAAAATAAACAAACCACTGATAAAATCAGAGCATATCTTCTCATTATATTCAAATAATCTTTTGATACAGCTATCCAGGTATTTTCCAGGAGAAATTTTCAGTTATTTTCTCCTGTTTCTACAGACACTGTAATTATTCACAGTTAGTTGGGTTTCTCTCCTTCTCACAGATGTAATCAGTGCAGCCAGCGGAGATGATGCTGTTGATATCAAACAAGATGAGGGCACAGCGTTTCCTGTGAAGATCCAAGGAGCAGGAGTTGAGTCGTTTGAACTGCAGGTACAAGAACAACAGTGAGAGGCGAGACGGCACATTAGTTTCACCCTCAGCCATAACCCACAAATTCATTTTGTTTTCATGATCCAGAGTTTTGAGGTCCATTCTGTGTTTGTGCTGTGTAGGTTAACGCATTTTGGCTCGTTCAAGATGCAATAATGGCCTTGCTGTCAAGGAATGAGGTGTGTCCACGTTCGAACTTGTCTCTAGCTCTGGCTGGAACAACATTGGATCCTCATGCTGAGCTGCAAAGCCTTAAGGGCCTTAAAGCAGGAGCTCTCATTCGCCTGGTGGAAGGTATACTCTTATTTCAATTTATTTTTTCTGTGTGAGTTCTTGCTGTAGCTGCACAATTGGGTAATAATTAAATCTAGTGACATGATATATTTGTCCTATTCTGGTTAGTAATTTACACCAGTATTTTAAAAATATAAAATATCCTCATCCCATGAACTTCTTCACATTATGCATATAAATTAAGTCTCCTTAAATCCCCTATTTTAAATTTAAGTTCCCCATTAAGTCTAACTGAATTTAAGCTATGTTGCAAAGCAGAAGGGGCAGAAAATACAGTTTCTAGATGTCCAAAGCTTTTAGGTAGATACTCCAAAAGACTTAGTCATAACTGTTCTTGCTCAAGAAGAGACAGGTACTAACACCATCAAGGGTACAGAAAATGAATTAATGTTATTATTAAAAGGTTAGACTTAAACTTTCCCAACCATCTGCTCACCACTATGTTCTGGATGCTTTGTGAGCAATGTTGTTCATTTCACAGGTTCAGCAGACTTTTTCCACATCACTGTGACTTTCATAAAGACGGTCAGGCAACACTGGATGCTAACTAATGCTTGTCTCTGCAGAGCCTTATACCTCCCACTCCGCCAGAGTCCACTTGGCTCGGGTTGTGGAGTTGCTGAGAGCGTCCGGACCTCACGATGCACTCAGAGAAGGACAATCACCAAGCGTACTAGAGACACTCACACACACACCTGGTAAATGCACAAAGAAACAGCCCACTGAAACAAGAGGGCAACAAAAAGTCACAAGATGGTTTCTGACTCATTCTGAAATCTCTCTCCCTCCCCTACTACAGACTCGAGCCTACCAAATGGAAAGAGCCTGAAGCGCTCGTTAAGCAATTCAAAGGGAGAATCAGCCAACCAGGATGGACCCCCACCTGAGTACCTCTTGCCTGGCTCCTCAGAAAGACCCCTTATGGCTCTGCTGCCACACAGTTCTCAACCAGAGGTGGATTCATACCAGAGTCTGTCTGGGAATTTGGCTTGTTTGACCCAAAGAAAGCACAAGTTTACAATTTTCTTCTTCATCTGTGTTTCAACAGGCTCCCAGTTACCTGAAGGACTTGTCCCTCAGCTGCTGGCACCCCCCACCAGGACACAGGAAGCTGCAGGGAGACTTCATGTACATGACAGTGGTGACAATAGAGGGTCGGCATTGTGATATCACATCCTGTCCCAAAGGTTTCTTCCTGAACAGGTGAGCACAGTTACAATAGAAATTATCTTACTTTCTGACTTGACAGCAATAATTAGATAACTAAGTGTTTTGATACTAGAGCAACATCATTATGCAAAAATATCCCACGTTTTAAAAAAAAAATAACAAACATGTTTCAGGTTCTTTTTTTGGGTGGTGGGTGTTATCAATAACACAAAGCGATAATTGTGAAGTTGGAGGAAATGAATACATAGTTTTTAAAATGTCCGGTGTGCACTTATTTGTGTTCAGCCATATTTGGTTTGATTCTACTAAATACAATTATTAGTAAATAGAATTCACCTGTGTGTATTATTTGTCAATAATATCAGTTCTGTTAATTCCTCAATGTTTGTTAGATAACATAGTTGAGCACAAAGTATCATGAAGAGTGAGGATCACTTAAGACAAGTCAGAAAGAAGGCTGAGGAGAAGCGTAACGCACAGTTAGGTTATAAAACAATATCCCAGGCTTTGAAATGTTATGAAAAGCTGTGTAATGCATGGCTTGAAAGTAGAAAAAGGGTGACATATCTGCAAACCTTACAAGGAGATTGCTGGTTGTCTAAACTAACATGCCAGACAAGGAGAGCATTAATCAGAGAAGCTGCCAAGATTTCAGTGGTAATTCTCATGGAGCTTCAGCATTATTTCAGCATGTAGCTGCATTCAGGACAGTCCTGAAAGAAAATATTTTAGAAGCTGGATAATACTTGAGACTGGAGAGGAAGTTCCCTTTCCCACAGGACAGGACACTAAAACACTGCCAGTGCTACAACATAACAGTCTAGATCAAAGTATTTCCATGTAATGGTCCAGAGGCTTTTTGTAAAGGCGATTCAATCTCACTAAGCTGGAGGTATTTTGCAAAGAGGAATGGGCAGCAATTTTAGTTTTTACATGTGGAAAGTTGGTAGATATACTTAGAAAGATTTGCAGCTGTAATTGAATAAAATATTGTATGAAATATTGCTTTAGGGCCATGCCAAAATGACCAGATTTCTGTTTGGAAAACAATCTGAAAACTATGAATCAATTTATTTCCATTTAACAATTATTCATTAAAATGACATGCGTAAATGTTCTAAGGATATATCTGACTTTGTAGGACACTGCAAGTATATCCATCTATATACCGGCTATACCTGCTTGTCACTGCAGAGTCCCTGGTTATTGCAAATGAACAGTGTTAATGTTGTTTCATATTTCTTTTTTTACGTTTAGGTCTACCCACGATATGTTTGACCCTCGTCCTGCACAGTCTACTCCAGTCTGTCACTGTCTCACCGACTTGCTGTGTCATGTCAGTCCTACTTTCAAACAAGCCTTTACCACTCTCAAAAGCAGGTAAGTAATATTAAATACCACTGGATGCTGTAAGAACTGCTGCGGCTGAGTGTGATGGATATGAATCTGCATAATGCCTCTCATTCCTCAGGCCACCACAGCCACCAGTAGAGGCAATGCCCACTCCTTACCACACGCTGTGCTGGCTCGGACCTCCCTGCGCCTCTCGTCTCCACAAGAACACCTTCAGTAGATTGGGGGTGGATGAGCAGGCGGCAGCACAGGTTATACACCACACAGCAGTGGTTTGCTGTTGATTTTAATTGTGGACATATTGCATAAAACATAAATATACCAAGTCTAAGCTGCTTTGTGGGTCTCACCTGTAGGCTCCAGACTGGAATGAGGAGTTACAAGCAGCCAGAGATCTTTCCCAGGGGAGTCTGGAAGAAAGGCTGCAGAGAGACAAAGTTTTGCTACAGGTAAGAAATAAGCCGGTGAAATTTTTTACTTGTGACAGAAGTACAGTTTCTACATCTTTCTGGATTCCTTTATCGGTCCTCCTATTTTTCACTCACGCCTCAGGTTAACAGTGCTTTCGTAAGGACTGCTATGCAGGCAGCTGAGACGGTTGTAGATGGCTTTGTTGAGCCGGTAAATGGAAACCCGGAGGACCCAGCATTCCTTTGGAGTGGCCTGTTCATGAGTCAAGGGGCCACAGGTCCAGTGTTTGGTGGTGAGAGGGGTCGCAGGTAATAAAAGTCTAAAGTCTTTTTGCATACATGGGAGAGAAGATGCACAAAACTGTATATTTACGCAGACGCCACTATTGCTGTCACTCCTTGCAAAGATTTGCATGAAAACAGGACATTAAATTGTTATGGAAACTCTGTCAACCTAAGATGAGACTCTTTGCTGCAGTTCTCTATAAGTGAGCTTTGGAGATGTTTATCTTCCTTACAATACAGCTCGCAGTGTGTGGAAAGAAGATAAACTTTAGTTCTTGACCAGTTGTACTTGTCATATTTCCATATGATCTAAGCTAATTGAAAAATATTCATACTTCAGACTATATGAGCACGTTTAGGAGAGCTGTAATTTTCTTGTGGCTGTTTCCCGAATCATGAAAACCAATATTTATTTGTCTTAGAGAAGTGATATGCCATTCTGTGTTCCCCACATTGAAGACTGACTTTTATATTATGCTGTGGGAATGCATTTGTTCAGGAGGGAACAAATGCTGTTCCCTTTCTGTTGATAGGAATTAATAATGAAATAAGCTGTTATCCTGTGTAACATAGTACTACTTTTTAAGATAATATGCATTGATGTTTTTGGTTGTAACATGAAAAATTTTAAAGGGGATGAATATTTTTGCAATTGTAGGCATTATTATGGATGCCGAGGAGTGCGACACTCATAACTCTTACAGTGTGATCTCCTCAGATGCCAAGTATTTCACAATGTGGAGTTTTTCCCTCTGAAAAAAGTTAATCAAATTAAAAGTTGGATTTTTAATCAAATATTTAGTGTGACATTATACTATTGTTAAAAAAAGAGGAATTTATTTCAAGGCATTTTCCAACTTTGACTTTGGGTTTCTAATGGATTTTCTTTACTTTATTTTAATATTTTCTGATCTCCTGCTTGCAGGGCAGCTCAGAGGTTGGAGCTTAAATGTGTGCAGGCTTACAGTGACTTAGAGGGGCTGCAGGGGCTGCATACTTTACCCACAGCCATCGTGGACTACAGAGGAGTGCGTCTGTCAGCCCAGGGTCTGGCCCCTGGGTTTGAAAGCTCAGAGCAGGACCAAAAAGATTCTCCTGCCTCAGGGTACTTCTGACCTGTGACCTATATTTGAGCTGTGTGAGACTTCTCTTGTTCATTTGGAGCTAAATCTGTTTCTTCTTCTCTCCTCAGAGGTTTGCTTTATGGGGTTAACGCAGGGCCCCAAGAATCCCGTCAACGTAGACAGCTGCTAGCTTTATTGGCTCAAGCCGCCAAAAGTCTGTTCATCCAGAGACATGTTGTTGTGGCCCCCAAGGGTCACCAGGTACCTCTGTTCACCTCCCTGGATGCTCAGGGCCTGCTGGGGGCTGATGGGAGGTTCTACCTGCTAGACGTATTCAGAAGCTTCCCAGTTGATGTCAACTTCTGTCCAGAGGAGGAAACACAAAGTCAGACAGCTGCTGGGGAGGAAGAGAGCAGCAAAAGCTGTAAAGAGAATGAGGAGCAGAGCAACGGGAACGAGAAACAAGGTTGGCCAGAGAATTATCAGAGCGCCTCTGGGCTTCCAAAGAGGTTTCCTCACAGTCTCTGTAGGCTGAGGCCAGAGCTGGTGCAGGCTTTCATTCAGCACAAGTGAGTCCAATGTGAAAGAAAATTTTTACATTCAGTTAGAACTTCTTTTTTTTAAAATTAAGTTTAATATGTTTTATTTATTTTCAGACATTGTCAGTTTACCCAACGTGTGAAGGAGAAGATGGATGAAAATGGAGGATTTGAAGAATGTGCAACAGCTTGTAAGGAGTGTTTCACCACATCCTTGTGAAAGGAAATTCAAATCCTGTTTAACACGAAGCACACATTTTATTCTGGACTAATATTACTTTTCTCCCAGGTGACTCTCGAGCGACTGATGCCGTACGAGCTGCATGCAGAGACGTGGGCTCCGTTAGTGACATCATCTTTGAGATGCGCTTTAACCCAAATGTTTTCTCTCCAGGTATACACTTTAACTATACCTTCTCAGAAACAACAGACAGACAATAGATGTTTACTGGAGCGTACATTTCTTGTGTTTTACATTCAGGAATACGTTTTCCTCCCTCTGAGAGTGCATCAACAAACCTGCAGGAGAAGTTGCTGAGAGAAGCTGCAGCTTTCATTATCACACACCAGATACCAGACTTTGTGCGTGTCTTCAATGTTTCAGATTTTGTGCTACAGTTAAATTCTCTGGGACAACAAAATCAGTGCATAATACGTTTTAATGATTGTGTTTGCAGTTGCAGTGTTGCCTACACAGCAATGAGGCGCCGATGGACGGAGCATCTCTGAGACAGGCGCTACACCAGAGAGGCATCAACCTCCGCTACCTGGGGCACGTGGTGAAGGCTATTTCCCAGTCAGAACACAAGGAGCAACTCAGGCATATAATGGTGTGTTTAATTTCCTCACATTTAATTCACACATTTAAAACTGTCTTATTGTGACTATTTTTTAAATAATGTTCTTCTTTCTCCTGATTTATATTAAACAGAGATCAACAATAGGTGAAATTTTCACCCGCTCAGCAAAAAGAGTGTTCAACCATTTCCTACAGGTACTTTGCAGCATTCAGTAATAACTCCAATAAGTTTTTATGTCTGGAAACCTTAATACATGATGGGTAGTAAAAGACTTTTCCAGTTGGAAGTTTACATTCATTCCTTGACAATAGTATGATTTGTGTCAAACATTTTGGGTATCTTATTGCAGGTTTCTCACAACAGTTTGATGTAAATTTGGCTAAGTCTTCCAAACAGAACTGGTTCTAGCACATTTTCAGTTCTGCATTTTCTATTAGACTGAGAGCAGGGCTTTTCAATAATCAGTCTAAAACATTGACTTTTTGTCTTTAAGATACCTTGTAGCCAAGTTGGTGGTATGTACTCGCATTTTGTAAGATTGTTGTTAAGCCGTTTAAACTTCCTGGCTGATTTTCAAAAATGTTGCTTCAATATTCCCGTGTAAAGTTCTTTCTTTATGCCATTTATTTTGTAAAGTGCACCAGTTCCTCTTCCTGTAAAACATCCACACAAAATAATGCTGCCACTGGTCACTTCACAGTTGCAGATTTCATTCTGAGTCTTACAGACTTCCACCTTTTATCTCCAAATGTAACAACTATCATTTGGCCTAAAACGTCACTTTTTGTTTTTATCAGACAGATATATTTCCAAAAAAGGTAAATGATTCTGGCTGGATTTTAATCTGCTTTTGGCATAACTACTTTTTCTTTTCTGGGGGACTTCAAATTAAGCCAGTATTTCAACAAAGTGTTTTGCTTTTGTTTTGGGGTTGATTGACACATTTCAAACCAAAACACTCTAATCTGGTACAAATAACCTCCTTGAAAAGTATGTTGATGGGACATTGCCCTGGTATTCATACTTGAGAAATCCATGGGTACAATTTTCCTAGGCTTTTCAATGTGGCATGTTGACAAATCTTGAGTCATCTGGAAATACCGAAGCCGGAGCCAGATTTGTGAAACTCAAAAAGGTCTCTTCCTTATCTTGGTGAATTTCTTTTAATTTTCCTATAATGCCACACAAGGAAGCAGTACTTGAGGTGTCGCCTTACATCTACAGATGTCTATCAGATGTTGTGAATCATCCTTACAAAGCCTTGACTTGCACCAGTAATGGTCCAAAATGAATACGACAGTTTCTGTCCGTGATGAGTGTATGTAAACGTCCTACTGGTACTGTAACAACCGGTGGGGTTCTCCACAGAAAATGTAGCTCAGCATCTCTTCATGTCTGCGTAGGGTGTGGACGTGCCAAGCCTGTCAGCAGCCGTCAGTCATTTCCTCAGTTGTCTTTTGGTTCATCACTTCACACCCTCTCCTGTCGGGGAAGAGGCTAAGAAAAAGTCACGGAGGCGTGGCCGTGGGGCCGGGGCCTCCGAGAGCACGCCCTGGAGCATGCTCACTGGATCTGAGCTGTGGAATCTGGTCTGCCAAGACGCTGTTGAAACATATGATATCTCTGACAGCCTTGGGTGAGAAGTCACAGACCTTGCTCATTCACCCCCTTTGTGTGTTAAGCAATGGTGAAGTTAATGCTTAACCCTAGCCCTTTTCTCATAGTTCAAGTCCGAATCACTTGGTGGAGAACTATGGGCTTCAAAAAGTCTCTTTGCTGAGAGAATTCTGTTTAAAGACCGGAGTGCAGGTAATCAAATATTCAGTTTTGCTTCTTTGAATCAATACTTTGCAATTCTAAAGATGCATTCAGGATAAGACACAATGCATATATTAGAAACACCCTGAAAGCAACAAACTCTCTGAAAACACCACTGAGAACTCTGTATCTGCACCAGCTGAGACTGAGAGACTACGTCCTCGAGAACCAGAACAAAGCGCCCTTCAGTCCTGACGACATCCTTAACATCTTTCCCGTCGTTAAACACATCAAAATGCCGACTGCTGATGCTTCAAAGGCATACCGAGCTGCACAGACTTCCATTCAGAAGGGTATGTCTATAAGAAAAGAAAAAATTATTGAGTACACTGTATGTTTGACACATGCTTTTGAGTGACTCTTGTGTTTATGAATCCTCCATTCTGGTGTGTAGGTCTGCTAGATCAGGCCTACGAACAGCTGAAGGAAGCAGCTTACCTGTATGGCAGAGTGTGTGATGATCTGGACCCTGAGGCCTGTAACTGTAACAGCTTGTTGGCCAAAGTCACCTTCCTGCAGGGGAAAGCAGCTGAGGTATGCTCACAACTTCACAGCCTTTCAACTTCTGACAGTAATGACAGAGCATTAGCAGATTTTAAAGTATTCCAGTTGCATTTTCCAGTAATGGATAGCTGTGGCTGATTACTTAAAACATTGCTTTGTGCATTGCAAAGTATCAATGTATCCTCTTGAAATGGTTTCACCTTCTGGCACATTACACCCACAAACATAAACATACTTCAATGGTGTTTTAAGTAATTTTCCAACATGAAGCAGTGTATAATTGAAATGAAAGGAAAAACTATGCATGTTTTTAAAATTAATGTCAAGTTTACTGTACCATGTGCAAACAATTGCCTTGAGAAGTCAATTAGTTAGTAAATGTAGTTCCTCTGTGTGCAGGTTAATTTCAGTATAAATACACATTTATTTACACAACGTTTCATAAAACTTTTCATCTAAACATTAAATAAGTATGGCACAACTAGCAAAGCATGGCTGCCCACCTAAATTGGAAGGTCTTCCAAGGAGAGCATTACCAGAGATGCAGAGATTCGCAGCTCAGGAGGAAAAATCTGTTGACAGATTCTGAGCTCCACAAAACTAGAGTTAATGGATATGTGGCAAAAAGAAAGTGATTGTTGAAAGAAAGCCAAATGTAGTTCTATTTCAAGTTTGTCACAAGCTGTATAGGGAACACAGTAAACATGTGGAAGAACTGGCTCTGGTGAGAGAAGACCAAATAAAATGTTTTGGCCTACAAGCGGAATGGTAGGAGAACTAACAGTGCTAATCACCCTGAATGTGGAAGATGGAGCTAAATTCAGAGCAACCGTGAAAGAAAACAAGCAAAAATGCTACGAGACTGGAGCCAAGATTTACAGTGAAGCAGGACAACTCAAAACATCCAGGGAGAACTTTTTGATCAAAGCATGTTTTTGTGACCAGGTTATAATAGTGAACTAAATCCAATTGAGAATCAATGGCAAGACTGTATATATTGATGTTCACAAACTCATTGTCCAACCTGACAGAGGCTATGGTAATTTGCAAACAGAATGGAGAAAAATTAAAGTGATAAAATGTAAAGTTGTTTGAGACATTGTCCAGTGGACTCCCAGTTGCAGCTGCAGTGAAAGCTACAACTGGAGTCTACATCTATGCAAAAAGGCTCAACTTGGAGGGGTCTGAATACAAATGAACTCCACACGACTCAAATTTTTTACTTGCATGTTCTTCAACTACACAATCATGTACTAGTTGGAGATGCTCTATTACATAAAATCCCAATAAAACACATTTACAATTGTGGTTGTAATCTGACAAAATTGCAAAATGTCCTGTATTTTCCAAGGCAGAGCAAACATGACTATATTGCTAACTTAACTTCAGTAATTCATCTTGCAACACTGTTATTGTATTTGAGAGTGTACTGCCAAATATTTCAGGATGTTATAAACAAGAACAGCTAAATTTCGACCTTGACTTTTTTTTGTCCTGAAGGCTCGAAGTGTTCAGCTGAAGACAGTGGTCATTAGTGAGAGGGTGCTTGGCTTTGACCATCCAAACACTATACAGCAATATGTGAGTACAGCTCCATGTAGATATTTATCATCACTGTTTACTCATCCGAGTTGTCACAGTGTGAATATTGTCACTGATGTGTGATTTATAGGCACTCCTAGCCGTGTATGCGTATGCTGGAGGGGAGACGACCCTGGCTCAGAAATGTCTTCTCAGAGCTCGTCTGCTAATGTTGACAGTCCATGGAGAAGACCACCCGCACACCGCAACGCTAGATGTAAGTCAAATCAATTTATTATAGTCTAACAAAGAAGGAAATACAGGTTTTGCTGATGGTTCAGTTTTTTTCTCCTACTTGTTTTCTGGTAGAGTTGTCTTGGCCTGGTGCTGACAGAAGATCAAACAGGACAGTTCCTTAAGAATGCTCTAAAACTTAACACTTCATTTTTCGGCCCCACTGATCTGAATACCGCTCTTAGGTATGTTAATTATAGCAAATATCGGAAATTTGGCTGTAACTGAGTAAGTTTTCTTACTGCTTCCATTTTTTTCTGTGCAGCCACCACCTGTTGGCCCAGTGGATGTGCAGTAAAGGAGACTACAGAAGTGCTATGACACATGAGAAAGAAGCCCTCTCTGCCTTTACAGCCTTGGTTCGTAACTCTGTGAGACTGAGAGAAAACGTCAGAGGGCTCCTTTTCTTTGTACCTATCTGCTTACATTAACTTTCTACTCCAGTTTGGAGAAGATCACCCACAGACGAGCTGCAGCAAGGAGTTCCTGGGGACCATCACCAAGCAGGCAGTCAAAGTAGAACGCACTCTCAGGCAGACAGGAAGTGAGTCTGCTGAGCAAACCGTTGAGGTAATGTAAGAGATCGTATATATAGATTGTCTAAAATGTGTAAAAACATGCTCAGGTTGTTGTATGCTCTTCTCTCAGTGTCTAAGCCCAACATCTGAAACTGTTCTGGAGCAGATGGTTCTGGTTACAGGGATCAGGAGGATTACACGCAGGTAAATACATTTCTAAACAGACTGTGTGGTGTGAAATCAGAAATAAAAAACGATTATTTAGATGACTCGCAACAAATCTGTAGTTCGATTTATTGAAAAGGTTTTCTAGGCCAAGTTCTTTATGGGTGAAGGAACTTGGCCTTCACCTGGGTGAAGGAGAGTAAAGCTCAAGACAAAAAAACATTTTCCTATTTACACTTTGACATGAACAGATATTTATCTCTCATAGATTTGTTGTATTTTTGTTTTTTGTCACAACACCAGCAAATACTTCAAAATTTCAAGCACATTTTAATATCAGGCAAAGACAAATGGTTTTCAAAATCTAATTTTATTTCTTGAGGGCACAAAACTATCCTGACCAACCTGTCACTAGTGGTGAAAAATGAATTACGTCCACTATTAAATCATTAATTATTGTGAAAAACCACATTTTTAAATTTGAATATGTTGGGCTTAAACTATATTGGTTTCTGCTGGATATAAGTGGACTATTTATCTTAATTGTAAAGATCACAGAAACCAGTAATATTTCCAGGTGTATTAAAATTCTCTAAAGCATAAAAAAATCTACCTGTTTTCAGTTTGATATGTTAAAGTTTCTGTTTTTATTCATTAAAATTTTCACAAAATAGGAGGATTTACATTTATAAATAAAGGCAATACCAATTTTTTTTTATCTCTTTGTGTTTTCATAGTGACAGGTTCCAGGAGTATAAGCAGAAACACCTGGAACGAAAGGCTGCAGCAGCAAAGGAACTGGGATTCAAGCTCCCAATCTGGCCTGTCAACTCACATCTTGTTAGCAGAGAAGATGAAAGCTTGAATAAAGAAAATGGGAAGGAAGCTGGTGACAAAGGAACCGAAGCAGAGATAAAAGACGCAGAGAGTCAACAGGAGAACATGTCTACCGACAGTGGTGCAGGTGTCTTAGCTAACGGTCATATGGTAGAGCCAGCTGAGCGAAGCAAACATGGAGAGAAAGCTGATGTGGCTACTAATGGAGAAGTTGCAGATGGTGAAGCCCAGACAGTGAATGAAGGTGAGAAGCAGTCAGCTTCAGGGGGGAAAAATAGGGAAATAAATGGAGATGTGAAAACAATTCCCAGCCCATCTGCCCTGGGTAGTAAACTAAGCTGGGCAGATATCGTTTCAAAATCTAGCAACGGAACAGGAGGCAAGGCAGTAAATGGAGTCACTGCTAATGGAGCAACTGAAGAGTGAAAACACTGAAAACACACACAGGCTTGTAGGGGCGAGCTTTCTAAAGGCACTGCTGTAAGATGAAACTATCCTTGGATTTAAAATGTAACGTGTTCAAAACAACAGGAAGGTATTTTTAACAAAGACGAGTATTCTTTCATGTTTGAGATGTTTCACTGTCACGGATGCTGTGAGAAACTTGTTTGGCTGCAATTTTTTGTTTCAAAAATAAACTTTTTACTTTGCTGTATTAAACAAATTTTGTCATCTATTAATAAAGTAATCTGATTTTTGCTGCTTTTCCTGACTCTAGCATGAGCACAAAAGATAAAATTATGTTTGCCAAGCAAGAGAGAGAGAAAAAAGTTAATTTTCCAGCAAATATTTGAACCGTATTTCAGAAGTATATTCTGATTTCTTGACAAAATGAAAGCATAGTGAGTTTAAAATCAAGACTATCCTAAAGGAATATGTCAAGTGTTTTTTTAATGGAACTCTATGAAATGATTATGAACAATAAACACAGTCATATCAAACACCACAGGTGTCTGTTAGCATGATGTTAACAAGGAAAGACATCAACATGAATCGCTGCTGCCCATGAATCTGGGAAAAATTATGAGACAATATCCATCATTCTGTAGTGAAAAAATATTAGCAGCAAGTAGAAAATCTTTAAGATGGTTACCAACTTTTATTGGAAGTTACCCAAGTAAATTCACTTGCAGGTGGGTGTGAGCGGTCCTCAAGGAATCTGTAAAAAAGCTTGGTGCCAACTCTCAGATGCTCTCTTGGTAAGCATGGTAAGTGGTAAGTGGTACTGCAACAATTAGAAAAAGGCTGAAAACGTAATACCTCAAAATGGTCTTCAGTATTTAGCAATTACCCTTTTTAACTAGTTTAATTAGACGCACTAGTTCTAGACGTACTTAGTAGCGATGCCAATATTTGTCAAAATCTGCATCCTACATATCTGATATTTAGACCCTGGTTCCTGTCAAGTTAGCTTTTGCAGAAAATGTTGGTCGTCAGAACTTCACAGAACGGAAATAATCGTTTTGGTAATGCTACTGCAGTTCAACCAAAAGAAACATTCAAATATATGAAAGTAGTTAACAATAAACAGAAATAAAACACTAAAAATAACAGGCATAAACTAACCCAATGAAAGTAATTATTGCTAAATGAAACCAAACCTGAACTAAATATTTTCTTTTCTTCTCCCGAAAAGGCTCAAAATAAACTTACAATAATGCTGATCTGTCAAATTGAGCATTTATTTTAAAAAAGGTGTATAAATGTTAGGCTTGAAAAAACACCCATTGTTAGCTAAGACTTGTCTCTCGCGAGTCTAAGACAGATGTTTGTTTCAGTATAATTTCTAAATCTGAGCAATGTTGGTATTGTGGTTCAGGTGAGTCAGTCCAAGTAGATGAGGGGAGTTTGTTTAGTCGGTCTGAAGGAAAAGTGATAATTGCTGTATCACTGAAGACGTCTATCAGACGGGAAGGACAAGGCAGAAGTCTCTCTTCACACAAATCCACAGCTTTGTTGATGTAGCTGTAATCCCGCTTCAATTCCCTCTCGAAAGTCCTGCAGGCAAAGGAAGAAAGAACATCATCTTATCTCAGCCATGATTTCCAATATGGTCTCATTTCATTAATTCCTGGTACACACCTCTCTCTGATGCCGCTGAAGCAGTTTCCAATGATCGTAACCAGAGACAAACAGTGTGGGTTCCAGTTCTGCCACAGCAGGTTGTTGTAAAGAGCTTTTCCACAGTGCATTAGATAAAATAAGGTGGGCTTAGTGGCCAGACGCTTCCCCTCCTTCACAATACAACAAAATAAGACATTGTTTCTTCCATACAAATGGTTATTATTAAGTTATGACGAGGTGCAATAGCTGTAAATGTTGATGTCTGCCTAATCTACTACTATTAAAGTGTTATCATAAATTACAGGCTAAAATAAATAGAAAACATAGAAAACTGACTGGATCTGTGATTTGATTAAGTAGTAAAATATAATGCAGCTACCTTTAATATACATCTAACAGCGTATCCTAAGTCTGAAAAAATGAAATGCATAAGCAGCCAACAACTAACCTCATTTTCTGTGAGCACAGTCAAACCCAGCTCTCTTAAAATGTCCTTTTCTGCGACAGAGAATGCAGGATCATAAAGAGAGCAATCCTTCAAGGGAATCTACACAAAGAAAGGAAGAACAGCATACCATCTTAGATTAAACACCATTTAATAAATGTGAGGTATAACACAGATGAAATTGATTCCCTCACATGTCCTGCATCCAGTAGCAGCAGCAACATGGCAAGCTGGTAGCGGGCTGAGACACATGAAGAAAAGGAGCCGAGGCCATAGCACACACACTCCAGCTGCTGGCGTGCTGTCGCCTCGGTGTCCTTGTCCTGCTGGCCTCCAGTCTTTATACTGTCTGAAGGTCTTGATAGGGATGTTGAAACTAGAAGCTGATCTAAAGACAAGATTTTCATCAGGCTGCAAGCAAGATCCTTCAAGAACAAAGCTTCAGTCGCTGATATACGTATTCATACCAACTAAGCCCTGATTTGTCTTGGTCCACTTTATGAAATCCTCCAAAGCACACTTAAGTTTGTGACTGAATGTGACAATATGTGAAAAGGCTCAAGGGGTATAAATACTTTTGTAAGGCACTGTAAATACTGTGAACTACACTTACTTTTCCACTGTTGCCAAATCTCTTCAGCTCTCAGGTCAGACCTAAGGGGGAAGAAATAAAAGCAGTTAAAAGTGTGTGAAGGTAATCTGCTGAATTTAAAAACTAACCTTTGGGAAGATTTAATCTCAAAGACTGAGGATATTCATTGAGTTGCAGACGATCTTCATTTCTTACACTGTGTCTCTGATCCGTCTGACAAGTTTCTCAACATCCAGCTGCTCCTGAAGACATACAGAGGGGATTTGTTGGTGAGATCGAAATTTCCTTGATGCACCTTTTCCCCGTCTTACTACCTGCCACTCTTCTGCAGAATCCGACGACATTTATATATTACTATGCAGAAATATGTGCAGGAATGTCATAAAAGGTATATTTTATGATGCATATTTTTATTGCAATCGTTGTCTGCTGGAGAGCGTATACATGTCTATGGTGGGAAGCCGCTGGCACGAGGGATTATTTTGAGAACAACACAGAAGTTCCTCTTCCGGGGTCACGTCATTTTCAAATCAAAGGAGCCGCAAAATAACCTAGTGTAACATTTTGTGCACAGATGCGAAGTAACTAAAATCAAAATAATTAGCAAAATTAAAAAAATAAAGTAAAATAAATAATTTACAGAATGCTCTGAAATATAGACACAGAATACTAGAAATTGTTTATCTAATATACGGAAGCTGAATAATATAATATAATATAATATAATATAATATAATATAATATAATATAATATAATATAATATAATAGGCAATATTCAATTTTTGATCATCAAAAAATATATATTTTCGTGCTTCTCAACAGAGTAACTGAAGTAAAAAATAAAAGAACAATTCAGTTGTTAACAGTAAAAACATAACTTAAAACGTAGGTCGGGGAAACAAAGACTTTTATTTTGTTCGTATTCATGTCTATGCTTTCGTTACGTACAAGAATTGACGTTGACGTAACCCGGAAGTAAACCGGAAGTACTTGGATCTGCTAAAACGATCGTTGTCGTTAGCAGAATTGTTTCTATTTTCTAATTTTTTTTAAAAACATGTTGTTGATCTCGAATAAGAATATTACATAAACTTTAACGTAAGTATGATAAAATATTCAGTGTTTTCCAGTTTAAATTGTTTTAACGTACAGACGTATAGATTATGTCCCACGTTAGATTTTGCTAGTTAACATTAGCTTTCACGTCGCCTAATTATTTGTCGTCGCTAAATAGCAATGTATATATATATATAAACTTTTTAACCCTTTTTTGTTACTATTTTATTTATTGTGGTTAACTATGAGCAAATTGCTGCTACAAAAATAATATCCTATTTGTAATCCTAGTTGTTAGTCTGAAGCAGTAAGATTTATATTGTTTCTGAAGGGAAACGCAGTCTTTTCTGACACTTTTAACACAAGTACAAGATTTTTTTTCCCTCAGTTTTCAACCACAAGTTTTGATTACCATCAGGTCACCAATTTTCACATATTCTTCTGTTTTGTTTTTTGTGTTTTTTTGCCTCAACATTTAGATGTCCATGTCTCACCTTTACGGGCGGAGGGAGGAGGAGGAGGAAGGTGTGGAGATAGAGAGCTTTGAGGTGACAGACTGGGATCTGGCCAATGAATTCAACCCGGAGCGTCGCAGGTTCAGACAGACCAAGGAGCAGGCCACCTATGGGATCTGGGCTGACAGGGATTCAGATGAGGATGAGAGACCTAGCTTCGGTGGCAAGAGGTAGTGGCATCTATGCCCATTTCTATTAAGTAATAATAGGTTCAGTTAATGTGTTTTGTAAAAAAATATTAATACCCACGGCCTTTTCCTACATTACAACCACTAACCTAAGTACCTTTAATTTAATATGTCAGACCAACACAAACTGAAGATCTGGTTTTATACAAATAAAAATCTTAAAATGTTGTTATGTTCATTTACTACCTAACCCAGGTCCAACTTCTCCACAACTTTCTCCCTGACTTGTCTGCTGTGTTACTTGTTCGTTAGCTAATGTTTGCTGAGGCCTTCACAGATCAGCTGAATTCATGCTGACATTAATTACACACAAATAGGCTCTATTTGCAAATAAGTTGACATCTGAATAAAATTTTTT
Organism: Xiphophorus maculatus; assembly: GCF_002775205.1. Classification (NCBI taxonomy): domain Eukaryota; kingdom Metazoa; phylum Chordata; class Actinopteri; order Cyprinodontiformes; family Poeciliidae; genus Xiphophorus; species Xiphophorus maculatus. Next base: position 18,789,627 of record NC_036454.1, read on the forward strand.
ACACTAGATTTTATTTAATATGCTGAATACAAATGTAGCAAACAACATTATGTTGGCCTAGCATGTAAAACTTATTAAACTTATTAAAATATATAGACATTTGATGTAACATTAGTAAACCGGAAGTTCTTGGATCTGCTAAAACGATTGTTGTCGTCAGCAGAAATGTTTCTATTTTCTAGTTTTAAAAAAACATGTTGTTTTCTGCTAACAAAACAATTCGTAGTTGGACAAAATGTGGAACATTTCTATTGAGCTGATACATTATTCAAGGCACTGAAAATGGTTGTGACATTTTTTTTCCTCCAGGTCTAAAGACTACACTACTCCAGTGAGCTTTGTGAGTGCTGGTGTGCGTAAGACTGCAGCTGAGGAGAAACAGCAGCAACAAGAAGGAGGTTCTGATGACTCTGATGATGATTCCCCTCCAGCACCACCTCCTCCACGTGCGACGGCTCCCAAAAAACTTCAGATGGTGAATTTATTTATGTCTGCATTTTGTCCATTTGCTAACCATTCATTTAAAGAAAATATAGGGAAGAGTAGCAAGACCTTCTTTTAAAATGCTTTGTTTTTCTAGGGTACTTTTGGTGGGAATCAGTCCCAGAGGTTTGCAGGTGGCATACAGTCTGGTAAAGGCATTGGAAGCTGGGAGAAGCACACCAAGGGAATTGGACAGAAGCTTCTGCAGAAAATGGGTTACCAGCCAGGAAAAGGTTTGGGCAAGAATGCTCAAGGTGAGTAGAACTGACAGTGATATTGTCTTGTTGTGTAATTTTGTTTACATTTTGTAGTTGGGAAACTTTAACATGAAGTTCTCTTGTTATTGCTGCAGGTATCGTGAATCCCATTGAGGCTAAAGTTCGTAAGGGAAAAGGAGCAGTCGGTGCTTATGGCAATGAACGAACTCAGCAGAGTCTTCAGGACTTCCCCGTTGTTGACTCTGAGGAAGAGGAGGAAAAGGTAAACTACTGGAACAGATGTCGCCATTCACACTTTTCCCATTTATATCCACTATTGCTTTTGCTTTTCATAACCTGCAGAGCCTCTTTAACGTTATTTGTTTTTGTTTTAAAGGAATTTAAGAAAGAGTTAGGCCAGTGGCGTAAGGATCCGGCTGGGACTGTGGGAAAGAAGAAACCAAAGTACTCCTACAAAACCGCAGATGAGCTAAAAGCTAAAGGTAAAATGGCTTATCGGGGCACACCGGCATCTGCAGGAGAGCTGGCACAAGTCAAGGTATGTCAATGTCTTAGATTGGATTCCTTCATGTATGTTCACATGGATTACACAACCGTTTTGGGGGAGTTGGGCTATTGTGTTTAAGCTTAAAAATAAAGTTGCACTCACATTTATGGCCCTCACACACCAGGGTATTTTGTAAAGTATACCCTTGCATACTTTAAAATAAAGTATGTATTTGTGTACTTTAAAATACATATTTTAAAGTTATTTTAAGGAATGCATGCATTCTTACTTTTTCGGGCATTGAAATCATCCTTATTTATTCCTCTTCTCTCTCTTATGTCATTGCTAGCTTTGAATGGTTTTATATGGATTCTTACTCATCAAATTTAGAAAGCAGTATTTTTTGTTTATGTGTTAGCGAATGAGTCATACATGTCACAATGTTCATTTTTCACTGGGCATACTATCTCTGGAGCAAAATGAAGAGTTTGCGGATGAATATCTTGAACATGAGTCCATTGAACCCTGCTATTTGGCATCTTAAATGTAATTTTCCCATGTTTCTCCTGGATTAGGTCATAGATATGACTGGCCGAGAGCAGAAGGTTTACTACAGCTACAGCCAGATATCCAACAAACACAGCGTTCCAGATGAAGCCCCACCAAGCCTGGCCACCCGCGATCAGAAAGAATCTGGCTTTGCTCTCCCTGAGCTCGAGCACAACCTGCAGCTTCTGATAGACCTCACAGAGCAGGACATTTTACAGGTGAGGGGAAACAGTGAAGTTCATTCAGCAAGAGCAAGACTTAATCTTCATAAAACATTAATAATCTGAGGTACAAATGTAAGAGTTACCAAATGGTTTCTAAGCCTAATTTCTTTCCCTGGTGCATGTTTTGCAGTCCGCCAGGCGTTTGCAGCATGAAAAAGACGTGGTTGTTTCTCTGAGCCACGAATCTCGAGCCTTGCAGAGCCGACTGGACACAGAGCAGGATGCCATTAAAAGAATGGAGACTGTGTTGGCCTTGGTGGAGCGATTTCCTACGGAGGAGACGGCGCCGGGCGAGGGGCCAACCCTGCAGGTTTATGTTACACTGATTATACACTGTAGAGCCTCTATCGTCAAGCATTTTGAGTTTTATAGTTCCAACCCTATTCTTTTAATCACTTCTTCTTCCTCTCTGTTCAGGAGTGTGCCCGTATGTTTGAGACCCTGCAGACTGATTATTATGAAGAGTACAAGACAATGGGACTGGGGGACCTGGCTGTCGCTGTTGTACACCCGTTACTCAAAGAGAAACTCTCCTCCTGGGACCCTCTCAAGGTATTCTTCTACTATCATCATCGCTAAAGAAAATGATGACATTTTTAAGTGGTCCTGCCAACATGTTTGTCTGATTATTTCAGGACAGCTCATACTGTCTGGAAGATATTGGTCAATGGAGAGCAATCCTCGAGTCCCAAGATATGCACTCCAGCGGTCCACATTCAAACATGGATCCATACCACAGGTGATTTTTAACAAAAAAGAGAGACTCAGATGTGCCTCGTGAAGAATTTGTGCCAAACAGAATTTCTATCTAGTCATAATTGACGTGAGTTTCTTATTAATTTTGGGCTTTTAACAAAGCATTTAAAACATTATTCTCTTTTTGTGGGTGGAGTAATCACACAATTAGAGAATTTTAAATACAAAAAGTAAGCGCACAAGTTAGAATTTGATGATATTCTTTAATCCCCATTGCATTAAAATTATGCGTGGAATCTTAAATGTATAAATAATGATATTTAGGTAAATCCTAATTAGCAACTTGCAGATAAATTTTGCATCCATGAAAAACTGGCCTAATTCTGATATATTTGATAGCTGTTTTTATTAGACTTTTAGTAGGGGCGAATGTGTATGCATTTCAAATAAATTTCCAAATAAATGTAATCCTATTTAGATTAGAGAATTAAAATATGTGAATTAAAATATGTAAAATTAATTCTTGTTTTTAAAATTCAAGTTGTGTCAATGTTTATAAACATGTAGTAAAACCCCTTATTTAACAGCAGTTGTGCTGGTTATAAAAGGATGTAAACTTCTGTCACTATATTTTAGTTTGTGTTTGTAAAGTGTCTGATGTACTTTTATTCATCCAGACTGTTATGGGAGGTGTGGATCCCAGTGATGCGCTCCTGTGTGTCCAACTGGCAGCCTCGACTAGTTGGGCCAATGGTGGACTGTTTGGATTTGTGGGCCCCACTTCTCCCCCCGTGGATCCTGGATCAGCTGCTGGAGCAGATGATCTTACCCCGACTGCAGCGAGAGGCAAGACAAAGACCGTCTCACATGATTGTGTATTCTCCCTAATATCAGCATCAGAAGACAGATATTAAGAGTGAACTTCTTCCTTGTTGAAACAGGTGGATAACTGGAACCCTTTGACCGACACCGTCCCGATTCACTCCTGGATCCACCCTTGGCTGCCTCTGCTCCAAGCCCGCCTGGAGCCTCTTTACCCTCCTATCAGGAGCAAACTGTCCAACGCTTTGCAACGGTGGCATCCAAGCGACGCCTCAGCCCGCCTTATCCTGCAGCCATGGAAGAATGTGTTCACAGCAGGAGCATGGGAGGCCTTTATGGTGAAAAACATCATCCCTAAACTAGGTAAGTCCACAGGGATGCTTAGGACTATGTTTGGCAAATCCATTAATGAATGTGTACTTTGCTGCCCGTTGTTCTCCATTTGTTGTGGCTGCTACTAATTGTAGTCTCTCTTCTGTGCACTGGGGAAGCCTTGTGTCTGGAAGAGCTGGTTATCAACCCTCACCAGCAGCAGATGGACCCATTTCACTGGGTGATGGACTGGGAAGGCATGCTGTCCCCCTCCAGCCTGGTCTCGCTTTTGGATAAAAACTTTTTTCCCAAATGGTTGCAGGTTAGTGAATGCACTTGGAATAAAACAGATCTTATGGACACATAAACAGATCATCTTCAGGTCTGTACATTATTAAGCTAATTATGTCGTGAGATGCAAGTAGTTTAAATAACATTAAGAAATTTGGAAATTTCAATATATTTTTCTGGACTATGATTTGTTTACAATCAAAGATGGTTAAACTCCAATCAAAAAAGTTGAACTACCAACAGAGACAAACAATATTAATTTTATTCTGCAACTGTAAATGTAATTGTAAATTTAGGAAAGGAAATTATTGTGAAATACTGCAGAGTAAAAGTAGTAAGGCAATTCTGGAGTGCTACTTTCGTACGGCATCATGTCTTCCTATGACATTAAAATAAAAAACAGAGTGATAGGTGTAAAATTTGTCTTCTGCACAAACTTAACAGCTCAGCACTACGCACTTCCTGGGGAGGAGACATCAGATGGAACTGATCAGCCAATTAGTAGTGGAGATCATATGAGGGACACCTCATGTTAGACATCCAGTTAAAAAAAAAACTCAATTGTGCAGATTTGTTAACCTATAAAGAAATCTCAAAGTTTCAATAATATAAACAAACTTTTACTTTAGTATATTAACTAGTTATTGTTTTACCTTCAGTCATTTTACAAATATAATTTTCCTACTTAATTAAAAACTGAGTGATATTTTAGGGATCCAGGAGTGTCACCTATAGGAACAGGATGTGATTTGGTTAGACCATTGATTCTACAATTTTATTGGGATTTATAGAAAAGCATTTCTAGTCAGTAATAATATGTTCATAACTTTAATGGTATGTATTTGTGTTGGTTAAAGGTGCTGTGTTCGTGGCTGAGCAACAGTCCAAACTATGAGGAAATTACTAAGTGGTACCTCGGCTGGAAAAGCATGTACAGCGACGTCTTGTTGGCGCAGCCACTAATTAAAGAGAAATTCAACGAAGCTTTGGACATCATGAACCGAGCAGTGTCTTCAGGTATGGGACATTGTCCATATTCCTTTAAAATATGTACTGAAGAACCTTTAAAAAGTTGTTTTGCCTTAAAAAGATATTATTGCATCTCAGCTTGTCTTTCCACTGAAACCTATTTTAACACTTGTTCACTTTTGCAACCACAGGGGGATACATGCAACCAGGAGCAAGAGAGAACATTGCATATCTCACACAGACAGAAAGACGGAAGGACTTCCAATACGAAGCGCTGCAGGAGCGCAGGGATGCTGAGAGTGTGGCTCATAGAGGCATCAGTACTGGTGTGCCAACAAACTTTAAAGATCTCATTCAGACCAAAGCAGAGGAGAACAACATCGTCTTCATGCCCTTAGTGGGCAAACGGCACGAGGGGAAGCAGCTCTACACATTTGGACGTATTGTGATCTTCATAGACAGGGGGGTTGTGTTCGTGCAAGGGGAGAAGACTTGGGTTCCCACGTCTTTGCAGAGTCTCATAGATATGGCAAAGTGAACTTGGACAGAAGAAGCATTTGGTTTGTTGTTTATAAAATGATTTAAAAAGTAAAGCAACCTTTTCATGTAACTTTAGCACAGTGGTTATTTGTCATGTCTATAAATTTTAAAAATGTCAGACTGAATAAAAATACCTACCATTCACAGACTACTTTCCACAAATAAAACCTGTTTTCTATTTTTATTTATTTATTAATGACCTCTCAGTTAGAATTGACATCTCTTCAATGCAACTTTGGACTTTTTATGGAAAGACGATGTACGAGTTTGGTCCTTCAATCCTTTTTCTGCAAGTTTATGACAGTAATGTCAGATTCAGCATAAGCCAACTCATTACTTTTGTCATTGATGCAGCAATAGTGGGAATTGTCTAATGAGGATGGAACATCCTGCAGTAAGCTGACGTAGGAAGAACTACTACATCTTCAATAAAACGTAGACTTTAGAAACAACGCTGAGCATCCACAGCAGTAACTAGGAACTATCATAGGAAGCTGAAAATTCAGAACCAAATATCTCAAAGGTTATATGCTGCTTTCCGAATTTGAATTAAGAGTTACTTTGATCATTCTCACCAACTTTAACTAGAATAGCATGAAAATGCTAGAGCAACACAGAAAAGAAAGTAGAGTCACTCTATTTTTTTGGAGACCAAATTCTAGTAGAGACACAAAAAGACAGCCCTGTGAAAAATAAAATCTATTTTAATCTGTCTATAAACTTCCTGTTGACAGCTATAAATTAATCCTGGTTAAATTAATCAAGAAAGGTAGAATAACTTAATTCCCCCGATGAGTCTTACAAATTTCCAGTAATGCTCATTTGGAAAAGTTTAATATTTTCTTTCCATATAATTTATTGTAATACAACTGACATGACAAAACATTTTTGACACTGAAAGAGGTAATCCTGGTATCCACATCATAACAGTAGGTGGCAGTCTTATTTCTGCTTATTCTGTTTTGGTTGATTATTGGCTAATCCAGGCTTCCGTCGATATAAGGCGCTTTGTGGTAAGACATTATAGCTCTTTTTGTTGCCAAATTATCATTAAACTATTACGGTGCCATTTTTTTCAAACAAACTGGTGCGTGATTATTTTTGAAACACAATAATAGACATATCCTATTCATTACAGTCGTCAGGAAAGACGACTATTAGCGGCTGAACTTGTTAGCAGCTAAGCTATCACAGGCTATGTGGCTAGCATTAGCGTACTTCTAACATGTTGCTAAACTGAGGTTTCATGTCGTTTCTTTTATCCGGTTTATGCACCCATATTTACACGTAGATAGCCATGTCGACCGATGCCTTAAAGAAGAGAAAGTCGAAGGTTCTCCGCGGTGAAGGAGGGACCCCAGAGACGAAGCGAGGCCGGGGGGAGGTGGACCAGGTAAGCACACAACCAGAGAACCGACGCTCTGCAGACAGTGTGTCTTCATCTGATTTCATAACCATTTTTAATAAAATGAGAATATTAACGGATACAAAGTTTTGTGTTTTAAATTAACATGAAAAACCCTTTAACATTTTCTATAAAATATAACAAAAAATAGCTTCTGGATAGGAATAATTTGTTACACCTCTATATTTAGTCCCACGTAAAATGTCAAAAACTAGTTTTAGTAATTTCATAATCGGTGCAAATGATTCGAACACGTTTTCTCCGCATTTTGGTGTAGGTTTGCCCTCTTTAAGCTTAGGATATTTAGTTCTGAAGTGTTAGTGAGCACAATGGTAAGATTAGAAGAGCTGTCTGAGGCCTTCAGATTGTAGCGGGGATGTGGAAAGGCTGAGAAGAAGAATCTGAAATCAGCCTACAAGTGGAGGACATTCAAACAACTGTCAGCACAAGCTTGACATCCATTAAGCGCAGAGATGCTGCAAATCAGAGGCTCATCATCACACCATCCACCGTGAATTCTTGTAAATATTAGAGTCTGCTGGAGGAAAATATGAGGCCTAATGGAAAACAATTAAAGCTGAAGCAGAGCTGCGCCTTTATTATGTATGTGTGATTTTGTGCCCTTTATTCATTTTACCTGCTCATACACACATTGCTGCACGCGTGTGTAACCATAACCAATTATGACCAAAAAATTTTGTTTTTGATTTAGATTAATTGAAACCTTTTAACATTGATAACACAATGAGAGCAACACGGAAGAGGTGACCCATAAATACAGGTGGATTCTTAACTTTTTAATTATTGTTTCATTCAGGACGTTCGTGTCTATAATGAGGAGGGGGAGCTGGACGGCAGGGACCCCGAGCAGGACTACCTTCAGTACAAAGAATCCTGTGAGAGTCTGGCTACAGTCATGAGTGAGATCCAGGAGCTGAAAGCCAATGGTGCCAAAGAGGGGGTAAAACAATCAATTCATCATAAATATAGTTTCCCATCGTTCTTAATGGAGAGTACCTTAATTCAATTCAGTGTAGTGTGTTTTGTTTTCTTCACAATTCTTTATGGGGTTAATTATTTTGCTTTTGCGATTCAGTAAAAAAAAAAAAGTACTGCTTATGCATAAATGCCACCTATATACAGAATATATATTCAGAAGAAAGTGAAACTGGAGTTTTAAGTAAGAATTTGTTAAAAAAACAAATAAAAAAGGAGAAAAGACATTATGCCAAAATTAAGCATAATGGTTGCCATGAAAATTATCCAATAAACTGACAAGAAAGGGAACTGTCAGATCAGCATAAGTGAATGAAGAAATCTTTTTTTTTCATCACACATAGTTATACACATTGATCAGTGACTAACTACTTGCTACATTTAAAACATGTCTCTTAAAATTGATAATATTTCTTCAAAGGAATCAATAATTAAGAAGATGCTGCTGATATTTAGCTTCTCAGCTTCCACCCCTCTTGTATCTGCAGTGTGTGCAGTAAGAGGACCTTAAATATCTATATATCTAACTTGTGTGTTTCTCCTCAGAGTGCTGAGGTGGAGCTGAGACGCATGCAGGGCTGCATCCACTTCATGAACCTGAAAAAACTCAACCGTTTGGCTCATATGCGTCTAAAAAGAGGGCGAGACCAAACCCATGAGGTAATTCTCCCACAGGTCTACAATGGAGTTAATGACAGACAAAATAAGTTGAGTTGTACTATTCTATGTATTCTCAAAAAATGCTGATGCGAGTTCCCTTTGTGCTGATCACTGAAGGAGTGTTGAACTAAGCACTTTTGTCCTTGCAACATCTAACTGCAGTAGAGGCTACAGTCTGCAGAAACTGTTTGAGTGCGCTTGTGTTAGATTGTAAATGTTCACTGTAGATCATATTTATGCTCATTAATCTTTGATACCACATAAACCTGGCTCTCAGTTTTGGCGTATTGTCAGGTATAAATGTATTTGTGTTTATTTTGCGTCCGTCAGGTGATTCTTCTGGTGGAAAAACCTCACCAGCGATTTATGTTTCTGTCCTCAGGCAAAGCAAAAGGTCGATGTGCTTCATCTTCAGCTGCAGAACCTCCTATATGAGGTTATGCATCTTCAGAAGGAGATCAGCAAGTGTCTCGAATTCAAGTTAGTGTGAATTACTCTTTGTTAGATGAAACATTTACAGTTTTATTGAGACAATGTACGTCACTGACGTTGCACCAGTTTACCTTGGCATAAAGGACTGGAAGACGGTGCCGTGCAAAAATATTTATTTTGTCATGTTACAACCTCAGAGTTTGATGTATTTTATGTGAAAACCCAACAGAAAGTAGTGCATTATTGAAGATAGATGATGTATTAAATTTTATTTCTATTGAAATCCTGAAGTGCGGTGTGCATTTGTCTTCAGCCCCCTTTGCTCTGCTTCACCTAAATAAAATCAAGTGCAACCAGATCTGGTCACATAGTTTATAGAGACCACATGTGTGTAATTTAAACTCTGTTCTGTAAAGGCCTCAGAGAACATTAGGCAGTAAACATCTTCATTAAAATGGTGGCATCATCATGCTGTGGGGATTATTTTCCTCAGCAGAGACAGGAAAGCTGGTCAGAATTAATGGTAAGATGGCTGGACAACACAAAGCCAGAGAAACGAAGGAACGGTTTAGATAAAAATGTTTTAATGTGTTGGAATGGCATAGTCAAAGCCCAAACCCAGTTAAGAATCTGTGGCAACATTTAAACATGCAAGTTCAAAGATGCTCTACATTCAAACCAGCTGAGTTTGGTGTGTTTTGCAAAAATAATAATGTATAATCATTTAATTATCTGAGTGTTTATTCTGGTTGCAGCTGCAATAAGAAGGAAATGTGGTTCTACAAAGTCATCAGGGAGCCACTGACCACAAATTCATGCCACACTTTTCTGACTTTTCTTTGTAAAATATTTTCAAAACCATATTTTCTTTTCCTGCCACTTCACAAATACATACTATCTTATATTGGTCCGTCATATTAAAGTCCAATAAAATACATTGACGATTATGGTTTAATGAAGTTCAATAGATTTTAATACTTTTACACAGAAATGTGTATGAGACGTCGTTACTGTAAGCTTTTAAGTATTAAAATTAAACTTTAAAAACTTTGACCAAGCGACTCAAAAAATACATACGAACAGCACAATCCAGTTACACTTAAAGCAATCCTCAAATGTTTCACATTTTCAGATTTATATTTTGTCACATTGATTAGCATCTTTCCTGCTTCAGATCCAAGCATGAAGAAATTGACCTGGTGAGCGAAGAGGAGTTCTTCCAGGACGCTCCGCCGGAGATTTCCAGGCCCAGCCTGACCAAAAATGACCCCCACCAGCTGACACTGGCAAGACTGGACTGGGAGCTGGAGCAGAGGAAGAGGTGAAAAACTGGAAGCAGAGTCATCCAGAGTTGGAATAACTTGGTGTTGCTTTTATTAACTCTTGGAGAGATGAAAGAAGTTGTTAAGCGTTAGTTTTTGGAATCCAGGTTGGCGGAGAAATACGAGGAGTCACAATCCACAAAGGAGAAAATTCAGAAGACCATAGAGGTAAAGAAGGAGCATCTGATAAGCCTTCAGCCTGGACTGAATGCCATCATGCAGGCAAGTTATAAAAAATTACAACAGAAAACTGCTGTTATTCTGTTTTTGTTGAAATTCTAAGCTAGAGAATTTCCTCCTCATGCTTTGTCTCCACAGGCGTCTCTCCCGGTGCAGGAGTATCTGTCCATGCCATTCGAAAAGACCCAGAAGCAGGCAGAGATTGCCCGTCACCTTCCTCCTCCGCTCTACGTGCTGTTTGTTCAAGCAAATGCTTACGGCCAAGCCTGTGGTGAGTCAAGACAGAATATACCACAAATAAAGAAGAAATCTGAGTTTGACAGCTCACCATGCAGTTTCAGTTTGATAACTGATTTATTTTTTCCATATTTCAGACAAGAACCTGAGTGTGTCGATCTGTGGTGACGTGGATGAGGCCAGGGCCCTTTCCAAGCCTCCTGATGATTCTCAAGGTACATGGAGCGCCATGTTGATGCCACTGGAGTCTGTCCACATTAAAAACTCAGCTTCTGTCCATTTAGTTGGATTTTTTTTAACATGTATGTTCTTCAAAATGTGACATTGTTGTTCCCAGATGATGAGAGTGATTCAGATGCAGAAGAGGAGCAGGAGAAAACGGTGCGTTTCAGGCCAGGATGCACACACGCACTCGCGCGCGCACACACACACACGGACACACACACACGCTCAGAGGTTAGTGAGTTCAGTTGTTTTATAAATAATACCCGTCTCTGGGTTGGACACAGAAACCCTTGCCTGAAGTTTTGCTTTCTACACACTGTGGTCGGGTGGCTCAGAGAGTTTCAGCAATCGATCGATGTCTACATCCGGAGGGGAGTGGGGGATTCTGGGAAATATTTACCCAGATTGGAGAGGTGACTGTAACCTGAGTCCGTCTGGGACATGCACTCTCAGCAGCATAGAAAAGCTGGATTTTAGCATCTAAATGGATGAAGCTTTAGTTGTGACTTAAAGATATGGTTTATGAAGTGAATGTTGTGACACAGTTTTAAAAAATAGCAATTAGAGTATTTTTTCCAGGTATAACAATGTTTGAAAGAGAAGGTGAAAAATATGTATTTCCTGAGTTTATTTCCTAAAAATTGCAGCCATCCATCTGCTCATTTTTCATCTGTCTGCGCATTGGTTTTTCTGTTCATCCATCCATTAGTTTGTTTGTTCATATATCCGTCTGTCCATTGATTTGGCCGGCATTCATCCTTCTGTCTGTCTGTCTCTCTGTCCATCTGTCTGTCAGACCAAGCAGTAAAAAGGCCTGCATTGAAAATCAACCAGCTCCAGTCCTCAACATCCACTGTTCTGTATGTCTGTCCCTAGTCCAACACAGGGCTCATTTAATAATAATAATAATAATAATAATAATAATACATTTTAATTGAAAGGCGCCTTTCTGGCACTCAAGGACACCGTACAGAGAACGAAAAATAGCAAAAACAATAAAATATAGCAATTAAAAATAGGTAGAATAAATACACAACAATGTATCTATATAAAATCTATATGTAAATCTATGTAAAAAATCTATATAAAAATCAAGCAAACCAATTGTGTCATGTTGAAAAGGCAGATCTAAAAAGGTGTGTTTTAAGTTCGGTTTTAAATTTAGGGAATGAATTTATGTTTCTAAGGTGAGGTGGTAATGAGTTCCAGAGTTGGGGGTAATTTGTCTGAATTACCCAGTCATCAGATTCTACTGGAGCCTTTTAGTGAGCAACTTAATTGCTTCATGTATGTTGAGCCAGGAAAACATGGAGGACTGGACTCGGCCACGCCTGCTCTGTTATTGTGCCCCAAAACTCCCTTTTTTTGTCTTTCTCAATCTTTTACCATCAATTAATTCATTATTTTTTTTATTTTACCTTTTAATAATCTTCAAAGGTAAAAAGTTAAACTTTTATGTCATAACGTAGTGCTCTCTGCAACCTCTAATTTAACAAACAGAAAATGCTTTTTTCCATTTCTCCCCAAGCTTTTCAGCTCTTTGGTTCTCTTAACTGCATCTCATAAACATCACGAAACATCTTCTGCCTTTTCGTGTTTTCTGATGTTATGTCTTGGTGGCTGTGTGTTTGACAGAAGAGAAGGAGGCCGACCACAGGTGGACAGCTGGATGACAAAAGACGAGAGATGCTAAAAAGACACCCTCTGTCTCTCAGCTTGGTCCTTCAGTGTAAAGGTAAAAGGTTTTCTCCATTTCTTCTTTTTACACACCATACATCCTAATATTTACAGTTTTTTTCTCATGCACACTTTGTAATCTGACCGCATATTTGCTGTGCTGCGATGTAACTCTATATTTATGGTTGTATGAGGGAGAAATCGTGAGCGGCTCTGCTGTGGCATGACACCGCTTGACCCTAGTGTTCCCTCTGCTGGCAACAAAGGGAACATGGTGACAAGTTATGGGGGAGATCTGCATTGCAGGCGTAACTCTACCTAATGGGGGAAGGGAGGGGAGGAAGCGGAGGGAGGTAGATACTTGCAGCATCGTAGGTCTGCAGCACCTACAGCATCTTGTAAGCATTTTCTCTCTCTGCTTTGTTTCTACCCCAGTCTCCCTTCATGACCACCCCCCACCCCCTCACTCTGCTGCCAGCAGCCTTTTTAGTGCAGGAAAAGCAAAAAGAGAGCCATGTGAGTGATTGACGGCGTGTCACTGAGTTCAGCGTTACTGCAGAGACAGGATGTAAAAAGATGACCATCAGCATAGTGTGTGCTCCCCAGGTGCGGCTGGCTGCCACACTGACCACGCCCTATTGTTGCTCTCTAACACCCTGCAGTCTGAAGTAAACCCATGAGAGCTATCACTGGGAGGATTAATGAAGGAAGGATGAGAGCGTGTTAAGATAGCAGTGAATTGTCTTTTCAGGATGATTTATTTCCCTCATTATCCCTACAGATGGCAGCACTCTGCATCTCTACTTCTTCTACCTGATGAATCTGAATATTCTGACTGTGAAGACAAGAGTCTCTACCTCCACAGACCTCAACGCGGCCATCAGCGCTGGGTGTGTATAAACTCAACTCTGTCTTAGGGTTCCTATTCAATCTGGAAAATTCTCGAATGTTTTTACCTAGACCCTTAGTCCGGTGAAAGAAAATGGCGTGGGAAAAATATGTTTCCCACAATGATATAGTTAAACCTGTTTTTAATATCCATCAGTCTGTCCTTTCATCAGTTGTTGGTCTATTCATCTTTTCATCTGTTTGCACCTTATAAATCAGATTGTCCATCCAATTAGCTGTACTGAATAATTTATTCTATTGATCATTTACTTTGTGATAATGTTGAATTCTTTCTCTCCCATTGAACAAATTATGTCACACTTTTTAAAATAATCCATATAATATATATAACTGCTATTGAAGTAGGGCTGAAAACAAACAAACAACACTGAAAACAGATTAAGAGTAGTAATGAGATACAGTTACTGTTAATCAAATTAATTTCTATTTTTAAAGGCTTCAGCTAAACAAAAGAGGATGCAAAGAAAAACTAATATGCTAAGCTAATTCTGTGCAACTATTAGTAAAGCTTAAAAGAGAAGTGTTTATTAATAAGAAGTTGAATATTTTACATATCAAGTAAGTTGATTTACATAAAAATTTCATCAAATGTGTATTTGTCAGTGGAGTTTAAAGAAGCTTTTAAAGGGTTAGTATTATCTATTTTCCGGGCACATGGTGCCATTTTGTATTACAATCAACAATGCTACCTTCAGTTGTTATAAAAATGCTGTATATATCAAATGTGACGTAAGAGAAATCTTACTTAGTAATTTGACACATTGAAATTGGGCCCTGTCTCTTTAAATACCTCCTGCCCTTTCTGACACTTTGCTTTCACCATCGCCACATCAACGTTTGTCCGTTGCACCATTTACAGCCATCTTAGGAGTGTTGGACTGAGAGAGAAGTAGTTCGTATGATGAGCTCAGCATACATACAGTTCCGCCAGGTTTTTGCTAATTGCTGCTGCCTCTAGTCTGAAGGAGCTGAGAACTCTTATCCCCATGGAGGAGCTGTGTGGAAAAGGACAATTCTTTCCACCCTGATTGTTTGTATTTCTTCTTTAAAAAGAGGCTTAAAAGGACTGAGAAGTCTGAAAATTCAAGTCTGATAAAGTGTTGGATTTAGAAAGCTCATAGAAACCCTGCCTTTAAGAACCTAAAGATGGTGTAACAGTGTTTTCTTTTCTCCAGAGAGCTTCTTAAATCGGAAACTCTCCTGAGCTGTCTCTACACCAGTGACCAAGGAAGAGAAACTCCCAATCCAGCCAACCGCTACCAGTTTGACAAAGTCGGGTAAGAACATCGAGCAGTAGAGGAGAATAAAAAAACGAGCTCTTGATTACAATGTTACATGTCAGTATATTCAAGAAGGATTAACATGTAATTCTACTTTAGGATTGTTTCCTTTGCTGACTATGTGGATGAGCTGGGATATCCCTACATGTGGGTCCAGAATCTGGGAGGACTTCATTTCCCCACTGAATCATCAGAGGTGTGTGTTGACATCCTGTGGTGCCTCAGGAAAGCGAAGCTGCAGCTGTTAAATGCCAGTGTATGTCTGTGTGTTTCCAGGGTGTTCTGGTGGGCAGTTCTCTGAGCGCCAGCCACATGGAGACCACCATGAAGCTGCTGAGGGGGCGAGTCCTGTCCCGCTTGGCTCTGCACAAACAGTTTGCTTCTTTAGGTGACTCACTTTACAACTTATGTTAAATAATCCTAATTGTGGATCGCTGTGCAAGAGGTTGACTGTGTTTGTGGCTGCAGAGCACAACATCATTCCGATCTCCGCCGAGTGTCAGCACCTGTTTCCTGCCAAGATCATCTCCCGTCTGGCTCGGTGGACCACCATCACTCAGCAGGAGTACTTGGTAAATTCAAGAAGAAACCACTTCAACATTTTCATTACAAGTTCACAGTGTTGCTCATGCTCAGCGTAATCTCATCTGAAGGAACTGGCCTATACTCATCATGTGACTGAAGCTGGACTGGCCAGAGAGACAGACCTGTACTTTATGGCAGTTGTCGAAAGAGGAACAGGTAAGTCCAGTCACTGACACCATAGATGGAGTCATTTGTTGTGAAGCTATAAAAAAAACACGTTGTGGCTGCTTTTCCTTTAGCGCGTCTTCACGCCGCTGTGGTCCTGAGTCCCCGCTACCCAGAGATCTCTCCTCTGTTCTCTCTGTCCCTCAACTGGAAGGGAGAGTGCAGCGGGCGCAGTGATGACAACCTAAGAGTACGGACATTTCAGCTTAGTATATCCTCAAATTCTGTTCTCAGTTTACTGTTTAGTCCTGTAATACAATAAGTGCCTTCCAAAAGTATTTATGCTCATTTAACCTTTTACCATTCGGCCCTGTCGGCAAGCCAAACACAAAGTAGTGCATAATATGAAGTGGATGAAAAAGAGGATTTTCAGATACTTGTACCATTAAATATCCGTCCATACTCAGCTTTTTGTCTTCTAGCTTTGGACATCTAGAGACTGAAATTGATCTTTGCTTGATTTTAAGGGATGTGAATACTTTTGCAATATTTTATGTAATGTTTTATCGTCTAAATATCTTTCACATTTTTAGGCCATGGAGAGTGAAGTGAATGTGTTCAAAAACGAGCTACAGGGCCCAAAGCCTGGGCATCAGCTTCTGACCAATCAGATCGCACGCCTGTGCGTCTGCTTGGACGTGTATTTGGAGACAGAAGTGCAAGATGACAGTGTGGAGGGACCTCGAGAGTTCCCACGAGAAAAGATGTGTCTGCGTACTGTCAGGTATCCAATTTTGTCAGAAATGATAGATTTTTAATTATTATGTAATTGTATGCTAAATAAATTTACCTTTAACATCCTCTCTCTCTCTTTTTTTTTTTTTTGTCTAAATTCAGGGGTCCAAACCGCCTGAAGCCATTCAAGTACAACCACCCTCAGGGCTTCTTCAGTCACCGTTAGACCTGCGTCCATATTTGTCCTTCTGAAATTGTGTTTGTATCTCTTAACACAAAGTCCCGTTTTAAAGATTTTGAAAATAAAACCTCTCCTTGTTGTCATCTTTAATGGTCATAGATCTGGTTTGTCTATGACTAGCAGGCTCTGTTTCACACATTGTTTTCCATTTAATCTCTTGAATGTCCTCTGTTCTCCAACCTTTGTCTTTCCTGCTCTATTTTTAGCTATGTGAGAGCAGGCCGATTATTATTCCACTGTGGTTCAGTGGAGGGGTAAGCTGAGTCATTTCCACAGGGACAAATGCACACACAATGCAACATTTTGCATTTTGTGTGCAGGTAACCTTTGACCACTCTTTCATTGTCTAGGCTTTCCTAGTTTCAGGGCTGCTTGGTATTGAGAATTTTGCTGAGATGCATTTCACTTTTTCGATCAAACAAATGTGGGAGGTTCTTTGTAATTTTGGGAAGAGGAGATGTTTTGAAAATTTCTTATGAGCCCCTCTGGTGAAGATGATCATTGCTGACTGACCTCAGTTTGATGATTTTCACTCATCAAATGTGAACAGTTCTGCAGAAAGCTTAATTAAACCTCACCCTCCATAGAATTAAAACAAGTGTTTTGAAGAGAAAATGTATAGACAGCAGAGTGACATCCTAGAGACAGCAGTGAGATATTAATTTGACAGTATAAGTACAGAGATGTGGAGAATATGAGACAGCACTTGTACTGGTGCTGTGTCTTGCAAAAGTATTCAAACATCTCAACCTTTATTTCAAGGTGTTTGTATTTTTTTTAAAGATTTCGCGTAATAGCTGAGCACAAACTAGTGTAATTTTGAAGTGGAAGTAATGTGTTTTTTTACAAATAAAAATCTGAAAAGTGTGGCATGCATTTCTTTACAACCTTTCTGAAGAAATATCTTGCAGAACCATCTTACCCTGCAATTACAACTGCTTTACTTTTCTCTCCATGGCTTAAGACCATTCTTTGCAAAAATACTTAAAGCTTAGCTTTTTTGTTTTTTTTTTTACAATGCAAAGATATCAAAATAATATGTTTAAATAACTGAATTGTAATGTTCTCAGGATAGCAGAATTTTTGTATAGGTTAACTGTGGTTATCCTATATTAGTGTACAAAAGAGAGCTGTAGGGAGGGAGGTTTATTTAAATAGCTCCACTCATGCACTAGCAGGACATCAAATGAAAAAGAAAACAAAAAATAAACATTTACTAAATATGTCAAACATTTAAAAGCTTTGCGTGAAGTAAAATAAAAATGCTCATTTAAAAACAAATCCAGTCTTGAAACTCAAGCTTCAATAATTAATGATTGTGCAAACAGTTAATCAGATCCTTTGAAAAACTGCTGTAAGCGAAATTGTTTTTACTCCTGATTTGAAGGAGCTGACAGTTTCTGTACAGCTCAGGTTTTCAGGGATTTTAGTTCTGCTCCTTGAAATACTGAATTAGCTAACGATAGGTAATTTAGTAGCACATTTCATATGATCAGTCAAAATTTAATTTGATTCTAAATCGACACCAAAGTTTCATGTTTGTCCTGTATTCTTTATCCTCACTGAGTCAAGTTCTATGTACAAAAATCGGTTTTCTGCCATAAGCTGGAGGGCACTCTGACTCATCCACTCCTTGGTATTACACCTATCGGGAGGTTAGAGGGCTCAACAAATGATGGCATAATGCCAGTGAGGATCCAGTCCTATATCAGTGATGAGGAATCTATTTTTAGTATACGTGGAGTTTGCATCAAAAACATGCTGCTGTGGTGGGAGGGGCTGGAGGCAGAATGGCTGCAGGAGGAGGAATTACTTTACTCTGCTTCTAATTTGGTGCTCTGCAGCTTTAGTGAAGTATTGTTTGCAATGAGGACAAACCTGCCGGAGTACGCATCCTCAGAGTCAGCAAAAAGTGTGTCCAGTGTGTTGTCTAGTGTTGTCTGTACACCTAATTAAAACTACACAAGCATGTTTTCTTGCTTGATGTGTCAATTTTGCAATTTTTCACATCTGACAGTTTGAATAAGGGAAACCACACCCTGTTTCTGCAGCAGTTGCACGCTCTGTAGCACCAATGCTGGGAATTTCCTACAAAGATAATTGTCTCATATTCAATTGACGTAGTCAGAAATAATCAATTGCATCTGTCCCTATTGATTGAACAAGCGGGTTCTGAAAATGAACAGCCTCTGCTGCTGTTTTTACATGTTTATCCCCTCACCTTGGTAATAAGGAATCAATAGTACTAATTTGGCTCATAAAGGCGCTGCTGTTACTTAGACTGAAGTTGCTCCGTGAAGACAGGACTACTGATTTATACATGAGTGTGATCCTCTGCATGTAAGGCAGGGTGCAGTGGCTGCTGAGGACGGGCACAGCTCCCCCTCTCTTTAGCCGCAATGCAGTGCAGTAACTCCCGGCATTTACCTTTCTGTGGTCTCACACCTTGTATGAGAGCTTCTGACACTTCATTAATCTCTACCAAGAGTTCTTACGCTGCACATTTCAGCAGGACTGTAATATTAAAAAGGAAAAAGAGAGAAAATGATGCCACACAGACTTTTTATGATTTTTTTTTCCATTTTTTATTTACTGTTTCATTTTGCATATTCTCAGCAGTTTATACATAGCACAGTCATCATTGTCTTAGCATTTGCAGACTGGAAGAGTGAGACGCCATCGTTCACCTGTCTGGAGAAGCAGCATTATTGGTGCACAACGAGCAAAACTCAAGTCTTCCTTAAATTATTCATCTGTAAATAGAATATAGAGATTTCTACCTCCCTTAATAAACATATTTATATATATTCAATATTGCTCACAATCATTAGCTTGACATAGTTTTGATATCTCTGCCCTTGAAGGCTCATGAGGGCCCTGCCGGCCCCGTCAGGATTCAGTTTAAATGCACTTGATGTCCGTTAAGGGCGGTTGTCACATTCACATAAGGAGTTTAGAGCATTCTGCATTCACTACAGTCATACAGTCAGAAGCTTTGGAGGGTGGGGGGGTGTAGTGGCCATACTTGGGGAGCGGTGGGGTTGTTTGCTACAGAAATCAATATTGCTTACATACTGTTACCTGCCTGAACAGCTGGGTGCGCCCAGCTCCTTCCTCCTGCTCTGCACCCTTTTTCTCCTTCATTCCTACTCTGTTCTTTGGCATCTCCTTCTCCTCCACAGGTAAAAATGCAGCTGTAAGTCTCACTTCTTGGCCTTCTCCTCCTTGGTTTCCTTTGACTCAGTGCTAGAGGACTTTTCAGCTTTTTCTGCCTTCGCTCCTTTACTCTCCTCTTTACTCTTCTCGTCTGGCTTCTTCTCCTCCTTTTTGCTCTCGGTTTTCTCTGTTTCTACCTTGGCTGCGGGTTTTTCTTCAGGCTTTTTTTCCTCTTTCTTGCTTTCAGTTTTCTCTGGTTTTTCTTCAGGCTTCTTCTCCTTCTTGCTTTCGGTTTTCTCAGACTTTGCCTCAGGCTCTGGTTTCTCCGGTTTGGGAGCAGGGGGCTTCTCCTCTTTAGCAGGAGGAATGCTTTCTTTGGGCTCAGGTTTTGGAGCAGGTTTGTCCTCAGCGGGCTTGCTGGGAGTCTCAGGTTTCGATGTTTCCTCCTTTGCCTTCTCGTCCTTCTTTGCAGCAGATTTGTCCACCTCTGGCTCTTTTTCCTTGGGTTCCTGCTTCTTCTCCTCCTTCACAGGTGGCTCTTTCTCTTTCTGCTCCTCTTTGGCTGGCTGAGACTTCTCTTTCTTCTCCTCCTGTGGGGTGTCTTTGGCAGCAGCGGGCTTAGCGCTCTCCTTTTCTGGAGATTTTGGTTCGGGGGTCTTGGGTGCTGGAGATTTGGATTCGGGGGATTTACTGGGAGGGGATTTTGACTCGTCTCCTGCAGGAGACTTGGCAGGGGATTTGGGCTCAGGGGATTTGGCTGCTGGTGATTTGGATTCTGGAGATTTTGGAGGTGATTTAGATTCTGGTGATTTCACAGCAGGAGATTTAGCTTTCTCTTCTTCACCTTCTTCCTCTTTCTCTTCTTTCTCCTCCTCCTTTTCTTCCTCTTCCTCCTCCTTCTGCTCCTCTTCCTTTCCCTCTTCCTCCTTCTCACCTGCTTCTTCACCTTCTTCATCCTCTTTGGTTTCCTCGTCTTCCTTTTCCGCTTCCTCTTCCTCTTCTTCTTCTTTCTTTTCCTCCTCTGCCTCCTCCTCCTCTTCATCCTCTGCCTCTTCTGTCACCTCTGTCACCTGTGTCTCATCCGTCTGTTCCTCCACGATCACAGTGTCTGAGATCTCCTCGCTTTTTACTTTGATGTGGGCTGAGATCCTGCTCTCCAGGTAGGTGTACGGGCTGCCACCTGACACAAAGCGATTCTCCTCTCCCTCCAGCAGCTTCCTGTTTCAAAACCACAGATGGTAAAAATATTGAAAACCTTTGGTAGGAGTGTCTAAATAGTAAAAAAGACGTTTGCACTTTGACCCTAGCAAACCTGTATGCAGCGATCTCAATATCCAAAGCCATCTTCACATTCAGGAGTTCCTGATAGTCCCTCAGCTGACTCGCCATCTCCCATTTGGTTGTTTTCAACTCGTTGTCAAGCTGATTGATGGTCTCCTGTGAAATGAAAACACAGAAATCTTAAGATAAAGAGTCACACTGAACATATGAGGAGATTATGTGTGAGTGGGGAACAAAGTGCCTATCTGGTACCTGGAGTGAGTTGATGTCATCCTGGTGTCTGTCTTCACTCTCCATCCGCTGCCTCTCCAGGGACTCCTTGGCTCCTCGGAGGGTCTCCAGCTCGATGGTGCGGCCCTGGAGCTGGCGGCGGTACTCTGCGATCTCCTCCTGGGAGCCACGGATTGCATCCTGGTTGGACCTGGCAGCGTCGGACAGGCGCTCCATGCGCACTGCAGGTGTACAAAATTAAAGGAAAAATTAAACATTTAGAAGCCACGTTTCTGTTTTAGTTTCACAGCACCGATTTATATGCATGTCAGATTAGATTTGTCATCCTGAGACTTTTTGGCAGTCCCTTCCTTCACCGCTGGGAGCGTGAGTAACCTTGACACTGCCCACCTGTCATTCAGTCTGACTCAGCTTCCTCCCTTTCAGGAATGACGCTCTGCTGCAGTAGGCTGGACTCAGAGGTCACTCAGTTTGCTCTTTTTACTCACTCAGAGCAGCATGGAAATAGGCTGCACAAGTTTTATGGCACCATTGTTGGATTTGCAGCACAATAAAGGCTTAAAGGTCAGAGGAACTGTGACTGTACTATTTTTTTATTTTTACAAAAGATAATGAGCCATTTGATTATTGCATGTAGGTACAAGTACGTAAATTTAGAAGAAGACGCACTGATCGAGGCGTTAATTTGTCCTGCTGTCTGAGCAAGGAACTGTGTCCTTGAAGAGGAGTTTTATTTTTTGCATCCATTACCATAAAAAATGCACTGCATGCAAGGGCAGCAAGCCAGAGTGCAAATGAGTCTCCTCTCTGCGTGCCATCTCACGCAGCGCTGTCCTGTCTTTCTGCGAAAATTATCATTATGCGGCGTCGACGCAGCCACCAACTGCGGTGCATGTAATTGAAATCCGAATTGTATGCCAAAGTATATTTTTCTAATATTTTTTTTTCTCTTGTAAAAGTTTGCAACCAGATAATCAATGCGTATTAATAGATACGGTGTTGGTTATGTGAAAATGAATCTCTACAGCTTTTATATGACATGCAGAGAAACGGCTTCAGCACCATGGACAGAGGGACTTCGCAGCTTTTGCTCTGAAACTTGTCCCTTTGGCCAGCCTCACCTTTGAACCACTCCTCTGCGTGCACTGCGCTCTTTGACGCGTGGCTGTCCAATTGTGAGCGGATCTCTCGCAGCGCGCTGGTAACGTCCGCCTTGAGCGTGTCCCTCAGGTCGAAGCTCACCTGCGCGCCCTGAATCTGCGCCAGCAGCTCCGCCACCTCCTCCTCGTGGTTCTTCTTGAGGAAAGCCGCCTCCTCCTCCAGAGCGCGGAGCTTCTTGTCCAGCTCCAACCGCGTCAAGCGGCACTCCTCCACATACTTTTTCATGGCGCGGGCGGCAGCCTCCAGCTCCTCGCGGCTGCGCGCCTCGTCCTCCAGCCTGACCCGCAGGTGCTGGATGTCTTCCTCCAGGTGTTCGTGCTCCAGGGCGGCGCGGGTCTTCTCCCCGGTCAGCTGCTGCAGGAGCCCCCTGAGGTCGTTCAGCTCTCTCTCGTAGTGCTCCCCTACGGAGATGCGCCCCGCTTGGCTCTGCCGCAGCGCCGCCGCCTCTGCCTCCAGGTTGCGGTTGTGCATCTCCAGGTTGCGCACCTTGTCGATGTATCCGGCGAAGCGGTCATTGAGAGCCTGCAGGATCTCCTTCTCGCTCCTCCGCGTCATGTCGCCGTTGAAGGTCTCCAGGCTTTCGATGGAGGTCGGCTGGCTGTAGGTGAGGCGGCGGCGCTGCTGGGAGTGGAAGCCGCTGGAAGACACGGATGCGGGCCGAGCCTTGCGGTACGAGCTCGGGCCCATGAAGTGGTGGTCCACTGTGAAACTCATGTTGGCCAGGCCGGTGGAGAACTGACTGCAAAGGAGGGAGAGCGCTGCGCTTTTATAGGAGGGAGGGAAAAGTCGCTAGTCAGCACAAGGGCACTGTATTTTTAAAGAGACATCTTTTCCTCTCCCCCCCACCCTCAAAAAAAAAAAAAAAATCTACCGGCTGCCCAGAAATAACTCCGTTCGCACTGAGCAGCTGAGATGCTGAAACTACAAACCTCAGTATTAACTTTATATCATGCAACACGCATCTTAGAAATCCCCTCATCTACTTTTCTAATATATATATTTCTTTATTTATTTAAAAAAAACAACACAGTTTAAAACATGCAACCATGTCGCATTTCAATCCAACACTAATATTTATAAACAGCTCAGTTTAGTTTTCATCTTTTATTTTTTAAGATGTAAACCCATGGTAAGGGTGAGCTGAGGGGGTTTCAGTGTGTTCTGCTGATGCTTTTTATTGTTTGCTGCTGCAGTGAGTTTGCAGATCAGCCCTCCTGGGGATCACCTCAGCTGCTGGGCCATTGACAACATTCACACTTGCAGCGTCTGGCAAAAGTATTCACATCCCTCGAACCTTTTCCTGTTTTGTCAAGTTGACACAAGCTTGACTTTATGTCATCAGGATTTATATGGTAGAGCAATACAAGGTTCATATGTGTAAAATAGAGAATAAAGAAAGAAAATGAAACATGATTTTTAATACTCTTCTCTGCCCCGTTTCAGTGTTCAACTCCTATTCCCTGCCAGCTTTATCGTTTTTGTCTTTTTCACTGTGCATCTTGTGTCCTACTTTTTCTGCTCTCAGAAGGCAACCAGATAAGTTATTATGTCATTTAAAATCTGCCATATTTGCAAGCAGGAATAGTTTCATTTCAGTCAAGTGATTAAATCAAAATGTGTTATATGGTCCACGCCAGATGGTTGGCTTTTATTTTTGTTGACTCATCCCTCCAGCATCCCTATTCTGGAAATGTCAGAATAGAAAATAAGGCGAAAAATCTAAACATGCAAAATATTCGCATCCCTTCAACTCAAATGTTGTCATAACCGCAGCCATCTTTGGTTTTTATTGGGATTTTAGGTGACACAACAACACAATTAGCACATTGCTGTGAAGATGGAGAAAAATCATTCATTGTTTACAACAGAAATTTGAATAGTTGCATAATGTGTTATGTTGAGTCAACGCTTCTTAATCCACAATCCCAGACGTAATTCCTTGGGAATATTTCTCTATTTCTATGAATATTCATTTTCAAATCACCTTCAACAAGATTTCGTTCTGGACCTTTGGACTCTTCTAACACATGAAGATACTTGGATTTAAATCATTCTGTTGGACCTCTGCATTTTTAGGGTTGTTGAATGTGAACCTCTACTGGCTCAAGTGTTTTGCAGCCTCCAACAGATTGTCCTGTATTTAGCTTAATGGATTTTCCCAACAATTTAAAAAATTTTTTGCTAACATGTGCACTTTCTTCAGCATAATGCTCCCGCTCCCACCACAGTGTTTGATGTTGATCAATGGGTATGCTGTGCTCACGGGGATTTTAGTTTTTTCACACAGTGTTTCGCAGGAAGGTAAAAATTTAATATTTCGGTCCCGTCTGACCTGAGCGCCACATGTTTGCTTCAAGTTCTACTTAAGTTGTGACAAACTGCAGGAATTTGACCTTCTTGTGACTTTCTTTCTTCCACTCTTCCATAAAAACCAGACTAATGGAGAGCATGACTAATAGTCATGCTGTCTGGAGATTCTATCACCTGAGCTGTGGATCTCTAGAGCTCCTGCCTCTTGGTCGCTTCTCTGATTGATGCTCTACCTGACTGTCCTTTCAGTTTAGGTGTGTGTTGGTAGCTCTGGAAACAATTTACTGTCCCTGATTTAAACTTCGCCAAAGCATTTCCCCTTGGTCTTTATGATGCTACTTGTTCATTAATCTTCTATAAGAAACCTCTGAAATCTTACAGACTTCAGCTGAAGAACAGCTTTACTTAATGAGATAACTTCTGAAGGCAGTTGGATGCACTGAATTTGATTTGGTTGTATCAGAGTAAAGGGGAGCAAATGCAGATGGATGCAAAACTTTTTAAAAATTATTATTTGCAAAAAATAAATAAATAAATAAAACTCGGACCACAACGCTGACGGGAACTTGGGATGAAAACAGATAAACATAGAATACATAGATCTTGTACCAGGACATAAAGAACAGACGGTTATAATCCTGGTGTATTTGAGTTTTGGCTTTCATCTGCGTTTGCATTTTGATTATTTTCTTGTTTATTTATTTAAGCTTGGCTCTTACCTTAGCAGCTCATTCTTTCATATTTATTTTCTTTGTTTGTTCTTAGTTTTCTTTGTGCATTCTTGAGTTTATAAACCTTTCCTTTAAGCTGTTGTATATGTCCTCGTCCTTCCAGTTTATAGCCTTCTTCCCTCGGCCGGCCTGGTTGCTCCCTGTTTTTCCTTCACACCTGCAGTTCAGACAAGCAGGGAAACTGATGGAGGAACTGAAGATGCTTTTTCTGTGCTTCTTCTTCAGCACAGAAGAAGCTGAACAAAAACTGTAAAGGAACTATGAACCGGGGGGGAAAGACTAACACAGAACTGAGAGTAATGAATTCAACATCACAGAGAACAAAACACACACCTTTCTAATGATCACACAGACATAAATCGAATATAACAAGACCTGAAGAACACAAATGAAAATTAAACCCCAAACACTAAATGATCATAACAATTAAGCACTATACAGTGTGTTGGCCTATCACATTAAATCCTCTAAAGATACCCGTGACCAAATATGAAGGTGTTTAAATACTAGAGCAAATCATTTTCCCGAGATACAAGCAAGGGCTGCATTTTAAGCATTTCAAGCTTCAAACAAAAATACCTTCGTATGAGCTAATGATCAATACTATATTTCTGCATGTCTCTGTCTGGTTTTAGATGATACAAATCACCACATAATGCACTATATTCTGCAGCATCTTTACAGTGTATGTTTCAGGGTGTGAATTCAGCTACAATGACAAAGCATTATCCCAAAAAGTGAGCTGCTGATGTGAAGAGCTCTCTGCTCTGAGAATAGAGCTCACCCAGAAGAGCATGTACAGCACCTATTGATTAACTGAGGGTGAACGAGTTTACACGGCACACCTCAACAGAGTCACGAGAACTGTGAATTCACTGATCTGATGAGATCTAAGATGAAGAGCAGACAAATCAGCACTTTGCTGTTTCCTTCTCTCTGCCGTTCGTCTGTCTGATGACATGTTTTTATAGCACTGACTCTCTAGACAGCATGGGATAAATCTGCGTTTTATGCCTTCCACTAATATTCTTTAAATTTCCTGTGACGCTACTCTAATAATTACCCACACAGTCATTTCCTGTTTTCCCCACCATCACTCATGTTTGGGTGGCTGAAGGACAGACAAGACATGTGTCTCTCTCAGGGCTACATGGTTTATAAATAGAAAAGAATTGGCTGAAAGCGGATGTGATGTAAAACGATCTCATAATAGCATGTAGTCGTATTCAAACCACTTTAACGGCTAAATGTATTTATTCCACAAATCTGGAAACTACAAAAGAGGTGGCAAGAGGAAATAAATTTTTAAAAGATAGCATAAGATGTGCACATCATCCTGAACTTACCATCCTTACTGAAGTATTGTGGTGGCAGTGTCATGCTGTGGGGATGCCTGGCTTCAGCAGGGACAGGGAGAACGGCAAGAGGGATGAAGCTGGATACAAGAAATCCTGGATGAAAAGGAAGACGTTAAACTCCTGGGAAGGTTTACTTTCCAGCAGTTTTAACCATGTTAGAATGAACCAAAGTCCAGACATAAATTTAAATGACAAGAACTGAAAACTGTATTTCTTAGATGCTTTCCATTTAATCTGGATGAATTTGAGCTGATTTGCAAAGAGGAATGGGAAGAAATGTCAATCAAAAGTACAAAGCTAGTAGAGAAGTTATTTGTTTCAATTATATACAGCAATGTAGGCAAGGAGGATGTGCTGAGGATCATAGCTGTCAGGAGCGCCCCTCCATACATTTAGACTGTCCAGTTATTTGAGTCTATGAAGGAATGTGGGGGGTGCTCAGGGTTGAAGAAACAGCAACAAATTGAGCCATAGCGGCCCAGGCTGATGCGCTGATGCAGGGATGACAACAAACACACAAAATGATCTAAGACAGATGCATCTGGGCGAGAGGACAGAGGGTCACCTTGTGCAGGGACATTTAGAAAAACGGCTGTCCCAGCAGGCTCAAGTATGACTCAGCCATAATGCAATTAAAATCTGGGTCTGTGTGCAACCAGATTTCTACATTTGATTAAAGTTTCATTTTGTGGGAATCCATCATTCTGAATAAAGCTACAAATTTAACGAAACTTGTAAATGGCGTTAATTTTTTGGAAGATTGCAAGCGAACAGCGATTCTTAACAGTTTGAGGGCTGTTGCAGATAGACTGAAGTTTCTAGAAGAGTAGCTGGGTCTGGCTTCCTCACAGCACCACCTACTGGACAGTCAACAGAACCGCTTGTGTCATTCACAGATTTTTTTTTTTTCTTAAACTTTATTTATTGTAATAAACAACAATACAAATGTACTGTGAACAAATCTCAGGAAGATAATAATAATTTACCAGGGGGAGCATAAAATAAAGCAAGAAGATAAGAAAACGACAATAAATATAAATATGTATAAAGGAAATAGCACAAATTGTGATATGTGTGCCAGATGTCACAGTGCATTGACATAAAAGATAATCCAAAATTCCAAGTTGATTACAAGCCCGTATTGTTGATTCTGCTTTTTGATTAGTGGAGGATTGAATTGTTGATAAATAATGTTTAAGTTCGATCAAAAAAACTAAAAAATTTGGTTTTTTCTTCAAAAATTTGCATTTATGTAGGTGAAATTTAGCCTTAATAATTAGTAAATTGATAAGGAGACTCTTTACATTCATTCCTCCATTTTGTTGAAATCCAAATAAGACATTTTCCCAAAATAACTGAAAAACTGCAGAAATTTTGGAATCAACAAAGTTACAAAAATGTTGCCAAAATATTTTAGAATGAGGGACAACCAGAACAAATGAGTGACCGATTCTGGGCAAACAACACAGAAGGAACAGTTCACCTCAATGTTAGAATTGAATTTCTTTAAATAGACTTTAACGGATGTGTCATTCACAGATGTACCCACCTGGGGCAGCAGAACCGCGCAGCTACTAACAGATCTTACACCAAAACAAACCCATCAGCTGCTTTACGGGTGGAGGTGAGTGAACTGTCCATGGAACTGAAAAGATTACATTTCTGAGTTAATTTATAGAGTCATCCAACACAGACAGGGTTAAAATATGACATTGGAAAGAAATGGGAAATAAGAGGTACATAATTCAAACAAAGTTTGGAGAATTCAGGAGTTTGATAAGTTAAAGAATTGCAGAAGGGGTAATAACAAGCCTTTGGCTAAGACATACTGGACTAAGTGCTACACAGGATGGGCAAAACCTAAAGGAAGGTGTAGGTCTTTTAAACAAATAAAAAATAATTGAACTTGTAATGATTCAGTGTAGAAGGAAAAAGGAGAAAATGGGGAAATTAGGGAAAATGGGAAAATTAAAAGAAAAGTTAACCTCTATTACATGGAGGTTAACCTGTAACCTCCATGGTTACAAGTTAATCATGAAAAATAATCATATTATTCATCAGCCACTAAATGAAAAAATAGTACAATTATTTTTAAATTTGTGGCTGTGGTTTGATTTCTTGTTTCTTTTGACCCACACTCTTTACAGGCTGATAGCGGTAATGCAGTTACCTTATTTGCCAACTTGACCTGACAACCTGACATTACATGATTTTTCCTTTCTGTCTTGATTAGCAGCATGTGGTTCTGTGCCCCACACGCCAGGCTGGACGGTGGCGCTAGTGCACCTCTCGGGCTAGTGCCAGAAGAAGAAGTCTTCACGGTAGTGAGGTTTTGGACTTCCGGTTATGAACGAGGGAAAGTTAAACAACCACCAGTAACTTTATTTATTTTACCATAAACAGTGACGTAATTTCTGACCAAATGATTCAGTCAACAAGTTTATTGGAAAGCTGGACTCAGGAAAATAACCAGCTAGCTTCTAGCTGTAAGGTAAATCCCTGCTAAATATTTAATTTAACTGCTAAATGTTAGTAATATTGAGTTTTAGCTATAGTGTTCCTAATTTTCTTCTAAGTTGCGGTTGACTAAGAATGTAAAGTGGCATGTCTGCAGGTAGAAAGCTAAGATACATCCTTATAAAGTTTGTCGTTGATTGTTTCAGCAGCAGGATGGACAAGACGCACCGAACCGAGAGCACAACCTGTTCAGGCAGAGACGATGGTCTTCTGACTTTCACAAACTTCTCAGAAAAATACAAGGTGATTCACAATCCTCTATTTTTTTTTTTATCCCACCCCACCAATTACAATTTAAAATAAAAATCCTCTTTCGTTCAACTTAGTTCGTGTCAACGGCGTGTCTTTCTTACAGCGTTGTGACATCAGGATTTTGAAAACCAACAAACCCCCATACTCAATATCAGCATTTTTTTAATACCACATTGATCATTATAAAATGCACTTTAAAGCTTTTTTTATTTGTTAGATATAACTGTTAATCGGAATAAAATAAATGGCAAAAAAATAAATAAAAATACCTTAAGCAAATTAAATAAAGTGATCAAAGTTCACAATTTTGTTTGAATAATGCAATGATTGTTGCCAACTCCAGAGCTCATTTTGCAAGCACAAAAATAGCAGATTATAATATAGAGGCTAAGTTAGTTCTGATGCAAAAAAAAAAAAAAAAACAGCAGGAAAAATGCAACATACCCCACTAGGAAAGATACGACTTCAAATTTAAGTCGCTCAAGGTTATTGTTTTCCACTTCAGTGTCCAGAATGTTACAAAAACTGCAGAAACAATTGAGAAATTTGACTCTAGGAAAGTATAGAATTTTGAAATGAAAAATCTTAAGGAAATCTGTATATTGCTCCTCAAAATAAGTTTACATCTATAGCTTTAATCTCATGGGTCACTTGTCCTGTGTTTATCTCTCTCAGGCATTCCTCCTCATTTGGATCGTGCACAGCTGGAGCTTTCTGTTGCTTATAACACTTGTGTGTGCTTTACTGCTCAGTCTCAGTTTGATGAGGCTGAGCTGCTCCTCACACAGAGCGCCCAGAGATGTAAGTTTCTGTCTGAAAGCACGGGAACCTTTACTGTACTATAGATCATACCAGCTAGTGCCATAAAGGTAATCTTACTCAAGCTTATGTTTGTTCCTGGTAGTGCTTCAGATAGCAGGAGATGATCCTGGTACTTCTGACCCTTCTGTGCTTTGGAGAGAAGCTCTTAAATCAGTGACTGGCGCAGCTTTGCGTCGTGATGTCCTGAACCTCCTCTGTTTGCAGTGGGGAGTATGGCTGGCCAAGAGCCGCCTGAACGCCATGCAAGACTTTCAGGTAGGTTTTGAATATATTTTAACAAGTTATTTCCACCACTTTATATTGTTTAGAATAATTGAATCTAGTTTGTGATCTGCAGACAAATAAATTATATTTTTTGTAATGTGAGCATGTGCTATGAGCAATGTTGGATCTCACGTGCTTTATTTCAACTTACTGTTTATATAAGGGAACAACAGAAAAAAAAAATCCCTAAAAAGTTTAGGTGGCAGGTTATTTGGTGTTTTTTTCCCCTTCATTATTCCATCACATATGTCCAGCCTTTCAATATTAATGAATGAATAACTTGAAATGAGTAAACTTTCATTCAACAAACGTCTTTATCCAGACTTTGTTGACATGATCCATTTGTATCAAAAAAGCTAAACAATCCTAAGTCAACAGGACTGCTATTAGTTATTTTTAATCTAACTACTAAAATTTCATTTTTGTTCTGTCTTTTTTGCATACAACATGATAAAACATAAGTTTTATGCCTCACTCTTCATTCTGGTCTATCATTTATTTTCTCAAACTCTGCAGTGTTTTATCTCTGTGAAGGTTTGGTTGTTATCAATAAAAAAACTACAGAACACTCATTTTCTTTGCTGTAGGAGGAGATGTCTCTTTTGGAGGCACAAAGTGGAGCAGTTGGGAATGATTGTAGGGCTGAAACAAAGGAAAATATCCCAAATATTCCCATACTTGTTCTGGACCCAAGAAGGCTTGTTGATCTGTTGAAGATCTGCACTACAATTGTCCAAGGTCAGCAACATTTATACTGGTTGAGTTTTACAATGCTGATTCCAGTATTTGTGACTAAACAACATTTAGCATTTAATAATATTTTAGCTCTATGCTCTCTAACACATGCATTTAATTTTTCCATAATTGTATCACTTTTTTTGTCTGCAGTGCCAAAGCTATCAGATGGGTTTCTTGTAGAGAATTATTAACTATTTCCTTTTATAATGACCTCAAGTGAACTTTGTAACTGGGAATAACAGTTAGTGGTTAGTAGCAAAGTGAAACCAAATGAAAATAGTGCAGCATGTTGGAAGAGTCGAGCTGTAAAAAGACAAAAACTAGAACAGAAAGAAGGACATTTTTCTTGAAAATATAAGTCAGTAACTGAATAAACTGTTTTAAAGCTATTGGCCTCACACAAATAATCATATATTTCTGTAATCTAGGTTGTTGGGAAATTTAAAGCCCCAAATTTATGTTTTAATGTACAGTAAAAGTTTTGTTTTTCACATAACTTTAAGGAAAGAAATTATATTTACCCAGCTCCTTCCTTACAAGGAAATAAATTGTGAAAAACGTAACTTTTACTGTACACTGAAACATAAATCCTTTTCGATCAATGCTATTCCCCTCTCCTGTTAGCGGCTGTTGATGAATAACAATCCAAGTGGTTTTGCTCTTTCTTTGTTTTAATAAGGTGCAGAAAGGCTGACTGAGGGTTGGAGTGTGCTTTCTGCTCTGCAGGCTGCTTCTGCCTCGCCTGCTCCCAGAGCTCTCATCGCTTACACACACCTCCTCTCAGGTTCCTGCCTCGCCCATATGGTACACAAAGCCGCTCATACAAGCCATTGATAATAGAAAACGCAAAGTACTAGGTTGTTTCATTGCCGGGGGCATGTGTGTGTTTGCGCTTGACTCTAGAACCGCCCTCAGATGGCACTGCAGTGTTACCGAAAGGCTCTGGAGGCGGACCCCCGCTGTGTTTGTGCTCTCTATCAGAGCGCACTCATTTACCGGCGGTTGGAAAACTTGCAGGCCGAGATACAGGCTCTTCGCATACTGCACTCGGTGAGTAACCTAAATAAAAATAATAGGATGTTTTTTGTTGTGTCTTATGTTAATGGATACAAATAAATTGTTTTTATAATAATTAGTGGGCGGCTTCCAAAAGTATTAATATCCTTAAATAGTTCCATGTTTTTTCACTTTATGACCAAAATATCTAAATGTCTTTTATCAGGATTTTGTTTAATAGCCCAACACAAAGTAGAAAGGACAATTAAATGTTCTCATCTTTAACCAATGTAAAGGTTTTATAAAATCACCCTTTTATAGCGACAGGGACTAAAATTTAGGTCTATATCTTTGACTGGGTCAGTCCATGAATTCATGCATAAACTTTGATCTAAACCACAATCTGATTCTTTGTTTAGCATCATTTTCCTCCTGGTTTCTTATCTGTTGCAGCCTCTAACAGGTTTTCTTCCAAGATTGTTCTGAATTTAGCTACAACTATTTTCACTGTCCCACCTGATGGAACACATCCCCACAGCATGATGCTGACTCCTCCATGTTTCTCTGTGGGGCTGGTATGTTCAGGATGATGTGCAGTGTAGGATTTTTTTGCATCATACATTGCTGCTCAGGCCATAACGTTCAACTTTGGGTTACAGAAAAACAGTCTATGACATTAAATCACACACAGGTTGATTCTAGATCCTAATCAGGTGTTTATTTAGGGGTTTCAGTGTAAACGGGGCTGAACGCAAGCCTTCATCATCCTTCTGAGATCTTTAAGTTGGAAAACAGTCCTGGATTTCCTCCCACCTATTAAATATGCACTACTATAAAACGCATTGAAGGTTGTGGAACGAATTGTAACAAAATTGGAAAATGCTTAAAGCATACAAATGCCTTTCCCCAAACACTGGATGTGTGTTTTGTAGTTGACCAGATGAGCAAATAAGTGAAAAACATACTTTTTATCACTGAAAAATATTAAGTCAGTTCCAAGTCTGGATACTGAAACAACAAACCTCTTTTCTTCCGTAGATTTTGCTATTACCCTCGAGTACAGAACCTGCCATGGCTACAGGCCGTCTCCTCTCACCGTCCTTATTTCTCTGCAGCCAATCACTGAGCAGCCTGCTCTCTGTCCCGTCTGCCCTCAGTGTCCTTCACAGTCTGGCTCTCAAATGCGTGATCCACGGCAGGTGAGAGAAGCAGCATGGTGTCCATGTGAATTCCTTTCACCAGCACAGATCATGTATTTGAGAACATGTTAACTTTGTTGTTAAGAAATGAGAGTATTTCTGCTTGTTTAGGGTGTCAGAAGGCGTGGAGTGTTATCTGGACCTTCTTGCTGCTCTTCAATCAGAAGATCAGCATGGGGTAAGAGCAAACATGTTGATAGATCATTTCCAAGAAGTCATGAATGAAATAGTATTTCTGAAAAGTGTTAATTTGCATGTTTATGGCCTTAGGTTCATGCTGCGGTCTCCACCCTCCCCAAGTTACCTAGACTCTACCTTGAGGCTGGAGCTGCCTTACTGATGGCCCAGCGGCCTGCAGATTGTATGGCGCTTTGTGATGAGGTCATCGGGTCGACTCTGGATCTGCTTCCAGACAAAGTGTTGTTGGAGGATCCAGGGGATGGAAGAGTGGCCGGGAGCAGGGAGATGACAGAGGAGGCAGAAAATGGGTTGGTAAGGCTGCTCTGGACAGCAGTAGCCTACCTCCTTCAGGGTCACTGCTACTCTCAGCTGAAGGACTGGAAGCAAGCAGTAACCCACTACACAAGGTCTGTGGTTCTGGTTCTGGACTGGTTTTACTCAGACTGTTTCTGTGTGGAATTCTGAATAAACACACAACATGGTTTTCTGCACTGTAGGTGTATCAACCTGTTGGTGAAGGTGCACTGTAAAGACACAGGTGGAGTATTTTTAATAAGTATTTTGAAATGGATCTCTAGTCAGTCTCTTCTTAATTACATATTTCATTACAGGTTTCCCTCTACAAACTCCCTGCACAGATAAAGATGCTGAGCAGGGTGTTGACTTGTGTGTCCTCCAAAGACTAAAGGGACTTTCATTAGCTGGTAGGGGAATCAGCTTCGCCCAGATAGACCGGCTGAAAGAGTCCCTCAGAGACCTTCACCTCAGCCAGCAGGCCCACCCAGGTATGCACACCACAGCTGTGAATAAATGAGATTCATATCTCACAGTGTCCTCCGAGTTCTGATCCGTATATGATAGTATGTTAGCGCCCTAACAGCGCATTTAAAACTGCTTATTTTTTCCTGTGCACCTTCAGTATGTGACAGAATAAATTAATTAAATGGATAAAATAAAATATTTGTTTTTACAAATGTGTGGGGAGATTTGTTTGCAAGTAAGTATAGCCATGTTTGAAACATAAATTAGTATCAGAAATGCCTTCACGTTTTTCATCAGATCAGGATCTCAAAACGAAGGTTTTAAATTTCTATGGTAAACTCTACTAGATCATCTCCAAGTAGTGTATTGTTTCTGTGACAACAGTTGTCGATGTTATAAATGAGTATGAGGTTAATAGGATTGTGGACACAAAAAGAAAATTATCCAAAATCATCCAAGCTGAACTTTGAGGTTAGCAGTGATTGATGCAAATAGTTCTGCGATAGAGAATCAAGTTAAGGGTGACATTTATTTTGTCGAGGCCATTTTCATTTGTTTACATATAAACTTCAACTGGCCCAGTAATCTAAAATAATGCTGTAAACAACAATGGATGTCATTTAACTTTTGCTGATTTTTAGCAATGTTTTTGTTTGTTGCAAAAAAAAGCAATCATTAAGGCACTCAGGCCTGCTGCTGTTGTACAGAGGATGTGAGAATACAGATGCAAAAATAATCCGTGTCTATAAACAAGAAACCACAAAATACAGATCAAATGTCTGTGGAAATACTCAGCCCACCTGCAGGCTTTGTAAATGGAAAGTGGGTTGCTTTCTAGTGGTGAACATGTCAGATTGTGTATTATTGTGAGTTTATGACGTCAGTGTGTTGAAATAGAAGGAAATATGTTATTTAAAACCACTGTGTATGTACTTGTATTACATTGTCCTGTTTTCAATCACATGATCGTCCATTCCTTTTGGTTTCAGAGGGTGTGAGTGCCAGGCGGTGGTATGGGGAGGTGCTGTGGAGGCTGGACAGGAAGCAGGAGGCGGCTGCTTGTTGGGAACAGACCTGGAGCCATCCCATTCCATCCTTATCAGAGTGAGATACTTTATACTCGGCTCTTACACAGGCTTTTCCTTTTTACTGAAATTCATATCAGCCAGTAACAATCTGTTAGATTGGAGTTTGGGACTTTAAAAGGAAGAAGTGAAAAAGAAATTAGAAATTGTATAATTTGAATTATTTAGGTCTGATTGAAAAACACAGATTTAAGAAACATCTAGATATAGGGAAAACCTAATTATGACCTGTTTACTCTGTTTTGTCTTATGGTGGGAACCTCAATTCTTTTGCAGGGCTCTTCCTGTGTATGCACAAGAACTTCAGTCTTTACCAGTGCTGGATTCTGCAAAGCTGCAACAAAAACTACAAGAACCTGGTCCTACCTAGTAGGGCCAGCTACTAGGTAAACTCAGCTTAGAGAATAAAAAAGTAAGCCTTATCACTTAATGAATGTTTGGGGTGGCCTGTGCAATAAAACTCAAAATACTAGCAAAAACAATATGTGGAGATAATGAAATAAAGAAACTATATTTATGAAAACTCATCATGTGATCTGTGTGTGCACATTTCTCTGTAGATATGTTACTATCAGTTAGTCTGCAGCCTCAGAATTTGCTTTTCAGAGCAAGCACCCTGCGACTTTTAGATGCTTTCCTGCCCTGGCACGAAAGCAGGAAAGCATCGTGCCAGGGCAGGCACCAAATGAATGACTCATTACCAGGCCTCTGCAGGTTTGAATGCCAGACACCCGGCACTCTACAAGTGTCTGGTGGGAACATCACGAACAGGAGCCATGTACACTGGCAAAAAGTTTGACATTGTTCTGGATTTGGTTGATTCACAAAACTCATAAGGATCAACTGTGGCATAATGTTCTGTGTTGCTACATCCTTCAATACCTAATGTGACTGGATAAAACTACTTATTCCTGGTATGATGTACACTAACCACTGAAAATCCAGAGTTGTAATCTCTTAAAGTTGTAAAATTATACAAACCACGGTGGAGGACAATGAACCTGGAATAAGTTCAGATGAGCTGTTGGACTACATCTCCTTAAAGTTGGAACTGGAAATGACATGTTTGCCTGTCAATCACTGTACTCAATGACTAGGTCAACTGTCTAATTTTAATTTCAGAAAGCCTTTTTTTTCTTTCAATGTGTGTTTTCTGCCTTAGGGAAGAAATTGGTATCACAATTTGCTCAGTAGAAGTAAAGTAAATTGTATTGTTTTAAAACACAATTATTTTGAAACAAAAAGTCAGGCTTAATTTTTGAATATTTTTAGAAAAGTCAGTTCCTTACAGTTACAAATAATTTTAAAGCCCGGACTGAGGCAACACCACTGTTACTATGAGCAAAACCCAAATTTACAGGATTTATATCAACGCGGTGAGCGTTAATTGGATGAATGGGGTTTGATAATAGGCCAATAGAAAATAAACTTAACGACCTCCTCTCTCTTCTTTGTAACTGGCTAAACTTCAGAAGTACCCTTGGTGACGATGGCCTCTACACGTCTGATTGGTGCCCGAATTTGACGGAGTGGTTCCAGCCAATCAGAAAGCAGATTGTGTGTAACTCATGGTATAACCGTAAAGAAGGCAAAGGAAACTGCTGCTCTTTCGTGTGAATTCACAGAGAACGTCTAGTAGCGAAACCGGTTAAGCTCCTTTAACATTTAGCTAGAATTTCTATATTTATTACCAGCAAACCAGGTGGACGACCATGGCTTCGGGAGGGGAGTAAGTATACAAAATCTTCAGATTTGCTCAAAGGCGTCTTTTTGTTGCAATGGCAGCTAACTATTACCCTTTAAAGGTCTAACGTTCAGAATGCTAATACATGACGAATTTGCTAGCATGAGAGCTAATGGGGTCAGTTACTTCATCCTCCGCAGTATTTGCCGTAGGTTAAACACTTACTACCAGTTGTATGTTGGCTTCTTTATTTGTTATTAAACTGTTGTCACCACACACGGTTCTTCCTGGTCGGTTAACGGTATTCGCTAACTCAGTTGTATGACTTCACAAAGCGCAGTCATCGCTACTCGATTGCTAACTTTAGCTTAGCAACACTGTCAAGGCCAAAGCCATCCACGATCACATTGAAAATTGGCCTATTCATTGGTCCTGGTTACCCATTATTTAGAGTTTGTATTAAAAAGTGAAAACATTATATTTCATATGTCCAGCTTGTCAAAAGTTTACCCGAAAAGCTAATGATTCTACTGGACCAAACGGCTGATAATGTTGTGACGAACTGCTATGCTAAACGGTGAACCAACGCAGGCTAATTCAATTTAGGCGATCGGCATGCCTTCATGGATCTACTCAGTTAGAATAAAACGCTTGAAATAAGCTATCTGATTACACCATACACGAGGTTAAGTTGGGATTTTACCAGACGCAATGTAATTTTAATGGGATTTCTTAAAAGGACGAAGCTTGCTAACAAAGTTTTTTTCCTCAGATTCTTTTGCTGTGTCATCTGCGTTCCCCTGCTCGCCAGCCGGTTAGCTCCAGGCTAACGTTAGCATGCTGTCAACGTAAAAAGGAAACTACCAAAACATTCCGCGAAGTTTCCAGAAAAGGGCGGCATTTTTAATTTAGCTTAATGCTTGGTGTGGTCTTATGACTGTAGAAAAGTATTATTGAATTTTCTGTGCGTAACGTGATTTGGTGATAGTTAGGATGTGCAAGCGACCTGTTTGCTCATATCAATACAGCGTGGGCCACATAGCTTTAGTAGAATTGGCTATAGAAATGTAAACACTGCGCCACAGAGGCAAATTAACATCCCTCTTGTTCTATGTCTCTTTTATATATTTGAACAATAAGGTAAAACTGAAACCAGGCATTTGTTTAAAAAGAAAAACATCTCAATTATAAGACATCTCTTACCAGTTGGCATTGTATAATCAACAGGCTAAGATTGCTCTGCATGTAATTAGAATGGAGCATGATTGATTGGTGGTATTTTATGAGTTAAATTGCTCTGAGTGGAATTTGAACTGAATTGGATTGGGTAGAGCTGGACCTTTTTATAAAGTGGTTTGAGATTCCAGCTCAGATTTATTGTGGGTGATGCTAAATAAGTAAACTGCCCAAAATAAAACAAAATCTATACCACTTTAAAGAATTTAAAACAAAAACTACATTTAAAAGGCATTGTAGTTGGAGAAATCATGTGCTGGTCCTTTCACCATTTTGCTGTCTTGGTTTTGTACCAGGCTTTTGGGTACAAACGGAGGACTCCTGGTCAATTTTTCTTTTCTTATTGTACCAACACACTGAAACAACTCCATGTGAATTTTATTGTTTAAATATTTTTATTAATAATAATTTGTTTTGTCATAAAAATGCTTCAGTTACACAGACTAATTGTATTTTATTATAAACAATTTTACATTATCTTCCCATTTTGTTTTATTCTAATTCCTTTTTGGAAGTTGACTTGCCTAAGATCTGGAAGATTATGACTAAATATCGAACAAAATAACACATTTCCCTCAATATAGATTATAAAAAATAGATTTTAATTGTCTGAGTATAAAACATACCCTTGGCAGCCATAAATGGTCGGTGGGAAACATTACACGATTTTCTACCAGGTAAATGTTTGAATGCAAAATGGTCAGGACACAAAAGAAGTCGTGTACTATGAAGATTTTGGTACACACAATGCTTTAATTTGCATCTACTTTGGGGATGTTTCATACCAGTCATTGAGCCTAACTGTGATCAGAACTAGGGGTGCAGCATGTGGACTTATAGTGTTATTACAGCAGTTTCACAAAATATAACAATAAAATGCTAAGAACTATTTACTTCTATTTTAGATAACTGTATGGCTGTCACAGCAATCATAGCCCCACAATGATGCTGCTCTTGAAAAACGTAACTATTTGTATCACTAAACTGCACACAGTACCCTGATTTAATCAATAATATTTTCACCTTTGATATATGATACTGTATTAACAAATGGTAAAAATATTAATTAGAATTTATCATGACAGTTCTGAATCAAAATTCAAACAATACACGATAAGATAAATGCCCACCCCTAATCAGAAACGTAATCAGTGATATTGTTTGAAGAAAATAAGGCACAGGTAATTTTAAATTCAATATTAAATGGGATTTGAAGATTTTGTCTGGATTGATGGTCAGTATTCATCAAAAATACCAGAGCACAACAATTAACAAACCTTTGTACAATATTATTATTACTATTTTACTGGAACAAAATGGAATTAGGTTGGGACAAAAAGACAAAAAAATTATTTGACCTTGAGCCAACCAAATAAGGCACTAGGCTTTGCAAATTACCATGTTTTCACACTGGAGGTATTCTGTATGAAAACGGCATAAAAAAATTTCCACGTTGTTGCCATTGATTTTAAGTGCAAATTGTATTTTCTGTATAAACATCTCAGTATTTTGTTATTTAAAAAAAAGGCACTTATGCTGAGGAGAAAGGTTATTTAGTTTGACCCCATCTTCTGTTTCTCCTCTGTAGATCCAAAAATGATGACCTACAAACTGCTATTCTGAAGCAAAAGAGCAGACCCAACAGACTGATTGTTGATGAATCCATCAATGAAGACAACAGCGTGGTCTCTCTTTCTCAGGTAATAATTGAGAAGCTTTCCACCCATTCCACAGCTGGAGAAACAAAGTCAGATTACAATTTGGTAATATTCAGAGTAATGCAAGTACTTTATCAACTCAATGTTTTGTATCTTAGGCCAAGATGGACGAACTGCAGCTCTTCCGTGGCGACACAGTTCTGATGAAGGGGAAGAAGAGGCGGGAGACTGTGTGCATCGTGCTCTCAGATGACACCTGCTCTGACGAGAAGGTCCGGATGAACAGGGTGGTCCGCAACAACCTGAGGGTCCGTCTTGGTGATGTCATCAGGTGAGGGAAAGCAGATTGTTGTCCAACTTTCACCTACATATATGTGTGAATGTTAAGCCATGCTAAGTATAATATCTTCCTCAGCATTCAGCCTTGTCCTGATGTGAAGTACGGAAAGAGGATTCATGTCCTCCCTATAGACGACACAGTGGAGGGCATTACTGGCAACCTGTTTGAAGTCTACCTGAAGCCATACTTTCTGGAGGCTTACAGACCGATCCGCAAAGGTGACTTCCACACCCCATTGTTGCTTTTAACTTGTACAGATATAAGTTGACATGTAGCTTTGATGTAACTTCCCCCCCCCTTTGACTTGTAAAGGTGATATTTTCCTGGTCAGAGGCGGGATGAGAGCTGTGGAGTTCAAGGTAGTGGAGACCGATCCATCCCCCTACTGCATAGTTGCTCCTGACACAGTCATTCACTGTGAGGGTGAGCCAATCAGAAGAGAGGTATGAACACACTCGTTCATACGTTTTAATTTGTTATAAATGATGTGAAAACTAAAATGTTGAGTCTTCCACCTGCAGGATGAGGAGGAGTCCCTGAATGAAGTGGGCTATGATGACATTGGAGGAGTTAGGAAGCAGTTAGCTCAGATCAAAGAGATGGTGGAGCTGCCTCTCAGACATCCTGCACTGTTCAAGGCCATTGGAGTCAAGGTCAGGCACTTACTTGATTTTTTCTTATTCAAATATGGATCAAAACTTGACCTTTTTTATTATAACTGCTAACTGGAATTCAAACAGAATTCCAGTTAGCAGATTGATTACAGAGTTGATGATTGTTTACAGAGTTTATTTGATCTTTCAAAAAAAAAAAAAAAAGCATCTTAAATCTTTATATCACTAGGAGACTTGAGTTTAGTGAATTTTATTCTATTAATTTATTCTTGGAATGAAGTTAGATTTTGAGAAAGTTGTAGTCATCAAATGTTTCTGCCCTTTCAGCCTCCACGTGGCATTCTTCTGTATGGACCACCCGGAACTGGAAAAACCTTGATTGCTAGGGCTGTGGCCAACGAAACAGGAGCTTTCTTTTTCCTAATTAACGGTGTGTACACTTGGCAACATTTCTGTTTTAAAAGCTGCTCGTATATAGTAGAAATGCTGTCTCTAAAATGGAGCCTTGATTTCATGCTTTCAGGCCCTGAGATCATGAGTAAGCTGGCTGGAGAGAGTGAGAGTAACTTGAGAAAGGCCTTTGAGGAAGCGGAGAAGAATGCTCCTGCCATCATCTTTATTGATGAACTTGATGCAATTGCTCCAAAGAGAGAGAAGGTGAGTGTAAAGTGGTACAAGGCCTGTCTAATAGATTTCAAAACCTTTTTAGAGCTTGCAGTAGACTGAAAGTGCACAGTGATTAATCTGTAGAACATTCTTGTTCATTATGTATAGCTATCTTTCGCTGCTACTGTAAAATCTGTTTCTTCAACATTCCAGCATTGTGAGTTTTGTGTTTGTTTTTCCAGACTCATGGAGAGGTGGAGAGGCGCATAGTTTCCCAGCTGCTGACTCTTATGGACGGCCTGAAACAGAGAGCTCATGTGATCGTCATGGCAGCCACCAACAGACCCAACAGCATTGATCCAGCTCTCAGGAGATTTGGTATTTTTTATTTTATTTTTTCTCCCATGCAGATGTGTGTTAATTTGGGGCTTTTTTAAGCTGTGCTTCTGTTGGTTTACACTGATTAGAGCTGGTAACAAGTACTTATTTCCCCTTAAATCCTATGGCAAATGCTGTTGTGTATCCTGGTTGCTTATGTATATTTTCTCTATAATGAACATGAACTCAGTTTAAATAATTGCCACATCAAAATGGTCATCTTACTACCTGACAGTTTTAAGATGCACTGTGGGCCTTATTATACAGGTTATTGTCCCTTGGGACTAAGTTTCAGTTTCATTTTGTAAAAAAGATAGGGGTTTTCTTGCAAAACAAAATACTGCATAACAGCACAGGCATTTATTTTTGTTGGCTCTGGAGATCAGAGCACGCTCTGTCAGTCACGTCCATCTCTATCCCTCTAGTTCTGCATTTTTAACACATGATTTAATGTTTATGACAGGCTTTATGGAGGGCGGGATTTTGCTCAGTTTCAAATACACATCTTCTAGTACTTCGTCTGAGAAAAGGGTTTTAAATTATGCTGACATCCCTCTCAAATGTTATGTTATCATTTTAAAACCACTGAGCGCTTTGCACGGTCTTCCATTTCCAGGACGCTTTGACAGAGAAGTGGACATTGGCATTCCCGATGCGACTGGCAGGTTGGAGATTCTGCAGATTCACACCAAGAACATGAAACTAGCTGACGATGTTGACTTGGAACAGGTTTGTGCACATGACTCCCATCAGGTGATATGAGTAACAGAGAGGTGCTTTTTATGTTCATTTGTTGTTTTTTTTTCCTTTTCCTTGATGACTACACCATAAGTACCACTCTGTCATTTATATCCTAACTTTTTGTTCAAATAAACTGACTTAAATAAACTCAATGCACATGGATAATTGGACTAAGCATACTTTGGTATGTCATATTTAAATTTCCCTACATATTTTATTTGTTTTACAATTGAAATTCATCAGAAAAGGAATCAAGCTACATATTGCAGAAATGTTAGCTTTATTTTTCTTCTCACAAGTCAAAACTGGCAAATATGCCATTTTCAATTCTTCTGCCAAAAACCCCACAGTGAAATGGCAAAACACATCCCAAGAAACCACATAATGTTTTTTGGGATGGCAAAGTATTTCAAAGTAGACATATCCTGCTTTCTTTCTTGTTTTTTTCTTTTTTTTTTACCTATTTGAACACTCCAGAGTAAACTTTTAAACATGCTCGTTTTAAAATATGCATAACAACATTTTGCTTGT
The DNA here is from genome assembly GCF_002775205.1 of Xiphophorus maculatus. Taxonomy (NCBI): domain Eukaryota; kingdom Metazoa; phylum Chordata; class Actinopteri; order Cyprinodontiformes; family Poeciliidae; genus Xiphophorus; species Xiphophorus maculatus. The sequence continues at coordinate 18,833,038 of NC_036454.1, forward strand.
TTTAAATGAGAGAATATTTACATATGTGGCTCTAAAAGAACTCCTAATATGAAATTTCCAGGTTTGAAAAATCTGTATTTTAGGAGCTAACAAACCATTTACTTTTGATCTGAAAAATGAGGCTCATCAGTTCTTGTATTCAGTTTTATTAGATATGACTGCATATTCAAAAATTTCAGAAATATTTATTTTTGCTGAAATTGCTGAATTTTAAATATTGTCTTAACTGTGGCGACCTTTTGAACCACACGCACAGCGCCCTCATTGAGAATCTTGATGTTTTTATTTGCAGGTGGCCAATGAGACCCACGGCCACGTCGGTGCGGATCTGGCTGCTCTCTGCTCCGAGGCCGCCCTGCAGGCCATTAGGAAGAAGATGGACCTGATCGACCTTGAGGACGAGACTATTGATGCTGAAGTCATGAATTCTCTTGCCGTTACCATGGACGACTTCAAGGTAAACCTGTAATCTGATCGCTTCAAATGGATTTTAGGTGCCTCAGTTGGCCAGTAATGGCCGTCTTTGTCGATATTAACTCTGTCAACACTGTGTTGCAGTGGGCTCTGAGCCAGAGCAACCCATCAGCTCTGAGGGAGACGGTTGTTGAGGTTCCCAATATCACCTGGGACGATATTGGAGGTCTGGAAGATGTCAAGAGGGAGCTGCAGGAGCTGGTGCAGGTGTGAGAGAGATTATGCTAGAAAGGGGTTTTTTACTCTTTTCAAACTTGGGGTATTCTCTTATTGTAACACTGTTCTCTCTCTGTGCATAATTCAGTACCCTGTGGAGCATCCAGACAAGTTCCTGAAGTTTGGCATGACCCCATCCAAGGGTGTGCTTTTCTACGGTCCTCCTGGTTGTGGTAAGACTCTGCTGGCCAAAGCCATTGCCAATGAGTGCCAGGCAAACTTCATCTCCATCAAAGGACCTGAACTGCTCACCATGTGGTTTGGAGAATCTGAGGCTAATGTCAGAGAGATCTTCGACAAGGTATGTTTTTTTTATTATTTATTTTTATTTTTTCCAGGTCAGTCCATTTAAATCTAAGATATCAGAGGAACGGTCTTTAAAGTCAGTGTCCATGTCAAAATAAATGCATAAAAAATAAAACGGAGTATAAATAAAGGTTGCATTAGACTTTTTTTTTTCATATATAACAAATGTAGTGCTTCTCATGTTGACATATTTAATTCACATCTTTTATTTGCCACATCTTAATTGGAATTTCTGTTAAATGTATTAGTTTTGTTTATAGAAAGTAGTTATTTAGGTAGAAAACAAATGGCTCTGAAACACAATGTGGATGTTTGCAGGGGAACAGTTGTTCAGATGGATGAGAATCTGCAGATAAACATTAAATAACATTACATAGCTTTGATGGCATCTTGATCTTTAATCAATTTTTCAAGTGGGCCTGTGTTTTGTTACCAACTCATAGAGCTCTTTATTCATTAACCTTCACATGTTGATTAAGTGAATGAAATCCTTAGCTTTGCTCTGAATTTATTTTTAGTGTTGGATAATTTTGTTTAGATTTGACTAAATGAGGTGTCAACAATTTTCAGGAGAAGCAGACTTTGTCATAAAACATGTTCTGTTACCTTTCACCATCAGAAACCAGTGTTAGCATGGTGCTTTATGTATCATACAACATGCAAACGACATACTCATGTTCTCAGTGTCCCTAAGTATATTAAATTTGAATATGAATACATACAGAATTTTCAAACATAAAATGTACCCTGTCAGCGACTTGCTGCTTAAAACCGTTGTCCTTGTGTCCTCAGGCTCGTCAGGCTGCTCCGTGTGTCCTCTTCTTCGACGAGTTGGACTCCATAGCTAAGGCTCGCGGCGGCAACGTTGGCGATGGCGGCGGAGCTGCCGACCGTGTGATCAACCAGATCCTGACCGAGATGGACGGCATGTCGAGCAAGAAGAACGTCTTCATCATCGGCGCCACCAACAGACCAGACATCATCGACCCGGCCATCCTGAGACCTGGCCGTCTGGATCAGCTCATCTACATCCCCCTGCCAGACGAGAAGAGCAGGATCAGCATCCTGAAGGCCAACCTGCGCAAGAGTCCCATCAGCAAGGTGATTGTGGTGTCTGCCATCATTTATGGTCTATTTACTGGCATGGTTGAGTTGAGTGTAATGATTCTGCATTGTATTCTAGTAAATACCTCTTAAATAACTTTCAGTCAAGTTTTATTTGTATGGCACATTCCAATAACAAGGCAGTTCAAAGTGCTTTACATCATAAAAACATAAAGTTATAAACATCACCAATAGAGAAGGCAGTAACAAACATTACATTTTGTGGGTGTCATCATCAGAATCAATACACATTAAATAATCAACACACAGCGAACTTTAACCTTTATGTGTTTAGAAGAGACTTTTAGGCTGACTGTGTGAAATCAAACCCAAAACAAGATATCAAACGATTTTTTAAATTTCTTTTTTTCCCTAAAGGATGTGGACTTGGACTTCTTGGCTAAGATGACCAACGGCTTCTCCGGCGCTGATCTCACAGAGATCTGCCAGCGGGCCTGTAAGCTCGCCATCCGAGAGAGCATCGAGAACGAGATCCGCAGAGAGCGGGAGAGGCAGACGAACCCATCAGCCATGGTCAGTGCTCCGTGAGGCGGAGCGTCTGCTCACTGCTCCTCCTCAATACTTCATGAACTCACCCAGAACTCATCCGTCTCTGTCCTTGTAGGAGGTAGAAGAGGATGACCCCGTGCCAGAGATCAGGAAGGACCACTTTGAAGAAGCGATGCGGTTTGCCCGTCGCTCTGTCAGCGACAACGACATCCGTAAATACGAGATGTTTGCTCAGACACTGCAGCAGAGCCGAGGCTTTGGCAGCTTCAGGTACACTTTCTGATAGGTTTTACCTATTTATGCCTCTCAGGAGATTTGTTCTTATTGTAGGGCATAAAGAGATTGATGAGTAATTGGCACATTATTTGGAAACCATAGCTGTGATTACAAAAGATATCCTTGATCAACAAATTGCTACATTCTTAAATTCTGTTTTATTAGGATTACGATCCCAATCAGTTTACAATCTAACTCAAAGTTTATTTGAAATGATTTGATCCTGGAACTGAACATCTTTCTTCTTCTCCTCCCTCCCAGGTTTCCCTCCAGCGCTGCAGGTGGCAGCGGTCCAAGTCACGGCTCTGGTGGAACTGGCAGTGGTCCAGTGTTCAATGAAGATAATGATGACGATCTTTATGGATAAATGCCTACTGCCCCATAGTGGTCGGTCATGGGATCACACCTGTACAAATTCTCACCAGATTCCACATTTTTAGGACTTTGTGCTTCTTTCATGTGTTCCCTTCTTTCTTTTTTGTTTTCCTTTATTTTGTATAATTTCTCTTGGAGACAGCATGTAGCCACTTGGTTTGCCCTGACTTTGATGTGGGTGGGGGACTGGGATGACGAAAATGGAAGGTGAGTGACTGCAAACAGGATCAGAGAAGGCGGGGTTGGCATTTTTCTTTTTTTCTTTTTTTTTTCAGTGGCTTCATTGTCAATATATCTCAAAAAATACAGGAATGGCTATAGTGATGGGGATTTCTGCTAGACTCTGAATGAAAAACATTGCTGATGACGTTTTTTTCTTTTTGTTTTTTTTTAAATAAACAGTAGCATATAATGTATTACAAATTTGTCAAGGTTATGTTGTTGCAAATAAAATCTCACTAAATGGAGGCGTTACTAAGGTCTCTCTGCTGTTTGTTTAGATTAGTTTAAAGGTTTTTAAGACTTGACTAAGATTTTATTGCAATTTAAATCTATTAGGATGCTATGTCTTTGTTTTCTTTGTTTTATCAAGTACAAAGTCGGCACAGTCATCCATCAGGAACTTTGGAGTTAAGCTTAAAAAAAGCTTAACTCTGCTTTAGAGACCCTGAGTTAATATTCCAGCAGAACTTGATTTCTCCTTACTTTCAATATGGTGTAGCAGAAAGCTGCTTGTGATGCAAGTTGAACCTTTCTAACACCTCAGCAGAACATCAGGCTAATCATCTCCACGCTACTTGCCACTGATGCAATAATTCACATAAAAGGAGAACCAACCAATACTGTCTAGGACATGGACATACTTTTGTAGGTTTACATTTTGGTGCTAACATTCCTTGGTTTTAATGTGATATTCAAAGTTTTTTGGGGGAATTTAATTCACTAGAAGTCCTAACCAAAAGGTACAGAAACTATCTAGAACTAGATGTATCACTGAGTAATGAAACCGAGTTGGATCATGTAGGAATCTTTAAATAACTGGTGGCTGAGAGGCAGTTCTGTCTTTGGCCACATAGTGTCGCTCTCACCATAACCTTTTTTTATATATATATATATATATATATATAAACGTCAAACTAAACATGTTTTCAATCAATTTTGCGAAATGTGTGACAGGGGAAGAAAGACAACACCAATTCTGATTGAGGTTCAGTTTAATTTATTTTTCCATGTCATCTATTTGAGAATCACCTTGAATGTGTTTCTTGAAGGCTCAGTAAGGATCATGGAAGGGAAAATGAGGATGTTCTCCATCCCTCCACACTTTCTTGCCGTTCTTCTGTAGAGAGAAAAATAAATATGTTCTCAGAGGTTTTTTCTCAATACATCTGCTACTTCAGTCCTGCATGGAGAGTCGTAAACATGTCGTAAGGATCTATTTCTAGTCGTAATGTCTCACCTCCACTGTTGGGATGATAAAACGTGTGTTGCAGTTAAAGGAGTCAATCAGTTTCATGTCTGCTGGACACAAGGAAAAATCAAACACCCTTAAATTCTCCTGGATCCTGGAGGCCGTCACACTTTTGGGGATACACACCACCCCCCTCTGGATGTTCCACCTGCAGAGTCAGATGATAGTCACGTTGCCCACAGTAACATTAGAGGACAGTTAGCTGTGCAAAGTGACACTTTGAGGTGTCCTGCCTTACCTGAGTATCACCTGAGCAGGAGATTTCTGGTACCTCTCAGCGATGGCGCCAAGTTCCTGATCTGCCAGCAGACTAGGCTCATCAGGAGAAGCCCAGGGTCTGTCTCCGCTGCCCAGAGGACTGTAGGCTGTCACACAAACCGCTAAAGACCTGGAACGGAAGTGAGAGCATGATTTCAGCTGCTCTGAATGCCCCTTACCTAAAGTGTATTTAACTGACCGACAGTGTGACAGGAGGTCTGCTTGAGACAGATAAGGGTGGCACTCCACCTGCAGAAAAAACAGGAGATGTAGTTTATTCAAACTGACATGAAAATATTAAGTTGTGCAGAGCCAGTCTAAAATTTTATGGGGCCTCAAGCAGATTTTTGCTTTGGGAACCCATTTCCAAGTAAATCCAATATACACCAAAATAATAGCTCATTAAACTGATCAAGTGGTTGTGTTTTGAGTTTGACGTGGTTTACCAGTAAGTCAACAGTAATACTATGTTACTGAAATGTTTTGCTTTGCTCTTACATTCTTCACGTCAGTGGCATTTAATGATGTGCACGAGCTGTGACCACAGCCCAGACACAAATAGTTAAACTAATGACCGAATTGTTGAATCGGAAATATTTCACATTAAGCATAAATAAGCTTTTTTTTAAATCTACTTTTTTAACTACCTTCAAAGTGATTTTAAATTTGAGTCATTCCTGACAAAAGTGATGACAGGACTTAAAGTTTTGAGATTTGTATTATAAGAAAAGTCGGGGTATCCGATTAGCTTGCTTTCTTTGGGTCAGCTCTGGATTTTTAGTTTGCAATATGATCTGTTTGAACAGCCGTACCTGGTTCACCACAGGTTTGTGCCTGGCAATGGTGATGATGTCATCTACCTGCCTTGCGTTGAAGTTGGACAGCCCTATAGCCTTGACCAGACCTTTATCTACAAGGTTCTCCATGGCCTTCCAAGTATCTCTGTAGTGAGTGTCAGAGTACCAGATACTCCCATCGTCTTGTCGAGGCATTAGCTCCTTCCCTCTCCTGAAACATCCACATTTTGTTTCAGCATAGGAATTAATGGTTTTCACCTCAACACGCACTGGAGGAGGAAGCAATGTTTTGCAGAAAGAGCTGCTACTCACTTAAAGGCCATGGGCCAGTGCATGAGGTAGAGATCCAGGTAGGAGAGACCCAGGTGGGTCAGACTGGACCTGCATGCCTCTTCAACATCCTCGGGATCATGTTTGGTGTTCCAGAGTTTGGAAGTCAGAAACACCTCGTCACGCGGCAGAGCCTGGGGTCAAGAGGGCAAATTAGACTTCTGGCGAAACAGGATTGGTTTTTTAAGCTAAGCTAGTGGTTCCCAAACATTTCAGGACAAAAATTGTTTGAGTAATTACTAGCTTCAAAACATCAAAACTCTGATGAACATTGTTGCCAGTGATTGCATCAGCAATGCAACATAACTGGCATTACTCAAACTTTTAAATAACATGAAAACGTTCAACATTTTATGCCTCTCATTTCAGAAAGTGAGACTCGTATAACTTAGAATCATCACACAAAAGTAACTTGGACAATCCTAGCTGAACCAAAAAGGGAAATCATGTTGAACAGTAGGAAGAAAATGGCCATGTTTGTTTTTAAGCTTTGTAAGAAAACTTCTGATTTTAATTGATACTGAATAATCTCAGTTATTTATTTTTGCTGTAAATTAAATCACAGTAGTTTGGTGCCAATTCATTATTTAATTTGAATGTAAAAACTACTCTTCTTTTTTTTCCAAACATTTTCAAAATGGTCCTGTCATCTATTATGAGTTAATTTTTAGAACCAAGGGCCAAGCTGAGTTTATGCGACCTTGTAGACTGGGATGCAATGTCTAAAACCTGTTTCACACTGAGAAAAAGACTAACCCTCTTCCACTTAGACAAGTGATTCAGTGAGTCATGGCAGTTGAATAAACAGACAAGGCCAATAAAATACTGATAAAGTACAAAAGGAAGAAGAAATCACAGCTCCTCACCTTCCCTGGACCCACCCGAAGAGCCAAAGCATCTCCAACCTCCTGTTCGTTGCCATACACAGCCGCACAGTCAATATGTCTGTAGCCACAGTCTAAAGCTGCCAGCACCGCCTGCTTCACCTGGCAGTACATAGTAACACTTAAACAACATCCAAGAGCATCTTTTGGCTTAGTCTGTTAAACCTCTGTGAATATGTATTGCTCTACCTGACCTGGAGCACTCTTCCACGTGCCGAGGCCAACCAGAGGCATCCTCTGCCCTGATGAGAGAGTCACAAAAGTGCTCATGTTTCAGTGCCAAGGACCAAACGGAGGACAAACGAGTGTGTGAGGGCTCCTCTTAACTCCTGTGGAAGTGGAATCAGTGATTATCCAGTCATGATGACTGTGTTAATGCTCTGTTACTGATTATCATCTGGATTCACTAACTCTGCCCTGCAGCGGTGTTGTATGATGTTTTAGTGGATTTCACATAATACAGAAACTTATAACAGAGCAGATGCCGTTTCACAAGCAGGCAAACTAAATATTTACTGACCTACTTGCTGCTTCGAGCTCGCTCTACCCTCAAAGTAGATCTTCTCAGAGGATTCATAAACCTTCTGTGAACCCAGCCTTACCACTAGAAATAGCTGACACAGCTATATGCCATTAGTCACAGCGCAGTGTAGCTGCAGCTGACCTCCAGGCTGAGTAATCATCGGCAACATCCTTACCTACCATGTGCTGCACACAATTTGTTCATTAACCACAACTCCAGTTTCACGTGATTTTTCGTCTTGCACAAACAAGTGGGCCTGGCTGCAGACCTGAGTGTAATTCAGTCAGTAATTAAAGTATTGACTTTTGCTGTTCCTACCTGAGATTGCTCCAAAAGATTCTCGAAGGGTCCAATGAGGCTCTTGTGTCCGAGTGAATTTTTCCAAGTTCAGGTCAAAGTGTGTGTTTACCTATCACTGATGGAAAATGTCCAAACTCCACTGTGCTCAGAGATACCAGAGACATACAGAGTGAATAAAAAAGCTGTCTTGGTTTTGTTTGTTGTATTGATAGCAGATCAACGTATCTGTATGTTTGTTTCTGGAACCAGTTTTTGCTAGAAATATTCAGTATAGAAATTTGCCTTCTTGTGAGGAGTGACAAAAAATGTCATTTTTTTTGGTCACAGGTCAAAATTTTAGATAATCAAACAAATTTTATGGATGCCATTTTTGTTCAGTTTCCTCCTTACTGTTGAATCATGAACTCTGACCTTTAGTGGGGAAAACGAGGTCTGCAGTGCTTTTAGGTGTTGTTCTGAGTTTGTTGGATTTGTTGTTGATGTAAAGTTGGGGTAATTTTGGCAGCCTTGATCCTCCTTCATAAAGTTTTGATTCTGTGTTTTGTGCTTAGAAGAAAACATCCTACCCTGTTTATTGAGCCATTTCAAAACTTGCTAATATTACACTGTTATCCTTACATGACATAATCATCCAATTCAGTGTTAGCTTGAGCTAGAATAACACAATGACACAAGATTAATTTCACACATTTGGTTTATTTGTTACATTATTAAAAGTTAATAAATACCGTATTGTCAAATGCAGACAAGCAGTGATGGCGAGTTTTCAGCAGCGGTACATGTACACTCTGGTTGCAGCCACACCTCTGAGGGTTTAAGAGGCAGTACAAACAATCACACAATCAGACAGTCATGTCTCTCCCATCCTATAATTGTTTCCGCAATATTTTGAACAATATAAAAGTGCATTTTTAATGCATTTAAACATCCCAGGAAGAAAACATTTTATATATATATATATGTAAGACCAACATGAACGTCCTGCATAACTCATGCTCATATAAACATCTCTGTGTGTTTTACATCACTGATGTAAAATACAAAATGAGGAGGAGCTCAACGGGTTTCAGCGCCCCCTGCTGTTGAGAAAAAGATCATCTGCTTCAAGGCCTGGTTCCTAAACAGGGTGTTCTACTAGCTGTACACATATAAAACACAGAAGCCTTATCAAATCACAAAGCAGTGTGGTTTATTGGTGGCACTGCTCACTTTAGCACCAAGACATGGCCTTCAAAAGCCACAAGAGAACAAAGATATAATACACAACAGAGCAGGGGGCTGTCAGAATAACTGTCATTTAGTCCCTCGGGGAAAATCCCACCTCTACTTGTTTGGCACTTTGCTTTAAATTACTTACAAAAATCCTCAGTCTCGTATCAAATTGCTCCCTAAAAACATTTTGGCTTACTTACAGTACTTTATAAACTTTACATTGCTTACTTACAGTTTTACCACCTCCAGATGGTAAAGTCTAACACAGCATAGGGCATCATCTGTTGTGCACTCATGGCTTTTTGTATATATTTCAGTGTGGCCTGTGTTATTGGTTTGACACTGGGCTAAGGCACCTGTATGTCCCTTAGAAAGTGAGCCAGCTAATCGGTGATGAGCAGCTCAGCATGAAGGAAAGCACCCTTTGTTGCAAGCAGATTTTTATCAAAGCTCCCGCTGCAGTTGCAGGTTGTGATTGTCGTTTCAATTCAACCAAGATGGGCTAATGTGAACTAGACATGGGCCGGTGCGTAATCCTCATGGTATGACAAAATTTAGCCAAGTGGTAATTACAAAAAAGCTTAAGACCAAAATGCTTGATGTAATCTAATTGTTTTCATTTGAATCAGAATAAAAAGTAGCGTTACTTCTAAAACACTATTACATAATGATTATTATAGGAAAGGTTATTTAATTTATTTACTGGTAAATTGGTTGTCTTACATAAAATTAAACAAAATGTACAATAAAGATCTGAAAAGTGTTGTAGTTTCTTTAAGTAACCGTGCTTAATTTGCAAAAAATCGCTTTTTGTTGTTCTGCTTCTTAATTAGTGGTTGATGGTTTATCTGTATGAGACGTTTTGGGATCATTTCTCTGAGCTGCAATTTTTTCACAAGCTGGTTTCATAGCCATGACAAAAACAGGTGACATGCAGGCTAAAGGTAACATCTTAGGTCAAACATATTTGTCCTAAAAGGACCAAGAACTATAGTTGCTCTCATGCTGATTCATATTGAAAAGTGCATTATGTGGATATAAACATGATGAAATGAAGGGTATTTGTGTAAAAATTGTATCCCATTCTGGGTATTGCGTGTGTTTTGGGATCAACAATGTGGAATCACAGTGATCTGAGTATGTTAGTTTTCCCATAATGTCACCATCTATTCTTATATTTAAGGATCAACAGACTATGTTGCAATAAAATGTGATGGTCAGAAAATATTTAACAGAATTACTCGGAAAGTAGGTCCTGTAATGAGTTCCACTTTCATTTTCAAGCATCCAGCATGCTGACATGAATGATGCATCAGTGTAGCTTACAGTGTGACATAAAGTGATGTTGTTATGGCCGCTATCTGAGTCGCTGTTCTTGTCAATTCTGTAGCAAAACAAACTATGTTGGAATAAAAACAAGAAAAACATCCCGTTGGACCAAAAACATCCACAGCAGCTCTGCTTATCTGGCAATCAAATTCCGAATGCCATAGTGTTAAATGCGAGAGCCGTCAAGAGCCAAGGTACTAAAACTTATAGACAAATCCCTGATTCAACACACCTGCATCAAATGAATGGCTCATTATTAGGCCTCTGGAAGTTGATGACATGCAGAGGAGGTCAGTTATTTGATTCAGGTGTGTTGGAGAAGGGATCCATCTAGACTTGGGGACTCGCGCTCTAGATGCCATAATCATGATTACACTGCTGACTCTATGGGCAAGCAGTTGATTGTGACATGCTGAAGCTTAACAGATACAGTTTTAAAACAGTCTAACAGCTTAATAACAATAATAAATGACACCCTTCTAGTTTTCATATAATGACATTCTGTGTTATACCAGATCTGTATCCAAATAGCTGAACTTCTCTTTCTTTTAAGCAATAAAAAACAGTAGTAGCATACTTTCAAGCAGCTGACCGGCAGTGCACAGCAACAAACGAGGGAACAGCAACTTCAAACAGCTAGAAAAAGTTGCTTTTAATGCCAGTATTTTCTCATATTCTTCTATAAAATGACATTAAACAATCAGTATGAAAGAAAGGTTTGGGGGTTTTGAAACCGTAACCTTTAAAAACCCTGGAATACCTTGAGACCAGAAACCGGCCCATGCCAAGTCTAAACTGCAGTGCAATGTGGAACTTTATGTGAAATTTGGCCTAGCAGATGTCTGTTTGGGGAAGGTCGACCACACTAACGAGTCTACAGACTTAAAATCTATGTTTCTTTAGCATGGAGTCAAAGTCAAGGTGGAGTTATGTTAAAACTAGACTATGTACTGAAAACACTCAAGCTGCTGGTACACTTGAGGTAAAAATAAGAAAACAAAAAAAATCCTAATTAAGCATTAAAAAAATATCTCAAACTTCATCCTTTTCACAAAAAGATAAGGATTGGAGAGGAGGAGAGCTTATAAAACCACTGATAAATTTGTAAAAAACTGTTCAGAAAAGAAGGTTGGGTAGAAACCACAGTTGTGCACAGCCCAGCCTCAGCACCGCTTCACTGTCTGGGGACTCATGTGTGTGTGTGTGTGTGTGTGGGCATGTGTGTGTGTGTGCTTGGACCAAAAGACAGCACATACAAAGCTAAATTAAATCCTGATCCTGCCAGTCTTTGTCTGTCCTTCTAAGACGTTGTGATCAACACAGGACAGTAAAACCGTAACTACCATATATGGGAGGAGTAGATGAGGTTGTATGATGGGTAGTTTTATTTGCCGGTGGAGGGCTCTGAGTGGTCCTCCTACGACTGGGGGAGGTGCTGTCTGATAATCTCTCGGGACTGCGGGGGGATCCTGTCAGGAAAACGGACAGAAAACTCCACGATGAGGTCACCGCGCTGCGACGGGTTCTTGGGGAAAGGCAGACCTTCTCCCCTGACCCGCTTCAACGTTCCTGGCTTGATGATCTCGTGGCAAGGGAGCGAGATGACGCGGTTTTCCAGCGTGGGAATACTAACAGTGCAGCCACACAGCGCCTGGAAAAGAGAGAGGAAACACAGAGGGTTAAAGTCTATAGAAAGAAATGAATTCCAGAGCCATGAATATCCTAATGACTTAATGTTTCCATGGGGTAAAACTGGAGTTTATCTCCCCTCACCCCCAAAACACAACATCATGCTGTTGTGTTTTCTGTGCTGTGTGTGTGGAAAACAGAGAGTGTTCCACTTTAAAGATCACTTAGCTTGGACTACAGCGCTGCCGGGTCTGGAGAACCGCCTCTGGAAAAGAACATTAGGAACTTGGCATCGGAAAAGTTTTCAGCTCTTTGTGTGTTGTGTGAGTGCACAAGTGTGTCAGCATTGCACTGGGGACTAATTTTAGCAGCACCCTCATACCTTGGACTAATGAAGTGAGGCAGGAATCGGCTGAGCTCGAGAATAGTTGGAGGGCTTGTCAGATCCACACAGTCACGCTTGGCAGCGCACACACACACACGCACGCACGCACACCCCCACTCACACTCACACACATAAGCATAACCTCCTTATCACAATGTACCATGAATCCAGAGACATGTGGGTTTTAACGACTTCACAGGCTTTGTGGTGGGCATCTTTCGGGATATTAAGGCTGAACAGAAACAACTATTTTTAACTGTGTGACTGAATATCTGAATGAACAACAGACTTTATATAACACTTAGAAGCAACTGCTACAAAGAAAAACAGTAAAATAAAAAATCAGGTGTGAAGAGACACAGATGGAGATGAGCACACAGTTACAAATCCGAAAGGTTTGGGTCAGGAGAGTAAGAGTGAATAAACAAAATAGTAACTTTGAAATGTATATGTAAGTGAAACTTGTGTTTATATTCAAATATAGAATAATATATTTCAAGTAGGTTACAGGTAATGACAACTCAGAGTTCAATTGATCAGAAAATTTGAATAAGACCAAAAACATCATAGTTAGCAAAGAAATGTTATGTTGTGACCTACACAATCATGGGGAAGGTTTAATAGTCGTTCAGCAGAAAGATATGAGCTATAAACGTTCGCTGATAAGGAATCAGGTGGTTCACAGATAGTCTACAAACTTTAAAATAAACAATTTCATAATGACTATAATCAATGCAGAGTTGTTTTTGAGAATGCATGTGTCCCGCAGAATCCTGAAGCAAATTCATAATGCCAAACATTAAAGAAAATAAACTAAGTTCCAAGTACTATTAACTTCCACTCCGCCAGCTTTTCATAATGTAATTGTGTCTTTGCACAGGCTTAACCTCACAGCACATCTATGTCTGTACTTGCTAAATGTTCTGTTAGGAGCGTTGCTGGGTTTTCTTGTTCTGTCTGATAGAAAGTAAATATGGACCATTGACTTTCGGGTCAAGCGGAGCAGCTGTCACAGAGAGTGATTTTCCAGCCATGACATCAGCGTCCTGTCATCCAATACATACGTTGCCCTTTGACCTGGCCTTTTGGCTGCCTTAGAGACTCATCCTCCAGTTCTGAACACTTTCATTCACTAATGCAGATCTTACACACAGATACAGGTTGCCATAACACTGAGAGCACACTCCCATCTGATCAGTGATTGCATAAGGCTCTGCTCAGACAACAGCACCACAGAGACTGGCACATGCAAACAAACACTGACACTTTTTACGGAAAGCAAACTCTCAAGATTTTCTCAGAGAAAAAAATCCATCCTGCTTAAACCTAAAAATTCTGTTTTGTGTTTGCTTCAGGATGCAACAGATAAATATCCTCTTAATCGAAAGGGTCCTCTCAAAGATGTGGACTGACGTTGATGATGATTTGCACAGAAAATTGAAGAAGGAGGTGCAGCACCACCTCTTTCAAATGTGTGCTGAGAACAGAACATGCCAAGTGTATCTGGTCAGAATAACTGCAGCGTAGTAAATGACAGCAAAATAGCATTCACTTAAACTGATACGGTAGTTTAATTTTATACAATGCTTTACTTTTACGGCAGGCATTCATTCTACTTTACACTTTTTGTTCTACTTGTTTTAAACAGTAAACACAGTATGTCACAAAATAGTATTAGTAAAGTAGCTCTCAGAAGCAGGAATGGATAATTGTCATATATAACTGGGTGAAGAAATATTACTTAGAACAATGATTTATTGCGATCATTTTTTTAAATTGTAGTTTGTTATCAAGACAGTAGGTTGAGATTCATACTTTAACTGTTTAAACTATGATTTTCCACTACAGGTTTAATGAAATCATTAATAAACATCAATATATTTGAAGAAGATTTAATTCATTCATTTATTTCTTGTCTAGCAATACATTACTGCTTAATGTAAATGAGGTAGTGAAGGAGCTTGTTTGATGAAAGCTGTCATTTTTCTATTTTTAGAGTAATATTTGTGTTTTTATATCCCAGGCTATGTGCAGTGACAGATGTATTAAAAGCACTTTTTATTACCACTTTTTCTTTCATTGCAGTAAGTAAAATATCATGGTAACAATTTAAATCCATAGCTGCAAACAACATCACTAAACCATACAGAGCTGCCTTGCAACATGACCTGAGTTCAAGCTTTCTGTGAACTGTGGGGGAAACGTCTGAAGCAGAAAGGAGCATTGAAACATCCTACAAAAGATCCCATTTTGTACATTTGACATGCGTTTTTTCGGGGAGGTAATTTCTTGGCTCAATAATATTACAGGAGCAGAAAAGTGGCTCTACTGAATGACGACTACAAAAAGACTTTAAAAAGGTTTACCAAACTGAAAAGAAAAGAGAAGCCAGAGTTAAACTGAAAAGACTGTTTTTTTCTTTCACTTGCATAAAGATGGAATAAAAACTTTAATACATTATTTATGCTGTGTAATCGGTTTTTGTCCACACCTTGTAATTTGGCTCTGCATTGACGTGTGAGATTTTCTTGCAAGAGCACTTGCAATATTTTGACAATTTATCAAACCCAAGATATTTTTTCCCCTTGACAAAAATAAGTTGTTTAAGACAGATTAATTCGGAAATATCAATGACATACAGCATCAAATTCATCATTTGCATGAATTGCTTTGACTATTTTGACACTAGAGTTGCTTAAAGATGGTAAAAGTTTACTTTGGTCTTGGTTCCTGTGGAACAAGCTGTTACCTTCAGCCACTGAGTCCAACTAATCTGGATTTACACCAATGGAAATGCTATGAGAGATCTCTACTGCAGGTAGAAGTTTAACAAAATATAAATTCAAAAATCCAGAACTGTCTATTCAAGCACAAAATCTACTAGAAAAGATTCATCATCCGCATCAGCGACTATTAAGTTGATGGAAGACAGGCGTCCCATTTTGACTGGAGCGCACTGAGCCATCATCATCGCTACATTCTGGCCTCCTATGGGTGTGGAAAGAATTTGCTTCTAGAGAAATCAGAGTGTCAGATTTGAGCTACATCTCCTGTTGCTTGTGACTTTTGGAGATGCTGCAGGGATGAACGTCTCCCATGAGTGTCACAGCATGGTAAAGCAGAATTGGCAGCACTAAACTAAGCTGCCTACTGAGGGATGCTTCTGGCAGAAAACAAAACTGAGCAACCTCATAGCTAGGGAAGAATCCAGCTGTCAAAATATGACATAATATTTAATACTCAAACCTCGAACATCAACACATCCAAACGGTTCTGTTTTGCTCCTTAGAAACAACAAGCTGGCTTTCATTTATGGCAGCGATTATTCCTGTGACAGAACTTGTTTTATGTGTTGCATGACATATTTTACACTTTGATAGATTGGAGTGTGTGCAGCCCGCATTTGAGGCTGGGTTTTTCACTGCCGCATTCCTCGGCATTTTTGAAGAAAGCAGAGCAGAAGGAGGAGAGATATATGAGCTCATTTTTGCTTAGGAGACTAAATCATCTGACCCACTTCCCTAAAACTCCCAGGATGCAGCCCCCACCCCAGACACATTTCTCCTACTCTGCCTCATCTCATGTTTAACTCCACCAGACTTAAGTCTCTTATCTGGCTGTTGAAAGATGAGAAGGTTTTAGCTGTGGGAGTTGCAAAGTGCAAACTTAATCGCTTGCAGGTTTGATTAAACAACATCTCTAGCTTTAAATATGACTCAATAAACTCCAATGTGCTCTCGTCTGTGCAGAGTTGCTGTGTGAGGCCACTGCTCCATTACCTAGCTGGTTATTTGCAAAAGTTTGCAGAAAAACCATAAAAATTAGCTTAAGCAGAGTACAAAGAGCAGCACTGACATCCCTGGTCATCTCAGCGAACCTACCATCAGGTTGACTGTCAGGACGTGGCAACCTTAATGGAAACACTAAAGCAACGGAGCACCCAGTGCCCTCCACACTGTAGGAGCGGCCAATTAAATATCCTGCCAGTTACAATAATAGAAGCTGGGATTGTCACCACTGTAACACTACAATCCATCTTTATCTGAATGTGTTTGCAGGAGGTGGATACTTGTGTGCTGTCTTAGGTGTTTATGTATATGATTTCATGCTGATGCACATAACGAATGAGGATGGTGGTTCTATGCCTGTCACACCAGGACACCACATTCCTGCTTCCTCTCTCACATGTGGGTGGCAGAGACTCCGCTCCGACTGATCCTGTCCTCCAGCAATGACCACATGCAATGAACACATCTAGGACTGAGGAGCAGAATAAAGTGCATTGTAGGAATATTCACAAGCCTTCAGCGCTTTTACATTTTCTCATATAGCAACCACAAATATAAAGGGTTTTATTAAAATCTTATGTGATAGACCAGGAGTTTGCAACCTAAGGAGCCATTTTGCTCTTGGATTAGCCAAATAAGACTTGTTTAGAGCATTAAATGTCACATGACTTTTTGAAAAAAGATGACTTTTTAGACAAATATGTACATATTGTTATTTTTAAAGAAGTGTTTCATTTCTATTTTTAGGATCTAAAATAAAGATAAACATAAAAGTGGATGAATTATTATTATTATTATTTTAAAGCACATAGGTTTCAACCTATAGACAAGAAAAAGAGATCTAAAAACATATTACTTGTACTTTGTGGGAATCCAGTGCAAATATTGCAGGAAAAAATGCAATGGTTAAAAACCTGCATTTGTTATTATATCTGTATTAAAAAACAATAACTGGCTCCTTTTAATTTTCAGTCAAAGCTAGTAAGAGCCATTGTGGAAAGTCAAATGTGACTGCAGTCACAGGTTTCAGACTGCTGTGATAGACAGATACATTAGTGTAATTTTGAAAGGAAAGAAACTCAAACTTGTTTTTCATACTTGCTCTCTCAAATAAATAAAATTTAAAAATGATTTTAAAAAGGTTAAAGGCTCACATTTGTATATACAATACTTAACTCAGCAGTTAATAGAACCATCTTTCACTGCAATAACAGCTGCAGGTTTCTGGACATTGACTAGGCCATTCTAAACTACTTCTTGTAGGTGACTAACATTTTCACATCTAAGTTGTGGATCACAGCAGCTTCTTGGCTTCTTCTTTGATTAATGCTCTCCTTTCCTGGACGGTCAGTTTAGCTGGATGCTCATCTATTGGCAGGTTTGTAGCTTTTATTGTGATTAAGATGTTTAAAGTTTGGGAATATTCTTTTTTTTTTTAATCAAAGATGGGAGAATCCAGTCCTTCATCTAAAACATGTCCGGCATGTTTTAGATTTTTGTTTTACTCTACATACCTGACTTAAATTAGCAAACAATTTTTCTTTGTAAAATAATATTTCTCCTTACTTCACATTTTTGCACTCCTTAATGTTGGTCTATCACATAAAATCCCAATAAGACATGCTAAATTGTGTGGTTGAAGATGATAAATGTAGAAAAGTTTTAGAAAGTTTGAGGCATTTCTGTCCCAAAGCTTCCCAGCTGTGTGACTGCAGTGAGTGTTTGAATGATTGGATCCACTGGGAATCAAAATCCCTCTAAAGAATTAGTAACTAATAGAAATGTTAGCAACTAATAGAATAGTTGTAGCTCTACAATCTCATGTTGTAGAGCTACAACATGAGATGTTGAACAGAGATAAAATAAGTTGGACGTACCTCTTTTAGGGTTATCTTGCAGTTATAAATGATATTGGAACCGTCTCTTTTGAAGTGGGCATGCCCCTTGTCTTTAAGCACAAACATTATGTCGGCAGGAATGTTCTCAGGGGTCTCGTCCCCCTCCTTTGGGAAAGTAATCTTGGTCCCCTCCTTCCAGCCCTTCTTGATGACGATGTTGAGGATCTTGTCCTCTGTTCTCATGCTCCTCCCGTCTGGATTCAGCCTGCGGCGAGTGATCTTCATGCGTTTGGTGCAGCCGTGGAAGATCTCCTCCAGTGAGACCTTCAGCTCGTGGACCACCGGCGCGTCCTGGTGCTTCCGGTGGGTCCCCAGGCGCTCTGACGGGGTTGGCCCCCTCCTCCTGCGACCCTCCCCTGGAAAGCCATTGTTCATTCCTCCAGGAAAGCCAAACTGTCTCCCAAAATGAGCAAAGGGGTCATCCTCATCCATTTCTGTGTCCTGCTCTGCGCCGTTGCTGTGGTCGTTGTGGAAGGGGAAACCGTTGGAGCGGCTGTGGCTGCGGCTGGAGCCAAAGAACATGTCGAAAGGGTTGGAGCCCCCGAAGAAAGAGGCAAAGGTGGCGTGAGGGTCTCCATGGAAAGTGTAGTGATGCGTCGAGCTGCCAGGAGCGCCAGAAGAGCTGCTGCCTCCTGTCTTCAAACCTGTAACAGAACAGAGGGCTAAGAAATGACTGACCATACAAACACACGCTAAAAACCCCGTGCATCTGTGAACATCTTCTAACACACACATGGCTCTGACCCCAGCATCAAACCCCCTGGAACAGTATCATATTGGGGCCTGCCATGCAAAGCAATGGCAGGAACCTATTGCTATTGTCGGAGAAAGTGTTTCTTTATTGGGGCCTGCCATGCAAAGCAATGGCAGGAACCTATTACTCTACACCCAACAAAGTGTCTCTTTAATATTATTGGGGCCTGCCATGCAAAGCAATGGCAGGAACCTATTACTCTACACCCAACAAGCGTCTCTTTAATATTATTATAATTCTTTATTTTTCTTCCGTAACCGTTAATGCGGCTCGTACCGCTGGGTGCACACCTACAAATGAGGTATCAAAACGTGCAGAAAATTCACGCCATTGGAGCTATTATTTTTGGTGGGATTTGGGCTTAACGTGGCGACATAATTCGCAAAAAACTGCGAAAAAAACCCCATTATAACTCAATGGGAAAAATCCTAGAAATACCCTATTTTTGAGGATTTGCTGTGTCGTCACAAATTCACCTAGAAATGCCATTCAAATTTCATTTTGTAGATACGTCTGTGATCTCTTCGAAAGTGAAGACGGCTCGTCGATACCAGTTACGGTTTGTCCACAATTTGCCTCTAAGCGACCCAAAGTTTCTCATTTTTGCTCAAGTTAGAGTGCGTTTCTGGCTGCTTAGAGTGAGAGATGAAGACAACTTTTTCAACCCAAATCATTTTTGAAATCGCCATCACGCCCACAAATATCGCACGATTAGTATCAAAATCGGTCCTGACATTGATACGCCTGTCTGCTCCGGTAAAATGTTTTCGAAATTTATCTAGACCGTACGGTTTTCTGTCACGGTGCTTCAGAGCAAAGTCATGCGACAGGATTTTCTGAGGCTGTCTGAGGCTCTCTCCCATGTATTTGAATAGAATTTCAGATCTGGGCACAACATTTCTTTCTCTCATCGCTGTAAATGTTCTGAGTGAGGTACAGATATGAATCTCGGGACTATCGCAGAAGACACATTGAACTGTCATACGCTGCAAACGCTTTTCGAATATGTATTACGGTTCCCGAACAAGAAGGATTTGTTTCCAATGCTTTTTTGTCAGTAAAATGTGTTTGCTCAAACACACAATTGTGTGCTCAGCGCTCAGAGCTCACACCTGCTGAGACCATTATTTACCATAGCAACGGAACTCAAGAGGCTATTGGCTGCTGATTTGGACTACAGATACGCATCGCTGTAGTTCTATCTATCCTCAGTTGAAACAGATCAGGACTGAGAACTGGCCTTTAGAACTACCTGCTGCTATGGGCTGTATATAACTGATTGAACTCAGTAACTGTTACACATGGGATTAGTTTGGAACTTTAAAATTAAGCATACTGAAAATTTCAAAATAAAAGCCTTGAATATTTTACATGACGTAATTGCTCTTTTTGGCCGTATATGACTTTTTCATCCAAAGCAATGTTACACATGGGATTAGTTTGGAACTTTAAAATGGAGCATAATAATAATTTCAAAATAAAAGCCTTGAATATTTTACATGACGTAATTGCTCTTATTGGCCGTATATGACTTTTTCATCCAAAGCAATGTTACACATGGGATTAGTTCGGAACTTTAAAATGGAGCATAATAATAATTTCAAAATAAAAGCCTTGAATATTTTTACATCAGGTAATTGCGCTTTTTGGCTTTATGTGACTTTTTTATCCAAAGCACTGTTACACAATGGAATAGTTTGGCCCTCTGAAATGAAGCATACTGAAAATTTCAAAATAAAAGCCTTGAATATTTTTACGTCATGTAATTGCTCTTTTTGGCCGTATATGACTTTTTCATCCAAAGCACTGTTACACATGGGATTTGTTCGGAACTTTAAAATGGAGCATAATAATAATTTCAAAATAAAAGCCTTGAATATTTTTACATCAGGTAATTGCGCTTTTTGGCTTTATGTGACTTTTTCATCCAAAGCACTGTTACACATGGGATTAGTTCGGAACTTTAAAATGGAGCATAATAATAATTTCAAAATAAAAGCCTTGCATATTTTTACATCAGGTAATTGCGCTTTTTGGCTTTATGTGACTTTTTTATCCAAAGCACTGTTACACATGGGATTCGTTCAGAACTTTAAAATGGAGCATACTGAAAATTTCAAAATAAAAGCCTTGAATATTTTTACATCATGCAATTGCTGTTTTTGGCTTTGTATGACTTTTTCATCCAAAGCACTGTTACACATGGGATTAGTTCGGAACTTTAAAATGAAGTTTAACAAAACTTCCAAAATAAAAGCCTTGACAAAAATTTTAAATCGTACTGAATGGTGCACGTCCGCCTCGCTTAACGTTCTTGCGGTTCTCCGCGTGCCATTGATTACGTCGCGGCGTTCTTTAGCGTCGATGCCGATTTGTGGCGTGACGACGCCGGGCCCGAACCCCACGGGCGCGCCTTGGCAGGCCCCGGCTAAATTTCTTCCGAAATTTTCTAGTTATAATTCTTTATTTTTCTTCCGTAACCGTTAATGCGGCTCGTACCGCTGGGTGCACACCTACAAATGAGGTATCAAAACGTGCAGAAAATTCACGCCATTGGAGCTATTACTTCTGGTGGGATTTGGGCTTAACGTGGCGACATAATTCGCAAAAAACTACGAAAAAACCCCCATTATAACTCAATGGGAAAAATCCTAGAAATACCCTATTTTTGAGGATTTGCTGTGTCGTCACAAATTCACCTAGAAATGCCATTCAAATTTCATTTTGTAGATACGTCTGTGATCTCTTCGAAAGTGAAGACGGCTCGTCGATACCAGTTACGGTTTGTCCACAATTTGCCTCTAAGCGACCCAAACTTTCTCATTTTTGCTGAAATTACAGTGACAGCCGATCTCGGTTCAGATCTGGGCATAACATTTCTTTCTCTCATCACTGTAAATGCTCTGAGTGAGGTACAGATATGAATCTCGGGACTATCGCAGAAGACACATTGAACTGTCATACGCTCGAAACGCTTTTCGAATATGTATTACGGTTCCCGAACAAGAAGGATTTGTTTCCAATGCTTTTTTTCAGTAAAGTGTGTTTGCTCAAACACACTTGTGTGTTTGAGAGCTCACAGCTCACAGCTCACACCTGCTGAGACCATTATTTGCCATAGCAACGGAACTCAAGAGGCTATTGGCTGCTGATTTGGACTACGAATACGCATCGCTGTAGTTCTATCTATCCTCAGTTGAAACAGATCAGGACTGAGAACTGGCCTTTAGAACTACTGCTGCTATGGGCTGTATATAACTGATTTAACTCAGTAACTGTTACACATGGGATTAGTTTGGAACTTTAAAATGGAGCATAATAATAATTTCAAAATAAAAGCCTTGAATAGTTTTACATCAGGTAATTGCTGTTTTTGGCTTTATTTGACGTTTTCATCCAAAGCACTGTTACACATGGGATTACTTTGGAACTTTAAAATGGAGAATAATAATAATTTCAAAATAAAAGCCTTGAATATTTTTACATCAGGTAATTGCTTTTTTTGGCCGTATATGACTTTTTCATCACAAGCAATGTTACACATGGGATTAGTTTGGAACTTTAAAATGGAGAATAATAATTTCAAAATAAAAGCCTTGAATATTTTTACATCAGGTAATTGCTGTTTTTGGCTTTATTTGACGTTTTCATCCAAAGCACTGTTACACATGGGATTACTTTGGAACTTTAAAATGGAGAATAATAATAATTTCAAAATAAAAGCCTTGAATATTTTTACATCAGGTAATTGCTGTTTTTGGCTTTATATGACTTTTTCATCCAAAGCACTGTTACACATGGGATTAGTTTGGAACTTTAAAATGGAGCATAATAATAATTTCAAAATAAAAGCCTTGAATATTTTTACATCAGGTAATTGCTCTTTTTGGCTTTATTTGACTTTTTCATCCAAAGCACTGTTACACGTGGTATTAGTTTGGCCCTTTGAAATGAAGCATTCTGAAAATTTCAAAATAAAAGCCTTGAATAATTTTACATGACGTAATTGCTCTTTTTGGCTTTATTTGACTTTTTCATCCAAAGCACTGTTACACGTGGTATTAGTTTGGCCCTTTGAAATGAAGCATACTGAAAATTTCAAAATAAAAGCCTTGAATATTTTTTACATCAGCTACTTGTGTTTTGAGCATTATATAACTATTTTAACCCAAGGACTATTACGCATGGGATTAGTTTGGCCCTTTGAAATGAAGTTTAACAAAACTTCCAAAATAAAAGCCTTGACAACATTTTAAATCGTACCGAACGGTGCACGTCCGCCTCGCTTAACGTTCTTGCGGTTCTCCGCGTGCCACTGCTTACGTCGCGGCGTTCTTTGGCGTCGACGCCGATTTGTGGCGCGACGACGCCGGGCCCGAACCCCACGGCCGCGCCTTGGCAGGCCCCGGCTAAATTTCTTCCGAAATTTTCTAGTTCTTCTTTATTTTTCTTCCGTAACCGTTAATGCGGCTCATACCGCTTGGTGCACACCTACAAATGAGGTATCAAAACCTGCAGAAAATTCACGCCATTCCAGCTATTACTTCTGGTGGGATTTGGGCTTAACGTGGCGACATAATTCGCAAAAAACTACGAAAAAAACCCCATTATAACTCAATGGGAAAAATCCTAGAAATACCCTATTTTTGAGGATTTGCTGTGTCGTCACAAATTCACCTAGAAATGCCATTCAAATTTCATTTTGTAGATACGTCTGTGATCTCTTCGAAAGTGAAGACGGCTCGTCGATACCAGTTACGGTTTGTCCACAATTTGCCTCTAAGCGACCCAAAGTTTCTCATTTTTCCTAAAGTTAGAGTGCGTCTCTGGCTGCTTAGAGTGAGAGATGAAGACAACTTTTTCAGCCCAAATCATTTTTGAAATCGCCATCACGCCCACAAATATCGCACGATTAGTATCAAAATCGGTCCTGACATTGATACGCCTGTCTGCTCCGGTAAAATGTTTTCGAAATTTATCTAGACCGTACGGTTTTCTGTCACGGTGCTTCAGAGCAAAGTCATGCGACAGGATTTTCTGAGGCTGTCTGAGGCTCTCTCCCATGTATTTGAATAGAATTTCAGATCTGGGCACAACATTTCTTTCTCTCATCACTGTAAATGCTCTGAGTGAGGTACAGATATGAATCTCGGGACTATCGCAGACGACACATAGGCCTCTAATACGCTCGAAACGCTTTTCGAATATGTATTACGGTTCCCGAACAAGAAGGATTTGTTTCCAATGCTTTTTTTCAGTAAACCGTGTTGGCTCAAACACACAATTGTGTGTTTGAGCATGTATGACTCACAGCTCACACCTGCTGAGACCATTATTTACCATGGCAACGGAACTCAAGAGGCTGTTGGCTGCTGATTTGGACTACAAATACGCATCGCTGTAGTTCTATCTATCCTCAGTTGAAACAGATCAGGACTGAGAACTGGCCTTTAGAACTACCCGCTGCTATGGGCTGTATATAACTGATTTAACTCAGTAACTGTTACACATGGGATTATTTTGGAACTTTAAAATTAAGCATACTGAAAATTTCAAAATAAAAGCCTTGAATATTTTTACATCAGGTAATTGCTCTTTTTGGCTTTATTTGACTTTTTCATCCAAACCACTCTTACACGTGGTATTAGTTCAGAACTTTAAAATGAAGCATACTGAAAATTTCAAAATAAAAGCCTTGAATATTTTTACATCATGTAATTGCTCTTTTTGGCTTTATTTGACTTTTTCATCCAAAGCACTGTTACACATGGTATTAGTTTGGCCCTTTGAAATGAAGCATACTGAAAATTTCAAAATAAAAGCCTTGAATATTTTTACATGACGTAATTGCTCTTTTTGGCTTTATTTGACTTTTTCATCCAAAGCACTCTTACACGTGGTATTAGTTCGGAACTTTAAAATGAAGCATACTGAAAATTTCAAAATAAAAGCCTTGAATATTTTTACATCAGCTACTTGTGTTTTGAGCATTATATAACTATTTTAACCCAAGGACTATTACGCATGGGATTAGTTTGGCCCTTTGAAATGAAGTTTAACAAAACTTCCAAAATAAAAGCCTTGAGAAAATTTTAAATCGTACTGAATGGTGCACGTCCACCTCACTTAACGTTCTTGCGGTTCTCCGCATGCCACTGATTACGTAGCGGCGTTCTTTAGCGTCGATGCAAATTTGTGGCGTGACGACGCCGGGCCCAAACCCCACGGGCGCGCCTTGGCAGGCCCCGGCTAAATTTCTTCAGAAATTTTGTTTTTCTAGTTTTTATTACCATTTCCCAGGTGTGGATAAGTATGAAAAAAATAAAGTCAAATTTAGAATGAACAAATGTTTGATTTTCTGACTTGTCTTGTCTTTAGTTTTTAAAGGCGTATTTCTTTTACATTCTTTATCTTTAATTTTACTCATCAAATGTTGATTTTATCATTTCACCCATCAGTATTTTGGGTTTTGACCTATAGACTGAATACAGATGCATTAAAAATTTTAGAAAAAGTCTTTTCATCACTTTTTGGGCTTTAGTTACCTTTAAATTCATGTTTACCTAACCTGAGCCTCTGAGCATTAACCCTTTTATGACCTGAATTATATGGAGGCCAGTTGGACTTATTTTGATTTCATGAATGAAAAAGGAATAGAAACATTCCCTCACTGCATATATTAAGTCAGTGTCAACTTTCAGTATTACTGTATTGTTGACTATGCAATAAAAGTTTAGAAGTTAGTAGAAAAGACAAAAACAGGAGTCAGTTTCAGCTTTGTGTTGTTTTGAAATTTGTGGTACCTAGAGATAAGATAGGTAAATATTTTGTACCAAAATGTCCAAACTATATTAAAACTTCAGAGGAAATAAATGTAGAAAAATGACCTGAAAACATGTAAATTTTAAATAAAAAAAAGTTTTGGAAGTCTGTATAAAATCAGATACCAGACAGAGGATCTCTCTCAAAAAGCAGAGAGAATAAACCATTGTGGGTGGAAAAAAATCCCACAGCATCACTGATCTTCCAGCAGTGCTGCCAGTGGAGCAACAGTGACTGAAATACGAGGTCACTGCAAGCAAAAAAACTGAACACAAATACACACATGCATGCACAAAACGCCCACAAATGCAAACTACAGCAGTTGCCTCTATTCATATCGCAGCATCATCATGATCTCGAGCCATCTGTCTGTCAGGAAACTCACACACACATTCATACACAGATCACAACAGCAGCTGAGGAGGACTATGAGTTATTGGACCTGGTGAGGGTTGTTGACACTATAATAACCAACAATCACACAACGAGATAACATTATTACTTGAGTGACTAACACATATTTGTGTGATATTAGACCTGTGCCTGAGTTATCTCAATAGAAATGCCTGCTGGCTTCTCAGACAAAATGAGCTCTGCAGGCTTCTTGCTCTCCAAACGTTTTCACAGCACCCATTTCCTCCTCACCTTCCTCTCCCAGCTGGTCGTAGATAACCCTTTTCTTCGGGTCACTGAGAACCTCATAGGCCTCTGCGATTTCCTTGAATTTCTCCTCCGCGTTTGGATCTGTGTTCTTGTCCGGATGGAAGCGCAGCGCCATCCGTCGGTAGGCCTTCTTGATCTCATCCTCGTTGGAACCTTTGGGGATCCCAAGGGTCTTGTAGTAGTCCTTCCCCATACCTACGCCTCTCAGGACCCAGAAGCCCTCTCTTCAGCTCAGACTGTGCTGTATCACTGGTGAGATACTAGGACACAATAAGAGTCTCATGACAATCATCTGAGACAGACGCTGCCAAAAATGACAAGCTAGATGCATCTCAGTAGCTTAGAATTATGTTAAAAAGTTAACTTATTCAATTTGAAAAGTTTAAGTCACATGAACCTATTACGCAGTTATACATTTTATACATTCGTTATGGTTTACAGCAAATGAAAACCCATAATTCAGTTTCTAGCATAATTATAACATAACATAGGACCAATAAACGTTCAATGATGGGATAAAGTGTGGTAGAAAAAGATGCAGAAATATTAGAAATAGCCACACCTTTTAGACAATTACAAGGCAAAGCATATTTAAGGGTTTGGAGGAGGTTTACAATGTGAGGAATGCAGCTGGAGTTAGAATCTCAAGGGCCATCACGCCCTTTGTATGCAAGGATCGAGGATGTTGCACACAAGCTGTTACATTCCTTGTGTTAAAACTTCTAACTGGACGAAGCGAACTGTTGCTTCTTGGTTCAAAGTCCTCTTGTCAGGTGAAAGTAAATTCTGTATTTGACCACATAAACACAAATGGAGAGCTTGTATCTAGATTCAGACTCTAGGTTGAATGTGTCAGGATCACAGAGTGCAGATACAGAGTAAAGAGACAAGGTTGCAATTAACTCAACCCGGGCTTCCTTAACACCCACAAAACCACAAGCTGATCATCTCAAGCAAAATGAGCTCTGGTCATGAATTGACAGCAAAAAATTTAAGTAGCCCGCAATTCTGTACAAAAAATACTTTTTTATTGGTTATTTGCAATTTTACAGTTTTCTAAGTAGCCAAATTTTTAATTAATAAGCTCTGAACCAATATCTATCAAAATGAGTCTTGTTACCTTGTTGCATCTCCACCTTGCAACAAGGTGGAGATGGCGAGTAGTTTTTAAATTTTAATAAAAAATGAAGAACAAAAAAATACAAAAATCACAAGGAACGCAAGGAGCCAGAGCAAAACAAAACAAAAAAATCACAGCAGGAACAAACAAGCCAGCCAGGTGAACGGGGACGAAATTAGATTTAGCAGGAAGAACCACCAAGGAGTGACTGAGAATGAGATATATACTGTATATACTGGGGATATTGATTAGTGAACAAGGAATAGATGGATGATCAGAATGGGTTGACGGTGTGAGGGGAGAGAAAGAGAGAAAATGGCACATGGGTCAAAAATGGATAAACTTAGTAAAAATGAATCTAATACTAACAAATAACCAGACATTAGGAACATAGTTAAACTGGAGTAACTAAGAAAGGGCTGAAGCAAAGGAAAACAGAAACACGGCTGATCTAAATCAAAAATTGAAACTAAGGAACACATAAATAATAAGCACAAAAACAACTCAAACAACCCAAAACCCTGGCAATATCATCAAAACTGAGAGAAATAAACACTTTAAATGCATGTATACATGTATCTATGCTGTGTTTCAGTTTAATTTTCTGAACTAAATTATTGAAATACAGACATTTGTCAATTATATTCAAAACTATTGAGAATCACCTTATGACCTGGCCAAACAGGCCTACTTTACATCTGCTGATGGCCCCCTGCTGGCCTGGAGGACTTGCACCAAATCTTGAAATTACACATGGTAGATTTATGAAAAAATCTGTTGGAAAAATCCCAAGAGTTTTACATTTGTAGCAAAACTTAAGTTTTAATTCCTGCAGTTACATACACAGATCAGAAGGCAAGTTGTAGTTAAGTGCCTCACCTAGCAGCACACCAACATGTGGCACAAGGAAGCTGGAATCAAACCCACAACTGTCACCGCAGTCGCCACGTTACTTATTGAACTGCTGAGCAACAAGAACCAGCATTATTTGAGTGGTTGCTTATGGAACACTTTACATCATTACAAAAAGACACGTGTGGTTCTTCAGAATAAAAGCCTCACACGTTTGTTTTATGTAGTGCTGACTAATTTCTGATTTATTTCTTCTGTTATCTTTAAACTTAAATGCCTATTTCTATTTGCAAAATGGTGAATATTACACCAGATTCAAAATAACCCAGAGAAGTTTATTGCATTTTTATGTTAAAGTTAAAAAAAAAACATTAGTGTTGATGTGTTAATTTAAGCATAACAATAAAATGTTATGGTTTCATACAACAGTGCAGTGATGGTATACATCTGATATAACACTTTCACTTTTAGTTACACTAAATTTGACTTGATTCGTCATCAGACAAACCAAGAAAAAATCTGGCTTTGAAAATGTTGACCATTTTCAAAAATCTAACTGAGCCACTAGTTTGTGGTGGAAGAGATGAAACAGCCACACTTGAAGTCTAAGTGTGCCTCTCAACGGTAATGGGTTTTGCTGGAAGGGGCCCCCAAATTAAATTCTGCTCAGGACCTCAGACAACCTCAGGCCGGCCCTGGATCTGCCATGCACCCTCCAGATATCTCATTTGGAGACTTAGTGTGAGATCTATTAAGTGATATGTAGGGAACAGAGAGTACAGATTTCACCAACTGTTGCCATGGCGATATGGTGATGATGTAGTCTGAGATGGAGAGCAGAGGAATCCCCTTCATCTTACTGTAACCAAAAGGGCTTCTCCACATCAACTCTGCCTGGTAGCTCCAGAATAATTTCCCCTCAATCACCTCTTCTGGAATCACAGGAGATTTTGTGTAAAAACAGAAGGAAGAAGCCCACTGCAGACCACGGTGATACACTGCCTGAATCTATTGTGTTCAGCCTTATGGGCAGGAGAGACCCCCCTCACTGCAGTGCCTCTCAACAGGGCACAGCAGTCTCCAGAGAGCAAAATGAGGATTTTTTTTTTTTTTGCCTGTGCCCTCTACTTAAAGAAACAGTTCCAATTTGCGATGTGATGCCAAAAATAAAGCTCAATATTTCCGCTTATTTTCCGACACATACATACTCATATGCAGGCCCACAGACCACGTAAAAGGAGCGAAGACAAAGCCCTACCAGAATGCCCTGTCAGTGGAGAATCAGATCAGCATGGTCCGGCTTCCTTCAGCCTGTTTCTGCGCTCCTTTCTCCCCTTCAGCCCCGCTGTCTGCCCAGCCGCTCCGGTTCCGTTGCCTCCTTATAATAACCTGACGTCAGGACGCAGCACCGACCGGCGGGGATCACAGGCTCTGAAATAACCAGTGACCAAACGCTGAGGTCCGCCCGCCCGCTCGCCCACCTGCCTGACGTCTCGGTGGAAAACCTCAGAGCCAAATCTGTACCAGTGCTGTGTTGATGGGGAAGCAGAAACAGACTGGTTCTAAGAATCAGGGAGAGAAATGTGTCTAAATCGATGTCTCCAACAGCGTGAACAACTTAACTCTGATGGTTGTTTGGAAAAGCAGCCCTCTTCTTAAACTTTATAATCCTTTAAAAGTAAAAACTGTATTTTAAAATCTCCTTACCGACCCTACTGCTGCGGTGTCCGTCCCTGGACTTGTGCCTGAAATATGGAGCCTGGACTGGAGATCAGACCAGACCCAGCCCCCTCAGCCGCCCTGCAGGAGTCTTTTTTTTTTTTTTTTTTTTTTGCCCCCCTGGATTTCTTGAAGAACAACTAAAAAAAAACAAGTTTCCCAAAACTATCAAAAACAATGTATATGTTTCTTTCTTTTTGCTCTGATTAGATTGGACAGATGATTGCTGTAGATCAGCTGTCCACAAACGAGATAGAGTCCCGTTTGGATGCGGATCTAAAAAATGTGGGTGAGCGTGTCCATGCGCGCGGTGCTACAGTCGTGCCTCGTGCCTGGTCTGAGTCATGAGATGACTCCACTCACACCCGCATCTTTACCTCCTATCTCTATAAAAACTGCAATCATCAAATCACAGCATGCAGGCTTTAAATTAACCAGGCATCTCTCTCTATCTCACTTTCCTTATGCATTTTCTCTAAGGCTCTATTTCACTAACTTCAAAATCAGAACCAGACACATTTTCTTACAGGACTTCGACTAAACTGTCCACAGCACAGGGGCTGAAACATTTATAAAACACTGCATATGCATTTTGAGATGTAACTGACACCATTATTGCACATTTATGCCACCCCTTGATACAATGGTGCCCTGGGTGTTGAGCCATCCCACCCATATCATACACCACTGCTGTCACCAGCTGTTATAGTTACTAAGAAACACATTGGTAGTGTGAAAGTTGTGTTAAAGTCCTCATTTAGTTATTTAAGCAATTTCTGCTTTGCTTTTTTTTTTGTCAGACTGGAAAATATTTAATGCATTCTATATTTCTAAAAATTACCAAACATCTTTACTCCTACTACTGTGTCTTTGATAAGTGACAGATTTTATCATCAAGGAACAAGTTGCCTTCTCAGTTTAGTCATTATTAGCCCACCAATTAAGTGTAAAACATTGTGAGTTTAAAAAAAAAATGTAAAAATGACCAAGCATGTGCAGCATATGAAGTAGATCTGTGGCACCACTGCTGTAGCTGCCGCTGGACGTTGCTGAGGGTGGACACCAAAAAGATTTCTGCTAACAACCGACCAGGAATGCTCTACACAGGCGCAACACTAAAACCTTACCCCCCACTTAAAATCTAAGTTTAGACAGCTCTGCTAAAATAACCAAGCCTTGACCCTTAGGATGGACGTTTAAAAAAAAAGACGCTTGTGTGGGACTCTTTAATAAATATACAGTGAAAGTTAAGTAAACCATTAAAAAGTAATTTTAAAAAAGCAGCTTAAGAGGGTCTGCAACAGATTGGAAAGTTTAAAAAGTTACACTTCTTTTTTCAACAATTTGTATGTCTTCACTATATAAATGTCATGCTTTCTCTCTGACTCTTTCTCACAAAATAGTTTTCTACACAAAACATAACATAATACAAATGATTACAAACACCCTATACACATCCTGGTAAAGATGAGCAAAGTTCCACAAAACAAATTCACTTTGAGTGCATTTATTTAGTTAAACAGCATAGAAAGGGTTTATCAGACTCAAAATCTGTTATTTTCCACGACAGTGGACTATCCAAGTCCCCACACGGAAATCCAGCAGAAAACCTCAGCGGTGAGTTGAAGAGAGGAAAACCAAGGAGAGGATCCAGAAGTCCAGATAATCCAGAGATTTTGCAAAAAATAATGACCCAACATCCTTCTCTCTCGATGACTAAAGAGTAACATATCCACTATGTCAGCTGCAAGATACAAACTATGCATTTTATTAAGTGGGTTAATATTTGTGCTGTGATGATTTAATGAAAAACAAAAAACAATTTTAACATGGGAATTTCACCAATATTTCAGAACTGTTAGAAAAGATGCACTTTGTTTTATGGAGAAAATGAGCAGCACAATAATTTGTGAATGAAGATTTATATAACTCATGATAATTACAGGGTAACATCATGCAATGCATCACATAACACTAAATATCATCTTTGGATGAATCTGAACTATTTTTTACTAGGTTTTTAACATGTTTCTATAAACTAACCACTGGAAAACAAAGCCTCAACTTGAACATGCTCCAAACCTGCTGACCTACAGAAACCAACCTGTTAGCCCGGCGGCCGTCCGAAGTGTTGGACTGCCATCAGTTCTTAGTCTGGGACTAATTTTAGCTAAATACGACACCTTACTTTTATACTGAGCTTCTGACTCATCAGCCCCATTATATAGAAATGAGTCGACACAGGGCTCAGAAAGTCCTGTTTAGGCTTTCTGAGCAAAATGTCTCCTCATCAGAGGATTTTCTTGCTTGTTTACAATCGAGAGGATTTACTGCTTGCAACAAAGTGAAACAATAAATATCTTGAGGGCGAAATATTAATATATTTCCCTTTGGCTTCATCAGTGTTCTCAGTCCTGATATAAATAACAACCAGCCTGTCCCGTTCTCAGAGAAACATCACATTAGAGCAGCAGTGCTGAAGGTCTGAGTCATTATTGATGACTTTTATCGTTAAGTGCCCATAAAGGTACGCTCAGCAGGACACTTCTGCTCTGAATGGTCGATGCCAGAGGAAGAGCTGGAGAGAGAAATAAAAACTAATTTAAGTTTGAGTCACCGGTGAGGCGAGGAGGTGTGAGAATGGTGGGCGTCTGAATGGAGGAGTCTGTCTGACACACGCAGATATGCTGCGAACAAAACACACACACACACATTTAACATTTGAAACAATGTGAGCATGTAGAGAAGCTGCTTTGCAGAGGGACATTCAGGGACATTCTTGTGGGTCCAGCTAAAGAGTCCATGTGTTTTGGCAGCAGGAAGGGACTTCTGGTCACTGCAGCTGTTATAGAGGAGCAGCTGTTTAGCAGCAGAGTTTGATTCATGCAGCCTCAGCTCAATCTGTGAGGCGGAAATGCAATGAGGGACTCATCATGAAATTTCAATTAGCCTGTATAAAGTGTCACGAACCGACTCCTGGGTCACGACGTAAAGCCACAGAGATGCAGGATTTGGTCAAAAGAGGAAGAATACTGAGACATTGCTCAGCTATGTATGCAACCAAATAGATGGTGTGTATGTGTGTGTTTGGAGCGGGGTGAGGGGTGT
The DNA here is from genome assembly GCF_002775205.1 of Xiphophorus maculatus. Taxonomy (NCBI): domain Eukaryota; kingdom Metazoa; phylum Chordata; class Actinopteri; order Cyprinodontiformes; family Poeciliidae; genus Xiphophorus; species Xiphophorus maculatus. Next base: position 18,866,141 of record NC_036454.1, read on the forward strand.
TAATATACAAACAAGAAGAAAAACAGATGGAGAGACTGTGTTGCAAACAAGAACCAAGGAAAGAGGGAACATAGACAGGCTCCTGGTCCTGATTGGGTCGTCCCTGTTAATCCTTCCTAAAATTACAGTCAGAAGTTTACATACAGTCACTTCGTAGAAATTAGGACACCCTGATAGCGAGAACTCACCCTGACATGTGGATACTTAACATAATTACAATATGGAAGGATTCAAGCAACATAAATAAATAAAACAACCTTTGTTCTGATTAACACACACACTAGCTAAGATCACATGCTAGGCTTGATTAGATTACTACTGCATTGTGAAGGAGCTTCGCCCTGTTTAACCCTCAGGCATTTAATGTGTTGAGCTCCAGACTGTTGAAGTGAGAGCGTGCACCACAGTGAGATTCAAAAAGCTGTCTGAAAGACGACTGCAATGGCTTATGAGTCTGTTATGGATTTGAAATCAGTCATTTTTCTGTCTGGAAAACTGTCTACAATTTGAGGACATTCAAAACAACTTTCAGCTTGTCTTTATCTGGCCGTTCATGCAACTTCACCTTGAAAGCAGCCGGTAAGAAAGAAAGACTAAAAGAAAACCTAAAAACAGAATCACAATAATTATATTCTCTTCACGTACACCTGCTGTGACACAGCTGGGTGTTATTTTAACTGTTTTTCAGTGGGAATAAAAGTAAATTTTATTTGGACATGCCCACAGCTACAGCTCTAGAAAAAACAAAGAGACCACTTAAAATGATCAGTTTCTCTGAGTTAACTCTTTATAGGTTCATGGTTTTTTTTAAAGGTTTTGTTGGCTCTAGTGGCCTTTATTTGAAAGTAGTTTGACAGGAAACAGGGTAATCAGAGAGGGGGAAGACATGCGGGAAACGTCGCCAGGCCGGGAATCGAACCTACGACCACCGCTACAAGGACTAAGGCCTCAACATGGGTCATGCTTTGCCCCTGCGCCACCACAGCACCCCATAGGTTCATGTTTGAGTAAAATGGACACTGTTCTTTTATTCTATGAACTACTGACAACATGTCTCCGAAATCCCAAGCAAAAATCTAGCATTTATTTGCAGAAAATGAGAAATGGTCAAAATAACAAAAAGATGCAGCGCTTTCAGACCTCAAATAATGCAAAAGAAAACAAGTTCATATTGATTTAGAAACAATACTAATGTTTTATCAATATCTGATGGAATAACCAGGACGTTTTCAATAGGGTTCAGTGCAGTGGTCTCTTAATGTTTTTCCAGAGCTGACAAATAGTAAAGTAAATATTGAAGAAAGTTATAGATCCTTCTTTCAGTTTTAAGTAAGTTATAATACTCAAATTGTTAAAAAACATAATTGTTTCCATATGAGATCTTATCCAGCCAGTGTGTATAATTCTGACACTATGCGTGTGAAAGAAAATGTGCAATGACTTGACTCAACTTGTTTGATGTAAAATTGTTCTAAGCTGGAAATAGAGAAGCTTAAGTGCAATATTAAAACACAAAATTTATAATAACAATAATCTCTGAGTAGAAATGAAAGCAGCAGAACAAAGAGACCGAGACCCCTGGCTGTCACACCAGCCATAAGATCACCTTCTCTGACTCAATAATGGCAGATGTTTTTGCATAATTGATAAACTTTCAGAGAACGAAGTCACATTTCTCTGCTCTAATGACCAGCGACTGACGTGAGTTCATTCCCATGCGGCGCTGATGCTGAGTGTGCACTGAAACATCCTGGGAGCAGCTACTCCTGACCCAACTCCGGGTCTGCACACTGATGGAGGAACATGCCAGACATGCATGTGTCTTCCAGGAATCGCAGCAATGTGTGCACACGTACACAGTGTGTGCGACACATTCTGTGAGGCTAATACTTCAGAGCAAGGTTTCTCTTGGACCCAAACTTCTTCAGAGTCCTTCACCAGCAGAGCTGTGAGACGGCAGAGCAGACGGCAGACTAAACGGCGAGAGACGCTCTGAAGCTATTTTTGAGACGCAAGAAGAGGCAGCAATGAGTGTCTGTAAGCATCTCCTCCTCTTCCTCTCCCCCATCACTTCAGCCATTCTGTAACCATAGAGACCGCTGGTGGCTGAGCAGAGGTTTCTCTCTGGCAGACATGTTGGTGTCAAATGAGGTGGCTGGATGGAAGCATGCACACAAAAGCACAAAGCTCCATTTACAGACCGCCCCCCTGATTTTTCTGCGTGAAAGCTCTCTTTTTAAATTTGCACTGTACCTCAGGAACATATGACAGCATGTGAAATCCAGTCACATTGATGCTTGTCAGCGAACGAAGCTGTAATGGCTTTATAAACACCAGAAAGGTTGGGAGCAGAAAATTAAGATTTTAGGACTTATTAAAACACCGGTGCACAAACTGTGAGCTGTGAAAAGAGCAACAAGGGTGAGGAGGAAGTAAAGAAAAAATGTTAGCATACAAGCAGCACCCTCCACATTTATTGGTGGCCCAGGCAGATATGGAAAACACCACAAGCATAACTCTGCTCTACATGTTTACATAATGTCTGGTAACAAAGAACACCCTCAGCTTGGCGAGGGATGAGGATCTCCAGTAGAATGCAGATAAAAAAATCACAACAAAGTTTCAACATCAGACTCAGAGATGAACAAGTCTTCCTTGGGTTATCTGAGCCACTTCTACCCAAAGAAACCCCCACATTTCCTGCTTTACAGGAAATCTTGAGATTTCCCAGACCTTGACAATAAAACTCTTGCTATAGGAAAATGTGTGTTTGGAGCCATTCTGTTGATTTAGTTAATATGTCTGGTAAGAAATTTAGGTTTTAAATTTTCAAACCACAAACGTTCATTTGATAGATAATGATTGAAGTTATCTTATGGCATTGATACAATATTAAGACTCATTTGTTCTTATCATTGAGGAACAGTGTTTTGATTAAACTTTTACAATATGAACTGATGTCCAGTTTTCTGTCAAATCAGGATCTGAATTAATGTTAAACTTTTGAATGTTTTTAGAAACGTTAAAATAAGATGCTTAGTCACTTCACTGTTGGTTATTCGTGTGTTTTATCATTTAAACTTTTTTTCTGAATCTTCATACCACAAATTTCATCACCAACTTATTTCTGCTAAATTAAAACATAATTTTGATGTTTGATCAGTGGAACCTTATAAAGTATCAAATCCCTGTTATTTTATGGGTTTAACCTTACTTACTCCCTCAGATGTTTTTCCATGTAAGTTTTACTAAAATGTTTAGTCAGTCTCAGAAGTTTCCTACCATAATAAGACAGGTATGATCTCGAAACAGTAGGTTGGACATCGAAACACAGCGGTGATACATTCAGTCAACTTTATTTACTTGTCTTGCCTCCTTTGTGCAGCTTGGCTCTGTAGCTCCCCCCACCCTGTGTAGCCTTCCAGCAGAGCATTTCTTGATCAGTGACTCATTACAAGGAGAAAAAAAAAAGAAGAGAGAAAAGCTTTCGACATTAACAGTCCCCATATAACACCGACATCGGCGATAAAACGAGCTCCAGGCTGCTGAAGTGCAGCTCGGCTGTTCTTGAGATGGCACAGAGCAGCAGGAGAAACGAGCGGAGGAGAGTGATTAAAAGTTAAAAACAGTCTGAATGTTCGCTTCAATTTGAAAATCTTCAGGTCTGTAAATGCTAGATTGCATGTAAGCTCAGACAGTTTCCCCCTCTCTCTCTTTCTCTCTCTATGAGAAATACCTGCAGCATTAGCCATCTGTATAACATTGCGAGTACACTACTTTATAAGGAAGCCAAGTGGTTGGGCACATTGGAGGTGGTGCTTGGTGTGCTTTCAGAACACAGATAGATGAAAACAGGACTTAGGCAAAATGAGCAAAGGAAAAACAATAACTACTCTTTGGCAAATGCAAATAGAGCACTTTTGGCTGAATAATACTGAAAAAAGAATGAAGCATTTGGATGCGTACAGTACAAAGAGTTAAGAAGTTTCAGACTGACTAAGAGCTAAAGATAAAAACTATCCAGCTTCCCTCAAAGGTTCCCCGACATATTTTAAGAACACATTACTAAACTACCAACCTATTAGATCAATGCTTCCAGTGATCTCTGGACCCTTCATCTTTTTCTCTGCTGAGATTTCACATGCCGGTGTAAAACTCACACCTACACCGCAGCGCTGAAACTCTTATTCATCAATAAATATGCGCCACATCCTCTCCAAGTCATAAAAACACATGTTGCTCAAAGCAAACTGCCGAGGCATGAACACAAGAGACACAGAAGTAAAGTGCTAAAAAAGCCAGAGATTGGCACAAAATTAAATATTTTGATTTCTGTCAAGAGTCATGATGCAGTTTCTTTCATGCACAGCCCAAACTGGCAGAACAACAGGATCAGCGTCACTTCTTGAAAACTTTGTGCTCCATCATCTTCTCATTTCCACAGATGTTTACTCTCCCGCTTTCAACTGCAGGAGGCTGAAGTCTTTCACATTTAGGCTGCTTGCCAGAATAAAAAAAAAAAGAAAAAACCAAGGCTAACGGATGACGTGCAGATATCTGAGGTCCGAGTACAGAAGGTTAACCAGCAGGGCCAGGAGGCGGGGTCCATCTTTGACACAATGCCCTGGGTATCGGATGAACTGGATTGCCTTATTTAAAGCCTCCTGTAGCTCAGCGTACTGCTTATTGCTGGACATGATCTCCAACATCCCCAACATCTGCATCCACCCGGGGGACAAAACAGGAAGTCCAAATTATGTTTAAGAAACTATTGCAGAGTGGCATAAAAAAGCATTTATTGTGCATACCTGTTGTGCTTTTGGAGAAAGCTGTAAATCTGTGGTGGGTTGGAGTCTCAGCTCGGTCTCTGACGGCACCTGGATGGACAGGAACGCTGCCAGGCTGCGGACCACCACCCTGAATCTATACAGAGATTAATCACTTATCGACGGTGTCACATCAGGATTTCTGCATCTTTCTGGAAGCAAAATTTAAGGCTCTTTAAGACTACTACCCACAAGAATGAAGTAAAAATGGCTTCAATTGAGTTATTTAAGCTATTTAAAAATACATTTATGCCAAAAAAACTCACATTTTGAGATTAATCTCAGAAATGTTAGAGAAAAAAAGTGGCATTTTTTCAGTTTGAAATGTCAAAAATTTTCAAGCAAATTTTTCACTTTTCAAAATTTTTGGCAGAAATTTACTTTTTTTTCTATCTACAATGGCCCTGATGTGCCATCATATTTAAGATTGAAACTCACTCGATTATCAAAGCCAGTTAAATATGACTTTGTGAATTTACTTTGGTTTTATCTGTATTATGTATCTACACATCTAATTTGCTTAAAAATAATATACAAATTTAAGGTTTACCTAATTATAATTGAAGATCTAGTATTCAATACTATTTAGTAACCCCTTTAAAGGCCTAAGATGACTACATTTACTACTATTTATCGACTTTATAGAAACCCTTCTAACCAGTACAGACTCTAAGGGGTTTTTATCCATTAATAAATAGATGGAAGCTCACTTATTAGAAACTGGAGACTTCTTCCCAAGGCCTATGGCTCCCAGCAGCCCAGAGTTCAGCCTTTCCTCTCCCAGCTGAAGCAGCCTGGTCTGCAGCCGCACCAGCCCCATGATGACCCCTAACCCCTCAGTGTTTCCTGCCTGCGGCTGCAGCTGCTCCACTGACAGGTTCAGGGCTTTGTGCCACCAAAGGAACAGCTTAGCTTCATCGCCCGGACCGCTGGAGACAGACAAGAACCTCCAGATGAATGTCTCTAACAGGCTGCAGGATGCAGAGAACATAACAGGGTCAAACTTAGGGTCAAACCTGGGGAAGACCTGCGTGGTCCATGTGCTAATGAGAGCCAGGATCCTCCTCTGATTGGCTGCTGTGTATTCGCTATTGAGGCGTTGCAAGATGAAGGCGTAGAGCGTCAGGAAGCTGCCTCCTGATTGGCTCTCGGAGAGGAAGTCGTCCATTGTGAGCTCAGGCACCTGCAGTGATGCCAGCACAGGGCCCCAGCCAACAGACTCTTCCTCAGCTTCAACCAACACAAAAAACAGAAAGTTCAGAAATTAGGATGACTTGAAAGAAAATAAGGTTTATTTGACGTGTTTTAACCACCAGCAAAAGGAATTTTAACACCAATATCCACATAATTCTGAACTGGAAGGTGGATTATTTTTAAATGATTTCTTTCCAAATGAAAATCTGGAAATGTGGCATTTTTATTGTCTTTTATGTAGATATTTACCAGATTTCATAAGTGAAATTTCAGGTTTTTGCCCATTCTTATAAAATAAAGTAAAAATAAAAATTTAACAAAGTTTTTGTGAACGGGTGATGTTCAAGTGTTGGCACAAATCCTCAGTTGGATTAAAGTCTGGACTTTGACTGGGCCATTACGACACATGACTATGCTTTAAGCCAAACCATCCCAATGTAGCTCTGGCTGCATATTTAGGGCTTTTCCCTGACTGGTACGTGAAGCTCTGTCCCAGTTTCACATGTTGCAGCTCTGAACATGTTTTCTCCCATAATTATTCCGTATGTAACCTTTCTATCTGTTTGAAACAAATCCTTCAATTCAACGTGGGGACGATGTGTTCAGGGCCAGGGTGCAGGGTTAGCATTTTCCATGTAGACACTTTGTTCTCATCTGACCAGAGAACCTTCTCCAACAAGTTTTTTCCTACTTCCTCAATTTCACAATTATGGCTCTGTTCGTGTCGCAAACACAGAAAATAATAACAAAAAAAATCTTAATTGAACTTTGTGATTACAACATGCAAAAATGTGCAAAAGTTAAAGCAGAACTGAATAAATGAACAATAGGTAAACCAACTCTTGCTCACAATTGTTGAAGTATGCTGTGATGCAGGCCTCCATGATGCGCGTCATGTGTCGCACTGATGCCAGACACCGGGAGCAGGCTGTGAGTAAAGGCAGGATGGGACAGCCCCTCCCCTTCCTGTCCAGCCAGGTAATGACGTGAGCAGCCAGCGCCTCGCCTGTCGAGACCCCGACTCCGTTGAGCAAAGTCAAGGCGTCGCTGAAAAGACCACAGAACGCCATGTGCCTCTGCTCCAAGCCCACGTCTACAGAGGGAAGAACGAGAGAAAAGATGAACCCAAGACAATGAGAATCATAGAGGTGATAGATGATGTCACTAAGAGACTGTTGAGGACAGGTGGACAGGACACCTGGTGGGTTGAACGTTACAACGCTTTCCAGAAGCGTCTCTAGCTGAGCCTCCAAGCTGCCGAGGTTGATCCCACCTCCTTGCTCCAGGGTCACCAGTGACTTCACAGACCAGGAGACGTAGCCTCCGGCCTTCAGGGTTTCCTCCTGACAGTACAAACAGAAGGTCAGATTTTCTCTGGTTTCAGCTGAAATTATTCACAGTGACAAAATATGTTTTCACAGAAACAGATTTATTTATTTATGTCTCTTTCTTTTTTATTAAAAGGTGAAATAAGAGGCAAAACATAAAACATTTTCTACATTCACAGTAAGTTAGTTGTTTTATGAATGCATTTCTTTAAAGATTTTTTTTCTTTTTTTGCTGATTCTACCTGTTATTAGCAGCATGCTACAAGACAAAGAATCTGAGCGTTGCATCAGCTGGTTTCCAAAAATAGTTAGGAACAAGGATTTGCTGCTGCAGCTATAAGATGTGTTTCTTTCATGTATGTAAATCAGGGCTGGAAAATAAATCTGGATTGTTAAAGTCTAAATTTTGTGTGGGTGATGCAAGACTCCAAGTTGAAACAGAAGATGTGCCAGTCTGGGGCAAGAGCCATGCAATAATAAAATATTAATGACTTTTTATACTCGTAGCGCTAAAGCTTTTTCCTTTTCCTGGTTTTGTTGAGTCCTTATATTTCTTCCCTCCTCGAGAATGGATAATATATGTATAAATATCCTAATTTCCTCAAAATATAACATAAAAATAATATTATTTTAATGTGTAAATCATGTCATGAATGACAGTGATGCTTGTTAGCTTGTTCAAGATGAAAAAAAAAAAATCTGTCACAGCTGAATGCATTTCTGTTACAGATTATCTCTGAGTATCAAGATAGTGACACTGAACTTTGGTGCAATACACCCACCAATTTTTGCACGATTATCAAACTTCTATCAACACACTACGTTTGTTTGTTGAAGGATTAAGACCAAAATGAATCAGATTAACGGGGCTTTCTTGAACTGCACTGTGTAATCAGATTATTACCCCATTTCTTTGAAAAATTAAATTAAATTAAGAAGATTTTTATGTATTTGAACACAGAAAGGGAATTATTTTTAATGACTGCTTTAATCTTTTCTATACTTTTCCAAAATTGGAAAATGGAAAAAAAATTCTTATTTTGTTTATTAGGAAATAAAAAGCCTTATTTTATCAGACCTGGTGTGGAGCTTCACTGGGATGTGGATGGAGCCCCGCAGCACCACGAAGTAACTTCAGGAGCAGCTGGGGGGCAGAATCACCACTGAGCAGCAAAGATGGAGGATAGTGGGTGCCTACATATCCCAGAATGCCCTGGTATGAAGACAGGTCCAGTTGGTACCAAGGCAGAGATGTGGACTGAACCAGCAGGCTGAGCAAAGGGGAGTCCTGGAGGGAAACATGAACTCAGTAAACAGTGACACCATCTTGATGTTTTCGACATCTGGACTCACCTGTTTAGTGAGGAGCTGCTCCTCTTTGGCCAGAAACACCAACATGTATAACAGATAGACCAACATGGTGTGCGAATCTTTCTGCGTAGCCACGGATGACAGAGCCGGATATGATGTAGAGCTGGGAGGCGCTTCTAAGTGGTCGCTTAAAACACTGACCCAGTTCACTTCACACATCAGCTCACCCATGAACAGGAAGCAGCTCTTGGGACTTCCTCTCTCCACCTGAAGGCATAAAGTTCAATGAAAGTCTGTCTGCTCTGTCAAAACACATCGAGAAACATGCAAGAAGTGGAGTTTTAGTGGCGTCTATATACAGAAAGACACTGACAAATTGTTACAATAATGAGTAAAACATCTGCAAAAAGGGGGGAAATCCAAAGTTGTTTCTTTTAACAAAATCACTTTAAAATAAGCTTAGTGGTTTTACTTTAGCAATCTATAATAATAAAGAGTGAGATCTTGGGATCGAGTCTCCAAATCATTAATTATATGTCATCTATTTGCAGTTTTGAGTTAATAATAACAGGAAAGAGAAACGTTTCTGTCCTACTGTCACAAACAGAAAGATGTAGCTTGCTAATCTCTGATGCCACATTACCTGGAAATGTGAGCTTTGGTCTGAAGAGACTAAAACCTGTGTAAAGTTTAGAATAAAGTTTTTTGGGTTTTTTACCCCTCCAAGGGGTCTTTTGTGGGCTCTAGTGTCCCTTATATGATAGTAGGCTGACAGGAAACGGGGAAGTAGAGGGGGGAAGACATGCGGCAAATGTCGTCGGGTCTGGGAGTCGAACCCGCGACGGCCGCGTCGAGGACTCAAGGCCTCCAAATACGGGTCGCGCTAACCAGTACGCCACCACGGCACGCCCAGAATAAAGTATTTTGAATAAATTTAAAGTTAGATTAGATGTTGAATATAAAGGCATTTACATTAAGTATTTACATATCTTTTTAAGAACCTCCACCTCAATATACTTTTGTGTCTTCTTGGTTTATTTTAAAGGGAAGAGAAAACACTAAATACAATAATGATTTGAGAAACGTCAGGTAAGAAAGAACATGAACAATCTATTTGAGCTATTGTAAAAATGGCTTAAGTTAAATGTTTATAAAGTAAATACTTTATATAACTATTGAAACTGGCAGATAATGTGATTCATTTTCCAATTATTAAACTGCTACAGTTGTGTCTGGATTATAGAAACCTGTGTATTTTACTAGATAATTGCCTTTCTTTTGTTTAGCAGCAAAGCAGAGTTGGTCCATTTTAGGATCTCCTGCTGATATTAGAAGCTGGCTCCAAGTGTCAGATTAACAATCAGGGGTCAGACTGTGTCTCACATTGAATAAATGCTCCATGAGCTGAGTGTCAGGATGCAGGTGCCTCCAGGGCAGGCTGCGGAGGTGTGTGTGGTACAGGTACAGCAGGTACTCAGGCGTGCGGGGGGAGGTGCAGCTCTCACAGTACTGCATCAAACACAGCCACAGAGCCCCTCTCTGTCCAGGCAGCAGGCGATCTGAAAAATTAACGAGCAAAAAAAAACACCTGGGGTCAGATTAGGGAGAGGAAAGACGTTTGGGATTTGTTCTCCCAGTAGTGAAAAACTTACCTCTGAATTTGTGATGAAGTGTGTCGGTGAGCTGGACGTACAGACCGACCAGACATCCTGCTGCAACTGCGTCCGTCTCCAGCCAGGGGTAGCACTTCCCATTACTGGAACACAATCATGTTTATCTCAGGATTTTCTCACTATAGCCTTTAAATCGACTTTTCAGCTTTAATTTTGTACATTTTAGTCATTTGTGGTATCGTGTGTAGTTCATTTTGTTTGTCCAGGTTCTATTTCTTTATAGGTTCTTGAATCCGTTTAGGAGGAAACAGTAAATCTTGCTGCAAATTTCTGTTTGCTGAAAAGAGGTTTCCTTCCTCGCATGTTTTATTGCATTCTCAGAAACTTTTGAAATAAACACTTTTTTTCTTTGAGACCTGAAGAGAGCGGCCTCAAATAAAAAGAGGGAAAAGAGATATTTTAATATGTGATGATATGTAAAAGCTTAGAACCAGGAGATCTACTTACCTCATACACCCACTGAATGTTTTATATATAAAATATTTCTAAAACAACAGATTCCTAACTAGATAAAACAGTAAAGAAGCAAGAATAGGGTGGCAAAATGTTAATGTTTTGCCATTTCTAGAGTCTGTTCTGGTTCACACAAAACTCTGATCTTCAACCAGTAACTAATAAAGTTACCTATAAAGGTACAGAAATAAGAAAATGCTTTGAAAAATACTACCAAAAATTGTATGCCCTAAAAGAACAAGAAGGAACGGACGAAGCTAACGTACTACTGAACGAATTGTTGCTGCCTACTGTATCAAATGAACAAAATGAAGCTCTGACCAAAATATAACATCCCAAGAAATTGAAAAAGCAATAAATAAATTAAAACTTATAAAATTACCAGGACCAGATAGATTCAGTGCTGAATGGTATAAGATCTATTTAAAAGAATTGTCTCCTGTTCTTTTGAGAACATTTAATTGGGTTTTAAATGGGGGACAAATTCCTCCCTCCTGGGGGGAAACAACAATTACAGTTATCCCAAAAGAAGGTAAAGAAAACTAAACTGTTCAAATTACCGCCCAATTAGTATACTTAATCAAGACTATAAGATCTTCACAGCCATATTAGCTAAAAGACTAGAACATATCCTCCCAGATATAATAAACTTAGACCAGACAGGGTTCATAAAGAAGAGACGAACCAGAGACAATATTAAAAGAACCCTAAACGTGATCAACCATATTAAGAAGACTGACAAGCAAGCAATAATAATGGGTCTAGATGCACAAAAAGCATTTGATACTGTAGACTGGTCATTCTTATTCAGAGTCTTGTCCCAATTCAACTTTTCCAGTAAATTTATAAAGATAATTCAAGAATTGTACAACAAGCCTACAGGTAAGATCCGGATTAACGGGGGGCTATCAGAAGAAATAAAAATTGAGCAAGGGTGCAGACAAGGATGTTCCATGTCCCCATTACTATTCGCCATATTTATTGAACCTTTAGCACAATGGATCAGACAAAGCACCAAAATACACGGCATAAAGTTAAATCATAATGAACAAAAATTAGCGCTTTTTGCGGACGATATTTTAATCTACCTGGCAAGACCCCAAGAATCCCTCCCAGAATTACATTAAATCTTGTTGGACTATGGGAAATTTTCAGGTTATAAACTGAATTCCCACAAATCTCAGGTCTTGACATTCAAATATTCACCCGATAATATTGACAAAGAAAACTTCAAAATAAATTGGGACATGGATTCAATTGTATACCTGGGAGCGACCATTCCTAAAGACCCAAGGAATATCGTCTCAGCAAATTATGACCCATTAATGACTAAAATAAAAAATGACATATCCAGATGGAGCCTGTTGCCCTATCTGGGTCTCATGCAGAGAATAGAAGCTATCAAAATGATGATGCTGCCAAAGCTACTATACTTTTTTCAGACACTACCAGAAGAACCAGCCAAATCTATGTTCCAAGAAATTGACAAACTGATTTCAAGATTTATTTAGCAAGGGAAACAGCCAAGGACTAGATTTAAAACTCTACAGTTAAATAAAAGTAAAGGAGGCCTTTCTCTCCCAAATATGAGTAACTACTACAAAGCAGCACAAATAAATCCATTAGTGGAGATGTGTGACTCCTCATACACAGCAAAATGGAAGGAGATTGAATGTATAAGCAATGGTGTCCCCTTACAAGCAGCAATTGGAAATATAGACCTAACAAAAGACCTTAAAGAACTCAATCCATGTTCAGAAACAGCACTCAAGACAGGGTCAACATTAGTAAAAGAAAACAAAGAATCCTGTGTACCAATCAGATGGATAGCATATGATCAAGATTTTACCCCAAATAAAACAGATACTATTTTTTAAAAATGGATTGAAAAGGGCTTGGTAAAATACAATGATTTATATCATAAAGGCTGTCTGAGGACCTTTCAAGACATTAAAAAATATATAAAAAATATGGTCTTGATAACAGAGATTTTTTCAGTTATCTACAAATCCGGCATTATTTAGAAAAAACAAATAAAAATGAACGAGACAGAACATTTGTTGGCATATTGAATATTTTTCTAAAATCGTATCAATCAGCCTACGTTAATAAATTAACATCCAAAATGTATAATGAACTACAAAACCTGGAAGGAGGGTATACATTATACTGTATATAAAGGAGAGATGGGACAAGGAAGGGAACTGCCAAATTCACATTGAAGACTGGTCAGATATTTTGAATAATTGATGGAAATGTACATCATCACTAGCATATAAGGAATTTGCTTGGAAGACTGTTACACGTTTCTTCAAAACACCAGCTCAGAGGGGCAGAAATGCAGACAGAACATGCTGGAGGTTATGTGGGTCGAAACAAGCTGGCCACTTTCACATTTTATGGAGCTGTCCTAAGCTACTTTCCTACGGGGGGATAATTAAACAAAGTGTGGAGAATGTTATTGGGGTCAATTTTGCTCTAAACTTTGAGACTATGTTCTTGGGCAAACGACCAAATTGTGTAAAGGGATTCTATAGAACATACATATTCAATATAATGCTAATTGCGAGTAAAAAAGCAATCACTTGGAAATGGATGACTGACAAAACGCCCACACAACAAGACTGGATAAACATCATCCAAGATATTTGCATGATGGAGGAACTGACATTTGCACTGAAACTGGAGCAAGACAAATTTGAAAAATGTTGGACCCCATGGCGAACTTTCATGAACACTAGATCTGAAACTAATGAAAATGAGGTGACACCCACTGTTCTTTAGCTACTCTGTTCGGTGTAGACCATTTGTTTTACAGTTCGGAAAAGTTATCACGATGTGGTATCGGTTTGTTCATTCTTTTTCCTCCCCATTCTTCTGAGAGGGATTGGGGTGGAAGAGGAGGAAAAAAGGAAAAAATGGAACACTAAATACCTGTGGGATAATCACAGGAAGGGGTATGTTGTATGGCTTAATGTAACAAACTGAATGGATGATAGTATAAGATTGTACCACCTTTTGTGAATAGAGGAGATACACATCCTCCATGTTGTTCCTTAATAAAAATTTGAATGGAAAAAAAAACTCTGATCTTCGTACAGTCAGAGAAGATCAGATGCTGTAACACACTTACCCGGCATCATTAGTGTCCAGAGGAAAGATCCACGGCGTAAACAAGTTCACCAGCTTACTGTGCAAATCCTGCAGAGCTGTGGGAGGAATGACACATTTTCTTTCATAATGACAGCAAACAAAAGGATCTGCACGAAACTAAAAGGTCAATCACTCCCAGCTTTCTCCTCTCTGACATGCAGTCGTTTGTATTTTTACCTTTCGTTACTTTGTTGCTGCCTACTGGCTCTCTGGTGCAGCTGCTGACCTGTGTGTTGATAAGGCAACCAGTCAGATGTTCCCAGAAGGTAACGACATCACTGATGTAGGGAACCCAGGCGGAGTACAGGCCAAAGCTGCGGAGGTCGGCCTTACTGAGGCGACTTCGCAGGAAGTAGTCACTCAGCCAGTTCACAGTCTCCTCCACCTGATGGCAATCAGATAAATAAAATTGTGGATTATTCCAAATGCATTCAGTCATCTACAGAATAGTTTTCAACAATAAAAAAAAGGTTAAGTTAAAATACAAAACCACCAACAGGGATTACCTGCTGAGGAGAGAGACTTATGGGGGATCGGTAAGGGGAAGCTGTGGCGCCAACCATAGAGCTGAACGACGGTTCAGGTCTGTTCTTAGAGCTGCGGGTTGGAGGCAAGCAGCCCAGCACTCGCAGGGTCACTTTCCAGCACTCTGGACTCAGCAGCTGGTCTGCAGAACCTGATGAGATCATAAAATGATTTAAATAAAGAAACGACACATCAAACATCAATACGCAGGATACATTCTATTCATCTTCATGATTTTCTCCAAATTATTGAAGATTAGAGTCTGACTCCTTAGAATGATTCAGCCTCCATCTTGTTTATTTATCAGTATAATCTTCTGCTGGTAAAAATATGAGTAGGAGGCACAATTTCAGGGGGATAAATGCGGTTTTCTGTCTGGGTTGCAGGAAGAGTAATGGCTTGGTAATGTCAAACATTACAAACAAGAAATGGATACAGGTAGTCTGACATAAACTGACATTTTCATGCATTTTCAGGCTCGCTTTTATTCTAATGTACATACAGAGACATGCACTTTAAAAGGTTTTTTAAAAAAGACTTTGCATTCATTTGCTTCCACTTATTACAAATTAATCAAAACGGTGTACCTGTTTATAATAAATAAACTCCAATAAAATACATTAAAGTTTGCGGCTTTAAGTCTAAAAACTAAAATAAATATTTGTGCTTTTGCAAAGCCCTGGAAAAACGAACAAATTACCTACTGGAAACATTAACTATGTCTTTATGCGAACAACTGCACTATGCTTTATACATGTAGCAAAGATTTAATTTACAGGGGGACAAATATGAAAAAATAGCTACATATAACTAAACTAAACCAAGCATTTATCAGTGTTTAATCTAAACTTACTGGTCATTAGCAGACGTAGGCAGTCGCTGTAATGGTCGGGAAAATGGTGGCGTAAAAGCAAGGTCCAGTGTTTGGCGAAGAGGTGAAAAGGCATGAGGAGTTCCAACTCGGGGTCTCGGCCGCAGACACACAGAGCTCCGTGGACCAGCTCCAGCAAACGGGTTCTCTCCGAAAACACGGGATGAGCCTCATTCAGCCACTGGGAGAGATCGAACTGCAGGAGAAAACAGACAAGGTGCAGGGTTATATGTACTGTATGTCTGTAGCGGATTTGTCATGTTTTATTTTTCAAGGGAGAGCAAACCTTAGTGAGCAGCATAAAAATGATGTCAGCAGTGTCGAGGTGAAGGGATGTCACCACATCTTGGTAGAGGAAGACAAAGTGATCCGGAGCTGCGTTCGGAGTGAAGAAAGGGGAAAGGAGGGGACAAAGGAGCCGGTGCTCCAGGATGGTCTTCAGGACACGACCGCACTCTTTTGGATTGCCCTGGATGAAAACCTGGACAGCAGAACCACAACTATCAATTTAAACTCATGAGAAACTACTGAAAGAAAAAAAGTGAACAGAATAATTCTCAGTTCAGTCCTTGTATTCTCCAAATAGCATGCTAACAATCGAAACCTTAACAAATAACCCACTTAGGTTAACAAACTCTCAGTGTAAGGATGACCTGTACTTGAATAGACTTGCTGGTTTGGGTGAAGGCGTGTGTGTGAGTGTCCAGTTCCCACCTGTCCGAGTATCTCCACACACGAGGAGAGATACTGGCGTGTCGGTGGGTGTCGCAGGGTGTCCTCACACACAAAGGAGACCACCTGGTAAAAGGCGGACACACCGACTTGCTGCACCGCCGGAGATTTCTGAGCTTTATAAATATTCACCAGAGCTCTGAGTGAAGAAGTTGGAACAAGTGTTTTAAACTAATGAAGCTCTTCCTTTGCACTCAACTGCCCTTATAGTATTGTTGATATTGTGTGAAGTAGGAGGGTGTATTTCTACTGACGTGATGAAGTTCTCGGTGTGAACTGCAGCTTGGGCGAGGCTCTGAGGTGGAGGAGCCATAGCATCAGTCTGCAGCTTCTTGACGTCTCTACGCAGAGATGTTATCTGGTTGTGGACCGCCTCCTGTCTCTGGACTCGCTCACACTACGCAGATACACACACTTCAGGGTCGTTTTACAAAACGATTCTCTAACGTGATTTTTCTCACGCAGCAACGGGTCGTACCGTGACGGTGATGTTTGCTGCGCCCTGACACGGCTGGCCGCCCTTCCCTTTGCACTCCAGGGCCATGCTAACTTGCTCTGGTCGGTTCTTGAAGAGCAAAGGGAGATTCTCCAAAAGCTCCTGCTCCATTGCCACCTGCTGTGCTTCACGTGCAACCGCAATCCTAAAAGCAAATTGAAATATTTTTAAAACAAAAAGAAATCTTTGGGGGATTTTTTTTTAAACAAATTGCAAGTAAATGCAACAATATGCTTGACTGTTTTTGACATGTACCTGGCCTGGTCCTGTAGAACGCTGAGGTCCTGCTGTAAAAGTCTGGCAGCAGCTTTCGAGTCAGTGAGGCAGGAGGGGGAAACCTCGGCCACGGGAGCCTGGAGCTGCTGGAGATCAGGAGCTGGAAGTGGAACTGGGTGCTTCTCCAGGTTGGACATGATGCGCTCTCGGGCTGAATCCACAGATACACAGAAATACTCTAAGAATGTTTTAGAACACGCTTATTCACATGTTCATAGTTTACATCTGACAAATGGATGAATGGATGGATAGATGGGGAAAAAAAAGGATTATTTGGATTCATTTACGAACGGATCATACGTGGATACAACACAACATGGATATTTTCAGCGGAAATATCTTAGTTTTGTCTTATTTCAAATATACTAACTTACAAGTAACTTTTTAGCAAATAAGCTGAGCTTGTTTTAAGTCAATAATTCATTAATACAGATGAAAAAGTTCTGTTGGCAGATTATTTCACTTATAGCTAGTGCTTTTTCATCAACGTAAAAGAATTATTGACTTAAAACAACCTCAATTTTCTAGCTGAAAAGTTATTCTTATTTCAAGTTTACCAAGATATTTGCACTAGAAAATAGACCAAAAACACTTGGTAAGATTTTGTGTTTTGTAGTATGTTTTAAAATTCCAAGACATAAATATTTGTCCACCATACTGTTATCACTACATGCCTACTGATGCAGATTGTTTATAATTTTGATGGGCTCAGATTGATACCATTGCTCAGGCCGGTGTAGTCAGCGAAGCCCGGGTTCTGAGTCTGCAGGAAGGTCGGCTCACTCTGCACCTTCTCCCACAGAGACAAAATCTCCTGCTCATCGTACTGCAGACGCTCCTGGTCCACGTACTCCAGCCACAGCTCCTACAGAAAAAACACCCAGTTCAGCTGAAAAATAATGACCCATTACAGGTTAATAAGAAAGTCACTGACCTGCTGCCGCTGCATGACCTGAGCCAGTCTGTGAGGCTCGTACTCTGGTGACAGACAGGGAAGGTAAACCTCCTGCTTCTGCAGTGTCTCGTCATCCAGCCACAGAGCGAAGACGCCAAACAACCTGCAGGAAAACCATCAGCAGATTCACCAGACAACAGCAGCTTTAAAACGACAGCAGCTAAATTCGCTGTCAGGAACTTACCGGACCAGTTCTGAGTGGAGCTGGGGAGAGGTGAGGTAGAGCGGCTGGGGATTCAGGGGGCTTTCGTCCTCCTGGCTCTCTGATGAGGGGGTGTGTTGTGGGGGCACCCTGAGCGCATGGCTGGCTGTGTGGTGGAAATCTGACACCTCTTGTAACCTCTGCCTCAGATCTTTTAGCAAAGCAGCCTGAGAAGAAGTCTGGAAGAACCTCCTACCAATGCATCCCCCGGCAGCCAGCCTGGTGGGAAACCAGGAAACAGAAGCGTTTGTTTTTCTCATTTTTTTTCTTATTGCACATCTTTTTTTAATTAGAAAATTCATCTTACCCATACTCTGGTCCAGGCTGTCTGAGATAGAGCTGCAGGAACTTCTGCCAGATGAGGGGAAGGAGGGGGTGGTCCGGTGGCGTGGCCAAGGCCTGGGAGGCCCAGCGGTACAATTGAAGCCGCTGCAGAGACGGGGCTACAGGCAACTTCAGCTTCTGCTGCGCCTTCTGGCTCAGACACAGAAACGGTCTGGTCACGTACCACAGCTTTATAAAGCTAAATTACTAGCACAGTATTTATTTACAATAAGTTAATATTTTGTTTCTGAGGAGACAACTTTCACAATACTCCTGGTACTTTAATAAAAATTAATTGGGCGCACAAATGAATTGAGCCCATAACTAGTCATAGATATGGGCTCAAATACATACATGCAGTTCAACTAATACTTGGCTGAATCTCAATTAGCAAGCTGTTGAGAAACTAAAAATCTGACTGTTCATCATTAGCATTATTCAGACTGGATATTTGACCAGGTTCACCTTTAAAAAATGGCACAGTTCATTTAAAATGATTGGGTTTTTCTGGTATGGACCAACATTTTAGACATACCTGAGTCATATTCTCTGCAGCTAATGTCTACATCAACACAGAAAGTAAATTTTTAAACCAGAACATTTCAGTGTGCATCTATCTACCTTTAAGGCCTGATCCGGTGAGATGCTGGGCTCGGACAGCAGCTCATTCTCAATGCAGCGTCTTAGCTGAGATTCTTCCTCAAACATGGCCTCCGTGTTCAGGACCAGCCAAGCAAACCAAACCTGTGGCGAACAGCAGCGCGGTCAGAACCGGGACAAACACCACTTACAGCACCTGTGTGGATTGTAGCTTTGGGAATCTGTACCTCTCCGCTCAGGGACTGGCCCTCGATGAAGGACGGCGTGGCATTTCCAGCAATCCAGCCAACCAGAGAGGAGAGCAGACCCCGATCTCCATGGTAACCTAAAGCATTCTACGCAAACAAAGAATATTCAGAGATCTATGGTGCAGTTATTTAGGATCCCTCACCACCACCGGGACAGCGAAGGCAGTTTACAGAGCTGTATTCATCTCCAACTATTGGCCTCACAAGATTCCCTCCATTATGTAAACACTGCAGATACCTTATGCTGCTGGTACAGGAGCTTCTGCACACATTCGTCCTGGTGGTGAATAAAGGCAGCACAGCAGATCTGATCCATGAGGAACAGAACCGTTTTGTCACGATACCACAGATTCTGCTGGGTCAGGATTCCCACCCAAAACTCCAAAACGGCAGCGGCACCGACACGACCGGGCCGGGAGCTCTCCGTCACATGACTCTGACAGAAAAAACAAAAGTTTTCAGATTTTAGAGATAAAAGATCTTCTGGTTTTCTTCTGAAATATCCAACACCCTCATTACAGGTTTTCAAAAAAGCCTGTGGGGAAAATAAGACCATGAAAACTAAAATCCTTTTCAATCTCAGCGTTCTTTCATTTAGTGCTGGCATAAGACATTGCTACCATCTATCCATAAACAGTGCCAATAATTCACTCTGTTTATACTCAGTTCTCAGTTTGAAAAAAAAAGTTCAAATGTATCAATAAAACCTGAAATGTATGTACATTTCTGCTCAGAACTAAAAATTTCACTTTAAATAGTTTGAATTTACCCTTTAGATCTCACTTTTTCACTTCCTGACAACTTCGGATCTGTTGTGTTCTCATTATAAAAGCCATAATGATGTACCTGAATGACGCTGTTCAGCAGACGGACGTTGTCCCCGTAGTTGGTTCCTGTGAGCAGCGGCGCCACACGGTGTGTGACCTGCTGCGTCACACCTTGAGGACACACGCTGTCGTACTGCAAGAAAAGCTGGATGCAGCTGACAAAGCTGGCAGAAGACGACAGTTCCAGGAAAACATGTTAGTTTGAGGGAAGATGCAGCTGTAATCTCCACATGGTACGTCAAAGATCTTCCTGACTTACTGAGAGTTGTTCAGGAGGTAAAAGCTCAGAGGGTAGGTGGGGGGCAGGATGTTATCCAACAGATGCACAGCAGCTCTCAGGTAGCGGGACTGAATCAGATTTTTTAGCAATTCAACTCCATCGGTGCAGAAGTTCTCCAAACTGGAGCAATAAAATACACAAATGACATCTAATTCAACTCCTAAAAGTAAATCTCACACCTTCTACGAGTGGGAACAAACCTGTGTCCCACTGTCGTCATAGCGAGGGACAAGTAGCAACCAATAGGGAGGCCAGCTTTTACAGCCCTGAGAACAGAGTGCATGCTGGGAGCATGGGTAAGCTCTGGAGGTGGGTTGGAAGCCAAGGCCGGTACCGTCCAGCCCCCTTTAGGGTTCTGGGCGTTACCATGGAGCTTCAGCCTCAACAACAGCTGCCACGCCCACTGACTAAAGGACGCTTCTGGAGACACACCCAGGCGAAGAACGCTGGCTAGATAAGACACCTACAGGTGGAAAAAAGGAGACGTTTTTGAAAGTAATAAATGAATTCAGTGTTAAAGCTGTTTGCAAAAAACCCCCCCAAAAAACACCAGCACGTCACCTGTTTGATTCCCTCGGATATGAGGCCACTGTATGGTTTGTCTGTGAGATATTTTTGATAGGCTTCTGCCACCAGCAGAGCCACCTCACTGTGGAGGACGGAAGCCAGCGCCAAAGAGCCGTCCTGTAAAATAAATTTAAAATAAAACATTGTAGACATTTATAAACTTCCAACAAGTTTAGAAACAATTCAGTGCACATGTGACCACCTGAGTGTAACCCCAGTTCAGACCCTCCAGGATGACACAAGCCAGTCTGTTCTCCACTGCAGACAGGGGGTTCTGGAGCAGCCAGGCTCCAATCACAGATATCTCCTCTCTCTGCGGCTTCCACAGACTCAGGGGAAGCTCTTTGCACAAGTACAAAGCCATCTGAAACGCACAAAACAGAACCTAGTGTATGTAACATCTGAGAATGTATTATGTTTTTATTCATTTAAAACAATTCTGTCATAATTATTTAACGGACTAACCATTCCCACAGACTGGATGGTGTCTCTCAGTCTCTCCAGGAGCACAGAGATGATATAAGGATGGGCTGTTGCTATGGCAGCCAGCAGCTCCCTCCCCACCTTAGAGTAAATTTCTCTGGTCGACAAACTAACATAAGACACCTGAGGAATACCAAGAGAAGGTAAGTTAAAGGAGATTCTTATTGTTCGGTGTTAAATGAGAAGAGATAATCATTAATACTTTTTGCTGGTCTATCATTCTCATAAAATACACTGACATGTGATAGTAAATTGACAAATGGGGATAAGTTTAAAGAGTACAAATACTTTTGAAAAGCACTGCACGTATTTACATCTGTACATGAAAAATCTAACATTTTTTCCCTTCTGAATGGATTTTTAGTTACTTAACTAACTTAGGTTTTTCATTTAATTATGAATTTCCTTCCCATACCTGGTAAATCAGCAGAGTTATGGTTGTAATGAACATGGGGTCAAAGTGCTGAGTGGGCGTCGCCATGTGTGCCAGTGCAGTGAGGAGGGAAATGCCATCAGAACTGTTCACTTCACACAACCACCCTTCAAATCTCTCCTGGTGCTTCAAGTCTGGAGCATACACAAAACCATTACCTTGATAACTCAGATTGACCTAGATAACATCCTTTTTTAAAGTCCTACAGCCAAAGAAATGCAAAATGCATCAAAGTGTGGCTGTGCTGAAAAATTAATCAGTACAAAGTGTCTGTTATTTAAAGGTATTGGGGTGTGGAGAGGTCACATATCGAACGAACTGTGTGCATAAAAATACCTCTGAGAGCCTGAATGCAGGATTGTGTGTCTCCAACAGTGCTGAGAGTTTCTAGTCCTGCTGTCTCTGCACACTGCATGACATAAAGGACCTTCCAAAGCATAGAGCTGGACAACGTCCCGTAGGGCATCTCAGACATAAACAACCAAATGCCCAACCTGAGGAGAGAGGAGAAAGACAATAAATGAAAACTAAATAATTGTTTCCAAGATGGGACAGAAACCTAAGAATGGCTTTTCTCACCTTTTATTTCTGAGAACATGCAAAACAGCTCTGAGGAAGAGGTGATCATATTCCAGCTGCAGTTTTTCCAGAGTTAAGGAGTGAACGTGAGAGCTGGACCCACTGGCATCAGTCACACTCACATACTGGGCCCAGTGGTCACTGACGTAGCACACTGTCATTCTGAGGGACACAAGGGATGTAAAACTTTTCAGTTGTTGTCTTTTCTGAGACCATCAAGCAGACAAGCAAAATTTGCTACTCCAGCACTGACCGGATGATGTGCCCTATTCGTTTGACCAGCTGCCTGTAGCGAGCTCTGTTGTAGGTCTGGAGGCCACGGGCGAGAATTTCAACGAGCGAGGAAGCAAAGGCAAAGACACGCATCATCTTCTGACTGGAGCAGGCCTGAGGCTCGTAGACACCTGGAGGCAGAGCGAGGTGTCGCTTAATCAGGTTCAGGTGAGAACATTAAATAGGCTCATTGTCAGAGCTGAAACCAGCAGTTTACATAGACTGAATAAAGAGACACATACACCTTTTTTCTCACTCTCTTAAGTTAAATCAGACCAAGATTTCTCTTGTTTTAGATTAGTTGAAATTATCAGAATTAATTAGCTTTGTTAAATGCCAGAAAACATTGTGAGAAGTTTCTTTAGATATTTACTTGTAACTTTTTTTAAATTGAGGTGTTTACATACATTTGGTCAGTAACAAGGGTAATTGTCTTTTAAACTGTATGACAATCATCTGGGTTTTCCCTCATTGTTTTAAAGGGACAGTAATCATTCTGTATGTAAACTTCTGGCTTTAAAGACATTAATAGATAAACTTCTGACATTTTCTTTCTCTCAATATTGTGCCTTTTACCAAATAGAAATAATAATTCAGGTAATTACAATTGAACTACAACAAGGAAAGCTTAGTCTGATTTGCTTCACAAAATAAGAAAAAAAGGTATATGTATCTTTTTATCCAGTGTATGTAAACTTTGAGTTTTAACTGTATATACCCACACCTCTCTCTTAAATGCCTTAAAAAGTTGTACTTTGGCCAAAAGCATTTTGTAGCCAAACACAAGCTGCTTTACCACTCCTCCTCTTTTCAAAACAATTTGAGCCAATTAAAAACATCCTTCACACATGTTTTAGGTTGAGGCTTTGCTAAACCAGAAGCTTAAGATTAGTTTAATTCATAAAAATGAAATCAGTTAGAGGAGTGTTTGGATCATTTTCCTATTGGAAAACGCAACTCTGTCAAGATTCAACCATCTAGATATTGTCTTAAGATTAGGCCACTCTAACTTCAGGAATACAGATGGTCGAGATATTTACAGCATGTGCAGCTAAATTTCATATTTTAAACCTTGAAGCAGAATGCTGTATAAACATTTCATCCTGGACAGGGTTAAAATAGCACCACAATACATTAAAGATCTGCTGTTGTTGTATCAACCTTCCAGACCTCTCAGGTCTTCCGGTTCTGGTCTGCTCTGCATCCCCAGAACCAGAACCAAACGAGGAGAAGCAGCTTTCAGCATCTATGCACCACAAATTTGGAACAAACTTCCAGAAAACTGTAAAACAGCTGAAACACTGACTTCTTTTAAATCTCAACTAAAAACCCACCTGTTTAAGATTGTATTTGAAACGTAATCAATTACAAATTTATTGATGGAACTTGACTTAATGCTGTGTTTTGATTATTGATTCTATGTTGCATTGTGTTTCTGTGTTTGTAATGATGTAAAGCACTTTGAAATGCCTTGCTGCTGAAATGTGCTATACAAATAAAATTTGATTGATTGATTGAAAATTAACATGGCATTTGTACCCATGATACATGGACGTGAAAATGTGATTATATATTTGTGTTGTAAAAACTCGAGACGGACAGGCGTGTTGAATGTCCTGTTTGCCCTGTTACCCTGTTTGCTCATCCCCAGCATGTGTGAGTAGAGCTGCTGGAAGGGGAACTGGCTCAGCAGGGAGATCAGATCTTCCTCACAGAGCAGGAGCCAGCTGCTCTCTGGGTCTTCATCCTAAACAGACAACATTTCTAATTTATTTTTGAAATGTCTGGAGGAGCTTCATCCAACACTTGTTTATTTTTTCATAGAAACAAGAACGGTACAAGATCCTTACTTTTCTTTAGCACGCTAATAGGTATGAAAATATACAATAAAACCCACATAACTAAACATCTTACAATGACATTTGCTCCCTGGCAGAGTTTAGTGTTGCAGAAATCATGGTTTAAATTAAAATGGCAGATGGTTAACGAGTCTTTAAATGTGACTCAGTTTGGCAGAATACATATACAAAAAAAAAAAAAAAAAAAATCACAAACTACATTTCTAAATCCCTCTGATGCAACTATTCTTCAAATATAACCAACTTGTAGATTTAACTATATCATAACATGTTAAAAATACTCAAATTAAATCAGTGTAAAGAATATCGTTCCCATATAATAATAATGTTTTTGCATATTAAGACAGCTATTCTTTTTAGATTTTTTTCAAGTACAAGGTAGATATTTTTCTTTATTAAAAGTTTATATTTTAAGAGAAGATTAAACGTTACCTCTTCTCCACCTTCATCAACGAGGGTCCAGTTGCCAGACTCGGGTCCTGAAGCTGCTGAGCTCTGACTCTCACAAGGCTTCATGTGACCCAGAAACTCTGCACGGTGCCTGCAAAAAATAGAGAACCAAACGGTAAGTGAGTAAAATGAGTGTTTTCACAGAAATCAGAAGACACACTCATCACTGTCCACACACATGTTAAAAAGCCTTAAATCAGTTCTCATTTTATTGAAGTAAAATAACTTTATACAGAATAATATTATTAAGTAGGGGTAAAAATTCCACTTTAATAAAAAACTGATTTTACCAAAATTATTGCCACACTTATTGGCACCGATAGCTATTCTTTAAAAATACACTTATCTGAAGCTTTACATATTTTCAGAATTTCTTAGGTTGATTAAAAGTTTCTAGGAACTCCATAACTTCCAATTTCCTTGTGGTAATAAATAAGTCATGACATAGAGATCTTTCTGTTTCAGCCAGTAATTTCTTTTTCATCCATATTTCCAGTCTTCATTACATGACTGAGTTTTTCTCACTTCCTCATCCGCTATAATTATTCAATTCATTAATCTTTTTTACCATCTCCTTCTTTGTGTTTATGTCAATCTCTAACCTCTGTAAAGCACTTTGTATACCACCAATCTGCTGAAATGTGATCAGCAAATAAATTTGACTAATTAAAGGTTTGGTCTATCAGCTGTTCAGCATGGTGGAGGAGCTGTGATGCTGTGGGCTTGTATTGTTTGCAAAGGACCTGGGAGCCATGTTAGATGACATGGTGTCAGGAATTCCGACAATTTAAATAAAAATCTGGTCAATTGGCAACTGAAAGCTGAAAATGGGCTGTCAATCAGTGTTTCAGCAGGACAAGAATGCGAAACAAATTAGCAAACCTAAACAAAAATGGTTCATTAAACAAAAAGAAACTATCCTACTTCTATGAACATTTGCATTTTAATCTGAATCCTAGAGAAAACCTGTTTAGTGAGTCTAGAGAGAAGAGAATATCTGAGAGAACCCAAGACTTTACAGAAATTACAAAGGCCCCTTTATGTTTAAACTAACCTCAAGAAATCTTACAGGAGAATTGCGAGAAGATGGTTGTGCAAAATATAATTGTCAGGGTGTCAATAACTGTGACCTCAAGGATTTTGTTAAAAAAACAAGTATTTCTGAGCCTGAAAACCATTTATTTATGACAAAGGTTGAATTTGCCTGGAGTTTTAATGCTAGATTTTCCTACTAAATGTGGATGGCACGGTACATGTAGGTATATTTACCTGGCAGGCGACATTAAGATGGCTAATGCTTGCATAAAATGTTGCACTCCAGAGTTCCCCGAAACCTGAATCTGGTGCAAATAAAAATAATTCATGAACACAATTCATGAAAACACTGGTAGGTTAAAAACTGAAAAGAGTATTTTCGATTTACTTGAAGGAACGGAGCTGCCCACTTTCCCACTCCAGCAGGACAGCAGAGAAGATGACACAGCAGGTAAAGGTGCTCCCCCGATCTTCCAATATGCAGCAGGACAACAACCTGGCAGACAGGTGATCAGACATAACCATGAAGAATATCAAAAACAAATTAATTCAGCTTGAGAAAGTGGTGCAAAAATATGATTACCAGCCTTTCCAGCCACTGATGGATGTCTGTCTGGAACTGTGTGTCATCAAGGACTCTCCGTGTGAAGCTAAACAGGACACTGATGGCCTCTTTCAGAGGCTGGAGAGAGCAAGGCTGGGTTTGGCTTCCAGAGCATTCTAAAATACAATAAAAATAGGAAAACTACTTTGTCTCCTGTTCACATTAGCGGGATATCTGAAGTTATGTCTGGAAGCATCATGCTGGAGTTACTCTGTGGCGAGAAAGCTTTTAAAAGTCTCACCTTTTAGTAGGCGATACAAATAGGATTCAATCTGCAGGCGTGACAGCAGAGCAGTGTAGGCATGCAGCACCACCTTCTGGTGGAGGAGCTCACTGCAGGCCTCAAAGAGTAGCCGCAGCTCCGCCAGAACAGTCTGACTAAACTCTGCCTGCTGGAAACGATGGTATCCACAAACCTTAGCCTGGTCTGCACACACACCCTGTAGGAATCGATGCATAAAATACATTAAAACAAACACATTGTAGGCTTCCTTCCCAAAGGCCTAACACTAATGAAACACCTGAAGTGTGAGCTGTTCATCTTTGAAGCTCCAGAGACGATTCTGTGTGCTCTTGCAGTCAGATGACTGAGTGTGCAGCTGCGTGTGTGACTGGTTCAGCTGTCGGCGGCAGCGCCAGTAGTTCTGCAGCAGTTCTGTCAGTTCGTGGTTCTCCTGATGGGCCAGAGCACAGAACTGGGCGGCACAAACCTCAACACCTTCCAGCCAAGTCCGCAGCCCTTCGCCTGGCTCCCACACGCTCAGCTGCTCCAGTGAAAAGGCCTGTCGAAGAAATGACACAAGGTAGCGACATGGAAAAAAATGTAAGACCATGAAAAAATAAGAGAAAGAAAAAGAAATTGGACTATAAGCTATTCCTCTGACTTAAGATATTGGGTGATAAGCAATTTACTGTAGCCATTCCCTCAGAAACTTGCCTCCCTTGAATGACAACGTTCTCTCATCTTTCCCAGTTTACGTCAAAAAGAATTAGGCCTCTGTGCCACATTGTAGATTGGCTAGAGGTGCTACTAACCATTTCATCAGTTTTTTTGTTTAAAACATGCCAAAAGTGAATCTAATTAATTGCTTGTCACCAGGCCTCTGCTGAGACAGAGTTAGAGTTACAGGAGAGTATCTCTAACATACTGGAGTTGAAAAACTCTGATATAAATGCACTGATACAGGTACTTCTGGTTGATACAAGGTAAAATTGTTAGA
Organism: Xiphophorus maculatus; assembly: GCF_002775205.1. Lineage (NCBI taxonomy): Eukaryota > Metazoa > Chordata > Actinopteri > Cyprinodontiformes > Poeciliidae > Xiphophorus > Xiphophorus maculatus. Next base: position 18,893,918 of record NC_036454.1, read on the forward strand.
AGCATTTAAATTAGAATTTAATGTTATGACCAAATATAGGTTGTTAAGCTGAAAGAAGTATAAATATCACCTTATGGTCTGTGAAATTACCTGCATCTCTGGGGCTGTTTTGGGTAATTCTGGGTACAGTTTGCTCCTGGAAAGCTCAGCTACAGCCTTCAGAGGCTGCAAACTCAAGGGAGAGGATTCCTGCTCCGGCAGTGCCAACACTGCAGGTTCCCTTGCGCAGTTTTTCACAGCTTTCTCATAGATCTGCATCACAGCATCCTCCTCCAGTGCTGCAAGAGACGGGTATAGAGCAGGAGCACTTGAGATGCCAAACTGAGTCGTCACAAAAGGTTGATTCCACAACTGCACGTCTTTTTCAGACTTGTTGGTTTGTGGTGCAGTTTTGAGCTCAGGAACCTGAGCTTCCACCCCCTCATCCTCACGGTTTGACTCTTTCTGTTGCTCTGTCACTTGTGGCGTCTCTGCTGACAGATTCAGACCTGACAGTAGAGTTTCAGTCGACTCTGATGTATTTTGAGTCTGTGCTGAGGAAGGCTCTTGTTTCTCAGATGGCTCTGCTGCTGTGTTGGCGGTCTGGACAGGATCCCTCTGATCCTCTTTGGTCTCTTCTGGACAGGGAGGCAAACTGAGAGGGATCTCGGAGAAGCCATCGCAGTCAGCGGATGGAGCTGGGCAGTTTTTGTCCTCATCTGCTTGCTTCTGCTTCTTGCCCAACTGAGAACATTAAAAAAAAATGTTTTTCCTTGTTAAAAACTCTTCTTGTCCAATAGCCTTGTGCATATTTGTCACATAATGCAAACTACTACTAATTTGACAGACAAGTTCAAAATTGATCAGTGAGTATAATGTACAGTGTGTTTGGCAACACTTTGACAGGTGTGCATAAGACTGACATAACGCCTGTCATGAAGATGAAGGAGTCTTATGAACGGTTACGACTGTTGTCATGAGGCGTCATTTGATAAATAATGACACTTTTAATGCAGAGTTGCAGTAAAATTTGCATTAAGAGTCCATTAAAATTGTCAACTTTGCATCAAAAGTGTCATTATTTACCAAATGACATTTTATAAAAACAGTCATAAACATTCATGAAGACTCCTTCATCTTCATGACAGTGTCATGTCAGTCTTATGCACACCCTGTCAAATAAAGTGTTGCCCTGTAGTTTTATCTATTAAGCATATTATTATTTGCATTTAAATTAAATTAATTGAAAGAATCAAGAACCACAGAGGTATAAGGTGGGAACACAGTCGTCTGTCTGCAGTTAAAGTCAGCTTAATATAATTATTGACTGTGAGGAAGCTGAACAAGATAAAACCTCTGTTCTAAAATCCATACATTTAAGCTCGATTTACATTTACTACACAGAAAGAGCAATGTTTTCTTGGAAATATTTGTATGGTGAGAGGTGATAAAGATTGAACTACTTGACATTAAATATGATGGGAGGAGTCATGGTGAACCTTTCTTTAAATTCACCTCAAATCAACAGGTAGATTTCTGAATGTGGACACATTTGCGTACCAACAAGAAAATGATCTCAAACACACATCCAACCTGGAGTTGGAGTGGATAAACAGGCTTCCTTTATGTTTATGGAAAGTCCTGACTTCAACTATACATGAAAATTGTAAAATGTGCTTAAAAGTCCAACCACTTCAAATGATTTCAAAAAAATGAAAAATGTAACAAATAAGTTATTAATAGCTAGAAATATCTTGCAATCTATGCTAAACTTGTTGGGGAATATTTAACCAAAACATAAATGTGTATGTTCCCTTATAAATAAAACTTGAGTGTTTTCCAAAACTACTTTTTTTAATGTGCAAAAATAACCATTCTTTTCCTGAATGTGGATAAACAATAATACTTATCTAACACTGGCAACTTAATCTAAGCTGCATGACTAATGATAATTGATTTTAAAGATGTTTGTGAAATGACCAAGGCTATTCAGTTCATTCTCTGATTATAGTTTGGCTTCTAAGTCAACAAAAATAGCATTTTACTGTGTTCATCGGATGACGGATGCAAACACGTGTCATTCGTAGTCAGTTTAAGGAACTGGCCCACTAATGGTCACAGAAAAGGCTTTAGAGGTGACAGTGCTGGGTTTGGGGTAATCACCTGAGATTTTCCGCTGGTTTTCGGTTTGCTCTTCTTAGGTCTCACAGCCTCCATTTTTAGCGGCCTGATCCCATCAGCTCAAACCACAGACACACACAGTCCTCTGGTTGGCGTCCCGGTGGAGACAACGATCACCAGAGAACAACAGGTCATCATCTGTTTTCAGAAAAACAGCAAGAAGCAGCAGCAACAGCCAGTCAAGTCCCGTCTGTGCTGCCAACATAAAAACTGTCCTTTAAAAATATAAAAAAGCGATGTATATAGTCCCTGTTGGAAAGATTCTTCAGTCAGACACCCACCTGAATGCCTTATAGGATAAACATTGTATCCACACAATTGTTAGGAAAGCGAAACCAGTGTTTGTTGATGAAACTCCTCTTAGCTAAGCTAGGCTAATCCTCATATCCTCGTTCGTAAAGATGGATTTATCCTCATTTATGTTTCTCCCGCTCCACTATGTGTCATCCCGATGGTTTTTTCACATTTTTAAAATGCCATTTGTGCTAGTCAAATAAAGTGTCATGCGACGGCAACCCCAGTCTCCTGGTCAGCTGTCATTTGTTTGGTTTTGTCTGTTCCAGGAACTACAAGATCGCAATCTGTAAACACGTGACTACTCCTCCTCTCTACGGCAACCGAGAGCTGCCTAGCGTTACCAAACGCAAATGTTGTCCAAGGTGTGAACTGTAGACATTATATACAGTACAGACCAAAAGTTTGGACACACCTTTCTAATTCAATGGGTTTTCTTTATTTTTATGACTATTTATAAGGCAAGAAATCCCACTTATTAACCTGACAGGACTCACCTATGAAGTGAAAACCATTTCAGGTGACTACCTCTTGAAGCTCATCAAGAAAATGCAGAGTTTGTGCAAAGTAGTAATCACAGCAAAAGGTTGCTACTTTGAAGAAACTAGAATATAAGGGGTATTTTCAGTTGTTTTACACTTTTTTGTTTAGTGCATTTTTCCACATGTGTTATTCATAGTTTTGATGCCTTCAGTGTGAATCTACAATGTCAATAGTCATGAAAATAAAGGAAACTCATTGAATTAAAATGTGTGTCCAAACTTTTGGTCTGTGCTGTAGGTACATGACGACTATATAATATGTAATTACACATGCATAATATCTATGGGGTACCATGCCTCTCGCTCAATGACCGCTAAATATAGGCACGCACCTGAAATGACTTATTTTGACCCACTTATAAAGATTATGAGACATCATCTGAGACAGCTTTTACAACTAACTTTTTCTACATCTGCTGACAACCTCAATTGACTCTGGTAAGCAGTGATACCACTGAATAGTATGGTATGTAAAACATAAAAAAAAAAAAAAACAATGACATGTCAACAATTTATTTAAGTTTCAGGCAACATTTTGTGCTATAAAAGACAAATAAAAATGAAAACGTAGTAGCAGCGGCAAAGCTAAACTGAAATGCAACATGGTCTTAGAGTATAAGTGTGGGAACGGCAATGCGAACAATTTAGTGATGTGTCGGTCGCTAACGATCCGGCTCTAAGAGCCGGCTCTTTGAAGTGAACGATTGGAACCGGCTCCACAATGGGAGCCGTTTTAGGATCCTATTTGGGAGCCGGGTTTTTTTCTACAGTATATCGCTGTCTCTCCGCCTCCCTGTCGTTGTGCTTGTGCTCTGCAAGTGCCAGAGCCGATAGTTTTTCCCCACATTGTTTTTTTGTCCTGCGGTGCCTCGCTGTCTCTCCTCCCCCTTCTCCCTCTCCTTGCGTGTTTTGCTCTTCTGCTAGAGCAGCGTGTGCTCCACACATCTGACCAATCACACATAGTTTCAATTAATAATGTGGCGGGAAAACACTGAAAAAAAAAGTTTATCTCCACTTGTTTTGTGGAAACGGCAGGCAGTTGGCCAAGCTGTATAGGTTCGTCGGCAGGTGTTTATGTACAGACACTCACTCAGCGGTCAAGAAGCACAGAAAGAAGGGGAGTCAGTGTGAGAACTGAATAGGTGAAAATAAATGAGTGACAGAAAACGGAGCAAGATTTGGACTCATTTTAATGCTACATCAAGCTCCAGGGCAGAGTGCAGACTGTGCAAAGTCAGCATTTCCTATCGTGCAGGCTCGATAAACTATGCGGACATCACACGCATCGGTATTGCTATAGCATTGTTATGAGGCATTTTTACTCATCATAAGTGCTTAACAATGTCAATAATGAAACAAAATATTATAAAATTAGGTTTAAGCTATTAATTAATAATGTCAAAAATATATATGGGGAGCCGTTTGGGAGCCGAAAGAGCCGGCTCTCCACAGTAAGAAGAGCCATTAGAGCCGCATCTCGAAAAGGAGCCGAAAATCCCATCACTGGAACAATTGCTTTTTAGGGTTAAAGCTGCGCATGCTTTGAATTTAGGATATAACATTTTATTTTCAACAATTACTTGTTTCAAAGTGCTAATGATTCATTTTAAAATGTTGTGTTACTTTATTTCTGTTAAAATCTATAACGAAAAAAACTCATAAAACATCATGGCCATTGACATGTGTCATGATTTCTGATGCCTCTAACACTGCACCAGTCACAAAGATGTCATGTACAATGCATATTATTTTATTTCCTATTCATTGTATTTAGGGTTATATAAAGGCATAAACATGCACTGTGAAAATAGTAAGGGGCTGTTAGCGGGTGTGTCTGTGGAAGTTTGCATGGCGTTATTAAACACAGTGTGCTGAGACATCTGGTCATCTGTATCCTGGCTGTATAACACGTGTAAAGACAGCTGTTCATGCTGGTCTGTGTGACTTGGAGTTGGGCTGAAAACTCCAGGTGGGTGGTGAATATATGCTTGACTGAGGGCCAGGCTGAGGATCTCTGTTTTTTCTTTGTAGAAGCGCAGCTCTATGCCTCGACGTCGCGCCAACACCAACTCTCTCTGCGCCATTTGCAGCTCCACTGCCAGGAGTCCAGGTGACTTCTGCTCCCGCCCAAGCCAGTCCAGAGCCATGCTGCTCCGCATGCTCTCATCCAGCCCTCGCTCGGAGTAGTAGGTAATCACACTCTGGGACAAAGGAGAGAAAATATGCCGTTATGACTGTGGATTAGCAGATAAAGCATCAAGAGTCCTAACAACATAACATTTATAAAACAATCGTTTTATGATTTGCTGCTTGGTAGGATTTTTACCTGTCGAGAGCACTGCTTCTCCCTCAGAGCCTTCAATGTCCCGTTCCAGTGCAACAGCTGGAACACTGTCATCATCTCCTGAAAAAAGATGAGAAAGAGTATGGGAAATCATTTTTTAACAAAGTAAACTTCCAAATCAATGCTTTTAAAGCTCTATTGTAAAGGTATTCCTACCTCTTAAACTTTTTTCACATTTTGGAAGTTTAAAATCACAGACTTAAAGGCAATTTATTGATATTCGAAGTGATAAACTAGATAAAAGTATGGTGTAGCAAAAATGATTTTAAACAGTTTTACACATAAAAAATCTAAAAAGATCATGTCAAGTCAGCAATATTGTGATACTTCTAAATAAAAGCCAGTGCAACCAATTACCTTCAGAAGCCATTTGGTCACTCAATAGAGTCCACCTGTTTGTTAGTTAATCACAGTATAAAAGCAACTGTTCTGTGAAGGCCTCAAAGTTTTTTTTGTTTTTTTTTTTAGAGAACATTAGTGAACAAACAGCATCATGAAGAACAAGGAACACAACAAACAGGTCAGGGAAAAAGTTGTGGAGAAGTTTAAAGCAGGATTATTTCATAAAGCATTATTCCAAGCTTCGAACATCTCACAGAGAGAGAGAGTGAGGAACGGCAGCGGTCCAGAGCTCAGGAAATCTGGCCTTTATTAAACTTTGGCAAGAAGGAAAATTTTTTTACCTTGCATCGTCACAAGACATGCAACGGACACAGCAAACATGTGGAAGACAGACCAAAATGTATGTCTTTGACCTCAGTGCAACGTGTTATTTGTCGAGGGAGCAGCACACATCATCCTGAAAACTTTACCTTGACAATGTTGATACAGCACCGGTTTGACCTTGACATGTAAAACAGCGCCTGGCCGAACAGCTGCCCTACATTAACAGCATTAACATTCGTGTTAAACCTCGAGTCTGTAGATTGACAGACAGATTTAATGAGACACACATGGGAGACATTAGATTTAACTTGCATGAGACTGAAGTCTTTGTTTTTTTATGGCAGTACACGCAAATATGCGACTCATCTTGCACTAACCGGCTTCTACTTGACATCGTCAGTGTGACTACATATCAGCATGCAGTCATGTGGATGTAATGATGACAATAATGAACCCATTTCCTCTGCCTATTATCGACCCTGTCTTCAGATGTGTTTATTTACTCAGAGGTAGAAATATGAGGTGTTTCATGCCTCAGTTCAGCTGCCAGGGTCAATGAGGGTAGACTGATATTCCTACTAAAAACAAACTCTGGTTGTAATGATGCAGCTAGAAGGTGTAAATAACACCACCAGTTGAGCTACAAAGTTAAAATTAGGCCAAAAATATAACACTAAATAGATACAATGTCTTTGGAAAGTATTCAGATTTTATAATACAGTCACTGGTTGAGTCACTAGAGCGCTGTTACAGCGACTGATCATAAACCAACAACAAGGTGCAGACATTTTTGTGCCATAGTTTTCATATTTTTACATCAATCACATGACACTTCATCATTTAGAAGCACAGCTTAAAAAATACAATTTTGCAAAATGATTTGTAGTTGTACCTGGAACTCCAGCATGGTCCGTCCCATGTAGGACTGAAGCAGCAAACTGTAGGTTCCTATGCTGGTGCCTGAGTCGCACGAATCCTCCACAGGAACCTTTACTCAGAGACATCAGGGCTGGTCAATGTTTAGCAGGTGAAGTTAAACCGAAGGGATCTGGTAGCAGCAAATACTCACAGCGCTTTCTGTGGCGGCTTGATTGAGACTGTGAGTGATGAACTCAGCGGTGATACGTCGACACGGCAACTCGTTCACCAGTGAGTTCATTAGAGCCACACGGGCTGCGTCCCTGCGAGCCTCTGCTTGGGTGTCACACACCTGAGGAGGTAAGAAAAGGCTTGAGATGTAAAAAAAAAAAAAAAACAAGTGCAATTTATGATGTTAAGGAGATAAGAAAACAAGTCACTTCATTGAAAGAGATCTTATCTTACACTTTGACATTGTGGGATCAGTTCTTAAATCACTGTTAAGATTATTAGAACATTACAGGCACTCAAGCATAACCATTAAGAAGACCTCCCCATAGGTGGAGGCTGCTGGCTGGATCACAATACAGCCACTGCAAAGCAGAGCAAGAGCTGATCAGCAATACAATCCAGTAAATGATCCATCTCTACAGTAACGTATCACTCCTTATTTCTCCTTGCTTTTCAGGGAACCACATTTGCTTGTAAAAAAAGACAGTCACTTGGAGATTTTGTAATGGATTTTCAGGGTTTTTTTTTAGTTCTGTCTGCTTTTTCACTCAATTTCTGTTTGCTTATGATAGTAAGATCTTTGAGCAGCGTGTGCTTAAAAACACAAGTGATGAAGTGGATGACAAAATAAAATGTGCAAAGCTATAAATCATATCTGAAAGTTACATCTTTGATAAATACAATAAAAATCCTGAAACAGGATTAATTATTCCTCAGTTGATTGCTCACTTTGTTGGTGTTAAAATACTTTTTTCTGTACTGAACTGACTTGTTCATGGCTCTTTTGTTGGTCTATGGTTTAGTCAACAAAGCAACAAGAAGAGTCAATCAAATTTCTATTAAAAATATATAGCCAAAAAGGAATAACATAATGAAATAAGAACAAAAAATTATTACAAAAATAGCTTTGAAATATCTTATATAGGCTTTCGGGCCATTTAGTGTTATTCTCTGCACACTAATTTATTAAATTTTAATAATAATTTTCAGCCTATTTTTGATGAGAAAAACCCCAAGCCAACAAATGTATTTCTAGGAAAGGTCAGGATTGTCGCAATAGAATGTGAATAAAGTATTTTAAAACATGTGACAAATCTCATTGCTAACAGTTTTAACTTTGATAACAATTGCTATTACAATTCACACTTTTTCCAGTTTAATCAAAATAATCAAAACATGAACATCCCTTAAAACGATAACTATCCAGACGTAGTATTTGGCCGGTATGGGTCTTTTTGCAATGAAAGTATTTAAAAGTAGAGATATTTTTGCTTAAGAGAGCAGCAGGAATGACATCACCTTATAGTTGCCAAAGCAGCTTCCTCCCGGCAGAGTGACGTAGCAGACGTAGGGGGGACCAGGCGGAGGCGCTGACTCGTACAACAGCAGGCTGTCTGTGTGGCTGCCAGGCTTCCCACAAAACCTGTCCGACTCAGAGGAGGAGTCGTTACACTGAACTGTCTGCTTCTGCTCCCAGAAGTTATGCAGGATGCCCACCACATTAACTGCACACAGATGGGTGACAACATGTTAAAACATTCACGAAGCAACTCAAGAAAATCTTGCATTAGTCCGGAGTCTTAGATTTAACGAAATTACATCTTTTAAAATCCTTTAACGATGCGCAGGATGCTTAATCCAAATATGTAAAGAACTCTGTATATAATGTGGCAGCATTCCTGTGTATGTTTATGTAAGCAGAAACCTACACCCTGACATTTCGCTCAGATCAGCTTATTCTGACCCATTAAAGGGTTTTAGTCTTCCAGCATCCTTTCTTTTGTGCAGTGGACGTCACTGCTGCTCAGTTATTTTTGGTTAAATTGTAGTTTTTGATTTTCCCCTTCAGTAAAAGCCTAATTAACCATCATTTTAGGCACAAGAATTGAATTGGTCAATTAATATCTATAATGCTTAGATTGGTTAAAAACCAAACTGGATTATTCTACACAGCCCAGTGATTCTTTGAAGCCCAGCTTGAAATTTGTGGAACTTTTTTCCAGCATTTGTGAAAACACAAACATTTTTGATGTTTTTGGTGATAGGGCCACCTTTGGTTGTTGGGCCACAGAATAAGGGGTTCACCCAAAGTGCCTTTAAATTCAAAACAAGTCAAATAATTCGGCAGTATACACAATTAGAACTTGAACATATATTATTTGAATTAGACTACACAAGTTTTATTAAAATGGCTGACACAAATCTGCACTGTTCCCTAACAAAAAATGCTTCCATGTGTTTTATTGTTGCAAAGTTGTCTTGAAGTTCATACAGTTCAGACAATTCAAATAGTCTGCTGTTCAATAAAATACAGGTAAACACCTAAAAAGGAGAAACTTTATTAAAAACTTTTCAAGAAAGAGAAGAAAACAAATAAAATAGAAATTATGAACTCAAAGGACCCTGATCGGTTACTTTATCCCTCATGTAATGTCACCATAGCCATTCAAGCGTGGCTTTCGTAAAATAGATTTTACCTCGACTAAATAACGATTTTCAACAGAATTACAAAACCCAATGATGGTCTGTTTTATTAGTGAAAAACAATCATCTAAAGTGAGATTAATTTTACAAAAATAATCTGAAGTAGAAGCTTTAAAAACTAACTTTTCCCTTCGACTAAACATTACTCACAGTCTTTGGGGCAGTCATCGGTTTCACTCTGTGAGAGGTAAGAGATGATGCTTTCCTCCAGTTGCATGTAGCTCATCTTCATCCAAAGTTTAGTTCTGCCACTGCCTCAAGAACATTCAGTCGTGTTTTAACTGGTCCATCAAAAGTAAAAACTAGCACCAGTCGTTTACATCTCAGTGCATAAGTGACAATACATGGAGAAGCTAGAATTTAAAGGAGTTTTCACTACTCAAACTTCATCCTCTTCTCCAGTGTGAACATCTCACCAGGATTCCTCTTTTGAAGCAGACCACCTTTTGTCACTCTCTGCACCAATTAGCTCAGAGGGCCCCTCAGCATATTGACCCAGAGGTGCAGGGCAGGAATGCTGAGCCCCTCCCCTTTGGGCTGTGCAGCTGGCTAATCCCTGAACAGAGCTGCACAGCTTTGCCAAGGAATCAGACTGAACTATTCTCAGAGGGGAAAAAAAAAACTTAGCTCAAGAAGAAAAAACATTACAGATCCAGTAGATTTACTTATTTTGGTCGAGGAATAAGCTGGCATCAAAGGGACAAGTGTCCATTCATCAGTATCTAAGACTAGAGGGGGCTGGGACATTTTTGACTTCACACTCAAATCTGAACCCACTGAGTTCAGAGGCTGAGCTCCATTCATCCCTTTCAATATGAATGGCTTTTGTTCAACTGTGAATTCACCCCCTTTATAAGAGCTGCTTACACATAAATTTGCCAAATTCTGACAAAAAGCAGTTTCTTAGCTACCAAGTGTTACTTCTTAAATCAGAATAACTCAACAGGTTTCATGTATAGCAGGTGTAGTAACTGCATCTTGTTTCTATTGGAGGATCAGTCCTCAGTCCTACAACACAACACCCAAACAAAAGTCAGCTATTTTATCTATAAATAACTCCACAACTATTCAATCTTTTGCAGCCATTTTGAAGACCTACTTAGGGATGTAACACAACTGTTTGAAAGTTTCGATTTTATAAAACTAACAATATGTACACATCACTCCGTGATTTAGCTACATTAGCTCTGTTTAAAAAAAAGATATTTACAGTTGAATTAACTTAAAGTAAAAAGCAGCATAAGCAGAAAAAGGACCAGTTCTGAGATATATTTTTATTATGTGATTACACTTTGAATGCTATTGATTGTATAAAACAGTTTAAATCGCTGTGCAGAGACACTTCTGGTTTCCTCTTTTCCATCATTGATGATGATAAATGTTCAGTTCTTCAGCTGAAGGAGCAGAAGATCCGAAAATATAGCTGGAAAAAAACCAAACTATGTAGACATAAATTACGTTTGCTGGTTAATCCAGTCCTGCAATTGCATGCTATCCCCAGAAGGAGGCACTCTCCATGCTGGACTTGATGTTATTTTGGTTATCTCTTCTAGATTTGGTGACCAGGTTAGCCTCGCCCTTCTGCAGACGTCTCCTCTGTGCTGCCTTCTGCTGCTGGGTGAGTTGCCGCCGCACTTTCTGACGCACAACCTCCTGCAGCACAAACAACATTAGCAGGTTATTGTATTAATGGAGTCACACTCTGCATCAACAAGCAATATATTTAAAAAAACAAAGTTTTTTGTGCTACTAGCAGAAAGAGTATTTGTATCTATATTGATAGCGCTCTGAAACTTGCAGGGTCTTTACTTACTGGAGGAATAGTAGAGCAGCTCCCTATGCTGCCCATGGTGGCTTCACTGTCGGTTCTCCTTCTTCTGTGTTCTGCAATTTGTTGAAGACTGTCCGAGTCTCTGAAAACAAAAAAAAAAGGTTTACAGGGAATGCATGGACTGCTTGCAATTCCAATTGTTTTCTTTGCACTCAGGATTTCCTCACGTGGTTCTCAGGCACAAGATTAGGGCCTTAATGAAGGCTTTTTAAATGGTCAGTATTGGAGACCCCGACGGTGCTGATTTGGTCAGCATATGCCTGAACTTACCTGAACGGTTTGAACTCTTTGTTGGAGGCAGAGAGTTCAGCCAGCTCTGGACATTCATCTTCAGCTTCCTTCAGCTCTTCCTCAAACTCTCCTCCTGTTTCCTCGTGGCCTCCAGGTGTGGGCACCACCTCTGGAACGTCTTTTGATTCCTCACTGCTTTCCTCTTTCTGGTCTTGTGCCACTGCAGGCGTTTCGCTGACTTTCAGTCCCTCCAGTTCCAGCATTGCATGTTTATATTCATCGATGTCAAAGCCCTCTTCCACCTTTTCTGCCTCCTCATCCGATGCCTCTTCTTCATCATCCTCCACCTCTTCATCGTCGGGTCCAGCAGGATGTAGTAATTCAGCATTAGTCTCCAAATCTTTGGTAAAGCCACTGGCTGACACTTCAATATCGAGAGAACAGGACCGCCTGAGGGAACAAGCAAAGTTCTTGTAAGAACGACTTTCTACCCATGACTCAGCGCAGGCTGGGAATTCTTCTGAATACAGTTCCTTTCAGAAAACTCACATGAACTCATGTTAGCAAGTCCTATTTAGTTTTAGCTTCTTTTTGGTGCGTAAATCATTATAAAAAATACAACTGCAATGAATTTTTAAAAGAATTGGGTGCAAAAGTTTATGTTTATTGTGGATTTTTTTTCTAATTAACACAGATCAAATCAAATTCATATACAAACTCAAACTAACATTACATTTTGTATTATTTCCAGGTATTTGAGATGTGTAATGTTAGTTTGCGTTATGCATTTCAAAACCAGTTTTGATATGTGTTCAGAATCATTGTCCTATTTGAAAAAATAGTGCCTGAATGAAATCACCTGACCCAAACTGTCTCCCTCAGTTGAAGGGAAACTGGTTAAAATGCAAAAACAAACTAAATACATTGTGCAACTGGGAGGTCCTGACATGGTATGGAGCATTAAAATCGACCACCAATAATACACTTCAGAAGGAACCCGTAAACTTGTAACTACTTTGAACTTTAAGAGATACTTTAAGAGGTGTCTGGACTGTAAAACATGTTGATCAACAGAACCTGGGGAAGATAACAGGTTGAGGAAAAGCAACAACTTTTCCTTCAAGTAAAGAACTGAATACATTTGGACAGATACATAAATTGACAATATATTGTGGAGCCCTTCTTATTTTGACATGAAGTGTGCATATTCTGTGAATCCTTCATATGAAGAATGTTAAACATTTTAGCTCATGAAATATTAGAAGCTACCTGATATCTTTGAAAGTTGGGAAGAGCTCACTTTCATAATTATATCTCTTTGCAAAGAAATCTCTGATGCATTTAACGTCACGGTCGAAGTACCTGAAAAAAAAAAAAGTTGGAGATGTGAGCAAAGTTTTTTTTGATAATTTTTTTTTAGTCTTCAGGAACAGATACGCACCATTCAGCATTGGGGTGAGACGTAGACACCATCTGAGGGAAGTCAATCATTGTTATGTGGTCCTGGTCGTCCAGCATGAGGTTGAACTCATTGAAGTCTCCGTGAATCAGGCCGTGATTGGCCAGTTTCACAATAAGCTCCATGAACTCGCTGTACAGCGCTGATGGGTCTTGCAGCTCATGCACCTGACACCTGCAAAAGTGGGAAATACACTTAAATTATGAGAGGAGAACACATTTGAAGCATATCACTATTATTGCTGTATGCAGACAAATGTGGAGGCTGGCCAGCTTACGCACAGAGGATATCCATTAATGAGCTCCATCACTACGGCATGTCTGTTGTAATCCACAGGTTTGGGAACTGGAAAACCTCGGTCATACAGAGCCTGGAAATGGAGGGGAGAATAATTTAAACTACAACTTTATTACATTTTCATTTTGTCTGCTCCACCTGATCTAAATCCACTGATACAGTTCATTACCTTCATGTAGGCGAACTCCTTCATGGCAGAGAGGCGTGAGAGGTAAAGCCAGGACATATTCTTCCTGTGTTTGTGGTAATCCCTTTTGTTTTTTAGGTTTCTGAAGGAGGTGCGACCCAGCCTGTGCAGTTTTAGAGCGTACTGCTCCTCATTTGGACTCGCAACAATGTAAATATCTACACACAGTAGAAAAAAACGAGAAAAGAAAATTCTCAATTCTTTGGAACAAATGTTTTTTTTGTTTTTGTTTTTTTTTACATCATTTTGAATTTGTAGATAATACATTACAAAACACTTCTCACAAAAACACAGATTCTGTGAGATTTTTATTTCCAGCATAAAAAAAACATGTTAAAATTTGAGTTTTGAGATTTTAAACATAGTAACATTTTAAACCTTACTACAAAAAGTACGAGTTGTGTAACTGAATTCCACAAAATCACTTCAGCTAAACCTAATTTATGGTAATTTATGGCAAAAGGCAATTTTCTCTCACCTGACTCTTTGCCCACACCCATCTGGTTACCAACCGACAGAATCACTTCTCTGGAGCACAAAGTTTTTAAAGCCAAGTAGTCATATCCTCCATAGTTCAACCTGTAGCCCTGCACAGCTACAACCGATGCAGAATGGACATCAGAATGAATGACTCACAGGTAAACATTAGCACCACTATAAGTGCGACAGAAACCAAAGCTCTTACTTTTGGAGCGTTCATACACCACAAGTTTGTGTTTTACGAGTTCTCTGAGGATCTTGTTGCAGCCGCCATGTTTAAGGCTGGCAATAGATGACAGAAGACTCACTGGAACAATTTCATGGTTCTTCATCCCCATCTCAACCTGTGAAGGAAACACAAGGTTACACTTTGAGTGGCAAAGCCTTTCTACCTTTGTTTTCATATTTATCCAGGCTACATATGACAATTTAATTCTCACCAATACCTTCTTTCTTTAGCTGAATAAAATGTTTACAGTAGTTATAAAGTCTTGATTATTTTTAGAATTATGAAAACAATATGTATAATGCAGATTATTTGTGTAATTTATGTTCACAATATTTAATTTTGAGCAATAACTTCTTTAAAAAACAGGAGATTGCAAAAATTATTTTTCACAAGGATTTTTCAAAGCAAATAACTGAATTGAAGCTAAGATGTACTTTTTGTAGATGCGACACATAACATTAACTTTATTTAACTATCTGAGATTCTGGTGACTTATCAGTCTTTATCAATCTGTTTCCCTCTTTATTTCAAAGTACAATTCTTCGAAATAATGTACTTTCAGGGAGGAGAAACTTTAGAGAAGGGTAATGTCGTCTCTAAAGATAATCTCTCCTCTTCTTCTTTTTTCCAAGAGCGTAAAATTATAAAATAAATCAATTTGACTTTAACCGAGTCATTTGCCGTGGCGACATCAGTAACAGTGTCGTTAATGTAACATTAACTCACTATAGGATAGCTATCCTAACAAACGAAGCTAAGCTAACTCATGCTAACCCTTTTAAAACCAAACGCTAATATTGTTACTTACAGCGGTGAGGACTCTGAAGTCATCTCGAGATAAATACCTCAGCACTATAACATTGAGCTTCCCCATATTACAGTTAGTGAGGTAAACAGAATGATATTATAAACAAGTTTTCTACTACCAGTACAGAGCACAGTTTTAGTAAACACATGTGCAAGGCGGACGCTCTTATTCTTCTGTAGCGTCAACCAGCTCATGAATACATTACGCCACCTACTGTACTGGAGTATTTTAATGGTCCACTTCGAGTAACGCAACGAAATAATTTGTTTGGTTTTAGAAAAATGTAGCAGATGTGCAATTTTTAACTAATTAAGTTACTAAATCATTTGTTTTTTCATAGTTATGGCATATAGGTTAGACATAATAATGATATTTTTTTTTCTTTCCTCACAATTGCGAAAATGGGCTTTCATCGTTTCATACTTTGAGCCAGATACTACGATAGTGTCAAAATTTCCGAAAGCAGGTGAAAGCAGCTCACTGGAGCCGACGTTGTGGCCGCTTCTTGTTGCTAGGTGACCGTTTGTTTGGCGCATTCCGAGTGCCAATTTGACGGTGGCTTTATCCTCTGCTGCTTTAAATATTGAAAATATAAATTAGTGAGGCATTTGTTTCCACCCTTCCTGGATTCACATATTTGACATGGATGCCAAGGATGATGAAGCACGAAGCATTCCTGAGCTGAAGTTGGAGGCTGTTATCGGTTTTAACGGTAAGTTCTCTGGGGAGTTCAAGGTGAGGACGGGGTCTGCTTTGTACTGTTGTCTGTGGAGGAATTAAGGAAACGTTTGAAATTGAAATGGCATCATTTTTTTTTGTCCATTAACAAATGTACACTTGCAGCAGAACATCAATTAAGTTGGGTTTCCACTGCCCGACTTACCGGAATTTTAGGTTTTTACTCTAAAAAGAATGTGCTCATTCTGTTTTGTTGGTAGTTGGGTTGATGACATCACAACAGGCAAAAGAGCCGGAGATGGTCACTTGTTGTTTTCGGATGAATTTTCCCCACCCGCCTAAATGTGGGGTTTACTTTATCACCAGAAATTTTTTTGGATTGAATGTATTTCACGGAAAGTTTCAAAAGTTTTCTTTGTATTTGTTTGCTTAATAATAATTTTATAACATTTTATATTGTACTATGTAAATTACTGTGAATAGAATAGGAGAATCAAGAATTGTAAATCTATTGAATAGGATATTAAATTTCCACCAAAAAATCTTCTTTAATATTGCGTTTTTCTTTACTTGTATGTAATATTCATGATATCCTAAGATATTTAAAAGAAAACAAAAACACACTTGTGCAAATTCCAGTTCCAATATTCCTCTTTCACACCATTTGTCCACATGTCATGTATCAGGCCGTGTTCCCTTTGGCTTGAAGCTTCATCCAGACAAGAAGTATTTGATATATCCTCTGGGAAGTCTTGTTATCCTGAAAAGAACCGACGATGGGAAGCAGGAGTTTCTGCATGGACATTCAAACAATGTATCCTGCATTTCTTTGTCCAAAAGTGGAGTCTACATTGCCTCTGGGCAGGTCAACGTTATGGCTGTTAAGGTAGCCACACTCACAAAAACCTTTTGATTGTACATTTCTTGACACTCTTAAATTACAGTAATACTTGTCTGCAGGCACCAGTGATTATCTGGAACTATGCAGCGAGAGCAATCCACGGCCAGCTACTGCTCCACAAGGCGAAGGTTGAGGCTGTTTCCTTCTCTCCCAACGAAAAGTACCTGGTGTCTCTTGGGGGCCAAGATGATGGCAGGTAAACAGCTAAACCTTTAAAGATTCAGAGCCCGGTAAACTCTGACCTCCATGCACATCTGGACATCTGATGAACAGGACCTATGCAAGGTGTTTGCTGTGTGTTTCTTAGCATCGTTGTTTGGAACATAGATACCAAACAGGCCATCTGTAAGAGCTCAGCTTCGACTTACGGTTACTGCCTCACAGTGGAGTTCTTCCACACCAGTGATAACATCTTCGCTTCAGCTGGCAGGTGGGTGAACGACATCTCCTCTCATTCTGTGACGTGTCGGAAATGATTTCGACAAAGGGTCTCGTCATAGCAAGGAGGATTTCTGTAAATACCAAGTACAACAACACTTGGAACTTTTAATTTAATAAATAAGTGTTACTATGTCATTTGTCTTATTGGTACTGCTGTGGTTTGCCAGTGGAACACTGCGAATCTGGGAGTTGGATCTTACCAACAGAAGGATCTGGCCCACTGACTGCAGGACAGGCAAGCTGAAGAGGACTGTGAAATGTTTGGAAGTATGAAGCCATATTGACATTAGGGATCTCTATTACCCCTGAAACTTAAAAAAAAAAAAAACTTAGTTGGAAATAAAAAAAATTGTGAAATCATAAGAAATACTGTAATTAGAAAAAAGTGAAGTGGGTGCGATGTTTAGAAATTTGTTTTTTTGTGCAGATTTCAGAGTGTGATCAGTATATGTTCTGTGGCACTACAAGTGGGGACATAATGAAAATCAACACGAGGTTGAAACTTTTGAATAACTGTGGTCCAGCTAGAGCAAAGTTCAGCGGGGTAAGTCATCACAGCTGCAAGCCTTTTTTGTCTAAGACTGCACAATTGCTGACACATAATGTTATCCTGATGAAATGCTCATTCAGGAGATAGCCACTATACTTTCTCCATGTTTGAGGGATAAGTTGAGCTACAGTATTTTCTCCCTGACCCATTTGCCGTGCTCCTTGGTGTTCATAATGCTGCTTGTTTACTAGTGTTCTCTGAGAAGTCTCTGATTTGACAAGTCTTTCTGTTTTCTGTTCAGGGTATCAATGTCCTGAAGGTGTTGAACTCTGGAGACATGCTTATTGGCACTGGATCGGGTACCTTGGCTCTGTGCTCCAAGAACAACTTCCAAACTGTCAGGCGAGTCTCACACTCATATCTTTTGGGTCAACCTCAGATAGCAACATCTGACTGCTAAACCAGCTAAATTCACAGTGTTTATTATGCAGATGATTTTTACTTCTCTCCTTCATCTTCCCTGATAGGGAAATCGAGCTGGAGAACGGAGTGACCTCCGTTGCCTTCAGTGACGAGGGAGGGCAGCTCTTAGTCGGCACAGAGGGAGCCCAGATGTATCGCGTCAGTTTTGAGGATTTCAAAGCTGATCTGCTATGCACAGGCCACAGAAGCACTATCCACGACATAGCCATTCCTATGTAAGTTTTATCTGTCATGTCTACGACCACTTTTCTGTCTGAGTGAGCTCCCAATGGGAAGAAAAATGACCAGCACAAGTTTTAAGTTATTGAAACTGTCAGAATTTCTGCATCCTGTCTTTCATTTTTTAGAGAGTGTTTTGGGGGAAGGTTGTGTTGTATCAGACAGTGTATTTCTTGTGTTTGCCTGTCTCACATTAACATTTAGACAGAAGCAGACTTGGTTCTCAATTTCTTTCACAACAGATTTTTTTTTACATTCAAGTAACATGACCTAATAGGACATGTTTCCCTGTAAGGAGTTATAAACCTGCACAGGCTGAATTTTTTAGAACAGAGATGTCAAAATTGTGCTAGGTTAATTATTTTTGACGCACAAAAATAATTCCAAAATATCTACTACAGATGGCTGGCTACTGGACAGCACATGCACCGCTAATGTTACAAATTCCTGAATGTTATGGTGATTGGTGATGCATTGGCACATACTGTATGTCAGAAGGATCTACAAGCCACCTGACCTCTGTTTGCAATTAATAGTGACCTAATGCTACTAATGGCCACATTGGTAGGAGAAGAGATTACTGGTATCTGGCTCAAACTGAGGGCATCATTGGATGCCCTCAGTTTTCATCAGGGTACAAAACTGCACTGTGATGAATGTTTTCCACATGCTCCTTTCCTTGCAGAAGCTGCATGCATATAGAAGGAGAACTCCATTGTGGTGGCTGAAAAAATTCAGAAGTTATGAGGACTAAGTGCAATAAAAGTCTCTAAGACTTTTTGATTTTGTCTTACCAACTTTTTCCAACCACTAAGTGGTTGGACTTTCATTTAAATAAATGATTCTTGTTATTGTGAGAATTGTGAGATTAGTGTGTTTAAAAAGAGTTACCAATGAAATTGAACTCAGAAGGCTACAAATGAAGAAAATAACCTTAAAGGTTTTTAACATTTCTACTGTGCTTTATTTTACATTTGATTTAAAACTGCCCAATTTCTCCGGTATATATCAAGTTTTTAATTTTGACCAACTGTGTATTTGAGCGTGACATCCCTTGATTTAAAAAAATCTGTGTTTCTCTAGTTTGCTCACTAGCGGATGACACATTAATGCAACATCTGTTATGAAGTTGGGCAAACTTGTTGGGCAGGTCAGTACTTCTTTGTTTCTTTTAATGTGGGCTAGGTCCATGTCCCAGGTGTTTGCAACCTGTTCTGAGGAAGACATCAGACTGTGGCGCATAAACAAGCCCAAAGAGCTAATGCGTCTCTCTGTGCCCAACGTGACCTGCAACACCCTGTGCTTCATGAGTGATGGGCACGGCATCATCAGTGGTGAGATTCAGGCAACGCATCTAAAATGTCTTGTAAACATATTTGTATTTCTTTAACAATTTTATATTTTGTCACATTACAACCACAAACTTCCATGTATTTTATTGCGATCCTATCTGATAGACCAACAGAAAGTTGTGCATATTGGGAAGTGGCAGGAAACTGATACATGGTTTGATTTTGAGCAAGTCTCTGTCAGTTTTTGGGCTGACAGAGCCCAGTTTTTGGGCTCTGTCAGCCCAGATCCCTGTGGGGATAATGTGTTTATGGTAATGTGCATAATCAGTTTTGAGTTTTTGTCTCATCTGACCTGAACACCTGCTTCCTCGTGTTTAGCTTTTTGTCCTATATGGATTGAGGCAAACTGCACTTCTCATGGTTTTCTTGTAACAATAAACCAAAAGTATTCATTTGTATTCCTCCACACACAGAAGAATCCCATTCTAAATCTATGGGATTTAATATGATGTTGGGCCACCGTTTTAATGACTTGATCTCACCTGGGAAGGCTTTTCACAATGTTTAGGAGAGTCTATGGAAGTTTTTGTCCATTCTTCCAGAAGCACTGTAATTCCTCCAAAAGGTCAGAGTTCACGTCACAACTCTGTGCAGGGCAGTCAGCTTTTCCACACAGAACTTGGTCCTTTATGTTTTTGTGAACATCGCTTTATGTACTAAAGCACATATTCAAACTATTCCCACAAAATTATGAGCATAAAACTGTCCAAAATATCTTGTAAAGCTAAATCATTAAGTTCCGTTCAATGGAACTTAAGGGAACAGGTCCAACTCATGAAAACAAACACACACCATGATTCCCTCTCCATCAAACTGAGATAATGCAGATAGGCAAGTTCCTGTCTCCTGGCAGATGCCAATTAAAGAAATGCCCATTAGGCAAGAGACTGTGCGGTATCTAGTTTAGTTTAGTTAGAAAACTGGACTTATTGCACTGATGATATTTTATCATGCTGTCACAAGGCTATGGAAGTGATTTAGACACCTTCATTCAGCATTTTGGATGGGTGACCCAATACTTATGACAATATAGCTCTGACAGTATAGAATAAATATAAACTCATGCCACACTATTCCAATTTTTTCTCTTTTAACTTATCTTTTCTCTTCACATCACAAATGTGCATAGTGTGGTATTTGTCTATTATGTGAAATCACAATAAAATACACTGAAGTATGGGATTGTAATGTGACAGTAGTCTGAATACTTTGTGAAGTGTCCATATGAGAGCAACATAGAGCAGCAGTTCATCTGTTTCTGCGTCAGCGGTGCTGAAGTTACCAGCTACAAAATATCGCTCATCTTCACAACAGTGGAAATGCAGATTTTTCCTTGGGTTTTAGGATGGAGCGATGGTAAGATCCGCATGTTTGACCCAAAAAATGGGAAGCCGCTGCTCATTATAAACAACTCGCACAATATGGGTGTGACAACCATCGCTAACACCAGAGACTCCAAGAAGATTGTCAGTGGAGGAAGAGAGGGACAGGTCAGTATGTTCTAATATTCGCTCTACAGATACAATGTTCAACTCAAGAGATTAAAACAAGTATCTTCTCAGTTTGAACAATATGAGATGTTATTTCTTTATAAAATGCTACAATAAAAATGACAATTTAAAAGGCTGTACTGGTATAACAAAATAAGGAGAAGGAATGGTGAAGAATGAGTTTATTTCCATTTGCAGGTGCGTGTTTGGGAGCTACAGCCTCAAGGCCACCGTTTGCTGGATACGCTGGCGGAGCACAAAGAGACTGTGACTTGTATCAAAATCAAGAGCGATGACACAGAGTGCGTCTCAGCCAGCACTGATGGGACCTGCATCATCTGGGACTTAGTGTGAGTAGTACTTCTGGAGAGTACATCACACACTACAGCAGTGGAAAGAATGCACACACACAAACAAACTTTATGCGTACTCTCTTCGCCTTTAGATTTGTATTGTAGCCCTAGCAAAATGTTGTGGAGATCAGATAAATGGCTTGAAATTTAAAAGTCAAGCTAAAATAAATTTGTGGAAAAGATCAATCGAAGCACATTACTACATAATTTCATCATGGCATTCATCTTAGCAATTCTTAGTGACAGATAGAGAGCAGCAGCAGAGCATGGGCTTCCTATGCTGTCAGGAAATGTATAGAACTGAAGTGTTTTTCAGATCAGGATAGGTGGGGACAGTCTATCCATGCATATTTAAACTGTGGTTGTTATAGCACTATATGAAGCACTTTTGTGCTTCTGCTTTTAAAAATGGAATGAAAACACTACCAATTATTGTCTAGAAAAGAAGAGATGAGAAATACAAAGAGTGCTGTTAAATGGCTGTCTTTAAATATTGATGCTGTTTCTGGTTTGTAGAGAATTAAAGTACATTTACCGTGCTTACCATCTTTAAACAAAACGCTTCTTTCTGTAAAGAGAATCTTCATTATATCAAGCTGTGGTCACAGTTTTTCGTTGTCGGTGAACTGTCTTCATCCATCCCAACATACTGTAAATTTTCTGTCTACTTAACTTACAACAACAATTTTTGTGACTCTTGTCCAACTCCACACTAAAGCTACCTTTTGCATGTTATCCTTGAAATGTAATCATCAACAGAAAGCTGACTTGGAGTAAAAAACAACATTTGCAAGCTTCTTCTCATGTCTTTATTGAACTGTTCCTCTGTTTCTCTGTGTTTCCTTGTTCAGACGATGTGTAAGCCTTCAAAGGGTGATTGCGAACACTCTTTTCCGGGCTGTGTGCTACAATCTAGATGAACACCAGATCATCACAAGTGGAACTGACAGAAAGGTGCATTCAGACCCTATGGATCCCTTGCAGCATGACATCACGCTCGTAAGATCCCAGCCCCGGTCTCAATACAGGAGGCCCAAAAACTACTGGCTGACAATGACATTGGTTTTAGCTGTTAAGATGTCAATATAACGCGCTAAGTCTTAAATGTATGTCTGACATATAAAATAAAAAGAGACGCATTGCTTTGCTATGACAACTAGATAACAAGGTCAAGAAAAAGTTTAAATTAAGAAAAAAATAGCGAGGGAGAGGGAAGTAGTTCTTGCTTGAATTTGACAACCGTAACATCTAGGTGTGATGTGGAATTTGGTGTGTTTCAGTTCAGTTAAAAAGTAAGAAAAGATGGCAAAAACACCAACTCTGACATATCATCGTGTTTAAATTGAATAATTAACCACTGCGGTAAAAGCAGCAGTATCTAATCTACCACAGTGAACACTTATTAATAATCACAAAATAAATGTTAAGCCTAAAATCATAAAACTGCAAAGGACTAAATGTTCTGTTCTTTGTGTGGGAAATGGGAAATATACTTGGGAAATTTTTGGTATTGAATCCTGAAACACATAGTGGCGTTGTTGTGTAGAGTAGCCAACACAGAGAGCACAAAAAAAGTGTTTTTGAGTTGTTTATCAATGGTTTTTCTGTGTTATTTTTCCCTTTTTGGTGGCGCACTGCACTAAACGAATCATACCTCCAGCTCCAGGTTTAATTTAGCGATGGATGGCATGTAAAACGACAGTATTTTTGCCCTTCAGCATTGTGCGCATGTTCAAAATTTCCGGACGTGAACAAGTGTATAAAAATCTGATAGGTTAAAGAAAACTTCAAAAGTTTTTATTTATGTGGCTTTTTTTTTATCAGCTTAACATTAATGTGTCTCGCCTGGAACGTAGCTGGAGAGGCACCAGCAACCCTCCCGACCCCATTAGGGACAAAGGGTGAACAGAAAATGGATGGATGGAACATTAATGTGCATGTGCAAAAATAACATTTTAGTAAAACAAGTCAAATCTGTACATCAATGTAGATCTACGATATGAGAAAGGTTTTGTTTTCTTCAACATTTATTATATTTCTCTAAATCAATAAAGTAAATGCAGTTTTTTTTGCAACCAGGCTAGCTTTTGAGTGAAAATTGCTGGATAATTGTGGTCTTTTTTACTATTAAATTGAAAACTTTCCAGTATGAGAATAACTACGTGAGGTTAAAACATAATAGCTGTAACCTCGGTTTGTCTGTGCTCATCTGATTGTCAGATCACCTACTGGTATGTGTTGGACGGCTCTTCCATCAGAGAACTGGAGGCCTCCCAGTCAGGGGCCATCAACACCATGCACATCACAAATGACGGCAACCACTTTGTGACAGGTCCGTTGCTGTCTGTGTTGAACCTTCATTGTGTCACCAGTGTTACTGATCTGAGTCAAGCTTAGAGAGTTTGATTAGAGCCTGGACATCAAAACTGGTTTTAGACTGGATAAAGCAGGCTGACGTTAGGATTCTGTGATGCCCTCCCCAAAGCCACAAAAGGAAATGTCTATTTCAGAGAAAATTATTAAAGCCCCTGATGAAAATGACAAACATGCCCAAGATAGTAACTTCTGAAAAGCAAAATGTAAATAGCTAATACAATCATACATTTGCTTCTGCTTCCTTCCACCAGATTGTGCTCTGTCTGATCAATCACAGAGCATTTGAGTAAAAGCAAAAATGGTAGTCATAACCTTCTTATGACCATTTTAATATGGCATGTTTTTACCACTTTAGCTTGAGCATGTTTTACTCTCTCCTGCTGACACTGTAAGTCAGTTTTACAGTTTTCTTTAATGTTATTAAAATATTTGTTTCTGTTTTGTATGGTCAGGTGGAGAGGACAAGCAGCTGAAGGTGTGGGACTATACACTCGGAGACGTAACCCATGTAGGGATGCCTCTTGGTGCAAGTATTACCTCCACCAAGATCTGCTCCAACAACAGCATCCTGGTCTGTGCCACTGCTGACGGAGGCGTTTGGCAATGGAGGTTTCCTCACCCTCCCTCCTCCTAATAAACTCTTAAAGTAGCATTTTCTCTTAATATTTATTTGCAAATTTTACATATAAGATTGCAGAATGGATTTAAACTGAGAAACAGAGAATAGCACTAGATTGAAGCAGTACTACTAATTATACATGTCAATGTGTTGAAGTGTTTTTTAATTTATTTAAATTAGTATAATTAACCACCTGACAGGTAATCTCCTCTGACTCACAAAAGAAAGTGTCTCTTAGAAAAAATATTTTCAGATCATAAGTACAGTTAATTGACTTTATCTCTGCAATAACATTGTGTCAAGCAGATATGGGAAAACAATGTAACAAAATCCCCTTTTGATACTTCAAGTATTCCCCTTATTGGAAAATGTGTGTCACTATCAAGTCTCACAGTATCAAACTGGATTAGCTGCAGACTGGTCATGAAAGCAACTTCTAAGATCATCTGAAAAAAAATGTAATCCTCTGCAAAACTTTCATGTCACAGAGAGTATTTTTATGTAAAATCCACTTGGAGAAATAAGTTCAAACTTCTGTCTGTCTGATGTATCAGAAAAATCTGAATGTTCTGCCATGAACAGCAGGTAATGTGAAGCTCTTCATTTTGAAGCTAGATGGCGCTGTAGCACAACAGGAGTCATAAGAATAGTTGTTTTTTGTCTCCTGCATGATTGCTTATTTAGGCATGTCTTTAGAAATCAAGACAGTCTTTCCTGGAAACACCAGATTATTTCCTCATGTAGTTCAAATGATTTCATGTTTGATGTTTAGTGTTGATTTATAAAGTAAGTATTATAAAGTACTGATTATTTGACTTTTTGCACGGGAGTTGCAATAGAAATTTCGTTGAATCCTGTTCAATGACAATAAATGCTATCTATCTATCTATCTATCTATCTATCTATAAAGTAAGAAAGCAATGGAGAACAGGGTCTGTAATTGTGGTCCCTGAATTTTGGAATACTTAATGGATTTAAACATAATTTTGGGGGTGGAGGAGCTAATGACTGTGTTGGGGAAGTAAGCAATTTGAAAAACAGAATTTTGCAATAATTGTGGACACAAATGTTTAGGATGAAAACTGTGTAACGGTCGCTGTTGTCCTCTGGTTTAATTCTCATTTGTGGTAATTCTGTAGAGTAACCAAAGCCAGGATCACAAAACTCTGCCAGAACTACTTTGTTAGTAAGAAGCTAAAAAGTGAGAACTACACCTGTAAGCTCATATTCGATTAATATCAGGGCTGTTTCTCTCCTTTTACATTCTTTTAAAAATAAACTTGTCAATGAGCTTCTCTTTGTTCTGTTGTTTCAAACATTTAGAAATATGTTTTCCTGTGAGTTGACAAGGAGTTTCAAATATTTTTCTCTTTCATATCATGGTGAGAGGAAGCTGGATCACATGATAATCCTCTAACTTGGTTGGCTGAAAGTAACAAGAGGCCACGTCTAATTCAGATTGAATCATCATACCATCCCCTAACTCAATTTCTCATCGGTCCTCTCTCTCACTGTTCTGTTAAGAAAAACGCCCACATTCAAGGCAGAAATTTGATCGATTCATTTATGTGACTGAAGGCTCCAACTCTCAGCAGCTGCAGAGATAAAGTTTGGAGGTGAAAACATATGATGCAGCCTCTGACACTGGAACACACCAAGGCATGGCTTGTTTGTCAGTCAGTCTGGATAGATAAACCAGCGGTGTGCTGGTGGAGTTGAACTGGGAGCACACAGCAACAACCTGGCTGGCCCCGCCTGTGTGTGGGATTATCTGGAACATGGCGTAACAGCCATTCCTGCATATGTGCACACAGACTCATGCACACTTAAACAGTGAGTGTCTTCTTTCCAGATGTGCTGAAAAAAAGAAAAGAAAAAAAACCCCACTTCTTGGCATGCTTCAGCTCTGAGCAGCTTTGTTTCTAGTCTTCATCTCCAGGTTGCATGGATTGAAACGTGGCCAATGGGAGTGGATGGACAGGATTCGGCTTTATTTTGTGTTTATGGCAGTTCTCACCATTCCTTGCTCGTATAAAACGCAATGACCCCATCCGTTTTCTGTGCATAAATGCTTGAATATTGTCCACAGACCTGCAGTGAATCAGTCTCCTTTGATAAGAAATTAATGAGCCCCTCGTTGGTGTGAGATGAAAGTGAGAGCAGGGCAGGTCAAAGTGATGAAAGGATCTCTGCTGCACTGACTGGGGGGATCGCTACATCAGATACACACACAGTATATCAAAGCAGTCAGCCCTCCTATTACTACATTGACTTAAAAAAGCCTTTTATGTTTTAATAATAAAGCAAAAAACCTTTTAAAGTAGTAAAATATCTACTGTCTCATTCTGTACTGACATCCAGGACTTACAACCTTGCAAAAAGTGTTTATACTCAATGAACTTTGTTGTAATTTTATATAACAGACTAACCTTTGTACATAGTGGTAAAGTGGATAGAAAATGAAAAACTATTCTCTTGGCTGAAGGCCTCGGGGTTTGTCAGAGAACAATAGTGAAGAAACAACAGAAAAAGTGTCGGAGAACTTTAAACCAAGGTTTGAGTAATAAACAATATTACAGATTTCAACATCACATGGAGATTTGGTCAATTCATCAGTTGAAAACTGAAACTGTACAGCAACACTGACGTAAACTGACAGGCTGAACAAGGAGAGCATCTGTCTGTGCAGCAGCTGAGAGGTTAACTCTGGAGGAGCTGCAGAGATCCACAGCCCAGAAGGATGAATCTGTTTACAGGATGGCTACAAAATTGCTTTTTGTGGAAGAGATGCAAAAAGGAAGTCGTTGTTTGGAAAGCAACGGCTGGGAGAAAACCCATTTAAAGTTCGCAGCAGGCATAAGCACAAGCTTAGAACTGGCTCTGACCTCGTTCCTATCTAACTTATAAACAATATAAGTACTGTACATTACAATTATTACTTGATCACAGTTTGTGAATACATTACCCAGCTCTGGTAATACTTGAATAAATGTCAGTGAACATGCCTACTAAGATGTCACGGGTCACTTCCGGTTCAGACTTGTGGAAACTATGTATAGCCCTGAAGCTGATCGATAATCTGTGACATGTGGCTATTTTCAGGTTTTGATTAATGGAAAAAAAAAGAAGAAAATAATTAAAAAAAAAATGTCTCCACTTTATGTGTTGTGTTGGTAAAATCTTAACATGCTGATGAAATAGATTTTGTGGCTGTAATGAAACAAAATGTATCAAAAATGTTTAAGGGGTTTGAATATTTTTGGGAAACAGTGGATTTAAGAATGACAGAAAAAAGAATATTATAAAAATATGAAGATTTCACAGCTGTCTGTAAACAGATGGAGTATTTATAGAGAGGTTGCAGGCATTTCAGCTTCGATTTGTGTCTCTTCCTTATAAAGTGGTAACATGGAGGAAATGCCCCCATAACCTCACGGCCTGCTCCACAAATACACACGCACACACACCCACCCACACACACGTGCGCACACACACAGAGCAGAGCACACACATGCAGTGTCACCCGGTTAAATTGCTTTCATGTTGTTTTCCAGCTCTTAGCCTTGGGGGGAGAATGCTAAATTGAGGCAGGAATTGGAGAAGCTTAGGTAAGTCTGCAGCAACAAGCGTGGGCTTTGTTCCTGGGTTATCATCGCAGTGCCTTCAGCCAGCCACTGTGTGTTTGGAAACATCAAATTTGATTAGATTAGAAGAGAAGAGAAGGGATCCACTTTCTGTGCCTGCTCTGCTGCCAGTCTCCTTAACAATAATCTGCTCTCAGGTGCCGCTACAAGAGGCTTGTAAATGAGGGGCCCGAGGATAATTTGAGCAGGGGGAACATAACCTTCTGCAAGACACAGATGTACAAAGTCACGTATGGCATCTGTGAGACACGACACTTACCATCTCTGCATTTCTCGCTAAAGCTTGAGCTCCTTAAACATTCAAAAGCTTGTATGTATGGATAAGCCAGAGATTTCACAAATCACCACTATTACCTGTAAAATTTGAAGGTTCTTATTTAGATTTTTTTTTTCAAAGAATTATCAATATGCATAGTAACCTATTATATGTACAGGAATACCTATAGTGTATTTAACATAATGCGAGCATGTATGCATCAGTGTGTTTGCAGATGGATCTACGTTTACAGTTATGAACTGAACAGACCTGCTAAGCAATGCTTGATTCCCTTCCAGGCAAGTTGGCAATCGGTTCAACAAATCTGGGCGTCACCAAGAAATCGTCCTTGTCATGTTTTACGGTGAGAGGTGGTGAGGGAGACGCAGTGGACCCGGGTTGTTGAGAATGAAATGATGATGTCAGAAATACAAAATGTCCAGGCAGCACAGATGAGTAAAAACCCTAAGAGCTCAAATACTGGTAGCAGCTGGTACAAACAAACTGACGACAGACTTGACAGCAGACAAGACAAGGACCCGACAAAGAACAAGGAACACAGGTGGGTTTAAATACACAGGGAGACAATCAGGGGAAACAAGGAACAGGTGTAACTAATCAAGCAATAGATGGGACAACACAGAGACTCCACAGAACACAGAAACCTAAATAAACATTCAGAAACCCAAATCCCTACAGTCCTACATTGTTATTTTGCTTACAACCTTAAAGTGTCACATTTATTTTTCTTTTAATACTAAGTAATTACTTAAATACCTTAAAAAAGGGCAATTCATTTTATTATATAATCTCAGCCAGATGTGAAGCTGAGCAGTTACATTTGATCAGGAAATATAAAAACAACGCAGATCAGCTGGAATAAAACTGCATGCAACTAAATAACCGGATACTTGGCTAAGGTGTGCTGGAAGCCGAGATTGTGTTGATGGCATCTTTCAGCTTATCTGCGTCTTTGGGTCTGTTGTCTCTCATCTTCCTCTTGACAATACGCCATAGATTTTCTGTGGGGTTAAAGGTCAGGGGAGTTTGCTAGCCAATCAAGAACAGTAGTTACTGAAGCAGGTTTTGGTATCTTTGACAGGATGGGCAGGTGCCAAGTCCTGCTCGAAAAATTAAATCAGGATCTCCATCAAGCTTGCCTGCAGAAGACAAGCTTCTACTAAACAGCATAAAGTCCATCCAAAATGTCCAAGTAGAGAGCTGCATTGACTGTGGACTTTCGAAAGCACAGTGGACCAATGCCAGCAGATGAGATTCATGAAATCTTTATGAGAAAACACAAAAAGTTGATGTTCAATGTTGTTCTTTTTGGCTCTA
This sequence comes from Xiphophorus maculatus, assembly GCF_002775205.1. NCBI lineage: Eukaryota > Metazoa > Chordata > Actinopteri > Cyprinodontiformes > Poeciliidae > Xiphophorus > Xiphophorus maculatus. The sequence continues at coordinate 18,923,659 of NC_036454.1, forward strand.
GATCCACTTTAACCAAGCAACAAAAAAAAAAAGGAATAAATTGACTATTAAACCTTGACTGGAATATATTATGCTGATTACAGATTCTTTTTTAAACAAATTAATAATTTATAAAAATAAAGAAAAATAAATATTTTTGAGTTTTGCCAGCATTGCTGGAATTTGGCGTCATCTTGTTTTCTTCAGCAGGATGACTATACCAGCTATTTGCTATTTATTTTATGCCTTTCTGTAAAATTATTTATTTATGATCCTACAAACCATTTTTTCCCCCCAAATCAGTGTCGTGCATCCCCTTTTATAAGATCTGCAGCTTTTCCAGAGCTGGAGGTTGCTGGTTGGTGATGAAGGATGAAAAACACAAAAAACCCATTGCAGATATATGTTTCTGTGACCATGTGCTGTTTATTTGGGTGCTCACACACCCACCCCAATGTGTATGTGTAAGTATGAGTGATGTAACGTAGACCCCAGCCAGATAATAACATGCCACAGTGATAGAGAGCGCTGCTAAATAACTGCAGTCCTGAGATGATCTTCTCCATCAAACACGCACACATTTATAAGCCTTGCTTCTCAGGCTCTTGTAATGGGATCACTGGAGACTGGTCAAACATCTGTCACACCGAAAGGTACAAATATGTACTCACACATATAGGCACAGAGGCAGAACATGACTGTGTGTGACATGAAAGCTGCCGTTTATAACAGAAGTGGTTCGGGCCGTCTGATGGTACCCTCATCTTGCTGCTGTACATTTGCACATATATCAGAAGGGGTGGGCATATGAGTAAATCTGTATGTCTACTTTAATGGCATTAACCATTGCAAGCGTGAAATGAGACGACCTTCACTATCTGTCTTTGAGAGCCAACAGAACAATAGCTGAAATTAAATAATGGATCATACAGACAGAGGTGGATAGTAACTAGTTACATTTACTGCATTTGCATTAGTCATTTTCTTAATGTACTTCTAAGAGTAGTTTTACAGCATCATACATTTTACTTCTACTAAAATAATATTTAAATAACATATTAGTATAATATACAATTTTTAATGTTATTTGAGTACCAGAATGTGCAAATAATTTAACATTTTGTTTGCATAATTACATCAAATTAAATCACATTAAGTAGCATTTTTACTAAATACACTAACTCTTAGTTTAGTAACTTTTGCATAGCTACTTTGTACTTTTACTTCAGTAATATATGTTGTAGTAGTGTTATACTTGAGTACAACTTTAGCAGTTATACTGTTTTTGTTAGTCTTAGTGTAAGTATGTAGAAATTTATATATAAACGTATTAAAGCTGATAGGTGAGAATCTTTAACTACTTGTTTACTTATTGAAAGTTAGGTAATCCTTTGCATGTTAACATAATTTAATCCATTTTTTTCTACTAGCTTGCATGAATCAGTGGGTATCATAGTTTACATGGACTTATAAAAAGTACAAAGGAGCTTTTTATAGTCTAGTAAAATTTTCTGAGTTTTCCAACAACAGCTCAGACTCACAATCAATGATAATAAACATTGATAATAAATATGTTGTTTAACCCTGCCTTGCATAACAGCTTGCACAAACTGGGACACAATTTGAAAACTGATTTCAGAAGAAGCCTCAGAGCAAACACATTTTCTGCTTTAGCTTTATATCTCCCTTCTCCAAATTCCTCTTGAAGATCACCATAAACTGCAGCTCAAAGTGTAATAATGTACCCACACACACTTCATACACAGGCGGTGACTCTACATCTCAGTAATCTCGGCGCAGAGGATGCTGGGTAATTTGGTTAAAGATGTCAGGAGAGTAAATCACTTATAATAAGAACAGCTCTCATTGGTCAATTTGCCCTCTTTCTGCACGTCTCAATTGGTCACTTGTCCATACCAGTGAAACTCACCACAGAAAGAGACTTAGAAACGGCTTTATACTGTGTAAGTCTATGAAACTCACTGCTTAGCTGTTATGCAACAGGATAAAAAATGAGACGACTTTCCTCCAAGACTCCATGAAAACATCAATAAAAGAAATATTTCTCAATTAAGCAAGAGGTTTTTGTATATCAAAGCAAGCAGTAAAAAGGTCTGCTTGTGTCATATTTCTGGCTAACGCTTTGGAACTGGCTGGCTTTTCTTATTTGTATGAAGTATATGACAGAACGCTACCTTATCCAATGTAAAATTCCACAACTGTCTTTTTAAAGTGATTTCTAATGACCTTGTAGGACTACAGATTTAGTCAAAGCAAACTCTTATAAATGGCATCTCAGTAGTTCAAAGTATCTGCAGTTTATCTTGCAGTTAGAGTCTGCTCTGATGTTTCCTGTAAAGAGTATCAGTCCAGTGTATTTTGAAGGTAAACTCCCAGATTCTGCTAAGAGTTTCTCAACGTCCACTACTTATTTAGATTCTGTTCCTCCTCATATTAGCAGATTGATACTCAGTAGTGGCAGCGCTGCCTTACCTCTTCAGAATGACCCAAGCTGATCCTATAGCGGTTTGTGCTGAGATTCAGCCCTCATCACACACACGCCCACACACACCCCCACACACACACACACAGAGACCAAGGTTAGGTCCATGAGAGTCAAAACAGCACTGATCATAAAGGCAGCTCTGAGAATTGAGAATATTTCCCTTTACCCAACATTTCCCTCTTAGGTCAAACTTTGACAATGTTACTTATTATTGGGCCATAAAATTCTTACCTTTCGACCTCCGAGAAACAAATATGTTCCTGGTAATTCATAGACTTATAAAATCAGTTCCAATTATATTTTAAAGAAGTACTTTTCTCGTTATTTCCCAGTAAGTTTGTACTGCTTACCAAATGTTCCAATGTAAATAAGCAGCAAGTGTTGGAAGAGTTTTATCTTTTCATCTGTGGCCTGTGTGGATGTCTCCACTCTGCAGCGTTTGGAGAAATGACCATGCCAAAATGAGTGCATGCATACAAGCTTTAAATGTTCATTGCTTTGATCTTCTTGCTTTTGCTTCACATCACAGACAACTGGACATCTTCAAGCCATATCTCAATAACACAATAACATCCTCCCTGGAAACATATTGCTAATGGTTTCTGGTTAAGCTCAATAAATACGGACACACACGCACTCAGGAAAAATTACACACTCAAAAGCAGGAGCCTGGACTTGGTAATTCTGCAAACGGCGCACATCTCTGAGCTTCCACTGTTTGGTCTCTCTACCCTCAGGCAAAGACCTTCATCACACATCATCATCGACTGGGATGATACACAGCATTAATAAGTGAAGTGCGGTGCACACGCACACAGGTAGAAAAATGTCTGACATTCCTGTGCCAGTTGAAAAGGATGATGAGAACATCAAGCTGTGACAGTGTGTGTTTACTTTTCTGAACCAGGGGCAGGAGAGCTGACCCACAGTGAAAGGGGCATACAAATGAGCAGCCACCCACAGGGTGAAACTCTTCCCACCTTGAATGTTTACTGCACAGGGACCGCGCTGTGTGAGACTGCGGTTCTCCGTAAATATTCCAGGTATGTGTGTATGTGGTATTGCATGCTCCTGGGAGGCACTACATGAAATGCAGCAGAAGAAAAGAAGCTGTATGCATGCGTATGTGTGTGTGTGTGTGTGTGTGTGTGTCCTGTCCAGGTGGACGTGTTCTGGGTCAGGCTGTTTGTCAGAGCTGAGACCAGATCGATGGAGCTCTAATCTAAAGCTGTGTGATGTGATTGATCACCCCATATTCTGAGAACCTGCACATAGACCTACCAACTGAGATGGACGCTAACACACATGTACACGCCCGCATACCTTGGTCAGTTCATCCAAGCACGAATTGATTGCTATGAAATACAATAAGAGCAGATTGCTTCTGCAGGCCACGAGGTCGGACAGTCCATCCAAACGGGTCAGAAAGGATGATGGGAGCAGAACGTGTTCATTGATACCATCTTTCATGTGCGAGACGTCGACTCGCGTGTTTTCTCTGAAATTGGTTTTCCTTAGAAGAACCAGTCGAGCCAATCTTTTTTTGTCTATCTCAGCCCCCTGATGTGCAGCACGCCGATGTAAATGTGAACGCACGCGATGCTGACAGGATGTTTGTTTTTGCGGAACATTGACAGATGAGAAAACAGTTCCGTCTCAGTGGCCGAACGACCAAGTAAAACGAGCAGAGCTGCTTGCTATCGCAGCACGCGGAGTGTTTGCATAATTCTCCATGTTTGAAATGTTAATGACACCTGCAGGCTATGTCATGGTGAATCTGCTCATAAGTGAATGAAATGAGACAGAGAGGCGTGAATATATTTGTTGGCATTAGAGTTAGTAGAGTTTCGGGGTGACACTCCCCATGTTGTTTTCCTCTGATTGGTTGTGCTTGGAGAGCGGATGCCTGTGTGTGTGTTTTTACCCACTTGGGCTTCACCTTCTACTCATTGACATGCATAGTGCCAAGAACCTCATTTGTACCACCGGTAACGGGCTCTGCTCTGTTTGCTTGCCTACCGGGCTGTGCCGCTCCGTCTCCTCTGAGACTAACGCATTGTTTACTCCTCTTCTCGTTTCTGACTGTGGACTGAACTAATCATGTTTTATAAACTAGTGCCAATTAAAACATGCCTTTGTGGCAATTTGTCTTGTGACATTCAGCTTATTAGTAAGATTTTACAGCAAAATCTTAAACAAAATTAACATGTTTTGTAGAGTAATTTTATTAACTGTCCCACTTGGACTCTCAAAAGTCTTGATTTTTCAAGTCAGAAAACCTTCTGAAATGTCTCCTGAAGACATAGTTCTGTCTTTGAAAGTATATGACTTTTCAAGCTATATGTCATTTAGCAGTATTGACTTCTGTTTGTGTCTGACACAAAGCGTTGCTTTAGAAATCTGTTTATTTGTACGTGTGGCATTTTGTGACTCATTGAATTAGTCACAAACATATGAATGTACATCAGTTTTGTTTTATGTTTGAAAGCATAAGATACTGCAGAATATGCTTGTTTGCCTTTTAATGCAAAAAGAGATTAAATTCTAAAATTACTGCACTGCCGCTTCAGAGGACATCCTTATTAACATATTATGAGGATAAGTCTGGGTTTTATTGCCAGCTCTGTAAACCAAAAGATTAGCATGCTCCATTTTTATCTATGCAAAACAGTTCTTGTTTACTAAAGATTTTTTTCTGACAACTCAACAGCACTGACAATTTTATTTTAAGGTTAAAGAATTTAAGTGTTAAATTATGCTGTTTTTCTCAATTTCCCCATTGGAAGATTCTTTGTGTTTTTTCTGCCTTTTCTTAGCAAGAGGCATTTTCTAGAGTTTTTATGAAGATCATTGATAATAATTTTACCAGGATCTTCAACAATCCAATCTGTGTCTCCTCCAAGATAAGCCATCTGGACCACATGGACCAGCAACAGTAACAATGCCCTCTTCTCCCACAGTGGTAGTCTTAAGCTCAGTATAATCAGATACAACTACAAACATTACCTTTACTATTACCGTATTTTCCAGACTATAGAGCGCACCTCACTATAACAGCACCCACAAAGTTTTTTTTTTTTTTTTAAATGGAAATGTACCGGGCTATAAGCCGCTGGCATCTGCTGCTCTCGGTTTCCCACAAGGACGTCATCACCTGAATACACCTGCTATTAAGGAAGCAGCCCTGTGTCTCCAATGCCAAACCATGGATTCGTTCACCCCGAGCTTATGTGCAGCGGCTATTGATAGCCTTCAACTTAAAAGCTGCATCATATGAACTTCTTCGTGTTGTTATCTTGATGAGGGGGTAAGAGTTTGAAAACATTTCTCCGTCGTGCCTGCTGCTAGCATGTGCTTGTTCTAAATGAAAGTTAGTGCTTTCTTCTTTGATTTCCAATTTTGACTTCCAATGATTCACTTCCTGCTAAAGAGCCCCCTGGTGGTCGAAGAAATAAAAATCCACAGAAAAGCCGAGCCGGGCTAAAAGCCGCATGGTTCAAAACGTGGGGAAAAAGTAGCGGCTTATAGTCCGAAAATTACAGTAATTGTAAAATTGTCACTAGGTCACACCTGTTCCAAGATGACTCCCTTGAATAGAGTCAGAGATATTGCAATTCCAGTTTTTGTTCTTGCTTTGTAAATTGTTTTTGTCCGATGCTTTCTCAAGACTGGATAGTGTAAAATATAAATCTTTTTTCTTTCAACCTTTAAACAACTTTTGTTCCGATTTACAACTCATCATCCGAAAGGAACCAAATGCAGACCAGCTTCACAGTTTCAGTTGCCATGGTGGACGGAAGAGTCTCTCAGACCAGCAGCTAGACAGATTTTCTCTGTCTGCCTCGCTGAAAAACTCTTACCTCTGGCAAACACACATATCAGCACAGACATAGCCGTGTGGAGGATTCATTGTTGGCAGTTTCTCTCTCCAAATGTGTAGCCACACCCTGTCTGTCCTTTGTCACTCTCCATCTCTATCTCCTCTTTTTCCCTGTCAGACCTGCCTCCATGCTTCCTCATTGTTCTTTTATCTGACTCTCCGCGTCCCATCAGTCACTCTAACCCACATGGGAGGAGGAGGATGTCCCTTCATGTTGTGCCCATTTTTGCCTCCCTGAGGTAGCAATGTGTGTGTGTCTGTGTGTGTGTGTTTGAGTCACTGGCCATAGAAGAGACAAAGTGTGTAACAAAACATCATTACTGAGCAGGTGTCCTTCCATCTGCTCTGATCACAGTTAACTTCTTCCTCTCCTCCTTTTTGCAAGAAACATTGTGTTTTCACATGTTAACACAGAAACACCTGGCTGCATGGCGTTCTCCACAGAAAACTGAGACATGTGAAAATCATGTAAAAGAAAAGGGAAGTGAAATGAGCTACAGGAGGAGGGATGCTGTGGTAAAGGAAACATGGGGACAGAATGGCAGATAAGGAACAGAAGAGAAAACATGAGCAAAAAGAAGAGAAAAGTAACCTGCATTTATGGGAAGCACAAGATTTGATATGGGAAAAAGCACATTTTTGAATAAAAAATACAGGCGATAAGAGACAACAGGAGAATAAAAATGAGATAGAGGAATTGGTTAGGTGACTAGGGCTGATATATATGCAATCCAGTACCGCTGTGTGTATGTGTATGTGTGTGCGTGTATCTCACGAGAACCAGAGGAGCCAAAAGTTCAGACTCACCATTAAAACATGTCTGAAGGCTACAGGAGGCAGCCGGGCTGCTCCCAGAAGACGAGAGCTCACTGTCTGGATGAATGGACTGATGCTGGAAATCTTTGAGATGCATCCCTCAAACATTATGGGAATCAAAAGCGCTTTATAACTCTTCACAATACATCTGAAAATAAGAGACTGCAACGAAAACTGTTTTTGGTCACAAATATTTCATATTTCAGCTTGGTTCAGATTTCATTCATACTAATGGTCAGTCAGAAGCATTGCTCTATGGAGTGAAAATGGTCTCAAAATATCTTGAGACCATTTTCACTCCATATAGCCGTGACTTTAATGAATGTGAGAGTGGATCTAGTTGACAGAGGTCGCTGTTTTAGATCATTTTTCTTAGTTGTATTGGCTGTATATCTTATATAAAGATAAATATATCTGCTGGTTTCAGATCTACTGAAATAAATGGTTACTAAATCTTTGAATTAAGGCACTTATCATTAAATTAATCTACACAATGCAGATATTCAGTTTTACATGATGAAGTAACCAATAAGAAATACCTAGTATCAAAAGAGACTAGTAATATTTTTTCTGTTTTGTAATATTTATTTTATATTTCATATTAGGTCCGTTCTATTGCTTTGAGCTTTATGGTGCATATTTACTGTTCTGTTCTCTTTAGTGTCTCTTTCATAGACCTAAAGTTATATTCAGCTGTTCATTTACTTCTTGTTTCCTTGTTACCTTTGTTTCCAATTTTTTTTGCCACCTTTTAAACCAATTTCTTGAACCTTTTTCTTGTCGCGTTTTGTTCTGTTCAGGATTTCCCCCCTTTATCTTTGCACCTCTTTGTTAGACTCCTTACTCACACATTCTTTAGGCTTTACTGATCCAGTGAGCATTTCCAAAAAATGAATCACCCATGTCCTGTTCTTGTTGCTGAGAATAAATAAAAAAGTTATAGATTCCAAGAAATGACAAATCATTTAAGACTTGGACCTACAATGATTTACAGATCCTCTGCACAAAAATGAAACTATTGTATTTGTTAAAATATTCCATCATTGTTAGGCTAAAGAATATACATTTATGCTACCAATTACTTTGACCAAAGGTTTGAACATCACTGCTGAAGGGTTTATTTTATATTATTTTTTTGTGATTTCATTAAATTGATTCTTCACCATGAGACTACTTCTGTCCTGCTTGCATTTGGGTCCTTTCACCTCAAACAACAACTAAATAAAAGATATTTTGGGATGAATGCCTTTCCTACACAGCTACAGTCATTTTGGAGAGTAAAGTACTTCAGTGCATCTCTACTGGTCTTACAGCAGCATTGTTATTCTGTTTGCTTTCACAACTGTGAAGGTGTGTATACAAGGCATGCATGTTTAAAGTTTTCTTTTCTTTCTTTAAACCCACTATTTAGAGAAGCTTGTGTGTTCTGACTTCATTTATGATAGAGTCTGATCTTAGCAGCAAGTTATGGAGTTTAATTTTCCTGTTTACCTCTAGTAACAATTGAGATAAAAAACGGACCAGGAAAATATGCGGTGTTGACACAGTTCTTAAATTTGAGCAACTGAAAAAGAAAACTATGCACAGTGACACTGTTAATGGAGGCCATGTCTCTTATCATTCCCCTTCTCCTCCTTCTTCTTCTCTTTCCTGGGTCTGTTTCACATATCTCAATAACCATCAATAATAATAATATGCATTACAAACTACACTTTTAAGAAAAAAGGAGCATTTTGTCATTACAATCACAAACTTGAATGTGTTTTATTTGGCTTTTATGTGACTAGCAATCTAAAAAAAATCTAAATGACGTGTTTGCATTTTTATTCAGCCCCCATGAATGCAGAAGCACCTCTTGCTGCTGTTACAGGTTTGAGGTATGTTTTCACCATGACTATAGGAAATTATTTTGATCTTTTTCCAGCTACACCACAAGAGACATTTTAAGGAATAGAAACAAATAAAATGAATAAATATCACAATTTTAATGAGTTTGACCAAAGATGAAAGATCATGTGAAAACAAATTTTTTACTGCCATTTTGGTGCAAAACTCAAAAATTACAGTAAAAGAACAAAACCTGCTTTCCAAACTCAGAGAAATATAAGGACTTGTATTGTTTTATTTCATGACGATAAAAAAAAAAAACAAGGCTTTCGTTTGATTGACTGCAGAAACATTGAATTTCACAACAGCAAAATCAGGTCCCCTGATTAAATCTTTAGAGACTTCATTTAGCATCTTGCAGTTTGGTATCAGGGTCAACATGTTAAGTTGCATTTACTGTCCTTCACTTACAGTGTTTTCCACTGATTAAAAATTATTTTTAAACCTCTTTATAACCCCTGTCAGGCTCATGAGGTGCTAAAATTATCCGTCTGAAGGCTTCCGACGGCTCTGTAAATCCCACCATGTCAGACCTTTGGGTATAAATAGGGCAAACCTCCTTCAAAATGCTGAGTGATCCTATTTTTAAGTATTCTTGATGTGACACAGCTGTGCCATTTTAGCCATTTGAAATTGGAAAGAATATGGCAAAGTCCAAATTTATTCCTCACCATGAAGAATTTGCAGAAAGTTTAAAAACATAATCTCTCCCATTTCCGTTGTGTGGTTATGTTATTTAAAATTGTATGTGTTGTTACAATTGAGATGATGTATCCAAATGCATAAATATCTCAATAAAACAAACAAGCTTTTGCAATTTTTCACTAGACAGTTGGTGTCTTACTGACTGACTGAGAAGACAAAGAGCAGCAAACTTCTTTTTTTTTTACCTGAATGCACAGCAAGATTTTCACATTTTCACTGTTGAAAGACTCACAAAGCCACACTTTCAGCCACCAACCACATACAAGTTCTTGACCCACTTCCTGGCATGTAAGTGAAGCCATCAACATGAGCCCAAATGACGTTCCACCAACCTCGGAGTCATGCTCCACGTACCGCTCTCCATGAAGTTATCTGGAGACTCACATCAGCTCCAGGTCACTCAGAGGCCGGCCAATCACAGGGCTCGTAGCCTCGTCCTCACCAGAACCCCCTGGCAGCAGCGTGCAGCATAACAGTGTATCATCGTAATCAGACAGACATCTGCACCGTGAATCTGCAGCTCCTGCGTTTATCTGTCTGACCTCTGGGGTTTTATGACTTCTGCTGATATCTGTTACAGAGACCCAAATGCAACACCCTTCTTTAATATGCACCGCCAAACAATGAAGGAAACCTCTGTTAAAGATGGCTGTAAGAAACGAGTAGCGCTGTGGCCTGGAGTAAGACGTCTGAATGCGTCCTCTCAGCTGTGTCTGTGCGTATGACTGAATGCATAATTGTGAGCGAAGCAGTACAGCAGGCACCTGCTGGGGCACTTTTTACGAGCCTGACCTCACAGACACACTCTCGCTGTGCCCCAGGTTTAATGCATTCATTTGGTGGTAGTGAAATGGAAAAATATCCAATGCTGCCTCAAGCAAAGCATTTTGGGTTATTTGTGCAAACAAGTTCCCTTATTCACTCTTCCCTGCACTGAAAGCTCTGCTGCCTTTATGCATTTTCATTACATTAAGACTCACATGAGAATAAATGGGAACATCTGTTTTCCTCTGTTTTAGATGAACGTTGTCGTTTCAAGACCCAGTGTTTATTTTATTATGTTTAAAATGATGTAGTAGTAAAATCAGTAGCTCTTTATTGAGGTAACACAGTATAAATAAAACTCAGTGCAACAATTTAAAGGGCTTTGGTTGAAAAATTTGCAACATTTGTTAAAGATTAACACATAGTTCAAAATGTTTGACTGTCTGAACAATCTCAGTTTATGGAAGCAGAATTAGCTCTAATATAGAATTGAAAACTCTAAGATAGAGAAAAAAAACACAGTATGAACAATGTTTTACACATTTTGTTACATGTCTGAAATCATCATTTACATAGAAATCTGTTGTTATTTACTGTGAAGGCTCTATTAGATCATTTTGAGGAATGTGCATTAATTTACAAAACATTACATATAACCTCGTAAAGCAAATATCTGAAAGAAAATGTAATGTGATGCAAAAACTAAGAGTCACAACTGCTGTTAAACCATGCCAAGTTTAACAAAGTCCTGATAAGGCAGGTGAGACACAAAGGCTATTAAAATAACCTGGCTTGGAAAACACACACAAAAATTTGCTTTTCTTTCAGTGCAAAGACATTAAAGAGCATGCAGTCTTACAAATGGTATTTCCTAATTTAAAAGCAGGCATAGTGTGCTTTCCTGTGACTCCATCAAATGGGAAATTGGCCAAAGTGGAGTTTTAGGAGGGATAAACAGAGAGCGTCTGAAAGAGAGAGAGAAAAAGTAGGCATGCAATGTTTTAAAGATAGTAGATGCTTTTATTCTTCCTCTGTATCCGTAAGCTGCCATTATTTCGCACAACAGAACCATGCTTTATGTTTCAGTATCGGAAATAAGACAAAACTAACTTACAAGTAACTTTTCAGCAAGATATAGAAGCTTGTTTTAAGTAAAAATACCTTAATATTAATTTTAAAAATGCTGTAGTATAACAAGACATTTTCCCATGTGAATGAATTAATGAATTGAAAATGAATTAGACAAACTCTTGGAGCGGACAGCAGAAACGTCTGCCAGTAATGTCATAGGTTGCTTTCATAGTTACAATTTCTCATAAACACAAAGTGAAAACCAAAATGTTAGTTTGGGGACTAAATGAGTCGTTTAGTCTTGGTTATATTTCGGTAAAGACATGTCGTCTCTCATTTTCTCTCATAAGGAAAGAAAAGCCAGAGATGAGGAAAACTACATTATGCCTTTATAAATTCCATGAGGCATTTAGAGTTATTTTTCACTTATGGATCCTTCAGATTAGCTCAAGAATGGTGTGTAGAGAGTTTCCTGGAATTGTTTTTCATTGCTGAGTAACTACATACAAGCCTTACATCACTAAGTCCAATGCAAAGTCATTGGATTTGGAAACATGCTCTCTGGATGATGGATTTCCCCTCTTGGTCTGGAAGTTTGGGTTTGCCAGGAAAACATCACTTCATAGGCTGTAAGGTTTGGAGGGAGGATTATAGTGTGGATTATTCTCAAGTTGGACTCATAGTTCTAGATATTAACATTAATATTTTGAGCAAAGTCAAGTTTCCAACTTTGTGGGAACAGTTTGAGTATGATCCATTCTCTTCCGTGTATAAAGTAGCCTCCATAGAGACACGGAGAAGCTACTTTGGTGAGGAAGAATTTGTTTGGTTTAGCAAGCCAGGTCTTCTCATCCAACAACAGCGTCTGACCTCACAAGCATTCTTTTGGAAGAATGATCATAAATTTCAATAAAAACAGGGATGTTAATTGCAAAGGATGAATTCACATTATATTAAACCCTCTGGATTAAACATGTGATGTCACTTAAGTTCGTTAATACTTTGTTAATTTAATGTAAATCTAAAGTTTCCTGCAGATTTTCAAAGTTATAAGCTTATAAATGTCATAACTATTAACCTTAAAGAGTAAAATAAAAATACATTTCTCCTCAGTGAAAATTACATTAGAAAATTACATCTTTTGGTCTTATCAGTGTTTGGAAGTGATTGTGCCTTTGGTCTCTTCAGTGAGTGTTTTCTAGTGTGGAAAACACGTTAATAAGAACATTTATCACAAGCATATGCCCTGAAGCAATCACTTGGGACCAATTAATGCAATTAAAAATTCCATTATGGGGATGAAGAAAATCAGTTGCTGCAAATTTAATGAGATTTTAATTAATTGCCCATTTTCATTAAAGGAACCCGGAAAGGCCACCAGATAAACTTTGAAATAAGGTGCAGTTTAAGAAAATGGCGTCATTGCTCAATGCTCCATGAGAAATTATTTGATGTCACAGTCACTGCCCGCAGACGAAAAATGAGTCTGTGGTTAAATGTTGGACCAGCTTTGTTTGCAACTACTGTCTCTTACCCTGGCATGTTAATAAGATGTGACATTACAGTATATCTCCATTTCTTCTTTCCTTTTTCCTGACCCATCTTGTTCTTTCCTATTCATTACTTTCCTTTTCTTTTTCTTTTATATTATTTTCCTTTCACTTGTTGGCTTGTGTTATGTTTCCTATTGCTTTCTGATTTCATTCTTTCCCATATCCTTTATTTTTCCTTCTTGGTATTTTCCATCTTTTATTTCTGTTCCCTGTCCCATTATCCTTTCCTTTCTTTTTCTTTCTTTTTGTGTCCTCCTCTCCTCTCCTCTCCTCTCCTCTCCTCTCCTCTCCTCTCCTCTCCTCTCCTCTCCTCTCCTCTCCTCTCCTCTCCTCTCCTCTCCTCTCCTCTCCTCTCCTCTCCTCTCCTCTCCTCTCCTCTCCTCTCCTCTCCTCTCCTCTCCTCTCCTCTCCTCTCCTCTCCTTGCTTCTTTTTTCTTTTCTTCCCATCTTCTCCTACTGTTCCCTTTCTTTCAATTTCATTCTTTTAATTCCATATCTTTTCTTTTCCTTTACTTCCCTGCTCTATCTTATTTTGACTTATACTTTTTTCTTTCCTTTTTGTTCCCCTACGTAAGTTTTCCTGAGTGCATCACACTGTCAGGATCTGTGTTTTTTTATGTATTTATTTTGAGTTTCCGTGTCTTCTGAGTTTCCATGTTGTCCTCTCTTCCCCTTGATTGTTCTCAGGTGTATCTCGTTCCCTTATTACCTCCTGTGTATTTAATGTCACTTGTGTTCTGACACTACAGAAAGACAGACTGACACTACAGTCTGTCTTTCTGTAGTGTCAGTCTGTCTTTCTGTCCCTTCGGTTATCCTGTCGCTACCGACGTTGAGCCCAGGTTTCTGCTCAGTTGTACTGTCAGGTTTTGTGGACTTTGTTTTACTAAAACCATCATTTTCACCTCAACCTGGGTCCACCGCGTCTGCCTCATCCACCGCTATTCATGACACACACTTTCTGCTTCTGCTCTTCTCTTATGTACCCAGGCTCTTCCAGGCCCTTATGCTGGTTTCATCTGTTTGAAAGCTTCAGAATGAAAACAGAAGACAGAGAGGAAGATGGAGGGAGAGAGGTAAAACAGCAAAAAGACCCAAAAACAAGTGTAGTCTTATTTTCTGTCTTTCTGGTCCTCCTGTACATCACTGGCCTCTCTTTTTCCTTAATGTTTAAAAAGGCTTTTATTCCACAAAATATCTCTCCTCCAATGAATAAAACATGAGCATCTATGTCAAAAGTCTTCTATGCACCCTATCCTGTCCTCTCTTATTGCTAAAACACAAACACACACACACACTTCCAATCACAGATGGCCTGGGCCGGGTCATTTCCTCTGTGGATGGAGGGTAACTGGATTTACCAGACTGTCATGTTCTGTTCTTCTGTCAGATCTGTTTATGGAGAGAAACAGGAAAAAAAAGCATGAGCAGACTGTAAACTACAGTGCAGGGCACGACTCTGTCGGTGTATGTGCTTGGAAACCCATGAGGAATGTTACATCTGCAGGAGCAGAGCTCCTGTGGATGATCACTCTGCTCCTGTAGCCCAGTAATAGTACCAGTTGTTAATAGTGCATCAACCACCTTGTGACAGTGTAATGTTTAGTTAATGTGTTTAGCAGATTATTCCATTATGGCACTCTGTGTTCTGCTGAGAAGGCATAATGGTGTTGTTTCTCATTTTTGTCACAGCGTGTGGTTACTAGTTCTGGGCTGCACACACTACATTACTCTGCTACTGAAGAAGCTATTTCCCCCATCGAGTTTGATAGACTTTGCAGAGATACTGCTGGAACGGTTTAAATTCTAGACAGGTTACTTTGGAGAAAACATTTCGGGTCGACGTGACTTTATAGCCGAGTGAAAAAAGCTCCCTTGAAAAGAGTTTATGGTGCCAGAGGAGACTAGTTTGTCTATTGTACCTGTTTTTTTTTTTTTTTTGCTTTGTTTTTTTAGCTAAATTTCAATGGAGTTGCTTCTCATAAATATTGCACAGGCACTTCATTAGAGCAGGATGTCATCCAAATGTTATTTCTGAGATGTACTCTATTACGCAGAGAGTGAAGTGTTTTGGTTCTGAGGAGGAGTTCAGGCAGCCCATATTGGTTTAAGCTCATATGCTTAACTGGTTCTGCTGTATTTGAGTTTCCTCTTGGTAAAACTTCATAGATCTTCTGATGGTTTCGGTCAGACCAGTTTTCTCACCAATCAAACACAATGAAACAGTCATTAAAGTAGCATTTACTGGAAAATTAAATCAGTATCTTCACAAAGCTCATCAGCAGCAGGAAACATAAAATGCTCTAAAATCTCTTGGTAGACAACTCCATTGCTTTTGGGCTTGGTAAAGCCCAGTGAACCAACACCAGCAGAGTGGATTCATCCCCAAATCAACACTGAGTGTGTTAGCTCCATGAACCTCCAGCAGCTGGGATTCTGTACTCCCCATTCTTCTTCCAGACTGGACTCTGATTATCAAATCGGATGCAGAATTTGTTTTTATCTGAAAAAGATGACACAGGACTCTACCAAGTAAGACATTTTTATGTTCTGTCTGATATAGGTGAGGCTCAGCACAAACAATGTGACATTATCGCCAATCCAGACCACCATCTCCAATCCTTCTCACAACCCAAACTCTTTTTGATTCTTCTGTCTTTCTTTAATTTCTGTTCATGGCTTTAGTGTTTATTGCATTTGTCATGTATGATTTTTGTGTATTCATTTTGTGTTTATTTTTGTTCTCACTCACAGTAACGTCCTGCGTAACCCCAAAGTTTTCTTTATTTAGTTTCTGCCCAACATCTGCGTTCCTGGTAGCAGATCGCATCCTGACTCTGCTAATAAGTGTTGCACGCAAATAACCAAGTTGGCCCATTAACTGTGTCTGAATTCATCCTCCCACACAGCCCTGTTTCAATATTAATGCCCCTTATGCCTCAAAATAAACACACAGAGACAGATGCACACACAACCATGCCTCCAAACTAAACAAATCATTAAAGTTAACCAACCTTCCCCAATGTGTCGTCTGCCAGGAGCTGCTGAAACCTAACATATTTTATATTTTTTGACTTGAGTTGTCAGTCAGCTGACAGCTTTTCCTGTAAGCTTCGTTGCTCCACCCGGAGATCACAGATCATCTGCTGAGCACATAGGTCTGCACTGCTGGGGATTCACTTTTTCTGTAATTCACACAGGGCTGCAGGCATGCTGCGAGAAGCAAATTCAGACATCACAATGACACTGCTTAATCTCCTTCTAGTGTGTAATTACAAGGATGGACAGGCCACTATCACAGCCCTTTTTTGTATGAAATGGCTCAACAACAACAAAAAAGCATTTCTGATGGTCGATATGTTGCGTGGCAGGTGGAGAGAGGACGGGTCAAATCCAGAGTGATTGTTTTTTGTATCTGAGCAGCTGCTTCAGAGCAGGAGATGAAGCGCTGAGTGAATTCCCAGTCCTATGTGTGAGCTACATTATAAATGCATACGTGGTGTTCAGGGGTCCACAGCGCTCCTTTCATATGGAGATGTATCTGACGACTAAAGGCTTCAACCTGCGATTGCCTATCTCTTACAACGTTAAACCCACAGCTGCCCCTCGTGTCGGTAATACATTTCTCTTATCATTCCCCTTCTCCTCCTCCTCCTTCTATTTCCTCTGGGTCTGTTTCACATATCTCAATAACCATCAATAGTAATATGCATTACAAACTACACTTTTCAGAAAAAAAGGAGCATTTTGTCATTGCAACCACAAACTTGAATGTGTTTTATTTGGCTTTTATGTGACTAGCAATCTAAAAAAATCTAAACGACGTATTTGCATTTTTATTCAGCCCCCATGAATGCAGAAGCACCTCTTGCTGCTGTTACAGGTTTGAGGTATGTTTTCACCTAACGTTTTCTTTCTTTTTTTTTTTTAATAGTTCAGTCAGGTTGATCCACAGATTTGGCTGTCTGCATGTTTACTGATGTCCTGCTGGAAGGCGAACCTCTACCAAAGCCTCTACCAGGCTGTGAAAATCTGGTAGAGATTGCTGCTGCCATTGTGTTTCACTGAGAAAGATTGTGTTAGGGTGATGTGCAGTGTTACTTTTTTCAGCACACATTGTTGCATGTAGACCAAAACAAAAACAACTAGTCTAACCTGACCAGAGCACCTTCTTCCACATGTTTGCCGTGGAGGACTGACAAACTACAAGCCAGACTTTCACATGAGTTTCTTTCAGCTTAGGCTTTCTTCATGCTCTTCCAGGTTTTTATGTTGAACAGCTAGTTCTGCTAACAGATTCTCCCATCTGATGTGTTGATCTGTGCGGCTCCTTCAAAGTTACCATGAGGCTCTTGGCTCCTTCTGTGAACTCCTTGAACAGCTTGTCAGTCTAAATACACTTTAAACCTTTACTCAACTTCTTAGTCTTCATGATGCGATTTGTTGACTAACGTTCTCCAGGAAAACCTCTGAAGTCTTTACCCAACAGCTGAATATATATACTGAGATTAAATCAAATGTAGGTGGACTCTAACCAGAGTAACTTCTCTAGATGGTTGTTTGCATTGGATTTTATTTAGGGGCATTAGAGTAAAATATGAATATGAACGCCTCATACACTTCCCCTCCCCGAAGCTGTTTGGCTGCCTCTATGTTTTACAATTACCCTTGATGATATGCATTGCAAACTGCAGTAACTATAATTAGTAAAAACATGAACACTGCCCCAGATTCTTCTTCATTGATGAAAAAGACAGCAAATAAATTCTAGACTACAGAGCTGTTCTTAAAAAAATATTGATAAAAACTTAAATGAATAGAAATTTTAAAAAATGACCCCTGATAACAAGAGGAGTGTGTTTCTGCTCGCAGATAAATATGACTGAGAAGTCATAAAGGTTTCGTTGTCTGGCTGCCAAGGGAGATGTCCCTATTATGCATCTCTGTCTGTGCGTTTCTGTGTGTCTGCATGCCAATTATGTGCAAGCTCCAAGTCCTGCTCTGATTGTAAGTCTGGCATGTGCTCACCTTTGTCTGAGGAAGAGGGAAGAGGAGGAGCACAGAAGGAGAGCAGCAAGAGCACAAGAGAGGGAGAGAGATGAAGATTCAGAGGAAGTTGAACAAAGAGCAGGAGGCTCTGATCAAGTCTTTGTCGAGAGATTTGTGAGCCTGTCTGTGTGTCGGAGCGAGAGCGGGAGACAGGAGGCGGGAGATGAGGGTTTGCAGCAACAGAATGTATCCGCTGCTTACCAGGTGCAGCCTGACCTGCCTTACTCTCTCCTTTCCTCTCTTCTGCATCTCTGTTTTCTCCTCTATATCTTCACTGCCAAGCAGGAAAAAGGACGTTTGTTCCCACTGAAGTCAGGCTAAACAAAGACACAGGATGAAACGCTCAGCTTTGGGAATGTAGCCTTTGAGGATTACTTGGTTCCATTTTTACTTTGCTGTCAGAACTGCTACTTTTATATCCACCTTCATTTGGAGCGTTTTTGTTCAGGACACTACCTCAAGTTCCGAAAGCACATGCGAAACAATTTTAAACACAAGCCTGTATAGTATTTGTTCTGTCAACTTTCACTCATCTCCTCTGAGTGAAAAACACACACAACCTGGCCTGAAGATCAGTCATTGATCTTCTCTCCCCCCCGACCCTCCTGCCTGGGCAATTATCTGCCTAATTATTCACAATCCATCTCCAGCTCTGTGTAGTGGGGGAGGTGAAGGGGGTCAGGCCGCTCTGTGGATGTGTGTCTGTGTGTGGATATGTCTCTGAATCAGACAGAAATTGTGATCCTAATTGTTGCAAAAAAGACAGGGAGCCATCATTGGAGCCTATTTTCCAGGACCCTGCAAACAACATGAGTAAATCAGGTGCTGCTGTATACGCAGGTTTCTCTGCTCAACACCTAGACACACACACACCCCCCCACACACACACCTCAGGATGAGACAACCATATGACGGCGCGTCAAGCTTGTCAAATTTAGAGGGTCGTTATGGACGAGTCAGCACCCTGGCACTTATTAACGATGTCACTGTGGACGGTATGTTGTATTAATGATGCCACAGCGAGGAGCTGGACACAGCGACGGGCATTCATCAACCTGTGTGGGTGTGTGTTGTTGTGTGTGGAGTGGACAGGAGTGGGGTGGAACAGTGCTTCATTGGAAACATGTTCCGACCTTGATGTCTGAGGATGAACAATGGGGGGAGGGCGAGAGAGGTGTAACATCTCTTCTTTGTCATCACTCCTCTCTGGTGGTTTTTCACAAGGCCCCACACTGAAAGGGCTTACACCAACACAGCCTCCATTTTTTTGTGTGTGTGATTACATCCCAGCCGCTGTCCTCTGCTTTTTGAAGCCAGATCTGTGTGTACAGACTCAGACACCAGAACACTATTGGAGCATTCCTCTTGTCTGAGTGGGATTTAAACATGAAGTCATGCAGAACGAGGCCAGAACAGAATAAATCACAATAAAGGACATAGAATGTGTCTACAATAGCTTTGTATTGAACATAACCTTTATAAAGAATAGTTTTTTAATATATTTGTTAAACTTGTCATATTGTTGTGACAGTATAATACGAAACAGATAATCTGTGAAAAAAAACCTAGCTACTCTTTTCCCTCTTGTTTTTCTGTCATCTGAACAAATACAGTCAGAATACTCAGTCAGAAACAACCAATCAGAGTCAGAATGAGCATCTCAGCGCTGTTAATCATCTTTGTCTACGCATCACTCACATTTTCCCTCTTTCTCTCTGCTGGTTCACCAGCAGAGTTTGCTGGTTTATCTTTCCAGTTTTCCTGGAAAGTAAGTTGTTTCTCAACCATTATCTTCCTGAGAGTACCTTAGGATGATTGACAGCAGTAAGACAATCTCCTAGCTCTGACTGATTGTTTTTGGACAGGAGCGGTTCATTTCTTCAGCAATAGTAGCTCAGGTGGAGGAGCTAGATCTTTTCACAGATTATCTGTCTAATGTTGCAGTGTCACGACATGGTAAAGCTGTCACCAACAAAATCCGACCAAGTATTTTTCTCTGGTTTCTAGTGCAAATATTTTAGTAAAGTTGAAATAAAACAAAACTAACTTGCAAATAACTTTTCCGGAAGTTATAGGAACTTTACATCTTCTGATATAGGAACTTAATAATATACGTTCCTATATCTTATTTTTATATTTTTATAAAATAAGATATAGGAAAACATTTTTTTATAAAAGTTACATTGCTTAGGAGGAGTTATTTAACATCTAAACTTAAGCGCATTTGTGCCTTATGACTCAATGTCAGTCCATTGCTCTGGTACCAGTGTACGACCCAAACCTGGCAAACGACAAACTGTCCGGATCCCAACTCTGACCTTTAGATTGCTGCTCTCGCACCAACACAGAACCTTCCTGCTGCAGTGCAATGGAATGATCTCAATCCTAATTCTAATCTCAAGTGAATGCAGCGTTTTGGAGATACATCAAGTTTACAAACTTGGAGTTGCAACCCGTCTACCAGAACCTGTAGATTTCACTACTCAGACCCTCTCAGTATTTTCCAGATTTCTTCTGTTGTCCTTCCCTGCTCACCAGCAGCACCCCTTCTATCCACCTGCTCTTTCAGCCTACAAGAGTCTGCAAAGGAGTTAACATTTTAGTCAATATATTTGAAAAAGCTGTTTTTCACATCCATCTCTGAATTCCAGAGTCTGATGAGGAGTGGAGAGACACAGCTGGGATTGTACAACCATTTGTTTCAATAAACTTCGCTTAGTCAACTGCATCTGCCTGTTGTCGAAATCTGGTCCTTTCAAGTTCTGAGAGTTTTTAAAGGAAACACGTGGACGGACAGACAGAGAAATGACAGAAACACATGACATGTTTAAACAAAATGGATTCACATTTTTGTTTGTACGTGTTTGTGTTTAATAGAGGCTGTGCACACACAGCTGCTGACTTCACAGTTTCAGGCCACATCAAGGTTAGAATAGGTTGAACAAACACAATTTACAGTGATTTATGCCTTGATCCATAAGGACAGGGTCACAGACATTGTCCTATTTTGTGGCTTTGTAATAGACGTATGCACAAATTCTCTTACTCCCCCTTCGTCCCTCCATAGCTGGTCACCTTGACTTTTCTTTTTCTGCATTGCTAATCAAAATAGATCAGTTTTTAGGTTGAAATATTCCAGTGGGTTTGTGTCTGCCAGAAAGAACGAATGCCGTCTCAGAGTCCTACTGAAGCTCAGAACCTAAGTCTATCATTATTTTAGGTATTTGGGCCACTACTTATTTTTTTCTGGGTAGTGTAATAGTTGCATTTTGGCTTCAGTTGAAGCTTTTGCAAAAATCCTTATAAAAAGGATTTTAGTTGATATATCCGGGTAGAATGAATGAGTGTGTTTTATGTTACAGTCCTTACCCTTTCATATGCTTATTAGGTCGCTCAAATCCCAGCTTTGAAGGCCCGTGTGGCTCTTCTAAGTCACAGACATCTGCAGCATTTTTTTAGACCCCACTCTTCGTGGGTTTGCACAAAATACACCCTTATTTCATGGACTGCTCTTAGCCTGAGTGCATAACGTACGTTTTTACGCTTGGCAGCTGCGTCCCTGTTGAGGACTCTTCATTGAAATGCACCAAAATTATTTTCAGCTTCTGAAGCATCGTGTTAAAAAGCCCTCAACCCTTCGTGAGTCTCTTCTGTTTCAGAATGAATGTTTTCATGACAAAGTGCGCGCATATGAGTATTAATGCACTAAAATTGTTCTGGGATATAATCTCCATAAGTGATGACTTGAGGCTACAGATGGATTTTCAGGTAATTATGTCTATTGTTCAATATCACACACAAAGACCTACAAAGTGAATGGGGAAATAAGTGCTTTAATTTACAGGGTGTCATGCTCATTCAAACCAGAGGTAAGAAACATTACAACAATAAATAATTAGAAATGGTCTTAACCAGGAACAGCCAGAAACACAACATGTGTTACTTATAATTCTACATAAATATCCAGGGGTTTGAGTTTCTAAAAGGAAGTTAAACACTTGATGGCACTCACTTCAGTTGAGGCACAGACACAACAAAATGTTATTTCTCACCTCCCATCATCGTTAAGCCTTACCTTTAACCAAGCAAAGCAATAATTCTGGGTCAACAAACCTCAAATAGATTTGGGGATGGGGCTTCTTTTGCTGTTTCGAATTTACTTTCTTCTACTGAAACCGAACACAAGGCGGATCTGCTTCAGAAACAGCTTCACGAGCATCTGTCTTCTCTGCTTGCTTACAGTCAAATAAGGCAACGCGGATCCATTCAGGGAGCAGCATCACATCCAAATACAGTCTGCTGAAAGCTTGTGCTGCAACAAACAGGGAATGAATGTCACAGAATTTCTCATATTTGTGGCTGAATAAAGGACAATTGTAACCTGGTGCAAAAATTTTTACAAGTTGTTCCCATCTGCTGGGCTTGACGGATGTTTGTGTCTGCATGTATTTATTGCAATCTGTTTTGGGAGTCCAGTATGCAAAATAATCAAATAGCACAAGCAAAACAGTTGCAAAAAATGGAGCAATTTGTAGAGTTCTGTAAAATCCCTTCTCTGAGTGATGGACAGTGAATGTTTGGATTGAAGAGCAAGACAGAAGCACTTGTAAATATGAACTTCATAACAGTTCATTCACAAGACAGGAAGCAGGCATGTTGTTGGTCTTCAGTCAATAAAGTTGAACATGTATTTAATTTTATTAGCCTGTATTTTATTTGCTCCATTTTCTCCATTAAAACTGCCACACCTCCTGCTTGGATGTTTATGTAGCCAGAAGTTCATTCTGATTTAAACTCCTAGAATTTTTTTTAACTAATTTCTCAGCACTTTATGTCATTATAAATGGCAGATGTTTTCACATACTACCTCAGACCATTCTTAGCACTGCTTGTGCCCTCAAATTTTCACCAATGACCAGATTGAGATACAGATAAATCCTGGAAGGCCTCTGTGGGATTGGTTTGGCAGGTAACTGGATTAACCATCTGTTCATCCATCAATCCATCTGTGTTTATGTTTCCCAAGTAATAATCAACCAAACAGAAAAATACTCTACTTATCTCTACTCATAGCAAAACAGGATATATAAAACAGAGAGCGGATATCGCAAATGACAGGAAGACAGTTGTATAAATCAGAGGAGGGATGATTAGTAAATGGAAACAGAACGGCTGATTAATGACCTGGAACAAATGCTGAATGAAAAGTCTAGAATAAGGGCAAGTGAAGACATCAAGATGCTTCAACAAGAATGGTCTTCCTTAATGATTTAGGCCCAGTTTACCTGAACCTGGTCTCAGTGAAACTGTAACATTTTGGGTTAGGGTTGCAACCCAGCCGTTTGTTCACACGTCTCCAGAAATTTGAGTCTCTCACACTGGCACTTTTTGAAACCAGGTGTTTGAGTGAAACCTTTCAGCAACACCTGTGTGGACAGATGCCACTTAACTTGTTCAGTCTAAACAGGGCTCTCAAACTCCAGTCCTAGAGGGCTGCTGTCCTGCAGTTTTTAGATGTGCCACAGGTACAAAACACCGGAATGAAATGGCTTAATTACCTCCTCCTTGTGTAGAAAAGTTCTCCAGAGCCTTGCTAATGACCTAATTATTCTTTTCAGGTGTGGTGCAGCAGAGGCACATCTTAAAGTTGCAGGACTGCGGCCCTCCAGGACTGGAATTTGAGACCCCTGGAACATATTTTCTTATGTGGAGTTCACACGTGTTACGTGACAACTTTGATCTTAGTAGACAGAGATTCACTTTGCGTTTAATGCCGATAATGATTTGTGAAGCCAAGAATAGTTGTGACGAAGTGATAAAATCACAGTGTCATATATTGCCCTAGTAGCAGAACAACTACAGCAAATTATAAACAGTGATGTATCAATCACCATCTGACAATACCGTCAGTTTCTAAAGCCTTTGAGAAAAGCATATTTATGTGCTAGACCAGGGGTTCCCAAACTTTACCATGCCAAGGCCCGCTACACCAGTACATTTTCAGCTGAGGCCCCCCCTCATATGAAACATGCATAAACACTCATGTGTAAGCTACAGCGACAGAATTAAAAAATGAGTGAACAAACCATCTAAATAAAAACACATTTATTTTGTAAAGATGAAGTCACAATTATATTTTATTAACCTTTAATCCATTAATTTAATGAATAACATATGACAATAACATAGGCCCACCACTTTAATTTTAATGACCTTTTTTTAAACGATGAACCTCTTTATACCTTGCAAAAACAGAAAGATTAGTGAACAAGTTTTAAGCACTCGTTTGAAAGAATTTCGAGGCATGGCACACATTTAGGGCACTCCTGTCCATTTTTTGTGTGTGACCGTAAATCCATAGTTAATATAGTCCTTTTCGTACTTCCTCCACTTTTTAGGCCAGTTGCAGCTCCTCTGTGTTTGATCAGATGTTCGTGGATTGGTGGGGTCTTCGCCGGGTCCTTTTCTTTTCAAAAACTTGTCCATGTTAACATGTTTGCCTGCTATCTGTTTAGCACTATTCTTTTCACGAAGCTAATGTCTGCGCAAGACTAGTCAGGTTTGTTTACGAGTGCGTCATGGTCATGGCTATGCCAACCAATTAGAAAGAGATGCGTTATTTAAAATATTATTTATAAGCTTTATGTGAATGCTTTTCATAATGCAGTTTACCCAGACAGAAATATTTTAATTATTTTTATTCAATAAAATTATTTCAAGTATAACTTTTTTTTTTCTTTTCTCCATCTTCCTGTGGCCCCCCTGGCGCCCCCTTGCGGCCCCCACTTTGAAAACCACTGTGCTAGATTGTCCAAGACAAAGTCTAGACCTAAATCCAAAGGACAAGTTTTCCACTGATTATTAAGCAAATTTTCATTGACAAAAATTGATAATTTTCTGCCTGCAGATGTTGCTTGCTTGTAATTTTTTCTTTTGCAAGTACACCAAGCATTGTGTTGCCAAGTTTTGCTTAGTATTAAAATAATAATAATAAAAACACTATGTGTCACATCTCCTGATGCCAAAGCAGCACTGCTCCACTTCCTGTGTGGATTCTGATGTTACATCTGTCTGAGTGTTCACGGGTGTAAAGGATCTATCCGATATCCATGGACAAATTGTTATTTTTTTCATATTTGTGCCATTTTAATTTTTTTTATTGTGATACAGACAATTAAGGTAAACAAACATGCCCATTGTCAAGACTTTAAAGAATAAAGGGGTGAGTTAACATGGAGTTTCATTAGCAGAGCAAAGCATTTTTGCATTCCTAACTACCCTGGATATCGGCTATGCTGTGAGGTAAATTTGTTTACAATGACTTCATTCGGCAATTATAATAAATGCAGAAAGACTATAAAAATTCTCAGTTCATTCCTGTTGCAGTTTAGAAGTATGCTGTGAATACCGTTACTAATCGAGAAAACCCCATGCTGTTTATTTACATTAGCATTCATCAAATAAGACAGTTATGCTGGCCCAAAAAATAAAGAAAACGCAGAAAATGAATTTCTCTGCTAAACACCTGCAAAACATTGATCTCATATCTTAAGTGAGTAAATACAAAGCTGGATTGCCACAGATGTCAGTCGCTCAGTGAGTTCAATAAGCTCAATCTTGTCTTTGTTGCGTCTCAAACATGTAGTGCTGCACTCTCTCATGTGTAAAGACGACAGTAACATTTACTGGATCGCTTCCTTTTCTGTCTCCAAAACAATTGTAATTTTCCTCATAATCTTTATCAGAGAAAGCCATTAGGTTGCCATGTTTACAGCTGCCACCATACACCACACTGGCAACCTCAGGCCAGCATTTTTCTACTTTTGCATCTTTGTCCGATTTGTGTTCATGTTTTTACTTCAAAATTACTAGGGAAACTATTTAACCACAATTAAAATATTTCCTTAGGCCAAAAATAAACATGACATTGAACAGAGGTACATGGTGGCTAAATGAGGCCTTTAAGAATCTAACTGCATCTTGCCATCTGGGACCGAAGATAACGGCAAGTAGTGTGTAACCATATGAAAGCTTTATCTTCAATTCCTGCTTTTTCTTTCTTTTATCAGAGGACAAAATGTGTTGCTGAGCCCTGGACTCCAACATCTGGTCTGAAATGTGTGTGTTTGGGGAGGGGGGGGTGCGTGTGCATTCAGCGATGGCTATGGGAAAGGATTAGGATAGCTTCAAACAGGCTTTGTTTAATATGCAACACAGCGGCTGCTCCCGATGGGAAACTTACCTTCCTCCAAAAACACACGTGTAAAAGCCAATCAAAACACCACGGCCGCACAGAGGTGATACCAATAGGCCAAAACAACTTTGTCCTTTGGTGTTGTTATGGTGAGGAGACAGTTTGCACGTTGGCGCGTGTGTTTGTGTGTGTGCACGTTTGTGCCGGTGTGTTTGGATAGTGTTCCAGGGATCGGGGTTCCTGGCTGTGGTAATTGGGACCGATGGAGCTGAAAGCAAAGGATGAACCAGGGGATAAAGAACGGATAAAGAAAGGATGGTACTGTGCACATTGCCAAAGGAGCTCAGCGATTGGTTTAGGGTTATTGCATGGGTGTGTAATGGTGTGCGTGCGGGCGTGTGTGTGTGTGTGTGTTGTATCTCAGCAGATGTGAAAGGCTTGGCCATTTTCTCAGCAGACCAATTAGATGAAGGGAGTTTTGTCCCCAGGTGTGAAAGTCTCCTCCTGCTAATGGGAGGCTGATTAGTCGGTGTATTAACTGTATTTTACCCATCGTGTGTGTGTGTGTGTTTGCCAGCAATGTTTTCTATTAACATAAGAAGATTAAATTTGCCTCTCAGCGATTTGTGCTTGTGTGGCTATTTGTGTAAAATTCTGAGTCCAGTCAGTGAAGTGATGCTAATTAAACTACCGGAGCTTCAAAGAGAAACGAGCTGAAACTCAAACTTCAACTTAATATATGCAGTTGGAGTCCTCTGCTTTGCATCCAGTTTGGGAAAATAAGACACACACCCACAAATAGATGCACCACAATATGGCATATTTTGAGGAAGGCATTAGGGTCACAAACATTTAGCTAGTATCAACACCAGAAGCAGAGGGAATGATGGCGATGGTGTGAAGGAGGTGAATAGGAAATGGGAACAAGACTGAAAGAGCTAAAAGATAGAGGTGAGGCCTCCTTCTGAGCTCCACTCCTGGGAGCCTGAATGCTTCTTCATCTGTAAGCAGTGAATAATTCATATTGTTACCATAGAGAGGACACTCAGACACATTTGCATGCACACACACACACACGCATACACACATGCAGCAAAAATCATATTCATGTCACAGACAAGCCATTCTTACAGCAGAAAGACAGCCCAGTCCAATGTGGAGCTTTTATTATTCACTAGCTTATGAACTCCACAGGACCCTTCACTCTTTGACTGTCTGCATGTGTGTGTCAGGTTGTGTGTACAGTCGGTGCTGCTGTCTATTTGTAGCACAGTAATTCTAAGTTTCATTTTTCAGCATCATCATGAGGGTGAAATGGAGGACAGAGAAGAGAAACATGCAACATTCCCCCAATCTGTAACCCCAGGGCACACAAAGATATTTACATTAACCTTAATGCTGCAGAAGGTAACTTTCATTAAAAAATAATGCTTTTTACATTTTATTTTTACAAAACTGTCACTTTATCGTTACAGTATAATATGAAACAAATAATCTGTGAAAAAAATCGAACTCCACTGCCTTCTCACAGTGCTAATTACAGAAATACGCCACATTGTTAGAAACAATCAGAGCCAAGAGGAGGGTGGTAGCACTGCCAATCAGGCTGGTGTACACGCTGCTCACAACCTCCGCCTTTCTCTCCGCTACAGCTGTAGCATGGCCACCGATAATGGCAGATAAACAGTTCTCCTGTAAAGGCGAGTTGTTTCTCCACCTTTGCCACACTTAACAGCACATACACGAGGATGATTGACAGCACCAAGATGCTCCTCCTGGCTCTGATAGCTTTTTTTTTGACTGGGAGTGGTGCATTTCTTCAAATCACAATAGCAGCACTGGAAGGAGGTGGGGGAATTGATTTCTTTACAGATTTTCTTTCTCATAAATTCAAAACATGGTGACACTTTTCACAAATACTTAAATAAAAGCATATTTTTATAAAAGTTATGAAACCTCTTCTTTAAAGTTACCGTAAGTTATACCCATATCATACCACTGTGCATCTGTGATGTCAGTCTTCATTACCATTGCTTTGCATGGTAATGAAATACATATTCATAGTTGTCACATGTAAAACCCGAACATCTACATAGAATTTTTATGTGAGCAGCAAAATGAAAGAACAATATTTTATTTCATCTTCACTGACTGTGGTCACTGAGTTATTACTATGCTAATGTTGTCTGGAAGCACACTGAGACAGCTGCCTCTCCTTTTTATGAGTCGAAGAGAAAACACAGTGAGAGACAATAAGCTTCAGAATAATCAGCAGTAAACTGTTTATAAAAGTAGCTTGCGTCGCCTTTTATTCCCATTGTTTGATCACTGTGGTGTTTCGCATGTAAAAGCAGACCGAATATTGAGCACAGAGCGGTTACATTGTAATGAGGTACTGCAGGAGGAAATTGTTTTTTCTGGGTAATTTCAGCTCCACCTCTGTGTGCATATGTGTGTTTATGTGTGTGTGTTTGTGTTGTGTGGGATAAGCTGAGTATAACCTTTGTCCCAGACTGCTATGGACACCTGTCTTCCCACTCAGGATCCTCTGGGACTCTCCTGTTCAATGCAGGCCTGATTTACTTGACCCCAAGGGCTTCCCCTCTCTTTCTTTTTCCTTTTGCTTTATCCTCTCCTTCTTTCTCTCTGTCACTCTCTGACACGCACCCCTCCACACATCTCCTCCTGAAGGGCCACAGAGAGAGAAAGAGAGAAATGGCTCCTGTCATTTTCCCCTCTTTTAAGTGGGACTCTGCAGCGCTCTCTGTCACAGAGCCCCTGAGGGGAGGACATCCAGCAAAGGAAGAACCTTTCACACTTTATTGTATTTTGCTACAGAGAGCTCATATCTCTTTCCACACGCTCTCAATCTGTCTTTCTACTTCTTTCTTTTTTTTTACACTTCTCTCATATCCCCTCAATTCATCTTTTCGTCCTCCTCTGTTGCCTCCCCTACATCTATTTCTGGTTCTATATTTTATGAAGTTTGAAGGCTTGACAGTGCCCTTTGAGCATGCTAGCTTGTCAAAAACACAGCTAGGCCAAAGGGAAGAAAGAGACTCAGCAGAGCAGCAGAGAGGAGATGGACGGCTGTCTGAAACCCGAGCAGGAGTCTGTCAGATCACACAGATGTTTGAGGAGCTCAGGTGGAACCTGCACCTGGACAGAGAAAGAAATAAATCTCACATGTAGAAAACATTCCTGCTGATTTTCTATCTAAGGCTATTGCATGTGTTTGTCATGGTTAGATTGCTTTTCAGACATTGGTTTGAGAATACCCATGACCTGAATGTGGCCTGTATGAAATTAAGCTTGACTTTTCCTTAGATTTTTGTTATATTGTCTCCTTTTTATAATTTTTTTTGTGACTCTTTTTCCAAATCTGGTTTCAGTTTGTTGTTTTTTCCAAACCTGATGCTCATTTTGGTTTCTTCTTACCTCTTACCGAACTGGATGTTTTTTTACTGTCTTGCTCTACATTTAGTTTTTTACCCATTTCTTTTTTCTTATTCTCATGTCGTTGGCATGAAGCCTTACATTTTATCTTGTTTCCTTTTCCAGTTTGATTACCAGTCTTTTGTCTTTTTTCTTTTGTTCCTGTTTACAGTGTCTTTTCATTCACCATCTGTACAAATCCTGTCTTTGACTGCATTTGAATCCATAAAACTACTCAACACAGTTTTTGAATTACATATGACTATTAAGTAATAATTTAGAACTGTATCTTTATTCCAGTTTATGTTTTGTCGCCTATAACTTTCCACATTTACACCATGTAGCAAAGGAAAATATAAAAGATCTGTCAATCCCAGATCAGGATATTTTTAAATGAATGTGTCAGATTACAATGTGGAATCGCAATGAATAATTGAAATAACACTAAATAACTTTTATTACAACCAAAAATTCAGGATATATAAATAAAAATAACGTTGGGGTGCCCATTCTTATACCCAGTGTTTTCATTTACTTATAACTTGTTTTTCACCCCTTTAGTTAGTATTTATGTTCAAAATTTGGTGTTATTTGTCTTTGCCTCATTGCGAACTGGATGTTTTTTTACAGTCTTGCTACACATTTTTCTTTGTTTTAAATAAAAATATTAAATTTCCTTTATTTTCTGCTTATACTTTTGCTTTAATCTCAGCTTTAGCATGTTAACATGTTAAGATTTTATATAAGAAGAGCAAATCTAACAGGCTGACGATCACAAAACACAACAAAGCTGTCCAACCAACAGCATGAAGTTGATTGCAGATTGAGCTCTCAAATGCTTAGAAACAAAAGCAAAGTTGGAGAAAGAAAAATTCAAAAACTCAACTACGTCTTACTATATTTGTTGCACAAAAGCTTCTATGGCACATACACATTTTACACAGAACAAAGGGCAGAGGTTAAAAAGAGCTCTGAGCGACCTTCCTCAGAGGCATCCCTGTGGACTTCCTGCCCTTTTGCAGCCCGCAGAATTTCTCTGAAAGACGAAGCTTGCGGCATCATTATTTTCATCTTCCTCTCAGAAGGCGGATGCTTCAGGAACCAAACGGCTCGACACAGCTGGTATCTTCTGGTCTGAGTTGGGGGTTGGCTGATCAATACAGCAGAGGGAGATCAATCCCGCTGCGTGTCTCCTGGAGGTTTTCAAGTTGAGTGTGCGTATATGTCATTCCCCATGTGGCCGTGGTGTTTCAGCTTTTATAGCACCTAATGGGAGACCACCTGACGACAGACATTGGGAGCTATAAAGCAGAAACTCAGAGGTTAACTCAAAGTCTGGCCAGTTGAGGTAGCATAGCATTTGTATGAAGGTATATGTTGGTTCTTTTTTATTTGCAGGGGAAATGTCTGTATCTATGTGTCTTTGCATGTGTGAGCTGTATCCAGGTGCATCGCCTGGAGGTCGGCGGGGTGAGAGGGGAGTGTGTGAGCGAAGAGATGACAGGGTGTGTCAGGAGGATTCTTCTCCCAAAATCCCAGAACAAGAAATGAGGTCAAATTCCAAATATTGAGTCAGAAGAAGAAGAAAAAAGAAAGAGCTCATGTGTATTTCATTAAATTGAGACGCACCATTAAACTGGAGCAGAAGACCTCAGGGCAGAAATTTTAACCAAAATCAGCTACTAGAGATTCCTGTGTGCAGGCATCCTGTCCAATTTTCACCAATTTTTTTATCTATTAGATACACCTGTTCAAGTGCTACTTAACACAAATAATAAATAAAATTACCAGGCAATAAATGTACTTATTTTCCTTTGTTACTTCCTAAAACGTTTTATAAATTAATAAGATTTTTCTCCTTAAGTTTCATTGTTTTATTTTTTTAACATATAAGCTTTTGATTCATATTTTTGTTTATCATATTGTTCTTTCAGCAAAAATGCTCAAACAGGGCTTAAATCTGGAAAATACCTGACAATAGATCCTTTGTATAGGACAATGGTAATCTCATATACATTGTATGCATACATAAAAAATTACTCTAAATAAAGGATTTGTTTTGTCCTTGCTTTCTCATAATATGAAATATTTGACTTTATCAAAAGTAAGGTCTGAAATAAATATGGAAAAAGCACCAAGAGATCTCAATAACATAAGTCTTCTCAGATTGAATTTATTGACATTTTAATGGACTTTTGTTGCAAGTTTTAATGAAAATTAGCTTTAAAACTGTTATTAATTACCAAATAATGAAAAGTTGACACTTTCAAAGCAACATTTAATGCAACCTTGCATTAGAAATGTAATAATTTAGTATATATATATATATATATATATATATATATATTGAGCTTATCTTGAGACATACCAAGCAAATTAACTGCAACTATGTGAAAAATATATTTAAAAAATGTTTATTGGAGCTATGTAAGCAAAATTTATACTGGAATATATAAAACTAAACAAAATATTGATGCCATTTCATGGCAGAGTTCATCTGAGTTTGGATTTCCATGTTGTTCCAGTGTTTCTCTGCTTGAAAGCGATACATGTATACATTGTTATAAATGTGATGTTCCATAAAGACTTCTAAAGGAATAAGAAAAATAACTTAAGAAATGGTGGAACAAAAACAAAATCTATTCTGTAAGGGTCTTTCCCTAACCTGCCACATTATTCAGTTCAGTCCTCTGGTGATTGGGTGTGTGCATGTGTGTATTCTTGTGTGTGTGTTTTAGCATTTCTTACCTTGTAAGGCCCATTTTTACAACAAATGCTTACTTTGAGAGAACCCAGTGTTTCTTATAGGAAGAAGTCGTGTTGTTTTAGGGTTAGGGGTTGTGATTAGAGCCAAGGTATGAACTGAGTTTAAGTTTAGTTTAGCATAAGCGTCAGGGTTAGGCTGTAGAAATGAATGAAAAATGAATAGAAGTCGATGTAAAGTCCTTGTGAAAGAAGACATACTGGTGTGTGCGGGGGGGTGTGTGCGTGTGTGAGCTTTCTTGTGAAGTATTGGGAGGACACACTGGAACACACGCACATGCACACCCACGCAGCTCCATACCCACACACACACACAATGATTAATGCATGCAGACACAATGGTGTCTGAGTATTTCCAAACACCAGAGAAATGAGGAAAGCAGGATGAATCATGTGTGCAAACATTCAGTTCTATGTGAATCAGCCATCAGCAGCATCTGTGAGTGACGTCTGTTCAGGTATATCTCTGGCTTTCTTGGCGTTTTTCTTATTTCATACAAATATAAAACTCTGGATTTAAGAGCAAAGTTTTGCTCATAAAACTTTGCTCATTGAATCACCTCCATATTCCTGATGTTAGCTTACAATATTAATGCACTTGTATTATTTAATGATGTCAAATAGAAGAGAAACAAACATCAAAGAAACAAAGTGTGATTTCCTATTAGATCAGCTATCAGATTTGCATATGCTCTACTTTCTATAACCTTGGTTAAAAAACAATCAGTCTTCATGAAGTAAACATACCTCATATAATCTTTTGATGCATAATGCTGATAAATGCTCAGAGACTGTTGCTGTTACTGCTGTTTGGTTTTAAATGGAGAAAAATGTGATCATATGTGAGGATTACCTCTGATGGATGATATCTTTTGAATTTTGATCAGGATCCATGTGCCTCTTTTATTTAACTGGTCCTCCCAGTTAAATAAAAGCCTTAAAAACCAAACAAACCAATCTGAGCTTTAATTAGTTGATGTTTCCTGCTGTAGCTGCTTCTGGACTCTTTTTTTTTTTTACCAATTCAACAACATCAAACACATTTGGAGTATTGCCAATACAGACAAAGCTCTGGTCTGAATGCAGATGTATCAGGATCTTACTGCCTCCAGTAGTAACTGTGTTATTAGTCGATTCTCCCCCAGCCTGGGTGGGCCTGTCTGCGGGGTGCCGGTGGTGGTGTCTGTGGCCACTGATGTGAATTGGCATGCTGTTTAAAAAGGGATCTATCTAAATTATTCAGTCTGTTTTCTTTAGCAGACATCATTCAGAGATGATGTCTGGTTGTCACGGAAACATAGTCCCATGATCCCGAAGCCACAGCTGAGTTCCCCACTGAAAGCAGGAAAAAAGAAAAGTGCCAACCGGCTCATCTCAAAGAAAGTTGAGGTGAAATTATAAACTGAGCTGCCACTGTGTGTACAAAATGTGTTTGTGTAGAAACGTCCCTCTAAATTAGGAAAGTTGAACATGCCTCTGTGGCATTAAGAAACTAAATTGTTACAAAAACATTAATACGCCTCGGCTGTTCCTTTCCTTCCTGGTCCTCGGTTTGGTAAGTCTATTTAAATAAGTCATCCCTCCATCAACATGAGTCTGCTATTTTCCTGTCTATTGTCCTGCTGGCAGGGAACCCACCACCTCACTCTCAAGTCATTTGCCTCTAAGCCAGACTATATGACTTTTACGATTGTACAGAACTTGACTCTGTCATATCTTGCAGGTTTAACATTCTAAAATCTTAATGGTAACCTGAGTCACAATGTATATTTCTGCAGAGTAAAATCAACACTATGCTGAGTCTATTTGGTCCTTATCAGAATTGGGGTTAATTTAACTCTTTTCAGAGTTATTTCAACAAGAAATTGAATAATTTAACACTTGAAAAAGTTAAAGTTACTCAAACTATTTTTTAAATAACTCTGTAAGAGTTAAATTAAAACCAATTCTGATAAGGACCAAATAGGCTCATAGCTTAGTGTTGATTTAACTTTGCAGAATTTGTTGTGAAGATGTCAGACTGCAAAACTTGCAGCTATACAGCAAAAATCAGTTCAGAAAGATCTAACCGAAGTTTTAGTCCAGCTCAAAATAGTGTTTTACTGGTGTTAAAGCTGCAGCCAGAGCTACTATTGCCATCTTGAAATGCACCTTTTTGGGTCAAAAACAACCGATCAGGACCAGGAGGAAGGTCTTAGCTCTGTTAATCTACCTTGTGTATGCCCTGCTAAATGTGCTAATGGTGGCCAAACAACTTACAGTTCCAGGAAAACTTCTTATCCGCCGTCATCGGTGGCCATGCTAACTAGCCTGAGCATCCATGGTTGTCAGGAAGGAAATGCAGAGCAGCAGAGAGAAAGGCTGAGGGTGTGAGCATCGCTACCACCAGGGAGATTGACAGCGCCAAGACCCTCCAGTTGACTGATTCGTGGTTTCTGGTCAAGCTGTGTATTTGTGTAGATGAGAGCAGGTTGATGGTGAAAAGGCCAGATGGTTTGATCTCTTCACAGATTATTATCTGTTTTTATTGCCACGACACAGTGACAGTTTTAGTAAATATGTAAAGAACATATTTTTCATAAAAGTTACATACTGCAGCTTTAATGTCCATGTTGTAAGAGTTGGATGCTGAAAGGAGGGAGCAAAAAAGAAATAAAACATGCTCATGGCAAGGCAAAACATTACAATGTCTGTCATAGTTCATCTTTGTTACAGAGCGCTGAATCAACAGTGTGTGTGTTTGTGAATCTAATTGACGACAAATCATTTATTCAAGCTCACAACCAGATATTTTCTCATGACTGTTTTTTGACAGCATATTTGGGAAAAGACAGAGAATATTTTCACAGTGTGAACCTGGATTAATTGGTTTCCTTCCCAATATTGCCCATTAATTAGCTCCATCCATCTTCTCTTTTCCTGCTGTTGGCCAAAAACTTCAACTTTGATGTCTTCTGATCACAGCATCTTCCTCAACATGTTTGCTGCACCACCCTATTTCTTTTGATAAACTCCTCACCGGACTTCTTGTCACTTTCTTTTAGTAATGGTGTATTGATTAATCCACCTTCTGTTGGTCTATCAGATGAAATAATTGTATGTGTTTATGGAACCAAAAAAATCAATATGCATGTTTTGTGCTGAACAGATGACGGTGAAGAGGAAATGCAATATTCCTCTAAAACATACGTGTTCACATATGTTATTTTCCGCCTTTTTCTGACTTTGTGAGAACACACACACAAACACGCACACACAATGCGCCCGAGGCCGTCATGGTCAAAGTTTATGGATCTCCAGTGAGACATGAACACATGGAACAGTCATCAAGCTTCCAGCTGCTGGTGTGGAGCTCCTCTCCATCTCCCTCTGAGATCCTTTCTGGGATGAGAGGCTGCATCTGGGGGATGCCTCTTGGCTCTCTGGCCTGCTTCCTGTAAAGAAGGCCTTCTATTCATCGACAGAAAGCTCTCTGTGTGCTTGTGTCTTCATGCCTTAAAGTCTCCATGTGTCCTAGTGTGTGCAAAGCGAGCGCGTCTTTTGAGCGAGAAGGCAGAGACAGAGCTGTGAGAACAGCTGCGGACTCAGACGGTTATTCTGTCTGCCTCCTAAACGCTGGGATTTACACACCGCCCAGAGCCCAGACACACAGCACTCCATGCCAAGGGGAACATGCATATGCATGCAATCATGTGCACACATTCACACAAAAGCCCTTTCCTGCTTGCACAGCTTGCATCATAGATTTCAGATTGTTTCATCATCTGCTAGTCATTTTTCATCCTAAGCTTTTCACCTTAAACAAACAAATACCAGGCTGATTTATTCAGACAGGGCAAGAAGAAGAAGAAGTGTTTGTTGTGTACAAACTGATTCCCCCAGTTCAAGCTTTTACCTGTGATAACATGGTGTTTGCTGTTACTGATCGCTGAACAACATTTCAGGAGCTTTTTATCCCAGTGAGGATTGTTTCTGTCTACAGTAAGCAGGAGAAACGTTCTGGCTTCCCACTAAGCCCAGTGCACATTATTAGATGATAACAGGAAAAGGCTTTTCTGGATATTTGAATTTTCTTAATAAATCTGTATATTGGAAAAACTAAAAACCTATTTTGATTATTTGCTTTTTACAAAAAGAGTACTCTAAAGATTTTACAAATCCCAAACTGTGTTTTAAAGTTTTAAAATCTATAATCACTAAGAATATTACCGTCTACATTTGTCAAGTCCACCATCTCATTTTCGAAGGTTTCTTACAGAATTAGACAATTAGAAAATGTCTTAAACAATTTTCTACTTGCTATTATATTGTTAATAAAACTTACATTGTTCATAAAATATTCAGTGGTATTTAGACAAGATAAATGTCTAATTCAAGGCTTGGGATCCTTTGTTTTGCAAAGCTCACAACTAAATGCTGAATACATTAATTCCTGAGGAAGCTGTTTGGAGATATGCCACCTGCTGTCTTCACAGTGTGATTCCAAATCCCTCTGTCCCGACTGTGTTACCTGTCAGCAGACAGAGCTCCTTACACCTGCAGCCATTCACGCTAATGTGCGTATGTTTATGTATGTTTGTGTGTGCTCACAAAAGAACTGTGCAGGCATATTTACGGGCAGCGTTTTAGACAAGCTTAATGAATCTTCTGAGAGCAGCAACCTGCCAACTTTCTCATGTTCGTTCTTGTCTTCATTGTTCTCACACTCTGTTCTCAGCTGTACATCAGCCTAAACCATGCCACTCCTCTTAATGCAACATTTCTTCCACCTTGTTCATAACTCCCTGGTGTTTGTGTCCATGTTCAGTGTCACTTAAAGTTCTGCTGGGTGTTCTTTAGAGTGTGAAAGTTCTCCTCTTTGTTTCCATAATGAATATCAGTTTTTCTCAAATTCTGCAGTTGTCTGCTGATTAGGTAATTCGACTCAGTACAGACTCCAGCTTGCCCCATTACTTGATGAAGTGTCCTTGGGAAGGATTCAGCACTCAAGGTTTCACCAACTCTGCAAATTGCTACAAGACTTTTAAATGAGTGGATGCGGTGTGGACATGTGCTTCGAATATATAAATGTAGTTTTCAGTGATTCACTGGGATCTTGTTCTGTGACTCACAGCAATTTATAGTCAGTCTCTTTTATAGGCACATAATTGGTTTTGGGTCCAAGATTCAGCTTTTACAATGCATAAGTCTGGTAAAAACTCCTGCATTACATGGCATGATTGAGTATTGTACTGGTATGATGTGGCACAGTGTAGTAGGGCATCGTTTAGTGTTGTGTGCCATTTTATGCTTTAGTATACTGGGGTAGGGTATTGTTTGGTACCGTTGATGTCTCATGGCACTGTTTGGCTAGATTTGGAATGCCTTGGTGTCTTGTGGCATAGTATGGCTTTGTTGGTATTCAGGTTGACTGATTGCCTTCTGCAATTATTTTTACAAACTATCTTTACTGGATAATACACCAAAGTTTTAGTTGCTTTGGTGTAATTTAAAGCTATATGATAGAAATAATTTCTGCTGACTTATGTAGAAGTCCTCAGTGAGGATCTATTAGCAACCTGCAGTGTTGTTGTTAAAAGTACTAGCTAAATGTTTCATGATATAACAGCACCGCAACTGCTTTGATAAGTTTACCAATACTTTAAGCAAGTGTGGTAATTTTGGTGCATAAATGAAGTGATCTTTGACAGGAATTAAGTGCTTTTAATCGGATCAGATAATGCCAATCTGATTTTTATGCAGAAACATTAAACAACAGCGTATCATCCCAGCAGCTGCGCTGGTGAGATACAGAATCTTCTTCTAGTGAAAAGTCTTTAATTATACTTACCCATTTTAAATTAGTCATGCCTCAGCTCAGCTTGTCTTTCCAAAATCCATTACCTATGCCTGAGGAGGCCTTGTTAGGTTACAATGGATTGCAAATTACACGGCATTATGATACTTTGCTGTAATCAGAGTAATTAGGGAAATAAAAATCTACATGAGGTCTACATGATCGAGGAAGCAGAACAACCACGTCTGAGAACAACAACACAGTCAACTGTGAGCTTAAAAAATTCCCGTTAATGGTGAATGTCCCCCCGCCCCAACAGACAGCTTGTGTTTATTTACATGCAGGTTTCAAAGTTGTGACAGAGTGCACTGAGTGTGAGGAATGAAGCGTTTCACACTTATCTGGCTTTTGCACTTCAAATGAGATTGACACGGTGCAGGCGTCTAAAACACAACCATTAGATCTATAATGACTTTGCAGCCTAGTCCCAACAGAGAGACGACACACACACACACATGCACGCACACGCCCACGCACGCCCACACACACACTCAGACAAAAATCATCCCAGCCCCCCAAAATCGTCTCTGTATTATGCATTCCACCCATCTGCCTCTCCGTGAGCGCTCTCTATCCCAAGGGGAAGAGATGGGAGCAGAGAGGGAGGAAAAGAGAGGAAGGCACTCACAGCTGGATTTGGGAAGGATGGGGGGAGATTGGCGTTCAACCCCTCTCTGTGTCTGCCTCCCAATCTGTATGTCTGTCAGGTTTTCAAGTTGAAGGAATGCAAGGAGCTCACCTGTGTTTGTGTTTCCTCTTTACAGACAGGTATGAGCATATGGCTGTGGCGTATGAGTGATTTATAGTTACCTATAGCTTCTGTGAATATGTGTGTGTGGACAAAGCTATGTGTTTACTCCCCGAAGAAGGCAGGAGCAGAAGATGTAAGCTAACCATCTGTAGGTTAAAAACACCCACAAGGCTTAAGGGGGTGCACATGTGTGTGCTTGCTTTAAAAGAAGAACAATAAAAAAAGTAACCAACTTTAATTCGTATGGGTAATTGAGGTGTGTGTACCACTGGATGAGAGTAGAGATTCAAAGAAAGCAGAATCACAATGATGTTCCTGTTGTGTGAACCCTGAAGAGGTTCACACATAAAAAAAAGTGTTTTTCATCACTAGATGATTGTTGATAAAATCACAAGACTTTGGTTCCTTGAAGCTGGCAGTGAGTGACAAAACAAGTTTGAGTACAGAGCGAGCTGGAGGCGAGAAGGCAGAAGTTTTAATAGCACGTCTTTTGTCTTGCAGCTGCCAAACATTCAGCCTGAACCAAACCAAACTGCAACCCCATGATCCTCATCTGCCCTATTACATCCTTCAGCTGTTTCCGTCTTACAGCTCTGTGTGTGCAAATGCGGACGTGTGTGTGTGTGTGTGTTTGCTCAGGGAAAACAAAGGCCTCGTTGTGACTGCGCTGTCAGATGCAGCTGTGTACGCTTCAGATGTTTCTACACAAAGGATTAAGTGAAAGACGAGTGAAGTCTTGAGGTCTACAAAACAGGACTGATGCAGAGTTTAATAAAATAAATAACTGTGTCCATAAAGTCTTTTAATCTCACTCTGTGGTCAGAGCACTGCTCCAGCAAATCATCAGTTTATTTTCTTTGTCAAAAAGCAAACCCGCCGCATGCTAAAAAAGGAAAGAGTCTCTGGGGACCAAGGATACTTTCCATGTCAGGTGTTTCTGATGCTGCTGCAACTTAAAGCCACATAATTTGAATAAAAATGAGCATTGAAGTGTTCATTATTGGACGCGTGACTAATAGAAGAAATCAAATGCCGATACACTGCTTTAGCAAGATGAAGAAATAATTTAATTTAAGCTATTTGATTTTATTAACACTCTTTTTTTTTTACTTGGTACCTTCCAAGTACCAGGTTGGACTCTTTGTTGCTTTTCTGTTTCTCACAACAGATTCAGAAGCATTTACTCAGAAATTTTTCTCTAAACCTATAAGATAATGGCTTCCCTCAAAATTAGAATTTTTTTTTTAGATTGTTATTGTACCGAAGCAAAAACTATCATTCAGTTGCTGAAACTGTCATTTGCACACCCAGAATATGCAACTTTAAATCCCAAAAGTGCTTGATTAATTTGAGGTCTGTTGACTGTGGGGGCCATAGGAGAACAAAGAACCCATTCACATGTTGCATTGTTTGGCAATAATCACCATCAATGCTCAAAGTCACATAAAATTGTTTTTCTTCCCCCTCCTGATGCTCATTTTGAACATCAACAAATTGTTTTCAGCAGGTTTTGGATGTAGAGCCTTTAAAACCACAAAATGAAATCTGAATATTTTTCTATATAAACCCTGGTGCTTTAAGTGTTACGTTTAAGTTATAATACCCCCCCCCCCAGATATTCATTTCTATCTACCTGCTGTTTCTCAGTCATCCAGGACATGGTAAACAAAAAAAAAGCTTAAAAATAAAGCAACTTAAGTTATAATTTAAACACCCCATAACTTGTATTGAGAGGAATTACAATAAATCAATGTTTATGAGGAATTTTATTAAGAGTAGTTACTCATTAAAGCTTTTTTATTTAGAACGTTACATTTTTTGTAAATGTGTAGCAGAGATTAGATCAGTCAGACTGAACAAAACTCATATCTAAGCAACATTTGAATTTTAGTTTTACTTCTCAACGGGTTGCTTACTTAGAAAAACACATTTGATGTGCATTACTAGCTAATCAGTTTTGGTCCTGCAGCTTGAATGTGGTTTAAAAAGTTTTTAAACACATTTTACATTACATTTCACTGTAACTTTGCCGACCCCCCCAAATTGGTCTTCAGAAATTTTCCTGTTTATGGTCCCCCCCATTAGTGAGATGGGATTTGTTTGTTTTCAAACCTAAAAATGTAAAATACAGCTGAAGTAGCAACACTGATGCAATATGTACGAATAAAAGGGGAAAAAGCTGTGTAAACTGTGGTGTGTGTGTTTTGTTACGGTCTTTGAGGGTGACGGAGAAACATTATTGTGATAATCTATGTTTCTCACACGGATCTGAGTTCTCTAAAGACCTTAATCATTTTTATTTTTTTAGTTTTCCCTTTCTGGAACGCGAATCCAATGGAGTAAATGTTTGAGGACACAGGATGGCGTGATAAGATCCACTCAGGTAAAACACAAGACAAGCTTGGTCCTAGAGAGCCATAGCTATCAAACAGGCTATTAAAGGATGTTGTTTCCACTCACATTACTGCGGGCTTTGATACTTTGATGTTATCTGTTTGATTATCGTCTTACATCAGGAATTTAACCCCACACACCTGCAGTGCCTCCTTTTACTTTTATCACACGTGTTGCTGTTCAGGTGGTTGAGTGCTCTGTTGTCTCACAACGAGAATGAAAAGATGGGCTGTGCAACTTAGCGTAATATGAGGAGTTGTGTGAAATAGCAGACCTAAGAGCAAAGTGTTTTAGTATTTAATTTATTATTATAGTTTATTAACATGTGTCCTGCCTCTTCCAGTGGCTGGTCCTGAGTTTCTCAAAAGGGTTGGGGATGACCAACTTCTTATCAACTTATTGATGTGAAATATTGAAACTTGAGTCAATATCGATACCTTAGGTTGTCCACATTGTTCAGATGTTGTTGATGGGAAAACTCTTAAAACATGAGAAGCTCTTCTCATTAAATCTTCAATTTTTAAGGTCTTTCAAAATTCCTGTTTAGATTTTTTCTGAACTTAGTTAATAGACTTTTTTCTTTTAGCAAATATAGTATATATTCCTTTATTTAATCAGGTAAACCCCATTGAGATATAGATCTCATTTTCAAGAGGGACCTGAGCAAAAAATTTGCAATACATAGCAACCTGGTTACAAGATAAAAACAATTAATACATATGCACAAGTATAAAACAATAAAAACAATTTAAAAACAATGACACTGTTTCATAGAATCTTGTTGCCTATCTTTAAGAACTGCTCGAAATAAGTCCAGTGAAATCATTTCCGACATCTTAAGTTCAGACTGCAACTGATTCCACGCTGTGGGGGCAAAACACACTGAATGCCTGCTTCCCTTTTTCAGTTCGAAAGCGTGGGACATGCAGAAGAATAATGTTATTGGAGCGAAGAGAACGAAAACTGACAGTTCTATGTAGGAGAGTGGATAAATATGCTGGGGTTAGACCGAGTA
Organism: Xiphophorus maculatus; assembly: GCF_002775205.1. Lineage (NCBI taxonomy): Eukaryota > Metazoa > Chordata > Actinopteri > Cyprinodontiformes > Poeciliidae > Xiphophorus > Xiphophorus maculatus. The sequence goes on from NC_036454.1 coordinate 18,966,258, forward strand.
AAGATTTATACATCAAGATCATTAAATGATTGTTTCTCCGTACACTTAAAGGAGGCCATTCAGCTTTTGCGTACAAATCACAATGATGTGTCAGACGTCTACTACCGGTTATAAATCTTAAAGCGCAATGATACACAGTATTTAATGATTGAAGACATTTGGTCGAAGCATTCATATATAGAACATCTCCATAATCCAAAAGTGGCAGGAATGTCGCTGCTACCAATTTTCTTCTAGCTTTGAGTGTAAAACAAGATCCATTTTGATAATAAAACCCAATTTTCATTTTCAATGTCCGTAGTAGATTTGCTATGTGATTTTTAAAAGAGAGTTCATTATCTAGAATAAAACCAAGATATTTATAATTACTGACAAACTCGATTTGGGCTCCTACAGCAGTGGTAAGCAATAGGGAAGTTTCTGGTATTTTCTGGTATTTTTTCAAATGGTCTTCTGCAAGAAAATTCTGCTTTTGCGATCCACTTTTTTTTTTCAAACTAATGATGCAATACTGAATGAATCACTCCACCTTGTCCAAACTCAGCCTTTGATGTGTTTGCAACAATTCAAGCTGTTAACATTTGCACACCCACCACACACACTCAGACAACACACACACAGGTGCGTTGTGGAATTGTGCAAACTGTTGAGCGACGGTCTGTTTGGAGTAGGGGTGGAGTGAGGGGGTGAATACAGGTGGAGGAAGGAGGCAGAGGTGTGGAGGTGAAGACAAGCCCAACGTTCAGAAACAGACTGTGTGTCCGATGGCAGCAAATCAGCATGTGAGGTGATGCATAGGGAAGGGGGCTGTTGTTGGCATCCTCTGCTGCCTTGCCTCAGCTGTGTAAAACTGATTAGTTAAATTAGTACAGAGTATCGTATTAATCTTAATGAACAGGGCATCATTTGTTTTCTAGGTGTCTGTCCGTTTAAGCAGATGTGTGATCAGAATCAAATGTGAAATTAGTGCTGATTAATAGCACCATACATATGCATGTAATTGAATTAAATCCTTTGTGTTTAATGTGTGTGTGTGTGTGTGAAATGTTCACCTGTTTTTGTTGGGGGGGCGGGGGAGGAGGGGAGGTTGGAAGTGAGCTACTCAGCTTGCTGACATGCTGGAGAGAGAAAATGTCAATCTGTCGGATCATGGCTTGTTTAATGCAGGCCCCAATATTTGGTTTCCAGGATTTACAGCTGGCTGGCAAATTAAAGTTAAACAGCACTAAGTGTCTCAGCAGGGTGTCGGAGTGGACCACCAGGAAGCTCAGGCTGCTTTTACTCTGCTGGAAAGATGAACACATTTCTTTTATATGACACCCAAGTAGATCATTTATTGCCTTTACATGCTGTTGCTTAAACTAATGGATACTTTATCATATCTAAAATTTCCATGGGCTTGGTTGAAGGTAAGTACTTTTAAAAGATTACAAAGGAAAGACTTGTAATGACCTCTGCCACATGTGAAAAGTGAAATAATGTAGCATTACGCCCAGACTGACATACGTTGGAAAGTGCAGTGCTGAAAGTTTTCAATATTTATCTGAGTATATATCAAGCTGCTGTTTTGTCTGAGCAAAAGGATTTTACTGCCAGCAATACCAGTAAGTCCAGGCAGATTCCTCAGACATTGTCATTGTCTGCCACATCAGCTCTTAGCTACTCAGACCCTCCTCAAGAAGACAACAATCTTCTTGGTTATGTTCTAGTACACTTTAAAAAAATAATAATAATAATAAAACAAGAGCGATACAAATTTGGCCCATCTGTTAACACAGATGGAGACTTTTTATTTTTAATTTGGGCAAAATGATTATCAACAAATTGCAATGGGAAATGACAAGTACACACATTTTAGAGATCAATAGGTTAGATTAGGTTTCAAATACAGAGCCTAAAATTTCCAAACTCACTGACATGTTAACTTGATGACTTTGCTTAAGTAATGGCTGATTTCCAATCAAAATACTGGGTTTTGTCCTCAACCCTGAGGTATAGGCCAAAGGTTTGTTATTAGATTAATCAAAATAAATGATAATGTGGATGTAAACAGTGTAATGGAAATTATTTTGTGGATAGGAACACATTGCTTAACACTATCTCTTGTCATTTTATTTATTCTACAAATTTTCCCAATTTTCTCATTAAAATGTCGTAGTTATTAGTTATTTAATTAAAATAATACAAATAATAACCTGACATATGTTTTATTTAATATCAGTCATACCTTGAATTATTCCGGATTTGTTTGAAAGTATACATGAACATAGACGTAATTTCTTTACACACTGACACACACATGCAGCCTTGTTTGCTGGTGAGATCAGAGAGTACTGCTGCAAACAGGAAGCAAATATAATCTAATAGAAGAGGCTGTTTGAGCTGCACACAGCATCTCCTCTGGCCACACTTACCGTGAAATCTCCATGAGCTTTAAAGCCACTCTGTGTGTGTGTTTATTTTTTTTTACTGACATGCAGGAAAAAAGAAAAAAAAGAGTGACCAAATCCTTTGCCAGCAGTGATTTGAGTTAACATGCTGGTTGTGAGTCACATCAGAGTGAAACTAGTTGGATTTGGCTCACATAGACGCTCATAAACTATCAACTACAGAGAGGCTTTATTTACTGCAAAGACACAAGTTGAGCCAGGACGATAAAAGCAGAAAACAACCCTGAACGCACACACACGACACACAGAACCAACACAGATATGGACAATATATGGTGTGTAAAAGATTATCTAGGACTTCAGAAGTTCAGGGCTCCCTTTGATGCCTGACCTACTTTATATCCGTTAGTTGGGTAAGTTTTGGCACAACTTCAAACCTCTGTAATAAAAAAAAAAATAAAACATTTCATAACACATCCTAAAACACAGTGTGAAGTTATTCATTTATTTGTTAGAGGTAACAATAGTAAGGTAAAAGGTATTTCTGCATGTATTCAGTATCTGCAATGATCTCTGAGTGGTGTTTACACTGCCTGTGTGCCCTTTGGCAATCCTTTTGACTTGACTTTATGATTTATGAGGGGTGGCCATGTTGACTCTTTGGTGTCCCCGTCTCAAAGAACTTCTCTCATAGTGTGGATCATGAGGAGGAACATATGTTTTGTCTGCAATTTGTTCCAATATGATTTAATCAACAAACAAAAATATAAAAATATGTTCTTAGTGATGTAAAAGTAAACTAGTGAACTTATTTGGCTCCATAAATGCACCAAAGACTTAAAGCAGATTATTATTAAAATAGGAATAAATTATCTTAAATTAAACTCATCAGAGCTGAACCAAAGCACTGTACATCAATTATATAGATTGAGAAATAATTTAAGTTTTTAAGATTTTAACCTTGTGTACCTGGAGTAAAGAACATTATATTGCAATACTGAAGTAATCTGTCAAGACATCAGCCAGGATGTTGAAGATGGGTCTTCATAATGAACAATTTCTCCATTACCGAGTACAATAATACCGAGATAGAAAGCAGCTTAAAGAAAACAAAATCTATTTCTCCAAGTGGCCGTCACAAAGCCCTGATAAAATCTGAGGGCAAAGCAAAAAAGGTGTTTAGAAACAAACTTGATCAGTTCTGTTATGAGAAATGAGGCCAAGCTACTTCAAACTATTATGAGAGACTTTTGAAGATGCTGTTTTTATTTTCCAGTGGGACTTGGCACCTGCTCTCTTTGCCAAAACTACCTGCTTTAATGTCCATGTGCTTGACTGGCCAACAAACTCACCTGACCTATAAACCACAGAGGGAATATAGAGAAGAAGAGGAGCAGCGCAGATATTGTACAAAAGATACATTTTGCAGTAGGTTGACATATTCTGTATTAAAAGTCTTGTTCTGTTATAAGAATATTAACAGAAATAGTCCTGAAATAAATCACTGGGTACCACTGAGTTTCAATATTCCAGTTGAAGAAATTAACTGTTCAATGGTATTCCAAAATTATTGTAATACTGAAATCATCGATTGTCACTGTTAATACTGTGAGTCTTCTCTGCTAAAGTTGTCTCCTCTTGTCTCAGGGTAGGCGGGTTTTCCGCCAGCAGGGTTTGGTTGATTCTGTATTGATTTGTTGGAGAGCCAGAGGGGGAGGGGGGCGAGGAGGAAGAAGAGAAGGAGGAGAAAGTGAAAGGGGAGTGGAGTGGAGAGAGTGGAGGAGAAATCCCTGTTTGATGAGGGGAGGGAGAGATGTGATTGTTGGGTGTCGGAGAGGAGGGGAGAGCGATCATAATCAGAGAAAAAGTCGCACCGCCGAGCCAGCGAGCGCTCCTAAAACACGTGGAAGCTGGGAGAAAAGTACAAGTGTCGTCGGAGGAAAGTGACTTCGCACTTTGTTTTCTTTTTTCCTCCTTCAGCCTTCTCTTCCTTTCCCTCCTCCTCCTCCGCCCTGCATTCCGCGGAGCAGCTGTGCTTTAATGCCCCTACGCACCCGAGAAGGAGAAGACGGAGAAAAGAGTGAGGAAGAAGAGACAGAAGAGGAGGTGAAGAGGCCTGGACACCACCCGTCCCCGCTCCCTGGGACTCTGTCCACTCTCCCCTCCTGGCCCTGCATGGACGGGGATGGGGAGAGCCGGATGCTGTTACCGCGGGGCTGAGCGCCTCGCGTCCCCGTCTTTGGTGCGCCGCTTCCGGCCGCTGCTGCTGCTGATCATCGGTCTCTGCTGCGGTGCTCACATAGGTAACTAACCCTCTCAAATCTTTAGGTCAAACCCGCGCCGAATCTGTCAATTTACACTTTACTTGCGCACTTCACTGTATTTTTAGGCAACTTTACATTATAGCACTTCATTTCATGTCCGCGCTTTATGAAGACTTCCGATAATTTATGAGTTATTAAGCGTTTGCAAGCGTTTTGCGTCGGGGCCCAGCAGTACTACTGCCTGACAAAGGCTCTCTCCAAAGCGGCAGTGCAGCAGTCTGAGCCCGGATCGAGTTTCTCCTCCTCTCTCCTGGGCCGTCATTCTCCTGTCTGCCCCTTAATGGCTCATGGAGGAGGGGAAGAGAAGGGGGAAACAGGGCTGCTACCTCTACTGCTGCCCATACATAACAGATGTATTGAAATCCAAGTTAACACTCAGACTGTAGTGTTGCTGGACATAAAGCAAAAAACACAACAAAGTGGTATTTAATTCTAACTGGATCATCTAGATTGGAGAAGAAAGCATTAAAAGTAATCAAAGATTCATTTAGTTTACCATTATTATATTTAAAGTTAATCTTTTATTGTGGAAAGTGTTTAACTTGCACATGTTTGAGCTGAGAATCAAATGTTCACCACAATCTAGCTTTTTGCCCAGCATTTTAATGTCTTTCTGTGTGTGTGCAGAGATTGTTTTGGCTATTTTTTGGCCAATCACACCTCCTGCATGTAGTTTAACACTGCTCGGCAGCGGGACAATCCCCCACTCTCTTTCTGCACACACACTCAGCCCTGTGGAGCACACAGAGCCCAGCTTGCTTGAAAACCCTCTCGGCACCTCCTGCCACACATGCCTCACCGGGAAAGAATGTGTATTATTTGGTTTAGTGAGACAAACAGAGCGGTTTATTTGCTAAAAGGTGTGAATAATGTTTTGTTTGTGTTATTTTTGTTGAGACATATGTCATCGGCTGACAGCTGTACGAGTGTTTGCACAGGAAAGCAATGAACGTCTGGATTAGTAGGAGCTTTTGTTGGCGGGGTTTAGGTGAGTGCGTGCTGGTAAAGAACGTGAGAGAGCGCTCACAACAAGGTGATCAATAAGCACTTCACAAGCTGTTCCTTCGGCCGAGAGAGAATCCCAGTAGATCAGTTTTTTATCTCATCTCTGCAGCTCAGAAAGGGTTAAGAGACAAAGAACAGATAAATAAATTTAAGTCTGGGTCTCCTGACCTCTGTCTGATGGTGGAGAAGCTGCCGGGATGCAGGGAGCTGGTAACCTGAGGCCGGGCCAAGTGCAATAATAGAAGAAGTAAAGAAGAAAATTGAAAATAGTAGAAATATAGATATATGGGTATCATTCTGCAGAAGGTTCTGACTCCTTTGTTAGAAACTGTGTTGCAGGGGGATAACACAAACAAGCCTCTGAACACATGAGATCCTTACATAGAGGTTTCTTTATTCTCCTCTTAATAAAATTTCTTTTCAGTATTCACCACCTTTACTGGCTTTAGCGTAAGTTCCTTATTTATATGCATAGATTGGCTTTTCTTTTGAAAGAACAGCTATGAATACCTAATAAGATTACGAGAATCCCCCGAGAACAAAGATAAGATAATTCTCTTTAATAAGTAACCGTAGATAGTCGGAACATATTTAATTATCACATGAAAATCTCCTTATGGAAACCCAGAATCCAACGACGGCGCTTCAGTGACTCATTTGGAACTGGTGCAAACTTTTCTTGAGAGGCTTCAGTCAATTGAGTTAATTGAATAAACAATAAAAGATGATTTTCCCTTCCGTTTATATTTATATTTATATTTGATCAAATATAATAAGGAAAAATTATGATTCCAGAGTAAAGTGGGAAGTGTCTTTTATTAAGATTTATAGTGCAAAAGTGTTTGGAGTTGATCAGTCAGGCTTACCACACCTGACTTTAAATGCCGTTGTTTTTACTAAAGGGCCGTTTTCAGGTCTAAAAGCTACACAAATATGTCTAAAGGCAGAAGTTTGAGCTACAGAACAAACAGCCTTCTTTGCAAGAAAAAAAACCCTTTAGCTTTTATTTATCATAGCTTCCAAACCTTAAACCATCTGAATGAAACTGAACTCCGTCCCCTTAGAGCCCTTGCAGCAGCGTTCGGGTGCTGCAGGTCTGATAGGAGGAGAAAGAAGGCAGGCGTTTGGACAGACACAATGCAGCCTCAGTGCTCAGACGGTCTGTGCAGCCTGTGCGTGTACGTGCGGGCATATCTCAGGGTTGGTGTCAGTATTTAACAGGCAGGGGAGAGATTCTGAAGCCTGCTGTGAGTGGGGGCTTTGCATCTGTACCCTGATTTTAAATTGCTTAAACTCGGAGCAGCACTGCCCTCACATGGTGGGACACAAGTGCTTCACACGTCCACAATCTGTGGAGATTGTGGACTTTGCTACTTATTAGGAATAATCTCTGTGTGAAACTGATGGAGGGTGCCTATTTTTGCCTGTTTTTTCTTCCTTTGCTCAGATATCAGAGTCATACCACCATTTTTTTTCTGGTCACTGCTTGTGTTTGTGTGCAGCCGGCCCCCTCTCTCACCTCCCTCTCCCTCTCTTTCTCTCCGGGCTAATCTAATAGGAGCACGCCGTGACTGATGCATTAGGTCTGGTCTCTAATCTCTCTCTGGCTCTAACTCTCCCTGTACATCTGATGATCAGTGATACAAAAGGCTGTTTTGACCCCCGTTCCACTTGGAAATGTGGAAACAGATATAAAATCATGGACAATTTCAGACCAAGAAATCAGTTCCCGATGGTGTGATGGTGAATTTTTGATCATGTGTTTATTCTTTTTAAAGTGAGGGTTACAAACACACAACTTATTGTAGTTTCCATAAATCATGACAATACATGGCATTCATTCCCCATGAACTTTTTCTCAATTTGTCACGTTATGGCCGCAATCTTGAGTGTTTTATTGGAATATTTATGTGGCTGGCCAGCACAAATTAGCACCTAATTGTAAAGTAGAAGGAAAATTACACAACTATTAAACATATATGGTGTATCTGCACACGTAAAAAATGCACCATATTTTTCAGATTTCTGTTGAAAAATTGTCCAAAAACATGACTAACAGACATTTGGGCTCAAATAAATTATTTTCAAGTTTCTAGATGAAGACATAGAAGGATAATTACCCCCTATGCTTGAATAATATCAAGTTTTCTGAAGTAGTCTAAATTAGACTTACATGTAGGTCTAGGCTTTGATTATGCCATCCTAACCCTGTATGTTTAGTGCCAGTGTAAGGTGAACTCGATGGTATGCTTCCCAGATTAGTTAGTTCAAGTTCCTATCAACTTGCTGATTGTCTCCCGACAGCATAATCCTCCCTCCTCCATGTTTCAAGATGGCGATGATGTGTTCAAGGTGATGTTCAGTGTTGGACCCGAGGTCAATAAACTACATCTCTGTCTCCTCTGATAAGAGCACATTTGTTGTGTGTTCTCCTTTAGCCTAGTGCAAAGTTCAAAACTGGCCTTTTTTTGCTTTCTTTTAACGTCTTTCAAACTCCTACCTGCCTACCTGAGCTGTAGATCTCTGCAGCCCTTCCAGAGTTACCATGGGTTTCTTAGCTGCATGGTATCCTGTTCGATTTTTATTTGTAAATAGTTTACAGAAATCATGTTTCTTTCTTTTCCCCACTCAAAAGTAAACACTTCTTTTTGTTGTTCTATCATATTTACATTATAATTTATGGTTAATGTGACAAAATGTGAAAAAGTTCTGGGGTTAGGAATATTTTTGCAAATCTTTGTACATGCAGCTTACCAGCTCTTTCCTTCTCCATCTCTCTGTAAAACTGTTTTAAACTCTTCTTGGCTCTCCATGCAGTATTATCTCACTACTGGAATGAAGTTGCTTCATCGTTCCTGTCTGGGCGCTCTTTGGTTTATTACACTTTAGGTTTATTGCACTCACAAAGCGGCAGTACTGATTGATCAAGACTTTTAATTGGCTGCTGGTTCTTTTGCTTCTTTTATTGGGTTGGACTGTAACACCGTAGAGCTTTGCGAGTCTAAGATCAAAGACTCACACCAACCTTCATAAAAGATCAGGTTTAGATCTAAGTGATCAGACATTTATGGTTGGCTCGCTAATGCAAACATATTCATTTTGTCTTTTAAAGGGTACCTCTGACTCTCTTTGTTTGTCCCGTTCAGGTCAGTGTCAAGTGGCTACCCCCCAGTGTCGGATCCAGAAGTGCACCACCGACTTTGTGTCCCTGACCTCCCACCTGACGCCCGCTGTGGATGGCTTTGACACTGAGTTCTGCAAGGCCCTGCGCGCGTACTCAGCCTGCACCCAGAGGACAGCCAAGGCCTGCCGGGGAAACCTGGTTTTCCACTCAGCCCTCCTGGGCATCTCAGACCTCATGAGTCAGAGGAGCTGCTCCAGAGATGGTCCAACTCCCTCAGCGCACCCCGAGATCCCCCTTGAGCCCTGCAACTATCACAGCCGCACCCAGCACACCCACACACACTCCCACTCCCACTCCCACTCTCACGGCCATGGTCACAGCCGCTCTCGGCCCGGGTACTTGTTCTGTGGGCTGTTTGGAGACCCGCATCTGAGAACATTTAAGGACAGCTTCCAGACCTGTAAGGTGGAGGGTGCGTGGCCTCTTATTGATAATGACTATCTGTCGGTGCAGGTCACTAATGTTCCTGTGGTTCCTGGTTCCAGTGCAACTGCAACCAACAAGGTGAGAAACTTTGAAAATACGACTATCTTGTGTGTTTTTCTTCAGATTTTTTTGTTCCTTTGACCATTAAATTTTAGATAGTTCTGATTTCTCCAGCAAATTTTTGTTCCAGCCTTCCTGCCATTAGCATTAATTATTTATATCAGGAGCAGACACAGTGTCACACTGTTTGTCGGAGAGAACAGTTTTGTAAAAGAGTGCTAAGAAATATTTGATGACAAAGACAAAGTGATTACAGGGTTAGCATTTTAAACTGTGTTTAGCATCTTCTGCTAGCACTGCGACATTAGCTGAGACTCCAAGAAGGGTTCCAACATTTCCAAGTGTTATATAAACAGACAGATGTTGAAATAATAATAATAAAAAAGATAAACAGAGCAACTTTTTCATAACACAATCTACTGATATTCTTGTTCACTCTTTGGCTCTCTAGCAAATGAAATGAGCTTCAGCTTCCTTTAAATTAGCATCTTACAATGTTGTGCTTTGTCTGACTTTATATTGAAAATGGGTAAATTTGAATGTTCTCTCCTCAGTAGCAGTGCCCACACTGAAGAGTGTTAAGTACATAATACAGTCCATTAGAAAAAGATTGGATTTTTTATTTCCAGCTCAAACCCAACTCTACACATCTGTAATATCCTGGTATTTAGAGAAAAAAATACTAAGAAAGTGAGGCAGACATCGTTTTTTTCTGTGTGTGTTTGTTTTTATTTGTCACGTTTCTTTGCCACACAATAAGAAATCTTATCAATGGGAAACCAGAAAACACCCTTGCTCTAGTTAGCTCTCTTCCAGACTCCCTTTGTGTGTCTCTGGCTTCCACAGGCACACAGGTGCAAAGCAAGCGTCCTCGATCTTGTGACCGCCTCTTGTGACTGCAGCAGTGCAGCAAACCTAACTTGGTTAACGGCTACATATAGCCTGACCGCTAATTTGGCGGAATGAGATGCGTGAAAGGAGCCACTGTTTACTTACAAGCGCATTTGGAAGCATTTGTGTGTCTATGTAAGGAAATATGGGCTCTATAAGTTCATAAGTAGCACTCCTTGCAGTCAGCTTAAAGCTCTGTGTGTGTTAAAAGGTCCCTGTGCAACAGCAAAGATTTACGTACACACATCTGTGCACAGCACTGCACGGAGGACGAGCTGCACAAGGTGATCTTTGTGGTGTTAAAGAAGCAATGTTGATGTTTCCCCTGGTGATTTGCCCTCTCTAGCTTAGTGGATAGCTTTAATTATTAAAGCACATGCACACACACTTATTCACCAACAGAGTGGCATACACTCGCGCATGCAGAGAGAGCAAAAAGCAGGTTTTTTACACTTCGCAGCTAAAGGTTTGACCTTGTGTCAGAGGTGGGGCGAGTTATTAGTCACGACTATTAGACTCGAACACACACACACAAACACACATTTTCATATACACCACATTAACAGCCCTCCAGGCTTAATGGGCTGCCAGGCCTCATTCCTCACGGCTGTCATGTGAACAAAGCAGCCATTCACCGGAACTATGATGCTGGAGCTAACCGTAATGCTCACACACCACACCCTGTATCCACCGCTGTGTCTGCACACCCCTGGAGCGTGTGCGCGCATGTGTGTGCGTGCATGTTCATGTGTCAGCATGTTTTTATAGCTGTGTCAAATTACAACTTGTTAGAAAGTCATCAAGTCGTTCCTGAAATATTGTGAGATGATTGTGGCTCACTGTCTATGGATTCGTTTTTCCTCATTTGAGTGATCAATGCCAAATCGAACCCAATATTTAGAATTTTTTTAGATTTTGATTTGATTAGTTCAAAAATATTTTAAACTAATTTTATTCTGGAAAAAACTAATAAACAACAGACACAGACAAAAAAATTAAAGAAAGAGTTAGCAAATATGCACAAAATAAATCCTTGACAGTAACTACGCCCACAAATTTGACCTGATTCATGTTTATATTAAACAGGAAATTTAAATCTTTTCTTTTGCTTGATGCCAATCACTGCCAAGCTGGACGAGCTCAGGGTCAGTTTGACCTTTGACCATTTTGTACGTATGCTCTGCTATCTTACTGCTTTATAGTTCCATTTTGTGTCTGTAAACCACTGCTAATTTTTTATTTTAGTTACATAATTTCAGGAATTACAGAGTTAAATTGTGACTACAATGCTCAGTCTCAACACTCTCTAATCCTATTCATTTTTGACAGATTATGACCACAGATCAAACCAAACTCTAAACAATCTACTGCTGATTGATATTATGTACTTTTGGCAAACGGGCACATTTTCTAGTTGAAGCCTTTCAGTAAGTTACAGAAATTCAGTAAAGCTGGTACAATACGCTGCACCTGTTTTATTCAATTAACTTGGTTGGTGAAAAAGAACCAAAAAACGTGTCCAAAAACGGAAACAGTTGAAAAGACCTCTGGGTGGCATTTATTGTATTGTGTCGTAGCATATTGTAGCATATTGTAGCGCATTGTCTTGTATTGTATCGCATCGTTTATCATTTATCATTGATTGTGATTTTTTTTTAATCATTATAAGAATTAAGGTTTATTGTTGGCATGATAAATTTCAAATAAGGATGGTAAACAGAATAAATGAAGAACTGAGAGTGCGATTGGAAATGTTATTTTTGCTATTTCCTCCACTATTAGTTCCATGAGAGTATCAATATGTTCAACATTATGGATAAATGCAGTTTCTGTGTAGAGTTCACTGATATAAATTATACTTTTTACAGCAAGTGGCGTCCTGGGGAAGCCTATTTCAAATGCGAATATTTTTCAAAAACATCAGTATTTGTGCTGCTATTAATGCCGTGCCATGCAGTCACAGCCATACAGTTATAAGTACCGTAATAAGTAAATAATATTTTTTTAAATCTTTATCACTATCAGAATAGTACCACAAAATATCATGATAATATTCTAAGTCCATATTGCCTACCTGCTCCCAACCACTGCTGTTGCAGAGCAGGTGGCCATACCAGAGAACTCAGATCAGTTACTAGTCACATCATAGAATAATTTGACAGGAATGACTCCTTCTCGAATTTGTCACTCTGATTCTGAATCTTGACAGTGCAAACTATTTCCCTCCTGTTTCTCACTGTAGATCACCATCATCTTCAAGCCTTATGAGGGCTGCACAGACCAGAGGGTCTACCAAGCCGTCACAGACAGCCTCCCTGCTGCCTTTGATGACGGAACGGTGAGCAGCGGAGACCCCATCCACACCTCCTTCGGGGCTGACGGTGTGGCCGGGAAGGTCCGGGCTCTGTGGATCTCTGAACGCAGCCCTGGGCGCCACGTAGAGCTGCATGCTGGCTACATTGGTGTGACTGTAATCATTCGCCAGCTGGGGCGCTACCTGACATTGGCCGTGCGGATCCCAGAGGAGCTGGCTCAGGCCTATGATGACACCCAGGACCTGCAGCTCTGCCTGAACGGCTGCCCCAGCAGCGAGCGCATCGACCAGGCAGGACACCTCCCTTTGCCGCTTTCTCCACCTGCACTCGGCCTGCAGCAACAGCAGCTGCACCGGCCCAGCTACGCCTCACAGACGCAAGCATACCCCCATGGTGCCACACATGTTTTTGCCATGGACGGGGCAAAGGAGCGCTGCAGCGAGCAGCTGGAAGTCCTGGACATCTACTTCCACTCTTGTGTGTTTGATCTCCTGACTACTGGAGATGCTAACTTCACATTAGCTGCACACAGCGCCCAGAAGGACATGGAGAGCCTTCATCCACACCGGGACAGATGGAGGATATACCCCCGCGGCTCTGCAGCTTCTTACTTCCACTCAGACTCTCAGCTTATCAAAAAGCTCGCTCTGCTCCTGCTGTGTGCTCTGAGCGTTGTATTCATGTGAGAATGGCAGTCCCTGCGAGCCTGAATGCATGTAGGCCTGAGTATGTGCACTACAAAAGGAGCTTAGAGAGGATTTGGTTAGCTGAGCACTGATACTGAGCACTGACGCAGAAAAAAGCAGCACGGGGAAGCCTGGCAGTACTACCTGCATTTCACCTGGCAGAGTCCGAATCATCGAATGCAACTGACAATGAGAAAACTTTTTCCGTGTGGGTGAATCATCTGTAAATAGTTAATTTTTCTTCCTTAAGTGCACAGTGTGATCGTGTATAGATTGTTTTGTTTATGTAATTTTATGTGACTTTTTTTAAAATACCTCAGTCAGAGGAGGTTTGTTTTTAACAAAAGCACTTTATTTTAATATTTTTTACACAATGCCAGTCAGTGTTTATTTTCTTTTTCACTGAAAACCAATAACTATTCAAGTATTGGTTGTTCCTTTTTTTTTTGTTTGATTTTTTTTGGCTCCTCTCAGAATGAATTGAATTCAAGGAGCTGCCATTGATGCTAAAATGAACCATTCTTCCAGCAGCTGATCTGGGTCAGTCAGCATCTCATCTAAAGTCATTTAATGTGAGCTTTTCTGTTGAATGTATTAGGTCTGTTGTTGCAGCAAACACCATCAGTACTACTTGTTTGTTATTTGATCCCAGCTGTGTGTGTGTGTGTGTGTGTGTTTGCAGGAGTTTTGGATGTTTTTTAACAGCTGATGAATGTTTGCTTTTTTTATGTGACTCACATTAGAGTTGTTTCAGTCTCTTTGCCAACATGTAATGATTTTAGTGTTTTGTTTAATCCCACTACATAAAACAACTTGTACTTTCCTGTAAGTAAGAACTTACCTTTCAGAACTTTCTTGGAACTTGCCAAGCACTTTCCCCAAAACTTTCCAAGCTCAGACTCAAAGTGTACTTTCTGGAACTTATTAGGCACCTACTTTCAACTTTCCTGTAGGATTCCAAGGATTTACCTGATACTTTCCTGCAATATTCTTGAAACCTACTGATTACTTTCCAAGAATTTACAAGTTTAAATTATTTTGCAAGTTTATTTCTGAAACTTACTTTCACAACTTAGCTATATTATGAGGAGACTTCTTGGTATTCTCCACAAAACATCCAGAGTAAGTTTCAGAGAGCAAGCTCTGTGATTCTTGAGGTACTTGGTAGATTCCTGGAAAGGAACCAGTAATATTATTAAAAGTTCCAGTAAAGGCCCTATTATGTACCAGAGACTGACATATGTCACAGGAAAATACAGACTGCATTGTGCTGCGCTACCCGTTTTTGTTTTGATTTTTACCAAAGACAAATGGCATGTTATATGTACACATGAATCATGACTCCCCACCAAACCAGCACCTTCATCCCCCCTTTCTAAAACTTGGTACTGTAAACCAGTTAATCCTGCAGCAAGATGCTTCATATTGGGATAAAAGTAAAATACTGGAGGTATTTCAAGGATCTTCAGATCATGAAATGTGTCTGTGTAAGCACTGTGATGTGGGAATCAATGCCTTGTAGAATTTTCTGCCCCATCGAAAATGTAACGATCTGTATATTTACTCCCAGTTTGATCCATCAGCTTTAGTTTTAGCCATTGTGTGAACTTCTTTCTTCATGTGAGTGTCGGTTTGGTGAAGAGTGACTGGTCAGTGTTGAAATTCCTTAACTTATTTATGAACGTAGTGTCCTGTAGAGGATGTTAAGCTCCATATTCTTGATGTTGGATAATTATTTAAATAAAATGTCAGATGTGATTGTGCTGCCACCTAGTGGTACTCCCTTGCTACGTCAGTGTGTTACTAAGAGCGCTCAAAACACTAAAAGAAAGGAAGAAACAATGTGTGTGCTGGTCTTTTATTTAAATATGATAAAGTCAAAACAGTCATGCATTGTTTAATATTTATAAATTTGAACTATATAATCAGTAGCATAAGGCTGCTGAGCTGGTTGTTAATGTCATAATAAACAAAACCTCTGCAGTCCATGAGGTAAATGTGACAGATTTAGATTTAATGGCCAGTTTCTTCTGCAGTGCTGGAAGGGTAATGATCTAAAACACATTTTAAACATTAAATCACTGTTCATTAAACTGCAAGATATTGAATAAAACAGAATTATACAAAACGTAAAAACAATAACAAAGGAACACATACTAGACTAAGTCCAAAGTGATTTTCTTGAGTGGGATCTTAAGAGTCTAAGATCTCTACACTCTAAACATATAGCCAGTGCTACAATAGCTTAAAACTTAATCATGCTTTTGGAAAAATGCACAAACACAAGAGTACACCAAACATTTCAGACATATGTTTCCTGGTGTAATTTTTCCCAAATATAAAAATACATAGAATCTTTTGTAATTAAACCATCTGAAAGTTAAACAGAAATTCCATTCATTTCTATTCGTTAATTTTTAACATGTTCTTTTCATATCTTGTGACTTATTAAAACTAGACTCAGGAGCTCAACACACATTTTGAAAAGTACACAAAAAAATGCAGGCATTAATCCACCTGTGTGAGGTTATGTTTCGATCAGATACCATCAGACTTGGCCTCACAAACAGGCTCTCGTTTCAACTGCCACAGTCAGAAACACCTGGGATGTGAAAAAAAAAAAAAAAAATGAAAAAAGGCGCCACTACCGATTCAAAGCAGTAAACTCCTGAGGATTACTTCTTTTGTTTCTGTAGCTTTCCCCAATACTCCCTGTAAACCGTCTTCGTGAAGTCAACCATAAAGGAATGGAACGCTCCTTTCTTCTTCAGGCGTAGAAATCATCTCAGAGTTGACAAAAGAAGAAGCTTCAGTTGCTCTGGTTTCTTTTCAGCGTCACGTTCTGTATCCAAAGCTCTTCTTTTCCAAATATCTAAAAAAAATTGGAAACATTTTTGTTGAGATGTTTTTTCTCTCTTCATCCGGAAAAACAGATATAATTCACCAGGAACAGCTGGATTAACACAGAGACTTAGTGGTTTCTCTCTTCTCTTCATAAATAAAAATACTAGGTTTTGTTTGCATTTTGAAAATTGGTAAAATTAAACTATTTATAAGTTCTAAAATAGTTAATATAGCCACTAACGCAATAACAGTGCTGCTGTTTTACCACATTTTTCTGAAAGAAATAAAATACAAAGGCTTTAACCCCTATTATGATTAAAATAGCAAAAGAATGCAGTCTTAATCAAAAACTTAATTGGGATTACCTTGTAAACTGAAACTGAATCAATAAATTCAAGAAGGGTAAAAACCCTAAACTTCTTTTCTGAAAAAGGTTTTTAAAAAATGTTCCCAAGGTCTTTCACATCATACCTTTGACACCTACAGTAGCCTTTTAGAGGCAATAAATCACTAAATGTATTGCCTCTAAAATAAATTTGAAGTACAATGAAGTTTGGTTACAGTTGAATTAAACCATTGAAACTTTACATAAAAGGGCAAAACCATTTAAGATCCTAATTCAGAGGCTTTATTTTAGTTCTTTTCAAAATTGACCAGACCAAATGAAACCCTGAAGTGGAGATACTCAATTGTTAAAATGGCTAAAGGTTCATAAATGAAGCTTATACTTTGGGATCTGATATCTTGAATCGCCATTTGTTACATGCAGTGGTGGCTGCATGTGGGATTCCCCCCCAGTTCAGGTTGCTGTTGAGCTCTGGCGGGTTAAGCAGGCCCAGCTGGTTTCACTCTGCCTCTTGATGAGCAGAGTATAAGGCTAGCTGGGAAACTGACTTTCAGGGCCTCTTGGCCAATTGGGCAGCATGTTTGCTGCAGCTTTGTGGTGCTGTGATTGAGGATTTTGTCTACTTGAAACCCCGGTTTTTGTTGTTATTCTCCCCTTTCTTTTCTTTTAGGTTCTCATTTTCAATTTTGAGACTTCTCTGGATCCCCCTTAAAGAATAAACCCTTTAATTTTACCCTCCTGGTTTTTGTCTCTTAATTTTTCCCTGGTTTATCTATTGTTACAGCCCCCCTCCAAAACCCCTAGACTGCCTTGGGGATGTAACACCATTGCTTTAATCTATTATGTCAAGGCAAAACTACCTGCCAGTGGCCCAGCTGCAGGAGTTGGGCATATTTGGATTTCACAGCATAAAAAAAAATTAAGAATTAAAGCTGCAAGCAGCCTCGGGCGGCCCTCGCAGCAAGCGCCGCTCCGGCCTATTGGCCACCGCGGGGGTTCCGGCCACCGCAGAAGCTCTCGCGCGTTTTCCAGAGCCGCAGCCAACTCCCCACCGCAGAAGCTCTGCCGCAGTTTCTAGCACCGCCGCCCGCTAGCCGCCGCAGTAGCTGTCGCGCATTTTCTCCGCCCGTCCACCGGGCGACACGCGTGAATGCGTTCGGCGGCGCTCCCCGACGACTGTCAAAAAATCTGGTGCAGATCGGTCCATGCGTCGAGGAGATACAGCCCATGTATTAACTTAGGGGGCGCAGTGGAGTCAAATTACATCTCAAACCCGTCGGGCTCTTTAGAGGTGAACAAAGGTCATACATATCCAGTTTGACGCCAATCGGATGATCCATGTGTGAATTAGAGCCAAACGTATGCATATGGCGAGGGACTGATATTCGCCATTTGGCCACGCCCACACGGTTCAGCCAGCAGCGAGCATTGACAGAGTTTATCATCCGAATCACCTTGATTAGGTCAAGAGAGCCATAAACGGAGCTTTCCAAGGAAAAAAACGGCACTTCCGGTTCTGAGGGGGCGGGGCTTAGATGACGTCATAATATGATGACATAGGGTCGTCAGGGTCCCGCCAGGGTCACTCGTGCAAAGTTTGGTGCAGAAGCTATCGACCGTTCACAGTAGAATTACAAATTTTTAATTTTTTCCTACATTACAAAATTGAACTCTGTCTTTCCGTAGGGCAATGCTGCCCTCTGGTGTCGAATTACTGAAATAATGAAACTATTTCAGTAATTTCAGTAATTCGACACCAGAGGGCAGCATTGCACTACGGAATGATAAAGGATCCCCTTTGTAATTACATATTACACAGTCGATCACAGGGGAACTTTGAGCCCTGCTAACCCCGCTTCAACATGCTCCAAAACTCACCATATTGATAACTTTAAATCAGACATGCCTTATGATCAGACTGACCGAGTTTGAAGCCGATCAATCGAAATCCCTAGGAGGAGTTCGATCAAATACGAAGGCTCTAAATGTCAAAATCGAGGTCAAATGAACTTCAATCTAAAATGGCCGACTTCCTGTTGGGTTTAGAGCATGGCTCCAAGAGACTTTTTTGTACGTCCTGACAAGATACACATGTGTACCAAGTTTCGTAATTCTAGGATAAAGCATGGCTTGGGGCTGATTTTTTAAAATATTCCAGGGGGAGATGTAGAGAAATTAGGCCACGCCCACCAAATTTCGCTATGGATTCCTGTTCGGGGATGGATAAGGATCCATCCTAGTGAGTTTGGAGCAGCTCACCCCGAAACTGTGGAATTCAGAGCCAAACGAAATTCGATGGCGTTCGCAACGCCGCCACCCCCACCTGCTTCATCGCAGCCGGTCGGGGTTGGAATCCACAACACACCAACATGTCTTCTGTCTCTGGACACAGTTTCATGTTGATTAGGTCAAAGGGCTAAGATAACGACCGTTCACAGTAAAACATGACACTTCCTGTTCTCAGGGGGCGTGGCCTACGTAAAAAAATAATTTCACCACAGGGTATTTTAGGTAACCCCATAACGATCAATCCCAGAAAGTTTGGTCCCTCTATGTGTTTTTGTATAGGAAATATAAGAGTTTCGTGTTTCATGGCGAGTAGGTGAACTTTGACCCCTGGTAACCCCCCTTCAGCAAGCTCATACAGTCACCAATTTGATAACTTTAAATCAGACATGCCTTATGATCAGACTGACCGAGTTTGAAGCCGATCAATCGAAATCCCTAGGAGGAGTTCGATCAAATGCAAAGGCTGTAAACGTCAAACTCGAGGTCCAGAATGGACCTTCAATACAAAATGGCCGACTTCCTGTTGGGTTTAGAGCATGGCTCTAAGAGACTTTTTTGTACGTCCCGACAAGATACACATGTGTACCAAGTTTCGTAATTCTAGGTTTAAGCATGGCTTGGGGCTGTTCATTTAAAATACTCTAGGGGTCGCTATAGAAAAATTAGGCCACACCCACCAAATATCGCTATGGATTCCTGTTCGGGGATGGATAAGGATCCATCCTAGTGAGTTTGGAGCAGCTCACCCCGAAACTGTGGAATTCAGAGCCAAACGAAATTCGATGGCGTTCGCAACGCCGCCACGCCCACCTGCTTCATCGCAGCCGGTCGGGGTTGGAATCCACAACACACCAACATGTCTTCTGTCTCTGGACACAGTTTCATGTTGATTAGGTCAAAGGGCTAAGATAACGACCGTTCACAGTAAAACATTACACTTCCTGCTCTCAGGGGGCGTGGCCTACATAAAAAAAAAATTTCACTGCAGGGTATTTTAGGACACTCGATGTCGATCAATCACTGAAAGTTTGGTCCCTCTATGTGTTTTTGTATATGAAATATAAGAGGTTTTTGTTTCATGGCGTGTAGGTGAACTTTGACCCCTGCTAACCCCCCTTCAACATGCTCCAAAACTCACCAATTTGATAACTTTAAATCAGACATGCCTTATGATCAGACTGACCGAGTTTGAAGCCGATCAATCGAAATCCCTAGGAGGAGTTCGATCAAATACGAAGGCTGTAAACGTCAAACTCGAGGTCCAAAATGGACCTTCAATACAAAATGGCCGACTTCCTGTGATAGTTGCACTATGACATTACTTGTAAATTCTGAGCATCTTAGTGAGCTCTACAACTGTACCGAATTTCAAGTCTCTACGATGAAGTAAGTGAATAGCAATGGGTCTGTTGAAAATTGCTAGTTGCCGCCGTTGAGCAATTTTTTTTGCGATTTTTGCGGCGACCTTAAAATTCAAAATTTTTAAACCGCCTAGTCGCTTCCGCCAAGTTTGGTGAGTTTTTGAATATGATAAAGCCCCCAAAAAGGCGCACGAAGAGGTGGGAAGAATAATAATAATAATAATTAAAGCTGCAAGCAGCCTCGGGCGGCCCTCGCAGCAAGCGCCGCTCCGGCCTATTGGCCACCGCGGGGGTTCCGGCCACCGCAGAAGCTCTCGCGCGCTTTCCAGAGCCGCAGCCTGCTCCCCACCGCGGAAGCTCTGCCGCAGATTCCAGCATCGCCGCCCGCCAGCCGCCGCAGAAGCTGTCGCGCATTTTCCCCGCCCGTCCACCGGGCGACAGGCGTGAATGCGTTCAGCGGCGCTCCCCGACGACTGTCAAAAAATCTGGTGCAGATCGGTTGATGCGTCGAGGAGATACGGCCGATGTATCAACTTAGGGGGCGCAGTGGAGTCAAATTACATCTCAAACCCGTCGGGCTCTTTAGAGGTGAACAAAGGTCATACATGTCCAGTTTGGCGCCAATCGGATGATCCATGTGTGAATTAGAACCAAACGTATGTATATGGCGAGGGACTGATATTCGCCATTTGGCCACGCCCACACGGTTCAGCCAGCTGCGAGCATTGACAGAGTTTATCATCCAAATCATCTTGATTAGGTCAAGAGAGCCATAAACAGAGCTTTCCAAGGAAAAAAACGGCACTTCCGGTTCCGAGGGGGCGGGGCTTAGATGACGTCATAATGTGATGACGTAGGATTGACGGGCAAGCCTCCAGGATCACTCAGGCCAAGTTTGATGCAGCTCGGTCAAAATATGTGGAAGGTAGAGGCAAACGTATACGAACGGCGTTGCCGCCATTGAAAACTGTTGGCACTTTAAAGCAAGCGAGACCAACTTCCTATCTGTCATCCAACACAGAATCACCTTGATTAGGTCAAGAGAGCCATAGATGAAAGTTTCCAAGGAAAAAAATAGCACTTCCTGTTCTGAGGGGGCGGGGCTTAGATGACGTCATAATCTGATGACATAGAATTTTCAGGTATCACACCAGCATCACTCAAGCCAAGTTTGGTGCAGCTCGGTCGAAACATGTGGAATCTAGAAGCAAACGTATGGCATCGGCGTTACAGGTCACTTCGCCACGCCGCCACACCCAGCTGCTTCATCGCAGCCGGTCAGGGCTTGGATCCACAACACACCAACATGTCTTCTGTCTCTGGACACAGTTTCATGTTGATTAGGTCAAAGGGCTAAGATAGCGACCGTTCACAGTAAAACATGACACTTCCTGTTCTCAGGGGGCGTGGCCTAAGTGATGTCATCATTTCACCACAGGGTATTTTAGGACACCCGATGACGGCCAATCACTGAAAGTTTGGTGTCTCTGTGAGTTTCTGTGCAGGATATATAAGAGTTTGGTGTTTCATGGCGAGTAGGTGAACTTTGACCCCTGGTAACCCCCCTTCAGCAAGCTCATACAGTCACCAATTTGATAACTTTAAATCAAACATGCCTTATGATCAGACTGACCGAGTTTGAAGCCGATCAATCGAAATCCCTAGGAGGAGTTCGATCAAATACGAAGGCTGTAAACGTCAAACTCGAGGTCCAAAATGGACCTTCAATAGAAAATGGCCGACTTCCTGTTGGGTTTCGACCATGGCTCTAATAGACTTTTTTGTACGTCCTGACAAGATACACATATGTACCAAGTTTCGTAATTCTAGGTTAAAGCATGGCTTGGGGCTGTTCATTTAAAATACTCTAGGGGGCGCTATAGATAAATTAGGCCACGCCCACCAAATTTTGTTATGAATTCCTGTCGGTGGGTGGATAAGGATCCATCCTAGTGAGTTTGGAGCAGCTGGGCCCGAAATTGTGGAATTCAGAGCCAAACGTATGGCAACAGCGTTACAGGTCACTTCGCCACGCCGCCACGCCCACCTGCTATGTCAAAGCCGGTCGGGGTTGGAATGCTCAACACACCAACATGTCTTCTGTCTCTGGACACAGTTTCATGTTGATGAGGTCAAAGGGCTAAGATAGCGACCGTTCACAGTAAAACATGACACTTCCTGTTCTCAGGGGGCGTGGCCTAAGTGATGTCATCATTTCACCACAGGGTATTTTAGGACACCCGATGACGATCAATCAGTGAAAGTTTGGTCCCTCTATGTGTTTTTATATAGGAAATATAAGAGTTTCGTGTTTCATGGCGAGTAGGTGAACTTTGACCCCTGCTAACCCCCCTTCAGCATGCTCCAAAACTCACCAATTTGATAACTTTAAATCAAACATGCCTTATGATCAGACTGACCGAGTTTGAAGTCGATCAATCGAAATCCCTAGGAGGAGTTCGATCAAATACGAAGGCTGTAAACGTCAAACTCGAGGTAAAAAATGGACGTTCAATACAAAATGGCCGACTTTCTGTGATAGTTGGCTTATAACATTCAATGTAAGTTCTGAGTCTTTTGGTGAGCTCTACAAGTGTACCAAATTTCATGTCTCTACGATGAAGTACGTTCATACCATTGTGTCAACAGAAAATTGCTAGTTGCCGCCGTTCAGCAATTTTTTTTGCGATTTTTGCGACAACCTTAAAATTCAAAATTTTTAAATTTTCTAGTCGCGACCGCCAAGTTTGGTGAGTTTTTGAATATGATAAAGCCCCCAAAAAGGCTCCTCTTTAGGGGGGCAGAATCGTAATAATAATTAAAGCTGCAAGCAGCCTCGGGCGGCCCTCGCAGCAAGCGCCGCTCCGGCCTATTGGCCACCGCGGGGGTTCCGGCCACCGCAGAAGCTCTCGCTCGGTTTCCAGAGCCGCAGCCCGCTCCCCACCGCAGAAGCTCCGCCGCAGTTTCCAGCACCGCCGCCCGCCAGCCGCCGCAGAAGCTGTCGCGCATTTTCCCCGCCCGTCCACCGGGCGATACGCGTGAATGCATTTGGCGGCGCTGCCCGACGACTGTCGAAAAATCTGGCGCAGATCGGTCGATGCGTCGAGGAGATACAACCCATGTATTACCTTAGGGGGCGCAGTGGCGCCAAATTACATTTCAAACCCGTTGGGCTCTTTAGAGGTGAACAAAGGTCATACATATCCAGTTTGGCGCCAATCGGATGATCTATGCCTGAATAAGAGCCAAACGTATGCATATGGCGAGGGACTGATATTCGCCGTTTGGCCACGCCCACAGGGTTCAGCCAGCAGCGAGCATTGACAGAGTTTATCATCCGAATCATCTTGATTAGGTCAAGAGAGCCATAAACGGAGCTTTCCAAGTAAAAAAACGGCACTTCCTGTTCTGAGGGGGCGGGGCTTATATGACGTCATAATATGATGACATAGGGTCGTCAAGGAACCCACCAGGGTCACTCGTGCAAAGTTTGGTGCAGAAGCTATCGACCGTTCACAGTAAAATACAAGACTTCCTGTTGTCAGAGGGCGTGGCCTACGTGATGTCATCATTTGACCATTGGATATTATTGGACACAAGATAATGATCAATAACTCAAACTTTGGTGTCTCTGTCAGTTTTTGTGTTAGAATTACAAATTATTTAATTTTTTCCTTTTCAATTCAACATTGAACTGTCATTCCGTAGGGCAATGCTGCCCTCTGGTGTCGAATTACTGAAATTACTGAAATAGTTTCATTATTTCAGTAATTCGACACCAGAGGGCAGCATTGCCCTACGGAATGACTAAATATCCCCTTTGTAATTGACTGTGTAATATGTCAATCACAGGGGATCTTTGAGCCTTGCTAACCCCCCTTCAACATGCTCCAAAACTCACCAATTTGATAACTTTAAATCAAACATGCCTTGTGATCAGACTGACCAAGTTTGAAGTCGATCAATCGAAATCCCTAGGAGGAGTTCGATCAAATACGAAGGCTGTAAACGTCAAAATCGAGGTCAAATGAACTTCAATCTAAAATGGCCGACTTCCTGTTGGGTTTAGAGCATGGCTCTAAGAGACTTTTTTGTACGTCCTGACAAGATACACATGTGTACCAAGTTTCGTAATTCTAAGTTAAAGCATCGCTTGGGGCTGATTTTTAAAAATATTCTAGGGGACCGTATAGAGAAATTAGGCCACGCCCACCAAATTTCGCTATGGATTCCTGTTGGCAGGTTGATAAGGATCCATCCTAGTGAGTTTGGAGCAGCTCACCCCGAAACTGTGGAATTCAGAGCCAAACGAAATTCGATGGCGTTCGCAACGCCGCCACGCCCACCTGCTTCATCGCAGCCGGTCGGGGTTGGAATCCACAACACACCAACATGTCTTCTGTCTCTGGACACAGTTTCATGTTGATTAGGTCAAAGGGCTAAGATAGCGACCGTTCAGAGTAAAACATGACACTTCCTGTTCTCAGGGGGCGTGGCCTACTTAAAAAAATAATTTCACCACAGGGTATTTTAGGACACCCGATGACGACCAATCTCTGAAAGTTTGGTCCCTCTATGTGTTTTTATATAGGAAATATAAGAGTTTCGTGTTTCATGGCGAGTAGCTGAACTTTGACCCCTGGTAACCCCCCTTCAGCAAGCTCATACAGTCACCAATTTGATAACTTTAAATCAGACATGCCTTATGATCAGACTGACCGAGTTTGAAGCTGATCAATCGAAATCCCTAGGAGGAGTTCGATCAAATGCAAAGGCTGTAAACGTCAAACTCGAGGTCCAAAATGGACCTTCAATCCAAAATGGCCGACTTCCTGTTGGGTTTAGAGCATGGCTCCAAGAGACTTTTTTGTACGTCCTGACAAGATACACATGTGTACCAAGTTTCGTAATTCTAGGATAAAGCATGGCTTGGGGCTGATTTTTTAAAATATTCTAGGGGGAGATGTAGAGAAATTAGGCCACGCCCACCAAATTTCGCTATGGATTCCTGTTCGGGGATGGATAAGGATCCATCCTAGTGAGTTTGGAGCAGCTCACCCCGAAACTGTGGAATTCAGAGCCAAACGAAATTCGATGGCGTTCGCAACGCCGCCACGCCCACCTGCTTCATCGCAGCCGGTCGGGGTTGGAATCCACAACACACCAACATGTCTTCTGTCTCTGGACACAGTTTCATGTTGATTAGGTCAAAGGGCTAAGATAGCGACCGTTCACAGTAAAACATTACACTTCCGGCTCTCAGGGGGCGTGGCCTACGTAAAAAAAAAATTTCACTGCAGGGTATTATAGGACACCCGATGTCGATCAATCACTGAAAGTTTGGTCCCTCTATGTGTTTTTGTATAGGAAATATAAGAGGTTTTTGTTTCATGGCGTGTAGGTGAACTTTGACCCCTGGTAACCCCCCTTCAACATGCTCCAAAACTCACCAATTTGATAACTTTAAATCAGACATGCCTTATGATCAGACTGACCAAGTTTGAAGCCGATCAATCGAAATCCCTAGGAGGAGTTCGATCAAATACGAAGGCTGTAAACGTCAAACTCGAGGTCCAAAATGGACCTTCAATACAAAATGGCCGACTTTCTGTGATAGTTGCACTATGACATTACTTGTAAATTCTGAGCGTCTTAGTGAGCTCTACAACTGTACCGAATTTCAAGTCTCTACGATGAAGTAAGTGAATAGCAATGGGTCTTTTGAAAATTGCTAGTTGCCGCCGTTGAGCAATTTTTTTGCCGATTTTTGCGGCGACCTTAAAATTCAAAATTTTTAAACCGCCTAGACGCGACCGCCAAGTTTGGTGAGTTTTTGAATATGATAAAGCCCCCAAATGGGCCCACGAAATGGGTGGAAGAATAATAATAAAACAGTACAGATACAATAGGCCTTCGCAGCGCTTTGCTGCTCGGGCCTAATAAGAAACAGTACAGATACAATAGGCCTTCGCAGCGCTTTGCTGCTCGGGCCTAATAAACAGTACAGATACAATAGGCCTTCGCAGCGCTTTGCTGCTCGGGCCTAATAAATACATGAATGAATGGGTGCTGGGACCTTCTTGCATACAATAGAACGTATTCCTCACTTTTAGATTACAAAAACCATCAAAATAATGAGTTTGGCCATTATTGAATTCACTGATTAAAATTTCCACTCTTTTCCATTAAATGTGATGTACTTCTTATGAAGACTAATGTTATAGTGTCCTGTTTAATGACTCACTCTTACCACTTAACAACAAGATAAACAGTCATTAGTGCATCAAAGACTATTATCTTCATCAGAAGGAGCCGCATATACAGCACAACCACAGCGTTCGTCCTCACAGCAACATCTGGAGATCAAACCGGATGTAAACATGTTGAATCTGCTTAGCACACCAGCAAATTATCAGTGAGAACCTTTCACAATGCTTTACCTTCTCTCTCTTCATCACTGTCGCACATTTCATCTTCACCTTTAGGAATAAAAGATTTGGAAACTAACTCAAAGTGTTGTTGCACCAAGTTTATGACAAAATTCACTCAGAATTACCTGCTGAGGGGATGCAGTGTCTTTTTTTGGCTTTTGAGTGTTTCTTGCGGTGCACAGAGCAGCTGTAGGACGGCCAGTTGCTGGTGACAACCGTGATCATTGCCACAGCACTGTGGCCGTGATGCTTCCTGGTTACTGCGCCCTTGTATGGAGTGATGTTGGTGTACTCCTCATCAGAGGCTGACCTCCAGCTGATCTCCAGGTGACCTCTCCTGAAGTCACTCACCACACAGACCAGCAGGGTCAGGCCAAGCCTCTCACCTGAGAGATGGACTGGAGGGGCCAGAGAAGCCAGCACAGTACCCTCCACCCCTCCTGAGGCAGGAAAAGGTCACAAAGGTCAAAAAAAGTTAACTAAAACAAAACAAGGAAGATAAAGGAGGTTGCAAGAATGAGTGGCACAAGCTCAAAAAATTTCCCTTAATTGCAAAGATGAAGAAATTAATGAATTAATATTTTTCGTAGAGCAAAAATCAAAGGATTAAAAACAGGCAATGACAAACTAAATAAACTCTAAGCATTGAGGAAATACGAATAATTAAGAGTAAATTTATTTTAGGTGACATTTCTTTGAAGATCTAAGGAAACATAAATGGGCTAATAAGAAGAAGGACGTATTAGAGAGAAAATCCTTCAGTGACAATGAACACAAAATCGAAATGCTCAGAAGCAAACTCCTGATAAAGAGCCTCACCAGTACAAGAGTGATAAAATGAGTAAATTAATCACAATAGAAAAAAATAAATACATACAAAAAACTGTGAAAAATTAGTAGAAATTCAAAGCAAGAGATACATAAAACTTCAGATATTATTGGACTAAGTGAAGGTTAAATTATGATTGCTTTATTTAAATAAGTAACGCTAAACACCAAGTCAAAATAGATAAGTCTTAATTTTGCTTCATAAAACATCAGTGGCTGTTCCCCAACAACGTTGCCTCACCACAACTTTTTGTTCTTACTTTGGGATAACAACTCTATTAAATACATACAGCTGAATAATAATTTTGAACACCATTAAAAGCATCTTAAAATCGATTCCAAAAATGAACAATTAGCCAATGCAGACTTGAAAATTGGCGCAATGTGATGCCGCTACACTTAATTGTGCATCAAACATTATTTCTAAAAATAAGATGCACAAAACACAGTTTTGAATTGGCTAAATAAGGTAGCACAAAGAGAGAACACTGTAATAAGCAGCAATACATATTTCTGCAAAAACACATCGTATATTTTTTTTTGTTCACTACATAAATCAATCAATCAATCAAATTTTATTTGTATAGCACATTTCAGCAGCAAGGCATTTCAAAGTGCTTTACATCATTACAAACAGAAACACAATGCAACATAGAATCAACAATCAAAACACGACATTAAGTCAAGTTCCATCAATAAATTTGTAATTGATTACGTTTCAAATACAATCCTAAACAGGTTGGTTTTTAGTCGAGTTTGCGTCCATAAAAGGTTTACCTGTTAAACTCCTACTGTGTTATATGGAACAAAATACCTATTGCTATTTTTATTCCCACTCACGCTCACAATCACACAGTTTAAAACGATGTAGACAGCATTTTAATGGACTTCTGGCATAAAGAGGATAGTTAAAGGTCTTACCTGTCCATAGATAGATGATATGAAGATAAATGAGTCCTCTGGGTGGCTCAGTCATTTCTAACCTGTAGTCAATCTGACTTTTATGAGCCCTGGTCACTGCTTTCTGTAGGCGTGAGTTTGTGCGTGTTTGTGTGCCTTGTGTGCGGGTGCATTAAAAGAGGGCTTTGCCAGGAGCGTTGCATTGTGGGGGATTGGCATGTCTCATTGTTGTGACCTTATACTAACAATGGAAACTCCATACACCATCCCAACACACCCACACCCACAAACCCCAACACCCAGAAATACAGACGGAGGAAAGGAGAAAGACAATATAACACAAGTTAAACATGTCAAGCGGTGTTAGGATTCATTAAGCTACAGCAAAGTGAGAAGAAGGCATTAGGAATAATACTGAAACACCTGGACAACCGCCTGCGTTTGGCTGTTACATCTGAGGTGAGATAATATCAGTAACACCTGCACACACACACACCAGTCTGCAGAGCAATAAATATGAACACATAATTAATTTGGCTTCTTTCCACAACAATTTTTAATTTATAAGAAAACATTGTTGCCTATATCCTTACATCTAAAACTCCTCTATCTCTTCACACACACACACACACACACACACACACACACAC
The DNA here is from genome assembly GCF_002775205.1 of Xiphophorus maculatus. NCBI lineage: Eukaryota > Metazoa > Chordata > Actinopteri > Cyprinodontiformes > Poeciliidae > Xiphophorus > Xiphophorus maculatus. The sequence goes on from NC_036454.1 coordinate 18,995,188, forward strand.
ACACACACACACACACACACACACACACACACACACACACACACACACACACACACACACACACACACACTCATATAAGCAGTTCTTTTATTTTCAGTGGGCGGCATCTTAGAAGAGAAAGTGAAACTGAACAGCAGGAGCATCAAGGAAGCATGATGAAGCTAAACTGATCAAGGTAATGCTTTTTTTTTTGGTAATTCTACAAATCTCCTGCAGCAGGAGCAGAGACAAGTTCTAGCTCAATCCTAAAAATGTATTCAGGCTGTGGAAATATCAGAGGCTGTAACTGATAGCTTTAAATAGTAAGTTTGGTACAGTGCAGCTTTAAGTCTGTTCCGGCAGCTGCTGTCACCTTCTTCCCCCTTGCTCCGTCCTCTTCTTTGTTTCTGACCACATGGTTCGTTTTTGCTCACATGTTTGAATCTCTTAAAGGAAGAGACTGGCTATGGTCTGTTTTTCAGCCGAGCTCTATGTGCCATAATTAACTGAGCATGTGCTCAGTACGGCCCAGTTATTCTTAGCAGTTTTTTTCCACCTGCTCCAAGAGAATAATTTAGTCTACTTATTTTGGGCACTCAGAAATTTGTTTCATAGCTACACAAGTGTCCAAAGTAAACAAAAATATCGAATACTCATATGTTTATGGCACCATAGTTAAGTTATGTTTTGTTTATTTTTTTGTAATGTCACTTGAAGACAAATCAGGCCAAGTCACATCCAGTCTTACACACAAAAAATAGTTTGGTGCATTAAAATTGCCTAATTTATTCAAACATAATCCAGTCCCATAGACCAATTTACGACACGGTCCAGGGCAGATCATAAAGTAATCCGAAGCAAATATGTGGAGATAATGGAGAGGAACATTATCTTTTAGCAGGAAGTACTCTCCAGTAGAATAAAGTTCAACACAGAGCCATGCTCCATGTCTGACTGCGGGTTAAGGAGAAAGGAACAAGATGCAAAAACAGAATGAGTGATTTTCTTTTGAAGGAAAGACTGTGTACAGTTAACGGCAGCAGTAGCTATGTAAATTTCTCTGACAAGGAAAGAAAGACAGCTAAACATGTAAACACTGAGCCAGGAGTTTTTTTGCAGGAAGGAAAAACACAAAATCAATTCTGTTCTTTCTTTGGTGGAGCAGGAGCTTTGCCACAGTGTATCCTACTCTAGAACAGTTTGATACATTTTCCATAAACTTGTTCATAAATGTAGCTATTTGTATCTATACAATCTGAATTTCAGTTCACTGAACCTCCTCTAAAATAGTCTGAAGTCCTCAGAGAAGAGAGGTTTGTTACGACAGTAAAATTAATATATGCACAGATACATTTTATTTCAAGAGATGTTTTTTACTTTTTCTTCCATTGTTTGTGTCTTTCAGGTTCAGGAGAAGAACCCCAGAGGATTGGCCATTTTATTTCCATTTCATCAACCATTGATGTTGGGTGGTCCTTCCCGTGGTTGACTCCATTGTTCGGGTTATGATTAAATGAGTTCAGAGCTAAGAGTCGACCTGTCAAACGGGTTGGCATCATTTTAATCAATTTCGTTCACAAACATTCCCTTAACAATGATTCCAGTCAGGCTTTTAGTGCTGCTGGCTTTCAATATTCATCTGGTTGGGTCTCAGGCCTCTCAGAGCTCACAGCAGGTAGCGAGTCCCCCCAGTCCCACGGCAGAACCATCTCCTCTGGGTGATGGTAATCTGTCCTTCCCCTGGAGCCGTCTTCGCCTGCCAAGGTAGGCTCTACATTTTTTTATCGCCACACTACAGAAACAGATGGGGAAAAAAACAAAACATCCGTATTTTGACTAACTCACTAATTAGCTGTCATGTTTCTGTGCCTCAGGTACATTGTTCCTCTTCACTACCACCTGCTTCTGCACCCCAACCTCACAACTCTCAGCTTCACTGGCACTGTGCAGATCCAGATCGATGTCCAGAACAATACAAACTGGGTTGTTCTACACAGCAAGGGTCTTCAAATCTCAAAGGCCACAATTTTAGACCAGAATCTTAATCATCTGTCTGATCAGGTAGTTGGAAATATAAGGGAGGATACATTTTATTTACTAACTCCTGTTGGCTTAACAATCTTCTGCTGTTTTAGGATCTTCCAGTTCTTCACAACCCTTCCCACGAGCAAATAGGCATTTTTTCTCCACGGGTTCTCAGCAGCGGCCAGAAGTATTTCTTGTACATAGAGTTTGAAGCAGAGCTAGCAGAGGGATTTTACGGTTTCTATAAAAGCACCTACAGGACCAGTAAAGGCGAGACCAGGTGAGAATAGGTTTTCTGTTTCTCAGCATCATTGGAAAACGTAGCCAGCACACACTGTCTGCAACAATCTATTTTCAGATACCTAGCTTCCACTCACTTTGAACCCACAAGTGCTCGAATGGCATTTCCTTGTTTTGACGAACCGAGCTTCAAAGCCAATTTCTCTGTGAGGATTATAAGGAGCCCGGAGTATATTTCTCTCTCCAACATGCCAGTAGTGAGTGCTGAATCTTTGAAAAATGTTGCAGATGTTGATTGATGGATAAAAGACCTCAAAGTTCTCCTGGGTTTCAGATCAAGACAGTACAACTGAATGGTGACCTTCTTGAAGATCAGTTCGCCCCAAGCGTAACAATGAGCACGTACCTTGTAGCTTTCATCGTTTGTGACTTCAAGTCTGTCAGTGCAACAACTTCGTCTGGAGTGAAGGTCTTCATGATCCTCTACCCTGCTGTCACTTTTCTTTTTGCTTGAACTGTCTCAACCTTGAATTCTGGTTCAACAGTTGGTTTTGATTTCATTGTAGGTTTCCATCTATGCTGCGCCTGAGAAGTGGATGCAAACCCACTATGCTTTGGAGGTTGCTGTAAAAATGCTGGATTTCTATGAGGAGTACTTCAACATTCGTTATCCTTTGCCCAAACAAGGTAACCAATAATAATTCCTTTTCTTATTTCTTATGTATAATCTGTTACTTTTGTTCATTATTACATATTGTTTTCTCTTCCAGATTTGATTGCCATTCCAGATTTTCAGGTTGGTGCAATGGAGAACTGGGGCCTGACCACCTACAGAGAGACCAGTCTTCTCTATGATCCTCTCACATCCTCCATTTCTGATAAACTCTGGGTTACTATGGTTATTGGTCATGAACTTGCCCATCAGGTGAGAACATAAAAGTGCAGATCAATGATACATAAGAATCATTGTCTAAATTTCTTAGCTAGATTTGGACAAGGAATTTGAAATTAAATTTAGTGGTTTGCCCTGCAGTGGTTTGGGAACTTGGTGACCATGGACTGGTGGAACGATCTCTGGTTGAATGAAGGATTTGCCAGATACATGGAGTATATTTCAGTGGAGGCCACCTACCCAATTCTCAAAGTGGTAATTTTTTTAATTCTTGACTAATAGACCACAATAGGTCCCTAAAAATAAGATTGATATTCATGTTATCTAACTTGTTCTGGCAGGACGAGTATCTACTGCACACTTGTTTTGTAGCAATTGGTCTTGATTCTTTAAACTCTTCTCGGCCTATCTCGAGCCCAGCAGAGAGCCCTACTCAGATCGAAGAAATGTTTGACACCGTTTCCTATGACAAGGTACGATCTCTCTGTTTAGGTCACAATTCATAAGAGCCCAGAGTTGAGGATGTGGCAAACACAAAAATAACAAAGTAATAATTTTCATCACATATAGTTGCCTTAATTTGCAACTATTAAGGCAACTATTTTGAGTTAAAATGTTCAAATGATTTGAACATAACAGTAAAATTATTAACATGATTGTATTTGTTACAAAAACACTTTGTACATACTTTGAGAAAACAGAACATCTACACAATTTCAGGCTTGGCGTGTCATGAAATCTCATATTTAATGTCTAAACTCTTCAGGGAGCATGTGTCCTGCATATGCTGCGGCACTTCCTGACTGAGGAGGTGTTTCAGAGCGGGATAGTGCGATACCTTCGCAAGTTCAGCTATGGAAATGCCCAAAATCAGGACCTGTGGGACAGTCTATCTAACGTAAGGCGCCATGTTTTTTTTCTCTTTTATTCTGTGATCTTAAGGAACAGCTTGCTAAACAATCACCTTTATGAAGCAATGCTGTGTGTCTGTGTCATTTTATAGTTACAAGAGGACAAGTTTAGATTTTCAATTCTGCTTTTGCAGTTTTCTTCTTCATGTAGAAAAAAATCATACATACATTCAATAGTTAGGATGAAATCCAAGGTACTGCTACCACTCATTTTTTTTGTTTACTAAAGCAAAGCACTTGATTAAACTACAAAAAAATAAAAAAAATTCTTAAGAAGATTGTGTGTCTCAACTGCACTGATGTTGCATTGTCTGTACATGGCATCAAAGTACAGCTTGATTTTGAAAAAAATGTGGAAAACACTGATGTAAATCAAAAACCATCTTGGATTTGCAAGCATTTAAGAAGAGTAGAAATTCCTTCTTTGGACTAGAATCTACTAGTTGTGAGCTAAATAGAAGCTCAAAGGTTAGCGTCAGTGGTGATATTGAAATGCATTAAAGCAGGTGGCAACATGAACGTCTCTGAAGACATTAATAGTGTGCCTTCAAAATATTTCTCATATTTACCAACTTCTCCCGACATTGTGGTAACTCTGGGTGTGAATTTGCATATAACATTTTCATCAACCAACAGAGGGACATATTTCAGTCTACATGATTTACAAATGTTATTTTTTATTTCAATTTCAGTGGCAGATTTTGTCATTAAAACAATACATTTTTCTGTTATAAATGGAAAAAAATCTTCCAGTGAAAGTGGCACTTTTTTAATCCATGTTAATAAATTACAGACTTAAAGCAAGCTCCTATATCTTGTTGAAGAGTTTCTTATAAGTTTTGTCTTATTGAAAGTGTACTAAGATATTTCCACTAGAAAGTAGACAAGCAAATACTTTAAGATTTTGTGTTATTGTAGTGTTTGTAAGACACTGGCAATGTTATTCAAATTATCTCCATCCAAAGTGAGATATGTCATAAAAAACAGAAATCTTCTCCATCATTTTCCAGACATGTTCAGAAGATGACTTCACCTCAAGCAAACACTGTTACAGCAGTGACCAGGCCTCCAAGAATGCAGTGAGTAAAACATCCTGATGTTACAACATTTACACAATATTGTGTTTGCTGGAACTGACAGTTTATGTCCTCCTACAGTATCTGTTTGCAGGGGAACACCTCAACCTGACAGCCATGATGAACACTTGGACTTTACAGAAAGGGATTCCTCTAGTTACTGTAACGAGGAAGGGGCCTCGACTGCTTCTTCGACAGGATCGATTTCTGAGGACAGTTCTTCCCTCTGATCCTCAGTGGCAAGCTGTACAACAAGGGTAACTTTATAACTATTTGTAGCTTAATGTGCTGTTCTCAGTTTGGGTTTATTTTGTAAAATGAACACAATTTGAGGTTTACATGCATTTTTTTTAATAGGTTCCTTTGGCATATTCCTCTGACGTACAAGACTGATATTTCCAGCACCATCCACAGACATATGATGACTTCTCCCACAGGTAGGAGATAAAAAAGCATCCAATTTGAAATTCTGTTGGTTTTAATTTTACTTTGTAATTACTCAATACTTCCTCTTGTTATATAGACAGTGTACACATTGGAGAAGAAGCCAGCTGGGTGAAAATAAACTCAGATATGACCGGCTATTACGTGGTTCATTATGCTGATGATGGTTGGGATGTGATGGCTAAACTACTGCGGGAAAATCACACAGCTCTGAGCTACAAGGACAGGACTCACTTGATACACAATGCATTTCAGCTGGTCACGTAAGGAAGAAAGTTTGCACATTTTAAATAATAAAAATACTGTATGCTTGCAAAAAACTAAAAATGTTTGTTTTCTATCTTTGTAAAGAGCGGGGCATCTCCCACTTAATAAAGCTTTGGACCTGATTGGTTATCTACAAGTCGAGAAACACACAGTGCCTCTCCTCGAAGGACTGGCTTATCTGGAAGTTTTCTACCACATTATCGAGAAGAGAGATGAGCTCACTTTAACTAAAAACCTGGAAGTAAGAGAGCAAAACATAAAAGTATTTCCTAAACTTTGTCATCAAACATTATCTGAATGTGACTGTTTTCCTGTCTCTGAGCAGAAGTACATCCTGCAGTTTTTCCGTGCCGTCATCGACCAGCAGACATGGAGTGACAGCGGCACAGTGTCTGAGCGACGCCTGAGGTCGGAGGTCCTGTCTCTGGCTTGTCACCTGGAATACCCGCCCTGTCTGGAGCGTGCAAACCAACATTTCAAAGACTGGCTCCGTTCCAACGGAACATTAAAGTCTGTTTGAGTTGAACTATAACAAATGCTATTCTATACACACCACTCACTTTATTAAGAATTTCTCAGAGATTTTGGTCCATATTGACATGACACTTTATCACATTTGCTCTGGATTTGTGGGTTGCATATGCGTGATGTGAATCTCCTTTTCCACTACTAAAGGTGCTCTGTAGGAGTGAGATCTGGTGACTGCTGCGGCTCAGGGAGAACAGTGACCTTAATGTCATGTTGTTAGTTTGAGAGGTTTGAGGATGGTGACATGGTGCAGTATATGTGTTAAAGATGTATGGACAGCAACAATATTCAGGTTGGCAACCTTAATAGTCGACACAAGATAGAATGGAACATAAAACAACATGCTTTCATGTTGTTCATGACAAATTATGGCCCTAAAATCTGAACATTTCAGCTAAATCTAACACTCATTGGACTAGGCTTCCAATCTATTATTGCCCAGTTTTGCATATAATTGCAGCCTCGGCTTCCTCTTCTTACCTGACTGGATTTGCACCTGTTAGGGTCACAGCTCCTCAATATTCACTGCTTCTGGGTTGATACGTTTGCATTCAAATATGGTACTCGGCAGATATTAGTATTAACAAGTGGCTGTTTGAGTTTCTTCTGCTTGACAATCATGTTAAATTCAAAGTCACTTCAGTCTCTAACTTAACTGTCTGTGCTTTTGTTCACTAAAGCTTACCTACAGATGTGGCAGAGACGGTGTTCTCAGTAGGAGCTCAGGATGACCATGGCTGGACCTCGCTCCTAAATACGTACAAGATTTCCCTCTCTGAAGCCCAGAAAAATATGATCCTCTTTGCTTTGGCAACGACCAAAGACACAGACAAGCTGCAAAGGTGCTGGATGGCTTTTTCTTGCTTTTTTTTTTAACTGATTGTGCTGCCATCATGTGGCAAAATAATTATGCCTATCACTGTGCATCTGCTTAGGTTTATATCAGTGGTCCCGAACCCTGGTCATCAGGGTCCACTTACCTGCATGTCTTAGATGTGTTCCTGCTCCAGCACACCTGCCTCAAATGATTGAATTACCTCCTTAGCGGTGTGCCTTGTCTGCAGCAACAAGGAAACACCTAAAACCAGATTTTGAGGGTTGGTGTCCTACAGCTTTCAGATGTGTTTCTGCGTTAAAACACCTCAGCCAAATTATCAGATTACCAGGACTCCAGAGAACTAACTGCATGCCAAGGAGGTAATTCAGTCATTTGATTCAGGATATAGAATTTGGATTTGAAAACCCCTGACCTAAAACATGCAAGACAGTGGGCCCTGAGGACCAGGGAGCTCTGCTTTAGAATACACAAACGTTAAGTAAGGCTTGGTGTCATAAATGCTGGTCTTGTGTTATTTATTTTGCAGACTGCTGGCAATGGGTCTGGAAGGAGAAGTGATCCGATCACAGGACCTGTCTCGTGTTGTTTGGATGGTGGCCCGTAATCCGAAGGGACATTATCTCGCCTGGAACTTTGTCAAACAGAACTGGGACACATTGGTTGAAAAGTCAGTATGACTCATTTTCAAAACATGTGATGCCATCAAGGTGCCCCTCTTGTTTTTTTTTTTTAGGAACTGCTTGTTGCCCATCAAGCATCTCAGATGAATGATCTCTAAACCCGTCTGCAGTACAGTCCATTATTTGCTGGAGCATACCTGAGTTTATTAGTCTTAAGTTTTTGGATTTCTGAAACATTTCTCCTTTCTTTCTTATATACAGGTTTCAGTTAGGCTCCACCTGCATCAGGACCATGATTGTTGGGACCACAGGGCAGTTTTCATCTCCAGAGGAGCTCACTCAAGTAAATTATACCTTTGTGTATTATAGAATGCGATAGCTTTATTTTAAAGATTATTATTTTATTTTTTATTATTACTTTATGCAGATTTTCATGTTAAATTGACTTCAGATACAAAGCAATTCCAGTTAGAAATTGGTCATTCTGTGGGAAAGCATTTACTTGGACTGGTCCCTGCTAGAACTTGTTGAGCCTCTCTTGAGTATAATTCTTGAACATAAATTAAGCTGAAAACTTGGTGTGAAGCTACTTATTTAAGTAATTTGTGTCTATATGTGTTTTGTCCCTTAGGTGCAGTTGTTTTTTGAATCCATCAAAGAGCAGGCTTCTCAGCTGAGAGCAACACAACTTGCCTTGGAAAATGTGCAGAAGAATATTCGCTGGGTTCAGAGGAACTTGGAAACACTGAGAAACTGGCTGAATGAGCAGATGAAATGACAGCTATTTGGGGAGGAAAAAAAGCATTAAATATTTTGAGAATTTTTGTAAGTGAAACCTATATTTTAGGTAATGAAACAGTTTTGTAAATGGAAAATTGTAAATGCCTGGAATGATTTTTGTTAGAGTACAAGAGTCACATGGTAGATGACAGGCTGTGGGTATCATGAACATTTTGTTGCCATTGTGTTTCAAAGAGAAAGCAAAGTTTAACAATTAGACAATAAATGGATTCACTACAACTTGTTGCATCTTTTTGTGTTGTTTTAACTGGGGGTTATCTTTTAAAAGCAAAGGCACTCGAATTAAAGATGAAAACTATAAAAATAGTGATATTGAAAAAAAAAGCATAAAATAGGAATGATATCAATTAATGTTCTGCTCAAAGATGAAAAATGATCAAATGTATGTTAAATTGAGCATAAACAAGTGTAAAAACTATATTCTGCATTGATATTTAATTTTTACAATTACCTGCCTGCCACCAGAGGTAGATTGTTTCACAGTTTTGGTGGAAATGGTCGGTAACCCACTGTTTGTACGCAAACCCTGCAGATGCTAAACAAATGCATTGACCACTCTGGCACATTTGTACGTATGGCGTTCTAGCTCCGCCCCCTGATAGAATCATCCAATTAGATGTCAGCCCTGCAACTTGACGGAACGTCGTCAACAACTGGTCAGGATAGCAGGAAAAGAGTCATTTAATCCAACTATAGCTAGCCTTACACGCAGAACTGAGGTTTGTTTTTGCGTTTTTAAGCAGCAAAGTACAAAGACAAATCTATTCTGCTTACCCGTTTTCCTTAACAAGCCAACCATGATGGGTAAAGTTGGGAGCGGCTAACGTTAGCCGCCTGAATGCTGTTCAGCCTGTGACAGTGGGGGGAGGCTGCTGATACCGACTGTGAGCCTGCGGTGGGTTGTGGCTAGCCAGAAAACATCGCCTCGGTCGGACGTCCTTGAACGTCCAGAGTTTTCCCAGTAATTTCTGGACAAGAGGGAGTTTTTCCAGATAAACCACCATGGATTTGTTTGACAGTAACACTGCAGGTAAGAACGGAGGACGGTGAGTAGCAGCGTCTTTAGCTGCCACCAGCAGGCCAGATACTGACTGTCGGGTCAGTGTGTTGCGGTGACACGATGACAGCTACATTGACTGACTCTGCTGGATGCTAAGCAGACATATTTAGATATGATGACCTAAACAACGTTGTGATTAGGATTTATAAGGTAGCTTATTGGAAAAAAAAAAACAAACATAAACTTGTTTTCCTGTTCAAAGTGAAAGCACTGCTGCGGTGTTTACTCCTGTATCTACTCAGGTTGAAGCCTATTAGTTTATAACTGGAAATGTTCTGTAAAGAGTTATACAAGAGTTTCAACCCACTTATGTTGTCCCTGGGCGTTATTAAAGCAAACAGTACATCAGCTATAAAGCAAACTGTGAAGCAGTCAAATCACAGCAGTTCAACTTCCCTATTTTATCTCTAACAGATCTTAGTTGTGTTTGTCTCTTTTTTTGTTGTCGGTACAAGAGCAAACTTGTATTTCACAATCAGATTTTTGATCAGACAGTGAAAGAATGTCAAAACAAAACTCTAACTATATGCCTTTCCTCTGCAGCATGTAGTGTTTATGTTGTGTACTCATGAGCAGAACATAGGAACAAACTGTAGCTACTGATCCATACGTAACTGTGGGTTTTTGCAAAAGTAACCATACCCTTCAAGGTTTTCTACATTTTGTCACTTTAAAACCATAATTTTTAACATATATTGGAGGTGATTTTATTTTAGAAATAAACACAAATGTCGTCTGTTACTGTAGGGAAAGGAAACACCTCTCTGTATAGCTGCTTTCATCGTCTCATCAACTCTTAACCAACTTCCTTGTCTCAGCTGAATGCCCTACAGCATGATGTTGCTGCCACCAGTATGCTTTGCGAAACTATACAGTCATGTGTGTTGGTGTATTGCAAACCTCTCTCTTCTCCAAACAAAATGCATCATAGTTTGTGGTCATAATGTGGTAAAACGTTAAAGCACCATGAATACATTTGCTAGGTTTGACAGTAGGGTAAAGATGCTAAATGTTTTGAGTAACATGAAAGCCACAGTCAGCAATATAGGCCAATATTTCTGCCGCATATTTACATATTTCATTTAAATTAGTGATAAGAAGCCTATTCACTCCCTGTCACACTCTCACAAACATGTCTTTGTGGTTACATTTGTTGTATTTTACCGTGATAACGTAACAATACTGCAAAGGTGTTAAAAGTGATGGCATCCATAGCATAATGTGACTGACTGGCTATTATTTTTGTCATAAACTCTTCTGGACATTACACAGCACTGAACTACTTAGCTCCTTGCCTATTAATAGATGTTCATACCACAGCAGCGTGGTCCAGACAGAGCGACTGTGTTGAAGTCATGTCAGAAACACTATAACTAAGCAAACACAGACTCAGATAATACTGCTTTCACTTGCTTTGGCTGCTGACATATTTTTGTGGAGGAAAAAGCTGTGTTTGTCGTCATCAGCCTAAAGTGAACTGCGTGTCTTTAGAAGGTGTTTACACTTTCTGCTTTCCACTGGCATTCATCAGATATATAATACAATGCACTGCTCATCACCTACAAAAGCATGGCTAGATTGTCAGGACATAGTGCATAGTATCTTAGTTATGGAGTTATTGAATTAGGAAGCTGACCATGCTTCTGATTGTTTCACAAATTACTTTGGGAGTAAAGAGTCTGTCTGGCTGAAAATGGCATGCATTTAGTCAAACAAAGCTTTATTCTTTTCCTGTTGCTGAAGATGCATTTTGGTTTGAGGAAGTGAAGGTTTTTTCTGTTCAGCCTTTGCACATGAAGAAACAGAGACGGTGAATCTATTGCTTGTGCTTCAGCAATCGAGGCGTAACTGCTGTACGCCTCTGTAGTCGCTCAATTTTGTGGCAGCTAAATAAACCACCTCGGTGAGATTTGTTCAATGATAGCCATCTTATTTATATGGGAACTAAAATGTCTGTGCAGGCTGACAAACCTGTTTTATTTAGCAGGGGGAAGAAAGGTAGAAAGTGTGCTAACAGGAAACTGTAAAAACGCAGAATCAAGTGTTTATATTAATACTGCAGATACAGTATGTCACCATGTTATGAGAAAATTCGCCCCTCAAAGTCTGCAAACATAAACAGATCAAGCTCACTTTGTGCCGATGTAATTCAACATTTGTATTCTGCTCGGGTATACCTCTCACAAGCACAGCTCAATTTCCCGTTCGAGAATCACTTGTTTTCTTTTCTTTGTGCTTCACAGAACGAGCTAACCTGCCGAGGAACATGATCGAGAACAGCATGTTCGAAGAAGAGCCTGATGTGGTGGATCTGGCCAAAGACTCCAACACATTTCCAGTATGCCGGTTCATATTTTCATCATTGAAAACAGTTAAAATTGCACAAAATTGCACATTTCATAACATGATTTAGTTGTTACCAAACAGATGTGCTGGTGAATATGATGAATGTTTGTAACAATTTGCAGAACCAAACAGCATAATGCCCCTTCCTATTGTTTTTTTTATGCATTTACACTGAAACTCGATCCTGTGTTGCCTTGCAAAAACTTTCATACTTCTAGTTTGTCACTTACAACAAACTAGATAATCAAAATATTTTCTTGGGATTTTACGTGAGAGACTAACACAAAGATGTGCGTTCTTGCAAAGCAGGATGAAAATGATACCAATGTTGCTTGTATTTCTTTTCAACCCCACCCACCCTCCGGGGCAGTACTTTGCAGAACTATGTTTCACAGTAAGAGATGTAAATCTTTTAGACTCTAGAGAGTGAAGTTTTTCCCCTTTTTTGTTTGCAAAACAGCTTAAGCTCAATGAGTTTTGATTGGAGACGTCTGTGAAGATCAGTTTTTAGGTCTCTCCACTGATTCCTAATTGGATGTATTCTGTACTTTGACTAGGCCATTTTAATAGAAGAATATGCTTTGATCTAAACTACAGTTAATGTTCTTCTCTCTGCTCTTTATTTCCAAGTCATTTTCAGTATGCAACAGGCTTTATTCCAGGATCAGTTATCTAATGAAACCAATTTCTTTGTCCCTACTGAAGAAAGGCAGTCTCACAGCATGATGCTGCCACCACCAGAACTGTCGTATTTACACAGAGATTAAATTGCACACAGGTGGAGCCTCTTTTTTTTTACACTGCTGGCATCTGAAGGCAACTGGTCGCACTGGATTTAATGTCAGTCAAAGTAAAGAGAACAGAAAACCTTTAGGATTTTTATTTGTTAAACTTTCTTAAAATCCATTCCTACTTTTCCTTCCACTTCATATTTAGCACTCATTATGCTGGTCTGTCACAGAATCCCAATAAAATAATGTGTAGTTTGTTGCTGTTATATGGAAAAAAATGAATAAATACATAACAAAGGCAGCACCTGTAATTTAGTTATTATTTTTATGTGTCTGTGCCTGTTGTCTTTCCACTGATAGTTTACACTGAAAGGCATTTTTTTTCTGAATAATCACACAGTGATTTGTCCTGTAGACATTTCCCACTCTTGACCCGGATGAGGTGGCATATGAGCCTCGCAGCTCACGGTTGCTGGTGCGTGGCCTGGGAGAAAACGACATGGATGATGATGAAGAGGACTGCGAGTCTTCTGCACGTCTCCTAGGAATGTCCTTTATGAACCGCAGCTCTTCTCACAGGTCCAGCTCGTCCCCTTATGTCAGGCAATCTCCACCAAGGTAACACTCAGCTCTTTGCTGTTGATATCTTAAATAATTTCTTTAGATTTATTATCTTCTCTTAGGAGATAGTCATGGTTGGATCCTGGTATATGTCATTGTTAAGTGAATGTTCACTTCTTTTTCAAATATCTGTATTTGAAGTGATGGTTAGAGAAGCACGAAATGTAATTTTGTGTCCAATTTCTTGCAGCAGTTTCTTGCTGTCCAGGGATTTTTGCGGATTATGTCTTTAAATACATGCCTAATATATAAGTGAAGATTCCCACTTCTGATCCGGACTTACTGTTTGAGATTACTTTATCTTCTACTAACTGCTTTTTTACGGAAAAAGGCTGTAATTCATACAGCTTAGTTTGAACACAGGCATTTTATTTGACTTGTTGGCAATTACTTCAATAAATAGAGATATTGATCATGAGTTTTCTGGCTGACACTGATTTCCTGCTTCTTTTGAAGTCTGATCTGCCTATGTCATTTGTTTGCTTAGCAAACACAAAGAGTGCCTCGAAGTGCATGCTGTTGGTTGATGCATTTATTTACCAAAAAGAGTGGGGCTTCTTAGTTTTTATGCACTTATTGTCTTGGAAAGAATATTGAGACTTTCTAAAATTTAATCTGCCAATCATCAATCTGAGCCGATCGAGGAATAACTGTCAGACTCCGAGCTCTGAGTGATTTATTGGTGGGTCTCTAGTAATGAAGCTTACTGAATATACTGTAAATGGAGTTGAAGTTGGATCACTAAGGTGTTAAAGGAAAATTCTCCCAAGTAAACGTGTTATATTTTCTGTTATAACAGTAATAAGTAGATTAGTAAGAAAATGCACGGTTTTGATTTAGCTTTCTTACAACAGGATCAAAACAACAAAGTGCTTAACAGTTAAAATATAAATAAATAAATCATGGAAAAATGTAAAGCATGTGATAAAGTTATCCCGTCATCAGGGCTTTAAAGGAGTAAAACATTGAAGTCAAGTGGATATAAACTAAATGGCGAGCCAATGTAAAATGGCTAAAACAGGATTTATATGCTGTCTGAAAAAAATATTATGCATTATTAGGTTATTTATTAGGTTGACATAATATTTTTGTTGTCTTCCATGTGGGTCGTAAATTTTTACAGCTATTTTAAAGCGTTTAAGACATCTATGTAACTAAAACACTGTTCTACTTTGAAAAATTGCAATCATATGACATACATATATGCACTTCAGTTGATTAAAAAGGTAATATTGATATTTTGTTTTGTTTTCAGGTCATGTTCACGACCCTCAGCTCGTACAATGGTTGTGTGTGTGTTTCTCCTGGTGATCGTAGCCTCGTTGACCATGGTGCTGTACTTCCTACCTGGCTGCACCTTCACCAAGGTAGGGAGAATAACTCTTAAGTGGTATACACATTTACCTGTTTGACTCTCTGGCTCACTCTTTAACCTCTGTCCTTCTACAGGCTGGTTGTCCTCAGCCAAATAAGACCACACCCCTGGAGCCAGTCTACCCTAATTCCACAAACGGAGAACTGTTTCCATGGGCTGAACTCCGACTGCCTCACAGCATACGACCTCTCAGCTATGACCTCACCTTCACCCCCGACCTTGACTCCATGACCTTTACTGGCAAAGCTGCCATTGAAATGTCTGTACTTCACAACACAAAGCGGATTGTGCTCCATGCTGCTAATCTCAACATTACCAAAGCTACGTTTAAGGTTGGGTTGAAAGGGGATTGGTTAAGTTATTAACTTTGGACTTTTCTCTTTCCGTCTTGTTGCTTATTGGACACGTCTTCTCTTCCAGCTGGGCAGCGGACAGGCCCGTGACGTGACTGTACTGGAGTACAAACCCCGACAGCAGATTGCTGTGAAGTTCCCGGAGGAGCTGAAAACAGACCAACAGTGTGTTTTGACATTTGAATACAATGCTAACCTCTCACACAGCTATGATGGTTTCTACAATAGCTCATACACTGATCAATACAGAAAGAAAAGGTAAATTTTATGAATAATATTTGTGTTAAATTTATTCGTGGAGGACATTTTGTTAATGTCTCTTGCTGGGACACTAATGAAGGCTATGAAGACAACAATAAAAAGCATGTTTGACTTTTCTTATTGATTCGAAAACTCATGCCTAATAACCTTCATCTTCTATTCATAGAGTTCTTGCAGCAACACAGTTTGAGCCACTTTCAGCCAGGAAGGCCTTCCCTTGTTTTGATGAGCCGTCTTTCAAAGCCACCTTCCTGATAAAAATCAACAGAAACCAAAGCTACATGAGTCTTTCCAACATGCCTAAGGTATTGTTCAATTAGTGATTTACCTGTAAGATAAAAAGGGTACAAGTAGAGTGCTCTGCTTCCATTAAAAGGAAGTGAAAAATGAGATCAGTAACTCAGATGAAAGTCTAAATTGAATAAGAATAAGAGGAATTTAACTTAAATGCAAAAATCTTCTTAAATTTACTAATTTAAAACAATTTGCTAAATAGTGTCAGTGCATTCTGTGTGTGATTCTGGTTCAGTTTGAAGTAATTCATATTTATGTATAAAACATTTTTAATTAGAATTAAGTTGTTTGTTATAGTTTAAATATTTGTGTGCTTTCTGTCAAGGGAGAAATATTAAGAGTATTAAAAATAAACCCAACCCTTGGCGTCATTTCTCATAACCCCACATAAAAAACTCTCTGCATCTTGCAGCACAGAAAAAACCCATAAAAATATAATCCAAATTAATCCTTTATTTTATACATGAGAACTTGTTGAAATTCTTCTTTTACCACCACCTACAGGTATGATTGCCTCAAATTGTTATCCTGCAAGAGTTTGACGTGTTCAGATGACTTTAGTTGGTTTGATAAATCCTGTAGTTTATGATCCCTCCATGTCCAGTTGTTCAATGTGTGATCCCTGATCTGTGAGTCATGAAACAAAAATCTGCACAACCAGTGTGCTTGTTCAAAAGCCAATTATTTCTAAATCCGTGAAGACGGCAAAAGTTGTGTAGTTTCTCCATTTTTCCAGTTTGCTTGAAACAATGACAACTTATATATTTTTTAGAGTTATAAATTATTACAACAGACAGAACTCAGTTTTGTGTTGCATATGTTTTGTTAAACTGCTTAAAAATCCTTTACAAGATCTACAATTAAAATCAGTGTTTATAGACTGTGTAGATAAACATAACCGTATTTTTCTTACTGTCTGACATTAACTCAAAATGTACTTTTCTTGTTTCAGAACATTTACAATTGCCAACATTTTTTATATTTGCTGAATGCCAGAATAACGAAAGACATAATTTACTACTTTGCTCAGGTGTAGGTATTTACATGCACTAGGATTACTATGTCTTTAAACAGTTTGGGAAAGCTGTTTAAAGCTGGTGAGAACAAGTACCAACATGGGCTGAAAGGCCACCTGGTGATTAAAGAGGCCATTACTCAAAACACAACATATAAAACAGATTAGTCATGGGAGACATGTCTCCTGGTGGGATAAATCAATAGTTTAAATGTTCCCATGAAGCCCAATAACCATTGTTATATTTGAGGAAAAAGGGGGAAAAACCTGTGGCCATCATGTTTTGTGGGTGTTTTTTTTGCAGGAGTGACCAATGGGCTTCTCAACGTAGATGACATACTGATAACATTTTGTGGAAACCTTAAGGCAAAATTTTGGCACATCAGTCTGAAAGTAAAAGGCCAAGCCATACATCCGGCTGATGGATTGTACCAACTAAAATTTTTTTGTAGTGTGTACTACTGTCTATACAATAAATAGACAGATTTGCAGCTCCTCATGTGGACACAGTTTTTATTTCCTTACTTTCTGATTTTCAAAACCACCTTTATTTCCCTGCATGTTGGCCTTGTAGTTATTTAACTCTAGCACTCTGCATTTCAGGCCAAAACCACACTTCTTTCCAGTGGCCTTGAGCAGGATGAGTTTGAGAAGACCAACGTCAACATGAGCACTTATCTGGTGGCCTTCATAGTTGCTAACTTCACCTCTGTCAGCAGCAGTGCTTCAGGAACAAATGTAGGTTTACAAATGACCATGTTTGGCTGTGGGTTCAAACCATAATCATCAATAATTAATTTGAAAACATTGCTTTGGTGTTGTATTTTACTTTGTGTCTATTTGTGATGCATATCCACATCTGTTGGTTGTAGGTCTCTGTATATTCTGTGCCATATAAGAAAGAACAGACTGGCTTCGCTTTGGACACAGCTTCCAAACTGCTGCAATTTTACAACAAATTCTTTGAGATTGAATACCCACTAAAGAAACTAGGTGAGCAGAACCACTCACCTGTACAACGTTTATCTTTCTACACCTTTTTGTTATCATCTGTCACACTTTTGCTTCATTTCTGTTTTGTCAGACTTGGTGGCCATTCCTGACTTCCTGGCAGGAGCCATGGAGAACTGGGGGCTCATCACTTTCAGAGAGACCACCTTACTGCTGGACAACAACTCCTCCTCTTTTGAAAAACAAGTAGTAGCCTCTGTAATAGCCCATGAGATCGCTCATCAGGTAGTTATTTTTATTTTTATTTTTTTTTGACACCAGGAGCAGAGTGTGATTATGTTTGGTTTGCTGGTCCATCTCTGTTTCAGTGGTTTGGAAACTTGGTAACCATGAGCTGGTGGAACGACCTGTGGCTCAACGAAGGCTTCGCCACCTACATGGAGTACATGTCACTGCAGGAAATAATGCCCAGTTTTGACACTGTAGGCTTGAACATTTGACCTCTGTGTACATAATATTTCTGGCGGATGAATTTGAGAACTTTTTCAATGAGTCTTGCTTGAATTGTTTTGCAGGGTTATTTATTCCTGACTGTGCGGTTCAGAGCCCTGGACAAAGATGCGCTAAACTCCTCCCACCCTGTGTCGACAGAGGTTAACACGCCAGAACAAATCGAGGAAATGTTTGACTCAGTCTCCTATGAAAAGGTACAGCTTTGAGTGTTATATAAAATACAAAAAGGTGTTTGACCAAGATTTCTTTGTCTTGCTTCCAAGAAGAGTTCACTTTTTTTTTGTTTTCTGTCGCAGATGTTCTGATCTGTATTTGATTGGGCTTGTTAAATGTTTTTTTTGCTTTTTCTTTAACTAATTTTACACTTATTCTAAGTTCAGAACCTGATTATCAACAGAATAATATACGTTTATTGTGCTAGATCCTTAGGAATATACATGTTAATGTGTTTAGGGATTAATAATCTCTAATTACTCTGATAGGTCACTTCTATTATATTTAAAAGGTAATAAAAGAAGTATCTCTCAAGTTTTTGCTGGATTATTTTCCAGTTTCTTGAAGAGATGTCTTTCACATATTATTCATCTGCTGTTGATGCTGGTTTTTACCTTATGCTGATTCTTTGTCCTCCATTTGCCTGCTTTCCTATTTTTAAGCCAACTCATCACAATTTGCAATTATGTTTAATTACTTAAAAAACGTTAATAGGAAACAGGTTAAAAGCAGCCAAAGTTCAAAGAAAAACTATAAAAGATGTTTAAAAAGCACATAGAACTATTGAACAAGATAACTTTTAAAGATTACCAGAAAGCCTGGCTTCATAAACGCAAAGTATAAAGATACATTAGGGTAGTTTATAACTTGTTTAGTTTACTAGAGACTCCGTGTTCTTTTGCCAAATATTCATATCCAATTTCTTAAGAGAAATTTCTCTGCTGGACCTCACAGTCAGCTGCAGCTGTGGCTAATGATCCATCTTGGTTTTAATTGTTGGTGTTTTGTGCCTCTGCTCTCCAGGGTGCTTCAATTCTCCTGATGCTGAATGCATCACTGCCAGAGGAGCAGCAGTTCAAAAAGGGCATTATTCGGTATCTGAAATCATTTAGTGGATTAAATACAGAAACGGTGGACCTTTGGAACAGCCTTACACAGGTATGCGTTTGCCTTTACATGGGGTCGATATGTGCACGGTTATTTAAATGATGTCTTAGTGGGTAATCGATTGACTCTTATCCTCAACATGCATGTCCAACATGGATACATCTAAATTTATTTCATTTTCAATGGATGCATTAACACTGAAAGCTAATATTTCAGTTTGCAAACACAAGTAGTAGATTTTCTGCTGGATTTAAAACTGGTACTTCTGTCAATTTGCCTGCAGCTTTTTGTTTTTATCATTCTTAAGTTGATTAAATATTAACAAATGAGTTGCTTTTAGTGCTTAAAAAGAAAATAAGAATGAACAGGTTGGCCCTTAAAGAAAAACTGGAAGAGGAACATAAAAACCTCATCACTGCATCTCCTGTCAGAGATCTTTGTCATCACGTCTCTTCCATGCAGACCGAAAACAGTACTTTGTTTCCTGTAACAAGAACCCTTTTTTGTTAGTTTTACCATTTGGAATAACTAGATTAGTTTCCCAGGAGCTTTACACTTTATATACAGTACATATGTTTGTCATATGAAATATTTGGTAATGACTTTTGCATAATATCTCTGAAGCTTTGAACTCTGAGCCATCAGTTCACTGATTAGGTGTCTGCAAGCGTAGCGTTTCCTTCCTGCTGCCTGTTCATCACATATTGATCTTTATCACCCAGTTTGGTTTGGTTTTAAACTAAAGCTGCATTAGAGGATCTTGAACTCTGTTAGCAGATGTTTGATTTTTCCTCTATATATTCACCAAAATCTTAATTATCATTCACCTGTAACACTTCAAATGACTCCTGTCATTTTACTTATTTTCTGCATGTTGAGGTTTCCAACCCGCGTAAGAATATTTCTGAGATGATGAGTTCATGGACATCACAGAAAGGCTTCCCATTGGTCACTGTGAGTCGCAAAGGCGACATGGTGACCTTCTCCCAGGAGCCTTTT
The DNA here is from genome assembly GCF_002775205.1 of Xiphophorus maculatus. Lineage (NCBI taxonomy): Eukaryota > Metazoa > Chordata > Actinopteri > Cyprinodontiformes > Poeciliidae > Xiphophorus > Xiphophorus maculatus. The sequence goes on from NC_036454.1 coordinate 19,015,429, forward strand.
CTGCTCACATCTGACAACACCACAAAAGCACCCAGGTGGGTTTCATCAACACACTCATCAGTAAGAGAAATGCAGCATGAAACCCAACGGTGCTGCGATCTCCGTTTCAGACAGTGGAATATTCCCATCACATTTGTGAACGACAGCTGTAGCTTGGCCCCGGCATGCAGACAGATGTTCAATCTGAGTAAAAAGTCAGGTACAGTGCAACGCTTAACCCTGCCCTAACACTCTCTGTCACATTGTTTTGGACTCTGCAATGACAAATGTTTGTGTATCTCAGAAAGTTTAAAGGTACCAGAAAGCGTAAAGTGGCTAAAGTTGAACTACAAGAATACCGGCTTCTACATTGTTGACTATGGACAAGATGGTTGGAGTGCTATTCATGACGCTTTGTCCGAAAACATCAACGTTCTCACAGCTGAAGACCGAGCCTCGGTCATACATAACATCTTTACTCTCTCCAGGTAAACATCTGAATATTGTTTTTTTACTTTGTGAGTGCACCAAAATAAATTATGACATCAAATAGTTAATTTGCTTCAGTAATTCAACTGGTGAAAATCATTGTCACAGAGGTGACCAATCTTTGCCCGTTTGGCTTTAGCTGTTCACCTCAGCTCATCTAAATTATAGTTACTGATCAATCAAGTGCAGATAAACCCGGATCATTCAGACAGGCATTGTTACTTTTGGTAGGGAGGGTAGATGTCAAGTCTTAAATCAGCATCTCCATATACAGTAACTAACATTTCCTGGTAAATGCCTGCGCTGAATTTGGGCATGATAAAACACAGCAGACCAACACCATCAGATGACTTGTCTTCCCAGATAAACACTAATTGTCAATTCCTCCAAATCTGTAACCTTGATTTACAAATTAAAATTTAATTTCATCTGATGATGAGAGGACTTTGAGCGCCTGAGCAACAGCCCAGTTTTTATTTTTTCTCCTGACCTCTGGTAAAACGTGTCTGCTGCTTTCTCTGGTTCAGAGTTGTGTTGATTCACTTGAATAAATTAACATTTCAGTGATGTTCTACATAGCTAACATGCATGCATAGTCTGTGATTAAATAAGCAATTTTACTCCAATATTTCACTTCAGTGTTCGACCTTTTCTCCCTGCTTTGTTTGGTCATTAGACTGGGACGTGTCCCTTTTGTACAAGCATGCCAGCTGTTGAGCTTCATGCCTAACGAAACAGAGACGGCTCCTGTGACAGAAGCTCTGCTGCAGCTGAACAGCATCTACAGGCTGCTCGATAAAAGGCAGGAGTCTGACTTGGCAGCTCGAATGAAGGTACTTTGTAAATGAGTGCTTTGGAAAGTCAGTTGGTGTTTAAATTTAATCTAAACAGTAAAACTAATTTTTTTTATTGTCATCCTGAAATTTAAAGGATGAGCACTTTAAGTTATAAACTACATTACTTTTGTAAAATAAGTCCAAATGTTGCTGTGGAATCGAGTTATTTATTATTTTTTTCTCTATGCAACAGGATTACATTCAGCATCAATTTGGTTCTCTGATGGAAAGTCAAACCTGGGAGGAGGAGGAGAGTCTATCGAAACAGGAGCTGCGCTCCGCCCTCATCTCAACGGCCTGCGCTCTGAATAATGAAGGCTACGTTGCCAAAGCCAAATCCCTGTTCAAAAACTACACAGACTCCAATTTTACCAGCAAGTAAGTAAAGAACTCAGGAACTCGATCACGACAAGAAATGTGGTCGTGGTTTGTGATCGCTTCACAAAAAATACCTTAACATCCTTTTGCAAACAGAAACAGGCTTTTAATTTTGTAAGAGTTCAGAAAATGTGTAATGTTCAGAACAGAGGACCCGAAATTTCAGCCAGACAGAAAATTGAAAAGCAAAGGGTTTATTGATAATCAGGTGTGGGACAGGCGACCACCAGCACTAGGACAGGAACCCGAGGGCAGAGAACCAGGTTAGTGGATTTTAATCTTGGGTATCAAGGCTCAATAGAGAAAGCCACTAACCTTCTCAAGGTGCTGTGGAGAACACAGGAAGGTTCCTGGTTCCTCAGGAAAGTGGTGGTGAGCCATTTTCTCAGGGCTCGGTTGTAGAGAACAGAACACCTCTGCAAGATGGAGACTGAGCCAGAGGTTGAACACTGGTAGCAGGTTATGAGCTCAGGGGAAATCAGAATTCGGAGGTCAGGGGACAGAAACAGGTCAGGCATGTGAAGACAATCTCAGGCAGACAAACCCAGGGGCGAGGCAGAGGTCAAGAGGCAGAAACAGGGTCGGGTCCAGAAATCAGAAGCCAGTGAAGTATCCGACGTGGGCTAGGCAAGGTAGGGAAATCCAGGAGACAAGAAACGTGATCGTGGTTAGGCAAAGGAGGTAACGCTGGATATCTACTCACACTGAAGGCTTTCACAAATCTGGCACCATCTGCCTGCCGGAGAGCTGACTAAAACTGCTGGTGAACAGGTGGATGACATGAGCCTGATTGTGCTGCAGCGCAGCAGCATGCAGGTCAACCAGATGAGCCTGATTGGAGAGGTGAAGGCTGAGGAGAAAAACAAAGCAGGCAGACGGGCCAGAATCATGACAAAATGTGTGTTAGTAGGAAGAGGAAAGCAAGAGTCCTAAAAATAAATATTCTAATGTTTGTGTTTTCATATTTACTTCTGTAGGATCCCAGGTGATTTGCAGCAAGCTGTGTTTACAGTGGCTGCTCAGTCAGACGACGGCTGGCAAACTTTGTTCACCTTGTACGCAACTACCACCAATGATGCGCAGAAGCGAAAGATGCTAAAAGGCCTGGCATCCACTCAAGACCCACATCGTATTGCATGGTAAGGGTCTGTGTGATTTTATATATATTTAAGCTGAAGTTCACAGCAGTTCTTTAAAGTTTTGCACATTTTACTTTATAAACTTAGACTTATTTGGATTTCATGTCATAGACCAACACAAAGTAGTGCATCATTCTTGAAGTGTAAAAGAAATGATTAATGGTTTTCAAAAATCTTTGCTTGAAAATCATTTTCCTTTTCTTTGATTCTGCTAAATAAAATCTAGTGCAGTCAGTCGTATTTAGATGTCAACAAATTAGTAAATGGAGTCACTCTGGTGGAGCTGCAGAGAACAAATCGGTTCACATTACAACTATTGCTCTTCCACTCCACAAATCTGACCTTTATGGACGAATGATGAGAAAAACATTGAAATAAAGTCGAGTTTGGAGTTTGCCACAAGCCATGGACGCAACAAACATGAGGAAGTAGAAGGTCTTTTGGAAAGATGAAACCAAAACTGGACAGTTTGTTCTATATACAAAACAATACAGAACCAAGTCTACAGCAGTGACAAGAGAACCGGGTCAGAGTTGACAAGGAGATAAAAAGAAACCCAGGCCAATCCTGGAAACAAAAGCTTTTTGCTTATTTTTATTCCTCTCCCAATATCCTTCTTTACAAACATCTTGTTACATTGTGGAATCACTTAGGGTTGCATTGTTTGCTGCTAAAGTCTCTTTATTTTGATCTGTGCAGGATTCTCAAGGCCGGTCTGAGTGGGGATATCATCCAGACACAGGAGCTGCCTCTCATCATCAACACTGTGTGTAACGGATTTGCTGGCTATTTGTTTGCTTGGGATTTTATACAAGTAAACTGGGACCGCCTCATAGAGAAGTAAGCCTCATCAGATCCCTGTCTTAAAATACATCCCAGGATTAATTTACCTGCTAATTAAAGGATCTGGACTTCTGAGTATCATTATAGCTTCCTGTGCTTCTGGCTGCAGGTTTCCTGTGGGCTCCTTTGCCATTCAGACAATCGTCAAATCCACTACCTCCCAGTTCTCCACACAGGTGCATCTTGATCAGGTATGTAAATATTGGAGATGTACAATATGGTTTCATGAGATTGACAAACACAGATTAGCGCACAATTGTGAACCGGCTCTGTTCTGATACCCTGAGATAAAACCAAGTGTAGCTTATTGGCTTCACAAGTCACTTAATTAGTCATTTTTCTCTGGTGGGATCAGAGTTAAAAGGGAACCTGTAGATACTGCAAAATACTTGACTGGGGTGGAAGTTTAATGACCCAAAACACACAACCAGAGCTACAATGAAACTGTTTAGATCAAAGCAGATCCACGTTTAAGATTGGCCCAGTCAAAGCCCAGACTGATGTACATTTGGACTTTTATGGCAGTTGTTGTCTCCTTTTAATCTGACTGTGCTTTAGCTATTTTGCAAAGATGAATAGGTAAAAATGAGTAAAGATGTTTGTAGAATTATTTTCAAATTCGGTAAAAAGAAACACAAAAATACTTCCAGCAGTGTCTGATTTACAAAGTGTTGACTCACTGTGGCTAAATGCAGATTCACACCACACTCTTCAGGGGTTTTAATTGTTAAAACCATGTATGAGATGCAGTTCTACCCTACTTGTTATGTTGGTCTGAGTTTTGAGTTTGTAATGTGACAAGAACAAGTTCAAAGGATATTCATACGTTAAAGTCTGTAAACCTGCTTTGAATGATTAATAGTCCTTGGATCACTTTGTGTCTCTTGCAGGTTCAGGCGTTCTTCTCCAGCCTGAAGCAGCGCGGCTCTCAGATGAGGAGTGTGCAGGAGGCTCTGGAAACCATCAGGCTGAACAAACGGTGGATAGAAAACAACTTAGAAGCTATGAGAAAATTGTCTTAGGAAGGTTAAGTCAACCTGAATCCGCCCCGATAGCGAGCAGGTGGGGGTGCATCTTCAAGACAGCAGCAGTGTTTGCACTATTTTTGGACTCTGTCCCTTAACTCCCAGTATCCAGATCAGAGCAATAATCAAAAGCTCCTTCTGGATGAAAGGTTTCTGAGATGAGTCCTGTCAGTTTTACTTGATAGCTCAGGGTGGTTCTAATTGTCCGTCTGATTGTTGTCAGACTCAAGACACACTCCTTGTGTTTTATGCTGTCGACCAAACCTCCTCCGCAGTTCTCATCTAAACTTTGTGCTTTATTAGACAATCATGGTTCAAAGATTGAAACAGACCTTCTTTCGCCCCTTGCTGCGTCTCAAACACCCAACCATTTAGGCTATAAAATATTTCAAAACATCCGATTTTATGTACGAAGACGAGGCGGCGCGACATTCGTCAGCAGTGCGGAAATAAGAGATGCAGTTTTGTGAAATGGATCCCCATCACTCCTGTAACTACAGAGTTTTGCCATGTTGATGCTAGTCAGGCTAGTTGATTAATTGATGGTTTAAAATGCCAAACTGTTTTGGTATCAGTTGAATGTAGTAAGAAACCTTCCCACTGTGTGCAGTAAAGGATGTACTGAAAACCAGTGCAGGTTTAAATCACCCAATGTGTCTTACAGCAGGTGAGAGCAGGCAGCCAACACTGGAGCCAAACGGTCTCTTTATTTAGTTTCAACTCTGATCCACCTGTTTTACTCTACTTTTGTTGCCTCTAATCTCTTTTTTTCCCCTTTTTTTTAGTCCATACCTGTGTAAGGCTGTAACAATAATGTAAATACTGTCAGAAATGTGCTTTTGGAAGTACTATTTTAGACATATTGACTTTTAATATTTTACAACTTGATATCTGTTGTGTTTGTTTATAGTGTAAAGTTTTATTTTGAGTCCAGGTCAAAGCTTTTTTTTTCTTTTTGTTATTTTCATATTTCCTTATTTAGACAACCAAAAGGAGGTCGTTTGCTGATGAATGTTGTGTTACAAGGGCTACTGTGCATATTAGAGATATCAGGCATCTGTGTTTATCTGTCGATACTTATTGATAATTTGTTGTTTATTAGTCTAAAAAACGCAGAGGTTGCGTCACTCCTCGGAAGTAGTTATTTATTAACAGTCTTCACATGTGACTCTTTGTTTTCTGAAATGTTGTTTAAAGGCAGATGCATGTCCAGAGAGGTACTTTCTTCAGATTCACTTTCCTGTTACGTTTATCATGGTTTCATTTTGTTTCACACGTTAGAAACAGTGGAGTTACGTAATACTGAGTGTCATTTATGCCCACAAAGGCAACTCAAGATATCGGTGAAATGCTCCTCCTAATGGTACCTTTTGGACAAGGCGATTCGATGAAACCTCTGTTATTGATGGGTTCTGTGGTGCAAAAGGTTCTTGAAACGTATGAAATTGCTTTGTAGCATTTTCCAGATCTGGATAAGTTAAGGAAAAAAAAAAGCTTGATCTTACTCTTTTTCTTTCTTACATTTTCAAAAACAAATTGACATTTATCTATATTAAATTCCCATGCTTTTGTCTTTGACTTGCCAAATTACATATTTAACATTTTAGCCATGGGTATCTTGGTTTTGCATAGTGAAGAATTATTATTGAACTCCCTGTTTGGTCTCCAGACAGCATTAAATTCAGATTAAACTGAACCAGTGGTTCCTAAACTGGGTTTAAAATATTCAACAAAGCACAATAGCTGATATTTTTTTAGAAATCTCTTGAAACAAAATAAAAACACCAATTTTTTTTTTCTACTGTGCTTTAAGTAATCTGTTTTTTAGTCTAGGATTTTACATCATTGGAACCGTCCAAACATTTTCAAAACGGAGCTGATCGAAATCAGTCCAGATCCTACAAATGCATTATGCTTATGTTACTCCAAAAATCAGTGTTGAGCCTACAGATAACATGTGACGACTATTCAACGGGTACAAATAGATTTGTAGTAATTTATTTAGAAATGTAGAAAAGTCAAGTCTTTAAAAGTGTGAAGTTATAAGTTTCCAAAGTAGAAGAAATTAAGACAAAAACAAGTGACTGGATCAAACTTTGTAAAGCATCTCATCACAGTTTAAATCTGTGTAAAGATTTTTAATATTTCAACCAATTATTTTGTCCTCTCACTGATTCTACTTGCTGAAAGGATTTCGTTCAGTTTTGCTCAGATATCTTTCTGTTACGTAAGAGCGCCATGCTCGCAGTGAAACTGTAAAACATTTTGTTTTTGCACTGATATAATGCCCTTCATATCCTTTCAGGATTTTATTGCTTGAAATCTGCACAGATTGTTCAACTAAGCTACTTAGGAAAAACATTTAAAATTGAAAAAAATTGAAAGGGAACTCCATTTTCACCAGTCAGATTTTCCCACATTGTTCATCTGTCCTTTTTTTGTTGCATTGTTTTTTTCTTTCTGTCAAAAACTGCCCAAAGTTTAAGTTCCTGTGCTTTACAAGCCTTTTTCATGAAGCAAACTGTTTCATTTATTATCATTATTGACACTCTGAATAAAGCTAATTTGAATCCAACTCTTCTTTAGTGACTTTCATTGTACAACACCAAATGTTTATTGTAAAATATAAAAGAAAACTACATATATTTACATGTAAATATGATCACATGCATATATTCTTTCAGTATTAAAATGTTTTTAGCATCACTGTTGAGATTTCTTCTTGACACTACACAAATTTTTATATCAAATTCTTTAATTGAGTGATTTTTAATTATAATATTTAAAATTGGTTTAATTTGCCCATCTTTTCATGGCTTTTCCTTCAGGTGTCATTAATGCATTGGACATTTTATTATTTACAGATGTTCAGCACATTGTTACTGATTTTAAGTTGGTTTTATTTATTTTCTGTGTTTGATGTTATCACACTGATCTGCATTTACCATCCTTCAGAAACATGCTGGTTCTGGTTGGGGTTAGATTTTGCTTATTTCACATGCAGTTGTAGCCAATCCCCTTCACTTCAGGTTTGATGGGATTTTTCTAAATTAAATAATTTAAATCAGAAATGTAAATGATGTGAAACATTTCTATGTGAAAGCAGCAGAACCACAGAGTAACTGGATACAGAGACACATCAGAACATATGAAACATCAGAACCACAGAAGCCCTGTCAAAAATAAACAACATTCTGTATCTGAACAGTAGATGGCAGCGATGCTCCTAAAAATGTCATTACGTTTGGAGTAATGTAAGTTAGAAGCATCTTTGAATTGTACCAAATGCGTTGACCAGCAGAAAAATCTTAAATGGTGGCTTTTGTTTATCTTTTAAAACAGTAGATAAAAGAGAAACAGCTATTTTAATAAAAATAGATGAAAAGAACTGACCTTGAATATTCACTAGTACATTGAAAAAGTCATCTGGTGATATTAGATTAAACTTAATCATTTAAATTCATATGGCTGCACTCCTATTTTTTTGTTTCAAGGATGAGCTTTACTGGTCTGTCTAAACTGACCAGTAACGCACAGACCAAAGCACCAGCTCTACTGGCAGATTATTTCGCTTATTACAAGAGATTTTTGCTGTGTTAAAAGTCAATTAGCACTTTTTCTTTAATATTAAGAAATTACTGACTTAAAACAAGCTCCTATATCTGGCTGAAAAATGACTTGTAAGTTAGTTTTGTCTTATTTCAAGTGTACTATTTGCTCTAGAGACTAGATAATAAATACTTGGTAAGTAGACTTGAAACTCCTGAATTAATTTTATTTGTTTCAGTTTATGTAAACGTAAAATGTTTTAAGTGAAGTTGATGAAGCGTAAAGTAGCTATCCTATTAATCGCTTTGAGATACTTTGAAGACATTTTTCTCTTACATTGTTGAAGATTTATGTCTTGTTTGAGAGCGTTAGCATTTGACTCCACATCTAGATATTGTGCTTGACCTCATACTTTGAAAGCCACTGCTGACGTGTTGACATTCTCCTCTACACTTTAAAAAATATGATTAAAGATAGCATCTTGACCCAAATGATTAGCCCAAAGGAAACATATCACACAAATCAGTTGTAGAGTTAGAAACTGCAGAAAAACTAACCTTGAGCACAAACATTCATGCACTGATTCAGAAAACGTCATCTAATTTTGTGTCCTGTGTGTCCTTTGTGACATTTGAAAAGATGGCTGCCTCAAGGCCGACCCAGTGCTTTTGGGGCCCCTACACCAACATTTGAACACCAGATGCTTCATCATGTCTAGACTAATTCATGTTTGTAGCGTACCTAATTTCATTATCATCATTTGTACTTAACTTGCATCATGCCAGGTGATCAGGTGATTAAAAATAACAGATATGATGTTAAGTAGGGCAGCGATGCTGCAGCGCTTCAGATTGCTGATCTCATGTGATTCCTGATCAAAAGAGATTAGCAGATTCCAATTGATACCAGAGATTTCCTCTCTTAAATTACAGAGCATTTTAGTCATTTAAAGATGATGTGGCAATAATCTGACCACTGTTTAACTTAATAAATCCAAAAACCTAATCATCATGCTTCCTCAGTGGCAGTCAGAGCAGATCACCTTTTCATCTTTATACGATCTTGTAAAAGTGTTCATTTGAATTTAAAAGTGTCTTAAAATTTAAGGCATTCCTTTGAGTTCTCAGAAACACCAAGCCTTGTAATATGTGGAAGAAAATAAGTTTATAGGTACGCCTAGTTTGTTAAATCTACATTGAATAAATTCGCAATTAAAAATAGACCTAGGCCTCTCAAACAGGTAAATATGTTCTGAGTCAAACCATTCCATCATAACCATGAGTTTATTGATCGACTGGAAATGAAACGTGCTTTTAAGCCTTCCTCAACCTCTAAGAAGCTACTTCTTTCTTAGGTCTATCTTGTGTTCAGCTGCTGCACTTAACTTCCATATAGGCTTGTCAAAATATTCAGGACTGAAAACAAATGCATGCTGCAAAGTTCAAGATTTTATTTTACAAAAAACAAAAGAGAGATCATGCAATTTTATAATTTTCTTTCACTTGTGTTGTTCTCTATTTGGTGTTGGTCTTTCATCCATTTGTCCTTCCTTTCTGCTTTTGGTGACAACCCTTGTTAGAAGCACAGCAGAAATCCAAACAATGTGGATCATCATCATCATCACCAGGTGACTCTGACACTGGCACACAGTGTACCGTATCAGTGGCATTAAATCAGATTATATCTTATCAGATCAACCTGCACGACGAAACGGGACTGGTGTGGAAAAAAACAGTCTAGGAGGAATTTTTTGATTGGAATAAAGTGAGCAATATGAACACTAACTCTTTTTTTATGAACTGAAACGCAATTAAACTATATTTGAATGTATTTGAAAACATTTCATTGACTGAAAAGTGATGAATCTTCAATTCCAGTATGCCCTGAGAAAACGTTTTGTGAATTGGTACAACGGTGACTTCCACATTTATTTTCACCCCTGATGTTTCTTTACACCCCTCAAATTTTCGTCACATTACAAACACAAACATCAATGCACTTTTGCATTTTTATGTTGTGCAGAAAGTAGTGTGCAGTTTTGAAAGGAAAGGAAAATTATATGTGGACACAATTGCAGGTATTTTAGGATCTTTACTAGCTTTTCGTATCTGGACACTAATTTCACATCTCTATCCATCTTTACTTTAGCTCTGGAAAGCAAAGAAAGAAAATCATCCCCACAGCATGATGCTGCCTGCCACCTCATTATTATACTGACTATATGGGTTACACAGACGTAAAGTTTTAGTTTTGCACCACACATGAACTTTTGCATGTAAGCCAGGACATTCAGTGTTTATTCTGATTAGTCTTATCAGTTAAATGACTTCTAAAAGTGATTAGCTAATAGATGTAATTTGTGTCTGATTCAGACTACAACAGGCTGCATCATTTATATATTTATTTCTACCAAATATTTTAAGCCACAAGTTATTTTTGTTCCATTTTCTGTTGGTCTAAGACATGAAGTCACTCTAAAATATATAAAAGTTTTTGTTTGTAATACGAGGTTTATTTAAAGGTTTCCCATCCCGTGCAGCTTTATAGTGACTGAGTTTTTTCCTAATTCTGTCAGTACATCTTTAGCACAGAGCTCATCATGAAATGTGTAACCAATATGGTTTCAGTCAGCATGACTGTCCAACTGTAGGCTTGTCAAACTGCCTTTTCCACTGGAGTTGTATAAGGTTTCCACGAATGTATGATAACCTTTGTCTTACATGCATCCCTGGATAGTGCACCCAGGTAACAGTTTATACTTTGTACTCATAAATTGTGCAGCAGCTTAGCACTAATGGAGTTGTCGCTTCCAATCATACTCAGGGTTTTTCTGTAATGGCATCACATATTTCATGTCCATGTAGCGAAGGAATAAAAAGCGCTCATCTCGACTGGTTGGGCAGAAATGAGCTCCTAACCTGACACAAGTCTGCTAATTGAAATAATAGAAATGATCAGTATCCTGATCCAACGGCATCACTGCCAACAAACCATAAAATCATAAGTTCTGCTGAATGAGGTCCTATAGTTCCCCAAAGGAAGCAAACAGCTCTGCAGTGTCCACTCTGCGTCATGAAATCCTGAAAAGATATTTGCTATGATTACACAGATGACCACAAAGGTTATGATTATGATGCTTATGTGGTGTTTATCATATGAACATTACAATTCTGTTGACATCAAGTAGGGTTTTAACATTTTAGTCCTTTGTGCTGGCTAACTGAAGAAAGGAAATTGACACTTTATTGGAGTCAAAACACAGCAAACACTTGTCGCTCATGGATCCAAGTTGCTTTTAAACAACTCTGTCATACAAAGTGCTAAGCAACTATATCTGACCTGAAAAATGGACACACTGATAAAACTTAATTTATAGTCATCAATTAAACCAGCCTCTTGATGTCACTTTGGACTTTATCTGCTCGTCGACTGTCGTTATGTAAGCTGAAACTGCAAAACCTGATGCTGTGGGATAACCAGGCTGTCTTATCCATCTAGCCTCCTTTGCTCTTTACTCAACAGCACCTGAGAATAAAGTCTTTCTACTTGAAGACAAGACAGTAATGTTTCAAAGGATGAATCATAGTCATGTTGAAACACTTGTAAAAAATTATCCAACCATTGATGTAAATCAAAATGGCAGATGGATGTAAGAGTCAGTTGACAGAGGAATGACACTTGTTGAGTGTGATGTAATCTCTCTGTGAGCCGTGTGACTGAGAAACACTGCAGTTTTAATACTGAGTTTTCTCCAAAGGCTTCTGGAAGCCTCTGGCATGCTGTGTTCTGATCTTGTCTGGCACTTATCACATTTTTCTATCTCAAATGTTTGGATTGACGAAGGAGGCACAACAGGTTTCCATAAAGGTTGCTGTTGCATAGTTTCACTAGAGCAAAGCTTTTACCTGCATCTGGCACAAAAGGTGTGATCTTGTGAGGTTCCAGAAATTTGACAAACATGTGTAAATCACTTACATAACATCGACATACGTAACGTCAACTGACAGGAAAATGAAAATATAATTTCCTCAAATGCAGTCATTGTCCACAGTAATGCTGAAGCTGATGGATTTTGCTATATGATCATGCCTGACTCCATACCGAAATGAGGTTTCTTTAGCTCACTTCTGTGTTTACACATGAGCTAAAGATTTAGGAATTTTTTTTAGGGCAAACTTTGGATGCATACAGAAGGAATCATTTTCTCCTCAGTTTTTGGTCTCAGTTTTTTGCATGATTTTGCTGTTTGTCGACGGGAGATGTAGCAAATATGCAGAGAGAAGCTGCAGCTTTGAAGCTTCATCTTCATCTAACGTGTAGATAGTGAAAGAACAAGAGAACTAGAGATGTAATGTAAATTACACCTCTAGTAATTTACGTTACTAGAGATGTTGTCACCTAACATTCTTAAACAGAGTCAAGATTTTATCAAGTTGATTGCCTAACTAAAGTTTTAAAAATGATATATTACTACTGTAGAGTTATTCATACATAATCTTTTTGTTTAAGCCTTCCTAAGCTTTCAGTATTTAGCAGTTATTCAATCTTACTTTTTCTTTTGACTGTGTATTAACAGCGTGAATAACCAAATTGAAGCTACTGAAGCCAAATCCAGTCTGCTCTGACTTGATGGGAGCAAAAAGGGTCAAAATTGACCACAGTTATAAACGCAGTCTAAAGTTTTTGATTTGATCTTCAAATTCAGCCATGAGGAAATTCATTTTACATGAGCAAAACCAACAAACTAGAAGAGGTTATGTGATTGTCCACACATTATTTTTTTTAAAAATGAATGATATATGTGCAGACCTGGAAGAGACATACCTCCAAAGACTTGCAGCAGCACCAGCAGCAAGAACTTTACAGGCACAGGCAGTTTTTTTAAAAATTTAATTGTAAAACAATAATTTAAAAATAATAATTTTCCTTATATTTCAGGATTGGGCAGTACTCTGATCAGCGTCTATCACATAAAATCTAAATAAAATAATACTGAAGTTAAAGTTTTAAAAAAAATATGAAAACCTTTAAACATCCAACAAGTTAATCCATGAGTATCCTGATATCCATGAGTGTCAGGAGTCTATTAATTGTGTCTTGCTGTAATACAAGCATTCTTTGATTAAGAAAATGAAAACACTAAAGGGGCTTAAGAAACAAATTTGGAGTTAGGCTTTTTTTAATTTCAGTATTTCAGTGTACTGGGCCTCAGATCATATTTAATCCCATTCTCTGACCATTTGAATCAGGAACTGCAACAGTCTCTGGAATCTCTCAGACTCGTTGTGCAAGTCCCCTAAACCAGATTAGTAAACGGACAAATCTGCTTTGTGTTGCAGTGAGCAGGGTCATATTTATTTACATGTTTTTGTGCAGTCATGGGGGCCTCTCAAAAATTTGCGATGCATCTTGTGACTAAACCTATAATAACATAAAGTAACTCTGTCTTTAAAGTCACATCATGACGACTAGTTGCAACCAGGCAGAAACGTATCTCTTTGTGAGCAGAGCCAAAGCTTCAACTGATTTAGGTGTGATAGAAATTTAATGGGGAAGTACAAACATTTAAATATTTAAAGTTTCAGGTTCATTCTCAATGAACGAGCACAAACATCACGGAAAGTATAGACCAATAAAAATAATTCATCAGGGTAAAAGAGTGAATCATTCTTACCAAATAAAAGCTTAATGTGCTTCATTCTAAAAACTTGATCTGTATCTACCCTTTGACTGGGCCATTCAAACAAGTGAATAAGCTTTAATCTAAACCATCCTGACGTACACTCACCGGCCACTTTATTAGGTACATATTGCTTGTACTGGATTGGACCCCCTTTTGCCTTCAGAACTGCCTTAATCCTTTGTGGCATTGGTTCAATAAGGTACTAGAAATATTCCTCAGAGACTCTGGTCCACATTAACACCACGGCATCATGCAGTTGCTGCAGATTTGTCGGCTGCACATCCATGATGCGAATCTCCCATTCCACCATTTCCCAAAGGTGCTCTATTGGGTTGAGATCTGGTGACTGTGGAGGCCATTCAAGTTGAGTGACCACATTGTTCAAGAAACCAGTCTGAGAGGATTCATGCTTTATGACATGGTGCGCTATCCTTTGGAAGTAGCCATCCGAAGACGGGTACACTGTGGTCATAAACGGATGGGCATGGTCAGCAACAATACTCAGGTAGGCTGCGGCGTTGACACAATTGGTACTAATGGGCCCAAAGTGTGCCAGAAAAATATTGCCCACACCATTGCCTCACCACCACCAGCCTGAACCGTTGATACAAGGTTCATTTGACATTTGTCCCTTCTGTTTCATGTTGTTGAAGCCAAATTCTGACGGTACCATCCAAATGTCGCAGCAGAAATCAAGACTCATCAGACCAGGCAGTGTTTTTCCCGAACTTCTGTTGTCCAATTTTGGTGAGCCTGTGTGAATTGTAGCCTCAGTTTCCTGTTCTTAGCTGACAGGAGTGGCTCCCGGTTGGTCTTCTGCTGCTGTAGCCCAGCCGCCTCAACGTTCCATGTGGTGTGCGTTCAGAAACGCTCTTCTGCATTGATTGTAACGAGCGGTTATTTGAGTTACTGTTGCCGTTCTATCAGCTCAAACACATCTGGCCATTCTCCTCTGACCTCTAGCTTCAGCAAGGCATTTGTGCCCCCAGAACTTCGGACCATTCTCTGTAAACCCTAGAGATACTTGTGCGTGTAAATCCCAGTAGATCAGCAGTTTATGAAATACTCAGAACAGCCCATCTGGCACCAACAACCATGACACATTCAAAGTCACTTAAGTCACCTTTGTTCCCCATTCCGATGCTCTTTTTGAACTGCAGCAGATCATCTTGGCCATGTGTACACACCTAAATGCATTGAGTTGCTGCCATCCAATTGGTTGAGAAGTTGGACCTAATAAAGAGGCTGGTGAGTGTAGTTCTGCTGAAAAGTGAACCTTCCCCCTAATCTTAAGCTTTTTGCAGCCTCTAAGTTTTTCACCAGTGTGGTGGTGAAAATATCAACGGGGTGGTACGTTCGTGACAGTAGACAGCATTATATTTCCTACACGCTTAACATTTCACATATCAGAAACAGTGTTTGAATGTTTTTTATGGCTTTGTAAACAAAACAGCTTTTCTTGTGCCACTCATCCAGAAAGACCAGCTTAGTGGAGTGCACAGCTAGTTATCCTGCTGACAGAAATTCCCTGTTTTTGAAAACACCAAAATTTATTGTTCCAAAAACAATTACAGTGCAAATAAAAGCTTAGCACCCACATTAAGACAAGTGTATACAAGAAGTACTGGTTGCTAAATTGAACATTACTCTTAAAAAAGAATATGAATATTGACAGCAGAATAATAAAATATATATATATATTTACAACTACATATTTTTACATTATTCAAACATTTCACTCCTTATTTTCACATCTTCACTATTTCCAAGAACATTGTTTAGACATAGTCACCAGGAACAACCTTGGTGGAATTATCTTCTCTGTTTGTTCCTTCCACATTAACGCCCTCATCCATTTCAGTACTGTTGTTGTTTTCACTTTCTTGTCTCCCCTCCTCTATTCGTCGAAGTTCCAGTTTTAATTGGTTTTTCTCATGCAGGGTTATCTCAGCGTTCAGCTGCTCCTGACTCTCTTTCGCCGCCTTCTCTGCCTTCTCCTGCTTCTTCAGCCTCCAGTAGAATGCCAGGTTTTTCTCAGGGTAGGTGACTTTGGCCAGCGGGAGCTTGAATATCCTCTTGGTCCCCGTCGTTAGGAGGAGGAAGGTGAGGGCAGACAGGCAGAAAGGCCAGGTGCATGCCGGCAAACCCAGCTGGAATACATAAACAGAATGTGAGATACAAATAAATGGCAAATCAAAATCTGTTGGTGCAGATCTCCATACCAACCGTGGACATGACGTTGGAGATGGCAGAGCCAAGGTACGCGCAGAAAAAAGCTGCAGAGGAGAAAAAGTCTTCAAATCCCCGTGATATAACAAGTGTGATTATCAGAACATATCAGAAATACCATATCTACGCTTGACTCGGTTTCTTACAGTTAAGTGACGCACCCACACCTTTTAGATGGAGGCTTTATCTTGGTGGCTATCTACTCACCACATGTGATGGCGAGCAGGTGCACCTGCCAGGTGAGAGCGTAAAACATCCCTCCTACAGCGATGCAGGCTAAGACGCAGTTGTATCCCCAGAGACCAAAGTAAATGTCCTCAAAAGGAGCTGATAAAGCCAGACCTGAGAGAAGGAAAAGAAATACGCAAAACTCAAAGAACCGGAAACAATAAGTCAAAAGAAAACAGCAGCAACTCAGAGTTCTGCTAAACTTTATATTTACCCTATATGTTCTACTGGATCAATTACAAGCATGGGGGTGGCAGCATCATGCTGTGTGGCTGCTCTCTGTTATGTCAAACTTTGTTTTATTTCAATCAATCAAGCAAGCAATCAATTTTATCCATGAAGCACCCTTCACGTTGGAGGCAGCTTGCTGGAAACACAAAATAACGGGTATTTCTGAACTGGGTTTGAACCGTCCAGCGTCACATTCTGTAAATTCCAGAGTTGTGAAGTAAACTGAAACTGGTGGGATCCTCCCTTTTGCGCCCTCTGTAAGAGGGCTGGTGGATATTAAAAGCAATGTACTTTCATCTTTTCTTCACTTCCCTGGACTAGCTGGGGGAGTCATTGCTCATATTCTTTGCTTTATTTCTTAATAAAATAATATTCAGAATGCATTTTGATTCGTTCTTGATTGACTCAGTGTTTCAGCTTAAGTAAGACTTATTTATTTCCTCAACATCTCCTTCAGCAGAAACTGGGAAGTTGATCGGCATTATTGGGAAGACAGATGGAAAAGTACAAGGAAGCCTTTTGGGGGAAGCTAAAGATTTGAGATTGGGATATTGTTGTCTTGATTCACAAGGACGCAAACATAATGTGTGGTTGATTGTTGCTGCATTAGCCTCAATAGAGACTTTGTTCGAATCCCTCACCTGACACCATTCCCACAGCAGATCCCAGGACAGCATGGACACAGGTGATGGGTGAAGAGATGAAGAGGGAGATGATGAAGATCCCTCCTGTCCAAGGGTTGTCGCAGCCATACACCTGTCCTATTCCCACTGGTATGGACCTGAACAGCTGAAAAGGAGAGAAAGAAAATATATTTTTCTAAAGCATTTTAAATGACAAACTTTGCCTTTAAAGATAAACACTTGAAAAGTACTCTGCAACATATACAGATACAGAGCAGAGAAAGAAACAGAGAAAAAAGGAGACTGCTGCTGACCTTTGCCACGTCGATTTCAGACCAGGTGATGTTGGGCAGCTCTGAGCGTGGCTGGATGAGGACTTGGGGGAAATGGTGGTTATAATGGCCTGTGGCGACCATGTGGAGACACACCAGGATGTTGAATGGCAGCGTGAACACCGGCAGATCCCAGCGGGTGTTAATAGATGCCAGGGCACTGGACACAATCGGGCTGAAATAAAGCAACCCAAAACATCCTTTGTTAAAAAGAATCAGGCTCATGAGGAACGTCTGTCTGCTGCAAACCACTTCAAATCTTTCTTCATCACTGAATGAAATAGGGTTATATATACAGTACAGCTGCATATGAGAAATGAAGAGACTGCTGAAGTTTTCTGAAATGAGAATATCTGCATAACAGTAATTACATTATAGAGTTTGTTGATTTCCCATATATCCACTCAATATTCTTGTTAATGAGGTCTGCTCAGGTGAGGACTTGAACCCAAAGCCAATGTGAATGATGGGTGGAGCGCATGCTAACACGAATGAAACCAGATGCAAAATCCAGGTTATTCCACCAAATGTTGATTCCTAAGTTAAACATTTTGATTGTTTTTTCAGCGATAGGTTGAAAATAAAAATGAAAAGTATTTGGATGTTTTAATATCTTGAAGTTGTCTTTTAATATTTCTCAGAGTTGTTTCAGAAAGTTGAAGCCTGCATGGACACGTCAATGCTTACCACATCATGGACATGAAGATGTTGGGCAGCAGAAGCCACCAGTACCAGTCGCCTGCATTGGAGAACACAGCCATCAGGAGACCCACCAGGATGCCGTTGTATCCATAAAGTCCTGCAGCTATTGCACTCCTGAAAGACAGTAATCCTAACTGATCACCACTGTTCATATTTTACTTTATGTCACTTAAGTACTTTTATTTATATTCCCACATAATGACTTATTCCAGATCAATTTTACTTTCTCACCTGCTTTGCTGCAAAATGAGAGCAGAAATTGTTGCAAAGAGTGTCCCCACGAAACCGTTGAGGGCCCACCAATAATTTTGCAGGATGAGGCCAGCAAAAATGACCAGGCCACTCAGAGGGTTGTTAACAAACATCACTTGTGCTGCTCCACGCAGAACCCAGTCCAGGAGCTGCAGCAAAAAAAACTGTTCTGAAAGGAGAAGCACAAACAAGTTCATTACCCCAATGAAAGGTTGGACAATTACAGATTTAGACTTGTAAATGTTTGTTAGTTGTATCTCAGTTTTTCTTATGACTAGATTATTATAACTTTCAGAGCAGTCTGTAGACCATTTTGTTCTTCAGCATTGCTCTGTTTTTTAAAGTTAAGGACTCTGTGTTAGGTTTGACTTACTCTCCATCCATTTTCCAAACACCTCCATGTCTCCTGAGAAATATGACAGCACCTTGAGGAAGTGGGTCCAGGCCCTGTGCAGGCTTGCTGGTCCTACAGGCCCTGATTGGCCCTCCACCCTGTCTTCCAGGGAGGGGTTGTTCTCAGGGCTAGCCATGAGAGGATGGAGCTCCTGGATTTAAATAATTGCACACATTGCTTCCGTCATACAAACCAGGATTATTAGTGAAATTAAAGAAAAACACAAACTTACAGTAAAGACTGGAGAAGAAGAGCTGACTGGAACAGGTGCAGAAGAGTAGCTGCTGATATTCTCCTGAATATCCTAAGTAAGAAAAATGACTTTTAATATTTGAGTACAAAACCATTAAAAGCTTTAAAACTAAATATTGTCAATTCAAATGCAAGTTATAGTTTCAAAGCAGAAATAAATTGCTTCATTATTTTATTTACTTCTGTCATACCCAACCTTTGTACTCATCAGGTAATGATTGATTTGTAAGGGAGTTTACACTCTGTGCAATGTAAAAATTGACTTTGGTAAATTTTTTACATTAAAGATTTTACTGAAAGCACAAATCAATTCATTCAAGCACCAGAACAAAGAGCCAATTGTTTTCTCTTATTTTCTTTTAATACTAGCTCTATTAAACAAATCATTTTATTTGTATTTCGATCATATCTAACTGTTTTGGTACACAATGCAAATTTCTGCAAGAATTTAAAAAATGCTCCTACCTTTGTGCAGTGTAATCCAGTCATATGTCCCAGAACAGGCTGAGGCTTCATGCACTGCCAGCTTCTCTGGAGCAGCACAACACAGAGCTACAACAGCTTTTATGCAGAAAAGACATGAGAGAAAAACTCCACCTCTATTTCACACCCACTCTTGGAAAAGTTATTATCTAAGTTCATTTACTTAAGAGTTTATTTGAAATGTTATGTTTTCATATTATTATTCTGTGTTGTTTACTTGGCTCCTTTCTTTTCTGGTACATTATTAAGTGTTTTTTTTTTTATGTTTGCCTGGAGGTTAGAAACATTTACACATTTCTGTGTTAACAGCTTCCTGATGAAGCTAATTTGTAACGGTCAGCCTTGTGCCCTGGTAAGGGCATGTCCACAGAAGGTTCCAGAACATCCTATGGTAGAGGTCTCTGATAAATTGTTTGTGTGACTGTGTGAAAAAGCCCAACCTCTTTCCTTGTAATCATAATAAAAGGCAGTTGGGGACTGAGAGTTGACTCCAGACAGTGTTTGACAGCGGTTCTCTACGTCTGGCTCTGCTCCCCTCTTCTGCAGAAAAGCAATTTATGTCTCTGGTTGATTCCTTGCAGGTCAGGAACTAAAATAGACCCAACACCCACCACGTTTTTTTTTCGTGCTCATCAATGACAGGAGAAGATAACCTTTCACTGTTTGTTAATCTCTGACGACATATAATCTTCTAATTTCAAAAAATATTTTTTTCTGACTTCTTTTACTGTGAGCAAGGTGATTATGAATGTATGGCAAATTGCTACCAGTATAGCAGAGCTGTAAAATGTAACCAGATGAAACAGATTTATTTTTTGCAAAGCAAATTAATACATATTTAAAGTTTCTATTTAACTAACAAATATTACAACATTTCCTGAGGTATACGTCACTAAGTCCTTCTCTACTATTTATCTACATAATTTTACTCAAGAACTCCAAAATACTCTATATTCAGAAAACTCACCTAATCAAGTCTCTTTTTTAAATAAATGAAAACAAATTAAATAAAATTCATGAAGACTTATGCCTGGCATATTATAACACAAGACAGACAGTTAACTGAGTGAGACTTCTGGTGTGATTAAAAGAGGAATGAAGTAGAAACAGGTCCAGTGAAATACATCATACGTCTCTAGATCTTTCCAGGAATATTTTTAGAAAGCTGTTCCTCATGAGCAGCAGGCAAGCATTTGATGTTTTTTATTGTGCAAATTAGAATGAAAAGTATTACTGATAAGATTAATTTAATCAACTATATAAATAGAGATCACTATACTAAGGACTGTGAGAATCTGTTTATTTCTAGAATGTGTGCCTTTTAGTAATGTCTGCAGGAGGACATAAGCATGCCAAAGTGGGAGGAGAGGCCAGCCACTCCCGGAGAGCTGGCCTGACAGAGAAACACCCAATCTATCTTATTCTTCCATGTATCCCATACTGCCAGAGTTGTATTTTCTGCAACAAGATATACGTTTCTTTATAGTTATTTTCTAATTTGATACATAAAATGTATCATTTTTGGCTCTCTGGACTTGAGTCCTTCTATAATCATGACAGTAACGGCATTAAATTAATCTTTTCTCCCAAAGAAATTCCATGTTCGAAAACTTTGAATGAGTTTGTATGGTTCTCAGTCCACATCTGCCACAGGTTGCATTGTAGACTCCCCTGATATTCCTCCATGCAGGTTGTGGGACAACATGGAAGAGGTTTCCTGAATCCACCAGACCAAGAAACACCAAGTACAGTGAGCTCCTCCCCAGACTCCATTAAATCTATTATCGTACAAATAATCCAGCTTCTGCAAAGACAACCCAAAATGCCAGTTACTCAATTTACTTGAGTAACTTTTAGAAGTGTATTACTGTAATGTTCTTTTTGCTTTAACTTGTGTAATTTTATTATGGAGTATCACTATTCTTAAGTAAAATATCTGGATACTCTACCCACTTTCCAGTTTTTGTTAAAATTTTATATGAAAAGAAATTTATTTTTAAAATAATATATTTTGCCTGCTTTTGTTTTGTAATTGTTATATGAATTGTTTTCTTTTTGGTCCTTGAAATACCCAAATATTCACATAATTTAATATTTTGGGCTGACTGGTGATGTCATTTTTAAACATTTAATAATTGTTTTGAGCATTTTAAAGTTTGTTTGGTGTTTTTTAATGACCTGTTACACTTGAGTAATTTCTTGGATGGCTATATATTTTTTTACTTTTACTTTTATTTGAGTAAAATACGTTAAAGTAGAACCACTCTTCCTTGAGTAATTGTTTTGGGTACTCTACCCCCTCTGTAAAATGCACGGATATTTGAAGAAAAGTTGCCACACGCTGTGTTTTCCAACAAACTATGTTCCATTGCTTTGATGCAAAGAAGAAGAAAAAATCCTGATACAAAACTGTTGGTTGGTCAAACTGAGACTGACATTTTGCAGAGAGACACAGCTACTCTGTGTGCACAATTATTAGTCAAGTCTTATTTTTGAGGATTATATTTATGCTGCCTAATTATCCGCCGCGCACTCCCGCCCAGTTGGTGGCGGTAGTGCGCCCATAAACTGGTCTGACAGTAGCCGGAAGAAGGCGATGAACGACAATAACAACAACTATGGCGGCTGCGGGACGACTCTGTACCCCAGGTGTCCACTCGGACATTTCCATTTCCCGTGTGGACAGCAAAGTTGTTTTGGAGCCACTTATCTGAAACCGCCGACAGGGCTGCTGCTTCCGCTGAAGAAGGCGATGGAGACACGCAGCCCAGCTGAGTTTCCAGGCCGACCCAGTCCCGAAGCAATGCGGTGAGTCGCTGGCTAACTAGTTAGCGATGTTGAATGGTTGATATGGGCCAGAAAAGAAAAGGTTTGCATAGAAAACTTTAATAAGTACACCGCTTTGAACTCAATCACTTTTTTGAGATTGTGTTCAAATTGTCATGAATGATCATCTTATGCATGAGTCCATCACAAAATGTTCACACCGGACTTATGAAAGCAGTTTTACAGCTTAACTTTTTTTTTCCTTCTTCAAATCGCTGTCCATAAAGGTAATGTTCACTTCTAAATGATTAATTCACTATCTAATAAACAAAATGTTGAAGCAGTAGTGTACAAGAATTGTAGATTACTGAAAAGTTGTTGAAAGCAATTCATTTAAGAACATTTTAAACTTCACACTTCTCAAGATAAAATAAATGAAATAACGTAAAATCTTAGTGCAAATGTTTTAAGGATTAAACCGTTTTGAATATCTTAAACTAAATATTTCATTACAACTAAGCCAATTTTCTTAGCAAGAATTAATTCTGACTGGATATCATTGAGGGGAAGTTTTTCATTTTCAATATTGTTGGCAACATTAAACTAGATTATCATCCTGGCCTCATGTGATGATCCATCGTGTTAAAAAGTGAAGGTCTGTCAAGAACAGATCACCTGCTGCTGTGGTATGAGACACACAAACCACATAACTAAGTGTTTTAAAAGAAAGGAATAACTTGTCCTTCACATTTAAAATAAAGCCCAGGTGAAGAACTATAATCCACTAGCATGAGTTTATAGCATTAGAAGATGTTTGCTATAAATGGATATCTGATACTTCTGATTTTTATTTCTAAAGATGCAGTCATGTATGTATTCATTGCTTACTTGACATTTTGAAGATTCAGTGGCTTCCAAATCATCCCTTTTTTCTATGAAATAAGAACTATGTTTTTGTTACAGTCACATTAATTATTACTTTTTATTCTTTCGCTTGTCCAGACCTCCCTCAACCCAGTGCCTGAAAATAAAGTGAACTTCTCACTGATTACCAGTTCTACAACCAGACAAGAAACTCCCAAAACAGACCAGGACTTCAGCAAAATATGGAGAACCACTGCAAAGCACAACCTGCATGGGCAAAAGAAGAAAAGGAAATATTAGAATCTCTACAAGTGAAAGAAAATTGTGGAGAACCGGTGCCTCTTTTCATTAAAGAGGAGCTAAAAAAACTAGGTTCACAAATAAAGAATGAACAAGAAGAAATAGAACTTCAACAGGTAAAAGAGGAACCAGACCCTTTGCAGATAAAGGCCAAACAAGAAGAAATAAAACTTCAGCCAATGAAGGAGGAGAGAGCAGAGCCCGAACCTCCACAGATAAAAGATGAACAGGAGGAACTCAGTATAGCTTTAAAGAAAGAGCGGCTAGAACTAAAACAGCTGACTGATGCCTGTACAGTGAATACCACTTATGAGGAAAGGGACCTCTGGGAACCAGATTCAAACAGGGAGCTTCTTCTCGAGATATCTTTAGAACCTGAGGACAAAAATCATGAAATGGGCAATGATGAAGAACTGAATCAAAGTGAGAGGTGTCAGAAAACCATACATCAAGATGACAATGTAAACAATCCAAACACAAAACGATTGACGAAAACACACATGAATGATAATTTGTCTTCTTGTAAAGTATGTGGTAAGTTATTTGCACGGTCTTATTTGACAGAACACATGAGAATTCACACAGGTGAGAGACTTTTCTCATGTGCTACCTGTGGAAAAAATTTTATTACTGGAAGTAAGTTAAAAATTCACATTAGAACTCACACAGGTGAGAGGCCTTTCTCATGTTTGACTTGCGGAAAAAGTTTTAGTGATAGAGGAAATTTGTCAAAGCACATGAAAACTCATTCAGATGAGAGGCCATTCTCATGTTTGACTTGTGGAAAAGGCTTCACTAATAAGGGAAATTTATTTCAGCATGCAAGAACTCATACAGGTGAGAAGCCTTTCTCATGTTTGACCTGTGGAAAAGGTTTTGCCCAGCAAATTCATCTGAATGACCACATGAGAGTTCATACAGGTGAGAAGCCTTTCTCATGTACAAAATGTGGAAAACGTTTCAGTGAAAGAGGAAATTTATTTCAGCACATGAGAACACATTCAAGTGAGAAGCCTTTCGTGTGTTTGACTTGTGGAAAAAGTTTTACCCAGCAAATTCACTTAAGTGATCACATAAAGATTCACACTGGTGAGAAGCCTTTCTCATGTTTGAGCTGTGGAAAAAGTTTTCGTCGTAGTAGTCATTTGACTGTTCATATGAAAACTCATCCAGGTGAGAATTTATAAGTCATAAGATTTATTTTTAACAAAGGAAGTACCAGATGTGAAGTATTTCATATGAAACCTGCCTTCTTTGGATTTAGGCTTTAGCCAATAGTTGCTGGTTTTCTCTAACATATCAAAATGTTAGACTTTTGATCTGGTCCACTCAAACAAACATGACCTCTAGGGTTTGTGTTTAAAATTAAAATTGAATAAAAATTTAGGAAATGGTTATTTTGGCTATACAACTTGATGTTATCTTTTTTTACATTTAGAATGTAGTTAAAGTATTTTTGATAAAACTAGTTTTATTGAAAATACAGCATCTTAGTAGATGCTCAGAATAGTTGTTATGGTTCACACTTCAACTTCTGATTGGTTGAGCAGTATCTCTTGATAACTTGGTACTGTATAGTGCATTATTTGAGTGATCTAAGTCCATAATCCCAGTTGCACTTTAGAAACCATCAAGAGCGTTTTGCCTCAAAAGGTCAGAGAAGACTTACCAGATTTCAAAGACTTAATTGAATTAGTTGATTTGTGTGACCTGTCCTTCCAGCCAAGTGAGACATACATGGGAGAACAGAATGTGAACAGATAAGTAAACAGCTATATTTGTATCTGGTGGTTCTGGTTGTGTCTGGGTTTTTTTTTTGTTGTTTTGGTTTTTTGCTGTTTGTAATTTTTTTTTATCAAAACAGGTCTCTCATGAACATTGGATCTCAACTGGACAACCTGTATAAATAAATGCCAAATTAATAAAAATAATAAAGCAGGTAATGGAGCACAGAGCTATGTCTAGACTTTGATCTTCTCTTTCTCATTGGTTTGTAGATTAGTTTTTCTACATTTGTTAGCAATTTTTGTTTTTTTTATTAAATTATTAGGGAATAGGTATTAGTTTAGAAATGTATTTATTTTTTAGTTCTAACAGGAAGTAACTCTTGTTGAATTTTCTCCAAAAATAAACGGTCAGTGTTAGTGTTGATTAAAAAAATGTAAAGGTGATAAATCTTCTGATTCTTCTTTAATATGATTAGGATCACCTACAAGAAACTTAAGCACATCATCTAAGAAAATTATTTTTTGTATGGTATTACTACTATTGTTATTTTAAATCTTTTTTTATATATATATATATTGTCTTATCACTTGAACCTTTGTTTAAACCTATATATTTATTGCTGCTGTTACACTTGATTTTCTCCTTTCTGGGCAATAATGACTGTCTTTTAAAAGGACCAAGTTTATAGAAGTTATTATGTATGAAAAAATAATATTTGGTTTCAGAAATGTATCTTGGTGGCAGCTATCTGCAAATAAATGGCTGCAAAATAAAGAACCCCTCGTGCTCATTCCTCAACGTGGACGGAGTTGCTCTTTCCTGGTGGTGCTTTTATACCCACATATCATTTGGTGTAACTTTGTGGTTTTCATCATCAAAGTCAGAACATCTCGCACAGACGTTTCATGCTGAGCCATTCCTGAACTTTTATTTATCAAGTAAAGCTATTCTTTCCTCGATGTGCCCAATTGACCAGGAGTAAAACTCAGTTCTCCTGTCCAGTAGGTGGCGACAAAGAACCAAGACGTTGTCTCGGTCCGTCAGCAGTCTCCCCCGTTGTGTCTCTCCAGCGACAAATGTCTTTATCTCAGTCTCTGATAAACTTTATCAAGGAGCGACTGACCGCTGCTGCTGAAGACATATTCACAGAGTTTGATAAAACCATCGTGCAGTACGAGGAACAGCTGGATCGTCAGTGGAAACTGCTAGAAATCTGCTGGAAACCCAGAATAGAGCTGCAGAGGATAGGTATGAGCCGCCAGAGGAACTAATGTTGCTTTACTGATCATAGAAATGCACGAAAGTCTGATAGCTGGTGTTTTCTATTGACTTGATGTTTTTAAAGGATAGGTGGCTAAGGTGGCATCGGTGTCTGATCAGAGTACTGCCAATTAAGTAAGCGATTCAAAAAAAAAAAAAAACGTTTCCTATTACTTTTAGGTGCATGAAATACTTCTTGAACTTACACTAAGCAAAGATATTTTAAAAGTACTTACAGAGGAGACCTCTCTGAACTGACACCAATTTTACTCATGGTTGCAGAAAACGCCAATTATGATACCAGGTGACTTTCTCCAATGAATGAAGTCAAGCTGGTCACTATCCTACCAAGTTTTAAATAATTGCAGACTTCACAGATGTGAGCTCAATCTTCGTTGAATAATTTTACGCAATGAAATATATTTTTCACTTATAAACAGTACAAAAGGTTTGGAAATCTGCAGAGTATTTCTGTTTACAGTAGAGCAGCTAAATGATGAGATGGTTTCTTTTGCCCACTCTAATAGTTCATTTTTACTACATAAACTCATCAGGTTACGACAGTTCAAAGATACATCATAGATGCCAAAGGGTAATTAAATACTTGGCTTTAAAGCTCAAATCCCAAAAGATGGCTTGTGTTACTCTGACAATATTCAATTGGAGAGAAGTCTGGATTTCATCAGCTGTGAAAAGATCCATTGTCTAATCTCAACAGAAATAATTCCCCTTTTATATGCGTCAGTAAAATTGTCTTCTTCAGTCAAACAAGAAGACTCCAGTTCAGGAATCTGAGAGAGATCACATTGTATTACAGAACATACTGTTTATAAGTAAAGAGCCCATTTGACTAACGCTTCTCATGTTTATTTCTGCAAATGGACCTGTATTTGATTATACATAAATTTGAGGGATCAACAGTTTCCAAAAATATTTTCAATTGCATTAAGTCGTCAAAGCGAAGTGGTGTTTTTAATGGTCACATTAATAATCCGTTTTGCCTTTTTGTCCATCCTGATTTTCCACAGTGTCTCAATGACCAACACTTCTGTAATTAGGAGAGACACTCCGGTTTGGACCAAGAAAAACTACGACTTCAGCACATGAATAAGTTTCAAAGTGAACAAGAAAGTTTGGTAAACATCAACTACAAGAGGGAAGTAGAGCCAGAAGACAACCAGAATAAAGTGGAAGGTCTGGAAAAAAAACAGAACAAGATGAACAAAGATCCTCTTGCATCAGGAACTTTGCATCAGCCTGGAGAACAAGGAGCTTGAACTGAAGCAAGGGAATTCCTTTATGGTGAATCCTACTTATGTTGCATGTGGAACCAGAACCAAACAGGAGACGACCCCTTGTTCAGATCTACTGTGTATATCAAATAGTCCTGGAATCCCATAGAAATACAGGGCTGGAGCAAAAATAAGATGCCTCAGAACGCGAAAGGTCCTGGTGAACATGTTGATGATGCTGAAGTAAAAAAACAAAAGAAAGCAAACGTGAGAGTAGAGTTCTCTCTGTAGTTCATAAACTGTCAATATTAAAAAAAATAGTATTGAAAAGCTAATTTTAGGAACTTTATCACAAAACATTATATGGATCAATTACACACAGACGGATGTTTGAAAGCCTTTATTTCTGTTAATTATGATTTTCCACTTACAGCTTATAAAAGCATGGCATTTAAAATTAGAATATTACATCAGATCAATAAGAAAGTAATCCAAAAAATTTGGGCTTATGGAAAAGTATATTTAAAACCTGCTTAAAGGTTATTTTCAAAAATACTTTTAATCTGACAACAGGCCTCCTCTGAATAAATATTCTAATTTATTAAATAGTACAGTAGTTTTCTGATACTGGGATTATCACAAAACTAAACCAGCTCACCTCTGTGAATTTTCATATGAACAGTTAAATTACTTTTTTGACAAAAACGTTTTCCACAGGTTCTACATGAGAAAGGCTTCTCACCTGTGTGAATCCTGCTGTGGTGAAATAGACTTCCTCTTTCGCTAAAACTTTGTCCACACGTCAGACATGAGAACGGCTTCTCCCCAGTGTGAGTTCTCATGTGACCAGACAAACTACTACTTTGAGAGAAACTTTTGCCACAGGTCGAACATGAGAAGGGCTTCTCGCCTGTGTGAGTTCTAATGTGACGAGTCAAATGGATTTGCTGAACAAAACTTTTACCACAAACCAAACATGAGAAGGATTTCTCACCTGTATGGGTTCTTATGTGCTTAGTTAAGTTTCCCCGTTCACTGAAACGTTTTCCACAAGTCAAACATGAAAAAGGCTTCTCACCTGTGTGAGTTCGTATGTGCTGATTCAAGTAATTCCGAGCAAAAAGCCTACCACACACTTTACAGGGAGACAGATTATTATTAATGTGTGTTTTCTTCTGAGTTTTTACTGTTTGATACCCTACATTGTCACTGTGACCTCTGATTTTCTGACGCCTCTTAATTAGCTTCAGTTCTTCATTTCTACTGGATCCTGAGTCTTCATTTTTATTTTCACTCATTTCCTGGATTTGGTTGTGGGCAAAAAGTTGGTCGGAGTTTGGATCTGGTTCCCAGCAGTCTCCTTCTTCATAAGTTGGATTCACTATGATGGCATCAATCTCTTGTTTTTGTTCTAGCTGCTCTTTAGTCACGCTGATGAAGACTTCCTCCTGTTCATCCTTGACTCTTGGTGGTTGTGTTTCTTGCTGTCCTTTTGTATAAAAACATTCTTGTTCCCCATGGCTCTTTTGCAGCTGCAGAGGTTCTAGCTCTTCTGGTTCATCTTTTATCTGTGATACTTCAACATTTCTCTGCTTCTCTAGCATTTGCTCCTTTTCTAGTCTTTCTAGTCTCTCTTTACTTCGCTGAGGTTCTGGATTATTTTGTTGCAAACCGGGACTCCTCTCCTGGTGGTAAGTGAGAACCTCCTCTTCCTGTGGGAAGCCTGAGGGAAGAGAAAGAGCAGAAGAAAAATACAAAGGTGTGATTATCCTAAATACAAAAAAAAAAAAAAAGTTTTATAGGCAATAAAAGCCTCTCTAATCTCAAGGACGTATTTGAAATAAGTATTATTACAACATTATACATTCTAAATATTGATGACCCCTTCATTCTTTACAGTATTTTCACCACATTTTGATGCTCACAGTAGCACAGAAAAGCAAGGTTATATGGAAACCCAGTGTATCAAAGTGGTAAAGTTTCAAAGCAGTTTCTGAAGGAAAATGGTGACTTCCTATTATGTAAGCACATGCAATTTCCATAATGCTTTTGTCTAAATATTCTATTGGCTCTGTTTAATCACCTGTTAAAATTGGTCTTGGGTAAAATGACCTACTGATTGTATTTTATCAGGTGTTAAATGAGCCAGGTTCTTCTGGAGGTGTTTTCATCTTAACGGGGAGTTTTCCTTTCCACTGTCACCACATGCCTGCTCAGCATGAGGGATTGACGCAAACTTAACATCGTGTGATCCAATGTTTACTGTCGTTTATCGTTTATTTAGCTTTCGCCGTATTTTGATCAGGCATCGAAGTAAGCATTAACCCTTTAAGAGCCGCAGCAGTCAACCTGAAACAGCTTCAACCAGACTTTGTGGTCAGTAAAACGACATGAATTTCTCTGGTGGCTCATACCTATTCTATGCAGGTTCATTTGGGGTTTCCAGCAGATTTCCAGCAGTCTCCGCTGACGATCCAGCTCTTCCTCATACTGGACGATGGTTTTATCAAACTGTATGAAAATTTCTTCAGCAGCAGCGCTCAGTCGCTCTCTAACAAAGTCTCTCAAAGACTGGGATAAAGACATTGTTGCTGCAGAGGCACAAATATTCATCTTACACCCCTAAACATAGCTAACTCTGCTAACAGACCCCATACGATCTGCTTCCTGGTTTAACGGAGACTCGAAAGAGACGTCTTTGCTCATCATCGCCACCTGCTGGAGGAAAATATATCTCATAACTGAGCAGAAATACAGAAAATATGAAAAGCGTAATCCATTTATTTTACTTTGCATGTTTAATATATCACCAGATAAATAATTTCTTATCCTGATAAATGATACCGAGTGTCTCTCCTTTCTTCTGTGGCTATTCTTATTTATTAGGTTTTTTTTTTGTTTTTTTTTACCAGTTATTTGTTATTTCTTATATTGTGTGTGAATTGTGAGAGTTATTTTTTGTTTTTAAGCATATGCACTGACTGATGGCACTTTTTAAATTTCGTTGTTCTTGTGACAATGACAGTAAAGACTTATCTTTTAAACTTGTATTTGCTTTCAGAAGATAAACCTTTTGACACTGACAACCTCAGAGAACGAATCAAACTTTATTCTGTTGTTTGCGACAAAATACGAAATAGAATAATGGTTAGATAATAAATTTATTAAGGTAAATTGATGCAAATTTATTTTTTGTAGTTAATTTAAAGTTCAAGGAATACATTAAGGAGCCCCATGAAGATACATGACAAGTGCAATTTTAACTTTTCACTAGATGTCAGTTTCTTTCTGCTCTTTCTCCACAGACTATTCAGTATGTCTCTTTATACTTAAATTAGGTGGTAAATTACATTTTTTCCCTGCTGCTCTTATCAAAACTTGAAATTTTGGTGGTTCCTTCCATAAATTTCATCACATGTATTGTTGATTTTATTGTTTACAAAGCAGCACAGCGTATGCCTGAAGTTATCTGGACTGCAGGTTGAAAATACTGATGTAAAACAAAATGTAGGATGCGTAGGACCAAACAGCTGAGCTGCTCAGTGAAACACTGCTCAAAAAACTGTTTTTTTCTGTATAATAGTTTTTATTTTATTACAGACAAATGGAAAAAAAACAAACAGCCAAAATTAAACCACATTTAACACATTACTTCACACTTCATGAACCTCACTGATTACTAACCATAACATTGTTCATTTTCTGAGCCGAAAACATAAAAGATAATTAGAGTTTATGAGGGCAAAAAAACTTATTAATCTTGCAGTCATTTAGAAAATGTTTTAAATAAAGTGGAGGGAAAAAAGAACTGTTGACACACTTAGTGTTATACCTGTTTGGCATTTTTTTATTAGTGCAAATGTTTTACAGTATTCACACTCTTGAATTTCTCATCTTTTTTTCCGCACACTTCTCTCCACTCAACTACTTCTGCATACTTTCTGATCTTTCAACTTTCACCATATTCTGCTCATTTATGACATTACGTTACATGCAGCACATTGTCAATATCCTAGTGATAGCCCTCTTGCTGGTACATTGCTATTTGCATAGTACATGACTTAAGTCAACATGCAGGTAATGGTATGAGGGCTAAAATTATTTTGACTGCATTTCTTAAATATCTACTACATTTAGTTAATGTTTAAACAACATGCTAGTCGAACTCAGCATGCTGCTGACAGCATTTCATCTAACATTAGCTTTTTAAGCTAACATTTTAAACACTAGATGGAACAATTTCATGTTATGAAACATGGGAGTGACCCACGGCCATTAGCACGATCTATAATACACTTCAGCTAATTTCAGTATTATGAGCTTCTCTGCAGTAAATGAGCTAAAAATAATTTTCCTCTTTATGTTCTTCAACATATGATAAGCAAAAAGTTTTGCTTTGAAGCTAGATTGCAGACTGCTTTACTTTTTTAATGTTTCTGCTAATTACATTTATGGGTTTTTTTTACACTGCACAGAGTATGTTACTGTAAGTCAACATGACAGTGCTAGCCTAGACGCTATCATTATTATTTTAGCTAGTTTTCTTCACTTTAATTGTACATGAGAAAGGACTCGTCTGTGTGCAATTTAATGTGCTTATTCAGTAAGAATCGTCTGGTAAACTTTTTTTCACAAATTTTGCATGAGAAGGGCTTTTCACCTGTGTGAGTTCTCATATGAACAGTCAAAGTACAGCGCCGATTGAAACTTGTTTTACAGATCATACACGAGAAAGGTTTCTCACCGGTGTGGATTCTCATGTGAACAGTCAAATTACTTATTCGATGAAAACCTCTTCCACAGATAATACATGAGAACGACTTCTCATTTGTGTGAGTTGTAATATGCTGTGCTAACGTTTTTCTATTGGGGAACCTTTTATCACAGGTCATACAGCAAAAAGGCTCCTCACCTGTGTGAATTCTCATATGATCAGTCAAATAACCCGGAGATGAAAGTTTGCCACAAACGTTACGAGGCAGTTTCTCATTGTTTGTTTTCTTCTTTCTTTTTACCCTTGGACTGTCTTGGTGTTCACCGTGTCTTCCGATTTCCCAACCCCTCTTACTTTGCCTCAGTTCTTCATCTCTACTTGACTCTGGGTCCTCGTGAATGCTATTTTCTTGGTTCTGGTTCTCAAGTTCTGAAGACATCTGGATGAGAATTGGGTCCCGGCTTGGTTGCTCTTCCACATTGTCTCTTTCTTCATAAATAAGGTTTTCGGCAAAGATATCGGTCTCCTGCCTCAAGACCTGAGGCTCTTTCTCCAGACTGACACAGAGTTCCTCCTGCTCTACCTTTACCTGTGAACGTTCTGTTTCTTCCTGACTTGCTTCTTCCATCTGTGGTTCTGTTTTCTCCTGTTCTCTGTTCATCTCCTGAGTTTCAAATTCACCCTGATTCCCTTTCATTTGCAGAGGATCGAGTTCCTTCTGGTGTAAATTGGAGCTCCTCTCCTGGTTGCAGAACTGCTGGTCATTGAGAGACTCTTCCCCGCTCCAGACATAATGCTGCGGAGAGTCTGGATAGGCAAGAAAAAATTACATACCGATTATTTTTAGAATAAAAAGAGAGCACTCAATTTTTTCAATTACCTGGCTCATCTTACAGGTTTAATCACATTAAATGAAAAGGTTATCAACACAACTAGGATCCCCAGAGTCCTGCAGTCTTCAGTTTGACTGCTGAAGTTGGCTTTAACACAGGTCTGTCCAACAAATCAATCAAACAACTGCAGCTG
Organism: Xiphophorus maculatus; assembly: GCF_002775205.1. Taxonomy (NCBI): domain Eukaryota; kingdom Metazoa; phylum Chordata; class Actinopteri; order Cyprinodontiformes; family Poeciliidae; genus Xiphophorus; species Xiphophorus maculatus. The sequence continues at coordinate 19,048,966 of NC_036454.1, forward strand.
ATCCAGAACGCTGCTGCTCGCGTTCTCACTAAAACCAGGAAGATAGAGCACATAACACCAGTTTTAAAGTCCCTCCACTGGCTCCCTGTAGCTCAAAGAATAGACTTTAAAATACTGTTGCTAGTTTATAAATCACTGAACGGCTTAGCACCACAATACATTAAAGATCTGCTTTTATTGTATCAACCTTCCAGACCTCTCAGGTCTTCCGGTTCTGGTCTGCTCTGCATCCCCAGAACCAGAACCAAACGAGGAGAAGCAGCTTTCAGCATCTATGCACCACAAATTTGGAACAAACTTCCAGAAAACTGTAAAGCAGCTGAAACACTGACTTCTTCTAAATCTCAACTAAAAACCCACCTGTTTAGAATTGTATTTGAAATGTAATTAATTACAAATTTATTGATGGAACTTGACTTAATGATTGATTCTATATTGCATTGTGTTTCTGTGTTTGTTATGATGTAAAGCACTTTGAAATGCCTTGCTGCTGAAATGTGCTATACAAATAAAATTTGATTGATTGATTTAACAGGTTTGTAAAAGCAAACTGTTCGTCTGCTTAAGTCAGTGTTTCCCAACCTTGATCGTCAAGGCACATTGTTTTAGATGTTTCCCTGCGTTACTACGCCTGATTCATCGGATTGCAGTTCAGCAAACCCTGTCAATTGAAATCACCCAGGCTGAAGCAAGGAAACACCTAAAACATACACGGCAGAGAGCCTTGAGGACCAGAGTTGGGAAACACTGGAAACATAGCAGCTTACTTGACATATTTCACTTCAGTTTTGTCACTTAGCTTTAAAATGATTTTAACAATAAAGACCCTCCACCAACACTTCCCTGTTTCTCTGTGACCAGTAAAACAACAGCAATTCCTCTGGTAGCTCATACCTATTCTCTTTCGGTTTATTTCGGGGTTCCAGCAGATTTCCAGCAGTCTCCGCTGACGATCCAGCTCTTCCTCGTACTGCACGATGGTTTTATCAAACTCTGTGAATATGTCTTCAGCAGCAGCGGTCAGTCGCTCCCTGATGAAGTCTCTCAGAGACTGGGATAAAGACATTGTTGCCGCAGAGAGTAGCTCACACATAGCAGAAAGAAGCTAACGGGGCTAACCGACCCAAAAATCAAAAGGCTGTCTCTTAGCAAGACTAGCGGAAGTCACAAACCGGAAACACAAAAGGGAACTGGAGGGAACCGTCGACATGATAAAGATTTGTTTTATTTATTTTTGAATTTATTACGTCTATGAATATAACAAGAATATTGTCACAAATAATATTAAGAGAATAAAGTCATAACCCGAATAAGTCGTTATATTACCAATTTATTCCCGTAATACTACGGCTTTATTCTGGTAGTACTATGACGCTTGTAATATTGACTTTATTCTAATAATTTTCGTATGTTTTTCCTCTGCCTCCTCCCAGCGCTCCCATTGTTAACTAGAAACAACTAATCAGACCCAGGAAGAGTGTCTTAGAGCTGTCCATCCTCCCCAGTTGGCAGTTTGGACAAATATGTAAAATATATATTTATAAAACTTACATACTGCAGCTTTAACAGAAGGCAGACTTGATTTTCTTAAAATATAGTGAGAATAGATTTAAATATCTATGTCTTCAACTCAGAAACTGTTTTCATCCAATTCTTAGAGATGCAAATCAAATCAAGTTTCAAAATGAGACGCTTTCATTTGATAAAATTTTATATGACCCAATATGCAGAAAGATTACAGGCTGAAAGGTATTGGCTTATAGCATATTCAGGTGCAGTAATTTTTGAAAAGTAACTAAGCAATTAAGTAACTAATTACTTTTGAAAGTAAGTAATTACATTTAGTAAAGCAAAATTAGTAAAGCATTTGGATTACCTTTTTGGGAAATCATTCGTTATTAGTAACTAATAACTACTTCAAAGTAACTTGACCAACACTGATAAACAGTAGTCTATTTCTCAACCTGTCATTTGTTTGCCTTTGCTGTCATGTGACTCGGCACACATGAGTTCAACAGGGCAAAACAGAGGAAGACTGCCCTATGTTCCAGTTGTACAGCCCCTGTGACGTATTGCAACAATAAAAATTGATTTAAGCGTTCTTCCAAAGGTAAAAGAAAAACCTGAGAGAGACGCACACACCACATTCAAAGGTTAGTGAAAGCAGGGGGTACCAAGTGATTTTAATGTTGTTTCTAGTTCATGCCTGACATTCATGAATAAAGGTGAAAATGTATAATAATTTTGTTGATGCTACTGATAAATATGTTGACATTCAATTCAAAAATTAATTCAGCCATTTATAATTTGTAAAATTGCATTATTGGAACTGAAATATATACTTAAAATCTGACGTATACAACTTCAAACTAACTGCAGGAGTAACAGCTGGATATTTGGAGGGAAGGAGAAACAGTTTTAGCCTGGAGTCATGACTACCAACCTACTTTGTCAGACCGTCAATACGTTGGCAGTCAAACCCTTCTGTAATCTGATTGGATTAACCAATCAACTGCAAAGAAGAAAATATTGGTCAAAATTTATTCAAGCAGATTCAATTTCATGGGAACTTGAGAGCAACTTTATTTAACTCAAATTCTAATCTACGAATGTACGATAAAATAAAAAAAAAATTTAAGACAGTTTGGTTTACAAGGTGGCAAAATTTAATACTACACATTTTAACTAAAAAATCCAAAATTTATATAATACAGATATTTTACTTACACACATTTCCATCTACATGTGCACAAAGCATAAATGTTCAACTTTTACATTTTGGGTTACAAAACTCAATTAACTACCATGGAGTATTAGAGCCAGACTAATATTTTTTCAAAGTTATGAAAATAATGTAAAAATATGAGAAAAGTCATATAATTAAAGTAAATGCTTACAAGAATAAAATTGCTGTAATGAGAATAGAGATGTAATAAGACAATAACATAATACTAACATTAGAATGTGAAAAATTAGGGGGGAAAGTAGTAATGTAGTTAAAATTAGCATCTTGTGAAGTTTTACTTTAGTATTGGTTTTACAGTACAAAAGAAATACTAAATCTTTTGACACACCAGAATCAAATAATCAGTTGCAAAATATCTATAATATACAGAAATATAATGATTTTGCAGAAAGAACCGCATGGTCTTGCTTCTATACAGAGTTTGACAACACTGTAGAAGCTCTTTTCTTGTAACTTTACAGTTCATATATAATTTATATTGTGCCTTTATTGTCACATTATTATGACTCTCATAGTAAAAAAAAATATTAGTCTGGCCTTAATACTTCATAATTCACAACAATGGCATTTGATTTACAAGCACAAACTATTTCTGACTGGAATGTGTGCTCTTTGAGCAGATTTAAAACACCGCTTAGACAGAGTTCAAACATGAGATAGGCTTCTCACCTGAATGAGTTTTTAAGTGCCGAGACAAACCTCCTTTCAGGCTGAAACTTTTTCCACATGTCACACAGGAGAACGGTTTCTCACCTGTGTGAGTTCTAATATGCCGAGATAAAGCTGCCCGTTGCCTAAAACTTTCTCCACAGGTCCCACATGAGAAAGGTTTCTCACCTGTATGAGTTCTCATGTGTCGAGATAAAGTTTCTTTTTGGCTAAAGCTTTGTCCACAGATGATACATGAGAAAGGCTTCTCACCTGTGTGAATTCTCATGTGCCCTGATAAAGCTCCTTTTTGCCTAAAACTTTCTCCACAGATCAAGCATGAGAAAGGCTTCTCACCAGTATGAGTTCTCATATGCCGAGATAAAGTTTCTTTTTGCCTGAAACATTTTCCACAAGTTGCACACGAGAAAGGCTTCTCACCTGTGTGAGTTTTCATGTGCTGAGATAATGTTTGTCTTTCTCCAAAATTTTTTCCACAGGTGACACAAGAGAAAAGCTTCTGACCTGTGTGAGTTTTTAAGTGTCGAAATAAACTTCCTCTCAACCTGAAACTTTTTCCACAGGTAATACATGAGAAGGGCTTCTCACCTGTGTGAATTCTCATGTGATGCAATAAAGTTTCTCTTTCTCTAAAACTTTTTCCACAGGTAATACATGGAAAAAGCTTCTGACCTGAGTGAGTTTTCAAGTGCCGAAATAAATTTCCACTTGAGCCAAAACTTTTTCCACAGGTCAAACATGAGAAAAGTTTCTCACCTGAATGGGTTCTGAAATGAACTATTAAATTACTTTTTTTAACAAATTTCTTTCCACAGGTCAAACATGAGAACGGTTTCTCACCTGTGTGAATTCTCATGTGTTCATTTAAATAATTACGGCTTAAAACTTTACCACAAAGTTTACAGGAAGAAAAATTCTCATTCTTGTGTTTTTTTACACTTGATCTGTCTGCGTTGTCATCATCATCTCGAATTTCCTGACACTCACTACTCACACTACTTGATCCTGGGTCTGTGCAATCTTTCTTTTCCTGGTTTTGGATATGCAGTTGGACCCGGTTTACTTCTGGTTGCCTATGTTCCCTTTCCGTATACGTAGGAGTTACTGGGACGGAATCAGTCTCCTGCTTTAGTTTAAGCTGTTCTTTCTCAAGATTGAGACAGAGTTCCTCCTGTTCATCCTTTATTTGTGGAAGTTCTGATTCCTCCATTTCCCTTTTAACTAGGAGAAGTTCTGGTTCTCCCTCATTCTCACTTATTAAAAGAACTTGTAGTACTTTCTTTTCACATTTTGTCTGTGGAGGTTCTCCTTCATCCTGATCATCCATTACCCGCACTTGTTCTGGTTCCTCCTTTTCAACCTTTGTCTGCACTTGTTCAAATTCATCCTGGTCGTCCTTCATCCATTGAGTGTCTTTTTGACCCAAAATGGAGTTTTTCTCCTGAATCCACGTTTGGTCAGTGAGAACCTCCACTTTCTTTGAGACACAATGCTGTGGGAGCTCTAAACAGGCAAAACGAAAAGAAAACAGGCTGATTAATAACAGCATAAAGAAATAAAAACTCACCTTTGTGATTTCATGCAACTAAAGATGCATTAGAAAGTATAAACCCTCAAATTAGAAATGCAAGTTATCAATTAATGAGTTAATCTAAAGTTGATTGATCTTTCCGATCAACTAAGGATTTATAGGACCATTTTTTTCCATGACATGAAATGCTAAATTTTTCATTGCTGAATTTTAAAAAAGAAGTACATCATTATATTTTAATAATTTTTGTGTTAGCTATCAAATACTGACTGAATAAACAGAAAAAGTTGCTAAATAGAAAAACAATAGATGAAAAGAATAAAACATGTGAAACCAGTGGACCGCATAGACCACTGGAAAAAGGTCTATGCGGGCATTATTATTTAACCAACTGGATCACAAAAATTTTACAATTCATCACAGAATTTTACTTCAGAAATTGATTATTGTCATAAATTACAAAAAGGAAAAGGTAAAGAAATTGGGCATGTAGTTTGACACATGCTCTCCTTTGAGTGTAAAAGAGATAAAGACTGCATTTTATCATCTGAGCACGGTCATTGCACTGCAGTTCAGAGGTGGGCTCATTTAATTCAGTCATCAGATCTACATGAAAGCACAGATCAAGAGGCCATACCTCATTTAACAAGACTTTTTTCCTGTGCTATTGTTCTTTGCATATATGCAAAGTGATGTCTCAATCTTAACTTTACTTGGACCATTAAAATATGTTTTTGTTTATGTATATCCACATACTTCAATGCACTTTAAAAGCACTTAGTGATACACAGTGTGTGATCCCTTATAGAAATGGTGTATCTTAAATTTTTTACTACTGAGTCCACTGTTTTGATCAGGATGTTAATTTATCCTGCCCTCTTCCAGCTGTTTTTTTTATTCCTCCGATGAAAGAATTTCTTTAATATATGCCCAAATTTCAAAATCAGCTAGAAAAAAAAAGATCCGACAGGTAACAAGTCAGGGTGTCATACAGCAAAGTCAAACAAAGTTCATTATGGTCTGCGTATACTTGTCTAACAAGAAAGCATGTTAAACAGGAAAACGCATATCAACACAACAGGAACGTCGCCTAAACTTACATATTGCGTATAATTGACAGCTACATTACTTGATAAAGAATGTTTTGCTTTGTATCAGTCATTCTACAACCCGCTGCCTGCAGCGGTTTCACTCGGCTTTAAGAACGATAAAAACAAAGACACGACAGTGGAGTGGAAATTACGTACCCATTCAGCCCCGTGATTTCGCCTGATCAGAAAAATCCAGACTGCTGAGAGAACTTTACTGGGGGCGAGTCCTTCAACTCAACCTACTAGCTGAAAAAAATATATAGATATTGTATTTACAGAGCTGTTCAATCGCTTTATACGTTATTTTCCACGGGGAACCCAGTCCAGGTACCGCTCCTGTTTGGATGGAGTCACTCTGGGTCAGTGGATGATCCTTTAGTGAGTCCCAGGACGGACTGATCGCCACGCAAAATACAAACGTCTCAGGCTAATTCAGAAGGTGGTCTTAACAAAGCTATATTCAGCTCACACAACATAGCAAAGCTACCACTGCTAACCCTACAAATAAAAAAAAGTCTTCTTCTTGGTTTAATGAAGGTTAGTAGCATACGTTTCTTACTCAGTAGTGACACCTAGTGGGGAAAATAACACAAATGAACCGAGAGAAGGCAAAAAAAAAGTAAAGGTGTATTTAAACAGACACAGCTAATTCTTGTTCATTTTTCCAATTTTACATTAGTGGCTGTATCTAAGTTCACGTCTCTCTTCAAGTTACTGAATGAAAAAAAAATAATTAAGAACTGACATGACATGTGTTGAATATAAAATATTTGGAGCACACAGACCATGGCTGAGGATACATCTGCACACTAGATGTCAGCATCTTCCTGTTTTTATAATTTTGGTGTTTTGAAAAACTTACATTAATTTATATAAAGTTTTATATACTTTCAAACACTTTATGACAGATATGCAAAGCTGCTCAGTTTTTGTGTTCCAGCATAGCTTGTAACTGAAGTCAACCGGACTGAGAGATTAAAATATTGTTGGAAAAATAATGAAGGACCCGTGGTGCAAAAACCGAGCAGATGAATGAGGCGCTGCAAGAAAAACTACTTTGCCTTTATTTTCTTAAAGAAATATAGAAAGAATACATCGACAATGAAAACATCCATTTATTTTCACAAAACACAGTGCAAACATCTTTATTTTACATAAAGTGCATTACTGGATATCAACTAGACTGGCAATTCAAGCAACAGATAGAAACGAACTGAGCAGGACACTGAAAGTAAAACATGTTTTCTTTTATAATGAGCCATTTGTACAAATTTTAAGAAGATAGGAAGGAAAAACAGTTATGAAATAATAAGTTTTAGTTTGTCCCACAAATCTAACATTCATGTTGTGACACTTGTTGAAAAATTAATTGCCAAGCAATGTCAGGAGAAAATGATCAGGCTAGTTTATACCATGCATGAGAGCCACAATATCAAAAACTCATAAAAAGATCAGATTAGAGCTCCAAATAAGCCTTTTTGCTTGGAGATTCTGATAAAATGCTAGTATGTAAACTTGTTAGTACACTTGTCTTCATAAATGTTTATTAATTTGTTGTTTTGGGAAGAACTACAGGCTCTAACTAAGTGAACATATGGTCATAGTTTAGGATTGTATTTTACTTTTTGTCAACTCACAGTAACAGTTTTACACACATTATGCTTTGGAGACAAACTGTTCCCTCTTGTTATCAGATTAATGAGATCATCCTTCCACTGTTACACATTGGATTAATCCTTCTTCCTCCCAGAGTGGTCTGACAGACACAGTTCTTTTAGAAACGCCTTTTGATTTCAGCGTGACCATCTGTGCAAGTGCTTATTTAGAGGTGGATTTGGCCTGAAAGCTGGAGATCATCTTTTTACTCAAAGACCCAATGCTACAATGAAATCATATGTTCTCCATTATCCTGAGACATATTGTATATACTGTAAATAATATGGATAGAGTAAAGTCAGGAAACAGTGAATTTAAAGTCTCTTTAAAGACAGAGCAATGTATAACAGTTACAGAAAAACTATTTACAAATTCATGCTATATACAACAATTTAGTTGGTAAAGTACAGCATGCAAAAGCAGAATTATATACCCATGTACAGAGGCATCAGTCCTCAAGTGGCCGTCATAGGTTAAATTCCTGGCCTGTTGACCTTTGCTGTATGTCTTGCCCCTCTAACACAACAAACTTACTATCAAAGGGCAACACAGCCAAAAAAATTCCTTATGAAATAAGAAAGTAGTAGCCTACTCAGGGCAGAAGAGAATAGGCAAGGGAAGTTACTGATTTCAAGGTATATGAAAGCATGAGTTTTTCCACAAAATTTCTCCATCACACCCTTGACAGAGGCAAAAGTGTTTTTTTTTTTGTTTGGTCAGAGATAAAGTTCACCGGTAATGTGTGTAGGAGATTCCACAGCCAAAAAAGATGTGTGCTAAACATTTAACTTGCTATGTCTAGGGTTACAGTTGCACCTTTCACTACAATGGTGCAACTGGGTGCATAAAAAAAAAAAACTTTCTGGCATGATTTGGAGTTTTACAAAGTAACAGGGGCAACATGGAGAGGGGCTCGTCTTGGTTGGTTTGCGACCCAACTGCTTTTAAACAAGACATATGATTGTACAAATGGACTGAGCTAAATGTTCATATCTAGAAAGTTCTCAGAACCGTGTATTAGTCAACCTGTCATGATCCATTATGTACAAATATGTCGACATGTCAGCAAATGTCAGACCTTCACCCTCATGAAGGTCAAACAAATATGCATTGCATAACTATACAGATGCTTCGAAGACCAGTAAACAATTCACATCACTGTTTGAGAATACTACAAGATTACACCTTCTTACCTTTGTGAGTTTTCATGTGATCCGTCAAGTCAACACTCTGAGTGAAACAAGCACCACAGAGTTCACATAAGTACAACTTTTTAACTGCATGAGTTCTCATATGCACAGTCAAATGACCTCCTTGACGAAAGTTTTTTCCACAAGTTGGACACGAGAAAGGCCTCTCATCTGTGTGAGTTCTGATGTGTCGAGATAAATTTCTCTTGTCACTAAAACGCTTTCCGCAGGTTGAACATGGGAAAGGCTTCTCCCCTGTGTGGATTCTCGTGTGCTGAGATAATGTCCCACTATGCCTGAAACTTTTTCCACAGGTTAGACAAGAGAAAGGCTTCTCACCTGTGTGAGTTCTTATATGTTTTGTCAAGACCATTTGCAGGGTAAAGCTTTTTCCACAAATCACACAGGCGAAAGGCTTCTCCCCTGTGTGAGTTCTCATGTGTACAGTCAAATGATTTTGCTGCCGAAAACTTTTTCCACAAACTGTACATAAGAAAAGCTTCTCTCCTGTGTGTATTCTCATGTGTTCAGACAAATAACTTCGAGCTAAAACTTTATCACAAACATTACAAGAGCACAGATTCTCATTTGTGTGTTTATTCTTCTGTTTTTTTACTTTTTTGCCATCTAAGTTGTCACGTCTACCTCCAGTTTTTTGATACCTCTTATTTTGTTTCAGTTCTTTATCTCTATTTGATTCAGAGTTTTCATGATCAATTCTTTCATTGTATTGGTTCTTTAGAAGCCTGTTGCTGATTGGATCTGGTTTCTTCTTATCTCTTTCAGAAGGAGGAGTTATATCAAAGGTATCTGTCTCCTGCTTGATTTCAAGCTCCTTCGCCAGACTAATGCAGAGTTTATGTTCATCCTTTATCTGTGTAGATTCTGTCTCCTCATGTTCATCCTTTATCTGTATGGAGTCCATCTCCTCGTGTTCATTCTTTATTTGTAGAGATTCCAGATCTTCCTGATTCTCTTCCTGCCAGAGAGATAGTTCTTTCTGTTTGTCTTTTATCTGTGGAAATCCTGCTTCCTCTTGGTCCAAACTTATGCATCTCTCCGTGTTGCAGAAACTCTGGTTAAGATTAACTCCCTTCTCCTCCCGTACCACCTGCTGTTCAACATCTAAACAGGAAAAAAGATACAAATGTTTAATAATGCAAATATAACAGCACTTTTTCTTTATCTCAAAGTTCATTTTTTCTTCTATTAACAACCTCAACTGATCAAAGTGAGTCACAATAGTTACAGCATTGCAAATTGAATTGAAATAAAAACAAGAGCTACAAAATAATAGTCCTATAAACTTCATTCAATTAAAGATGTTTTTAGACAGAATTGACCCACGGGTGCAAAGTGTGACCCTGAAAGGTGAGAGGATTTTTTTGCTGCACTCAGAATGATTTCAAGTAGCCCATGACCACAAAACAAAAAGATAACTTGAATTTAGGAGTGCACCAATTTTATTAATTTTGAGAGATCGGTCGATACTTCCATGAAGCCAATCTTATCTTATCTTTTAGGCAAAGCCTTAAAATTAGCACTGTCCATTTCTGCTCTCTCCATGACAGAGGGATGACAGATAAACTAGGCCACAACGTCATGTCTACACATTTACAGTTAACGGTTGCCAACTCAGCGACTTTCTTGCTATATTTAGCAACATTTTAGACAAAAGATGGTCCAGAAAAGCTAACATTGCAAATTGGCACACCCCTACTTTAATTAAGAAATTTCACAGCAAACACAAATTAATATTTTATGTGACACATAGAGGAAATTGACTTAATCGACAGTTTTCTCTTCATAAAATTAAGACTATATTGAGCTTTATATTTGACAGGAGTCCATAGGTTTCAATTATGAAATTGCACGTACAATTTTGATGCCACATTTTGAGAAATCTTGTACTGCTTTCCTAAAAGGAATCAGTTTGTGACAATAAGAACAGAACAAACATAGAATAAACAGATATACATGAAATTGAGGTAAAGTGAATTTAATCTGTGATAACAGGGATTTTTCCTTCAAAACAACAGTGACACATATTGATCTTACCATTTTAATAAGACTATAATTTTAAAATGTCTCATCAAATATAAAAATTGATTTGAGTGAGCCTTGGAGATTATGCATTTCTTATGCTGACAGGAATTTAGTTTCTTTGAACAACAGTATACATTTTGTGACTGTTTGAGGGGTATAGATTTGGCAATAAATATAAGTGCAACCTTTAGAGTAATAACTATAACAGTTGAACTCGTAAATTAAATTAGAAAGTAAGAACTAAAAAGTCAATTGCTAAGACGGTTCAGGGTATTAAAAATTAATACACCATTAAATATTTAAGGTTATATTAACATGTTAATAGACGTCTCAGAAGTATGTTTTAATTTCTAACGTGAACGCAGACCGTGTGCAAAAATACCGTAATATTTTTATCTTTCGCCCCAAAAAACCCTAAAACAAAACACGAAGTGAAATGGCAAAAGGACGAAATAACAAGCCACCGCCATCACAAAAATGATCACCTCGATCTTGTCATTAACCTGAAATTCAGATTCCTTTCATCTTCGCTTTTCATTTAGCTTCTGAAATAATCATTTTAACGTTAAAATCTCCCCTACTATACTTCTTTGCACGTCTTAGATCAACACAACATCAGCACCTCTTATTCTCTGTAGGGCTACTTGGGGTTTCCAGCAGACATCAAGCAGTTTACGTTGGCGATCCAGCTGTTCCTCGTACTGGACGATGGTTTTATCAAACTCTGTGAATATTTCTTCAGCAGCAGCGGTCAGTCGCTCCCTGATGAAGTCTCTCAGAGACTGAGATAAAGACATTGTTGCTGCAGAGACGTCAGAAGACATATCTCAACGCTAACTCTGCTAAGGGGCCGAAGATTCTTCTTTGCTGTGTGCTGGATGTTGGGAAGAAGCGCATTTGCTCATTGATGCCACCTGCTGAAAAGAACCAGAAATCACTTTGCTATTTTTATTCTAAAACTTTGACAAACAGAAAAAAACACTGCAGCAGGCGACATTTAGCTACAATTGCATAGGTGGGTCAACAGAAATTAATTACACTCAAGATAAGACATTTTAATTTTGTAGGTAAGACGCAAACTATGCCCACTCATTTCTGTAAACAATGTTACAAAAATAAGTGGGCAAGATACAAATACATCTTTCAAAAAATGTGTGAAAAAGTCTGGTATTTCAGTCAGCCAAAGTCATTGTATAAATTCATTACAAAAAGTGAAATATATCAAGACTTTCTTTCTTGTAATTTTGATGACTGTGGCTTAGGGAGAAGGAAAACAAAGAATTGTATCGCTCAGTAAATTTTAATTTTACATGAGGATGTCAAACAGAAATACCAAGGTTCATTTTCATGCAGTCAATACTTGGTTGGGTCTCCTCTTGCATGAATTACTGCATCAATGCACCGTATATTACAGGCAATCAGTCTGTGGCCCTGTGTAGGTGTAATCAAAGCCCAGAGTGCTTTGATAGCTGCCTTCATGTCGTCTTTCTCTTGATAACAATTAATAGATTTTCCATGGGGTTCAGGTCAGTGGAGTTTACTGGCCAATCAAGAACAGGAACATTGTGGTCATTCAGCTTTTGGTACCACTGGTTGTGTGACTGGTGACTCAAGCCTCAGTCCGCTTCTTATGAAGCTTCCCTAAATTCTTGAATGGATTTTGTTTCACTAGCTTCTCAAAGGTGTGATTATTCCTGTTGCTCCCTTTCCCATCACTTTTTTTACTTCCACTCAACGTCCGAGGAAAAAGCTTGAATAAAACACCCTATTGACAACCAGCTTCTTTAGCAGTGACCTTTTCAGATTTTTTGAGTTAATTAGCTGATTATTGTGTGACACAATGTTTACAACAAGTAACTTTGTCACAATATTCTACTTTACTGACAGACTGTCATCTGGGTTTTCATGATCTGTACGCCAGAATGATCAAAATTACAACAATTAAAGGCTTAAAATATTTCACTCTAGGTGTAATGAATCTTTATAAGTTTCACATTCTGAAATGTTTTTCACAATATTATAATTTCCTAGATGTACCTGCATTTAATGTCCTGCTTGATAATCAATATAGTTTTACATTCATTACACTTCACAGACAGACCTTTCCTTTTAAGATAACTGTTAAGTGATGAAAAGCTTCTCCTAGCTGTTTTGATATTCCCCTTAGTTTAAGAGCATAATGAAATTTACAATATTCCACCTGCTCACCTTGGTGTGTTTACTGAAACAACTAACGTGTATGGGTTCTCATGTGTCGAGATAAATTTCCTCGTTCGCTGAAACTTCTTCCACAGATCATACACAACAACGGCTTCTCTCCTGTGTGACTTCTCATGTGCCGGGTCAGAGAAATCTGCAGGGTAAAGCTTTTTCCACAAGTCAAACAGGAGAAAGGCCTCTCACCGGTGTGAGTTCTCATATGAACAGTCAAATGAGTTCTTTGGCCAAAGCTTTTTCCACAGGTTACACAAGAGAAAGGCTTTTCACCAGTGTGAGTTCTCACGTGACGCGTCAACGCAATTCTCATGGTAAAGCTTTTTCCACAAGTCAAACAGGAGAAAGGCCTCTCACCTGTGTGAGTTCTCATATGAACAGTCAAATGATATCTCTGACCAAATTTCTTTCCACAGGTCATGCAGGAAAACGGCTTCTCACCAGTGTGCGTTCTCACATGCTTAGTCAAATTACTGCGAGTAAAACGTTTACCACAAACTTTACAAGAACACAGATTGTTATTCAGGCATGCTTTCTTCTGTCTTTTAACTTTTGGGTTGTCTACATCGCTACTATGACCTCTGATTTTCTGACACCATTTTTTTTGCTTCAGTTCTTCCTCTTTAGCTCTACTCAATCCTGATTCTTCATGGTGGCTTCTTTCCTGGTCACAAGAGATCTGGACGATGTCTTGGTCCCAGTTTGGTTCTGGGCTCGTCAAAGAGACATCTGGTTCTTGGTTCCCTCCTTCTTCATCAATAGGACTCACTATAATGATATCAAACTCCTGTTTCAGTTCAAGTTGCTCTTTATCCAGACTGATGCAACATTCATCCTCCTCTTCTTTTATCGGTGTTAGGTCTGGTTCCTCTTTTATCTGGGGAGATTCTGGTTCATCCTGTTCATGTTGGCCCAAACTGAAGTTCTTGTCCTGGTTGCAGAGCTGCTGGTCAGTAATAACCTCCTCCTTCTTCCAGACAAAATGTTGTGGGAGGTCTTAAATAGCAAACAGGTAGAAATGCTAGTTAACATGATTATGAGAAAAGTAGGTGGTTTTCAAGTTTTTATATAAACTCTAGATATTTTGGAAAGTAGTGGCCATATGATTCCAATAAATAGTACCAATCATTAGCAGGTAATTTTGAGTGACTTTAATTTGATCACACCAGTTGACTGATCCAGAAAGTGATCAAAACCACAAAAAAAGAGTTCGCTTTCTTTTGTTTTTGAAAAGAAAGTGAAGAAAAGAGACATTTCTTCATCAACTATCAGTCAATATATCAATATAACTGAAAAATATATTGTGAGTTCTGATGGGCTTTTGTGAATTATTTGTCACAACATTGATGTATGAATCAGTTTTAACTTAAATATTAGTCACAACATTAACCTATGAATCTGATAACTGAAATCAAGGTAATGGTCAATTAAATAATATTTCCTCAATCTCAGCTGCTTTACGGAAATGTTTTAGTAAACAGTCAGAAGAGCCAACAGAAACAAACTACTGATTCATTTCAGCTGCAGCTTCTCAGCCTGTCACATGACAGCTTTCTCATTACAGGGGATAAACTCATAATGACAGGGGGAAAATCCCAAACCTTTTACTCAAACTGGCTTTATTCTTTTAAACTCATTCACACACTTCTGAAAATATGACTCCTTTGTTGGGCCATATCTTTAGATACCACAGAAGCGACTGTCCTTTTTAATCAGAAACATTCATGACGTTATTAAGTTCACTAGACTAGACTGATTTAATCAGACTCAGTTTCAATTATTTTACCCAGGAAGTCCTCAAACCAGCCTGTTCTGCATCTCTGTGATAAGTAAAACAACATTCGTTGCTTTGGTGGTTCATACCTATTCTCTGCAGATCTATTTGGGGTTTCCAGCAGATTTCCAGCAGTGTCCGCTGACGATCCAGCTGGGCCTCGTACTCGACGATGGTTTTATCAAACTCTGTGAATATTTCTTCAGCAGCAGCGGTCAGTCGCTCCCTGATAAAGTCTCTCAGAGACTGGGATAAAGACATTGTTGGTGTAGAAACCTAAATATTCAGCTCGTAAGACACAGTAGAAGAAAGCTAACTCTGCTAACAGACAGAAAGTCTGTTACCTAGAAGGAAACCTGTTGACTCATTATCGCCACCTGCTGGACGGATGCATTTAAGGTAAGGTAAAGTAATTTCATTTATAAAACACATTTTCACCAACAAGGCCATTCAAAATGCTTTACGTGAATTAGAACGAAATACAAACAGAATAACAAAACAAAGGGAAGGGCAAAAGAAAAAAGAAAGTAAAAAAAAAACACATATTAGTTCGTTCCCCATGTTTAAGAATAAGTGGTCTGTACTTTAGAAACTGGTAGGGGGGTTTCTCTGCCTTTAAATATATCTTCAAATCTGAGCAGTCAGACTATTAGCTGCTGCCAACAAAATTTGAAAAAAATAAAGATAAATATAAATAAATAAAGAAAGACAGAAATGCTTGTAATATAGAAATAAGATTAAAAAAGGGTTTTTCCACATATAAAAATCTTTATAAATATTCAGTGTGAAAAAACCCAACCACCTTACAAAACAGATCCTTCCAAAATTGGCAATAATTTAAAAAATATGTATATTTCTAGTTTGTGGGATTATATAATGTGACATACTGTAAATGAATATTTGTTAGTAATTTTTAACTGCAATAATTTAACATTTTCACCATTATTTAATTTCTAACTTTATCAATCTTATTGTTTTATTAATTGTTTTACTTCATAGATTTTACTCAATATTTTCCTACTCTAGATTCAGGATACGTTTCTCTCGTATTGGTCATAGATCAAGATCCAATCCCTGTGTGCAGAAATCGACTCCTACAAGATACATTTGCAACTTACTTTTCTCACAACATTAATGTGCCAAAGGTTGCAATAAATGTAAAACACAAATTATTCTGACAAGAGCAGCCAGATAGTGACATCTAGTGGAAAGGAGCTCGAATTACACATGCATTCTGTCCTGAGTCATGTATCTTAATGTTGCTGGGATGAATTCAGTGTCACATCACTTCTCTCTTTAAATGGGAGCCTATAGTACTTGTGAGGTTTTTGGTGCTACGTTGGGTGTAGCTCAGGACGATTATTAGTTGTGTATTCTGCAAATCTGGCCTTTCTAGAAGAGTGGCAAACATCCAATAGCTTGCCACAAGTGATATGGGGACATGTAGAAAACATGTAGTAGGGTGTTCACACCGATAATCACGTCACACAACATTCAGATGGGATCAAAACTGAGCTTTTTAACAAATATGTAAAACATTTGTGTAAAATCAAACACTGCACATGACCATCACCAACATGTTTTACAGACCTCTAAACATTAGAAGATGTTCAACTTACAAGGACAACTTAAAATGTGTCCTGGTTTACAAACACATGAACTCAACTTTATGTGACTTTTTTTTTAAGTGGTAGATGTATCTAACCCCTAAAGAAAAACCATACTATTGAGATATGGAACAAATTATTGATTCATAGTTAAAATACTCCTGCATGTCTTTTTTCTAACCAAATCAAATCTCTGTCAGAAGCAGCAGAAATCTAGATGTGATGTATGAAAACTGCCAGTGGAGGAAGAGAAGATGAATCCTGACTTTTAGTGGAAAAAAGGACAGTTTACACATTTGTCCACTCATCTCTTCCTGGTGCCCATTTGTCTGTGAGCTCCACACTTCAAATTTAGCAAAGTATTACTATTTTGTTTATGATGGCGTTAACATTTTGTGTTTTGCTGTGAATGTTGCTTAGGATTGATTTTCATTGTAATAATGATCCAACAAGTCTACAAGAAAGCATTTCATACTTAATTAAATGATTTTAGGTGGTCTGAAATGCTGTATATTTTTTCCTTCTAGCGGTTTTATCAATTCTGGCCTCTGTTGTACTTCCCTCCAGAAGCTGGTGATGATAAGCACACGCATTTCTCCATTGCTTCTCCTTGAACCAGCAAACAGGATTTTTGTGTCGGATAGCAGCGTTAACTTTCTTCTATTATATCTTCTGGGATGAATATTTGTGTTTCTGCAGCAACAATGTCTTCATTTCAGTCTCTGAGAGATTTTATCAGGGAGCGACTGGCCGCTGCTGCTGAGGAAATATTCATAGAGTTTGATAAAACCATCGTCCAGTACGACGAAGAGCTGGATCGTCAGCGGAGACTGCTGGAAATCTGCTGGAAACCCCAGATAAAGCTACATAGAATAGGTATGATTGTACACGTTTACAGAAATGAACAGGCCTAACATATTAAGACTTAAGACTGTTTATAAACATTTAAGTAAAAAATGGAGCACTTTTGTGTTTTTGTAGGATGTTTTGTTTGTTTACTACATCATCTCTCAGTAATGCGGTTAAAAGGGACTGTCTAATTTATAAACCGTTATAAATTATGATGTGGAAGAGAATTTTCAAAATGTGAACAAAAATCTGAAAAATGTGGCGTGCTTTTGTAACCAGCCCACTTGAACCCATGATTTATAGAACCTTTGCTGCAATAAGATCTACAACTCTGCAGGAGTACATCTCTACCATCTTTGCACATCTGAAGTTTGACGTTTTTGCTCATTCTCTTTTGCAAATAACTTAACCAATTGACCTGGAAGGAGAGCATCAAAGCGTATAAATTTAAGTCTTACTTGATGTTTGGTTTTTTATTCACGAAAGTGTTATTAGTTTTCCTTTCCACACAATAAATTGTGGGTAAGAAAACTCCCAAAAACTAAGCTTTGGTCTCATCTGACCAGAGCACCTTCTTCTACATGTTTGGTAAAGCACCTGAAATAAAAAAAAAACATAGTATTTTTGTTTTCTACTTGCATTAATCAAAATGTTTTTCTTCTTCCTGTCCAGACCTCACAAAGCGTTGTGTTTGGAAGGAGGATAATGTTCTCGCTGACCATCAGCTCTCCAGCCTAGAGATAAACTCCAGTTTGGACCTAGAGGAGATACAGCCTTTATGTATGCATGAGGAACTGGGCAAACCAGATCCTCAAAAGATGAAAGAAAACCAAGAAGAACTCGAACCACCACAAATTAAAGAAGAACAGCAGAAATCGGTGATAAAGGATGAACAGGAGGAACTCCATATCAGTCTGGAGAAAGAGCAGCTTCAACAGTGTTGGCCAACTGATTCCTTCACAGGAATCAATATTCATGAGAAAACAGAGAAGAGGAAACAAGAGTCAAACAAGGACCAACTCACCATCCAGACTTCCGCTAAGCCTGAGAAACAAAACCAGGGAAGGAGCAACAATGAAGAATCTCAATCAAACAGGGCTGATGAACTAGAAGAAAAGAGTTTTCAGCATTTCAGAGTTGAAACTGGGAATGTTGTCCGTCCAGAAGCAGAATGGCAGGAGATAATGCACACAAATTGCAATATTTCAGTTTGTAAAGTTTGTGGTAAAGTTTTTGCTCCCAGTTATTTGATTGATCACATGAGAATTCACACAGGTGAGAGACCCTTCTTGTATCTGACTTGCGGAAAAAGTTTTACAATGGCGGCTACATTGAAGGTTCACATGAGAATTCACACAGGTGAGAAGCCTTTCTCATGTATGACTTGTGGAAACAAATTCAGCTCAAAAGGTAGTTTATCTCAGCACATTAGAACTCATACAGGTGAGAGGCCTTTCTCATGTTTGACTTGTGGAAAAAGTTTTGGCGATAGAGGATGTTTATCTCGGCACAAAAAAATTCATACAGGTGAGAGGCCTTTTTCCTGTATGACTTGTGGAAGACGTTTTATTCGAAAAAGTCATTTGACTGGTCATATGATAACACACTGAGGTGAGCAGGTACGAGCTTGTGATACTTCATTCTCCAACATACTTCAGAACTGCCAGGAGGGAAATTGAATGTCAAACATAACCATTTAATAGGTCTTATTATTATCATCAAAATTTTCTATCATAGTATTTAATGGTGCTTTCTTCATTCATATCTGTGTGTTAACTATATTCTCTATGGACTGAGTGAAAAATTAATGCAGCAGTGGCTAGTACACTGTCATGTCCATACAAGAATTATTACAGAGTTTCTAGAAGTGATAGTTCTCAGTGCCGTGTCATTATTGAAAGAATCACATTGCATGACTGTAGTGTAAATATAAAAGAGATTTTTTCCCCCCAAAAAAACATTAAAGCTCACAATTTCTCTTAAAAAGAACTGAAAAAGTCCAGTCCTCTAGGGGTGATGTCCTGCAACTTTCAGATGTCTCTGCTTCAGCACACCTGGCTCCAATGCTAGCTCATTAGCATAGCTCTGTAGTGCATGGCTGCATGCTAGACAGGCAATCTCACCACTCTGGCCCTCGAGGACTATAGTTTGAAAGCACTGATCTAAATCTTAATATATGTAAACCACCTCTATTGATTTATGTTTCTACTTTACTCTTGTTCCCTTCTGAAAGCAGTGAAGACAAAAGCATTTTAATGACCCTTCCTTGTACTTTTGAACACCAATCTATAGTTTTTAACACTTTTACCACAAAATAGTTTATTGCATTTTTTTTATTCCAAGCTATTATTACCCATAAAAATCTTTTATCATTGAAAATCAAAACTTGTGTTATCCTTCATCTAGGATGTAGATAAGAGCATTTAGCTAAAATCAGTCTCATCCACATCTGGGGTAGTGAATAATCACCTACACTAGCAACTAAAAAACACTTCACATGACTTTACTTTGATTAAACAGCTGTGGTGTTTCGTTATTGTGAGATCTCATGCAAATCAGAAACATCTTTACACCTGCCATCTCTCCTAGTCTCTAACCTTGTTAATCATTTTTTCTTTAGTTCTCAACAGAAAATACTTTAGGGAAGTAGTTTTCAGATTTGCATTCCTACTATTCCAGTTCCTGACTAACATGCTGTCACCAGCTTGGAGCCTTCTGTATTTTTTTTTTCATCAGTAAATTCAACCCCAAGTTCAGTTAACTTCAGGCCCAAGTTGTGCTGGCACACAAACACAAAACTGAGCTCTAGATGTCTGTGGTAAAATGGTTGGAAATAACTCTCTCACCATAGGTATTTTTTTAAATGTGAAAAGCAATGATTCAGTATTTTTGAACTGGAAGTGTAGACAGATACTGACATCTAGTGGAAAGAAATGAAATTACATCTGAATCAGGGTTGTGTATCTCGATGGTATTTATTTTTTAATTGATGCTCACATTGCTACCCTTATGTGTTTCTTGATTATAATGCACTTCATGTTGTTTTTATTTTCCTGTAAAGAACTTTAAATTGTGCATTAAAGGTGTTACAAAAATAAACGGGCCTTGAATCTGTAATATTTCTCTGTTTCAGTTCATTGCAAGGAAACTCGATGGATGTCAAGACAATTTATGTAAAAGAGGAATAGGGACGTCTTACTAGATTGCTGTGGACCCTTCCAAGATATTTGGTTTGTCTTTCAGACAGCACCTCTAATAAGGGTGGAGTTGTGGGAAATCTGAGTTTTCATTGGGAGTGACCAGGATTAGAAATTACAACATTGGAGAGACATGCTAATTTGATCAGTTTGGACACAAAGTTAGATAGACATGGCTTGGACATGTGCAGAGGAAGATCAGTGGATAAAGTTAACCATAGAGCTGCTGGCAGGAGGACAAAAAACAAAACACAGAATGTTTATGGGCGGAGTACAGGAGAACATGCAGGAGTCTACCTCTGCTAACCTTTGGGACTCTTGGTCCATTAATACAATACAATACAATA
This sequence comes from Xiphophorus maculatus, assembly GCF_002775205.1. Classification (NCBI taxonomy): domain Eukaryota; kingdom Metazoa; phylum Chordata; class Actinopteri; order Cyprinodontiformes; family Poeciliidae; genus Xiphophorus; species Xiphophorus maculatus. Next base: position 19,069,883 of record NC_036454.1, read on the forward strand.
CAAGTATTTTTTCCTCCTTTGTTTAATCTCAACCACAATAATCACAACTATGCCTACTGTGCTTGTTCTATTCTTTTACTTGATATTTGACCCTTTAGGCCCTTATTTCAGTCTTGTTTTGATAAGCTCTGTTTAGTTTTTTTTTGTTTTACCTCTTTACTTTTTAAATGTACTCTTTCTATAATAATTCATTCCTCTCACTTCCCTGGTTGAATTAGGTTTTACTTTCAGCCTTACTTATGTTCAAGTGTATGTTTGTTCTCTAACAAATTCACACCAAATTGTGCAGGAATCCACATTAAATTCTGTTCTGTTCTGAATCCCATGATAGTTAACATATTTTGACTTGTATCTGAATACACATGACGGATAGTTATTCATAAAAAAGATTAAACAGCATCTTATCTCAAACTAAGTTATTTAAATTGCCAAATGTTCTGGATAAACACCTATGTTATCATGAATTATGATGAACCTGACTTAGCTTGAGCTATTTTACAGAGAAGACGTCTGAGTCTTTGAATAAATGAATAAATGCAAAGCTCCTGTAGGAGTTAAAGCGAAAATAAAATATGACCATGAGAGGAGGAGAAGGCTGAAATGAACTAGATGTTCAACCAGCGAGAAAATGTTTGGCATCATCACGCCTCGTGACGGAGCTTTTAGGTCAGGGTTCATTCAAAAAATGTTTCCTCTCTAACATTGGGAGTAGATTTCTACCAACATTTGTCTAATTTAGCCATGGCTATTGAATGACTACAAAAAAACACTCAAGAAAACTACCTTCTCCTTAAAAGGTTCCTTCAGTGAAGAAACATTTTTCTTTCACAAAGCAGGAAGTAACACCAAAAGACTTGCAGATATATTTGCTGTATGAAATGGTTTCTATTAGGTTTTGACTCAGGGGGCTGAACACATCATTAATTTTGTTTGTTCCTATTGGTCCAAAATATTTGAAAACCATGCATTTACTTGTCACTTCACCATTATGCACTACTTTGTGGTTGTTTATCATCTAAATGCAAATCAGCTTCATTGAAATTTGAGGTTGTAACATGACGAAGTAAAAAGGACAGAAAGGTACTTTTGCAAGGCACTGTATGTTGCTTCTCACATCTTATCTATGCCATCAAAACCAAAAGCTTGCAGACTAAAAAAGTATGTGGCATGAAGCTAGGGGTGTTCAGCCTGTGTGTGTGGGTGCGTGCGTGTGTGTGTGGGCGTGTGTAGGTGCGTGTGCGGGCGTGTGTGTGTGTGTGTGATGAGGGCCTCCAACTCCCTCCACAGTCTATGGAACCTGATACTTGATGACTCCTCATCACAAGAATGTGAATTTCCTTCTCTTGGAGCATCTGGCCCTATGCCCGGCCACATCTCCATCTTTGTGTGTGTGCTTGAGAGTATTACTTGTTACAATTTGCCCCCCTTTAATGAGTGGCCTCTTTGTGCACAGTGAGACATTCTTTCTATGATGGTTGTGCTGTCACATTTGGGAGGAAAAAACAACCTCTTAATGTTTGTTTTTAGCAAACTTATATTGATACTGAAAAAAAGAACTCCATTACCTCTTCACTTTTTGTGATTATAGAATCCAGGTCCATTATTTGGTTTCTCATCCACCTGGTACATACAGCTTAATGCTGTTCATGTAAAGCCTACAATGTAAATCACCCTGGTTGGATGTTTGGCAGTGAAACGCTGATGTTTATGTTGTTATATAAAGACCTGAAGATTCTTTTTTGTGCATAAAACGATAACATTGCACTCATGTGCATATGGTCAGACGGGCCATTGACTTTATATGCAATTCTGCTTGATTCTCATCTCCCTTCAGTGCTCGATCTGGGATTTGTCCCTTTGAGCTCGATTTCTCAGGATGCATGCTATCTTGGCCAATCACCAAATGGAAAGAGGAGTTGTGAACAATGATGTTGACTTTCTGTGTTGTTTTTGAATTTTTTTCTTCCATGGTTGTAGCTTGACAATGGTAGCAGGTGAGATGAATGAAACCATTCAGTCTGCGTTGGCCACGTGCCTAAATACCAATCTATTAAAGTCGGAGCAAGAAAAATGTTTAAAATACTTTATTGCTGCCAAAGATGTTGTGGTCCTTCTCTCCAGGGGTTGTCTGCAGAAAAAGCAATCTCTGGAAAGCTTCATTGAGCTGGCACAGTGCATACGCCACGTCCAAACATTAGTTATTGGGTAAAATCAGATTCATTTGTTTCAAATGAATCTGATTCATTTGAAACTAACAGGCTATTTGGAAACAATCATTTCCAAATAGCCTGTGCAAAGCAAAGCATAGTAAAAGGGCTGTTTTTGTTTTTTTTTCCCAGGCTAGCATATGGCTATATTCATGTAAAATATTTTTAGGCCAACTGCAAAGTTTCCGACCTATGAATGAACATTTTCATTCCATCCTGATAGGTGGCAGTAGTGAGTTCACTTGTAGGAGCTACACATTCTGCTGTTGTTACCTTTTTAATGAGCTTTCTCCTCAGTTGTAATTCAAAAACAAACTCTCAAGAAAATTCAGTTTCTCTTTGTTTGAGTGAGAAAAGCTCTATATGTTAGGAAAACAATGCAGCCTTGTAAGACAAAAGTGGAGCATTTTATTAGCAGAGTGTGCTGTGTTACATCTTTCAGAAAACTAACATTTCAGAAAAAGATCATTATACATGCAATCAAACATGGTGGATGTAGAGTGACATTACGGGACTGCTATGGTGATTAAAACCCTGAACAACTTTCTTTAACTGATAGAAACATCAACTCTGTTTTTTACCAGAGAACCCTGAGCAGAATGTGTCCTGACCAATTCATGGCCATAATCTAACTTGGGTTATGCAGCTGGACAGTGATCTAAAGCACACCATCATAGTCGACCTCTGAATGACTCAAAAAATAAATAAAAAACTTACTACCATAATTATTGCAAACACTTCATGGTAATTGTTGCTTCAAAGGACGACACAAGTGGGCATTACTTTCCACATATGGCTATTTTGGTATGATTCCTTTCATAAATTTCAGAAATGAAATAATGTTTTCAAAACTGCATTTTGCAGCCACTCACCTGCTTTTTGTGTGATATCAACATTTGTTTTGTTTGACAACAAAATAGATCTCTCAAGAGGGAAAACGTTTCTCCAGTACTGTAAAACGGCTGCAAACTTATTTGATTTCAGCTGTTGTTTACACTAATACCTCTGACCTGATACTTCTACAGCTTTACCGCATCCTGCTCTCCATCTTCTTAATGACTCAGCAGCCATTTATTTTTCATGTTTATGTACAAGATTCCTCCGTGTCCTGTGTGTATGAGTTTCAGAGAGTCGGAGAAAGCAGCAGGTATAATTGAAAACAAAGGGCTTCTTGTTCACAGCAGTAATTCATTCTCATTATGTTCATCATTTGTTTACACTGTTAACCCCCTCACTTCCTCCATCCCTCACTGTGGTGACATGTTCATTTAGTGCACAGTCTGTAATCAATGTTTACACCTTTTCTGCCCTTCACTCATGACACGATGTGCGGCTCTAACCTGCTGCTGTAAATTACCCTCTGACAGAGGGAGCTGGTTAATTTATACAGATCCAAACCTAAAGATAAACCTATCTGAGATCTCAATGAGGAGGGTGTAACTGGAGTTAATGTTGGGAACCAGGATGGATGAGGTGAGTTTGATCATGATGACTTCCACGCAGGGAAGGAGCAGGCGAAGGCCAATCTGAGAGGTTAATGTTTGAGGTGAGCTCTTGGTTTACAAAGAGACAGTGCTGAAAAATATTTCAGACAGACATAAAAAAAATAAGGGCAGAAGGAAGAGAGAGAGATCAAGTGAGCGGCAAAGAGAGAGGAAGAGAGAGAGCAGGAGACAGAAAGTAATTGGTGCTATGATGGCTTCCAGCTGCATGGCACATGGCCAAACCAAGTTTTCATGCTGTGCACATACACCTATGGTCACACTGCTGCATGAAAACACAATCTTTGCTTTTCCTGAACATGTGAGCTAAAATATTCTTGTTTGTTTTAATCTGAAAAAACAAACAAGATTAAAATACTAAGCATCACTTAATAGAGATTGGTTTCCATCCCATAAATTACAATATTTAATGCATCTCATGATATATAATCATGATGTGAATATAATCTGCTTTCATGCAGGATTGAGAAATAGAAATGTGTTTTTTTTTTATCTGGATACATTTCTCTAACAGAACATGTTAAGATATTATCAAATTAACCAGTAATCCAGAGCAGATGAGATCGAGGACCACAGCGATGCATGGCTGAGATCTAATGATTGTTGACATGGGCATGCACAGCTGAGCTGATATGAGATTCTCTCAGTATGCTAACCTGGAGTGTAAACACCACACTGTTGCACTGTATTTACACAAAATCTTAAAACAACAACAACAATAATGACATAACCTATTGGCTTTATAATAAATAAAACAACTATTTATACAGCTTCAAAAATAACCTGACATGATTATGCAAGCTTGTTGTTAAGGTGACACGTTACAGGAAGAAGATCCAGGGTTTGAATCCTGGCCTGGGGTCTTTCTGGTGTTTCTGTAGGCTTGCCACTCGTCCTGCAAAACACGGGATCGTCCCGAATTTGGCTGTTAAATGTGGAGTCCCGTATTGAAACGATACAGGCCGCGATTTGTTCAGTATTTCTATAAATGTCCTATAGACACGCCCATCACACACAAATCAATACTAAGAGCAACAATACTGACCAACATAAAACAAAAACACAGGATATATTAAGGTCAGCTAAGGTGTCACGGCGGGAGCTACAAAGGATCCCCGGAGTGCTACGGACTGACACTGATGAGACGGACACTATGCAGCCGCGGTGAGCTAAAATCAACCCGCATCTTTTTAAAATGTCCTCAACATACCCGGGTCCTTAGAAGCAAAAAATTGTATGGTTGTTTGTCCTGGGTGTCTCTGAGTTGCCCTGTGATGGACTGATGACCTCTTCAGGGTGTAGAGCACCTCTCACCAAGTGACTGCTAGAGATATCATGGAGACCTAGCTTGGTTGATCGGTGCTTGTTCTTGAATGAATTGCAACCCTCCTCAGCTTCTGCCACCTTTATCCTTTTACACACATCACTAATTTCTCTATTTTGTGGGTCTTCTATGATTCAAACAGCCACAGAAACAGTCACAGCTTGTAAAGACCTAAAAAAAAAAAAATCCTCATTAAGTATAGCCAAAGGTAACACCCAACCAACCTTGCTCCACCTAGCATTGTGTGATTGACAGAAAAACACAGAAAGCAGAGGCCAGCATTTCAATATACAAGGTTGTCAACTCTATCCAGATTAGTCTAACTAGTAAAAAAGTTCTATTTTTGATGTGGCGCTTCTGTGTCTAATTTTCTAATGCCGCCCTGGGCAACCGCCCACATCTTCGTAAAGGAAAATAACCCAATAAAAATTTTTTCCACCTTTAAATAGACTTTTATCCTGAAAAATTCATTTTTAAATCAATCAAATCTGTAGGAAGAATATGGAAATTAATCTTCAGGAGCCTAGCCGCAGTAGGAGACGCCAACTGCTCGAGTCCAAATTTCCATGACAGCCGCACATATGGGCAGATGTGAGCGGGGTCTCGGCTGGGATATGTACTTGAGTGTAAAACAAAACCTGACATCTGCTTGATAGACAATAAATTAGCAAGTTTGTCTGCAACTGAGGAATGACTCTCAAAACTAATTGCTGGCACACACACATATACACACAAGGCTAGACAGCAAATATAAATTATGAAAAATATAACCACACTTTATTGAGACAAGCTGTCATAAAGACAGAAAATAACAGTTAACTCTTTCAAGTCTTTTTTTTGTTGCAGTTTTGCCATTAATGTTGGTTTAATTCTATTAAATGTTAAAATGAAATTTAAAAGTGAAATAAACATGAATATGTTTTTTTTGTGGTTTAATTTTCAAGCACCCAAGCACTGTTAAAATGATTTAACAGTATTAAATCATTTTATTAAGAAAGAAGATAAAGGGACTGCCAAGAAGCAGCTAATATTAACTTACTGCATATTTTATAACTCTGAACATCAAAGTGCTGAGCAGTTCTAATTTATCAGACATACAAAAAAAAACGTTTTCTCATGAAGGGAACATTTTTATTTATTTAGTTATTAAACAGATGTTTCAACCAATAACTCATAAAATGGGATCTCGTCCTCCAACTTTTCTCCATCACAGTGTCATCACTGAATGATGATTTGCCAAATCTGCTCCAACAATCTGGTTAAGGACCAGAACAAACAAAAAATAATTTAAAACATTTGCAAACCCTAAATGGATCAGGCAGACCTGTCAGCTTGATGGCAAAATGATTTAGTTGTAATTGCATTCCAGTTGTACATCTGCCGGTGACCCACAGGAAGCAGAAATTGAGAAAATGCATCCCAAAATGCTGCAAGATCATTTGGCGAGTCAGAAGATTGAAAATGCAACACAACTAGAGACACGGAAATAATTTACATTGCCTTGCCAAACTATTCATCGCAGCCAAGCCTGGTTAAAAGGTGAATTTTGTTAGAAAGGTTCAGAGCTTACTTTGAGCTTTCATCTTTTTCTGAAAAGAATCTTCCTGCCAGATATTCAGCCGACTTCTTGTTTTACACCGCAGGTTAGAGCCGGACTGTTCAACAACAGTGTAGCTCCTAAACAGGGCTTCAAATGGCTAACCTCTTTCTTCATGTTGTCAAACTGGCTGCTGTTTGACATTCTCTTAGCTCCTTCCTCTGTCTTTCTCCAGTTCAACCTGATCAGAGGCTGCCTCCACTAAGCTAAACACTTGGCAGCTTCAGAGCTTCAATCTCCTCTTATTAAAAACTAGATTTTCTTCTTATGGCTCATCTGCTTTACCATGTGGCTGTGATTTTAAATGCCATTGGAGTCTGAGATAAAACCCAAATCCTTGTTTGGCTCAGAGAAACTGGAAGCAGGAGGTTTGTGTCTCCCTCTTGCATTGACAGAAGCCCACTGTTCTGCATTCAGAAGGCTTTATGACGGGAATCTTCGCAAACATGAAAATTAAAATTATTCTTATTGACATTTATTACCCCAGATACATTCAAGCTAATCTAACTTTCTTTTCTGTGTTTAAGCTACTCGGGTCACCGCTTGTTGAAATTATCTTACTGTACAGCGTGGAGGATCCACCCACATGAGGAGTTTCACTCCTGTGATGACATTTAGGCCTTCAGTCATTGACTGGGAGAGACTATATCGTTCCTCATGGTGTTTATTCTCTCAGTAGGAGACGGGCCAAATCCCAGACTGTAGCACCGTAAATTAACATTGCATGAGTTGACTCTTCACTTTCACAGCCATATGAGCAGCTATCAGAGTGACACAAGAGAGTCTTATTATGCATGGTAGTAAATGACTAATCTTTAATGAGACCCACATTTAACCTTCTAATGGCTCTTTATTAGACTAACGAGCTATGCCCCAGTGTGATGTGCATGTGTGGAAAAGACGAGCCGTGTGTGTAGGCGTGTGTGTGTGTGTGTGTGTGTGCAGTGTATGTGAGAGGAGTAGCGAAACACTAATTAAGCTGTCGGATGGTACGGCAGATCAGGCGGGGCCCCCTGCAGAGTTTTCGTCCCCTGTAGGCAAACAGGCTCCATCTCTCAGCCAGCCAACCCAAATACATCCGAGCTCAGGAGCAACACACCTCCGCTCGCTATGGTTAAAAAAGTGAAACCCAGACAGGCTCTGTTTTCTCACGAAACATCTCAAAGGTATTTTGCTGGTATTGTTGTGATGCTGTGAACCTTTGCCAGCTTTGTACATTTACAAATAGAATTAGCTCACTTTTCTTTGCAAAATAGCTGCCATTCAGATTTGATGGAGAACATCTGTAAAAATCAATTGTCAAGTTTTTAACAAGAGCTTTAGCTGAACCATTCTAACACGTAAATATAATCTTATCTTTATTGTGCTAAGAGTGTGTCTAATGTCTAATATCACGGGCAAGAAGAGGGCCCTCTATGGGCCACACGAGGAACTACAAGTCCAACAGCAGACCAGCCATCCAATGTCTACCATCTCCCAGTGCCAATGGGAGCTGCAAGCTCCTGATCTACATTATAATGCAGCTTCTGCATTTTTAGACCATAATATTAGGATTTCTAGGTGTCGTCGACACAAGCTGGGATCGGGGTCGACTGTAGCAGCATAACTGGTCCCACTAACACTGAAGCATGTCTACCTGTCTACCTTTCTTGGTGCAGCCGGTTGCCAACTTTTAGGGATTATTCCCTTACCGCACATCTCACTGCATCTTCCTGGCTGCTTGGCAAGCTATCTATGAACAAACTACGAACAAATGAAAGTGTAGGTCAACCTGTGGATCCCCTCTCTTCCACTAGCAACGATGAAAGAAAACTACTCAAATCAGAACATTAAAATATACAACCATAATGGACCAAATTTTACTAAAATTTATGAGTAATGTATAGTGTAAAACTAACTGGAGAGATTGTACTAGAAGTATGCAGAGCTTTTGTTCCAAGTCTACAGGAGGCCAAATGTTTCCAGCATACCTATATACTACGATAGTGGGTGTTTTTATTTTTACATCTCCTTCAGATCTACAAGTTCATCTGTTTGAGAATAACAAAGATAAAAGTAAGCCAAAGATAAAGGGTGCAACAGCTGCTATCACTGAGTTTGTTTTAACACAGAGGGCTTTTTGAGCAAATGACTTGCCCCACTCATTTATTAGATTATTGGGACTAAATAACTTCTAACTGCACTCTAGAAAAATTCTCGTCTGATTCAGATTTGCACATTTTGTCACATGTCAAATCTTAATTTATTCTCTCTGGCCTAAACCTGTGGAAGTGGCTTTCATGTATGTGTCATTTTTGCTTCAATTATACCGACGCACTTGACTCTAATTGAATGGACTCATAGCTTGCCCTTTTTTCCCACAGGTGCTCATGAATGCTGTTCGCCCCACACGCAAATAGTAGTTTCCCTTTTCAGTTGCACGTACCTTTGTGTTTCATAGTGTATCCATGTGAAATGTGTGCATGCATCACAGCATATGGCATCCTGCAGTGGTGCTCTGCAGGCCTCTTAAAATGGCTGCTGGGAGGCAGAGGGCTCCTTTTTATTAATGGTACACCTTTGATTGATCTCAGCAAATCTGTTCCCCATCCAGTGGCTGTCAAGTCTGGTTCTGAGGCACGGAAATACACACACACACACACACGCACACCCCTACGTACATATATATATATATATATGCACACACACATACTGTCAGTGAGTGTTGACACAGTCCAGATGTTGGCAGCTCAGTTCCAAATGAAAGCAGGGCAGTCGTCCAACAACCTGAACCACTCGCCCCATCAAATGATATGTTTACAATAATACTGTTCGGAGACTCTGGAGACACATGCACATGTGCAAACACACGCACATGCCTAAACCCACACACGTGCATCTAACACGCACGCTTTAGAAGCAATGGGAAATGAACTAATGGAAATCCAGTGTTCCACCAGTGTGTGAACTCTTACTGAGACACGAGAGACGGGCGACAAGAGAGGCAAAGAGAAACATCTTGCTGGGACAAATCGTCCCATCTCGTAGTATTACAGTCCTGTTTGTCTCTGTGCTTCTTCTGAGCGCCGGTGAGACAGTAACATTTAGGGAATGGAAAGGTTATAGTCTAGGTATGTTATGTGCCTCAGAGTGCTGGAAACAACACAGACAGAGGAAAAGTGATACACCTCTGCTTCCATGGAGAGGGGCTTGCACAGATCAGATGGGAGCTACTGTTTTCTATAAAAATGGCACTTAAATATTTACCTCTACTGGACCAACAAACACAAATTTTTGACTAATTTTACATGTTGTAAAACCAAGCATTAATTCCAGATGCTGAGTTGTTGACATTCTTTATACTTGGGAATTGAGTAATTAATTTCTATGGATAGCACACAAGCTTTATTTTCTTACAAGAAACAGAACAGAAAATACACAAGACATGTCTGCTGCTTTACATCAAAGGTCTGAATAGTAACTCTTGTGTATTTATACCATTTATATTGGAATTATGTGTGAAAAAAATCACATTTTATCACAAAATACCTAAATAATGTTACTTTCTCACTGAGTATGAAACCATTCACTGTTTTTTTTAACACCTATTGATCGTTTGTTTATTATTTGACCATTTTGGTAAAACTTAACCATGTTTTGATTTGCAACAGATGGGTTTGGATAAAGAGGAAATATTATGTTTTCCCTAGCCACACAGTGCTATTTTATAGCCCAATCTAGTAACTTTGTTACATTCAGTCGTCAAAAAATGCTGTAAATATCAAACATTAAAAAAAAGGATGACTCAGCTCCACCAGACTAGCTGCTGTTGCTAGTCTGGTGAAGCTGAGTGGGGGAGGAGTGGGAGTGGGGTCTTCTCACTCCAAATGGGTGCCAGGGCAAATTCAAGGATTTCTCAACATTCATGAAAGAATCAAGGCAACACTTTAGGTAGGTTTGTGATGAGTGGATAACATTATGAAATCATATAAAGCTTAAAAACAGTTGATTTTATATAATTCACCCCAATCCTCTAAAAATATCAAAACACTCTAGTCCAGTGGGTGGCGGAAGTGCACCCTTATGATGTTTTGCCAAGTGGAAGAAGTTTTTACTTGGAGCCCACTTCCAGCTAAGCTGGCAGGAGCAGCGAAATGTAACATATTGTTTATAGAATAGAACTGGTAGATCTGCCTGGGAAAGTCTTGGAGTGACCACATTGTTCATGATATCTCATGTCTGAGAACATGAAATGATGCAATGTTTCTCCTCCTCCAACTGTAGCTGCACACTGCTGGACAGCTTGCTGTAAAAAGGCTATTACAATACTCTTAAAGGAGTGACAAATTTGACTGTTTGGAAAAAATTGGGGGAAATATGGTGTGAAAATGCTCTGTTAAGTATTTTACAGCAGGCTGACCACCGGAGCAGACAGCCCAACTAACTAAGCAGATAATTTTGTTATAGCAATACTTAAATTATTTTGTGCAGTAAACAGTTGAAAACTATTTTTAGCAGGGTACTCAAGGTTATGAAACTATGTGAAACTCACACCAACACAACTTGAAAACTTGACTCTCTTAATCTAACTTTCAAATTATGATGGATGTCCATCCTATAAATTCAACTAGTACATCTGGAAACATGTTCAACGCAAATTAAGGTGCTTTTGGGAATCACAGGCCAGCAGGGGGCCCTAAATATGCGCAATGTTTGCTGATATCTAGGATTATAAACTAACTCTTTGCTTAATTTATTGTTTCATTGCCTTTAAAGCCTGATTTGTTGACTTCTTTTATGGACCAAAATGTAAAAAATATTAAATTTTATTTCCAAAGAAAATAAGAAAACCTGCTGAAAGCTTCCTGTGTCTTTCTGGTTGATTCAAGAGGACTCTGATAGGTCATGAGCTTTAAACTTTCAAACTACTCAGTAGAGACACAAAACTCAGTTACCAAAGTCTGAGAACATTTTTCATACACAATGCTGGTACCCAACTAATTATCGTCACATGAGAATGCTACTGAACTTCTCTTAAAAGAGATTCCTCTGAAACACAAGCAACTTCAGGTGAACTTTAACACACACTCTCTTTAGATAAACAAATGTGGGCAAGAAGTATGAAGACACTTATTTTCAGAAACATTTTCCTCAAAATTATCATTTTCATAAAGTAATGTTGCAAGACATTCTTTGAGAATTTCTAATCAGAGCAAGTTTTGCCGTCACTGGAGACAATAAAGCAAAGAACATGTCTGATAAAGAACTTGATATAATCACCTGTTCCAATTCAACAAAACAGGTGCTATCTTGTACTTTCTAGGATGTTGTTACTCATAAAGCACAGATTAAAATGACACTCCCACAGGATGTGCATGTTTTTAAAGAACTCCACCAAACATATTTCCGTAACTACTACCACTGATGTACCTATTAAAAATAATTATTTATTTATTGCAACAGAAAATCTCAAAACTAAAATCTGCTTGGCTGCACAACATGAGGAAATATTAAAAACACTGTGTTGTAATGTGAAATCATTAAGACTCATGGTGCCTAGTTTGGCACAGGGAAACATGCTGTTTTAGGATATATTGAGAAATTAATAAGCAATTAAAGTTGAGCTTTAACTTTTTCTGTAAAATGTTTAAAAATAATGCAGTTTTACCTATAATATTTACATATAGTTATATTTATTCTATGAGTTTAAACATAAAATAATAACTAAATAAAAGTAAGTTTAATATCAGCATAACAGTCTACATGGCACCAGGACCAGTAAGCATCACCATTCCAGGCATATTATACTTCCTGAAAAAAGGGATTCAAGCAAAATGATCTACTATCAGGTGAATGTTGGTCACTAACATCCTGCCAAATTCAGTTCCACAGGAAACAAAATTAAAGCAACAGTCTTCTGATAGCAAACACGTCTGCCAGTCTCTCTAGAGGTAACATTATTTGTCCGTTTGTCAGTCCCGCCTGAAAAGTTGCAGGCTAATGGGCGGATTACAACGTAGTTTCACAATCCCCAGAGGACTAATCCTAATTAGTCTGGTGATCCCCAGACTTCTCCTCTTGTGGCTCCATGAGTTTTACATTTGTGGTTTAGAGTGAAACATCTCAACAACAGCTTAATGGGCTGCAGTGAAATGTCGCATACAGATTGACTTCCTGTCAGTAAATGATGATTTTGGTGGATTTTGGTACGTTTATTTTACACTTAATGCAGTGTGGGGGGGTGGGGGGGGTTTAGCTCGTGTAGCTTAAGCATACAGACTTAAGAAGTCTGAGTTTAATGCATATTAGTTTGCAATGGTATTCAAATATGAACTCTATTGTTCTGTCAAGCTAAAGCCACTAATTTCAAGAAAACATGTCTTTCAACATTGTCGTTGAAAACATTTTTCAAATCATATTACCCTCTAGGTTAATATTTCCTACCTTTTGCTGCAGTTACATCTGGAACTCATTGGTTGCTTTGTCTCTACTCACTTTTCACATCTTTAATCTGAAATTATTGCCCATTTGCAAAATAGTCTAAGCTCTGTCAGACTGAATGGACAGAATCTCATGACATCAATTTTAAAATTTTGCTTTTGAGTCGCAATTCCATTTAGGATTGCATTTTGACATGAATATGGTTTGATCTAAACCATCTCACTGCAGCTCTGCTGTTACGTCCAGCATTGTTAAGTGCCTACATAGAGGAATTTAACTAGTAGCACCTTCCCTATTCCTGCTGACAGAAAGCGTCCCCACATCATTACACTGCCACCACCATGTTTCTCCAAGGAGATAGTATGTTCTGGGTGTCACTTTTTTTAGTTTTCCTCAGTAACCTTATCCCTGACCTGTCTGATGTGTTCGTTAGTCTTAATTTTAGGGTAAAGAGGTCTGAATGCATTTCTATTGAGTGACACCACTGCACACCTGCCAAGACACAGCCGTCTCTGTTGTCCACCTAAATAGAAAAGGAGAGCATTAATCAGAGAAGCAGAGAAAAGATGCAGCTGGTGGAGCTGAAAAGATCCACAACTTGGTGGGAACATCTGATGATACCAGAACTATTAGTTGTGCAAATTCTACAAATTTGGCCTTTATGGAAAGAGTTGGAGGAGAGCAATTAGTGAAAAAAAGGCTTGTGATAAGCCACGATGGGGAGACAGTAAATATGTGGAAGAAGGTGCAATAACAAGGTCAGATGAGACCAAAATGAAACGCTTTGGCCCACATGCAAAACATTAACGCTACAGATTTTACTGAACACGCAACTCCACTGTTAAAAATGGTTGTGGCATTATGTGGGAAAGCTTTACTTTCACACAGACAAGGAATGTGGCTAAAGCAGGTGTGAAGATGGATCAAGATAAATACATGGCAATGCAGGAAGAAAATCTATTAGATGCTGCAAGAGATTTGAGACCATTGTGGACGTTCGCCTTTCAGAAGGACAAGTCTATGCATACAAGCAGCCAGCTAATCTGCAAAGACGAATGGACAAACATTTCAGTCTTTTTATAGACTGAAATACCCCAGAATATTTTTCTCTTTAGATACAGCAAAAGGCAATACTACAAAGTATTGGAAAATGCACACATCGATTTTCTCGATTTTATTTGGAAAACAATAAAATTGAAGAGTCATTAGTCTTTTGCTTTCATTTCACAATTAAGTACTGCCTTCATTTTCTATCACATAACCCCCCCCACAAAACACAATTAAGTTTGTGGTTGTAACATGACAAAATGTGGAAAGCTTGAAGAGTTACAATAGTTTTGCAGAGAGTGTAAATAAAATGAAGGGAGAATACATAGGACCACGATTTTACAACAAACAATGTGACTTTCTTTGGAGCAGTGGGCTATGGAAACAATGCGGTGTTTGTGGAAAAAAAAATATATCTTTGGAGGAACAAACTTCACCAGGATTGCATAAAATGGCTGGCACTCCTGAAAACATGTGGTATGAATTATCTGCACAGCGCTGTGGGAGATAAAGACAGAGAGAGAGAGAGAGAAAGAGAAAGACATGAACATTTCCAAGAAATCTCCTTGTCTATAATTGAACGCTGTCTTCTATTTTGCTGTTTTCTGCCTTTTGAAGCCACACTGCTCGGCGCTATCTGAGAGCTGATGGATGTGTAATGAAGTGTGGAGGAGAACGACGGCAACTTCAGCTGAAATGCTTGTCGCTCAGCCTCTCAGCCCCAAACACTTAACAACCAAACAGACAAACCTTGCAGATGAGAACTGAAATCATTTTTTTAACACAGACATGCTTCCCGTGCGTCACATAATCTCATCCATTAAAAGGTGCGTGTGTGTTCGCTGCAGGGAGTCCATTAATAAAATATGACTGTACCATATAATAGACTTGTCTGCCAAATTACAGGAGACAGAGAGGTAGCTTGTTAGAAGAACTGAGGGGGAGGCATGAGTGTGTACGGGAGAGAAAGAGATGAAGCCTAAATGGACAGATTAAGTGGACCGCTCTCATCAAAAAGGCGCATTAACTAAGTGTTGGTATCGTTAATAAGACACAGGCGCAGGCAGGTCTAACAAGGGCTTTAAATACAACTGAGTGGACAATAAAGTGATGGATAATTGCTATATGTTTCAGCTTGTACTTTTACTGAAATGTGCAGTGCAATGACTTAGCTCCTTGCAGATTTCTTCTGTCTTAAATTGAATCTATTTAAAATGCAGTTTTCACAAAACGGTTTCATTTATTTAAAAGAAAAAATAGAGTATTAAATAAACATTGCCCTGTGTGAAAAATTAATTCCTCAGCAATTGTCACCAAGTAATTGCCTTAACTGGCAATGAGGCTATTACATCGCTGTGAGGCCATTTGGTTCACTGTTCTTCATAGAACTGCATTAATACTC